>NC_084474.1:39963381-41213381 GCF_027409185.1 Cynocephalus volans | reverse complement strand
AGTTCTCTGAGGAACCTCCATACTATTTTCCACAATGGCTGTATCAATTTACATTCCTGAGACTGGGAGCTTCCTGTCAAGAAGGCGGAACGGACGGTCCCCAGCATCAGCCCCCCCAACAAATCAACCAATTTACAACTATTAAAAAGCAACGACAGCCAAACTGGGTCTGCTAGAGCTCAGGGCAAGCGGAGGAGAGAACTACTGAGTTCATGAATGTGTGAGAATCCATGATGAGACAAAGAAAGGACCACTCCTACCATTTCAAATCCTGGCCACTTCAAGGCTGGAGCTGGTGAGTGCATGAAGCAAGAGATGGCAAAAGCTGCAGCTGTGCCTTTCAGATGAAGTTGCTTGGATGAGGCAGGGGAGAAGAGGGACTTGGTGGCCCTCAGGCCAGCAAGACCACTAACAGGGTTCCCGTGGACCCACATAGGAGTGAGGAGCCACAACAACTGGAAAAAAGATCCTCTCAGAGGCCAGTGAGTCATCCCAAGGGACCAGTGCACGGCCCATCCCATGGGAAGTGTTTAGAGTGTGGGTGGTGGGGGAAGATGGGCCCACTGGGTGAACACTGGGGCACAACATGGACAGCTGATCTGTCCCCTAATCAGCACAGGACCACTCAGTGGAGATAGATCAGGAATACAGATCTGCAGGGAGTGCAGTTTGCTGAAAATCTCAGGCCAGACCAGAGTTTCTACCCAACCAAGGTGTACACAAGACCCAGAAGTACCTACGGGGTCAACAATTAAAACCTGAGCTGCACAAAAAGTCTTCCCTAAGGAATCAACAGCAAAGCAGCAATTTAGCTCAACCACAGGGCTCAAGTGTGGTCCCCACAGGAAGTTCCTCCATTTTAGAAGAAACCAAAGGACAAAAAATTAGTTCCAGTGCAGTGTTAAGTGGTGGGAACAGCGAATAATCCAACACAGAACGGAAAGAAAAAACAAAATACCCACAGACCGGAGACAAAGTTTGATATTAACTAGTAAAGGTCTCACAGCACCAAAGAACACGTATAAAATCTAGAAGCACTGGGAGCCCCCTGGGCCCCCAAGCCAGGGATGGAGGAGGGCTGGGGGCCTCAGCCGTGCCCCCTGACACCCGCAACCAACCCAGCAATGACCACTGAGTCACTGCTGGAAGTGCCCCAGGCTCTCTAGCCAGGGTGGTGAGGGGCTGAAGCCCTTGGCCATGCCCCCTGACATCTGCAACCAGCCCAGCAATGACCACAGAGATGCCACTGGAAGCCCCCTGGTCTCCTCAACTGCAGTGGTGGGGGGCTGAGGGCTTCAGCCACGACCCTCTGACATCTGAATCCAGCCCAGCAATGACTGAGCCCCTGCTGGACGCCCCCTTTTCTCCCCTGCAGGAATGAGGGGGGTGTCAGAGGCCTCAACCACACCCCACCTCCTTCTTCTCCCACCATGTTTCTTTCCCCGCTCCCCCTCCCCCTAACATCTTAGAATGTAAAAAAATAATATTAATAAATAAACGTAAAATAATGAAAAACAAATAAATAAATGAAAAACAAAAAGACAACTCAAGTAAGGGCCTGGCATTTAATAAATGGCTGTTAAAAAAAAAAAAAAAAGACTACACACTGAATGTTTATGTCCCCGCAAGATTCGTATGTTGAAACCCTGCTCCCCAATTTGATGGTGTTTGGAAGTGGGGTTTTTGGGAGGTAACTGGGGTTGGATTAGGTCATTAAGTTGGAGCCCTCATCATGGGATTAAAGCCTTTACAAGAAGAGGAAGAGACACAAGATTTCTCTCAATCACATGAGAGATGATCAATCACAAGAGGATGGCCATCTGCAAATGAGGAAAAGGACCCTCTCCAGACCCCAAATTTACTTGCCCGGCCCCCGCCCAATTTACATTCCTACCAGCAACGTAGGGTTCCCTTTTCTCTGCATCCTTGTCAGTGTTCTGTTATTTCGTCTTGTTGAAAATAGCCATTCTAACTAGGGTAAGATGACATCTCATTGTGGTTTTAATTTGCATCTCCCTGATGATTAGTGATGTTGAACATTTTTTCATGTGCCTGTTGGCCATTTGCATGTCTTCTTTTGAGAAAGTGTTTAGGTCCTTTGCCTGTATTTTAATTGGTTTGTTTTGTTGCTGTTGAGTTGTTTAAGTTCCTTATGTTAAGCCCCTTGTCTGCATATATTTTCTCCCACTCTGTGTCTTCACTTTGTTGATTGTGTCCCTTGCTGTGCAGAAGCATTTTAGTTTTAGTTTCATTTGGGTATTTTTTGCTTTAGTTTCTTGTGCATTTGTAGTCTCACTCAAAAAAATGCTGCCCACTCTCATTTTGTGTAGTGTTTTGTCTGTTTTCTTCTAGTAGTTTCATAGTTTTGGGTCTTAAATTTAGCTCTTTAATTCACTTTAACTTTCCCATATTGTGAGAAATAGGGGTCTAATTTTATTCTTCTGTGTGTGGATAACCAGTTTTGCCAGTACCATTTATTGAAGAGGCTTTTTCCCCAGTGTATATTTTTGGCACCTTTGTCAAAAATCATTTGGCTGTAAATAAGTGGGTTTATTTGGGGGCTCTATTCTGTTCCATTAGTAAATTTGTTTTTATGTCAGTACTTACCATACTGTTTTGGTTACTATAATTTTATAGTATATTTTTAAGACAAATAGTTTGATGCTTCCAACTTCGTTCTTTTCTTCAAGATTCCTTGAGCTACACAGTCTTTTATGGTTCCATACAAATCTTAAGATTGCAGTTTTTTTTTTTTTTTTTTTTTTACTTCTGTGAAGAATGTTGTTTGTATTTTGACAAGGAAAATTGTGTTGAATCTATAGGTTGCTTTGGATCATAAGGACATTTTGACTATGTTAATTCTTCCAACCAATGAATATGGGATATCTTTCTATTTATTTGTATCCTCTTCAATTCCTTTCACCAAAATTTTATAGTTTTCATTGTAGAGGTCTTTTCACCTCCTTGGTTAAATTTAGTCCTAGGTACTTCATTCTTTTTAGTAGTTATTGTGAATGGGATTACCTTATCAATATCTTCTTCATCTATTTCACTATTGGAGTATATAAACAATATTGATTTTTGTGTATTGATTTTGTATCCTGAAACTTTACCGAATTTATTTCTTAGTTCTAGTAATTTTTTGGTGGGGTCTTCAGGGTTTTCTATGTATATGATTATGTCATCTGTCAATAGTGATAGCCTGACTTCTTCCTTTATGATTTAAATGCCTTTTATTGCTTTCTCTTGCCTTACTGCTCTGGCTAGAACTTCCAGTACTATGTTGAATAAGAGTGGGGAAAGTAAGCATTCTTGTCTCATTCCAGATGTTAGAGGGAAAGCCTCCAATTTCTGTCCACTCAATATGATATTAGCTGTGGGTTTGTTGTATATAACCTTTACTATATTGAGGTCCATTTCTTCTGTACATAATTTATTGGGTGCTTTTATCATGAAGGGATGCTGAATTCAATCAAATGCTTTTTTGGCA
Source organism: Cynocephalus volans (assembly GCF_027409185.1). Taxonomy (NCBI): domain Eukaryota; kingdom Metazoa; phylum Chordata; class Mammalia; order Dermoptera; family Cynocephalidae; genus Cynocephalus; species Cynocephalus volans. Next base: position 41,209,891 of record NC_084474.1, on the reverse strand, counting down.
TCTATTGAGATGATGTTTTTTTTCCCTTCATTCTGTTGATGTAATGTATTACAGTTATTGACTCACATATATTGAACCATCTTTGCATCCCTGGAATGAATTCCAATTGGTCATACAGAATGATCTTTATAATGCATTGTTGGATTGTATTTGCTAGTAATTTGTTGAGGATTTCCACATCTGTATTAATTAGAGATACTACTGGTTTGTAGTTTTCTTTTTTTGGTATGTCTTTTTTCTGGTTTTGGTATGAAAGTAATGCTGGTCTCATAGAATGAGTTTGGAAGTATTCCCTCCTCTTCAAATTTTTGGAAGAGTTTGAGAAGGATTATTATTAGTTCTTTTTAAAATGTTTGGTAGAATTTGGCAGGAAAGCCATCTGTTCCTGGGGTTTTCTTTGTTAGAAGACTTTATTACTGCTTTCAATATCATCACTCATTATTAGTCTGTTTAGGTTTTCTAATTTTTCATGATTCAATCTTGGTAAGTTGTATATTTCCAGGAATTTATTCATTTCTTCTAGGTTTTCCAGTTTGTAGTAGCCTTCTATGATCCTTTGTATTTCTGCAGTATCAGTCATAATGTTTTTATTTTCATTTCTGACTTTATTTGGGTCCTCTCTCTTTTTTTCTTAGTCTAGCTAAAGGTTTATCAATTTTGTTTTTCTTTTCAAAAAACAAATTGTTTCATTCATCTTTTGTATTGTTTTTTAAATCTCTAATTCATTTATATCTGCTCTGATCTTTGATATTTATCTCCTTTTACTGATTTTGGGTTTGGTTTGTTCTTGTTTTCTAGTTCCTTGAGGTATAGTGTTAAGTTGTTTATTCAAAGTCTTCTTTTTTGATGTAGGCATTTATTGCTATAAAATTCCCTCAGAACTTCTCTTGCTATATCCCACAGATCGTGGTTTGTTGTGTTTTCATTTTAATTTGTCTCCAGGAATTTTTAAATTTCCTTTTCAACTTCTCTGACCCATTCATTGTTGAGAAGTATTTTATTTAATTTCCATATATTTGTATATTTTCCAGTGTCCCCCCACTCCCTTTTTTTTCGCTTGATTTCTAGTTTAATTCCATTGTGGTCAAACAAGATAATTTACATGATTTCAATTTTTAAAAATTTGTTGATACTTGTTTTGTGTCCTAACATATGGCCTATTCCAGAGAATGTTCCATATGCTGCTGAAGAGAATGTGTATTCTGAAGCTGTTGGATGAAATGTTCAATAAGTGTCTATTAGATCCAACTGGCTTAGAGTAGAAAATAATTCTGATGTTTCTTGGTTAATTTTCTGTCTAGATGATCTGTCCTTTGCTGAAAGGGGCGTATTAAAGCCCTCAACTATTATTGTGTTGGAGTCTATCTCTCCCACTAGGTCTAACAGTAATTGCTTTACATATCCGGATGCTCCAGTGTTGGGTGTGTATAATTAAGCATTATTACATGCTCTTGCCTAATTCATCCATTTATCATTATATAATGACCTTCCTTATCTGTTTTTACAAGTCTATTTGATCTGATAATACAGGAGTACAGCTACTCATGCTCTTTTTTCATTTCTATTTGCACAAAAATATTTTTTTCCATCCTTTCACTTTCAATGTGTATCTTCTCAGGTGAAGTGAATTTCCTTTATGCGATACATTGTTGGTTCTTGTTTTATAATCCATTCAGCCACTCTGTATCTTTTAGTTGAGGCATTTAATTCATTTACATTTATAGTTACTATTGATATATAAGGATTTGTTACTGCCATTTTGTTACTTTCTTTTCTGGATGTTTACTGATCCTTTTTTCCAGTCTTACTGTCTTCCTTTGTAATTGAGTGGTTTCCTCTAGCAATATATTTTGATTTCTTGCTATGAATTTTCAGTACATCTCATAAGTTTTTGTGCTACGGTTACCAAGAGGCTTACAAAAAATGTTACAGTTATAACATTATTTTAAATTAACAACTTCACTTTGATATCTATGAAAAAAAGAAAACACCAAAGCCAATCCTACGCTTTGACATCATTTGCCCCTACTTTTTGACATTTTGTTGTTTCCAGTTACATCTTCTAATATTGCCTATCCTTTATATGGTTGTTGTATTTGTTACTGTCTTGTTAGGTTTGTCCTATAGTCTTCATATTAAGGATAGAAGTGGTTTATTCACCACCCTTACAATATTGGAGTATTCTGAGGTTGTGTACTGAGTTTACTAGTTATGTACCTTTAGATGTATTCCTGCAACTCTTTAGCATCATCTCTTACAGACTGAAGAGCCCCTATTTCTTTTAAGGCACGTCTAGTGTTGATAAATTCCCTCAGCTTTTGTTTGTCAGGGAAAGGCTTTACTTCTCCTTCGTATTTGAAGGTTTTGCTCGATACAGAATTCTTGGTTGACAGTTATTTTCCTTCAGCAGTATGAATATAGCATCCCATTCTCTTTTGGCTTGTAAGGTTTCTAGTAAAAATACTGCAGATAGCCGCATTAGGGCTCCATACAATGCTATATGATTCTTTTCTCTTGCTTCTTTCATTATTTCTTTGTCTTTGGTTTTTAATAATTTGATTATGATATGTCTTGGGGCATTCCTTTTTAGATTGAATTTGATTGGTGACCTCTGAGCTTTCCGTACCTGGTTGTTGTCAATCATCTCCGTACTTGGAAAATTTTCAGTCATTATTTCTTTGAATATGCTTTCTAGGTCTCTTACTTGTTTTCTTTCGGTATGCCAATTATACGGAGGATATTTTGCTTGAAAGAGTCCCATAATAGCTGCATTTTAAAAATTTCTTATTATTTTTCTTTTTGGTTCTTTGACTGGATAACTTTGTATGTTCTGTCTTTGAGCTCAAATTCTTTCCTCTGTTTGATCAAGCTGCTGGAGCTTTTTATCAATGTTTTCAATTCAGATACTGTATTACTTTTAGAATTTCTATTTTTTCGATTGATTCTAGTGCTTTGTGAAGTTTTTTATTCTGCTCCTGAGTTGTTTTCTTGATATCATCTAATTTTCTATGTGTATTTTCTCGTAACTACCTGAACACCTTTAAGAGGGTTATTCTCAATTCTCTGTCAGATATTTCATAGATATGCTGTTCTTCTGGATCCACTGCTTGTACTCTGTCTCCTATGGTGTTGTCCTAGTCCTCTGTTCTTTCTCCATCTTTGTGTATTTATGTTGATTTCTAGGCATTTGTAGCAGACATTTACCTCTTCTAGGTTTTATAGGTGCCCTGTGGTGGTGTTTGATCTTTACTGGCTAATATCAGAACTTTTTCTCTGACCTGTGATTCCCGCACTACCCTCCCACACCCTGTCCCGACCCCATTCTATGGTACATTAATAGATACCATGGCTAAACTCTGCACTTGAACTAATTTGGTGTCCTGTGGTTAATTCCAAAATTAGGGGAAACTTTCTGTGGGGACTAGAACTTGAGATCTGTGCCTGAGCTAGATTGCTGCTTTCCTGCTGTTTCTCAAACTGGGGAAAGCTTTTTGTATGGACTGGATATTGACTATCAGCCTTTCAGTCACTTACAGGTCTTGTGGAGTCACTAAAGACACAGCTGGGCTGTGTGGACTTGCCTGGGACAACCTGTCCTGCAAACTGCCTCCTGCAATTCTTTCACTCTGACCAATCTCCACTGTGTCATGCCTGTGCTGATCAGAAGGCAGATCAGCTTTATACGCTGAGCCTCAATGCTCTCCTGGTGGGTTACCCTCTACCCTTGAACTCCAGAAGTTTCCCATGAGGCAGGCCATGCAGAAGCTCACAGTGAAGACTCACGGAACTCTGGGTGGTTCCTTCCTTCCATCAGCTGCAGCCCCTTACTCCTATGTGGGTTCAGAAAAAACATACTGTGGCTTTGCTGGCCTTGGAGATAAAATGGTACACTCTGAAGCACCCTTCTTCCCTACAGACTCCAAGTAGCTTTAGACAATGGGTGCTACTGTGGCTTTGCTGTCTCCTGGTAGCTGTTCCATGTGCGGCAGCTGCTCCATGGCTTGTACCACACTGGTCCTGGAAGCATCCAGGATGTGGAATGGTTGGATTGGTCCCTCCTACCTCTTGAATGGACTTTCATTCTTTCACAAACTTTACAGGTCTCTCCTCTTCTTGCCCTGAGCTCCAGCATTCTCAGGATGGCAGTTTTTGTGTTTTAATAGTTGTAAATTGATAGGTTGTTGGGCGGGGAGTGATGCTGGGAAATATTATCCCATCTTGATGATGTCACTTATATTCCCTACTGAGCTCCTCCCTTTCAAACATAGATATTAGGCATAGGTAGATACAAAAATAATGAGTTTTATTTGGTTGTGTACTTAATGGTGATGGGGATAACAGGAGTACATCAAGTCTTACTTCATTGAGATAGTTAAGAATCATTTTATGGCTTTTGAAATTCTTTATGTGCATCGCATAAGTTAAGTTCTGCTTCACTGCATCTTCTACTTTGGCTGAGTCTTTTGACTTATAATAAATTCAGTCTGACTGGCACTGGTGGTTGGTTAATAAAAGAAGTCAGTTAAAATATAAAATTATTTACAAATCTTTTGATATAGGGCTAGGTTTTTAAATGGTGAGTTCATTCTTTAGAGTTCTTGCTAGTTTTCTTGCATAATTCAAACCCAAAATGCAAAATTCATTCTTTCTAGTTTTGGTTTCTTTAAACTGAATTAGAGCTTAAAAGACATTTGTAAAGAAAACTAGGTGCAAAATTCTTGATTTTTGTGATTATTCCCCCCCCAATCTTTTACAGTTGTCTCTCCCACACACATAAAACAGCCCCCCTTCCCCCAGCATCAAAATTAATCATTAGAAAGGTATGTACAAAAAGAAAACAGGTTTAGGAATAAATACAATTAACCCATAGTAATCATACAATTCACTGGTAGGACAATAACTAGATAACAGATAACTATCAGAAAATGTTCAAGTTACTTCAGACTCTATAGAGCAGGTCTTGGCAAACAAAAGTCAATGGGCCACACCCGGTCTGCTGCCGTTTTCTTTATAAATAAATTTTTATTGAAACATAGCCACACCCATTCACTTATATATCATCTATGGCTACCTTTGTGCTACAAAGGCAAAGTTTGGTATGGCTTGAAAAATCCAAAATATTTCCTGTGTGGCCTTTTACAGAAAAAGTTCATTGACCCCTTATTCAGAGGTATAAAGAATACTGATTAATTTAATAAATAGTTACCTAGTGGGCAACTAAAACAGTTTTCATTATATATGATGATCAGATTTGGTTAGGTTTGGAGAAAGGCAATATAAGGTTCATTGTCATAGGCAGATACCTCAAATGATGAAAATAAAGTCACCTAGTATTTTGTTTTTTTGGCTACTGGTTCTTGCTATAGGACTGAATCGATGTATACATAAACATGACATTTTCTATGAGCTAATTCTGTCAGACTTCACCAATGCGCAGTCACTGTCTTTTAATATTGGGGGGAAAAGACCAGTAGCTTTCTTTTTCTATTTTTAAATGTGAGTATTTTCCTGATATATTTTTCATTTACCTGTGTTCTTGTTCTTTCAATGTGAGAAGTTCATGAAGTTGTTGCACTTGTTCCTTTTCTTGATGAAGGGAAGTTCTAAGTAAGTTTATTTCTCTATCAGCAGCTGAAGCTTTGAGCTCTACCTCTTGGATAAGTCTCATCTGAGTAAAATACATATAATCATAGTATTCAGATAATAATCTCCTCTGATATTTTAATGACAATTCATATGAGAAAAGTGCATTCTAAATCACATTACCTAATGACTAAGCTGATATTCAAAATTTATTAAATTAATGACGATAGTCAAACATATATAGCCTTAGAAGCATCAAATATACTAACAACTATTGCTTACTTGCATCATATACCTTAATGATAATTTCCATTCAGAAAACATGAAAATGTAATTCCTTTAAGCACGACAAAGCCTTAAAAACTAGCTCTTCCAGAATACAAGCCTAACTATCTACTGTATTTTTACCAACTCTTCCTGTAATTGGTAAGTACCAGTAGCCTTAATTTAGATATAATTCAACAATTAATTAGTAATATATTATAAAAATACAATTAATTAAAAATAATTTAATTTTTGCAAATAGCTTAATGTCTTTTAGGTTTACTGTATGGTATAATTTGTTTCAGGATAGAAGCTATGGATGTTTTAATCCATGTCACTGATACATTAAAGTGGAGAAATACCTGTGCCACCTGCTGTTGCCCTTTTTGCCTTTCCATTTTTTCTAAAGCTTTTTCCAGGGTTCTTAAGTGTGTAAGATGATCGTCTTGTTGCTCTCTTGCTTTAATTAATTCAAAAGTTAGTTTTTTAATTTCATTTTGAAGTTTATGAACCATAACTTTGAGTTGTGCTTTGGAATTTCTCTCTTTAAAAATAATTTCCTTTAGCCTAAAGCAGAAATTATATGTGGCATTAAGTATATTTCACATATAAAAATGATAAAAATTATAGTCAATGTTAAAGTTTATAGCAGAGAGGAAGATTTAAACTTTGTTTCAAACTTTAATTATAGCAAAAATGGCTGAAAAACAACACAATATGCCTTTTCCCGATCCCATAAACTAACGTTGTACCCAAAGGGAAAACATTCTACGTAAATTAACAAAACTTTCTTATGTTAACTTTACTATTCAACAACAAAACTTTACTGAACACCTAATTTGTTTCAGGCATTGTGCTAGATATGAACTTAAAAGCAAATAAAATCAATAAGATACAGATAGTCCCTGCCTTCAAAGTACTCAATATCTAGCTGAGGGAACAGATATGGATACATTTATAAAGCCATGTGACAGAAGTGCTATATGAATAGCTACTTGCAGGTCAACTTTAACTTCCCTGTATCTTTCCCATACACCCAGTATTGATCCCAACTTTGTATTAGTTAGAACCCTTGATTAAAACTGAAAAGTCTTTAAAACTAGTTTAAATAAAAAGGGAGAATTTACTGACCTATATAACTAACTTAGAGAAGGATAGGGTGGGACCACTGAAACCAAGAACATGATCATCATAAGGACTCTCTATACAGGTATACCTCACTTTATTGTGTTTCACTTTATTACACTTTGCAGATACTGTGTTTTTTATAAATTGAAGTTTTGTGGAAACCCTGTTGAGCAAGTCTATCAGCACCATTTTTCTAACAGCATGTGCTCACTTCATGTCTCTGTGTCAAATTTTGATAATTCTCCTAATACTTCAAACTGTGTCATTATTATAGCTGTTAATGGTGATCTGTGATCAATGATTTTTTGATACTATTTTTTTAGTGGCTGGGCAGTACGGGAATTGAACCCTGGATCCCGGTGTTATCAGCACCACACTCTAACCACCTGAGCTAACTGGCGACCCCTGATGTTACTACTGTAATTGTTTTAGGGGCCACAAATCACACCCATATAAGCCAGAGAAGTTAACTGATAAACGTTTTGTTCTGACTATTCCACCAACTGGCTGTTCCCACATCAGATCTCTCCCTCTCCTTGGATTTCCCTATTGCCTGAGACAACAACAATATTGAACTTAGGTCAGTTAATAACTCTACAATGGCCTCTAAGTGTTTACATGAAAGGAAGAGTTGCATGCCTCTCACTTTAAATCAAAATCTAGAAATGATTAAGCTTAGTGAGGAAGTCTTGACAAAAGCCAAGACAGGCTGAAAGCCAGGCCTCTTGAGCCAAACAGCCAAGTTATGAATGCCAAAAGTTCTTGAAGGAAATTAGAAATGACAGTCTAGTGAATATATGAATGATAAGAAAACGAAACAGCCTTATAGTGAACTGGATAAAAGATCAAACCATTACCTTAAGCCAAAGCCTAATCCAGAGCAAGGCCCTAATTCTCTTCAATTCTATGAAGGTTGAGAGAGGTGAGGAGGCTGCAGAAGAAAAGTTTTAAGCTAGGAGACGCTGGTTCATGAGGCTTAAGGAAAGAAACTGTCTCCATAACATAAAAGTGCAAGGTGAAACAGCAAGTGCTGATGTAGAAGCTGCATCGATCAACTGGCCAGAAGATCTAGCTAAAGTAATTGATGAAAGTGGCTGCACGAAAAAACAGATTTTCAATGTAGATCAAACAGGCTTCTATTGGAAGAGGATGCCATCTAGGGCTTTCACACCTAGAGAGGAGAAGTTAATGCCCGGCTTCAAAACTTCAAAGGATAGGCTGACTCTTAGGGGCTAACGTAGCTGAAGACTATAAGTTGAAGTCGATACTTATTTACCATTCTGAAAATCCTAGGTTCCTTAAGAATGACGCTAAATCTACTCTGCCTGTGCTCTATAAATGGAACAACAAAGCCTGGATGACAGTACATCTTTTTACAGTATAGTTGACTGAATATTTTAAGCCTACTGCCAAGTTACAAATTAGCCCAATTTGACTCATATATCCACTCCATGAAACAATCACTGTGGCTATGGGCTAAGGCATTATGTTATCCAGCTTGGGTCAGATGCTTACCCCTTAACCAAATACTATCAGCAGAGAGGTAATTGATACAAGTCTTGTGTTTGGAAAGGGGAAGCTGATAAAGACACACCCTCATGAAGGAATTACTGAGTTAGGCAGCCACCCTAAGGTATATCTACTGTAATTTCCATGCAATATTTTTAAAAAATATGGTATTTTAAAAAGTTTGTAGAAAAACTGAATTAAAAGATAAATATTCCCATAAACTTTCTGAAGTACCCCTATATATCCATCAACTTCTATATTACAGTAATTTTTCCAATTCTTGTCCTTAGCATCTCTCCTTTGCCTTTAATTAGAGTAACTCCCAACTGATCATCTTCTGTTCATTCTCTCAACTCCAGTGGGGTATGTTATATGAAAGAGTTTTGGACATTATTATTTTGTGGGATGGGCTGGAGAAGCTAAAGACAAGTATAACTAGAGCAATCAGCTAAGCAAAACATAAGGGCCTAAAGTAAGGTAATAGTTTTGGGATATAGAGGAGATAGTTCAGCATCTTTTAAAAAGTAGAATGAAGATGTTATCAACACCAACTGGCTGTATGATACAAGAAAGACAAAGGAAGCAAAAAATTGACTCAGATTTCTAGCATTGGTGACTGTATGCTGGATGGGACACCTTTTATTAGGGCAAGAAATACAGAATATGGAAACAGAGGATGAGTCTATCTAAGGAAATGCTGACCTAAGACACTTAAAAGAAATATAGGCAAGGCACTTTCAGTTGATACTTAGATAACAGATCTGGTCATCAAGGTATCTTGATGACAATAAAGATACCATATAGATAAGATTTATTTTTTGAGATAACGTATATTCACAGCAGGTACGTAGATGTTAGACCTTGTATTAGCTGCCAGAGATATAGAATCCTTACCAAGGTACATAAGGGATTATCAAGGTTGGTGAGGATCTAATCTTAAAACAAATAATTGTGGTACAGATAAAAGGAGAGTCAGAAACAATTGAAGCTGATTCATCAAGAGAACAATGAATATGTTAACATGGGGAAACATGGGCAAAATAACAGGTTAAGTGTATTAGTCTGTTTCTGTTGCTCATAACAAAATGCTTGAAACTGGGTGATTTATAAAGAAAACAAAATTTATCACTTATAGTTTCTGAGCCTGGGAAGTCCAAAGTTCATCTAGTGGTGGCGACAGTGACCTAGGGGTCTCACATTGCAAGATGGTGGAAACAGAGAGAACAGAGAGAGAGAGAGACTAACCTCCTCATTCACTCTCTTTTTAAAGCCCTCAGAATCTCACCCTGACTGCCATTATTAATCCATTTACTATTGCACAGTTCTACCATCCAATCACCTCTTCAAGGTTCCACCTTTCAATTACCATAATAGGATTTCCCACCCTTTTAACAGTCAGAGTGGGGGCTAAGTTTCTAAAACATAAATCTTGGGGAACACAATTCAAGCTTCAGTGAGTTTGGGGGTACATAATTCAATCCACTACATTAAGTAAGGATAAAGAAAAAGTGTGCCCAAAGCCTTCCAATTAAATGGAATTGGGCTAGCAGCCCCAGGTACAGTTTCCTCTAATATCTCACTAAATAATACCTACAATACAGAATAAAGCAAAAGTTCATACACATACAACTAAAAACAAAAGATTACATAATGCCAACATCTGGGAGGAATTTCAATTATAATGCAAACAAATGGTAGTAATTTGAAATGAAAAGTAGAACACTCAGGCTTTGTCTCATAAAACTGTTTCATCCTGAAAAAAAAAAAAAAAGATATATCTTCTCTCTTCTATTGTCCGCCCATTAACTCAGACACAGGGTCTCTATATATGTGTCACTACATAGTTTTGGTTACCTATGTACCTACTGCAAGCAAGTGCATCTCTTCTGAGGTAGTCAGAGTACCATTAATTTAACCCCACCCATAGTAACTTCTTGTATCAATTCAGAAACAACAATTCCCAAAACATAAATAAGGCAGTAAGTTGGTAGATGGTGGTGAAAGGACTAATAACAGCATAATACATCATAGCTTGCATAATTACAAAGGTTCTCATAGCACACATTTGGATATTATCATTTTCCTTATACTCCACAGGTACAACATATGAGATAAGCAGGCAGAGAAGTAGAAAATACCACATCAGTAACAAAACTTTACCAGTTAAATGCTTGAAAAAACTGGGAATTGGGTTAGGAGCTATGTACATTAACTACTCAAATGAGATCTTAGAAGGGGGAATTATCCACTGTATAATCAGACAGGAAATTAAACCAAGAGCAACTTCCCAAATCCTATCTGTTGGCAAATAACAAGTCAAGAGATCTAGTGCTCATTCAAGGATAAGAAGAGAAAAAAAACAACAGAAACTCTGTGGAAAAAAATCTTATAACTATTTAAGGAAAAGCATAACTTTACAAATAATTACTTAGAGGAAACAGAAAAAAACAAAGCTTTAATAAGGGAAATTCAAAAAGTTCATAAAAAGATTTATATTATTTTCAGTTCCATTTTTCCATGAACTTTTTGAAGTATGCTTGTAAAGTAGAAAACTGTTTGGTATTTTCACAGAACAAAATAAGATAGACCTATACTAAAGAATGTAATACAGAAAAAAACAATAAAATGGGAGATGGAATGAAGATGTTGAAAAAATAAAAACACTGGAATTAAGAAACCTGGACTGTCTGGTACCAAAGCCCATTGCAGAATATAAATATGTAACAAGATACTGAATATGATCTACAAACCTTAAATAAAAAGTTTACTAAACCCTGCTCTAGTCTCTTGCTATTCTTTACTTATAACATTTATCTATCTGATACTTCCCTGCTTGAGGGCTCAAATAAATGTACCTTGAATTCCCTGTTTATTTAACAAGCTAATAAAGCACTAACTCTTCTAATAAAATTAGTTCAAATTGCACTAAAACCACATACATTGTTTTTGGTCACACTATGACTGGTTTAAACTAAGGTACTCCAGTTCTAAGTTCAGTATTCTTCATGCTATATCTTTAGGTTTACATACTTTCCCCTTACCTTTCTGTGGTAAGTAGAGCCAGGCTATGAACATCTCGCTTCTCATTTGCATGCTTATGCAGTTCATCAATATAATCCATAAGTTTCTTTTCAGCTTGCTCAGCTTTCCATCTCTTCTCTCTCTCTTGGTCTAGCTGTTCAACAAGGGACTGAAAGAAAACAACTATGTTATATGAACTTGGAAAAGTTACCTACCTTCTTACAGCCTCAATTTGCTCATTTATAATACGGGAATAATAGTACCTATTTCAAAGAGCTGTGGTGAGAATTAAATTAATGGAAGTAAAGCATATACAACATCAATAAATGTCATCTGCTGTTATTATTACTATTGTTATATAGTTATTTTTCTATTTTATTCTATATATTTATATCATAATAATTTTTTTCTTCAATATTAATGTCTTCACAGTTGAGAATAAGGGGAGCAAACCAGCAGCATGAAAGGTGTAAATCATTTTAAAAGGCAATTCTGTTACTGGAAGACCAGTGCACAGTACAATCAAAATAACAACCAGTACTTCAACAAGTAAAATAAGAGCAAGTTAATAAAAAATACAAAAACAAAATATGAAGTTAATGAAAAATACAACATAACAAATCAACATTTACTAAAAATTCTCAACAACATGAGAATTAAGGCGAATACTGAAGAACTTTAAAATTCTGGAACATCTTTTAATCTGGGATCCATGGGTTCAAAAGTAGGTTTCAGGAGAGTCCATGAAAACCTTGAAATTATATACAACATTTTTTGAATGTGTTTAAAAATAGACTTCTTTCTTTGAGTAGAAGACTTGTAGATTTCCTTAGATATTTCAGGAAGGGAAAAGTTACTTATTCTCTTCACTCCAATAAAATTACAAACAATACTTTTTGCTCATAAAAACATGCATAATTTTTCTGGGACTTTGTATGTAAAACTAAGATCATTCACATTCATTTTTTATGAACCTCGTTAATCATACCCGGTAAGTGTTGTCTTCTGAGCTACTTTTTTCTACTTTAATTATTTCAGTCTTTGGCTCTTCTGATTCTCGTAATATATGACAGTTTGCTAAAGATGATCTTACATATAATTCTTTAAGGTAAGGTTGTCTCATTTTACGATTGTAACTGTAAAGAATAAAATATAGGATAATCCAAGAAAATTAGTGTTTATACTTTAACATTAAAATTTGTAGTCGTATATGCAAACAACTTTTTAAAAAAGAATATTAAATAAAACAGTAATAACTTGGACAAACTATTGAATGGGTATGCTTTGTTGATTAATGAGAGCCTCAAGATTTTTAAAAAGATAATGACTCTACAAATGCTCAGTGTTCAACATATTCCAGTAGGGTAGAATTCTTGGCTATATCAGAATAACTTAAAAAGTACTCTCAGTACTCAGGACTATGGTAAGATGACCTCCCCCAAGAACTCAGAAAAACAGTAAATATAATGACCCTTCAGGAATTAAAAGTTTAAAACTGACATATAATGAATCAGAGTAAATAGATTTCTACATTACTAGCCAGAGGCCAAAGAGATTCCAGGGTATGTCCTGACCTAAGTGAACCGAATGTTGAGTGTATATGTAAGAGTATAATCAGGTAGAATTACAAAAATAAGCAACTTAGGTAATAATACAGAGAAGTGGATCAATTTTACATAAATTTACATGAATGTACTGACCAGATCTGAGCCGAACAGACTGAAAAGTCAAATCTTTGACTTTAATAAAGTAATAAATATCACCATGAGACACCTTTAAAGAAGAAGCCAGCCAAACTAAAACAAGTACCTTACAAAAGGGTTGCTGCCTCTACTGTGGTGCTTAATAGTTTGGATAGTTTTGGCATAATATGGGATTTTTGATCTTCGAGGAACTTTTCTATTGCATTCTTTTCTGTTTCCATAGTCACTTTCAGAAGTTATATCTGTGTCTCTTTTTGGTCGGAGCTCTTTCTCGGGAACATTATCTATTAAAGAATTAGATGTCTGGAATAAAAAAAACCCAACAAAGTTTGTTAAAAGTTCAATTTAACATAAAAAAATTTAAATTTAAAATTTCCTAAAATATTATGATTTTCTATAAAATTAAGGTATATTTGAAATTAAAGACAGGGAATTCAGATTTAGGTATGAACAAGCAAGCTTCCACCAAGTTGATTTTCTTGTAGATAAAAATTATAGACTCCGGGAAAAATATAACAAAAACCAAAAAAGTACCCATAGGCCTTGGAAATTGAACAAAAGTAGGATTATTCTGGAGGGGAGTTGACACTTGGAAAAATGGACCAGAATGGAATGTTTCCGTTTTTATCATTTTTAGCCTGAGAATATATCAAAATCAGCACCATGCAGGGAGACTAAACCTCAGGTAGGAAAAACCACAGATCTTTGGGCCTGAAGAATGAGAGGGCAGTATGAGGTAGATTGCAAGTAGTCCACTAATGCATAAAAGAAATGAAATGAAGTTAGAACTGCTGCCTATGAGACAAATTTATAGTTTGAATCAAACCAAGTTAAATTCTTACTAAAACAAAAATGTGAACACTCTTTGGAGGACTATAACAGAATCTAAAGTCTCCACAACATTCACAATGTCCAGGACGTGTTCCAAAATTACCACAGAAAGAACCAGGAAAATTGACCTATTCTCAAGAGACAAGGGGATCACATGGAAGCCAAACCTGAGATGACCTCAGTGTTTGAATAAGCAAACAAGGACTTTAAAATAGTGATTATAACCATACTTAATGAGATAATAGGAAAATATGCCTGTCATAAATGAAAAGACAAGAAAACTCAGCTCAGAAATAGAAACTATACAAAAATGGAAATTCTACAACTGAAAAATTCACTGTCTAAAGTAAAAATTGCCTGGCTGGGCTTAGGATTAACAAGCAGAATGAGGCATAAAGAAAGAGTAAGTGAACTAGATAATTCAGTGGAAATTATTCGATATGAAAAATACAGAGAAACAAAATGATAAAATGTACAGAGCCTTGAAGAATTGTGACAAAATATCAAAAAGTCTGAGTGAAATCTAAAAAAGAGAAAAGAAGGTGGCAGAAAAAAATTTGAAGAAATTATGGCCCCAAATTTCCCAAATTAGGTAAGACACAAATTTACAGATTCAAGAAGCTCAAAGAAACCCCAAGCAAGAAAAAAATATGAAGAAAAACTTCCTGATGCACCATGCAGTCAAACTGCTGAAAACCAAAGACAAAGATAAATTCTTGAAAGCAGCCCCCCCCGCAAAAAAAAGAGAGAAAATGACATTTGACATGCAAAAAATTGAAGATTTGAATTAATGCTGACGTTGCACTCAAAACTAGGGAGGCCAGGAGACAGTACTGAAAGGAAAAAAAGTGTCAATCTAGAATTTTATATCCAGTGAAAATTCCTTCAAGAATAAAGGTGAAATAAAGAGATTCTGCTGTCCGTAGATGTGTACTACCAAATTTGCTAAAGAAAATTCAGGCTGGAAGTCCTGGCTGAAAGAAAATAACATCATATGAAAACCTGAATCCTCAGGAAGAAATAAAGTATTTCTCACATGATTTATATCCAGGTAAATACAAATGATGTTTAAATATTTTCTCTCTTGGGGCCAGCCCGTGGCTCACTCAGGAGAGTGTGGTGCTGATAACACCAAGGCCATGGGTTCGGATCTCATATAGGGATGGCCAGTTAGCTCACTGGGTGAGCGTGGTGCTGACAACATCAAGTCAAGGGTTACGATCCCCTTACCAGTCATCTTTAAAAAATAAATAAATAAATAAATAAATAAATAAATAAATAAATATTTTCTCTCAATTCCTTTAAAGCAAAAATGAAAATTGTTTTTTAGAGTTTACAATGCATCTAAATGCAATATATATGACAACTATAGCAAAGTAAAATAGATGCAAGATTTCTATATTTTACATGAAGTGATATAGTATTAACTCTAAGTAGACGGTGAGTTTATTTTTAGAGCAACCACGACAAAACAAAACCTAGAGAAGTTATAACTAAAAAAGCAATATATAAATTAAAATAGAAGTATAAAAATATCCAACAGAGGTAGGGAAGGAGGAAAAATGAATATAAAACAGAGATAAACAGAAAACAAACAAATAAAATGGTAGACCTCAATCCAACTTCATCAATGATTACAGTAAATTTTTATGAACTCTTCAAAAGGAGTGATGGTCAGATGGGATTAAAAAACAAGACCTACCTGTATACTGTCTACAAGACCCACTTTAAATATAAAGACAGAAACAAGTTAAAAGTAAATGGATGCCACAATGAGTTGTCACTTTATACTCATTAGGATGATGTTTTAGTCCGTTTTGTGTTGCTATAACAGAAATACCTGAGACTGGGTAATTTATAAGGAAAAGACGTTTATTTGGATTAAGATTCTGGGACAGCCACATCTGGCATGGGCCTCAGGCTTCTTCTACACATGGCGGAAAGTGGCAGGCAGCCGGCAGGTACAAGCAGATCACATGGTGAGAAGAAATAACAGAGAGAGAGAAGGTGCTGGGGTCTTTTTAAGTGGCAGGCAGCCGGCGGGTACAAGCAGATCACATGGTGAGAAGAAATAACAGAGAGAGAGAAGGTGCTGGGGTCTTTTTAAGCAACGAGCTCTCGCAGGAACTAATCAAGCAAGAACTCACTCATTAATCCTCCCACCCCCAGGGAGAGCATTAATCCATTAATGAGGGATCCGCCCCAATGACTCAATCAGTTTCCAACTCTGCCACATTGGGGATCAAATTTCCACATGAGTTTTGGAGGGGACAACACATCCAAACTCCATCAGATGGCTATAATCAAAACAACATACATTATCAAGTTAGCAAGGCTGTGGAAAAACTGAAACCTTCATATACTGCTAGTGGGGATGTAAAATGGTGCAGCTGCTTTGGAAAGTTTGGCAGTTCCTCAAAAAGTTGAACATATAACTCAGCAATTCCACTTCTAGGTATATAGTAAAAAGAAATGAAAACATATGTCCACATAAAAATTTGTACATAAATGTTTACAGCAATATTATTCACTATAATAGCCCCAAGGTGAATACAAACTCAAATGTCTACCATCATTTGTCAATGATGACAAATCCACAATCATAGAGATTTTAACACCTCTCATGTAGCAATAGATAGAACTAGACCAAACCCCTCTCTCAAAAACAAAAAACCCAGTATCAGTAACTGACAGAACCACACAAAAAAATCAGTAGACATGGGTTCCTAAAAATACTGTCCACCATCCTCACTTAACAACTGCAGAATACACATTCTTTTCAAGAGCACAAAGAACATCCACCTAGAAAAACCATATGCTGGGCTACAAAAAAGTCTCAATAAATTTTAAAAGACTGAAATTATTCAGAATATGTGCTCTGAATAAAACAGAAGTAAATTAGAAATTAAATACAAATAAAATATCTATAGAACCACAAATGTTTGAAAATTAAAGTATTCCTAAATAATCCTTGGATCACGAAAGAAATCACAAGGAAAATTAGGAAATATTTCTAACTAAATGACAATTAAAGGAAAACGTATCAAAATTTCCAGAATTTAGCTAGATCAGTGCTTAAAGGAATATTTATTGTTTTAAATGATTATATCAGATGATAGGTTTAAAAACAATGACCTAAGTGCTGCTTATATTGTTAGAAAATGAAGAGCAAAGTAAATTTAAAGTAGAAGGAAAAAAATAATAAAAAGCAGCAGAAATCAATCGACAGAAAACAAATAGTAGAGGAAATTAACAAAGCCAAAAGTCAGTTCTCTGAAAAGATCAACAAAATCTCTAGCTAATTTGACCAAGGCAAAATATAAACACATAGAGAGACACAGATTGTCAATATCAGTAGTGAAAGATGATCACAGATCCTACAGAAATTAAAAGAAAAATAAGAAAATATGAACAATTTTATGCTGACAATGAGATGAAATGAACAAATTAACTGAAAAATACAACTTACCCAGGCTGATAGAAGAGAGAGTCCAAAGTTAGAGTTTACAATTTGAAAGGTCATCTGATTTCTTTTCGAAAAAGACATCAAAGGAATCCAGTGAAAAGAAAAGGCTTTTCAACAAATGGTGCTGGAATAACTGAATATCCATATGAAAAAGAGTGAACTTCAACCTCTACCTTCTACCCCACACAAAGATCTAAACACAAAAGGTTAAAACCATAAAACTTTTAGAGAATAACAGAGAATGTTACTTGGGGATACCCAAGAGTTTTTAAAGTCACAGAAAAGAATAACCATAAAAGAAAAAAAAAATGATAAATTGGACTTCATCAAAATTAAAAACTATTGCTTATCAAAAGACCATTAGGGAAATGAATATGTGATCCACAGACTGGGAGGAAATATTCACACAGATGTATTTGACAAAACACTGGTATCCAGGATATATAATAAATTCCTACAACCTAGTGATGGATAAACAACCCAATAAAAATATGAGCAAAAAGTTTGAATAGACCCTTCACATGAAAAAGTGCTCAACATTATTGATCATTAGTGAAATGCAAATTAAAATCAGAATGAATATCAGTATACACCCAGCAGAACAGCTAAAATAACATCAATGCTAACACCAAACATGGGTGAGGATGTGGAAATGCATACTTAGTTAAATTGGAACAACCACCTTGGAAAAAGCTCTGGCAGTTCTTATAAAACTAAACATACATTCACGCCATAACCCAGAAATTAACACCTCTAGCTGTTTACTGAAGAGAAATGAAGACATATGTTCAACAAAAGATTTGTACAGTAATGTTCATAGCAGCTCTATTCATAAATCTGAAATAAACTAGTGGTACATAAATAGGATAATGGAAAAATAAACTGTGGCATATTTATGAAACTGAACCCTACATAGAAATAAAAACAAACTACTGATACACATAAGAACATGGATTCATTTCAAAAAGGTTATGCTGAGTAAAAGAAGCCTTACATGAAAGAGTGCACACTGTATGATTCCATTTATATTAGATTCTAGAACAATTAACAAATAATCGTAGTAGTAGAGATAAAAATCAGAAAACTGCTTGTCTCTGGAGAGGCAGGGAAGAATTGCTTGTGGGAGAGGGCATGAAGGAACATTCTAGGATGTTGGTAATTTTCATCTTACAGAAGTGTGGGTAACAGGTATGTATGTACTGTCAACTTAGGAAACACATGCCCTTGTATTTTATATTAAAAAAACAATAAAAAACATTGTTAAACAAATACTGAACTCTAGTTAATGATACTCATGCTTAAGTATTTAGAAGTGTACTGATGCATTCTATTTACTTTGAAATGTGTTATAAGAAAGTATAATAAAATGTTAATGGTAGATCTACTTGGTGGGTATACTGGTATTCACTAAGAAATTCTTTCAAATTTGCTGTGAAAATAAAAATGTTCATAATAAAATGTTAGGGAAGAACTAAAAAGAAAGGCAAAAAAGCTTTTCACAGAGACAGAATTCCCCAAATCAGTGGGATAATTATGATTTTAAGTCCTATGGCTAATAATAATTGTCCTTATTTATAGTACATTTTCGGTAACTTTATAATGGCTTTACTTATAAAATGATACTTTTGAAATAAAATCATTTGAGTGTATACACAGCTAAATTGAAATTCAAATTGCATGTTTACTCGACACCAAGTAAGATGGTGAACAAGAAGTCATTTTCTTAAACATTTTTAATATGCACAGTAGTCAATAATCTTTTTTTCCAGATAGCTAGACTCCTATTCTTGGTTAACAGAGTGGGAAGAATTATCACCATAACTGAGTAAGAAGCAGGACATAGTGGAAAGAATACAAGTAGATAGCAGGATACTTGGGTTTGAAGATCAACTATGTCTTACTAATACTCTTAGATAAGTGATTTAAAGTCCTGAGTTTCTAGATAATAAGGACAATAATATATTAATCTCTCGACTTGATTGGGATATTGTGAGAATAAAATGAGAAAAATCTAAGAGAAGCTGAAAAGTTCATTTTAAATTTAAGTTAATAAGCTTAAATGTAAGTTCTGACATTGGTAGAAGAGTCAGTCATTAGAAAAGATGGAAGATGAAACCTGAGGAAATGGAGGAGTCCCAAAGTTCAGTCATAACGTATGAATGATGTCAAAGAATGTGCAGGGCAACATTCTTGTCCCAGTTCTATTATTATCTACCTACATGCCTCAAATTGAAATTGCAAGAGATTTCTGACACATGGAATCCTCATAGACTTATTCACTCTCACTCACATAAGGCAGATCTCTTGTTTAGCCAGCATTGTTAGTGTTATAGATATGATAATACTTCAGTGTTATGAGAAACCCACTGAACCATGCCCATTCCACAAGCATTTTCTGCTCCTTCCCCCATGCATTCTGAGAAAAAAAAAATTTGAGTATTAAAACTTAAGTTACAAATTTTTAGGTCAAACTGACATTTGACCAATAGCCTCTCTAGACTAAACCACTATCTTTTTACCCTACCTAGGTAAAAGGCAAACATAATCCATTGCATTCAGGAAGATGTGGTGTCAAAGAAAACAACCATCACTGTGGATCAGAGCAAGAATGCTGGAGTGAGGGATAGAGACCGGAATAGCAATAAATTCTAGAAATTTAGTTCATCTGCACAGTTCGTATATTCTAAAAATCAGAATCAACAGCAGGGGTGAAAAAGGATTAACTCAGAAAGGTAGAGATTAATTAGGTGATGGTCTGCTAGAAACTGCAATTGAAGCAGGAACTGTGTAAATTAATTTCCCATTAGCTGTAAGTTCTAGAAATGGTTTTAACCATTAAATAACTGAGAAGTAGTAGAGACCAAAAGTAATTCCATTCCGTAGCCTGAGCCCAAAGAGTTCTCAGCTTGCTTAAGGTTGTTAAAAAAAGATGGGTGGAGTGAAAAAGATGGGTGGGTGAATGTGAAGTACTGCAGAACAAGATAAAGAAATTACATAACAAAGTTGTGAAGGAAGACAACAAGGAAAATGACTGAAAATGTATTTTACCTTTTACTACCATAACTACTACAACAGAATCCTATTTCAATAAAAGAAAACAAAAACATACACACATCGATGCATTCAGTATAGATGATTTCTGGTTGGTCAGTGTGAAGGTTAATTCTAGGTGTCAACTTGGTTAGGTGAAGGAATGCTGAGAAACCTGGTAAAGCTATCGTTTTAGGTGTGTCTTGTGAGGGTGTTTTCAGCAGAGCTTAGTATGAGAGAGTCTGAGTGGACTGGGTGGGAAAGACCCACCCTCAACGTGGTTGGGAATCAGAAGAAACTAAACTATCCGTAAGACCTTCTAAACACTTATAGGTGTGATGAATCCGCTGCGGGTACAGAGAGAACAAAAGACAGAGGAAAAAGGTGAATCTTTCCATCCTCTGGAGCTGGGATACACTCTTCTTCCCTGTCCGTGGTCATCAGAGCTCGAGACTCGTCAGCTTTTGAGTTCCAAGACTTACACGGAAGGACACCATCAACTTCCCTGGTTTTGAAGCCTTTGGACTTGGACTGAGCCACGCTACCAGCATCCAGTTTGTAGACGGCCTATTGTGGGACTTTTCTGCACAGTTGCGTGAGCTAATTCCCCTAATAAATCCCTCTCATATAATTATAACATAACCCATTGATTCTGTCTCTGGAGAACCCTGACTAATATAGTCAGCTTGTACATAATTTTTATTTTACATTTTCTTAACTACTTTTTCTTCAATAAACACATACTGCTTTAGAAAAGTAGAAAAAATAGTTACTTCATGGAGAAGCTCTAAAATTTGATCATCTAATTTCTGGAGTTTCATCTCATTCTGAAAATCATTTTCATGATTAATTTTCTCTGGCTCAGAAGATGGACACACAGATATACAAGACGTCAAAACGGTGTTTGCTGGTGTACTTGCAAACTGCTCCAAGGGAGCTAATTCATCGATGGGTGGTGTTACCACTGGCATATTATCAATGATCTGTGACACAGAAACATACCAAAATCCTCTTAATTTACATTCATTTATTAAAATTTGAAGATATCTTTTATGTTATGTTTATGTTATAAAAAAAATACAATACCTCATCTTCACTTATATTTAGGGGAGAATCAGAAGAAACTAAATTATCCAAAAGACCTTCTAAGCACTGTAGGTGTGATGAATTTATTTCTGCCAAATTTACTGGTTCACCAAATATGTTCTTGCAATCTAGGATTCTGAGCTGTGGCAAAGTCTGGAGAATAACTGCTCTGTACCCTTGGAAACAAATCATTCAAACTGAAAACTTAAACATTAAAAAAGAGAGATTATTTCTAGGATAAACTAAATTTATCAGCTAGTAGATTTAGCCCCTGAATGAGAAAATTAGTCTCAGAAAGCAACTAGAAATGCTACCTTTCAACTTCTCCAGCAGGTAATCATTAAATACAAAAGAAACAAAACACAACCTCCAGCCCTCCCAAATAACCCCACTGATGAAGTTCAGAAAGTTAAAACTGTCACCTCTGAAAAGTTATTTTTAAGCTATAATGCATAAAACCAGTAGCAATTTATTCTAGGAAGCTAAACATTTGTTTTATTTTTAATATGATTAATATAAACATAAATCAGGATGATGTGGATAATGACCAAAGTGCCAGAATTTTCCTAGTGAGGGCTCAAGGATTAATAAAACATCCCTCTTTTTGCCCCTTAAACCTAACTGATACCAAGTTTAAGCTCTTAAAAAAATCATTTATTTATTAATAATGTAATAAATTCATATGGTATAAAATTCAAAAGGTACATGGTAAAAAAGTTTTCCCAACATTTCCTAATCTCCAGTTATCCAGCAACCTTTCCTGGGGTTAGCCAATACTATCTTTTTTTGTGTATTCTTCCAGATGTTTTACATACATACATACTCAGCATATATATATGTTACCCTTTCTACACAACTGCAATAACTTTGCAACTTGCTTTTTTTTCTCCTAATATATATTGGATAATTGTCCATTAGTAGATAAAGAGATCCTACATTCTTTACAATAGTATTATACTGTATAGTATTATACTATTAAAATATACGATAATGATATAATTTAATTTTGAGGCTTTAACTTATCAAAATATAAAATTGTCTAAATAAGAGAATTACCAATCTGTTCATCCTGTTTTTTTTAACAGCAATTTGTTAGTAAACTAATTTATTTGCAATTATGTTTTCCAAACACATAATAAAACATTGCAAAGCTTATGACTAAAATAAAAAGAGGTCATAAACACCAATATCAGGAAATGAGAGCTTTGAATATTAACTGTTACAAAAAGTATTAAATTAATTGTCATACCTGGTAGATGACAGACAGGATTATCATCTCCATCTTTCTCCAAAATAAGATTGGTCAAGAAGTGTAATCCTACCATACACTGAAGTAAGTGATGGATACTATCTACATAATTACCATGTAGGTCAATATATCTAAGCTTATGCTTAAGTCCATGAAGAGGCAGCAACCCTGCAATAGGAAAAAAATTCTTTTGATGCCACAAAAGTAGACTTTCCAATAGCTAATTAAAATATTTGTTATACAGGTTATATTTTGAGAGGCAAAGGAGAAGGATTAATAAGACCTGGCTGTGAACAGCTACGCCTAATGAGCCTAATGAATAGGACACTGGTAAAGTCAAGTGTTGTTTTGAAGAAACACAGATTTAGCTTCTCTTTGAGGCTTTAGTTTAGCACTTGAAATCAAAACAAAACAAAAGGACCTTCCCAGGTCAATGCATGCACTTATATGAGAACAAACATTAAGCAATGGCCTTAGGCTCTCTCGACATATCATTTTTGATTAGCAAACATAAGAAAACACTAGACTACCATCCGATTTTGTTGGTTTGAATATAAATACAAATAACACTCACTTAATTTAGTTGCCTGGAATTATTTCTTGCATGAGCTTATCTAGAGCATTTTGTAGTAGATGCTATTGGTGCCTGGCCCATCTCAGACCTCTGCTGCAGCTGTCGTGGACAACTGCTATATACATTGCTAGTGTGTCCCCTCGAGCACTCCATTTCTCTCTTTGCCTGAGAACTTTCCTCAAAATTGAGGGAGCTTGTTGAGCAAAGGTACAGCCTGAAAGTGTGAGAGAGTTAACATCTCCAGAAGTCTGTCAAACAGGACTTCTTAGTGGATGAATGCCCCAGCTTCTCTTCTTTTGGAAGGACTGTTAAGGGACGCCCCAACCCCTACTGATCTTAACATATGCATTCTGCTTCTGTACAAATCGCTTGCTAAAATAAATGGGGAATCCAGGGAGGGGAGGGGCTACAGGGCTAACCACAAAATTAGCTTATGTACGGCTGGCTTGCTTGCATTGGCTAGATTGTGTCAGGTGCGAAAAATTCCCGCCTAGCTAAAAATAAAAGCTGCGAGAGGTTTCAACTCGGGGCTGCACTTCTCGATTGGCCTGCGTAGCCCTGGCTGCCAGAAATAAACTTTTTTCCTTTTCCTATCACCCGGTTCTCGTGGGCAAATTTCTTTTACCCGTCGGACGTTGGCCATAACAGGACTATTCTGAGACTCACTCTGTTATTAGAGGGTACTAATTTACAGTTTTGCTTAGGTTAGCACTCTCTGTATTCAACTTTTTTTGGTTTCTTTAACCTGGCTGAAATATCTTTTTCTCCTCAATGTGCTTTGTTTCATTTTTCTGTCACATCCTCAGAAAAGTTTTCTCTCACTGCTCTCTATGAGGTCTGATTTTCCTGTCATACATCCTCATAGTACTTAGCATTTCTTCTTAACTAACCATCACATTTGTAAGTCCTTGTTCCATGTTACAGGTTCTTCCTCCTATGTTTCAACTTTATGGTCTTGTCCTGCTTAAATTTTAGAATACCCTAGGGCTCAGTCCTAGGTTCCCTTCTATATCTACATGCTCTCCAGAATCTCCTATAGTTTCATGGCTTCAAATACAGTGTTGCGTGCTTTTATCTTCTTTTTGCAGTTGGCCAGTACAGGGATCGACCCCTGACCTTGATGTTATCAACACCGCATTCCAGCCAACTGAGCTCACCAGCCAGCCCTATGTCGAATGCTTTTAAATGCCAAATCTACAACTCCAACCATGACCTCCTGCCCCCAAACTGCAGATTATATGCATACATACATGTTCAATAGTGTTCTCAAATTTACTATAGGATCCTTAATCCTCATCCCCTCATTTCTAAACCCGTTCTTCTCCCAATCTCTCAATCTTACTGTCAGTAAACAGTACCATCATCTACCAGTTAATCCAGAGGAAATTTCTAATTAGTTATCTTTGATTCCTCTCTCCCTCACTTCCTCATCCCAATCCATCAGCAAGCCCTATAAACTCTACCTCCAAAACATATCTATTACTCCCCTATGCTATTTCCATCTTAGACCAAGAATCCATCATCTCTCCTCTAGTGGACTGAAATAGTAACTCGATGCCTGACTTCCATTCCCACCCACCTAAAATCTACTCTCTACTCAGCAGCCAAAGTGATTTATTAAAAACATAAATTATGTCACTCCCTTGTTTAATGCCCTCTAATGACTTCCTATTGTACCTAAAATAAAATGCCAACTCCTTACCCTGCCTACACTTCTCTTTTCTTAGCACATTAACCTCTCATTTGCTCTGCCCCAGCCCATGAGGCTTCCTTCTTACATGTCAAGCTTGATCCTGCCTTAGAGTCTTATCATATAAGTTGCTATTATTTATTAAAGTGTTTCTGAACATATAAACTACTATCGCTCTAACAATTATCTATTAGAACTTACAGTATTGTCTCTTAGCAAATATATAGAGTCGTGTAATCACAACTACAATTGAAATAAAGAACATTTCCATCACCCCAAAAGGTTCCCTCATGTCCCTATGTAATCAATCTCTTCTCTCCACCTCTAGCCTCTGGCAACCAATTATCTGGTAGTTTGCCTTTGTTAGAATGTCATATAAATAGAATCATATAATGTAGTCTTTTTGGTCTAGCTCTTTTCACTTAGCATAATTCTTAAATTTATCAGAGTTCCTGCATGTATTATTGTTCATTCCTTTTTATTTCCAAATAGTATTCCATTGTATGAATGTATCACAACTTGTTTACTTATTTACCAGTTTATGGACATATGGGTTGATCCCAAATGTTAGAGATTACATAAATCACATAAACATAAAAAGGTACACAATTGTATTCATTCATGTACAGATCTTTGCGTGGACATGTTTTAATATCTTGTGGGGAAATACCTAGGAGTGGGACTGTATGATTACATGTAAGTTTATGTTTACCAATATAAGAATCTGTCAAAATCTTTTCCAAGGCGTTTGCACTACTTAAAATCCTACCAACAATGTATGCTAAATTTCAACTATGCCACAATCTCACCAGCACTTTTTCAGTTTTTAAAATTTTAGCTATTCTAGGGGTGAAGTGGTTATCTCACTGCAGTTTTAATTTGCATTTCCTTAATCACTAAGGATCCTAAACATCTTTTTTCCATATGCTTACTTTCCATTTACAGATCTTCTTGGTGAGGTATCTTTCAAATTTTTTTGCTTATTTTCTGAGGAGCTGTTATTTATTTACTTGTTTTTATTCTCCCCTATAATGTAGGCCTAATGTAAGCACTGTGACAGGGAGGGCCATATCTGTTTATTGTTGTTAGTTTTTTCCATCACTACAGAGCAGTGTTTGATACAGTGATACTCAATAAATATTTGTTGAGTGTATGATCTTATACAATATTCAAATTTTGCAGATAAGAAAACTGTATGCAAAAAGTAAAATACCTTGCTTTACATCAAACAACAATGACAGAGGTAGGGTTGAAACTCAACTCTAATACTTTCATGTCTTTCAGGGGGGGAAAAGATTTTAAAAAATTAAAATACAGTTGCTGCTTCAGCTTAATGGTACAAACTAAGTTTTTTCATTTTTTTATACTAAGTACCTGTCATACGGTGGTATTTTTCTAGTGAGGAAGAAGAGTCAACACAAGAATAAAATTGTTTCAAATATTAATAAGGAGTATGAAGATAATTAGAGGAATTTTAGTATGAAGATAATTAGAGGAATGTTACTACTTCTAACAGATAGTTCTAATAATCATAAAACTCTGCTCAATTTATTAGTTGTATCACTTTAGTACATTAAAAAAGAGTAACAAATTTTAAATCTTCTTAGACATATTATAGACAAAACTTAAAAAACTTTATTTCTCAATCTGCAATAGTCTTTGGAATGCCACATATCTATACTATTCAACATGGCTGCCATTAGTTACACGTGGCTTTTTATATTTACATTAAGATTTACTTCAAATAAAATTATGAATTCAGTCCCTAAGTTGTACTAGCCACATTTCAAGTGCTCAATAGCCACATCTGGCTATTGGTTGCCATATGATACAGAACAGATATAGAACATTTTTATCATTATAGAAAGTTCTGTTGAAACTATTTCACTCTGTATAGCAGTACATTGATTACTTATCTAAGATTATCACATTTTTCCCGTAAACTAGGTCCTTCCCATCCAAGTTTTTTCTGCTACCGATCACCCTAGTTTTTACTTTTTTTTTTTTACTCAGCTATAGCTTTGGCACCAACAAATCAGGGAAACACACTCTTTTAGATGAGATTTTTGGTCAAAAATTAGGTAACTATTCAGAGTTTTCCAACATGCTGAGCTGAGTCTAACTCATTACGTGTGGTAAACATTCAGCATTATAGATAACATAAGCATATCTACTTACCACTAAGATCATTTATGTGGTTATAAGACAAATCCAGTCTAGTTAGATTAATTAGTGCTTCAAGTCCTAAAATAAAAAAAAGCCTTTATAGGATTTAAATAATTAATTAACTGTAAGATATAGCATTACAATATTATTTCAGACTGTTTTGAAGCAAATCCAATCTGATAACATGAAATCAATTTTACTGGCATTCTGAAAAACCACTTACTTAAAAAATTGACGCTTTTCTGGAAGAAAACTTTTTGTATAATGAACTGTAGGGTCAGTTTATAAAAATATTTATTCCATTCTTTTCAGAAGAAAAATGGACTTAAGTCTTCCGCCTTAAGTAATATTTGAAAATCATTTACAAACCTTCTATTCTTGTGATCAAATTGCAGGACAAATTTAAAGTACGTAGTTCTGTCAGTGTGGTTAGCCCTTCAATTTGACTTATTTGATTAGATGACAGATCTAAATGTCGTAAGTTCCAAATGTGATCAATGGCTTTGATCTTGGAGATGTTATTGCAATGAAGATTGATGGCATGAAGAGTTGAATCTAAAGATAACTCTGATATGCTGCAAAAGAAAATATATATTACAGAAAACAAGTAAAAAATGATTTTAAAAGCATGACCAAATAATTAAAATTAACCAAACAGCATGTAGATAAATAAATATGTGCTCCATTCTAGAATGAAATCTTTCCTATTTGTGGTAGCCTTGAAATGTCTCATGAAACACAACGCTTCTTACCAAACAAACTTTGACCATTTAAACAAGAAATCACTCTAGGGAGACACGTGACCCTGGGCGTTTCAGCTTCTATGAACAAAGTCATCAGCATATATGAAGACAGTATTGAATAGTAGTCAATAATTGTAAAGGCTCTGGAATCCTAACACCTCCCAGTTAAAATCTGTACTCTACCACTTTGCTGTGTTTCTTGAGCAAATGACAGCCTTTCTAAGCCTCAATTTCCTTATCTCATTTAATTCTGACAAACTCTAAGCAGTATTATAAGGATACTGAAGCTTATGGAAATTAAATAACTTGCCCAAATTTTTGCAGTTATGTTAACAGAATCCAGGTATAAAGCCAGATTTTATTCTGGTATTTATAATCTTACTTTCTTCACTGTCTACAATAACTATTTAATACAGAATGAAGCTGATTTTCAAAGAAACTACTAGTAACTGCTATTTCTAGTGAAAAAGTCCCTGTTTTCCTTTTTTTTAAAGTTGGAATGCACCTTTTCTAAATAGAACTCTTCTCTTCACTCCCTCAATTGCTATTTGTAACTGTAACCTCTCCTGAAGATGACAGTTCCAGGAACACAACCTGCAGTGCACAATTTAGAGTTGTTAGGTGAAAGGTACAGTCAGGAACAAGGACCCACAATGTCGTGGGCATCTGTTGTAGGTTCTGTAACAGTTCCTATAAACCTGTAGGAAACTTAACTCTGACAGTAGGGAAACATTTGCAGATTTCAAATTAGCAACCCCTAAATGTGACAGTTTGAAGCATTTCCCAATTATCTAGCTTCTGTCATTTACTGAGCTCTTATTTAGTGCCAGACCTTATGCTATTAACACATGCTATTAAGACATTTATTTTCTGGCACACTTCAGTTTTTGAAAATTAATATTGTGCAGATAATGTGGGACAGTAGAAAAAGAAAACAGTAAAATTACACAGAAATGGGTTTGAATCTGAACTTAACTGCTCACCAGCTGCAAACTATGAAGTTGGACAAATTAGATCCTGTGAGTCTCGGATTCATCATTTTTAAAATGAGAAAAATTACTACCTTGCAAAATTGCTGAGGATTAGTGATAACGTATATAACATGCACACATAGATAGCATTCAGTAAATGGCAGCTATTATTAAATATTAATGTAAATATGCCTTGAAAAACATCTTCCTGGGGTAATATGGCAAATTTCAGATCAGAATCCAGAAGGAGATGCTTAATTATTAGTAGCAAAGTTTGCATAGAGGAGGGCACTCTACAAAATAACAGCATGTACAAAGGCAAAGAGAAGCCTATCATGCAACTGCCTGTATGTAGCTCAATGTAGCTAACCATAGAGTGTAAGTGGAGAAATGGTGAGAGTTGAAACTGAAAAGGTACGCAGAGACCAATCAGTAATGCAAAACCAAGAGCTTCATATGCCATGCACGTTTAAGGTATATGAGAGAGGAAAGCGGTGAACTAAAAATAATATGTTTATTGTTTTCAAAAAGTACATGAATGTATGTATTATAGTACTCTGTAAAGGAGAAATCACAATAAGGTAAAGAGAACTTAGGCAAAAACCAATGAGGAGCAACGAACACTCGCTCCATAGCTGCCACTTTCTTGCAGGGTAACAGAAGGAACAGAGGAGAGACAAGAGAGAACACGAGAAGACCAAAAATTAAAGGGCAAGCAAATAAATAAAATAACCAGTAAAAAAAGGAGAACCAGCAGAAGAAGGGAGGAGTGGTCAGAGGCAGTGGAGAGCCAGGTCGTGGGTCAGTATCCAGGCTAACCAGAGCCGTGTGACAAATGCGGGGCAGAAGCCAAGGTTGGAAAGGAATGCAGGGCTCGTTCAAGCCGGCACTGGGGCAGAGAGGTTTTGGTGGAGTAAAGCGGCCGGAAGCCAGACTGCGTTTGTGCACGGTCTTGGTAAAGCGAGCCGCGCCTCCCCTCAGCTCAGGCCGCCCACAACCCCTTCCCTAGGGAGTGAGCGGGGCGCTCCTGGCTGCTGAGCGCCCTTTACCTCCGCAGGCCTTTGTCCATGAAGCATATATCCCCGCAGCTGCTGTCGCCGTCCTCATTTTCGACTTCTGCCGCCACCGCCGCCTCCATTGTACGGGCGACGGTGAGCGGGGCCTTAACCGGGGCCCAGCGCTGGGTGGAAGAGCCCGGAACACACCTCCCCGTAGCCCGGAAGTCCGGCCTGGAGGGGCGGGGCGAAGACCCTCCCTCCAACCGACAGCCGGGCACTTTCCCGCCCTGACGGTACCGCAAAGCAAAGCCGGAAGCCTGATTTTCTCCGCGGAGGGCTTTCTTCCCTTTTACGGCATGAGGCACGACTCGAGGCTTGCTGTAAAACGAAGCTTCTTCCTGGGCTTGTGGGAATTGGCGCGTGAATAGAAGTGTCCTGTATGCTTCTGTGTGATTTTTGAGTTATAGCTGGCTCACATCTGAAGGGGGTTTCATAGCACTTTGGCTTTACATACCTTTACGTCGTCTTACATCTGTGTGCATTGTTCCCCCACCTGCCATTGCACCTCTTGTTGATTCATTAAACGTTTGTGGGGTGTCTTACAGTATGTCAGTCACTTCCTTATGCAATGAGGAATGAGGTGAAGCTCATTCCCGTTTCTGGAAGCCTTCACTGCCCAATGGAGGAAACAAAGAGTTGCTGTACAGCATGAGGAGTACTAGGAATAGCACGGGGACATCTTAAGTCGACTGTAGAGTGATATGGGTAGTGGGTATGTTTTCTAAATGCGGGTAACTGATAACTGAATAGTCTTGCTAGGTTAATGGGAGTTCCAGGAATGAATGGCGTTATAGATGGGAAAATAATACTTGTAAAAGGTCAAAGAACACTCTTGGCTAGACTGCTCCATGGGTAATGGTAATATATTAAAATGGTGACAAAAGGTAAAGTAGTCCCCTCTCATCTGTTGGGGATATGTTCCAAGATCCCCAGTGGATACCTGAAACCAGGGATAGTACTAAGCCCTATATATACTGGGCTTTTTTTCCCCATCCACATATACTATGATAAGGTTTAATTTATAAATTAGGCACAATAAGAAATTAACAATAAATAATAAGATAGAACAATTATGACAATATACTGTAATAAAAGTTATGAGAATATGGTCTCTCTCTTTCAAAATATCTTACTGTAATTGTACTCACCCTTTTTCTTTTTGAGATGATGAGAGATGATAACCTAATTGGCTACTAGGGGACTAACAAGCAGTGTATACAGCTTGGGTATGCTGGACGAAGGGATGATTCATGACAAGGGCTTGAAGAAGTGGGGCAGCACAATATTTCATCACGTTATTATAGAATGGTGCACAATTTGAAACTTATGAATTGTTTATTTCTGGAATTTTCCATTTCATATTTTCAGACTGATTGACCTTAGGGAACAAACCACAGAAAGCAAAACCGATAAGGGGGGACTATTGTATATATCAAATCTGAATCCGTCACTTCCTAAACTAAATTCTTTGATGGCTCCTCATTAGGAAACAAATAAAGATCTAACTTTTTTTCTTTCTTAAAAATTTTTTTTCAGACAAAAAGTACTTATTAAATACCTGTTGTGTACATTGCAATACATGCTATATTAGTCCACCTATTTTATTGTTTACACATAATGTGGAAGAACTAAGGTTAATATACAGAAAAGAAAATCTCAAAATTAACTTTTGCTATAATCTGATCTTATGTTTGGTATTTTATATTAAAAACCTTATTCTGTCTGGTATTTTCTTTGTAGTTCATGCATATCTATGTTATTCATAATCCAATTATTTTATTTTATTTTTAAATTTTGTTGTAACTGTCAAATTTAACGTTGGAGATATTTCCAGACTGAACTACCATTAGTGTCCTATTGTTCAGCTATACCTACCACACCCTAAAACTCATGGCCACAATTCACTGTTTCCTGTAACCACATGCTTTGCAATTTGTCTGCAGCTCCTTTCAACAAGAGGTAGAGGTGGAATCTATTACTGTCTCTTAGATTCTGTGCTGGCTGGTGACTTTTTTGACCATAAAAATGTGTTGGAAGTGGTGGTGTCTGGTCCCAAGCCAAGCCCTAGAAACACCTTGCATGCTGTGCTCCAAGACTGCCTAGCCACTATTTATATAAGCCCAGACTAGTGGGCCAGAAGATGAGAGACTGCATGGGGCAGAAATAAGTCACCCCAGCTGTCTTAGTCATTTTGGGCTACTATAAAAAATTACCTAGCTTAGAAATAAGAGAAATTTATTGTCACAATTCTGGAGGCTGGAAGTTCAAGATCAGGGTGCCAACACGGTCAAGTTCTGGTGACATATCTCTTCCCGGATGCAGACTGCCAACTTCTCCTTGTGTCCTCATATGACAGAAAGGGGTGAGAGAGCTCTCTGGGATATCTTTTATCAGGGCACTAATTCCATTCATGAGGGCTTCACCCTCATGACCTAATCACCACCCAAAGGCCCCACACCCTAGTACCATCATGTTGGAGGTTAGGATTTCAAAACATAAATGTTGGGGGACACAGTTAGTTCCTCACACCTGCTAAAGGCACACAGGTGCATTCGCGAGCCGAGAAGAAACCAAAAGAAGTGCTCAGCTGAACCCAGTGCAAATCGCCAAATCATAGAAATGAGAGCTAAATATAGAATAAGTTCTGGGGAAGATTTCTTATGTAGGAGTATAACTAAATATCAATTACAATTAAAAAATTATAAATTTTATAGTCTTGTCTTAAACAATAAATATTATATTATTAGAGTTAATATTACAGTCTTATCTAAAACAACTAACATAGGAAACAAATTATGCTGTAATGATATTGAATATACTAGATCTTTTCTCCAGTATTATGTGTATGATAATTAATCAAAATATTAATCATAATTAGCAGAGCTCAAAAATCGCAGGTTGTATCTCAGTTGCCTCACTACTTAAACACTGATGATCTTTTTAAAATGACAGTTTGATGAATTAATATTTCTACTGTTTGCTAATGTTTTTGATAACAATTTCTTGGAAACCTGTAGTTTTGCCTCTAACTCATCTGCAAAACAAAAATATGTTAAATTAGCTTCTATATGAGATCTCAGTTCTAAAGTAGAAGGAATCTATCACTGGTATTCCAAACAATCTATAATTAACAGTTTAACTTTAGTCGCTACAATGTAGTCTTCTCTCATGTTTTAAAACTGCACTTCAATTTGCCCGCTTTACATGGTATTAGTAAGAATTTGTGGGTGTAGAAAGGGCAACACATTTGGTTTCAATCTTACCAGTGGGAGATCAGGTGTAAGACAGGCAGTTTGGCTGGGTAGTGAGGTGGCATTGTGGGGGAGACAGAGAGGAAAGAGTCTGTTCTGGAAAAGTTAAGTTGTTTAGAAAGACTGATGTGTGGTAAGTGCGTGTGTGTACAGGAGAATGCAATAGATGAGAATAGGAAGTTGGGCTTGCATTAGATTTTGGTGAACCTGCTGTGATCAGCTAAGAAGTTGATATTTGGTCTGAAGGAAGGTGGTGATGGCTGGTGATATGGTGGTTGCATCAGGTATGTGAGGGGTTGGGAGGAGATGCAAGAAAACAAGACAGCAGAGTAATTAAGCAGGGAAGTGACCCCATTAGGTTTGTGTTTTATAAAATTATCTCCAGAAACTGAGTGGAGGCTTGATTGGAGGGGGGAGATTAGAGGTGAGTATATAAGTTAGGAGGTTGTTGTAGTAAACCAAGTGAGAAAAATGAGTGCCTGGACAAAGGCACTAGGAGTGGGAGTGAAGAGGGGAAATATTTGAAGAGATGTTAATAAGATAGATTTTATAAGCTTTGTTGACTGAATTGGATATGAGGTATAATGCAAACTATAGTCGTTTCTCTTTCTTTTCTCTTTTTCATCTTTTTAGTTTTAAAATAGTTTTACTGCATTCCTATGAGATCAAATTATGGGAAGGTGAAATGGTGATATACTGTAATTTGTATTTTTGTTTTTCTGTTTGAATCAGCATTAGCATTTAAAAAGTTTTTCTCAGACAAGATTTACAAAGCCTGATGGTTTTTTAAAATAAAGCCCAAAGCATTTTTGTTTTATGTTGATTTAATCTACATTATGACTTAGTGCAGAAGAGCAGGTCAACTATGTGGGCGCATCAGATCGATCCCCTTTGTGACCTCTAGCACTGAAAAAATTTTCATTATTCATGAATTCTAGTTACTTTCTTATATACATATTCCCCTTTACAGACACATTGTGTTTGTACATCTCTCTATGTTGACCTTTATATACAATATGTTTGTGGTCTATGTTTTTGTTGGTATATTACTTTACTTATCCAGAATATTTGGAGAAGTTAGTTGTCCTCAAAAAATGAATTTTTCAGGTAACTAAACTTCTCTTTTTTCAGGAGCAACTAGTTTTTAAAATTTAAATTTTGGTGGAATATTTTCTAATAAATTTCTTATTTTATCCTGAATTCTTAAATTATATCAAATATAATTTAACATATTCTTAAAGTTCTAATGTCATAAAATTCAGTACTGTGTTATGTGAAAACATAGGTTTGGTATTGGAAAAATATTTTTTCCAATAAAAAAATTCTAATTATAAAAAATGTTGAAATTGATAAAAAATGAAATGAAGATCACTTGTAATCTTACCATGTACAGAAAGCCACTACTATTAATCTTTTTTTATATCTCCAATCATGTCTGTGCATGTACATATATGTGAACAGGAGTAGTAAAATTTATTGTGATAAAATTAAGCATATACTAGGCTACAGAAAATTCTCAACAAATCTCAAAAAAGTTTGGTATTATATAGGTAATACACATTCACTGACCACAGTAATAGACACTTAGGTTTTTTTCCATCTCTCGGGTATTGTGAATCATGCTGCAGTGAACATGAAATTACAGATGATCTCTTTGAGATCCTGATTTCACATGTTCTATTTTTAATCTTTTGAGGAACCTCCATATTCTTTTACATAGTGGCTGCACCATTTTATGAAATGGTTTTACTTGCTATGTAAATCAGTATTAGGCAGGCAGAATATGCATATTAATTCTTAAAGGAGGCTTCTGCAAGCTGGTGCTTCTGTGAGGAAGTTCAGTGTCAAAAGTGTTATCAAACCTGGCTGCATTCTCCTTTTCCTCAATCACTAACAGTGCAATCCCAGTTATGGAAATGAAACAAAGAATGGTCATCTTCATCAGAGTACCGACAGTCTGAAACCAAGCCACTGTAACCATCCCTTGAGCATTTAGTATTCCCAATGACCACAAAATAACCAAAGCTATACATTTCTTTAGCAACTCTGGAGCTTGGGTACCTGGCATAGAAAGGCTGAATTATATAGCCTGCTATTAAGCTTTGAGCAGCTATTCCTAAGGGATAAGCAAAAAGTTTAACCCAAAGAAGGAGGAAAGCAATGGAGGATCCAATAGCAGTAAGTCGCTCCACTCTTAGGAAGGTAGTCCCCAGCTGTGCATGACAGAGAGCCATGATCACACTCAGCATGGCTAAAGCAGCCCAAATACTCAGGGAGATAGGTATATTAAGTAAGGAGTATTTTAACACTTCTTTAGGAGACACAAAGATTTCTGACCTTACCATGACACTAAATAAGAAAATATTTCCATGAAAGAACCCTATTTCCCTTGAGAGTTGCATGCTTTTGACTTTTTCTATTTTTTAAATTCTAAAAAAAATTTTTCTGAAACCTCACATGTGTTTCCTTCCCCTCATATTTCTGCAAGGCTCCCCAAACAGCACTGTTCTCTTGATTTAGCCATTTCATCCTTACACAAGTTTTTTATTATTGAGCTTCGCTTGTTTTTAAAAAACAAATTAACTTGTGAATTATTCTAAGGTTTTGTGATCACTTTTAAGGCTAGAGTTAAAATGTTTCACAGGTTAATTATTTTTAAAAAAAAATTACATATTCTACTGAACAAGTTAGTCACAGCTAATTAAGAAAGAAAGATTTCAGAAGTTCTTGGCAGAGAGCTCTCTCTTGTAGGTGTAACACTGTTATAATTTAACTCTAAAATAAAACTTTGTAGATGGATAGTAAGAAAAGAAATTGCAGTTTAATGGGAAGAATGTAAACTTTGGATTCAAGTGGACAAGAATTTGAATTCCACCCTTCTACTAGGGCAAGTTGTGTGTGTTTGTTTTTGTTTTAATCCATATTTCCTCATCTATAAAAGGAGGATAATAATTTCATATTATAGGATTAAATCCATGGTATCGAATGAGATAATATATGAGAAACACCCATTGGGTTACCTCACATATTAAGATTTAATAAATGGCATTCATTGTTCTTATTCCATTATAATTAGTATATTTATATTGGCCCTGAGGATATATGTGAACCAGTCTAGTATTTATTGTATGTAGGCCACTACTCTTCTTTTAATTTACCTTCATCTACAGGTATTAATTCATTCAATGTGTTTTTGTTCATTAATTCATGCATTTATTCATTAATTTTGTAACAGATAAGCTATAGAGCAATTCACTTGCATTTTCTTTATTTGTTTTGGTTGTGTACAATTTATGCATGTTTTACAAATGAGCCATGGATGGCCTTTGTACCTTGGCCTTTAGGTTGTTTACTTTTTCACAGCAGGCCAAGACCCATTAGTTCAAAAGTCAGCCAGTAACAAACTCAAATTTTTACACACTCAATTATTTAAAACATAGCCTAAATAAACAGATTTTTAGCTATTTAGAGCCGGACTGCTTTACATACCCTACAAAACTGCACTCAACATCTACTAGCCATATATAAGACCCCAAGCCATTGCTGCACTTGGGAGATATCTAACTCAGAGACTCCCCATCGTGCTGCTGAATGACATTACCTAAACACAGAAGCCCTCTTCTGAACTGTCCTCTCCCCCTGGAGTTCCCTTTTTCTTCTCCCCTGCTGTATGGTGGCCCTGCCACAGCCTCCGTGCAGTCTCATGCTGTAAGGGAGTTCCTCCTCATGCAAACAAACCAGTCAAAGCATTGCCCAAATAAAGCTCGTATGCTACTCTTACCTTGCGGTTGCATATTTTTCTTTGATCAGACCTCAAACCCCTCAAATCCCTACAATGCAACAAATATTTATTTAGCACCTACAATATAAAGGATCAAAACAGATTAAAACTTTTCATATTTTAGTCAGTACAAGCAAAATACTTTTGTGTTCTAATCAGGGGAGAGATAAGTAAGCAAATAAACACACATGTATAATATGTCAGGTGATGATGAATGATGGATGGTTATGGTAGTGAAGGTAGTAGTGGAGGTGGTCGTGTCTGTGTGAAAGGAAAGAGTTAATAGTTGGCAGAAAAGTATTTTCCGCAACCACAGGAACACATGAGGGAAGTTTCATCCTCCGTTCATCTTACAATGTCAACTGAAGGCTTGTATCTACTGGGGAGAATGAGTATCTTGCTGCTGTTGTTATTTACTGTTTCCTGATCCCAGGATGTTCCTAAGTATAGTGTTCCTGGTTATCTGGATTATTTATTCTATTTAATTGTAATTTTTGGACTGGAGCCACACTAAGATAACAGATTTAGACATTCATCTCTGCAGATGCTAAAGGACTAGCCAGTATTAAGTGCTAGTATTGCAGATTTGAAATGCTTAGATTCTTGATATATTTTAAAATTAGAGCCTACAGAGTTTGCTGATGGATTGTATGTAGGGCTGTGAGAAAACGATAGGAATTAAGATTGTACAAGGCATGAGGCGACACAATTTCATATAATGGAGGTGCCTTTACATTGTATTAACATACCACATTCATTTATCCATTTACCTGTTGATGTACTTTTCAGTAATTCCCATTTCTTGCTATTATTATTATTGGAATTAGCATAAGTAAATTCTTTATTTAAAAGATTTTAAAAACAGCTTGTGAATCCAGTTGATAATTATATATACTGGATTAAACTCACAAACCAATTATTTACTTTTTGCAAAACGTCCTGAGCTGCAGTGTTGCATAGTGATCACATGCTTTTGATTTTATAGCCAACTTCCTGGGTTGAAAGCTTGCTCTTCTTACTTGCCATGCACCTTGGGGAAAAACTCAGTCCTTCTCATCTGAAAAACGGGGATGTTGATGACAGTGATGTGACTATGTGGTATTAAACAAATGCACAGAAAGCACTTACGGCAATGCTCAACACAATTTAAGCCTTGCAATTTGTCAGTTATTATTACTATGTATTCCAATTTGACAATAATGACAACCCGAGTGAGGCCACATCTGGTATTTGGAGACTGCAGGGGTCACAGATCTTATTATAAGAGAAAATCAAATCTCAGATTTGCAAGTACAGGAGAACAAATACATTCTTGGTATATAGTTAGCACTCAAATAGGTCTGGTTCATTTACTTTTTTTTTTTTTAAATTTTTTATTATTTTATATCATTTTATTTTGGGGGGGAGTTAAAAGTTTTTTTTTTTTCCTCTGTCAAGAACTTTATTTATTTATTTTTTAAATTTTATTTTGTCGATACACATTGTGGCTGATTATTATTGCCCATGACCAAACCTCCCTCCCTCCTCCATCCCCCCTCCCCCCACCAATGTCCCCTTGTTTGCATGTCATATCAACTTCAAGTAATTGTGGTTGTTATATCTTCTTCCCCCGCACCCCCGGTTTTGTGTGTGTGTGTGTGTGTGTGTGTGAATTTATATATTAATTTTTAGCTCCCACCAATAAGTGAGAACATGTGGTATTTCTCTTTCTGTGCCTGACTCGTTTCACTTAATATAATTCTCTCAAGGTCCATCCATGTTGATGCAAATGGCAGTATTTCATTCATTTTTATAGCTGAGTAGTATTCCATTGTGTAGATGTACCAAATTTTCCGTATCCACTCATCTGATGATGGACATTTGGGCTGGTTCCAACACTTGGCTATTGTAAAGAGTGCTGCAATAAACATTGGGGAACAGGTATACCTTCGACTTGATGATTTCCATTCCTCTGGGTATATTCCCAGCACTGGGATAGCTGGGTCGTATGGTAGATCTATCTGCAATTGTTTGAGGAGCCTCCATACCATTTTCCATAGAGGCAGCACCATTTTGCAGTCCCACCAACAATGTATGAGAGTTCCTTTTTCTCCGCAACCTCGCCAGCATTTATCATTCAGTCTTTTGGATTTTAGCCGTCCTAACTGGGGTTAGATGGTATCTCAGTGTGGTTTTGATTTGCATTTCCTGGATGCTGAGTGATGTTGAGCATTTTTTCATATGTCTGTTGTCCATTTGTATATCTTCCTTAGAGAAATGCCTACTTAGCTCTTTTGCCCATTTTTTAATTGGGTTGCTTTTTTTCTTCTTGTAAAGTTGTTTGAGTTCCTTATATATTCTGGATATTAATCCTTTGTCAGATGTGTATTTTGCAAATATTTTCTCCCACTCTGTTGGTTGTCTTTTAACTCTGTTAATTGTTTCTTTTGCTGTGCAGAAGCTTTTTAGTTTGATATAATCCCATTTGTTTATTTTTCCTTTGGTTGCCCGTGCTTTTGGGGTCGTATTCATGAAGTCTGTGTCCAGTCCTGTTTCCTGAAGTGTTTCTCCTATGTTTTCTTTAAGAAGTTTTATTGTTTCAGGGTGTATATTTAAATCCTTAATCCATTTTGAGTTGATTTTAGTATATGGTGAGAGGTATGGGTCTAGTTTCATTCTCCTGCATATAGATATCCAGTTATCCCAGCATCATTTGCTGAAGAGGCAGTCCCTTCCTCAGTGAATAGGATTGGTGCCTTTGTCAAAGATCAGATGGCAGTAAGTGTGTGGGTTGATTTCTGGATTCTCTATTCTATTCCATTGGTCAGTGTGTCTGTTTTTATGCCAGTACCATACTGTTTTGGTTATTATAGCTTTGTAGTATAGCTTAAAGTCCGGTAGTGTTATGCCTCCAGCTTTATTTTTTTTGCTCAGCATTGCTTTGGCTATGCGTGGTCTTTTATTATTCCATATAAATGTCTGGATAGTTCTTTCCATTTCTGAGAAAAATGTCTTTGGAATTTTGATGGGGATTGCATTGAATTTGTATATCACTTTGGGCAGTATGGACATTTTCACTATGTTGATTCTTCCAATCCAAGAGCATGGGATAGCTTTCCATCTTCTTGTATCCTCTCCAATTTCTCTCAGCAGTGGTTTGTAGTTCTCGTTATAGAGATTTTCCACCTCCTTGGTTAACACAATTCCTAAGTATTTTATTTTTTTGGTGGCTATTGTAAATGGGCAGGCTTTCTTGATTTCTCGTTCTGCATGTTCACTATTCGAGAAAAGAAATGCTACTGATTTTTGTGTGTTGATTTTGTATCCTGCTACTGTGCTGAAATCATTTATCAATTCCAACAGTTTTTTTGTAGAGGTTTTAGGCTATTCGATATATAGGATCATGTCATCTGCAAACAGGGACAGTTTGACTTCATCTTTTCCAATCTGGATGCCCTTTATTGCCTTCTCTTCTCTGATTGCTCTGGCTAGTACTTCCAACACTATGTTGAATAGGAGTGGTGAGAGTGGGCATCCTTGTCTAGTTCCTTTTCTTAAGGGAAAAGCTTTCAGCTTTTCCCCATTCAGGATGATATTAGCAGTAGGTTTGTCATATATGGCTTTAATTATTTTGAGATGCTTTCCATCTATACCTAGCTTATAGAGGGTCTTTGTCATGAATGAGTGCTGAACTTTATCAAATGCTTTTTCAGCATCTATAGAGATGATCATATGGTCCTTGTATTTGAGTTTATTAATATGGTGTATCACATTTATGGATTTGCGTATGTTGAACCAACCTTGCATCCCTGGGATGAATCCCACTTGATCGTGGTGAATAATTTTACGTATGTGTTGCTTTATTCTATTTGCTAGTATTTTAGTGAGGATTTTTGCATCTATATTCATCAAGGATATCGGCCTGTAGTTTTCTTTTTTGGTTATATCTTTAACTGGTTTTCGTATCAGGATGATGTTTACTTCATAGAATGAGTTTGGAAGATTTGCGTCCGTTTCAATCTTTTGGAA
This sequence comes from Cynocephalus volans, assembly GCF_027409185.1. NCBI lineage: Eukaryota > Metazoa > Chordata > Mammalia > Dermoptera > Cynocephalidae > Cynocephalus > Cynocephalus volans. The sequence goes on along the minus strand of NC_084474.1, from coordinate 41,168,779 downwards.
TAGTTTGTAAAGAATCGGTGTCAATTCCTGTTTGAATGTTTGGTAAAATTCTGCTGTGAATCCATCTGGTCCTGGGCTTTTCTTTGTTGGGAGCCTTGTGAAAACTGCTTCAATCTCCTTTATTGTTATTGGTCTGTTCAAATTTTCTACGTCTTCATGGTTCAGTTTTGGGAGCTTGTGTGTGTCCAGAAATTTATCCATTTCCTCCAGATTTTCAAATTTGTTGGCGTATAGTTGTTTATAGTAGTCTGGAATGATTCCTTGTATTTCAGATGAATCAGTTGTAATATCACCTTTTTCATTTCTAATTTTTGTTATTTGAGTCTTCTCTCTTCTTTTTTTTGTTAGCCATACTAATGGTTTGTCAATTTTATTTATCTTTTCAAAAAACCAACTTTTTGATTCATTGATCTTTTGTATTGTTGTTTGGGTTTCAATTTCATTCAGTTCTGCTCTGATCTTAATGATTTCTTTCTGTCTGCTAAATTTAGGTTTGGATTGTTCTTGTTTTTCTAGTTCTTTAAGGTGAAGTGTAAGGTTGTTCACTTGCCATCTTTCCATTCTTCTGAGGTGAGCATTTAATGCAATAAAATTCCCCCTCAATACTGCTTTTGCAGTATCTCACAGGTTTTGGTATGATGTATCATTATTTTCATTAGTTTCAATAAATTTTTTGATTTCCTGCTTGATTTCTTCTTGGACCCATATGTCATTAAGTAGAATGCTGTTTAATTTCCATGTGTTTGTATAGTTTCCAGAGTTTTGTTTGTTATTAATTTCTAGTTTTAATCCATTGTGGTCTGAGAAAATACATGGGATGATTCCAATTTTTTTGAATTTATTGAGACTTGATTTGTGACCTAATATGTGATCTATCCTGGAGAATGATTCATGTGCTGCTGAGAAGAATGAATATTCTGAGGTTGTTGGATGGAATGTTCTGTAGATATCTGCCAATTCCAATTGGTCTAGAGTATTGTTTAGATCTTGTGTTTCTCTACTGATTCTTTGCCTACATGATCTGTCTAATATTGACAGTGGGGTGTTCAGGTCCCCTGCTATTATGGTATTAGTGTCTATTTCCTTCTTTAGGTCTAATAGAGTTTGTTTTATAAATCTGGCTGCTCCAACATTGGGTGCGTACATATTTATGATTGTTATGTCTTCTTGATGGATCAGTCCTTTTATCATTAAGTAGTGTCCCTCATTGTCTCTTTTTATGGTTTTCAGTTTAGTTTATTTTGTCAGATATAAGACTAGCTACTCCAGCTTGTTTTTCTTTTCTGTTTGCATGGTAAATCTTTTTCCATCCTTTCACTCTTAGTCTATGTGAATCTTTATGGGTGAGGTGGGTCTCTTGTAGGCAGCTAATAGTTGGGTCCTCCTTTTTGATCCAGTCAGCCAGTATGTGTCTTTTGATTGGGGAATTTAAGCCTTTTACATTAAGAGTTGTTATTGAAAGGTGTTGACTTATTCCTAGCATTTTATTGGTTGTTTGGTTGTCTTAGGTGTCTTTTGTTCCTTGCTTTCTGATTTACTGTTTGGTTTCTGTGTTTGTTGGTTCCTTAGGTTGTAGATAGCGTTTTTGTTTGTTTGTTTTCTCTTCATGAATGCCATTTTTATTATACTAGTGGGTTTAGATTTTTCTTGGGTTTTTATGGAAGTGGTAATTATTTTTCAAGAACCAAACCCAGTACTCCCTTGAGGATTTCTTGTAAGGGTGGTTGAGTGATAGTGAACTCCCGCAGTTTTTGTTTGTCTGAGAAATATAGTATTTGCCCTTCATTTCGGAAGGATAGCCTTGCAGGGTAGAGTATTCTTGGCTGGCAATCTTTGTCTTTTAGTATTTTGAAAATATCATCCCATTCCTTTCTAGCTTTTAGGGTTTGTGATGAAAAGTCTGATGTTAGCCTGTTTGGGGCTCCCTTATAGGTAATTTGATGCTTCTCTCTTGCAGCTTTTAAGATTCTCTCTTTGTTTCTGAGTTTTGCCAATTTGACTATAACATGTCTTGGAGAAGGCCTTTTTGGGTTGAATACGTTTGGAGATCATTGAGCTTCCTGGATCTGAAGATCTGTGATTGTTCCTATACCTGGGAAGTTATCTGCCACTATTTTGTTGAATATGTTTTCAATGCAGTCTCCATTTTCCTCCCCTTCTGGAATACCCATGAGTCAGATATTTGAGCGCTTAAGGTTGTCTGATATCTCTCTCAGATTTTCTTCAATGTCTTTGACTCTTTTTTATTTCTTTTTGTCTGCTTGTGTTATTTCAAACAGCCCATATTCAAGTTCAGAGGTTCTCTCTTCAACTTCGACAAGCCTGCTGGTTAAACTCTCCTTTGTGTTTTTTATTTCGCTGAATAACTTCTACAGTTCAGCAAGTTCTGCTACATTTTTTTCAGGACATTGATTTCCTTGTACATTTCCTCTTTCAGGTTCTGTATACTTTTCCTCATTTCATCATGACGTCTAGCTGAGTTTTCTTGTATCTCATTCAGTTTCCTTAGAATTATCACTTGAAATTCCTTGTCAGTCATTTCAAGGGCTTCTTGTTCTATAGGATCTAGAGTTTGAGATTTATTAACTTTTGGTGGTGTACTTTCTTGGTTTTTTGTATTTCTGGTGTCTTTTTTTTGATGTTTATTCATTGTGGCAGGGGGTTTCACAGTCCATCAGTTTGAGACTATTGACTAACTAAGATGTTGCTGTGGTTGCCAGTTTGGTATGGCTCCCTCCGTGACTGCTCAGTTGGCCTCTAGTGCCTTGTGTGTATGGTTGCCTCGGGTCTTGGGCCTCTCCGGGGAGCCACCTCTCTGGTCAGCTTGGATTCTGCTGGGCTGCTGGATCACGGGGCGGTATCGCAGGGTGTGTGGTCTCTGCTGAGCTTTCACTTCCCATGCAGGACTTCTCCGTGTTCCATGCGCTCTGGCCCGGGCTGTTGGATTGTGCAGTGGCGGCCCCACAGGGTCTGTGGTTTCTGTCGAGTCTCTGCCTCCCTAGCCGGACTTCTCCCCGCTCTGTGCACACTGGGCTGGGCTGGGACGTGTCTTCTGCAACCCTCATCTATCAGCTGGGCCTTCAAGACCCTGCTTGGCACCGCCTCGCCTAGGAAGTCTACCAGGTTTCTGCTAGGCACAGACGACCGGTCGCTCTGGGTGCCTTTGTAGCACTGTGTAGATCTTTCTCGGGACTTATCACCTTCCTCCTGGTATCGCGGTTATTTGTGTACTTGTCTTATCTCCCACACCAGAGTGTGAGCTCCTCGGGGGAGGAGCCCGCAGCACACGGTTCACATTTGTATATCCCCCGGCGCAGACCGAGTCCTGTGCCCTCCCACAGTCAGCTCTCCAGCAGGTTCAAGCGGACTGGGAACTCTCCACGCACACCATTCCTAACCCGAAATCGGTTAGGCGTTTTTCCGAACTGGTGGCCACAGAGATGGTATCTGCCTCCCAGTAACAGGAAGTTTACCAGGGGCCGGAGCCCAGGGTGCAGTGGAGTGACAGTCGGCCTAGCCCATACTTCCTTGCCCTCCCCACACTGGCCGGGGACCCCACCACCCGCGCCAGAGAACCACGGAGGGAGTGGGATGGGAGGCCAGCCCACAGGCCCCGGGATGCCCCGTGCCGGGGCAAGCAAGTGGGAAGGCTCAGTGAGGATCTGAGCCAGGTGAGGAGGACAGGCTTGGCTGAGCTGGGCTGGAGCTGCCACCACCTGATAAAATGGAGGCAGCCCCAGGGGCAGTGAGTGGGTTAAAGACGCAGGTGGAAGCCGGGCGGGCGTCTGCCCCCCGAGCGGGGCCGAGTCGGGGGTCACTCACAGGGCTGTGCCAGGTCGGGCGGCTCCCTCTCTGCCTCTGCTTTGTCTCCGTCCCGTTCTCGGCCGCTGCCGCCTCGGCCTGCTCAGTCGGTCCCACGGCGCGGCTCAGGAGCTCCCAGGAATCTTCTTTTATGCTGGCCTGAAACCTCGAATCCTGAATAGGGCAGCTGGCCGCCTTCAGTGCGGCCCCGGCCTCCGGGATCCTGGCAGCATCAACAGCAGCCCCGGCGCCATGTTCCCTGTTTAGAGACTCGCTTTTGCAGCTAAGAAACAGTTCTTTTCCTGCTCCACACTTCAAAGCTGTTGTCTGTAAATGAGGCAGCCTCTCCTGCCGGGGGCAAAGTGGCGTTGAGCCCCCACGACCGGCCAGCAGCAGCAGTCCTCCCTTAAGAGACAGCAAGAGGAAGGTCCACAAGTTTCCCAGCTGCCTAAGGCCCAGTGGCCGCCTTTTCCACCTCAGCTACTCCATGCTGACTGCCTCAGCCACCGCCATCTTGAAGCCGAGCCTTGGTTCATTTAGTTAAATGAATCAGATCCTAATTTGAGATGAGATCAGAGATAAGTAAACTAAATAACAGAAAAACAATAGAGAAAAATCAATGAAATCAAAAATTGGTTATTTGAACAGATCAACAAAATTAAGAGATCTTTGGTTAGAATGACAAAGAAAAAAGGGAGAAGAGGTAAAAAACTAAAATCAGAATGGGAAGTGAGGACATTACTACCAACCACACAGGATCCAGAAGGGTTATACTTTCTATTTCTCTTTTCCTTCTGAGACTTCCATAATGTGTTTGTCGGTGAGCTTGATGGTGTCTCACAGGTCCCATAAGCTCTATTTACTACTTTTTATTCTTTTTTCTCAATAGTCCTCAGACCCTATAATTTCAATAGTCTTACCTTCAAGTTTGCTGATTCTTTCTTCTACCTTCTCAAATCTGCTATTCAACTCTAATGAATGTCTCATTTCAGTTATTGTACTTTTCAGCTCCAGAAATTGGTTGGTTCCATTTTATAATTTCTGTATGTTTTTTGATATTCTGGTCTGTTCTTACATTGTTTACCTTTTTTCCTTTCATTCTTTGTCTATAATTTACTTAGATCTTTGATCACAATTAAAACAGTTTTTTAAATGTCTTTTTTTGTAAGTCTGATGTCTGGATTTCCATGGGGATGGTTTCTGTCAATTTATATTTATGTATGTATGTATGTATGTATGTATGTATTTATTTATTTATTTTTGATGGGTCACATATTCCTGGGATTTTTTTTGGTATGCCTTTAATATTAAAATGTGGAAAGATATATTTTCCTGCTTCCCCTCCCCAAGATTTGTTGTTCTTTATTTGTTGAAGTCTCTAGTAGTATGTTTGTTTAGATACGTACTTTACCAAACCATTTTTGCAAACTCTGTCTCTTTATGTGAGTGCTCATTGAAGCCTCTGTTCCTTTAGTATGTGCTCAGCTACTGTTTTAAGAGAGTATTTATTGAATGCCAAGAATTAGAACAAAAAAACAAAAAAAATCCAAATCAAAACCAAAGAGGAAAACAAAATCAAAAACAAAAACCCAAATGCTCCTCTCAGTCTTTGTAAATTGAATCTGGGCTAGGACACTTCATCACTTAGGCAGGCTTGCAATGAATCTAGGGAGTAACCTTCGGTGAAAGCTTAGGGTCTTCTTCAGTCTTTTCTAAACTTTCACGTTGCCCTGGGCATGCACATGGGTGCTTTTGAATGTCCAATTTCTCAAAGAATCTCCTCTGTCACTTCTTTGCAGGCTATAGGTGGTCTTGTAATGTTTAAACCAAAAATTTGTCTGGTTCAAGTTCATGCAGTTTGTTAGTTTGTCATGCTGCAGTGCTGTGCAATGCTGCCTCCTTTTCCAGCCTGAGTGCCAAGTCAGTCAACACAGAAATGAGCTCCTTGCACCAGTCAGACATATTAGAACAGATATGCAATTATTAGCAAATAAGGTCTGCTTTGTTCTCTCCACAAGCAGTCACTGGGGTCCCACGTAGTGTACATGGCTGTTGCCACTTTAAGACTGCCATTATGCTGGGGAGGTATTGAGATAAGAGCAAGTAAAAATGCCACATGACTCTCCTATTGTTTCAAGTTGCTTTTCCCTTGATTCAGCATTGGTTTGGTTGCTGTAAACCTTATTGTTTTCCAGAGTTCTGGCAAAAGTGGTTCTGACAGTTTCTCCTTGTTTTTCCGTTTCCTTGGGAGAAAGACAGCTTGGAGCTGTCTACTCCACCATTTTACTGACATCACTTAATCTTCTAGGTTAAACACAAATATGCTAGCTTGTCCCTTGTATGTTCACTATGTTTGTGGTGTGTATTTGGTTAGAAAAATTTTAAATTTAAATGTAGTCAAATATATCATTTTTATTGAATGATTTATACTTTTTTGTGTTAGAAGGAATCAACCCATATTTTGATGTTTTAAATTTATCTTAATTCTTTCTAGATTTAATATGTGTACTTTTCACATTTAGGTCTTGTGCTTGGTATTTTAAAAATTGTATATGATATTAGTTAGGAATCTAATTTTACTTTTATACATATGAATAACTTATTATCCCAGTGACATATATGCTAGTTTGAAAAGAATATAATATGTAAATCTTTTTTTTTTTTTTGAGATTTTCTTCATAGAAAAATCATACGGTTTGGATTCACACAAACTGGTTTCAAATTCAGGCTTTACCACATACTATCTCTGTGAGCTCATAAAAGATATTGAACTTTCTCTGATCCTCAGTTTCTTTCCCCTTAAAACAGGGGTTAATAATGCCTCTCTTTGAGAGTTGTTTTGAAATTAAAGATAATATATGGAAGATACCTGAAAAAAGTAGATGCTCAGTCAAATACTTTCTGGTATTGCATATATTATTTTTATTTCTCCTTTGACCCACTGGTTGCACAGAAGCATGTTGTTCAACTTCCTTGTATTTGTGAATTTTCCAAAATCCCTCTTGTTCTTCATTTCTAGTTTCAGGCCATTTTGATTAGAAGAAATACTTAGGATGATTTCAATCTTTTTAAATTTAAGGGTTATTTTGTGGTGTAATGCATGATCTTTCCTGGAGAATGTTACGTATGTGCTTGAGAAGAATGTGCATTCTATTACTGTTGAATGGAATGTTCTGTTTTTATCCTTTAGGTCCATTTAGGCTAAAGTTTTGCTCCAAAACTCCAGTTCAATATTTCCTTTTTGATTTTCTGTCTGCATGATCTGCTCATTTTTGAAAGTGGGGTCTTGAAGTTCCATGCTGTTATTATATTTTTGTTGGTCTCTTCCTTCAGGTCTATTAATTTTTGCTCTCTATATTTAGGTGCTAAAATGTTTGATACATGCATATTTACAACTGTTATAACCTCTTGCTGAATTGATCCTTTAACATTATAAAATGACCTTGTTTGTCTCTTTTTTAAAGTTGTTGACTTAATGTCTATTTTGTCTATATAATTATAGGTACCTCTGCTCTATTTGGGTTTCCATTTGCATAAAATACCTTTTTCTATCCCTTCACTTTCACTTATTGTGCAGCCTTAAAGCTGAAGTGAATCTCTTGTAGGCATCATATAGCTGGGGCTTGTTTGTTTTATCTATTCAGCCATTCTATATCTCTTGATTGTATAATTTGATCTATTTACTTTCAAGGTAATTATTGGTAGGTGAGGACATACTACTGCCATTTTGTTAATTGTTTTCTGACTGTTTTGTAGATCCTTTGTTTGTTTCTTCTTCTCTTATATCCTTTATGATTTGATGATTTTCTATAGTGGTGTACTTTGATTCCTTTGTTTTTTGTCATTTGTGTGTCTCCTATAGATTTGTTCTTGTGGTTACCATGAGGCTTACATAAAATGTCTTATGGTCAGAACAGTGTATTTTAAGGATAACTTATCTTTGATCACATACAAAAACTCCACATTTTTATTTTCCCACCAAATTTTATGTTTTTGATGTCACAATTTGCATCTTTTCATATTGTGTATCACTTTACAAATTATTGTTGCTATATTTATTTTTAATAGTCTTCTAACCTTTATACAAGAGATATAAGTGATTTACATTCCACTGTTATAGTATTAGAGTATTCTGAATTTGAATATATGTCTATTTTAACCAGTGAGTTTTATACTTTCATATGTTTTTTGTTATTAATTAGCATTTGTTTCAAATTGAAGAACTCCCTTGACATTTCTCATAAGAAAGTCTAGTGGTGATGAAATCTCTCAGCCTTTGTTGTCTGAATAAGTCTTTGTCTTTCCTTTCGTACTCAAGAACAGTTTTTTGTTTTGTTTTTAAATTTTTAAATGTTTATTAATTTAATGGACTCATGATATGCTTTTTAAAATGATCAATACACATTTTTATGTTCTATTTTGTTTTTAATTGACATATAAAAATTGTACATATTTATGAAGTAGAGTGTGATGTTTTGATACATTTATGCACTGTGTAATAATCAAATCAGAGTAGTTAGCATATCCATCACCTCAAGCACTTGCCATTTTTTGTGGTGAGCACATTCAACATTCTCTCTTCTAACTAATTTGAAATATAAAATACATTATTGTTAACTATAGTCACCCTATTGTTCAACAGAACACCAGAACTTATTCCTACTATCTAATTGTAACTTTTTTTCTCAAGGACAGTTGTGCTGGTTAAAGTATTCTTGGTCGGAATTTTTTTCCTGTAAGCACTTTGAATATATCATCCCGCTCTCTCCTGGCCTGCATAGTTTCTGCTGAAAAATTTCCATATAGCCTGATGGGACTACCCTTGTTAGTGAGGAACCTCTTTTCTCTTGCTGCTTTCAAGATTCTCTACTTGTGTTTGATTTTTGAGTTTGGTTACAGTATCTTGGTGAAGTCTTTGGTTTGATCCTAATTGAGAAACATTGAGCTTCATGTACCTGGGTGTTTATATCTTTCCCCAGATTTGGGAAGTTTTTAGCCATTATTTATTTAAATAAGCTTTCTCTCACTTTACCTCTCTCATATTTTTAGAACATCTCTAATGCAAGAGTTAGTTCTCTGGATGGTGTCCCATAAATCCTATAGACTTTCTTTGTTCCTTTTCATTCTTTTTTTTCTTCTTTTTTCTCCTATACTGAATATTTTCAAATTACCTATCTTTTAATTCACATTCTTTCTTCTGCTTGATTAATTTCTTTAAAATTTTATTGCTTATGCATATTCATTGTCTACAAAGATGACCTTCACCACCTGCGCCCAGGATGTGATGGTCAGATCAATGGTATCAGGATGTGCATTACCACAAATTGTGATGATTCCCCATGTCCCCCACTGTTCGATTAATTATGTCGTTGATGGTTTCTACTGCATTTTAAAATTTCATTTACTCTATTTTTCAGCTCCAGAATTTCTGTTTGGTTCTTTCTTATAATTTCTCTCTGTTGAACTTCTCATTTTGTGTATTTATGTTGTTGTTGTTGATATCATTGACTTTTCTATCTGTATTCTTTCATAGTTTCATGAGCTTCCTTAAAGCAATTATTCTGAATTGTTGTCAGGTAATTTGTAGATCTCCATTTCTTTAAATTTAGTCACTCAAAAATTTATGTTCCTTTGGTAGTGTCATGTTTCTTTGGTTCTTCATGTATGTTTTTACCTTGCATCAATGTCTGCAGATTTTATGGGGCAGTCACCTCTCCCAGACTGTACTGACTGGCTTTAGTGTGGAAATACCTTCACCTACAGGTGAGTGTGAGGGCATCACCTTGGTGAGGTGTGGCAGTTCTGGCTCTGGTGAGGGTGCAGCAGTGTCTCCATGTAGCTCTGTCAAGTGAGGTTGGTGTTGCCAAAGACTGTGAAGTCCTCAGTGGCTAAGTCTCTAGGTGTCCTCAGTTGCTGCATGGGCTGTTGGAGTCTTTAGTGGCAAAGGCTGCTGGGGTCCTCCTGATCAACCTTTTTACCACAGGAAAAGACATGGCTTAGTGGATCCTTCTCAGTGCCAGGTTTGACTCATGAGCATGATTATGATGGTGGTGGCACTGATATCTGATGTGTGATACCCATGGAGTGGCTATGAAGCCAGTGTCTGTAGCATGAGCACACATACAGGGGCCACAGCTCTGGGGTCTGGGTGGTGATGGTAATGGAGTCAGGAGCACAGGCATCTCCACTGTTGTGTTGGGTACATTGTGCAAGGTGTGGGTGCTTGTGGAGCAGTTGGGAGGAGGGATCTGGAATGTGGGCATGTATAGAGCTGTGCTGCTGTGGGAACTAGGGCACAGATGCACCTTGTGCAGTGGTGGCTCTGGTGTCTGTGGTGCAGGTGTCCATGGAGTAGCCATGGAGCCAGGGTCTGGAGTAGGAGCATGTGCAAAGTAATATCTCTGAGGTCTATGGAGCGGGACTTGCTGTCTCAAAATAAATGCTCTGAGAGCTGCCATGTGATGTTCCCACTGGCATTCCATTGTCCAAAATTTAATTACAAGGCTATTTCTACCTACAAGGAAGGATTAGAAGTGTTTTTATTTTTGACGGTCAGGTACTTATCTAACAATTCTACTACTGTGGAAGAATAGGAGAATGGAAATTGAGGGGCAACTGTCATGCTGTAGGACATGATCTTAATTATAATTATTTCATGATTTTCCTAGATTGTAAAGATTAAAAATATTTTTCTACAGTAGAACTTTTGTTTAATTCTTGTTGTTCACAGTGTGTTGTATATATGCTGAACATTTATAATATATACATGTTTAGAGTGAAATAGTTAACTGTATCTGTGGATGTGAGATTTTATATTGAACAAAGATTGAGTGCTGCTCTCAAATACTTAACATTTCATTTAAATTTTTGAATTTTATTTATTTATTTTTTTGTTTATTATATTGTAATGTCTCAATATACATTGTAGTTGATTTTCATGTCCCTTTACCCATTCCTCTTTCCCCCTTCTCTTTTTCCCCTCTCTCCACTACATCATATCTGTTCACTTGTCTTAATAAATTCAAAGAATTGTTGTGATTGTTGTGTCTTCTTACCCCACTGTCATTTGCTTGTTTATATATATATTTATTTATTTACTTATTTTTAGCTCCCACAAATAAGTGAGAACATGTGGTATTTCTTTCTGTGCTTGACTTGCTTTACTTAATATGATTTTCTCTAAGTCCATCCGTGTTGTTGTGAAAGGTAGTATTTCATTCTTTCTTATAACAGAGTAGTACTCCATTGTGTAAATATGCCACAGTTTCCTTATCGACTCATCTGATGATGGATATTTGGGCTGGTTCCAACTCTTGGCTATTGTAAATAGTGCTGCAATAAAAATGGGAGTACAGGTATCCCTTTGGCATGATGATTTCCATTCCTCTGGGTATATTCTCAGCAGTGGAATAGCTGGGTCATATGTTAGATATATATGTAATTGTTTGAGGAAACTCCTTACCATTTTCCATAAAGCCTGCACGATTTTGCAGTCCCACCAACAGTATATGAGAGTTCCTTTTTCTCGGCAACCTTGCTAGCATTTATCATTCTCAGTCTTTTGGATATTAGCAATCCTAACTGGAGTGAGATGGTATCTCAAAGTGGTTTTGATTTACATTTCCTGAATGCTGAATGAGGTTGAGGATTTTTTCATGTGTCTGTTGGCCATTCATATATCTTCCTTTGAGAAATGCCTGTTCAGTTCCTTTGCCAATTTTTTTTTAATTGGGTTATTTGTTCTTTTGCTGTAAAGTTGTTTGAGTTCCTTATATATTCTGGATATTAATCCTTTGTCAGATGTATATTTTGCAAATATTTTCTCCCACTCTGTTGGTTGTCTTTTAACTCTGTTAATTGTTTCTTTTGCTGTGCAGAAGCTCTTTAGTTTGATATAATCCCATTTGTTTATTTTTCTTTTGGTTGCCCGTGCATTTTGGGTCATATTCATGAAGTCTGTGTCCAGTCCTACTTCCTGAAGTGTGTCTCCTATGATTTCTTTTAGAAGTTTTATTATTTCAGGGTGTATATTTAATTCTTTAATCCATTTTGAGGTGACTTTAGTGTATGGTGAAAGGTATGGGTCTAGTTTCATTCTCCTGCATATTGATATCCAGTTCTCCCAGCACCATTTGCTGAAGAGGCAGTCTCTTAGCCAGTGTGTAGACTTGGGGCCTTTGTCAAAGATCAGATGGCTGTAGGTTTATGGGTTGATTTCTGGATTCTCTATTCTATTCCATTGATCTGTGTGTCTGTTTCTATGCCAGTACCATGCTGTTTTGGTTATTATAGCTTTGTAGTATAGTTTAAAATCAGGTAATGTTATGCCTCCAGCTTTATTTTTTTTGCTCAAGATTGCTTTAGCTATGCGTGGTCTTTTGTTATTCCATATAAATGTCTGGATAGTTCTTTCCATTTCTGAGAAAAATGTCATTGGAATTTTGATGGGGATTGTATTGAATTGTTGATCACTTTGAGTAATATGGACATCTTCACAATGTTAGTTTTTCTGATCCAAGAGCATGGGATATCTTTCCATTTTCTGTGTCCTCTTTGATGTCTCTAAACACTGGTTTGTAGTTCTCTTTGTAGAGATTTTTCACATCTTTGGTTAAGTTTATTCCTATGTATTTTATTTTTTTGGTGGCTATTGTGAATGGGCTAGCTCTCTTGATTTCTTTTTCTGCATGTTCACTGTTGGAGTGTAGAAATGGTACTGATTTTTGTGTGTTAATTTTGTACCCTGCAACTTTGCTGAAATCATTTATCCACTCTAACAGATTTTTTTGTAGAGGTTTTAAGCTGTTTGATATATAGGATCATATCCTCTGCAAACAGGGACAGTTTGACTTCATCTTTTCCAATCTGGATGCCCTTTATTTCCTTCTCTTCTCTGATTGCTCTGGCTAGTACTTCCAACACTGTTTTGAATGGGAGTGGTGAGAGTGGGCATCCTCGTCTATGTCCTTTTCTTATCAGGATAATATTGGCAGTGGACTTATTGTATATGGCTTTAATTGTGTTGAGATACTTTCCATCTATACCTAACTTGTACAGAATCTATCATGAACGAATGTTGAATTTTATCAAATGGTTTTTCAGCATCTATAGAGATGACCATATGGTTTTTGACTTTGCTTTTATTGATGTGATGTATCACATTTATTGATTTGCACTTGTTGAACCAACCTTGCATCCCTGGGATGAATCCCACTTGATCATAGTGTATAATTTTGTGTATTTGTTACTGTATTCTGTTAGCTAGTATTTTACTGAGGATTTTTGTGTCTATATTCATCCAGGATGTTGGCCTGTAATTTTTTATTTTTGAGGTATCTTTGTCTGGTTTTGGTATCAGGGTGATGTTTGCATCACAGAATGAGTTCAGGAGAATGGCCTCTGTTTCAATGTTTTGGAATACTTTGTAGAGAATTGGTATAAATTCTTCTTTGAAGGTTTGGTAGAACTCTACAGTGAACCCATCCAGTCCTGGGCTTTTCTTTGTTGGGAGACTTCTGATAACAGCTTCAATCTTTTTTATTGGTATTGGTCTGTTCAAATTTTCTATATCTTCCTGGTTCAGAATTTGTAGTTTGTATGTGTCCAGAAATGTATCCATTTCCTCCAGATTTTCAAATTTGTTGGCATATAGTTGTTTATAGTACTCTGTAATGATTCTTTGTATTTCTGAGGTATTGGTTGTAATATCACCTTTTTCGTTTCTAATTTTTATTTTGGTCTTCTCTCTTTTTTTCTTAGTTAGTCTTGCTAAGGTTTTGTCAATTTTATTTATCTTTTCAAAAAGCCAAGTTTTTGTTTCATTGATCTTTTGTATCATTTTTCAGGTTTCTATTTCATTTAGCTCTGCTTTGGTATTAATTATTTCTTTCCATCTACTAACTTTGGGTTTGTTTTTTTCTTGTTTTTCTAGATCTTTAAGGTGAAGTATTAGGTTATTTATTTGCCATTTCTCCATTCTTCTAAAGTAAGCATTTAATGCAGTAAGTTTCCCCCTTAGTACTGCTTTTGCAGTATCCCACAGGTTTTGGTATGATGTGTCATTATTTTCATTAGTTTCAAGAAATATTTTGATTTCTTGTTTAATTTCATCTTGGACCCATATGTCATTAAGTAGAATGTTGTTTAATTTCCATGTATTTGTATAATTTCCAGAATTTTGTTTGTTATTAATTTGTAATTTTAATCCATTGTGATCTGAAAAAAATACATGGAATAATTCCAATGTTTTTGAATTTTTTGAGACTTACTTTTTGACCTAACATGTGGTCTATCCTGGAGAATGATCCATGTGCTGATGAGAAGAATGAATATTCTGAGGTTGTTGGATAGAATGTTCTGTAGATACCTGCCAAGTCCAATTGGTCTAAAGTGTTGTTTAGATCTTGTGTTTCTCTGTTTTTTGCCTAGATGATCTGTCCAATGTTGAAAGTGGGATGTTCAGGTCCCCCACTATTATGGTGTTAGTGTCTATATCATTCTTTAGATCTAATAGTGTTTTCTTTATAAATCTGGCTGCTCTGATGTTAAGCACATATATATTTATGATTGTTCTCTCTTCTTGATGGGTAGATCCTTTATCCTTATATAGTGGCCTTCTTTAACTCTTTTTATTGTTTTTGCAATAAATAGTCTATTTTATCTGATATAAGAATGGCTACTCCAACTTGTTTTTCATTTCTATTGGCATGGTATATCTTTTTCCATCCTTTCACTCTTTGTCTCTGTGTGTCTTTACAGGTGAGTTGAGTGTCTTGAAGGCAGCATATTTTTGGTTCCATCTTTTTAAACAGTCATTCACTCTGTGCCTTTTAAGTGGGGGATTTTAATCCTTTTATATTTAGAGTTATTATTGAAAGGTGTTGACTTACTCCTAGCATTTTACTGATTTCTGTTTAGATGTCTTAAATATCTTTTGTTCCTTTCTTTCTGATTTTCCGTTTGTCTTCTTTGTTTGTTACTTTCTTGGGGTGGTAAACTATTTTTTCTCTTTATTGTTAGAATTTTTGTTTTACTGGAAGGTTTTGTTTTTTCTTGAGTATTCCTGGCAGTGATGGTTGTTTTTGAGGTATCAAACCCAGTACTTCCTTGAGAATTTCTTGTAAGGCTAGTTGTATGGTAGTGAACTCCCACAGTTTTTGTTTGTCTGAGAAATATACTATTTGTCCTTCATTGTGGAAGGAATGCATTGCTGGGTAAAGTGTTCTTGTCTCGCAATTTTTGTCCTTTAGTATTTTGAATATATCATCCTATTCTTTTCTGGCTTTTAGGGTTTCTGATGAAAAGTCTAATGTTAGTCTGATTAGGGCTCCCTTATAGGTGACTTGTCACTTCTCTTTGCAGCTTTTAAGATTCTCTCTTTGTCTTTGAGTTTTGCTTGTTTGCCTATAACATTTCTTGGAGAGGACCTTTTCGGGTTGAATATGTTTGGGGATCTTTGGGCCTCCTGAATCTGAAGATCTGTGACTTTCAGTATACCTGGGAAATTTTCTGCTATTATTTCATTGAATATGCTTTCAATGCCATTTCCTTTTTCCTCCCCTTCTGGAATATCCATGATTTGGATATTTGAGCACTTAGATATGTTATTGCTCTTAGATTTTCTTCAATTTTAAAAATTCTTTTTCCTCTTTTCTGGTCTGCCTGTGTTAATTCAAACAGCCTGTCTTCACAGTCAGAAATTCTCTCTTCTGCTGGTTCTAGCCTGCTGGTTAGACTCTCTGTTCTGTTTTTTATTTCATTGATTGAATCCTGTAGCTCCAAATGTTCTGCTACATTCTTTTTCAGGGCATTTATTTCTTTGTACATTTCTTTTTTCAGGTCCTGTATATTTTTTCTCATTTCATTGTATTGTCTAACTGAGTTTCTTGTGTCTCATTTAGTTTCCTTAGACTTGTTGCTCCAAATTCCTTGTCAATCATTTCAAGGACTTCCTGTTCTATAGGATCTAGAGCTGGAGAGTTATTATTTTTCTTTGGTGGTGATGTCCTTTCTTGATTTTTTTTTGTATTTCTGGTACCTTTCCTTTGGTGTTTAGTCATTGTTGCAGGGGGTATCACAGACCACTTGTTCCACCCTGATGTCTGGCCTTGATTCTGAATGGACTGCCAATTCTTGGCAGTGGGGACTAGCCTGGCCTGGCAGTCATGCAGTGCCTGCCTGTTCTGGCATGGCTGGTTCTGGGTGTGTGGGCCCAATGGCTCTCTGGCCTCTCTGGGCAGTGGGGACTGGCCTGGGCTGGAGATCCTGTGGAGCCTGCCTTTTCTGGTGTGGCTGACACGGGGCATGTGGGACCAGCTGTTCTTGGGCCTCTCTAGGTGGTGGGGACTGACCTGGGCTGGAGGTCCCATGGCTCCTCCCTGTTCCAGCATGGCTAACTCAGGGTGCGTGGGCCTGGTGGCTCTCAGGCCTCTCTGGGTTGTGGGCACTTGCCTGGGCTCGGGGTTTCATGGTGCACGGCTCCTGCCCGTTCTAATGCAGCTCAAGGGCCTCCTGTTGTTGCTTTTTAATAGTTGCAAATTGGTTGATTTGTGGGAGAGAGCGACACTAGGAACTCTCTAGTGATGATGGCCATCTAGTCTGCCATCTTGACTGGAAGTCTGAGTTGATTTTATTTTATAATAACATATGTCCATAGTTATGAAAGTCAAACAGTGTTATCATACTCATAATATGTGAAGGTGTAGACTTTGAGTAAAGCAAATGACTCTCCACTGGTGCTGATCATAGTTCCAAAAAACACCATAATTCTGAATGTCAAGGTCACAAAAGTTCAAAATCCCTAAAGATTAAAACTACTAAAGTCTAAAAGCCCTAAAGTCTATAATCCCAAACATCTAAAATCCCCCAAACTACAAACAGCCAAGATATTGAGAATGGAGACATATGAAAAGGACATCTCTTCAATTATTGAGGAAATTTCAACATTTTTATGTGCACACACAGTGCTTATGCACAAGTCAACACTGAATGCACTTTCTTTAAGTCAAGTTTGCAAAAATTGCATAAAACAATTTATGACTCCAGAAGTCTTTACGTAATTTACAGCTCCAGTATTAGAAATGAAGATAAGAGAAAATACATAGAATAGCAAATTGTAAAAAATAATACTGACAATTTAAAACATTGGAAGAAAAACATAAACAAACAAACAAAAAATCTCCCCCCCCAAAAAAAACTAAAAAGAAAATTTAACATATGAAAAAGTGTATTATAGGGATAAGTTATTGTCAATTGCATGTAAGTAGTCCATCACAGCTGGCTGACTTTCTTGATCATTATAACTATATTTTGAAGTCTTGCATCATAATAAATATTTCTTTTAGGGCAAGTTTCTCTTTGGAGAATATGTTCACATTTATTTTCTATGTGACACTGCTCTCTTTAAAATTCTTCTATGTTTTGACTTCACTGACACGAGCATTTCATGTTAAATTTTCCTATCGACTGTGCCATACTTCTATGTTGTTTTGGCTACCTGGAAATACATTCTGTGTGCCCTAACATACAAACCAGAAATTTGGTGGAAATAATATGGGAGATTAAACAGCAATACTGTTGCCTAAGTGTTTTCTTATCCCATTGTGCACATAATTATTTGTTTGTTTATTTATTTATTTATTTATTTATATTTTTTATTATTTTTTAAAATTTATTTTTAAATTTTTTTTTTAAATTTTATTTTGTCAATATACATTGTAGCTGATTATTGCTCCCCATCACCAAAACCTCCCTCCCTTCTCCCTCCCCCCCTGCCCCCCAACAATGTCCTTTCTGTTTGCTTGTCGTATCAACTTCAAATAATTGTGGTTGTTATATCTTCTCCCCCCCCCCCCCCGGTTTGTGTGTGTGTGTGTGTGTGTGAATTTATATATTAATTTTTAGCTCCCTCCAATAAGTGAGAACATGTGGTATTTCTCTTTCTGTGCCTGACTCGTTTCACTTAATATAATTCTTTCGAGGTCCATCCATGTTGTTGCAAATGGCAGTATTTCATTCGTTTTTATAGCTGAGTAGTATTCCATTGTGTAGATGTACCACATTTTCCGTATCCACTCATCTGATGATGGGCATTTGGGCTGGTTCCAACTCTTGGCTATTGTAAAGAGTGCTGCGATGAACATTGGGGAACAGGTATACCTTTGACTTGATGATTTCCATTCCTCTGGGTATATTCCCAACAGTGGGATGGCTGGGTCGTATGGTAGATCTATTTGCAATTGTTTAAGGAACCTCCATACCATTTTCCATAGAGGCTGCACCATTTTGCAGTCCCACCAACAATGTATGAGAGATCCTTTTTCTCCGCAGCCTCGCCAGCATTTATCGTTCAGAGTCTTTTGGATTTTAGCCATCCTAACTGGGGTTAGATGGTATCTCAATGTGGTTTTGATTTGCATTTCCCGGATGCTGAGTGATGTTGAGCATTTTTTCATATGTCTGTTGTCCATTTGTATATCTTCCTTAGAGAAATGCCTACTTAGCTCTTTTGCCCATTTTTTAATTGGGTTGCTTGTTTTCTTCTTGTAAAGTTGTTTGAGTTCCTTATATATTCTGGATATTAATCCTTTGTCAGATGTATATTTTGCAAATATTTTCTCCCACTCTGTTGGTTGTCTTTTAACTCTGTTAATTGTTTCTTTTGCTGTGCAGAAGCTTTTTAGTTTGATATAATCCCATTTGTTTATTTTTCCTTTGGTTGCCCGTGCTTTTGGGGTCGTATTCATGAAGTCTGTGCCCAGTCCTATTTCCTGAAGTGTTTCTCCTATGTTTTCTTTAAGAAGTTTTATTGTCTCAGGGTGTATATTTAAATCCTTAATCCATTTTGAGTTGATTTTAGTATATGGTGAGAGGTATGGGTCTAGTTTCATTCTCCTACATATCGATATCCAGTTATCCCAGCAGCACTTGCTGAAGAGGCAGTCCCTTCCCCAGTGAATAGGCTTGGTGCCTTTGTCAAAGATCAGATGGCAGTAAGTGTGTGGGTTGATTTCTGGATTCTCTATTCTATTCCATTGGTCAGTGTGTCTGTTTTTATGCCAGTACCATACTGTTTTGGTTATTATAGCTTTGTAGTATAGCTTAAAGTCAGGTAGTGTTATGCCTCCAGCTTTATTTTTTTTGCTGAGCATTGCTTTGGCTATTCGTGGTCTTTTATTGTTTCATATAAATGTCTGAATAGTTTTTTCCATTTCTGAGAAAAATGTCTTTGGAATTTTGATGGGGATTGCATTGAATTTGTATATCACTTTGGGTAGTATGGACATTTTCACTATGTTGATTCTTCCAATCCAAGAGCATGGAATATCTTTCCATCTTCTTGTATCCTCTCTAATTTCTCTCAGCAGTGGTTTGTAGTTCTCATTATAGAGATTTTTCACATCCTTGGTTAACTCAATTCCTAAGTATTTTATTTTTTTGGTGGCTATTGTAAATGGGCAGGCTTTCTTGATTTCTTGTTCTGCATGTTCACTATTGGAGAAAAGAAATGCTACTGATTTTTGTGTGTTGATTTTGTATCCTGCTACTGTGCTGAAATCATTTTTCAATTCCAACAGTTTTTTTGTAGAGGTTTTAGGCTATTCGATATATAGGATCATGTCATCTGCAAACAGGGACAGTTTGACTTCATCTTTTCCAATCTGGATGCCCTTTATTTCCTTCTCTTCTCTGATTGCTCTGGCTAGTACTTCCAACACTATGTTGAATAGGAGTGGTGAGAGTGGGCATCCTTGTCTAGCTCCTGTTCTTAAAGGAAAAGCTTTCAGCTTTTCCCCATTCAGGATGATATTGGCAGTGGGTTTGGCATATATGGCTTTAATTATGTTGAGATACTTTCCCTCTATACCTAACTTATAGAGGGTCTTTGTCATGAATGAGTGCTGAACTTTATCAAATGCTTTTTCAGCATCTATAGAGATGATCATATGGTCCTTGTGTTTGAGTTTATTAATATGGTGTATCACATTTATTGATTTGCATATGTTGAACCAACCTTGCATCCCTGGGATGAATCCCACTTGATCGTGATGAATAATTTTTCGTATGTGTTGCTGTATTCTGTTTGCTTGCACATAATTATTTGAATCAGTCAGTAACTTTGCTGGTTTCTTCAGGCAAATTCACCTTCAATTCATTAAAAGCTCCTGTAATTTTATCAGCTGGAAGGAATACTAATGCAGACAAAGGACACATTTATAAAATTTTTAAAAAAATTTTTGCCACAAAACAAGTCTTAATACATTTAAGAAGAGTAAAATCATAGAAAATAAATTCTCTGACCTCAATAACAGAAGGAAGTTTAGAAAATTCACAAATGTGTGGAAATTAAACAACACTCTCCTAAATAAACAGTGGGTAAAAAAGAAATATCACAGGAAAATTAGAGAGAACTTAAGATAAAAATCAAAGTGCAGCATATCAAAATTTGTAGGATGCAGGGCTCATGCAGTGCTTAGAGGAAAATTTATACTTGTGAACACCTACATTAAAATGTTACATTCTTTTTTAAGGTATTAATCTCTTTGTAAATGTCCTTCTTCATATACTGGATTTTGTTTTTCTTGTTTCATTGTGTTGTCTGAGTTTTCTTCTATCTCAGTGAGTTTTCTTAAGATTGTTGCTTGGAATTCTTTTCAGTCATTTCAAGGGTTTCCTGCTCTATAAGGTCTGATATTTAAGAATTAATGTATTCATTTGGTAGTGTCATATTTTCTTGTGTTTTCATATTTGTAGTATTGATGTCTGGTCATCTGGTAGACAAGTTGTTTCTTCTCCTACTCTGGAGTGGGCTTTGAGGAGAGAGACATTCTCTTCTTTTTCCGGCTTCTGCTAGTGACTCTCCTTGTGTCAATGTAGTTGAGTGTCTGGTGGCCAACTGCATGGTAGTTGTGGCTACTGCTGTGGTTGTCTGCCACTGTTGCAGCAACTGTGGCTGTGGTGGTGGCTGTGGTGGGCCACCTGCATGTAGTTGGTGTTTTTGGTGTTCTCCTGAGGATGCTGCCCACGGCTCCTGCCTTAGGACGCCAGGCATGCTCTACTTCTTGCCTGAATCTGGGCCCAAGTGACATTTTTAAAATGAAGTTTTCATCATTCTCATATCTTATGGCCAATCTACTTGTCTGGATTTTCCACTAAATGCATTAGGCTACATGAAAAAAACCAAAAGTATTCATAACACCTTGAAATTTACTTCTAGAAGCTTTGATCATACCTAATTTCAAATCTGTTCATTATGGTTTGGGGGTTCAATTCAAATCCATTTTTTTCTGCAAAGTCCACCAAATCTTCAAGTAAGTGTTTATAAAGTGTTTCCCCCTTTCCAGTCATTAATAGATAAATGAGTAGATAAGTTCTAAAAGTTTTTAATCCAACAGAGGCATGAATTGTACAGTTAATAAAAAACAGTGGGAACAGTTTTCAAATTATTCATTAGCCAAGGTTTTCTATTTTAGTTTTAGTGGTAAATATAGGAAGTCTATCTTCTTTGACAGTCAAATTATTAACCAGGAATAGTTCACCATTTAATGCATTTTTTAACACTGGAAGATCCTCTATATCAGCAAGTGTCTTTGGTTCAGAAGGCTGTCTATGCACGCTTATTTTATTGTGTCATATGGCCTATGAAGTGT
Organism: Cynocephalus volans; assembly: GCF_027409185.1. Taxonomy (NCBI): domain Eukaryota; kingdom Metazoa; phylum Chordata; class Mammalia; order Dermoptera; family Cynocephalidae; genus Cynocephalus; species Cynocephalus volans. The sequence goes on along the minus strand of NC_084474.1, from coordinate 41,147,330 downwards.
TCTGCTGTGTTTTTCAAATAAATCACCTTTTAAAAACGTAAATGAATGAATGAATTTTAAAGAATTCTTCAAATTATTTTTTCCAGAATTATATTTTTGGGATTTTGATCTTTTTGGATTGTGATGTTTGGAATTTTTAGACTTTAGGGATTTTAATCTTTTGGGATTTTAACAATCAGGATTATGGCATTCAGAATTGTATCTTTTGGGATTTGGTCCAAACCATCATCTATCAGTTGTCTATCTTTCATCTGTTTTTGTCTGTTTTGTGCTGCTATAACTGAATACCACAGATTGGGTAATTTATAAAGAACAAAAATTTATTTTCTCATAGTCCCAAAGTTTGGGAAGTCCAAGATTAAGGTGCTGGCATCCGGTGAGGGAACTTCTTTCTGTGTCATCCCGTGGGAGGAATGCCGTGTTTTCATGTGGTGGAAGGAGAAAGGGAAAGAGAGAAAAGAGAGTGAAGACCATTCCCTTTAACCCTGAGCCCTTTTATAAGTGCCCTTATCCCATCCATGAGTGACCTCATCCCATCTCATGACTCAATTATCTCTTAAAGGCCTTACCTTTTAATATAGTCATCTTGGTGATTAGATTTTAATTTATGATTGTTGCAGAGGACACAAAATTTGAACCATAGCTATATCTTTCTATCTTCTTATCTATATCTATTTATCCTATTGCTTTTGTTGCTTTGGAGAATGCTGACTATTGCAATATCATATTGTTTCTTACCCCTGCTCTCTATTTCATCTAGTATCTCTGAGACTGAAGCTTCTTTACTGATTCAACTTCTCTAGAGATTAAACTGTTGTTTATTTCAGGGGATGTAAAAAGCTTTTTGTCTGGTTATATGAGGCAGGGCTGAAAATCAAGGGAAGGAATTGGACGTGTATTCCTGATATACACTTTAAACCAATTATCCTGTTAATACTCCTGTCTTCACTGCTATTATTGAAGAAACTGGGGCTACAGTTCCTCTACTTTTCTAGTCAGCTTGACGATTTATTAACTTCTCAGTATTCCCCCTCTAGAACCTTAGTTTTCAGACTTCTGCTGTGCTATGTCAAATCTTACTCTTCTAGTTTTCCTTATAATATCATGTGTTTCTAGTTTCACCAAATTCAAATTTTTGTTTTAGGTTGTCCCTGTGTATTTCCTTTGGCAACCAAACATTTAGTGGCAAAATGTAACAATAACCATTATTATTTCTCATGATTTCTGAGGGTCAGGAATTCAAGAAGTGACTTGGTTGTGCAATTCTAGTGTAGTGTCTCTCATAAAGTTGCAATCAGATCTTGGCTGGGCTACAGTCATCTGAAAGCTTGCCTGAAGTGGGAGGGTGCAGCCCTGAGGTAGCTTCCTCAGATGTCTGGCAAGTTAGGTTTTCTCTGTTTTGGCCTTTTCAGAGGACTGCTTGGTTGTTCTTCCAACAAAGACCTTAACTCAAACCAGAAAAAGCATTCCAAGAGAACAAGACCTAAGGAGCAATGCCAATTATGACCTAGCTTTGGAAGTCACACATCATTATTTCTCCGTGTTTTATTGCTTAAAACTAGCCCTAGGGGAGTTCCAGTCAAGATGGCAGAATAGCCGGTCCCCAGCATCACTCTCTCCCACAAATCAACTAATTTACAACTATAAAAATGTAACAACAGCCAAGCTGGGGCTGCTGGAGCTCAGGGGAAGAGGAGGAGAGACCTATGGAGTTCATGAAAGGGGAGAAGCCACGATGAGAGAAAGAGAAAACTGCTTGGAGCATTTTGGGCCATGGCCACTTTAAGGCTGGAACTGCTGAGTGCATGGAGCAGGAGCCAGCAGAAGCTGCAGCTGTGTCATTCAGATGGGTTGCTTGGAGGTGGCAGGGGAGAAGAGGGCCTTGGTGGCCCCCAGGACAGCAAGACCACCAATAGGGTTCCTATGGACCCATGCAGGAGTGAGCGGCCAGAACAGCTGAAAAAGGGGAGCCATTCAGAGGCCAGTGAGTCATTGCAAGGGACTGGCCCAGGACCTGTCCCATGGGAAGTGTTTGTAGCACAGGTGGTGGGGGTGACAGGCCCACCAGGAGAACAATGGGACACAGCAAGGACAGCTGATACACCTCCCAATCAGCACAGGACCACTCAGAGGAGACTGACCAGGAATGAAGAATTGCATGGGGTGCAGTTTGATTAAAAAATTCAGGCGTAGATCAGAGTTTCTGCACAACCCAGGTGCACCAGGTCTCTGGAGAGCCAGAAGTACATATAAGGTCAACCATTAAACCCTGAGTGGCACAAAAAGTCTTCCATAGGGAAACAGCAGCAAAGCAGCAATTTAGCTCAACAACACAGCTAAAGTACTGGTTCCCACAGGAAGCTCCCCCATTTTAGAAGTAAGCAAAGGACAAAAAATTAGTTCCAGCCCTCACCCACATCCAGGCACACTGCTAGCACCTCAGGGTCCGCCTGGGGGCCAGGGGTATGGAGCCAGGGACTCGACTCCCCCGCCCACAATCAGGCATAACACCAGTGCTAAGAAGAATGACAAAAACATCATCTCCATGTGTGTGGCCCACCACAGCCACTACAGTAACCATGGCTGCCATGAAAGTGGCTAGACATCACAACCACCGTGCAGATGGTCTGCCAGCCACAGGAGTGCATTGACACAAGGAGAGTCACCAGCAGAGACCAAAGAAAAGGAGAGGATGTCTCTTTTCACAAAGCCCATTCCAGAGTGACAGAAGAAGCATCTGCTCTATGATAATACAGGGGAAACTGGACACATTTTTCAGCACTGGGCAGATCATCTAGGCAACAAATCAACAGAGTAACCATTACTCTTTCAGAGGGAGAGAAGAAATCTAGTGTTATCAGTGGTGGAAGGGGGGAGGAGAGAGGGATAAGGAGAGAATGGAAAAGGGGCATAAAGAATAAGTACAATTTGTAACAATATACCTACTAGTAATATTGATTTGATCAATGTATGTCAACATTGAATCCCCAAAATATGTATAATCAATTATGATTCAATCAAAAAGAAAAGAAACTAGCCCTAACATACTGTGAGAGGGGACTACATAAGAGTGTGAATATCATGAAGTGAGAAGTTTTAAGTCCATCTTGGAGGTTGGATAACATGCCTCGATATTTTGAAATTATTTTAGGGAGGAGTAGCAGTAGGAATATTTTATCTCAGTTGAGGGCTTACATTTTTACTCTTCACCATAAGGTGAGCAATATTGAGATAGTCAAATATCTGTATACTTGAATCATGCAAGAATATCTAGCATGTGCATTAAAAAAAAACCCTCTCATTTTATGGCATTTCTTGTAGTATCACTGAAATTCCATGAGGATTTTTGGCAAATACTTTATGTATTAGTTTCCAGTGCTGCTGTGGCAAATTACTACAAACTTGGTGGTTTACAAAAACAGTCATTTATTCTCTCACAGCTCTGGGGGCCAGAAGTTCAAAATCAATTTTGTTGGGCTGAAATAAAATTGTTTAGCTGAAATAAAATTGTTTAGCAGGCCCTTGCTCCCTCAAGAGGCTCTAGGGGAGAATCCCATTCCTTGCCTCTTCCAACTTTTGGTGGCTGCCAGCATTCCTTGGCTTGGAACCACATCATTCCAATGTCTGCCTCCATGTCCACATTGCTTTATTCTCTTCTGCCTATATCAAATATCCCTCTGCCTCCCACTTATGAGGACACTTGTGATCGCATTTGAAGCCTACCTAGATAATTTAGTAAATTCTCTCCCATCTCAGTTCCTGAACTTAATCACATCTGCAAAGACTTTTTCCCTATAAAGTAAAATTCTCAGGTTTTTACCTAGGGACTAGGATGTGGACATATCTTTGAGGACCATTATTTAGCCTATCGTACCTTATAAAGGCTAAACACAGAGGCTTGAAAGCAGAGTGTATTCTTTTTTTTTTTTTTTTTTTTTGCCAGTTAGAAACAATTTTTTTTTTTTAAATTTTATTTTCTCGATATACATTGTGGCTGATTATTGCTCCCCATCACCAAAACCTCCCTCCCTTCTCCCTCCCCCCCCCAACAATGTCCTTTCTGTTTGCTTGTCGTATCAACTTCAAGGAATTGTGGTTGTTATATCTTCTTCCCCCCCCCGGTTTTGTGTGTGTGTGTGAATTTATATATTAATTTTTAGCTCCCACCAATAAGTGAGAACATGTGGTATTTCTCTTTCTGTGCCTGACTTGTTTCACTTAATATAATTCTCTCGAGGTCCATCCATGTTGTTGCAAATGGCAGTATTTCATTCGTTTTTATAGCTGAGTAGTATTCCATTGTGTAGATGTACCACATTTTCCGTATCCACTCATCTGATAATGGACATTTGGGCTGGTTCCAACTCTTGGCTATTGTAAAGAGTGCTGCAATGAACATTGGGGAACAGGTATACCTTCGACTTGATGATTTCCATTCCTCTGGGTATATTCCCAGCAGTGGGATAGCTGGGTCGTATGGTAGATCTATCTGCAGTTGTTTGAGGAACCTCCATACCATTTTCCATAGAGGCTGCACCATTTTGCAGTCCCACCAACAATGTATGAGAGTTCCTTTTTCTCCGCCACCTCGCCAGCATTTATCGTTCCTAGTCTTTTGGATTTTAGCCATCCTAACTGGAGTTAGATGGTATCTCAGTGTGGTTTTGATTTGCATTTCCTGGATGCTGAGTGATGTTGAGCATTTTTTCATATGTCTGTTGTCCATTTGTATATCTTCCTTAGAGAAATGCCTACTTAGCTCTTTTGCCCATTTTTTAATTGGGTTGCTTGTTTTTTTCTTGTAAAGTTGTTTGAGTTCCTTATATATTCTGGATATTAAAAGGATCCACTTCTAAGCTCACTCATGTGGTTGTGAATTATAATATGATACTGGAGGTTTGAAGTGACTGGATTCTTGATATATTTGAAAGTAGACCCCGTAGAATTTTTTGATAGATTAGATATGGGGTTATGAGAGAGGGATAGGAATAAGGTTAATAAAATATGTGAGCCTGGCAACTGGAAGAATGGAGGTGCCTATATTGTTTCTATTGTATGAAAGTATCCATTTGCCTTTTGATGAGCATTTTTTTCACTTTTAAATTCAATGCAGTATTGAGCATCCTTTCTAATTTCTTCTTACACACATATTTGAATTTTTCTAAAATATTCATAGGAGTAGAATTGCTGGCTCACATGATGCTGCTATTTTATTACACAGTATCAAATTTCATGTCTTTGTCAGCACTTGGTATTGTCATATTGAACGTTTTTGCTGTTCTGATAGACGTGAAATTATACCTCAGAAGTATATTAGACTTTTGCTATATTATACATTTTTTAAAATTTTGATTTCTGTCTTTTCTATCTTTTGTTTCTCTATGTTTCTGTCTAAATATTTTATTTTGATCTATCTTCTAGTTCACCAATTACCAATCAGCAAATATTCCTGGTGAAAAGTGATGCTACATCTTAGGCTCACCTCTCTAGATTACCATTTTCTCCAGGATTTTGGTCTCTTAAATCCTTATTGCTTTGATTAGTTTCTAATTCCTTCAGATAGATGTTTTATATTTTATACAGTTTTTAAAATTGCTTTTGGTGGGAGAATCGCTTTGATACAAGTTTTTTCACCCAGTTGGAAGCAGAAGTTTCCACTAGATATATCTAGTTGTACATAATAGGCAATTTCTACACTGATGAGTTGAATTCGGAACTCTTTTACTATTCCAATTTATCTCTTCATTTCAAGCCTCAGTAAATTTCATTATGACTCAACCAATTGTTTAAAACCATATCCAGATATCTTTGATACTTTCCTTCACCCCCTACATCGAATCCATTACCAAGTTCTCTTGGTTTTATTTCCAAGTTATATCTGTATCTGATCATGAGTCTTCAATTCTTCTACAGGTATTTTGGCCTGAGCTACTATCATTTTTCTCTTGGGTAATTGCAGAACACTCTTAACTCATCTTCCTGCTTTAGATCCTATTTTTTCCCCCAAATTTATTCTCCAGAGAAAAAGACAGAATACTTTAAAAGTAAATCTTAATATTCTCTAATTTTAGTGGGGTGGTGGTGGTGGTTAAATTTAGGCTTAAGTACATTTTTTTTTTTTTTTTTTTTTTTTGTCGTTTTTTCGTGACCGGCACTCAGCCAGTGAGTGCACTGGTCAGTCCTATATAGATCCGAACCCGCGGCGGGAGCGTTGCTGCGCTCCCAGCGCAGCACTCTACCAAGTGCGCCATGGGCTCGGCCCTTAAGTACATTATTTTTTTTCTCACTTGTAAATTATTTTAAACATTTTCTTACTATCTGATGCTGGTGTATATTTCATAATTGATCTTTGTACTGGTCTTAGACCTGGCTTTGTTGCTTAATAATTATTTTCTTAATAATTGTAGTGATATAGGTAATAATTTAATCTATAGATAATGACAGTTTTGGTGTTTTTTCCTTTTTCACTATACTGTTTTAAAATGTTTTTATGTCAGCACAGACTTAACAAAGATAATGTACAAGCATGGTCATGAATACATTGTCACTGCAAAAATTTTAAAGTGACATAAATATTCATCAATAGGAGAATAAAAAATGAATTTTGCTACATTCACACATGTAATATCATAAAGTATCCAATATGGATGAATTAGGGATATTAGTGTCAACATGTGTATATTAAAAAACATAATATTGAACAAAAAAGCAAGTTGTGCAGGAAATATATATATATAGTAACTTTATAATGTTAAAATACTCAAAATTATGCCATATATTGTGAATACATACATATATAATAAAAATATAATAGTTAATATAGGTGTTACCTCTGGAGATAAATGAGGGAATGGGACAGGGAGGGCTACATAAGGTCTTCAATAATATTTGTAATGTTTAATTTCTTAAGTTGGTTGTTCATGATGTTTATTCTATTATTCTTTATAATTTTAGAAATTTTTAAATATTACTTTAATCATTTTATTATATCCCCTGCTTACATCTCTCCAGTGGTTTCTTCTTGCCCTTAGAATAAAATACAGACATAATGTTCTATGAAGCCCTTCAAGGTCCTGCCTGTCTCTCCAATATGCTCTCATTTCCTTTTTCTCTTATTCAGGACACATTAGACACACTATTCCTCAAATCCTCTACCAGTACCTAGCTTTCTAACCTTAAGAAAATTACTTTTTTTTTAGTCTGTTTGCTCATTTATAAAATGTGGATAATTAAAGTATCTGTATGATTGGGTTGTTGTGCAATTAAATGTATTAGAATATGAAAAGCTCTTGGAACAGTCCCTGGCATATAGTGCACACTTAGCAAATATTAATAATTATCATTGTTATTATAAACATCATCGATGACATAATTTGATCATGAAAGACCCTGTAAAGGAAGTGAAATATCAGCGGCGAACCTAAGGGTTAGAGACTGGGAGAAAAAGTAATTCTAGGCAGAGAGAAGAGCATACACAAAGCTCCTTAGGTGAAAACCAACTTGGTGTGTTCCTGAATTGAAAGATAGGTATTGCTTCTGGAGTGCAGTGAGTGAAGGGGCAATCGACAAAGGAAAGACCAAGTACAGCCTTTCAGTTTATATCTTACAAAGTTATGTAATAATGGGTGCTGTATTTATACCATAAGTCAGGTTGATCCTGCTGGGGGTACCACCCTTCAAGATGGCCCATAATAATCCTCCTATGATTCACACTCTTATGTAGTTCTCTCCTGAATTGTACTTGTACCAGCGTTCCTCTGTGTGACAAGAGAATACAGAAGAAGAGATAGTATATCACTTACAAGATTGTTATAAAAGGCAGTGCAACTTCTGCCCTATTTTTCCGTTCTCTCTCTCTCTCTTTGGTTCTCAGATAACTTTCTCTGGGGAAGCCATTGACCATGTCATGAGGACACTTTATGGAGAAACTCATCTAGTGAGGAACTGAAGGCTTTTATCAAGAGCATGTGATAGAGCCATCCTAGAAGAGGGTCTTCTAGCCTCAGTCAAGCCTTCAGATGAATGGTAAAATATGCAACATAAAATTTTCCATATCCACCATTTTTAAGTGTACAGTTTAGTGGTATTAAATACATTAATAATGTTGTGCAACCGTCACTACTTTCCATCTCCATAACCCTTTTCATGTTGTAAAAGTGAAACTCTATACTTATTAAACAATAATTCCCATTCTCCACTTTCCCCAGTCCCTGGAAACCACTATTCTATTTTCTGTTTCTATGACTTCGACTATTCTAAGTACCTCATGTAAAGGGAATCATTGTCTTTTTGTGACTGGCTTATGTCACTTAGCATAATTTCCTCAACGTTTATCCATGTTGTAGCATTATTAGAATTTTCTTCCTTTTTAAAGCCAAATAATAGTCCACTGTATGTATACAGTGCATTTTGCTAATCCATTCATCTGTTGATAGACACTTGAGTTGCTTTCATGTTTTAGCTACTGTGAATAACTCTGCTATAAACATGGATGTACAAATATCTCTTTGAGATCCTACTTTCAATTTTTGGGGGTGTTGTAATGGATTGAATTATGTCCCCTCCAAACTCCCTGAAGCTTGAATTGTGTCCCCCAAGTTTTATGTATTAGAAACTTAGCCCCCACTGTGACTGTTAAGATGGTGAGAAATCATATTATGATAACTGAAAGGTGGAGCCTGGAAGAGGTGATTGGATTGTAGGACCGAGCAGTGGTGAATAGATTAAAAATGGTGGTCAGGGCCGTGGTTCTGAGGGCTTTAAAAGAAGAGGAGAGTCTGTCTTTCACTTTCTCTGTTCTCTCTGCTTCCACCGTCTTGCAATGTGAGACCTTTGGTTCACTGTTGCCACCACCAGATGGACTCTGGACTTCCCAGCCTCCAAAACTGTAAGGAATAAATGTCATTTTTCTTTATAAATCACCCAGTTTCAGGTATTTTGTTATATGCAACATAAACAAACTAATACAGGTATATACCCAGAAGTTGAATTGCATGTGCTAATTCTAGTTTGTACTTTTTGAGGAACTATCATGCTGTTTTCTGCAGTGGCTGTACCATTTTACATTCCTACCAACAGTGCAAAAGAGTTCCAATTTCTTCACATCGTCACCAACTCTAGTTATTTTCTATTTTTTAAATTTGTTTGTTTTTGGCAGCTGGCCAGTATGGGGATCTGAACCCTTGACCTTGGCATTATAACACATTACTCTAACCAACTGAGCTAACTGGCCAGCCTTGGTTTTTGTCTTTAGTTGCTATCCTAGTGGGTATGAGGTGGCATCTCATTGTAGTTTTGATTTTCATTTACCTGATAATTAGTGATACTGAGCATCTCTTCATGTACTCATTGACCATTTGTATATTTCCTCTAGAGAAATATCTATTCAAGTCCTTTGTCCTTTTTTGAATTGGGTTCTTTGTGTGTTTGTGGAATTTTTGTTGTTGTTGTGGTTGAGTTTTAGAAGTTTTCTGTATATTCTGTATATTAATCCCATATCAAATATATGCTTTTCAAATATTTTCTTTCATTTTGTGGGGTGACTTTTTACTTTGTTGTTATTGCCTTTTTATGCATAAAATTAAAAAAATTTTCATGAGGTCCAATTTATCTTTTTTTCTTTTATGCCTTTGCTGTCATATCCAAGAAATCATTGACAAATCAAGTGTTGTGAAGTTTGGCCTATGTTTTCTCCTAAGAGTTTTATAGTTTTAGGTCTTAAATTTAGATCTTTAACCCACTTTGAGTTAATTTTTTCATATGGTGTTTGATAAGGGTCCAGCTTCATTTTTTCCTGGCACTGTTTGCTGCAAAGACTATCATTTCTGTATTGAATGAATAGTCCTTGCACTCTTGTCAAAAATCATTTGATCATATATGTGAGGGTTTATTTTTGGGCTATCTATTCTATACTATTGGTCTGTATGTTTGTCTTTATACCAGCAACACATTGTTTTGATTACTGTATCTTTGAAGTAGTTTTGAAATCAAGAAATGTGAGTCCTCTTAGCTTTGTTCTTCTTTTTCAAGATTGATTTTGCTATTCAGAGTCCCTGAGATTCCATATGAATTTTAGGATAAGTTTTTCCTATGTTTGCAAAAAATCATTGGGATTTTGCTAGGGATTGCATTGAATTTGTAGATCACTTTCAGTAGTATTGACATCTTAACAATATGGGAGATCTTCAAAAATTCATGGAAGGATTTGTATTATCTTTTAATTCATTTTTTACATGAACTCTTTGAAGTACACATGGTCTTCCAATCCATGAACATGAGATATGTTTCCATTTATTTATGTTTTCTTTATAGTTTTTATTGTACAAGTCTCTCACTTTCTTGGTTAAATTAGTTTTTAAATATTTTATTTTATTGATGCTATTGTAAATGCAATTATTTTAATAACTTCCTTTTCAAACTGTTCATTGTTAGTGCACAAAAATACAACTTATTTTGAGTGTTGATAATAAATATTCTGCTACTTTGCTGAATTCATTTAAGCTTCAGTTTGTGTGTATGTGTAGAATTTTCTACACTTAAGAACATGTCATCTATGAAAGGAGATAATTTTGTTTCTTCCTTTCCAATTCAGATGTCTTTTATTTGTTTTTACTATCTAATTGCTCTGGCTAGAACTTCTAGTACTATGTTGCATAGAAGTGGTGAGAGTTGGCATCCTTGTCTTATTCCTGATCTTAGAAGAAAAGCTTTCATCTTTTCATTGAGTGCAATGTTATCTGTGAGCTTGTAATATATGGTCTGTATTGTGTTGAGGTACATTCCTTCTGTACCTAATTTGTTGATAATTTTTATCATAAGAGCTTGTTAAAATTTGTCAAATTCTTTTTCTGCATCAATTAAGATGAATGTGTATTTTTTTTTCATTATGTTAATGTGCTGTAGTATGTTGATTAATTTTCATATGTTAAATCATTCTTGCATTTCTGGAATAAATCCCACTTGTTCATGGTATGTAATCCTTTTAATATGGTGCTTAATTTTGTTTGCCAATATTTTCTTTAGGATTTTTACACCAGTACTCATAAGGGATATTGGTTTGTAGTTTTCTTTTCTTACAGTGACTTCATCTTGCTGTGGTATCAAGGTAATGCTGGCTTCCTAGAATGAGTAAGGAAGTATTCCCTCCTTTTCAATTTTTTTTTGTAAAAGTTTGAGAAGGATTGATATTAATTCTTCTTTAAATGTTGATAGAATTCACTGCTGAAGATATTATACCCAGAGTTTTTCTTTGTCAGATTTTTTTATGGCCAAAGCAATCTCTTTACTAGCTATACGTCTATTTAGATTTTCTAGTTCTTCATGATTTAGTCTTGGTAGGTTTGTGTGTCTAGGAATTTATCCATCTCATCTAGGTTATCTAATTAGTTGACATACAATTGTTCATAACACTCTCTTGGAATTATTTTTGTTTTTGTAGAATTTGTAATAATGTATCCACTTTCATTTCTTATTTTAGCAATTTAAATCTTCCCCTTTTATTCTTAGTCCATCCAGCTAAAAGTTCATCAATTCTGTTGATATTTTCAAAGAATCACCTTTTGATTTTGATGATTTTCTGGATTGTTTTTCTATTTTCTATTTTGTTGATCTCAACTGTAATCTTTATTATTTCCTTCTGCTAACTTTAGATTTAGTTTGTTCTTCCTTTTCTAGTTCCTTAAGTTGTAAAGTTTAGTTGCTGATTTGAGATTTTTCTTATTTTTCGATGTAAGCATTTACAGCCATAAAATGTTCCTTTAGTACTGGTTTCGCTGTGTCCCATAAGTTTTGGTATGTTGTGCTTTTGTTTTTATTAATCTCTAAGTATTTTCTAATTTTCATTATAATTTCTTTTTTGATCCATTTTTTGTTTGAGTGTGTTAATTTGCACAAATTTGTGAATTTACCAATATTACTCTTTTTATTATTTTCTAACTTTATGCTATTGTGCTTCGAGAAGATACTTTGTATTATATTTATCTTTTAAAATTTATTGAGAGTTTGTGGCCTAACAGATGGCCTATTCTGGAAAATGTCCCATGTGCACTAAGAAGAATGCATATGCTGTTGTTGTAGGGTAGAATGTTTTGTATATACCTGTTAGACCTGGCTGGTTTATTGTGTTGATTGAGTCCTCTATTTTCTTCTATCTTCTTGTTCTAGCCATTATTGAGAGTGGGGTATTGAAATCTACAACTGTTGTTGTAGAAATGTCTATTTTTTCCTTCAATTCTGTTAGTTTTTGCCTCATATACTTTGATAGTCTGTCAGTAGGTGTGTAAATATTCATAATTGTTATGTCTTCTTGTTGCATTGAATCTTTCTGTAAGCTTTTAAAAATTTTAAATCTGTTTTATCTGATATTAGTATAGGCACCCCTACTCTCTTTTGGTTGCTATTCACGTTGGATATCTTTTCCTATCCTTTCACTTTCAATCTACTTGTGTTTTTGGATCTAAAGTGAGTCTCTTTTAAACAGCATATGGTTGGATTGTGTGTTTTTATACATCCCACCAATCTCTGTCTTTTGACTCAACAGTTTAATCCATTTACATTTAAAGTAACTACTGATAAAGAGGGATTTCTGTCACTTTGCTATTTGTTTTCTATATACCTTATATCTTTTTTTGTTCCTCATTTCCTGCATGACTGTCTTCTTTTGTGTTTAGTTGATTTTTTTCAGTGAAATATATAGATTTCTAATTTTTGTTTGTGTATATTCTATAATTATTTTTGTGTGGTTACTATGAGGATTACATTTAATAGTGTAAAGTTATAACACTTTAATTTGAATTTATACCAGCATAACTTCAATAACATATAAAAACTCTGTTCCTTTACAATGCCATTTCTACCCCTTTCAGTTGCTGATGTTACAAAATTTCATGTTCATACAGTGTGTGCCCCAAGACATAAACTAACAATTCTTTTTAAAGAATTAGTCTCTTAAATTATGTAAAAAACAAAATGTGAAGTTACAAACCAAAATTATAACAATAATGGCTTTGAGATTTCTGTAGTTTGAATGTTCCCCCTAGCTCATGTTGGAACTAATCCCCAATATAGTATTTGAAAGGTGGGGCCTTTAAGAGGTGATTGGATTTGAGGACTATGCCCTAGTGAATGGATTAGTCCATTCGTGGATTAACCAGTTAATGGTTTAATGGGTTATCAGGGAGGAGACTAGTGGCTTTATAAAAAGAGCATGTGAACGCATAAAACATTTTTGCTTAGCCCTTATCATGTGATACTTTAAATTGCCACAGGACTCTGTAGAGAGGCCCTACCAAGAAGGCGGCCCTCACCAGGTGTGCCCCTTGACCTTGGGCTTCCAAACCTCCAAAAATGTAACGTATAAATTTTGTTTTCTTATATATTACCCAGTTTCAGGTATTCTGTTATAAGCAACAGAAAACCACCTAATACAGAGACTAATAATTTTTAAGTCAGGGAGGAAACAAAAAGAGAAGTTACAAACCATTGTTACAATAATACTATGTTATATAATTGCCTATATATTTATCTTTATTGAGATCTTTATTTCTTCATATGGCTTTGAGTTATTGTCTAGTGTCCTTTCATTTCACCCTACAGGACTCCTTTGAACATTTCTTGCAGGGCAAGTCTAGTAGTAATGAACTCCTTTAGCTTTTGTTTGTATGGGAATGTCTTCATTTCCCCCTCACTTTTGAAAAGCAGTTGGCTTGATATGGAATTCTGGTTTACAGTTTTTTTCCCCCCTCTTTTAGTCCTTTGAATATATCAGCCCACTGCATTCTGGCCCCCAAGTTTCTTATGAGATATCTGCTGATAATCTTATTGAAGGTCCCTCCTATGTGACAAGTTGCATCTCTCTTGCTGCTTTCAAGTTTCTCTCTTAATTTTGGGAAGTTTTCAGCTGCTATTTTTTCAAATATTCTCTCTGTTACTCTCTCTCCCTTCTCCTCTGGGACTCCCACAATGTGTATGTTGGCCTGTTTAATAGTGTCCCACAGGTCCCTTACACTCTGTTTACTTTCCTTAATCTTTTTTATTTCTGTTCCCCAGATTTGTTAATTTCCATGTTCTTATCTTTAAGTTTTCTGATTATTTCTTCTGTCTGCTCATATCTGCCTTTGAATCCCTCTAGTGAATTTTTAATTTCACTTATTGTACCTTGGTGCTCCAGAATTTTTTTGATGTCGTTTTCAGTTTTCTGTTTATTAATATTTCTATTTTTTTCATAAATTGATTTGTTTTTGTTTTCGGATTTTAACTTTCTTCACATCTTCCTTTAGTTCTTTGAGCATCTTTAAGAAAGTTGTTTGAAATCTTTGTCTAATAGATCCTCCATTAGGTCTTTTTTCAGGAAGTTTCTGTTAATTTTTTTTGAATGGGCCATACTTTCCTGGTTCTTTGTACACCTTGAAAGTTTTTGTGAAAAACTGGACATTTGAATCTAATAATGTGGTAACTCTGGTAATCAGATTATCTCCCTTCCCCAGTGTTTGCTGTTTTTCCTTCATTATTGGCTGTCTCTGTGCTAACCATCAGCCTGAAGTGTTAACTTGAAGTGTTCTAAAGTCTTTTCTGAGCCTGTGCCTTTCCTTGGGCATGTATAGTCATTTTCTAATTTTCCTGATATATGCCGTTGTTTTTGAATGTCCTAGTCCTTTATATCTGATTCTCAAAGGGGGAAAAAGAAAAATAAAGAGGAGAGGACTGTCATTGGCTCTTTAAATCATCTAGAAGTCACTTCAGCCAGAGAAAGATTGGAGGTGTGACAATGGGGAGGTGCCCAATGGCTACCTCCTTTCTTTGTCTGCATCTCTATGATTAGAGCAGCAGTGATCAGAGCATAGTTCTTGTTATTTGTAGGACAAGGTCTTTTTTTCCCATTGTGACTCCAGCAAGCTGTATGAAGGAACATGTACAGTTGCTTGGCATGTGGTTAAGGTTGGGGGACGGGTAGCTACTACTGTGCTAAAAGCTAAAATTGACCAAAACTAACCACAATTTATAGTCCAAGCCTTCCCCCAGAAGTTACAAGTCTTCAATAGACTTTAGAGTTCCAAAATACTTACATCAGACAGATTCTGCCAATGAAATTGTTATCCAGGTAGTGAGACAGATTCCTGCTGCTTCCTACTCCCCATAGTCCTAGAATCATAGAGCCATTTTTTCTTTCTCCTTCTGTCTTCTTTTTATTAAAAGTTAATTAAATTAGATTATATATGGGGCCGGCCCTGTGTCTCATTCGGGAGAGGGCGGCGCTGGTAGCGCTGAAGCTGCAGGTTCGGATCCTATATGGGGATGGCGGGTGCACTCACTGGCTAAGGGTTGCAATCCCCTTACTGGTCCCCCCCCCAAATTAGATTACATATGTATATAGTATATATGTATATATATAAAATTGTACATATTTAGGGGTACATGTAATAATTTCATACATGTATTCAATATGTAATGATCAAATCAGGGTAACTGGTATATTCATCACCTCATACATTTATCATTTATTTGTGTTGAGAACATTCCAAGTCTTCTATTTTGACATAAACAATAAATTATTGTTAACTATAGTCACCCTACTGTGCTCTCAAACACTAAAACTTATATTTTCTATCTGACTATAATTTTGTGCCCATTAACCAAACTTTATTCATTTTTCCCTCTCCCTTACTCTTCCAGCCTCTGTTAACCGCTATGATATCCTCAAGCTTCATGGGATAAAATTTTTTTAGCTTCCACATATGAGTAAGAACATGTGATATCTATTTTTCTGTGCCTGGCATTTTTTTTTTTTTTTTAAGATAATGTTCAGAGACAGAGCGAGCGCCCGACCTGGCACAGCACTGTGAGTGATCCCTGGCCCACGCGGCTCCCGCCTGCACCACCAGGCCACTCACTGCCCCGGTGCTGCCTCCATTTTCCCAGGTGCGGGCAGCTCCGCCCTGCTCGGCCATCACTGAGCCCATTTGCTTGGCCTGGCGCGGGGCTTTCCGGACCCTGCGGGCCGACCTCCTCTCCCACTCCCTCCGCGGTTCTCTGGCGGGGCTGGGGGTGTGGGGCGTCCCGACCAGTGTTGGGAGGGCTAGAAAGTACGGGCGGGCCGACTGTCACTCCACCACACCCTGGACTCCGGCCCCGGTAAACTTCCTGTTACTGGGAGGCAGATAACATCTCTGCGACCACCAGTTTGGAAAAAAGCCTAACGAATTTCTGGTTGGGAATAGTGTGGTAGGAGAGTTCCCAGGTCCGCTTGAACCTGCCGGAGAGCAGGCTGCAGGCAGGCACTAGACTCGGTTTATACCGGGGGGATACAAAGGTGAACAAGACCCGAGAAAGATCTACACAGTGCTACAAAGGCACCCAGAGAGACCGGTTGTCTGTGCCTAGCAGAAACCTGATAGACTTCCTGGGCGAGGCGGTGCTGAGCAGGGTCTTGAAGGCCCAGCTGATAGACGAGGGGTGCAGAAGACACGCCCCAGCCCAGCACAGTGTGCACAGAGGGGGGAGACTCGACAGAAACCACACACCCGGTGGGGTCGCCACTGCACGATCTAACAGCCTGGGCCAGAGCACACGGAACGGGGAGAAGTCCTGTACAGAAAGTGAAAGCTCAACAGAGATCACACACCCTGTGGTACGTGATCCACCAGCCCAGCAGAGTACAAGCTGACCAGAAAGGTGGATCCCCGGAGAAGCCCAAGACCCGAGGCAACCACACACACAAGACACTAGAGGCCAACTGAGCAGACACGGCGGGAGCCATACCAAATTAGCAACCACAGCAACATCCTAGTTAGTCATTAGTCTCAAACCGGTGGACTGTGAAACCCCCTGCCACAATGAATAAACACCAAAAAAAAGACACCAGAAATACAAAAAATCAAGAAAGTACACCACCAAAAGTTAATAAATCTCATACTCTAGATCCTATAGAACAAGAAGCCCTTGAAATAACTGACAAGGAATTTCGAGTGATAATTCTAAGGAAACTGAATGAGATACAAGAAAACTCAGCTAGACATCATGATGAAATGAGGAAAAGTATACAGGATCTGAAAGAGGAAATATACAAGGAAATCAATGTCCTGAAAAAAAATGTAGCAGAACTTGCTGAACTGAAGAAATTATTCAGCGAAATAAAAAACACAACGGAGAGTTTAACCAGCAGGCTTGTCGAAGTTGAAGAGAGAACCTCTGAACTTGAAGATGGGCTGTTTGAAATAACACAAGCAGACAAAAAGAAAGAAAAAAGAATCAAGGACATGGAAGAAAATCTGAGAGAGATATCAGACAACCTCAAGCGCTCAAATATCCGAGTCATGGGTATTCCAGAAGGGGAGGAAAATGGAGATTCCATTGAAAACATATTCAACAAAATAGTGGCAGAAAACTTCCCAGGTATAGGAAAAATCACAAATCTTCAGATCCAGGAAGCTCAACGATCTCCAAACGTATTCAACCCAAAAAGGCCTTCTCCAAGACATGTCATAGTCAAATTGGCAAAACTCAGAGACAAAGAGAGAATCTTAAAAGCTGCAAGAGAGAAGCGTCAAATCACCTATAAGGGAGCCCCAATCAGGTTAACATCAGACTTCTCATCACAAACCCTAAAAGCTAGAAAGGAATGGGATGATATTTTCAAAATACTAAAAGACAAAGATTGCCAGCCAAGAATACTCTACCCTGCAAGGCTATCCTTCCGAAATGAGGGGCAAATAGTATATTTCTCAGACAAACAAAAACTGCGGGAGTTCACTACCACAAGACCACCCTTACAAGAAATCCTCAAGGGAGTACTGGGTTTGGTTCCCGAAAAATAACTACCACTGCCATAAAAACCTAAGAAAAATCTAAACCCTCTAGTACAATAAAAATGGCATTCATGAAGAGAAAACAAGCTAACAAAAACACTATCTACAACCTAAGGAACCAACAAACAAAGAAACCAAACAGTAAATCAGAAAGCAAGGAACAAAAGACACCTAAGACAACCAAACAACCAATAAAATGCTAGGAATAAATCAACACCTTTCAATAACAACTCTTAATGTTAAAGGCTTAAATTCCCCAATTAAAAGACACAGACTGGCTGACTGGATCAAAAAGCAGGACCCAACTATATGCTGCCTACAAGAGACCCACCTCACCCATAAAGATTCACACAGACTAAGAGTGAAAGGATGGAAAAAGATTTACCATGCAAACAGAAAAGAAAAACGAGCAGGAGTGGCTATTCTTATATCTGACAAAATAGACTTTAAACTAAAAACCATAAAAAGAGACAATGAGGGACACTACTTAATGATAAAAGGACTGATCCATCAAGAAGACATAACAATCATAAATATGTACGCACCCAATGTTGGAGCAGCCAGATTTATAAAACAAACTCTATTAGACCTAAAGAAGGAAATAGACACTAATACCATAATAGCAGGGGACCTGAACACTCCACTGTCAATATTAGACAGATCATCTAGGCAAAGAATCAGTAGAGAAACACAAGATCTAAACAAGACTCTAGACCAATTGGAATTGGCAGATATCTACAGAACATTCCACCCAACAACCTCAGAATATTCATTCTTCTCATCAGCACATGGATCATTCTCCAAGATAGATCACATATTAGGTCACAAATCAAGTCTCAATAAATTCAAAAAAATTGGAATTATCCCATGTATCTTCTCAGACCACAATGGATTAAAACTAGAAATTAATAACAAACAAAACTCTGGAAACTATGCAAACACATGGAAATTAAACAGCATTCTACTTAATGACATATGGGTCCAAGAAGAAATCAAGCAGGAAATCAAAAAGTTTATTGAAACTAATGAAAACAATGATACATCATACCAAAACCTGTGGGATACTGCAAAAGCAGTATTGAGGGGAAAATTTATTGCATTAAATGCTCACTTCAGAAGAATGGAAAGATGGCAAGTGAACAACCTAACACTTCACCTTAAAGAACTAGAAAAACAAGAACAATCCAATCCTAAAGTTAGCAGACGGAAAGAAATCATTAAGATCAGAGCAGAACTGAATGAAATTGAAAACCAAAAAACAATTCAAAAGATCAACGAATCAAAAAGTTGGTTTTTTGAAAAGATAAATAAAATTGACAAACCATTAGCATGGCTAACAAAAAAAAGAAGAGAGAAGACTCAAATAACAAAAATTAGAAATGAAAAAGGCGATATTACAACTGATTCATCTGAAATACAAGGAATCATTCGAGACTACTATAAACAACTATACGCCAACAAATTTGAAAATCTGGAGGAAATGGATAAATTTCTGGACACACACAAGCTCCCAAAACTGAACTGTGAAGACGTAGAAAATTTGAACAGACCAATAACAATAAAGGAGATTGAAGCTGTTATCAGAAGGCTCCCAACAAAGAAAAGCCCAGGACCAGATGGATTCACAGCAGAATTTTACCAAACATTCAAAGAGGAATTGACAACGATTCTTTACAAACTATTCCAAAAGATTGAAACGGACGCAAATCTCCCAAACTCATTCTATGAAGCAAACATCATCCTGATACCAAAACCAGGTAAAGATATAACCAAAAAAGAAAACTACAGGCCGATATCCTTGATGAATATAGATGCAAAAATCCTCACTAAAATACTAGCAAACAGAATACAGCAACACATACGAAAAATTATTCATCACGATCAAGTGGGATTCATCCCAGGGATGCAAGGTTGGTTCAACATACGCAAATCAATAAATGTGATACACCATATTAATAAACTCAAACACCAGGACCATATGATCATCTCTATAGATGCTGAAAAAACATTTGATAAAGTTCAGCACTCATTCATGACAAAGACCCTCTATAAGTTAGGTATAGAGGGAAAGTATCTCAACATAATTAAAGCCATATATGCCAAACCCACTGCCAATATCATCCTGAATGGGGAAAAGCTGAAAGCTTTTCCTTTAAGAACAGGCACTAGACAAGGATGCCCACTCTCACCACTCCTATTCAACATAGTGTTGGAAGTACTAGCCAGAGCAATCAGAGAAGAGAAGGCAATAAAGGGCATCCAGATTGGAAAAGATGAAGTCAAACTGTCCCTGTTTGCAGATGACATGATCCTATATATCGAACAGCCTAAAACCTCTACAAAAAAACTGTTGGAATTGATAAATGATTTCAGCACAGTAGCAGGATACAAAATCAACACACAAAAATCAGTAGCATTTCTTTTCTCCAATAGTGAACATGCAGAAGGAGAAATCAAGAAAGCCTGCCCATTTACAATAGCCACCAAAAAAATAAAATACTTAGGAATTGAGTTAACCAAGGAGGTGAAAAATCTCTATAATGAGAACTACAAACCACTGCTGAGAGAAATTAGAGAGGATACAAGAAGATGGAAAGATATTCCATGCTCTTGGATTGGAAGAATCAACATAGTGAAAATGTCCATACTACCCAAAGTGATATACAAATTCAATGCAATCCCCATCAAAATTCCAAAGACATTTTTCTCAGAAATGGAAAAAACTATTCAGACATTTATATGGAACAATAAAAGACCACGAATAGCCAAAGCAATGCTCAGCAAAAAAAATAAAGCTGGAGGCATAACACTACCTGACTTTAAGCTATACTACAAAGCTATAATAACCAAAACAGTATGGTACTGGCATAAAAACAGGCACACTGACCAATGGAATAGAATAGAGAATCCAGAAATCAACCCACACACTTACTGCCATCTGATCTTTGACAAAGGCACCAAGCCTATTCACTGGGGAAGGGACTGCCTCTTCAGCAAGTGGTGTTGGGATAACTGGATATCGATATGCAGGAGAATGAAACTAGATCCATACCTCTCACCGTATACTAAAATCAACTCAAAATGGATTAAGGATTTAAATATACACCCTGAGACAATAAAACTTCTTAAAGAAAACATAGGGGAAACACTTCAGGAAATAGGACTGGGCACAGACTTCATGAATACGACCCCAAAAGCACGGGCAACCAAAGGAAAAATAAACAAATGGGATTATATCAAACTAAAAAGCTTCTGCACAGCAAAAGAAACAATTAAAAGAGTTAAAAGACAACCAACAGAGTGGGAGAAAATATTTGCAAAATATACATCTGACAAAGGATTAATATCCAGAATATATAAGGAACTCAAACAACTTTACAAGAAGAAAACAAGCAACCCAATTAAAAAATGGGCAAAAGAGCTAAGTAGGCATTTCTCTAAGGAAGATATCCAAATGGCCAACAGACATATGAAAAAATGCTCAACATCACTCAGCATCCGGGAAATGCAAATCAAAACCACATTGAGATACCATCTAACCCCAGTTAGGATGGCTAAAATCCAAAAGACTATGAACGATAAATGCTGGCGAGGCTGCGGAGAAAAAGGAACTCTCATACATTGTTGGTGGGACTGCAAAATGGTGCAGCCTCTATGGAAAATGGTATGGAGGTTCCTTAAACAATTGCAAATAGATCTACCATACGACCCAGCCATCCCACTGTTGGGAATATACCCAGAGGAATGGAAATCATCAAGTCGAAGGTATACCTGTTCCCCAATGTTCATCGCAGCACTCTTTACAATAGCCAAGAGTTGGAACCAGCCCAAATGCCCATCATCAGATGAGTGGATACGGAAAATGTGGTACATCTACACAATGGAATACTACTCAGCTATAAAAACGAATGAAATACTGCCATTTGCAACAACATGGATGGACCTCGAGAGAATTATATTAAGTGAAACAAGTCAGGCACAGAAAGAGAAATACCACATGTTCTCACTTATTGGTGGGAGCTAAAAATTAATATATAAATTCACACACACACATACACACATACACACACAAACGGGGGGTGGGGGGTAAGAAGATATAACAACCACAATTATTTGAAGTTGATACAACAAACAAACAGAAAGGACATGGTTGGGGGGGAGGGGGGGAGGGAGAAGGGAGGGAGGTTTTGGTGATGGGGAGCATTAATCAGCTACAATGTATATCGACAAAATAAAATTTAAAAAAAAAAAATAAATAAAAATAAAAATAAAAAAAAAATAAAAACCCTACAAGACCAAGGCCCAATGCCATTCTTCCTTGGTTGCTCCTTGGGAGACGGGTGTTGGCCAGCTGGAGTGAATAAACTTCCCTTTTCTGCAAAAAAAAAAAAAAAAAAAAAAAAAAAAAAAAAAAAAAAATTAAAAAAAAAAAAAAAAAAAAGATAATGTTCATCTGCATTGCTGCAAGTGACAGGATTTTATTCCTTTTTTTGGCTGAATAATATTCCATTATGAATATGTACCATATTCTTTTTATTCATCCATTCATTTATTGATGGGCACTTATGTTGATTTCATATCTTGGCTATTGTGAATAGTGCTGCAATAAACATTGGAGTGCAGATATCTCTTTGATATACTGATTTTCTTTTTTTATTCTCACAGAATGTCACTGATATTTTGATAGGGATATATATACCGGGTATATATGACCAGTAGTGGGATTTCTGGATCATATGGTAATTCTCCTTTAAGTTTTCTGTAGAACCCCCGTACAGCTTTCTATACTGGCTGTACTAATTTATATTCCCACTAGCAGTATACAAGAGTTCCACTTCCTCTGTATGCTCACCAGCAGCTGTTATTTTTTGTCTTTTTGATAATAGCTGTTTTAACTGGTTGAGATGATACCTCATTTTAATTTGCATTTCCCTGATGATTAGTGATGTTGAACAGTTTTTCATATACTTGTTGGCCATTTGTATGTCTTCTTTTGAGAAATGTCTATTTAGATTAATTGTCCATTTTTTAGTCAGATTTTTTTTTTTTTTTTTTTTTTTTGCTGTTGAGTAATGTTTGACTTTGTTTTATCTTTTGGTTATTAATTCTTTGTCAGGTGGATAGTTTGAAAATATTTTCTATCACTCTATAGATTGTTTCTTCACTTTGATGAATGTTTTCTTTGCTGTGCAGAAGTTTCTTAGTTTAAAATAATCCTACTTGTCTATTTTTGCTTTTGTTTCCTGTGCTTTTGAGGTTTTTCCCCCAAAATCTTTACCCAAAATCCTGTAGCATTTTTCCAGTATTTTCTTCCCAGATTTTCATATTTTCAGGCTTTTCTAAAATTTTAAATGTTTTGTTTTGTTTTTATTGGTTATGAATATTCATGAGGAACAAAGCAAATTGTCACTACTCATGCCTAAAATGTGATGGCCAGATCCATATTGGCAGCATGTCCATTGCCACAAATTGTGATTATGCCCCATGTCCTCCACCCAATTAGCCCCTCAATTACCACCAACCTCCTTCCCCATCAGGTTTTAAACTTAAATGATTAATCCATTTTGAGTTGATTTTTGTATATGGTGACAAATAGAGGTCTAACTTTATTCTTTTGCATGTGAATCTCCAGTTTTCCCAGCACCGTTTATCAAAGACACTGTCCTTTCCTGAATGCACATTCTTGGCACCTTTGTTGAAAATCAGTTGGCTGTAAACATGTGGATTTATTTCTGGGTTCTCTATTTTGTTCCATTGGCTTATGTGTTTATTTTCATGCTGTTTTGATTACTATAGCTTTGCAGTTTATTTTGAAGTCAGGTAATGTGATGCCTCCAGCTTTGTTCTTTTTACTCAAGATTGCTTTGGATATTTGGGTTCTTTTGTGGTTCCAATACAAATTTTAGAATTAAAAAAAAATTCTATGAGGAATGTCATTGCTATTTTGATAGAGATTGCATTGATTCTATAGATTGCTTTGGGTAATATGAAAATTTTGAAAATATTTATTCTTTCCATTCAAGAAAATGGAATTTCTTTTTTTGCGTGTGTTCTCTTCAGTTTCTTTCATCAGTGTTTTATAGTTTTCTTTCACTTTGGTTAAATGTATTTCTAGCATTTTATATTTTTGTAGCTATTGTAAATGGGATTGCTTTTTGATTTCCTTTTCAGATTTTTTGCTGTTTGTGTATAGAAATGCTACTGATCTTCGTATATTGATTTTGTATCCTGCAACTTTGATGAATTCATTTATCAGTTTTAACAGTTCTTTGGCAGAATCTTTGGCTTTTTCTAAATATCAGATCATGTCATCTTCAAACAAGGACTACTTGACTTATTCCTTTCCAATTTGGATGCCCTTAAGTTCTTTCTTTTTCCTAATTGCTCTGACTAGGACTCCAGTACTCTGTTAAATAAATGTGGTAAAAATGGACATCCTTGTTTCATTCCAGATTGTAGAGGCAAGACTCCCAATTTTTCCCTGTTCAGCAGGTTTCCCTGTTAGCTTAGGTTTTTTATATATGGCCTTTATTGTGTTGAGATACATTCCTTCTATGCCTAATTTGTTGAGAGTTTTTTATTATGAAGGGGTGGTGAATTTTATCAGATGCTTTTTCTGCATTCATTGAGATAATCATATGGATTTTGTCCTTCATTCTATTTATGTGGTGAATCACATTTATTAATTTGCATATGTTGAACCATCCTTGCATCCCTGGGATAAATCTGCTTGATCATGGTAATATTTTTGATGTGCTGTTGGATTCAGTTTGCTGGTATTTTGTTTAGGATTTTTGTTATCTATATTCATTGGGGATATTACGCTGTAATTTTTATTGTTGTGTTCTTGCTGAGTTGTGGTATTAAATTAATTCTGGCCTTGTAGAATGAGTTTGGAGAAGTCCTCTCCCCTTCAATTTTTTGAAGTAATTTGAGAAGTATAGATTATTTTTCTTTAAAAATGTGATAGAATTTAGCAGCGAAGCCATGTAATACTGGGCTTTTCATTTTGGGGAGACTTGTTATTGCTGATTCAATCTCATTATTCATTATTGGTCTGTTTAGTTTTTCTATTTCTTTATGGTTCAATTTTGGGAGGTTGTAAGTCTCCAGGAATTTATCAATTTCTTCTAGGTTTTTCAATATGTTGGTGTATGGTTGCTTGTAATAGTTTCCAATGACTTTTTGTATTTTTGACATCAGTTGTAATGTCTCCTTTTTTGTCTCTGATTTTATTTATTTGGGTCTTCTCACATTTATTTCTTAGTCTAGCTAAAGGATTGTCAAATTTGTCTTTTCAAAAAACCAACTTTTGTATTGATTTTGTTAAAAATTTAGTTTCAACTTTATCTGCTTGGGTATTTATTATTTTTTGTTCTACTGATTTGGGGTTTGATTTGTTCTTTCTTTTTTGGTTGCTTGAGTTGCATCATTTGGTTGCTTATTTGAAGTCTTTCTACTTTTTTGATGCAGACATTTATTGCAATAAACTTCCCCCTTAGAACTGTTTTTGCTTCATTTCATAGATTTTTGTATGTTGTGCTTCCATTTTCATTTGTTTCAAAAAATTTTTAAATTTTTTTCTCAATTTATTGACCCATTGGTCATTCAGGATCATGTTTATTTCTGTGTATTTATACAATGTCCAAAGTTCCTCTCATTACTAATTTGTAATTTTAATTCATTATGGTCAGATAAAATACTTGATATGATTTTGATTTTTTGAATTTGTTAAGACTTGTTTTGTGACCTAATGTGTGGTCTATCCTGAATAATGTCCTGTGTGTTGATGAGAACACTGTGTATTATGCAGCAGTTAGATAAAATGTTCTGTAAATGTCAGGCCCATTTTGTCAAGAGTATAGTTCAATTTGGATGTTTCTTTGTTGATTTTCTGTCTGGATGATCTGTGCATTTCTGAAAGTGGGATGTTGAAGTCCCCTACTATGACTGTATTGCAGTCTGACTCTCCCTTTAGATCTGTTAATATTTGAGATATATATTTGGGTGCTCCAGTGTTGGTACGTATATACTAGGAATTGTTATATCCTCTTGCTGAATTGATTCCTTTATCGTTATATAATGACCTTCTTTATTTCCTTTTACAATTTTTGACTTAAAGTCTATTTTATCTGTTATAAGTACTCCTGATCCTTTTTGGTTTTTCATTTGCATGGAATATCTTTTTCTATCTCTTTACTTTCAGTCTCTGCCTGTCTTTATAGATGAAGTGATTTTCTTGATCAATATTTTTCTCTTGAGACTCTCTATTGCATTTTCAGTTGGATCATTGTATGTTTTAGCTGCAGTAGTACTGTTTGATCTTTTTTATTACTATTTCAACTCTTTGTTAAATTTATTTGGTTAATTTTTTTTTCACAAAGATGACTGGTAAGGGTATCTTAACCCTTGACTTGGTGTTGTCAGCACTGTGCTCTCCCAAGTGAGCCAACCAGCCATCCCTGTCTCCCAAGTGAGCTAACCAGCCATCCCTATATAGGGATCCAAACCTGTGGCCTTGGTGTTATCAGCACCATACTCTCCCAAGTGAGCCACTGGTCAGACCCTATTTGGTTAACTTCTGATTTTGTTTTCTGTGTTATATTGGAGTTCAGTGAGTTTCCTCAAAAGTTCTATTTTGAATTTTTGATCTATGAACTCATACACTGTCATCTCATTATGGTTGACCACTGGTTCCTTGTTTTATTTGGAGGGAGTGGTCACAGTTTTCTGTTTTCTCTCTCTCTCTCTCTTTTTGTTTATGAACATACATCTATGTCTTCACATTTAAGAATTAGTTATTTAATTTAATCTCTGCTGTCTGGCTTGATTTGGTCTTTCCAATGCATGTCTGTCTAGAGTTTCTACAGAGATTTGACTGTTGGTTTCTTTTAACCTATGATTACTGTCTCTTTTTGACACTAGATGGCGATGTAAGCCCATCATTACCATGATTCTTGCTAAAAATGAAACATTGTTCACCCTGGTGAAGGGTGTGTGTGTGTGTGGGGGGGGGGTGGTCCTAAAAGGAATACTCTGGCTGTGTGGAAAGGCTGGCCAGGGGTTTGTGCCCTGGTGACCTGTGGAGCATGCCTATTACAGCACGGTGCTTCTGTACTGCCTCTGATTTGGCTTCTTGTTTGGCTGAGATGAAATGCATCCGTAGATTTGTGTACCAGACTTTACTAGCACCCCCTCTCTTTGTCACTAGTTGCCCTCAGGGGTTTTCATCTTATGCACATACATGCAGCCTTCTGTAGGTTGAGGCAGAAAGAGTTTTCCTGCAAAAGAACCCACCATGGCATCCTCATGTATCAGTCCTCCTAGATCTCACTTTTTCCTGTGCAGAAACCATGAGTCTGGGGAGAATTTTCACAATGTTCCTGGATGCTCGGGAAAGGAAAGGTGTTGCAATTAGAAATATATGTTTCTCCTACCATTTGTTAGTGGTCTTTCACTTCTCTGTGCCCCAGGGATCATCACAGCTTTGGTTTAGAGTTCTGGGATATTCTTTTGATAGTCTTGGTACTGAATAGTTGTTTTGTTTGTTTGTTTGTGGTTTTTTTTGTGGAAAGTGTGGAGTGAAGCCAGTTTGCTTCTACTTCGCAAGTTTTGAATGTCAACGCTCTCTTTCTGACTTCTTTAATTCTTGGCTCCTACAGCCCCTGTAACTGTTTTTCAGAATGAATTTTATTTCAGTGCATAGAATTCAGTTCAAAGAAAAAAAAACATACATTGATTCAAGATTTTTTAACCTAGGACTGGGCCTTATCCACTAATCTCCCATGAGTAGAACACTAACCATACACCCTAGTACATGTGTATTAAAAATGTGGAGAATCCCATGCAATATTAGTTCCACCAGCATAGGATCCTTAGTGAGTGTTATTCTCGAATTCTAGAAGGCCTGTAGTAAATGAATTCTTCTTTTGTGCTTTGGAACTGGTGTTACCTATGGATATGATATTCATAATTATTACTTTGGAATTTTTTATTCCTTTAACTGGGGCTTTCACTTGATTGATGACTGTATGGACATAATTCTAGGGAAATTATCAGATGGCTTTTTGCTAATGGGATGAAAGTCTTTGATCAGGGATAGATGTACTACAAACCTGAAAAGTGGGGGGGAATTTAAAAGGCAAATGCCTCTTTCAACTTTTTCTTATTACATATTAGCCCTACAGATCTTCTTCTTTTTTTTTTTTTCTTCTTATTTTTAGTAAGCTCTGAGATCTAAAGGCAAGAGGACATAGAGTTTCAATCAGTAAGATAGTTTTTATTTGGGATACTGGTCATGCCTGAAAGATTGATACCTCAGCTCTCAATCTCAAAGTCTTCCTACACAGTTGGGTAATCTCTACCCTTTCTCAACCTCTCTACAAAAATGTGATGCAGCAGTCTACTCCCTAGCTGCCATTATAAAATATAAAAATTTTAACTTAGAGGCCTGGATTCTAGAAAGGATATCTGCCCTTCAGATACCTGCTATTTGCAAATTTCTTTGCCATGTACATTTTGCCAAAAATATAATTAAGACAACATTTGAAAGGAAGAGATGGGCTCTGATTTATTAGTCATACACTAGGTAAGCACAAGACTCTTTGTGTATTTTTCCTATAGTAAGTTAGTCTTAGAATATATGCTAGATCCTATTTTATTCTCAGTTGCCCATAGTTTTTCTCAACCTAGGGCCTCTAATACCCATTTGCCTTCTCAAGGATTTAACTTTTATCTTTTATTAATACTTTCAATGCTCTTTCTAAAAGTGGCTTCTCATTATGCTTAGAAATGGTGTCTGGTTAGCATTGTATAGTTTGATAAATACAAATGAATCCATTTATGTTGACACTAATAGGATAATATTGATAAAACACCTTTAGAAAGGTCAAATAAGGTGTGAAAAAGAATGAATAATTGGTGAGAGCTAGTGTAGACTTTTCTTTTGGTATTAACTGCATATAGCATTCCAGCTTCAGTCATGCCAAAACATAAAGCTTCAGTCAGTAATGGGATATTTCTGAGGTGCTAGATGCTCCCAAGAATTCAAGCTAGGTAGAGTATTAAGGGAGATGGCACCTATGGAGCTTTCCCCCTACCATTCATTCATTCATTGGCTCATCAACTTTTGTATTCGGGCATTATTTTCTTGGATATGTATATATATTATCCTCATACTGTCCTAGGGGCTGAGAATACAAAGATGAATAAGCAGTGAGCCCTCCTTTAGAGGAGCTCACCATCTTTGGAGGAAAAAAAGCCACTAGTTACACAATTAAAAAAGCGTGTGTGCACATCAGTAATCATCAGGGAAATGCAAATTAAAACCACAATGAGATAGCCTCTCACACTTGTTATAATGGCTATTATCAAAAGGACAAAGGATAACAAGTGTTGGCAATACTATGGAGAAAAGGGAACCCTTGCACACCGTTGGTGAGAATGTAAATTAGTACAGCCATTGTAAAAAACAGTATGGAAGTTCTTCAAAAAATAAAAATAGAACTAGACTTTCTATCTGCACTCCCAAGCTCACTGTAGTATTATTCACAGTAGCCAAGAAATGGAATCAATGTAAGTGTCTATCAACAGATGAATAGATTAAAAAAAAGGTGGTGTATATACACAATGGAATACTATTCAGCCTTGAAGATGAAGGAAATCTTGTCATTTGTGAAAACATGGATGAACCTGGAGGACATTATGCTAAGTTAAATAAGGCAGGCACAGAAAAACAAATACTGCATGATCTCACCTATATGTGGAATGTAAAAGATGTTGAACTCATAGAAGTAGAGTAAAACGACTGTTACCTGGGGCTGGGGTGGTGGTGGTGGAGATGGGGCTGGTGTTGGGGAGATGTTGATCAAAAGATCCAAAGTTTCAGTTAGATAGGAGGAATAAGTTTAAGAGATATATTGTACAACATGGAGACTATATAAAAAACAATATATTATATTCTTGAAAAATGCTAAGAGTAAATTTTAAGTGTTCTTACCACAAAAATGATGACTATGTGAAGTAATGTATATGTTAACTAGCTCAATTTAGCCATTTCACAATGTATGCATATTTTAAAACATCATGTCGTATATGATAAACATATAATTTTATTAGTCAATAAAAAAATAAAACATTATAGGGGACTGGACCTCTCTCCCACAGCCAGGCACAACATGCCAGCAACTAGGAGTCCACTCAGGGACCCATAGCATAGAGAAGGGGACTGGACCTCTCTCCCACAACCAGGCACACTGCGCCAGTGCCTCAGGGCCTGCCTGGAGACTGGAGGCATGGAGAAGGGGACCGGAACACCCTCCCACAACCAGGCACACTGAGCCAGAGCTTCAGGGCCCACCTGGGTACCCGAGGTATGGAGAAGGGGACCGGACCCTCCTTCCACAACCAGGCACACTGCGCCAGTACCTCGGGGCCCGCCCAGGGACCCAGGACATGGAGAAGGGGACCGGACCCCTCTCCCACAACCAGGCACATGGCGTCAGCACCTTGGGGCCTGCCCAGGGACCAGAGGCATGGAGAAGGGGACCAAACACACCCCACAACCAGGCATACTGTCAGTGCCAAGGAGCATGCCAAAAACAGCACGTCCATGTGGGTGGCCCACCACAGCCACTATAATAACCATGGCTGCTGCAAAAGTGGCTAGATGCCACAGCCATCATGCAGATGGTCTGCCAACCACTGGAGTGCATTCACACAAGAAGGGTCACCAGCAGAGACAAAGAAAAGGAGGATGTCTCTTTCCGCAAAACCCATTTCAGAGTGACAGAAGAAGCATCTGCTCTATGATAATATTGGGGTACCTGATCACATCCCTCAGCATTGGACAGATCATATAGGCAACAAGTTAACAGAGTAACCATTACTCTTTCAGAAGGAGAGAAGAAATCTAGGGCAATTAGAGGGGGGAGGGGGAGGGAATGGGGGAAAGGGAGAGGTTCGACAAGGGGCATAAAGAATAATTACGATTTGTAACAATATATATACTAGTGATGTTGATTTAATCAACATATCTCAGTGTTCAACCCCCAAAATATGTATAATCGATTTTGATTCAGTAAAAAAAAAAAAAAAAAAAGATTAAAAACGTGGGTTCATAACAATAAGATGATCATATAATTTGCCATAAAACTGGGTATCTTTTAAATGTGAAAGGAGTGTAACAGGCATGAACTGGTCCTACACTGGACAAGCTGAAATGCATGTTCACCTTACTTAATAGGTGTGGGCCCTACTGAGACTGGTGCTATAGGAAGTTTTTAATTCAACAGTTATGTATCTTTACCCAAATGCTCTGCTCTATGTGTCTGAGCTGTGTTGCTCTGTTGTGTTTTTTTTTTGTTGTTGTTACAAATCAGCTGGATTTCTCCATTTATAGTTTTTGTACTCACATAAATTCCTGATGGGTATTGTTTGTTTTCTCAGCAACTGATTTCCTGTGGTCAATCCCCACCTCATCCCTTTTAAACAGCCTTTAGTTTCTGGTTGGGTTCAGAGAAGCTGATTTGTATTCAGCTGCAATCAATGTCTCAACTTGTGGCAACAGAGGCTGCTTCAGGAACATGTGCAGGATTGAGGCCAGATGTCCTGAAACCCATCTGTGATCATGAGAGAGGCATCCTTAGGCTGAAGACAAAGTGGACAACTCAATCAGAAAGGCAGAAATAAGCCAGAGTCTTGGTGACTGGCAAGCCACTAGATCAAGCTGATATTCAACTCCATAACTTTCATTTATTTGAGCCAATAAATTTGCTTTTTTGTGTGAAGACAAAAAAAGAAAAAAGTGTATGGACTATGATGTAATAAGTTCAGAAGCTATAGCTCACAAGAAAGAGACATCTACCCCAATCTTGGGGGATTTGATTCAGCATGTTTCACTTAGGAAGGTGGGCTTCAATGACAAGGAGAGTTAAAATGTAAATATTTTGGTTATTACATTTCTTGTGTTTGTGTTTTACATATGTTCCAAGTGTAAACATACACATAAGGAAAATTACACTAGTTGAAGAAGAAAGATGCTTTTAATAAATCAATCGCTTGCCAAATATGCATAATTTATACTTTTTTGGCTGCAATTTCAGGTGGATTTTTCTGTAATGTTTCTTCTGCTGAAATACATTCATTAATGTCATCAGTAGGTGAAACATTCAATAGCAGTTGTAAAAAGCAAGTTATCTTGTTGAAATATGTAGAACCTAAATTAAGGTGAACAAAAGGCAGATAAAACAAAAGTCCACTGAGAATAAAAAGAAGAACATAGAAATAGTGCATCTGAGGAGATTTGATCATAGGTGTCAAAACTAAGAACAAAGACATGGCCATGGTTCCAAATATAAATGGCAAACGCACCTGAGAAGAAAAACAAATTAGTATTAGAGTGAACTTGTAAGTTATAACAAATAATAATGCATAAGATTTAAAAAAAATCTACAAGCATTTCTTCAATACTGGAAATGTTTGTTTAAAGGATAAAAACTATTTACAAGTTTCTCAGTTTGATATAAGAGAAAATAATCTTCTGAGCATATCTGTAGGAGTGTGAAAAAGCAGCACTGAAGACTTACTTAATCGTTCCATCATTTTTCTGGACCCCTAAACTTTCATCAATCTATGCCACCTGCTCACTCAAATCTTTTAGATGAAGACTTCCTGAAATATTCCATACTATTAGAATAAAGCACTTTTTAGCTATAAAATTTTTCCAATATTTTATTGTCTGTAACTTAACCTATTTTATTCTCTGTGTATAAGACACTTTTTGTACACAGAATGATAATAGAGTTTGGATTCACTTTCTCTGA
This sequence comes from Cynocephalus volans, assembly GCF_027409185.1. Classification (NCBI taxonomy): domain Eukaryota; kingdom Metazoa; phylum Chordata; class Mammalia; order Dermoptera; family Cynocephalidae; genus Cynocephalus; species Cynocephalus volans. The sequence continues at coordinate 41,114,707 of NC_084474.1, read as the reverse complement.
TCCTCACTTTTCCCTTAAAATAAGGCCTGTCTTTCAAAGTAGTTTGGACAATTAAAGAATATAAGTACACATTTATATATGCTTTAGTTGATTTAATTATATATACACATATATATGGATTCTTTAATATTATACATAATATATATAGTACTTGCAAGTAATAAATGCTCAATAATGAAATGTTATTGATTTTGCTTGTATTACTCTGTCTTGTGTAATACTCTCCTCTTGCCTATTAGACTTGGAAGTTATTAATGGCTGGATTAATGGCTGATATATGTACATATTCTTGAGTATTTAGACTAGTGTCTTCCACATAGCCATTGCTTAGTATATATGTATTGGATCACTGAATGACTTGGATGCAAAACTATTTTTCTTCTTTAGTCTTTTCCACTAAGAAGGTAATAGAAAATCATAAGCTAGTGCTTCTCAAAGTGCAGTGTATGGAAATTTGTAATGAAAAACACCAGGAAGACGTTTTAAAATGTGAGTTTCTGATCCTCATCCTAAGAATTAGAATCCCAATTGAGATACAGTAATTTGCACTTATAAAAGACACCCCAAATTATTCTTTTCTACACAAGTTTGAAAATCTGAGCCATAAACTATGTTTCTCTTTCTCTCTCTCTCTCCTTCTCTCTCTCTCTCTCTCTCTCTCTTCCCCTTCTTCTCTCCCCTCCCTCCCTCTCTCTTTAACCTTCTAACACCCCCCTGAAACTTTCTGTACTGCCGAGGCATTCCTGTGGATATTCAGCTACTTCCTTTTGCCTTATAAGGTAGATAATAAGAGGAACCCCTTGATTGGTTTTAGAATATGATTCATTGATAAAACAAGAATTGTTTGTAATCTACCTTATTTCAAAGAGAAGTTATGGACATAGAAATACTATATGCTTTATATATACTTTTTAGAATGCTTGCCATATGCCCTATTAACAAGTTAGTTAGTGACTAACCACTAATTTAGCTTTAAGCTTTCTAGAAGCCTATATGAAAAGTGAAGCATGATCTTAAAAAAGTCCAAGTATATGTAAAAAAAAAAAAAAAAAAACTGCCAAGAAACACAAATATTCCTGGTGCAGATATTAGAAAAAATTTTCTTCAGTGGGTCTACATATAGAGAGATTGTTGCATAGTATAAAAGTATATCATTTAATCTCCTTGCAGTGAGTACAGAATGAGTTGCTGGAGGTTGTTTGGTTAAATGCAATATTTTGGTTAAATTCACAGTACAGGTGGATGGGCTATAGCCGATAGTTAGAAGAAAAAAATACTTCCATGGGCTTATATGAAGCATTTCAGAGGTAATTAATACAGAGAGGTGTTATAGTAGTTTAAGGAATCAACACAACATTTATCTCTCAGGCAATTCTCCATACATATTCTGCCTCAGAGGTAATTTTTTTTTTTTTTTTTTTTGGTGTCTGGCCAGTATAGGGATCTGAACCCTTGACCTTGGTGTTAAAACACTGCGCTCTAACCAACTGAGCTAATCAGCCAGCCCTCTGAGGTAAACTTTTGAAAGATAAATGCATTTGAGATTACACTCTGTCATGTATATCTAGAATGTGGCTCTTCTATATTGACCATTAAAGGCAGAGGCTTATGAATTGATAGACATTTGAATTGAGAAGCTTGAGAAATACTAGGCAAACCCAGGTCCTCTAGGAGGTGATCTGAGGTAATGCCTTTAAGACAGCACTCAAATAATTTTTTATCCTGGACTTGGTTGATCTCTTCCATGGAGATCTAGTGCAAACATAATACACCTACATATGATCTCTTTGTGACTCTAATTTCACTAGTGGTATTTGCTATAATATAAAGAGATCCTAAGGATCCTCTGCCTTTTTTTAAACAAAGACCAGGCTGGCACATTCTCTCTTGCAATTTCAAATTGGAAATGTTCTAAGAAGCTTATAGACCAATAAACAGAAAATTTATAATCTAGATCAAATATTTCTAAAAGGGGCTCACAATGGTCCGAAAATATATCACATATAGATATGAGAAAAGAATATTAAAAGTACAAAATGGCCTTTAGAAAGATGAAAGATATTTTTTTGGTGGGCTGGGGAGGGTGAAGTTTGATTTACCTTATAAGGTCTGGGTAGGTTGGGCTCCTGGAATCTCAGTTTAAGTAAACCCATCATCATTAGCCCAAGTTGAATCCAGTTTGTGAATCCCACATAGTTTATTAAAAGGATTAAGTCTGAAGGAATAATTACAAAAGAGGCAAAGATGAGTGTATAAATCACAGCTACAGCTGGACAGGAGTGACTATTAAGTGTCGAGAAGATCAAAGGTAGCTGACCTTCCTGGCTTGCAACATACAATACCCTTGATGCTGAAAGTAGAGTACAATTGAGGGAGCTAAATATTGAGGAAGCAACACCAATGGAAATGGCCCATTGCATGGAAGGAATTACTCTGTCTATCCAGGTGACAGCAACAGCATCTGTAAAAGAAAAAAAAATTAGAAAAGCCACTAATTATATAATGGACGTAAAATTTATGCTGTATAGATTGTTCAGAAGGATAAGTACTACAGTTCTAGAGAAGAGGAAGGGCTGATATCAGTAGGCTTTTTGTAGCTGTCCTTTCTCAAAATGGGAAAGTTCACTTCTATTTCTGCTTCTTTTTGATAGTTTTTTGTTTATATCATGAATGAATGTTGGATTTTGTCGGATGTTTTTTATGAATCTCATACGATTATAATGTGATTTTTGTCCTTAATGTATTCGTATAGTGCAAAACATTAATTGATTTTTGATGTTAAAGCAACCTTAATTCATGGGATAAATCTCACCTGTTTGTGTCATATAATCTTTTTTATATGTTGCTGGACTCAGCTTAATAATGTTTTTAAGGTTTGTTGCATTGGTGTTTATGAGGAATATTTATATGCAATTTTCTTTCTTTGTGAAAAGAATCATTCTGGCTTTTGTATCAGTGTAATGCTGGTCCCATAAAATATGATGGGAAGTGTTCCTTCCTTTTCTACTTTCTGAGTTTGTGTAGGAGCATGTCATTTCTTTCTTACGTGTTTGACACAATTCATCAGTAAAAGCATTGGGGACCCTGGATTGAATTTGTGGGAAAATTTTAAATTACTAAGTCAATTTGTTTTCTTTATATAAATCTATTTCTCCTTGAGGAAGTTTTGTGAATTTGCATTTTTCTAAGAATTTGTCCATTTCATATAAGTTTTCTGATTTGTTGGCATAAAGTTGTTCAGCATATTCTATTATAAACCTTTAATACTTGTAGGATCATTTTGATGTCCCTATTTCAATCTCAACTTTGGTAATTTGTGTGTTGTCTTTTTTTCCTGTTTGGGCTAGCTAAAAGTTAAAATATATATTAAAAACATATATATAGATATATGTATATATAGATAATGTATGTACATATCTATATATGTGTGTGTGCATATATATTTTATCTTTTCAGAGAACAAACTTTTGTTTTCATGGATTTTCTCTATTGCTTTTTTGATTTCTCTCTCATTGCTTTTGCCCTGATCTCTGTTATTTCCTTCCTTCCATATATCTTGAATTTTCATTTTTATTCTTTTTCTATCTTTTTAAGGTAGAATCTTAGATGATCAATTTTGGATGTTCTTCCTTTTAAAAATTAACATTCAAATCAATAAATTTCCTGCTAAGCATTGCTTTAGCTGAATTGTATCTGTTTTGATATGGTGTTTGCATTTGCATTCAGTTAAAAACATTTAAAAATTTTTTTTAGCCCAGTGAAAACCACTGAGCCACGGCTGGAAATGCCCCAGGCTCCTGAGCCAGAGTGGTGGGGGACCGAGGGCCCCTGCTGTGCTCCCAACCCCATTACATCAGCATCCAGCGCAGCAACAACCGAGCCACAGCTGGAAGCCCCCCCTGCCCCCTCGCCCGTCTCCCCTGTCAGATGAGGGGCATGCCATAGGCCTTGATCACAGCCCACCTCTTTCCCACTCCTCCCACCCTGTCCCCTCCCCATCCCTCTCCCCACTAACTGCTCTGCAACAACATCTTAGAATGTAAAATAAAAATAATAATAATAAATAATTTTTTAAAAAAAGAGTCTAAGATAAAATAAAATTTGCCTTTGCGGAAAGGCAAGTCTGCATGGGTTTCTCATGTCTCTGCAAATCTTGAGAGCTGAGGCATTGACTTCCTTTGTTCCAGACTAGCATTTCAATGATTTTTGTGTAGAGAAAAGTCTTGGAATACAGAGATAGTGTCTCCCTCTGGAGCAAAAGTCAGGTTTACTTACTGTACAGGATAATAAAATATCTCATTTTGTTTTATTTGCAGCTAAATTTGGCAGGCTTACTGAACATTATAAAAAGTTTCAGGTTCCCTAAGCTTGCAGTTTCTCTCCTATAATGCAACACACTGCACATGTAGAAATTTCTAAGCCTCTTTGTGTCACTTATGGGAATTGGGACTCAGGGACCTGGCACAAAAATGATGACACTCTGGCTTCTGCTTTGTTATGACTACTACCTGTCCTTTGTGTCTGAGCCAGGAGTATTGTGTCTCGTCAATATCTACAAAACTGTGGCAGGCTAACTTGTTAGGTTGCAAGCATGGTAAAATGTATCTCAGGTACTTTCCAGTTTGTGACAATTTTGATGACTGGAATGGGGTTATAACAAAACCAGGCTTTCTGGAAGAGAAAGTATGAGGGCTTTGAAGACTGGATTAGGGTATATTAAAATAATTCCTGAGATCTTGAAGTTGAATGCTTTCACCCAAGTAGCAGACGGGTGAGGAAGGGTAAGGGTCCCTCACTGTCTTATCCGTTAATGGATGTTTAGGTGTTGAATGGTGGGCCATAGAATTGAAACATGCTTCCTAAATGCTGCACTGATTGTTAGTTACTCTCCTCTAAGTGAGAGGAGGAAGGCATGTTATCATGCCAATGGGGTAAGAAGCCCCACAGTCCTATCTGAAAGGCCATGTGGCTGTAACAATAGAGTCAGATTCTCCAAAGGCAGAATTAGTGGCATCAGCAAGGGGGATATGGAGCTTTGGGTGGGTTATAAAACTTGGAGGTTCTTTTGGTTGAGCAGAGTGCACTGCTGAGTTGCTTGTAATAATATATATAAAAAAGTGTCTCAAATCTTGGCACAAAGCCACTCTCTCTCCATGACCTTCCCCCCCAAATTCAGGCACTTTGAGGAGAAAGATGATTGTGGTGTGACTGAGGTCTACCTGTCCTGAAGGCTATACTCACTGAAGCATATTGGGGAATTCTGTGGAATTTGTTGGATATATGTGGAAGGTTGTTGGATATAGGCATACAAGACCTATAACAATTGACAAACCCAGCTTTGTGGTGTGGAGGGCTAGGTTCAGCTGATAACGTTTCAGTGGGCTGGAATTCACACTGGAGAAGGGAAGACCTCTACTCAAAGAAGTTCCATTGCAGATACAGCCCATTGGGCCAACTTAATAGACTATATTTATCTATCTATTTCCATCTATCTGTCTGTCTGTCTGTCTACCTATTTATCTATCTATCTGTCTTGTGGCTTCTACTGCTTAATGTATTATCGGTATTGTTGTTTTATGTACTTGTGCTATGAGTGTTCAAAAAGTCCAGAGGGATTCTCCTGTTCAGGTAGAGATGCAGGTAGAGAAGTGCTAGTGGGACATTAAGTTCTTCCCAAATCCACCTCCTTCTCCCCCCTTGTGTAGTTCAACAAAAACAGTATAGTTCTCAGGAGGAGAATGATAATCACAGACTTGATTCAGGACTTAGAGGCAGAGGGAATAGTTAAAGATGCAAGTATCTCAGTACAACTGTTATTACGTGGCCAGTGATAAAAGCTACAGGGAAGATTTACAGTGAATTATTGCCAGCTGGAGTTGTGGTTCTGGAATAGCCCCGCTGTTCCAGACATTGCAGCTGTAACTGCAACCACTGTATAGATTGATGTCACTTGGTATACTGTCTTGGACATTGCCAAGACCTCTTTTCTAACCCACTGACATCTGAGACCCAGACTAATTCACATTCATGTGCCAAGGCCTCATATACTTTTGCAGTATTTGCCAGGGGATTCCTAAAGTCCCCTGCTATTTGCCAGCAGTTGGAGGTCAAGATTTTGCAAGGGTGCCTCTGCCCTCTAATATCCAAAGTATACTGTACAGATGATGTCATGTTGGTTGATAAGACAGAAGCCTCAGTCTCAAAAGACCTGAAGTGGTATCATCAAACCTCCATTAACAGACTGTTGGACCCCAACAAAATTTAGCATACTGCTTGCCAAGTAAAGTTTCTTGGGAATGTGAGGGTGGATTCACAACACTCAGTCCCTGTGGTAGGCACAAAAAAGCTACTGTCCCTTTCATCTCCTACTACCTGAGAGCAGGCCCAGTACCCTTTGTGTATTGCAGACAGTAAGTGCCTCACTTGGACATTCTATTTGGTCTTTTGTATTGGCTGACTCACAGATTAGCATCTGTGAGTGGGGGCCAAATCAACAGGTTGAATTGCTATATCTGTAGCAAGCAGTCATAAATTCTCTACCTTTGGGGATCCATAACCATAATTAACTTGCGTCCTTTCTAAAAACACAATGACTTTACCTTAGGGATGGTCATAAGACACCTTCAAGTATTTCAGTAGACATCACCAGCAGATCACGTAATCCCTCAGGTGATTGTAGTTATGCCTCTAAAATAAACTATTTTGCTTTCTTAGGGGAGCTTCCCAGAGGGATAGCTGTCTATGAGCAGTTTCTCCTACAATGGGAGTCATCTAATTAGAAAACATGGTATGAAATTTATTCCTAAATTTAGGTAAAGTGATCAATGACATTACTTCATTCCTGGAAGGCATTACTGGCTAGGGTTATTATGGATGATAGAATCACCCTCGACTTCCTTCTTGCAGGCCAAGGCAGAGTCTGTGCAATTACTAATACACCCTGTTGTACCTGAATTAATGTCTCAGGTTAAAAAGAAAGGTTAATTTAGACACTTAAGAAGAAAGCTGTCTGGTTTTCTAAAGTAGATCCTAATAGTTTACAGGACTTTTTTTTTTTTTTTCATTTGGTTGGTGTGTGTGCGTGTGTGTGTGTGTGGCATGTTTGAGGTCAAATACTGCCTCATCCTGCCTCTTGGAATCTTGTTAATAGTAGCCTTAATTAAATGCTGTGTGAGACAAAATGAATATATTTGGTATAGCCTCTGTGAGTCAGATTTATCAGAGTGGCCGATGAAGTGGCTTACTCACAGGAAAATTCACCAGAAGCCAGGGGTAGAAATGAATGGTGGATATTACAGGGAGGAAATTGTCCCTAGATTTTTTGCATTTCTGCACATCTACTGAGCAGAGACAATGACTGACTTTGTCCTAGCCTATATTTTCAAGGATGTTGTACAGTGAACAGCCATGCAAAATAGATATAGTGTTTCCATCTGGAGCAAAGGGCAAGTTTGAGTAATTCGGTTAAGATAATGTCTTTCTTCAGGGCAAAGGTCAGGAAGAATTACTTGCCATTATAAAAGATGTGGGTTCCTTAAGATTGTGGTTCCTCTACTGTCACGTGCAAGTATCACCTGGCCTTCTTTGCATGGTCCTGTGGGAGTTGAGGTTTGGGAAACCAGCATTAAAATGACAGCCTAGCTACTGCTATTGCTAGAATAAAAAAAAATTATTTGTCTTTGTCTCTATCCCTGATATTGGGTGCCTTCTGCCAGGATCCATGAAACAGTGCCAGGCAAACTTGTGAGTTTACAATTAGGGTTAAATCTCAGACACTTTACAGTTCTTGAGAATCTTGTGATTTCTTCTTTGATCCATGGGTTATTCAAAGTATGTTGTTTAATTTACAAATGTGGAATTTCTCAAATTCCATTCTGTTGTTGATTTCCAATCTAATTCCATTATGAAGAACATACTTTATATGATTTTAATCTTTTCTAATTATTTGAGACTTGTTTTATATCCTAGCATATCATCTATTCTAAAGAATGTTGTATTTTGTGCTTGAAAAAAATGTGTGCTCTGTTTCTGTTTGAAGTATTCTGTAAATGTCAATTAGATCAATTTGATTGATAGTGCTGTTCAGATCGTTTATATCCTCACTAATTTTCTGTCTATCTAGATAGATAGTTGTCTATCTATCTAATATTGAGTGTTGTACTGACATCTGTAATTATAATTGTTGAATTGTTCATTTCTACTTTTAGTTATGTAAGTTTGCCTTCATGTATCTTGGGGCTCTGTAGTTGGGTGTGTATGCATTTATAATTGCTGTATAAATGTTATATGTTATATGTACTGATCCTTTTATCATTATGAAATGTATTTGTTTGTCTCTAGTAATTTTTTCATCTTAAAGTTATTTGTCTCTTATTAATATTAGTATTCTAGCTCTCTTACAGTTGTTTACATGTATATTTTTTTCCATCCTTTTACTTTCAACCTAGCTGTGGTTTTGAGTATAAAGTGTGTTTCATTTAGACAGCATATAGTTGGATTGATTATCCAGTTTGACAATCTCTGCCTTATTATTGAAGTGTTTAGTAAATTCCCATTTAATATAAGTATTGATATTATTGTATTTATATCTGCCATATTGCTATTTATTTTCTATGTCTTATGTCTCTTCTGTTCCTCTGCTCTTCCTTTACTGCATTCCCTTGTGTTAAACTTATATTTTTAATAGACAATTTTAATTTCTCTATTGATTTTTTATATATTTTTTTGAGTTATTTTCTTTACGGTTTGTCTGGTAATCACAACATACACCTTTAAATTAATGAAAATCAATTTCAAGTTAATTTTTTCTTAATTCCAGTAAAAATATAGCAACTTGGTTCCAATATAGCCCATTTCCTCCTCTTTCCTCTGTGCTATTATTGGCATATATATTCTATCTATATACAAGTGTTTTTTGAAGTCTGCACCTGAGTTTTAGAACTATTGCCTTAAATAATCTTTGGTATTTTTTAAAAATTAAAAGCAGAAAGAGAAATGTGTATATACACATACAAGGTTTTTTATGTTTACCCTCATATTTATTATTTCTGGTGGTCTGTCTTCTTTCCTGTTGATTCTAGTTAGTTTTTTTTCAGCGTGAAGAATTTCCTTTAGTATTTTTTATAGGGCAGTTCTGCTAGCAATAAATTATCTCTGTTTTTGTTTATCTGGTAATACCTTTATTTTGCCTTCATTTCTGAAGGCTGGCTTCACTTTATATCAAATTCTTGGTTGACAGTTTTTTCCTTTTAGCACATTGCCATTCCACTGGATCTGGCCTCCATCATTTGTTTGTTTCTTTTTTCTTCTTTTTAAAATATATAAGAAGTTAATTGTTAATTGTAGTATAGTTTCCTTGTACATAATGAGTAGTATTTCTCTTGCTGTTTTCTCTTTATCTTTGCTTCGACTCTCACAGTTCGGCCTTGATAAGTCTATGTTTGCTTCTCTTTGTGTTTTTCATGGATTCATTGAGTTTCCTGGATTTATTAATAATTTCTTCAATTTTTATAATTTCCCAGCTATTATTTTTTTATATTCCCAAGGTGTTTTGTTTTTATTTTTGTTTTTTTTTGTAACTGAAAAATCCTATCTCCCACATGATGGGAAGATTCTGATGTATCTATCTGCTCAGATCCTAATACTTAACCTTGATATTTAAGGTTGGATTCCTAGGGATTGCTACTGTGGCTGCCTAGCTTAGCACTCAGCCAATAATTTGGGCAGAGGGTATGCTGAAACCTCTTATGTTTTTTCACAATCAATCTGTGTGTGTGTGTGTTTTGAAAAACCTATTCAAATTTCAGGCACTTTTAATGAGTCTTGGCTTTTTTTTTTTTCCTTTCTTCCTGAATGTATGCAGTTCCCCAGTCAGCCAGGGATGTGTGAAGAGTTTACCTAGCCCCTCTCTGACACTCTTATTTCAAGGGCATTCTTATTAAAAACTAGCTGCTTTGTCGATTGGCTCCAATTTGGATCACAAACTCAGGCTAGCAAAGATGAGAGTCTTACCTATGTGTTTCCTACTGAATTTAACACAGTGAGCCGACAGACAGTGCTGTGAGGCTTTGCCCTGTGCTGCAAACTGAGCCTACTAATATGAAATTATGTTTTTTCTAAAACTTTAATGAAGATAACTACTTGCTGATTTTTTGCTCTATGAACTCTGAGAAGTGAAGGAGGTTTTATTTTCTATCAACAAAGGGCTAATTTCAGTGGAAAATGTCACACCTCTTTAGATGTTTAAAATCACTAAATAGTATTTTTGTTCTTTGTATTTCAACAACTATCACTCTCACAACTTGATTTTGTAAATTCTGTAAAATGTTTTTTTCTTATTCTAACTTATTTAATAATCCTACACAATATGAAGGGTACTATTTTCTCTCTATTTTACTGACACAAAAATTGAAATAAAAAGTCATTGACAAAGTGGAGTGGGGGAAGGGGAAGGTGAAGGGAGGTTGGGGATAACTGGGTGGGGGACACGGCGTACAATCACAATTTGTAGTAATGGGCATGCTGCCAGTATGGATCTGGCCTTCACATCTTGGGCACGATGGGTGACAATCAGCTTTGTATCTCATGACTATTCATAACCAATAAAAAAAGTCATTGAATTTTTATCAAATACACACAACCGCTATATCTGAAAGGCAATTTTCTAATTGGATTGTGCAATTCTAAATATATGGGCTATTTTCATCAAGCTATGCTCTTTCCATAGCAGAATGTATCTGTGCTTTTCGATTTCAAGCGTACCTTCATATATATTTTCTCATTTGATTATCATTACTGATGTGTGAGGTGAGCAAATAATAAAATATTATCATTTAATTTTAGAGTTGCAATAACAGAAGCATCAAGCTTGGATGTAGTATAGACCTTATTTTCTTTCATATTCTTTTTCTTTTTAATAAAACCTTATTACTGATTCTCCTTTACCTTTAGGACCTTGTGAAAACTGGAAATGCAAAGTGTAAAAAATTACATTTTCTTAATATATTTGTTTAGATAAGTTCAATTGAAACTTTTTTAATTGTCCCATTTTTAGGGCAAAAAATTCAGTTTCTTTATAAGGTAGTGATTAAAACAAGTTCTGCAAATTTGAAAAATTTATGGTAAACTGCAGTTATACACATATAGATATATATTGCAGTAATACATATTGCAGTAATTTATAATTCAGTGATAGGCAAAGTTAAATACTCAAACTCTCCATTCTCTATAGATTTGGGGGATGTGCCTGCAGACAAAGCATATCAGTTACATTTCTTGGTGGCAGATGTTAACCCAGAGCACCCATGATGTCTTTAAGGAGTATGTCCCAAGGGATTTTGATAAATCTTCTCATATTTTTATTTCATCCTATTTAGTCCATTGCATTCTGGTTCTTATTTTCCAGTTCTTGGTGCTTTTCATATTACTGCTGCTGGACCTTACCCTTTAGTATATATTCAAAATTAAAGATTGCTTAGACCTTTTAAACCTTTGCTTTTAAATAAGTAAATAACACAGACATGAACCAATTTAGCATAATTCTCTTAAGGTATGCAAAAAGACCCACTGTTTTAGAGACTCCCTTTATGCAAGAGAAAAAGAAAAAGAGTATCTTCTCTCTGGTTCTATGTAGCCATACCTGAGAACATGATTTCCTTTGGAGTCAAGACTGCTAGGTAGGAAATGTTGACCAATAAGTAGATCAGTGCCACAAGGGTAAGTGCAGTAATCACACATTTGGGAATATTTTCACTAGGGTTTTTCAGCTCCCCTGCAAAAAATAAAAAATAAAACATAATAAAAAAATAAATAAGCCACTCATTCTTTGAAAGTGGACTCACTATAACGTACAAGAAGAACAAGAAATGAGTCTGTAAGCAAGAGCTCATTTGATCATTTTTGTTGAATGTTTACCATGTCTCTGGTGAATTATTGATTCTAGCAGTATCAGAATTGTGTTAAATTCTGGAGTCTCAGTGCTGTATCCCTGAGATACTCCACAGGAGCCTCTTATATGAGAAGAGAACAGCTCAGAAACCTTGAACTCTAGACCATAACTTGAACTAACCTTCCCACACCTTATGGCCAATATGGTAGAATTGTAACTATGTGTTAATGAAGGGTTAGAATAGCTGAGTTAATCTGGTCACAATATTCTAGGACATTTGGTAAAGTTCTCCTGCTCTTTTAACTCCTTGGATTAAAAATTTTAAAAAGCAAAAATTAAAAAGCAAATAACAAGCTGGGAAAATCCTACAAAGAAGAGATAAAAATGGTCATGAACATTTGCAAAACTCTTTTCCCTCCTTAGTAATTGGAAAAAAAGTGAGATATAACACTGAGATTTTATATCCACAAATGTAAGTGGCCAAAGAATGAAAAATTGCCAAGGGTAGTAATTTAGATTCACCCTAAAACGTATTATTTGTAGAGCCTTTCTGGAAGGTAATTCATAATATTTCTCAAGATATTTCTAAATATTTATATCTTTTATCTAATAATTTTACTTCAAGATTATTTTCTAATAAAGCAATGAGAGATGCAACCAAGGTTATTATAGAATGATGATGATTTTAGCGATATGTATAAAATTTAAAAGAGAAAAACTAGAAATGACTCCAGGAACCAACAATGAGAAGATGGTTAAATAATAGTCAATTGCTGTGTTTTCATTAAAAACCATTTATATTGAATAACATTTGTAAATTCTCACTATGTACGAGGGTACTTCAAAAAGTCTGTGGATGAATAAAATTAAAAGATAGTACGGATCTTTCCATGAACTTTTTGGAGTTCCCTTGTACTTTAAGTAAAATAAGAAGTTATAAGTTTATACATGCAGTGTGATCCCCACATGTGTGTACATATTAGATGACTAGCTACAGGTAATCTTTATTTTCATTTATATATTTTCTGTATTTAATTCTTTTTCTCTATTTAGGGTCTATTATAGTTAGAAAACAGGCTGTTAAAATATTTGTCTGATGAAAAAAATGCAACTGCCATGGAGTTTTTAAGCTCCTCTAGTTTTATGTGAACTTTTTTTAATTGAAACAACCTGAAAAATATTCCTCCCTCCACAGTTGGAAGGCCACACTTGTAGAGAGCTTATTGCATTTCCACCCTTCTATTAAGTAAAAGAGAAACACAGCATGTCAAAATAATATACAATAGTGTTTCTTTCTTACAATTAATGTGCTTGATCATTGTGTGTTTATAGTCTAGTGGTGGATTTTATAATTAAAAAAACTAATTTTACCTGCTATTTGAACAAGGATTCCCCAGCCTGAGTACGCATATAATCCTTGGAGGAAGGCTTCTGCAATCTGCAAGGCATCTGGCACTTCGGCATCGAAAGCTTTCTCAAACCTGGCTAAGTTCTCTTTTCTTCCTCTCACCAACAGCACGATTCCAGTAACAGATACAAAGCAGAGAACTGTCATTTTCACTACTGTACTGACAGTCTGAAACCAAGCCACCTCTTTCACTCCCCGAGCATTCAGAATTCCTAAGCACCACAAAATGGCCAATGCTAAACATTTCTTTGGCATCTCAGGAACAGAACATCCAGGATAGAAAGGCTGTGCAATATATCCTGCTAGTAACAAGCCACGTGCAGCAAGTCCTGCTGGGGTACTAAACAGGCCGATCCAGAGGTAGAAGAAAGCAATAAGGGGTCCGAGAGATCTTTTGAGGAAATAATACTGTGCGCCACTTCTGGGGAAGGTGGTCCCCATTTCTGCATAACTGAGAGCTGCAATCATAGCCACCAGGGCACAAGCAGCCCAAATACTTAGAGAGACCCCCACATTTAGTGAGGAGTATTTTAACACCCCTTTAGGAGCCATAAATATACCTGCACCTATGATGATACTGAATAAAAACATTGTTCCATGGAAGTATCCTATGACTCGTTGAAGCTGAATATTTCCCCCCTTCTTCATTTTCTTAAACTTGAAACTTAATCTTAAAAATTAACATCAATTTCCAGTTTTCACTGTTTGCTCTGCTTCTGAAAGCTTTCATGCAATCTTCTTGTAGTTAACTGCCTTGCTTTCCTTTTTCTCTCTTACTCAAATATATTTTGTTACTGTACCTAGCAGAAAAAAAAATTTAACTTGTGAGTTAATTGAATTAGTGACTGAAATCTTAATAATAGAGTTAAAATGTCTTACATGTTAAGTATTTAAAAAGGTATGCACAATTAAGCAAGTCATACACAGCTAATTGAGAATGAGGCAAAAATGCTGAGTCAGGTTTCTTTTATGGAAATGTAACCTCATTAATGTTGACCCTTAAACAACTAATTCTTTAAGTTTGTACCACGAGGAAGTTTGTATAGGATGACAAAAACTGTTAGATTTGAATCACATGTTAGCAGATCTTTGAATCACCAACACATCTGCCACTTACTAGCAAATCTGTGTCACTTAACGTACTGATTTTCAATTTTGTCATTTAAAAATGGGTCTGATAATCCCTATCTGGCTTTTTTAAAAATAGGATTATATGAAGTACTTTATCTCTAAAGCAAGTACTAATAGAAAGCTCTTAGTAGTGTTCCTAACATACATTAGGGCTCTATAAATGTTAGTTTCATAATGTGGTTATTCTAATTATTACTTTCTGCATTATATGTAGGGTGCTTCAGCTTCTTTAAGTTACTTTAAAAATATTTTGTAGTTAATTGCAAACTACATTTAATTTTGACAACACATCACTTAGTACACATATTTAGGGTTTTAAACTTCCTATGTCAATATTCTTAAATGGGCATGATTTATCTCATCAACATTATTTTTCTTATGTATTTAGCTACTCATTATTTAGGGCACACTACTTTGAGCATCTGCTTTGTGCCTGGGACTGTGCTAATCAGTGCATGTACAGGGATGACTAGAATGTGGTCTTTGGCTTGTTCACTGGTGTAACCTTGGACCAGCTCAGGGAACACAGCATGTCACAGTAATTACGTTGAATTAATGATCCTTATCCTCTAGAAGCTCCTGCCTAGAGAAGACACATATAAACCAATACTTTCTATACACTGGCTGTGAGCTTTAGCAGGGTGATAATAGCTAACTTTTACATGGTATCTATTATGTGCTAGGAACTGTGTTTAGCACTTACACTAACTCATTAAATTAAATCAGCTCCGTTGTGAGATAGTACAGATAGATAAAGAAATTGAGGTATAAGGAATAAGTAATTTGCCAAGCTCACTGTGACATAGCAAGAAATCTATTTGCCCTCTGTCCAGTTCCTGGCACAGAGCTCCTGAAACTCTTGTGATTTCCCGAATGATAGTGTTGAGAGGACCATCTTTTGTTAATCATAATAAGCACCTTCCAACCATGCCCTAGTTTACTAGTGAGAGGACTCTTGTAGGAAGGGGGCTGCTGGTTGCCGGGGGAACCAACCATGTGATTAGAGGGTTGAAACTTTCAGCCCCATTTCCTGGCAGTAAAGAAGGGCAGAAGATTAAGTTAATCACCAATGATCAATTAATTTAATCAATCATGCCTACATAATGGAGCCTCCATAAAACCCAGAAACGGGTTTTGAGAGTTCTGGGTTGGTGAACACATCCACCTGTTGTGAGTGTGGCACACCCCAAACCCCATGGGAACAGAGGCCCCTTCCAGAACCCTTCCGGACCTTACCCTATGTACTTCTTCATCTTGCCGTATCCTTTATAATAAACTGCTAATAGTAAGTAAAGTGTTTCCCTGAGTTCTGTGAGCAGGTATAGCAAATTATTGAACCTGTGGAAGGGGTCACGGGAACCCCCGATTTGTAGCTAAGTTGGGCAAAAATATGGGTAACTTGAGGAGTCACTGCTTGTGACTGGCATCTGTAGTGGTGGGAAGTTTTGCTGGACTGAGCTCTTAACTTGTGGGGTCTGCAATAGCTCCATGCAGTTAGTGTCAGAATTGAATTAAATTAATTAGACATCCACTTGGTGTCTGTAGAGAACTGGAGAATTATCTGGTGTAGAAAACCCACCCATTTGATGTTAGAAGTGTTGTGAATAAGGAAACTTTTTGTTTATTTAGTTACCTAGCTATTCACTTGAATTAATTGAAATTAAAATTTTATATTTATACATGTGTTTGTATATATTTGTGATTTTATTTATAAATAAGGAAATGCTTAAAGCATAAAAAGCCAAGAAATAATTTAGCAACGCTGTAAACCATGCAGGACTGGTTTGTTTTCTTTCATGGTGACTTTTTCATGGGTCCTATATTTATACCCTCAGCAGTGCCTCTCCTGTGCAGGGACTGGATTAGCATTAATGGATCACCCAGGTCCACCTCACAACACAAAAGTGTTGTTAGTTTCACTCTTCCTTCTCACACAAGTGGCAAAATTACAATGGCCTGTCAGTGCAGGTTCTTGTGAACAGATAAATAGACTTTAATTCAAGCCTTGAATGTGAGAACAGTGTTCTGAAGATCTCTAGACATATTACTGAAGTTAAAAGCAAAGCTCCTTGGGAATAGTCTCTAATGGTTTTCCTCTATCCACCCCCCACCCCGCCAAAGCCTTCCTTGCCTGCTCATCCTATGGATAAATCCTGAAAGTAGCATCCTGATGAAAGATTTAAACTATACTAGTACTCTGGTGTTTTGGTTGCAAAGTTCTATAAGTTTTTTCTTTCACTATCTCTTTTTCCACTTGTTATGATAACTATCATAAAACACAATTAGTGAGATAAATGTAAAATAAGTAAAAGCACATGAAATTAAATTTTGAAAATAAACTGCATTAAAGTGAGAAACAGTTTTATTAATATGTTGTATACATGGTGTTTACATTTATTCAAAGATGTTTCTTTGATTTTCTTGATTGTTTTAAAGTGCATATTAGCAAAACTTTAAATTTCTGAAACATGGAACATTACATTAAATTTTAAAAACTCAATTTAATAAATAGATAGTGCTTAATATATGCAATGTCTAAAAATAATAAACGCATTTCTTTTTTAGTGTAAATTTTACAAAATTGCCACTTGAGTATATTTAAACCGTGCTATAGTCTGAAGTTTTGTGTCCTCTTAAAATACATATGTTGAAATTCTATCCCCAAAGGTGATGTTTTAAGGAGGTGGGGCCTTTGGGAGGCGATAAGGTCATGATGATGAAGCTGTCATGAATGGGCCTTTATTAAATTAAATTAAATTAGTTAAATTAAATTAGTGCCTTTATTAAATGAACCCAAGAGAGACCCCTCATCCCTTTCACCATGTGAGGACATAGCAAGAAGATGCCATCCTTGAGCCAGAGAGCAGACTCCCACCAGACACTGTATCTGCTGATACCTTGATCTTGGACTTTCAAGCCTCTGGAATTGTGAGAAATAAATTTCTATTTTTACAAGCTACACAGTTTACGGTATTTTGTTATGGCAGCCTGAATGAACCCTAAAGTTGGTCCTCATATATTTCAGAAATATGACTTAACTGCTATTAGGACCAGGTCCACCAGCATGAATATACATATAATTTCTTGAGAAAGGCTCATGTGAGGTGCCAGGATGTATTAGTTTGTTTTCTGTTGCTTATAACAGAATACCTGAAGCTTGGTAATTTATGAAGAAATGAAATTTATTTTTTACAGTTTTAAAGGCTGGGACGTCCACAGTCCAGGGGTCACATCTGATGAGGGCCTTCTTCTGGGTGGGAGCTCTCCACAGAGTGCTGTGGTGACCCAGGCAATCACATGGCAAGAATGTTATGAGCTTATTCATATGCTCTACTTATAAAGCCACCAGTGCATACCTATGATAATTCATTACTCCATGAACAGTTCCATGAACACTTCTCCTCCCCCCATACCTTACCCCTACATTACTAAAGACCTATTTACTGCAGTTCCCTTTACCCAGTACATCATATCTGCCTATCAACAAAAATCACAAAACCTATTAAAAGGCAAAATACACAGTTCAAAGAGACCAAATAAACATCAGAACCCTGATTCAGATATAGGAGGGATGTTGGAATTATCAGACAAGGAAATTAAAAAGAAACTGTGATTAATGTACCTTAGGATTTAATGGCAAAAGTAGACAACATGCAAGAACATATGGATAATGTAAGCAGAGAGATGAAAATTCTAAGAAAAAAATCAAAAAGAAGTGGTACAGATCAAAAACGTTGCAACAGAAATGAAGAATGCCTTCAATGGGCTTGTTAGTAAACTGAACACAGCTGAGGAAAGAGTCTCTAAACTTGAGATTTGATGATTAGGAATTCCAAAACTGAAAAACGAGAAAAACAGCTAAAACAAACAAAGAACAGAATATTCAAGAACCATAGGACAACTACAAAAGGTATAACTCATGCATGATGGCAATAGCAGAAGGAGAAGAAAAAAACAGAAATATTTCAAACAGTAATGACTGAAAATTTTCCCAAATTAATGTTAGTCATCAAAACATAGATACAGGAAAGTCAGAGAACATCAAGCAGGATAAATGCTAAAAAACTATACCTAAGCATATAATTTTCAAACTATGGAAAACTGAAGATAAAGAAAAAATCCTGAAAGAATCCAGAGGGAAATAATTTCTTATTACCTGTGTCTATAGATGAATAAAATACTATGAAAATAAAATGAGCCAAATAATAATTACTTATTACCTATATCTATAGATGAATAAAAATAACAATTACATTAGACTTTTTCTCATAAACCACACAAGCAAGAAGGAAGAAAGTGAAGTAAAATATTTAAATTGTTGAGAGGAAAAACCCACCAACCTAGAATTCTGTACACTGTGAAATTATTCTTCAAAACTGAAGCAAAAATAAAGATTTCTCAGGCAAGCAAAAATTGAGGGAATTTGTTGCCACTAGACCTGATTTGCAAGATATGTTAGAATTTTTTTTTTCAGAGAGGAAAAAATTGGTATTCCAGGGTACTTCAAAAAGTTCATGAAAAAATAGAA
Source organism: Cynocephalus volans (assembly GCF_027409185.1). Classification (NCBI taxonomy): domain Eukaryota; kingdom Metazoa; phylum Chordata; class Mammalia; order Dermoptera; family Cynocephalidae; genus Cynocephalus; species Cynocephalus volans. The sequence goes on along the minus strand of NC_084474.1, from coordinate 41,095,753 downwards.
TTAAAATATAATAGAAATCTTTCCATGAAATCTTTGAAGTACCTTCATAAGTCAGAAACTCAGATCTACTTATAGGAAGGAAGAACATCAGAGAAGGAATAAGTGAAGGTGAAACAAAACTTTTATTTCTTATTGCTAATTGATCTAACAGATACCAGTTTGTTCATAATTATAATAGCAACATTGTATTCAAATATATATATATATATATATACTTATTTATAAGTGAAATGAATGACAGCAATGATTCAATGAATAGGAGGAAGGAATGAGGAATGCTTTGTTATTAAAAGGTGCTTGTGCTGGGAAGTAGTATATTGCTTTTTGGATTAGTTGTAAATGTATATTGCAAACTCGAGAGCAACCACTTGGAAAGTTTTTTTAAAAAGAAAGGAGAGAAAATGGAATCATATAAAATGCTCAATTAAAACCACAAAAGGCAGAAAAAGTATGGATTTCAAAAACAGGAGCAAAGAACAAGGTCAACAGTAGAAAACAGTAACAAATATGGTAGTCATTAATATAACTATATCAGTGATCACATTGGACATCAATAGTCTGAATACACCAATTAAAAGAAAGAGATTGTCAAAGTGGACTAAAAAACAAGATTCAATTATATGTTGTCTAGAAGAAACCCACTTTAAATATAGAGATACATATAGTTTAAGAATAAATGGATGGAGAAAATACACTACGCTAACACTAATCATAAGAAAGAGGAAATAGTTACATTAGTTTTAGAAAGAGCAGACAGCAGAGCAAGAAAAGTTAACAGGGATAAAAAGGAACATTATATAATGATAAAGCAGTCAATACTAAAAGATGACATAAGAATCCTTAATGTATATGTACCTAACAGTAGGGGATCAAAATTTGTGATGCAAAAACTAATAGACCTGTGAGGAGAAATAGATAAATTCAAATAACACAATTGGAAACTTCAGTACCGCTCTATCAGAAGTGGACTGATGTATCCAGCAGAAAATTAAAAAGGACATAGTTTAACTCAACAGCATTATCAATCAACTAAATATTATTAATATCTATAGAGGGCTTTACCCCAAAACAGCAGAATACACATTCTTCTCACATGGGGCATTCACTAAGATAGACCATATTCTGGGCCATAAAACACACCTTAACAAATTTCAAAGAATAGAAATCATACAGTGCCTGCTGTCAGATAGCAATGGAATTAAACCAGAAATCAATAACAAAAAGATAGCTGGAAACCCCAAAATTCTTGGAGATTAAACAACATCTTTCTAAATAACACCTAGGTCAAAGAAGAAATCTCAAAAGAAATTTTTAAAAAATCTTGAACTAAGTGAAAATAAAAAAATAAGTTATTGAAATACGGGATTACTAATATCATAAACGAAAGAGATTCCATGCACATGAAAAGGATAATAAAGGAAAACTTTGGGCAACTCTATAGCCACAATTTGATAACCGAGATGCAATTGACCAATTTTTTGAATAACGCCATCTGCCAAAGCTCATATAAGAAGAAATAGACAATCTGAATGCACCAATGAATATATCCATTAAACAGAAAGCACTGGGCCCACGTAGGTTCTTTGGTGAATTCTATCAAACATTTAAGGAAGAGATTATACCAATTCTCTACAATCTCTTGGAAGACAGAAAGAAACAGAGGGAATGCTTCCTAACACATTCTAGAGAATGAGTAGACTAGTCATGGATTGGGAAGGTTTACAGAGCCAGAAACAACCAAAGGAGGAACACCTGATTCATTGATGTGTAACTGATCTTTGCTTCTTCCAAGAACAACTTCTATTCTGGACTCACAGAGCCACGGCATCAGGCAGGGCATTGGGGAACACTAATCTCCATACAAATACCATTTTGCTAGTCAGAAAATTGAGAGGTCTTAAGAGGTGGAGTATTTTTTTTTTTTTTTTTTTTTTGCTCAGAGTTACACAGTATCCCCCTAAGCTCAGAAAGAAGGTGTGAAAGACTAGATTAGTTGTAGAATTTCAGACTGTCAATGAAAAAGGCAAAGAAAGTTTGGACATTAGTAAGGAAAGACTTTATTAAGGAGTTATTGCAATAGAGGGAGAGGAGAGTTGTAACAGTCTGGTGCTCAAGGTCTCAAGGAATGAGTGCGTAGGCAAAGCTTTGAAATGCAGGAATGTGGGATAGGTGACTGTGGAAAGAGGAAGGAGGGTGCTAAAAACTGCTGAGGGTGGGGGGTCTTGAAACTTAATGAACTTAGTGAGGCAGGTAGTCAGGTACATGAATGTAGGCGAGGGGGTGAGATCTGGGCCTGAGACAGAGCAAACAGCAAAGGAAGTTCACATACGGTTTAGGGTCTAGCTGTCCTAGTCAAGCCAGCCTAAAGTCATGTCAAGTACGAAATTTGATCAGTCTTGTTAATATTAAGCCACTATTGCTGTTAGGCACTGTCTACTTCTATTTTTAGTGTTTAACGAGTAATATTTAAAAAAAATTCTTAATGTGTGATGTGTCTTAAAAGAATTTAGTTCTTGTTGCATTTTTATGCTATCACTGTTTAGTTAACAAAGTCTGTTTACGATTTAACTATTGTCTCAGTGGGTTAGAACGTATTATAATAAGTTTAAGAGTCGGATTATTAAATAGGTCAGTTGACTTGAAATAGACTTGAAAATTTTGTTTGTGTCTTGGCTCTTTTAAACTTGTGTCAGTTTTCTTTGTTTATCTTAGCTGTCATTGCCCAAGTTCAAAACCTTATCATTTTTTTGCCTAAAATTTTATAATAGTATTTTGTGCATAAAATCATATGCCTCTCCCAGTGTCAGGGAACCACAGATCCTCAGTATGACAAGCCCCCTGGGTCTTGCTGAAGGAGGAATCACGGAGATCAATGTGTATTTCTTCTTATGCTACACTTTCTTTGAGAAAAGGGATGTAATGATAAGGAAACTTGGAACCTGCCTCCTCCCTAAACCTCCCTTTGGCCACTAAAGCTGTCTCTGACTTTAGGAAGAAACAAAGAAGTTTTGAGATGAATAGGAGGGGCTGGGGAAGAGAAGGAATGAAGAGGAGGAACCAAAGGCCAAAAAAGCGGATGGTTGCAGCACGCTATTGACCACAGCTGTATACAGCTGTGCTGAGCATGTTTCGTGGCCTGAGTGGGTCTTCTGGCCCTTCATGGCTAATGCTTACATCTTCACCTCCCACAAGCTGTGGCCCGTCCCTCCTTACAGCATATCAAATGACTTTCATTTTTCCAAACCCTCTTTGCTGCTTCACACTTGATGCCTTTTACACCTGTTAATATTTTAAATGTTTTCTTCATGTAATCCTCAGACAACATATGCTGAGCTCTAAGTCAGCTTTGTGAATGTAAAGGGTGCCTGTGATGTTGCTTTCTTAACTGTTCTCAAGTTAAGTTTTATTAATAATTTCTTACAGGGAGCTTTGATGATACATCAAAAAACAAGCTTTATCTAATTCTATGTTATATAATGAAATTTATTTTGCAGAGGTTTTTAAAAATAAATAATGAAAAGTCAACTTTAAACTAGAGTTTGGCTGACTGGAACACTCAAGTAAATTTCTATTTTCTCTATTTTTACTTTTAGAGAAAGTTACTATGACAAGGAAGCAATGTATGTAAAGAATATACTTTAAAAATCCCACAACTCTAAGGTAAACTCTGAGAATCAGCCCACAGGCTAGTCCTTTCTTTACATTTGACATTTACATCAGTAGAACTGTGCAATGAAAACTAATGTTCGTTATCAAGAAAGAATGTTACTTTGTCACTCTAATAAATAAAGACAAGAAGAAATGTTGATATATTTTAGAAATATATATATACATATATATTTTCATAGCAAGGCTTAAATAAAACAAATTTTAGTTGCTCAAATCTCTTATTACCACGGGAAAACAATGAATTTCTTCAGAACACTGTTTAAAAAATTTTTTTTCATATGTGACCTAAGATTGCTAACTTTTGAGAGTAGTTGGAAGACATTTTGACTTAATATCTTTTTTGCAAAAGAGATAAGGATCTTCCTCACTGGGCATGACCTATTTCTTAGCAAATAGTATAAAAATCTTTGAGCATGAAAATACAATCTAAATCCCAACTTTAGATCAGGATATTAAATATCACTTGGCAATTTACTTAGGGGTTTACTAAATTCTGAATAAAATTCTGTCTGCTCTCTTTGAGAAGGAAAATCATCACATAGTGCTATCAAGTGGTCCCAAGTTTCACGTAAAGGATTTTCCTGAGGGTCTGTCACGTCAAATAGATTTTTAAAAACCATAAAGAAACAGATGAGCAAGTTTAATCACTTCTTGGCCTTTTGGCTAAGATCAAGTTCAGATGAGCAAATCTGAGTACATAAGAAAATGTAAATCATGATTAACAAAAAGACTTTCGATTGGTTTGTTTAACTACTGCCTTATTTGACCAAGGATATTGAAGCAGTTAAAGTGACCTAAAAAGAAAGATATGCAAAATGAAAGGCAAATAACCATTACAAAAGATGTTTTAAGTAGATATAGATAATTAATTTTATAATTATATAAATAGCACATAAAATTAAGAAGAATATTAAAATTCTCATAGACTAATGGGAATAGGAATTGGTTAATTTTTTGAAAACAGGAACAGTATTATGAAATAAACTGAGAAATGTGTCTAGTATCAATAATAGCAAAAGAGATAATGAAATTGTTTAATTTTAAGAATTATATACTGTGTATATTTTTACATAGTATTAACCAATGCTATAGATATGTTGAAACTGGCACTTTCTTTTTATTCTTACATTATAAACTAGTAAAAAATTTTAGTAGATATTTTGCAATACGTAGCAAGAGTCATTCAAATGATCAAACTCTTTTCCTATTATTTATCTATGGCAGTTAACACTTACTTTGAACTTACAAAATGATATCATAAATGCATTGATTGATTTAATTTCCACAATAACCTCATGGAACAGACAGTATTATCCCCATTTTATGGATTGAAAAACTGAAGCTTGACATTTATATCAGATGTTAAGTAATGTGATCAAAATATAAAATAACTTTGTACAAGGTTACACAGCTAGTAAACAGAATAGCCAGGATAAAGACCCTGATTTGTTTGAGTACAGAGCCCTGATGGCTCTTAATTACTGTGCTATATTTATATCCTGCCTTGTTATAAAAACAAATCTAATAATCTCAATTCTTGAAATCCAACCTAAGGAACTGCTAAAAAGTAAATGTAAAAACTACATATAGTGAACAAGTATTTTTACAGTATTATTCTTTACAATATTGGAAAAATTTAAGCAATCTGTATAGTGAAATAAGTTATAGCATACTTAATAAACAATGTTGCCTTTAAAATGTTTCTTTTGAACGTTTTATATATACACTATGGAATACTACTCAGCCATAAAAAAGAATGAAATTCTGCCATTCACAGTAACATGGATGAGCCTGGAGAAAATTATGCTAAGTGTAACAACCCAGTTGCAGAAAGAGAAATACCCTATGTCCTTACTCATGAGTGAAAGCTGAATTCATGAATAAACAAATAAACAAAAAAGAGAGAGAGAGAGAAAGAAACAACAATCACAATAATACATTGAACTCTTAGAAGAGAACAGAACTGTGGTTACTAGAGGTGGAAAAGGAGAAGTGGAGGGGAGAGGGAAGGGGGTTAATGAGAAATTGGTTAACAGACTCAAAGATTGTAATGATGAATAAGCTAACTATCCTGATTTGACCATCACACATTGTGCACAACTATTAATCGTCAACTTTGTACCCCACAAATATGTATAATAATAACAATAAAAAGTTTATTTTGAAAACCACCATTTATGTGCCAGGCACTGCTAATTTCTTCACTTTCATCATCTTATTTAACCTTTATAACAATCCTTTGAAGTGAGAATTACTATTATTCTCATTTTACAGATCAAAGAATAGATCTGCCCAGGGACATGCAGGTAGTGTCCTGCTTCATTCTATTTCACCCTATATACCACTGAAAGTCTGATTTTATCCCTCAGTTTAAATTCCTGAAATGCCTCTCCAGCAGGGGTAAGCACACTTTCTCTGTGAAGGGCTGGAGAGTAAATATTTTTGGTTTTGTGGATCACACAGTCTCTGTCACAACTTTTTAATGTAGTGTGAAAGCAGCTGTAGACACTACATGAATAAACAGGCAGAGCTGAGTCCAAATAAAACTTTATTTACAAAAACGGGCCACTAGCCAAATTTGTACTGTAGGCTGTTGTTTGCTAACCCTGGCCTATAGGATAAGAATATAGTCCAGATTCTGAAACACACTGCCCATTACAATCTGTTCTCAGTCTAACTTTCTGGGGGTATATCCTGTTACTTTCCCACATACACCTTCCTCGCTGACCTTGCTGAAGAGAAGTGCACTTTACACTCCACTGCCCCTGTCCATGTTGGTCTGTCTGTCTGACAGACACTGTTCTTTCTACACTGGCATCCTCACAAATACCTACCTGTTCCTCACATTTTAGTACTGGTCTCCTCTTTCCTCTCTGAAGACTAGAAGTCTAGAAGGAAATGGGTATTCTGTGATACCTAGTCACTATCCATCATGTATCCTATCAAGGGAATTATTTTGATACCTCATTTATAAATAAGAACCATATGTAAGACACCATATTGCCTTATTTTATTTTTTTATTTTTTAAAAAATTTTATTTAAAATATTTTAACATTTGCATGTACATATTTGTGGGGTGTAGTACATTGTTTCAATACATGCGTATACTGCACAGTGATTCACTTAGGGTAGATAGCATAGTTTTGTACCCATTTATCCACCACTTTTCCTCATCCTCACTCCCACCCCCCACCTCTGGTAAGCATATTCTACTCCCTACTTCTATGAGAACCACTTTTTTCTTTTCATATTCCACATATAAGTGATGTCATGTGGTATTTGTCTTTTTGTGCCTGATTTACTTCACTTAACATGATAGTTTCCAGTTCCATCTAGTTGTTGCAAATGATAGGATATCATTTCTTTTTAATAGCTGAGTAATAGTCTATTATGTATACATACCACAGTTTATTTTTATGTATTCATCTGTTGATAGATATTTAGGTTGATTCCATCTCTTTGCTATTGTGAGTAGCACTGTGATGAACATGGGAGTGCTGGTGTCTTTTTGATATATTGATTTCATTTCCTTTGGGTATATACCCAGTAATGGGTTAGCTGGTCTTAGGGTAGATGTATTTTTAGTTCTCTGAAGAACCTCTGTACTGTTTTCCACAGTGGCTGTACCAATTTACACTCGCACCAGCAATGTAGGAGAGTTCCTTTTTCTCCACATCCTCACCAGCATTTATTTTTTCTCTTCTTGATAATAGCCATTCTAACTAGAGTGAGATATCTCATTGTGGTTTTAATTTGCATTTCCATGATGATTAGTGATGTTGAGCATTTTTTCACATACCTGTTGGCCGATCGCGTCTTCTTTTGAGAAATGTCTGTTCAAGTCCTTTGCCCATTTTTTAATTGGGTTGTTCATTTTTTTGCTGTTGAGTCATTTAAGTTCCTTATATATTCTGGGTATTAGCCCCTTATCTGATATGCAGTTTGCAAACACTTTTTCCCATTTGGTAGGTTGTCTATTCACTTTGTTGATAGTGTCCCTTGCTGTGTAGAAGCTTTTTAGTTTGATGTAGTCCCATTTGTGTATTTTTGCTTTAGTTATCTGTGCCTTTGCAGTCTCGCTAAAAAAATTGCCGCCCACTCCCATTTCGTGTAGCATTTCCCCTGTGTTTTCTTTTAGTAGTTTCATAGTTTCTGGTCTTAAATTTAGGTTTTTAATCTATTTTGAGTTGATTTTTGTGTATGGTAAGAGATAGGGGTCTAGTTTCAATCTTCTGCATGTGGATATCCAGTTTTCCCAGCATCATTTGTTGAAGATGCTGTCCTTTTCCCTACTGTATATTTTTATACTGCCTTGTTTTCTCCATTTTGATACAATATAACTTACTTTGGCATGTTATTTCCACTTTAATTAAGGATATTTCTCTTATTTTATACCATTACCTACAAACAAGTCTGGTCTGTTATGACTGGTCAAATTCTAATTTTTATTCTAATGTCTATATCTTTCATTTGCCTTGCTTTTCATACAATATGGCTTTTAATTTTCATACTTCTCTTAAGTCCAGACTTATTGTAACGTACCTACTAATTGTAGGTGCAAGCATCTGGTAAATTCAGTGTATCTTCTGTTGTGTCATACCCATTATTCACATTCACATATTGAAGTACTTATTATTTTTATTATAAATTATTTTACTATTTGCTGTTTCTTTTTTAATGGACACATATTGATTGTACATATTTATAGGGTACAGTTATATTTTGATACATGTATACAATGATTATGATCAAATAAGTGTAATTAGCATATCACCACAAAACTTTAGCATTTCTTTGTGAGGAGAACATTTGATTTTCTCCCTTCTAGTCACTTGAGAACCTTCTACGAACCATTGTTAATTATAGATGCCAGCACTACTGTAGACCACTGGCAGTTTTTTTTTTACCTATCTAGCTGTAATTCTGTTCCATCAACCAGCCTCACCCTCTTCCCTACCCCTTCCCAGCTTTTAATAACCACAATTCTACTCTCTACTTTTAAAAGTTAATCATATTATTATTAGTTTTTAGCTTTCACATATGAGTGAGAATATGTGGTATATATCTTTCTATTCCTAACTTATTTCAGTTAACATAATTTTTTCCAGGCTCATCTATGTTGCCACAAATGACAAGGTTTCATTCTTTTTCATGGCTGAATAGTATTTCATTGTGTATATATACACCACATCTTCTTTAACCATTCATCTGTCGATGGACATCTCAGTTGATTCCATATCTTTGCTATTGTGAATAGTACTTTGATAAACATGAGGGTCCAAAGATCTCTTCAGTGTGCTACTTTCTTTTCCTTTGGATAAATAAACAGCAGTGGGATTGCTGGATCATATTGTATTTCTATTTTTAGTTTTTTGAGGAAACTATATACTGTTTTTCATAATGATTGTACTAATTTACATTCCTACCAACAGTGTAAAAGAGTTCACTTTTGTCCACATCCTCACCAGCATTTGTTATTTTTTGTCTTTTTGGTAATAGCCATTCTAATTGGGGTGACATGATATTTCATTGTGATTTTGATTTGCATTTCCCTGACGATTAGTGATGCTGAGCATTTTTTTTTTTTCATGTGCCTGTTGGCTATTTGTATGTCTTCTTTTGAGAAATGTCTATTCAGGTCATTTGCCAATTTATAAATTGTCATATTAAGTTTTTAAAATTTCTTGTATATTCTGGATATTAATCCCTTGTTAGATGAATAGTTTGCAAATATTTTCTCCCATTCTGCTGGTTGCCTTTTTGCTGTTGATTGTTTCTTTTGCTGTGCAGAAACTTTTTAGTTTGATATAGACCCATATGTCTATTTTTGCTTTTGTTGTCTGTGCTTTAGAAGTCTTGTCCTTACAGTTTTTGCTTCGACTAGTGTTTTGGAGTGTTTTTCCCAATTTTCTTCTAGTAGTTTTAAAATTTCAGGTCTTACATTTAAGTCTTTAAACCATTTTGAGCTGACTTTGTTATATGGTGAGAGAGAGGAGTTTGGTTTCACTCTTCTGTATTTAGATATCAAATTTTCCCAGCACCATTTATTGAAGAACTGTCCTTTCTCCAATATATGGTCTTGGAGCCTTTGTCAAAAATCAGGTGTCTGAAGATGCGCAGATTTATTTCTAAGTTCTCTATTCTGTTTCATTGGTCCATGTGTCTGTTTTATGCCACTGTCATGCTGTTTGATTACTATAGCTTTGTCATACATATTAAACTCAGTCAGTGTAATGCCTTTAGCTTTGTTCTTTTTGCTCAAGATTGCCTTGGCTATTTGGGGTCTTTTGTGGTTCCATATGAATTTTAAGATTGTTTGCTCTATTTCTCTGAACAATAGCACTGGTATTTTGATAGGGATTGAATTGAATCTGTAGATTGCTTCAGGTAGTATGGTCATTTTTGATATGTTAATTCTTCAATACATAAGCATGGAATGTCTTTCCATTTTGTTGTGTCCTCTTCAATTTCTTTTTTCACTTTTTTGTAGTTTTTATTATAGAGATCATTCATCTCCTTGGATAAAATTTATTCCTAGACACTTTCTTTTTTTTGGATAGATATTGTAAATAGGACTGCTTTCTTGACTTCTTATTCAGCTAATTCATTCTTGGTGTATGGAAATGCTACTGATTTTTGTACATTGATTTTGTAGCCTGCAAGTTTACTAAATTTGTTCATCAGTTTTAAGAGTTTTTTGGTGGAGTCTTTGAATTTTTCTGCATATAAGATTATTTTGTCTGCCAACAGGGACACTTTGACTTCTTCTTTTCCAATTCAGGTGTTGTTTATTTCCTTCTCTTGCCTAATTGCTTTGACTAGAACTTCCAATGCTATGTTAAAAAAAGAGCCGTAAGAGTGGGCATCCTTCTCATGTTCTTGTTCTTAGAGAAAAAGATTTCAACTTTTCGCCAAGCAGTATGATCTCCAAATGGCAACATGCTGTAGCAGCCCAGGACCTAGGGGGATGAGGAAGCTCAATATAAACTCCCTCTCTGGAATAATGTAGTCCTGTTAGCTCCAAGTAGCTCCCCACACTGGGTTCACAGCGTGAAAGGGCTGCGTGGCTCCCTTGTACTTTGGGTTGCAGGCACCTGCAGCAGGAGCGTGGACCATCAGGGATTCCCCTTGCCTGCCTTTTTTCCTAAATAAGGAGTCTCTCGGGGCTCTGATCTTGCTCACGTGCTTCACTTGTCTTTCTATGCTGCCATCTTGAGTTTTTGAGCTTCAGAGGATCTTTCTCACCATTTTACAGAATTCCAGTGTTTTCTCACCAACATTCTATTCAATGAGTACTGATTGATTCACTTGTTGTTTTGGACTTTCCATGCATCAGAGGTGAGAGCTGGGCACTTCTAGTCAGCCATCTTAAACCTGCCCCTCCTGTTTTACTATTATGAATTACAGTGTTTGATTGTTTATAATCTAGTTGTGTAGGTTTGATAACTTACTAATGTAATTTATGTCAATATAATAAAGGGTATCACATGATATTTACTGTAAAAGAGGCACTGGGTCTGGCAGGTTGAAAACCACAAGTATAATTTATCTTATGTCTACATTGGGTGTGGTTGGGAGGTCCCACAGAGAGCCCTACAGCCAAATTGTATAAGAATTTGGTTAGTACTAACTAAGGTGGATCAGAAAGCCCAGGCATATAACCTGGCTCCTCTGGGTATCCTTGTTCAATCACTTTGCTTTACAAGTGATCAAGGCTTATGTGGTAGAATTATGAGTGAAAATCTAGATTACAATAGTCACGATTACTAGTCTGGTTAAATAAATTTTGGATAAATAAAAAACATAACTTAATAGTTCTAAGGTAAAATAAAATGGAATAAAAACCAGAGGTTCCAATCCCATGTGGAAAATGGTCTATATAATTTCTAAATGAATCTTTAGGTTCCTAATTCTTCATTATTGAATTACTAAAGTTACTTATAAGCACTATTATTGAGTATATATTAAGATTAACATTAAATACATTTAAAAGTGAACCTAAATATCCTTTTTATCAGACAAAGCAAAATACTAAATAGTGCTTATAAGTTTTTACAATCATATTTTCTTGAGTGTAGCCATTCTCAAATTTTTTGGTCTCAAAACCATTTATACTCTTAAAAATTATGGAGGCCCCTAAAGAGCTTTTCTTAAGTGGGCTACATCTGTTAATATTTACCATAATGGAAATTAAAACAAAGAAATTTAAAAAAATCTGTGTAATAATTTATTTAAAATAACAATATGAAACCTATTACCTGATAACATAAATAAAATTTATTTAATGAAAAAGCTATATTTTCCAAAACAAACAAAGAACAGTTTTTCTGCACTGCAAAGGAAACAATCAACAGACTGAAATGACAACCTACAGAATGAGAGAAAATATTTGCAAACTATACATCTGACAAGGGATTAATATCCAGAATATACAAGGAACTCATATAGCTATACAGTAAAAAAAGAAGTAAACCAATTAAAAAATGGACAAAGGAGCTGAATAGACAATTTTCAAAGGACACATACAAATGTCCCACAGGTACTTAAAAAAATGCTCTCCATCATTTATCATCAGGGAAATGAAATTAAAACCACAATGAGATATCATCTAACCTCACTTAGAATGGCCATAATTAAAAAGACTGAGAATAACAAATGCTGGTGAGGATGTGGAGAGAGGGGAATTCTCCTGCACTGTTGGTCAACTGTAAATTAGTACAACCACTACAGAAAACAGTATGGAGTTTTCTCAAACAACTACAGATAGAGCTACCATATGATCCAGCAGTCCTACTTCTAGGTATATACCTAAAGGAATGGAAATCATCATGACAAAGAGATACATGCACCCCCATGTTCATCTCAATTCTATTTACAATAGCCAAGATATGGAACCAACCTAAACTTTTAGTGACGGATGACTGGGTAAGGAAAATGTGGTATATGTGCACTATGGAATACTACTCAGCCATAAAAAAGAGTGAAATTCTGCCATTTGCAACAACACAAATGAGCTTGGAGAAAACTATGTTAAGTCAAATAAGCCAGGTACAGAGGGAAAAATATCACAGGTCCTCACTCATAAGTGGGACCTATGAGAGAAAGAAGGAAGGAAAGAAAGACCACAGTGATGCATTGGACTTGCAGAGGGAGGGAACATACCTAGGGTTGCCGGGGGGTGGGGAGTGGGGAGGTTGAGTGGAGGGCAATGGGAATAATTGCAATTTGTGACAATGGGCATGCTGATAGTATTAATCTGAGATCTGATCATCACATCTTGGGCACAGGTGGTGATGGTCAGCTTTGTACTCCATGAATATGCATAATCAATACAAAAATTTACATTCCCATCAAAAAAAAGGAAAAGAAAAACTAGAAAAGGATTCTTACTAGGGATTTATGTGAAAGAAAAAATAAAATCTCACAATCTTTACTAGATAATAATAAAAAAGGATTTGCTAGTAACCACACAGATAACAGGCACTAATAAATTGGTATTGCTATTTATACAAAAATGTATACATACATATGTTAATGACTGATATCAACACAATAAAGGCTTAAAATTTTAGTTTTAATAACAAATGATTGATATGGCAATAGAAGCAAAAATAATAACCTGTATTATCTACTTTTCTTTTAGCAACATTAACTTCTATTCTGCTGAATCAACATACAAACAATAAGTCTATTTTTATGTTAGTTTTCTCTATGATAGCAATTTTAAGTCATGCTATAGGCAATATCTGTACACTTGAATATGTATGCTAACTTGTCTGTACCGCATATGTCAAAAAAAGTCATTTCAAATACAATATTATGTAAAGAAGATAGGGAAATTCAAACCGATTGGTTATAAAATAAAAAAAGAAGAATGGCATTCTTTTGCATTTTTTTCAAATCTTTCTAATGTCTGGTTCAATAGCTGGATTCTCAAACCTGTTTTCGTATTTAACTTATTGTGATTTGTTGTCGTGGTTAAAGTATAAGGAAAAAATTCAGTCTCCCACAGACATGTACTTTGAAAAAATAGGATTATTATAATAACTTTTCCAGATAACTTTGGATTTCTTTCTTAATACTACACTGAAACTTCACACGTGGTAATTTCTTAAAGGTTAGTTGCGAAATGGCATCAGAAATCAGTTTAATGAATATTTCACATACTCACATCAAAATCCAATAACCTATCCTGTACTTTGAATGGATCTTTTATTTATGCTTGATTTGCAAATCACACAATGTTAGTTTGGAAAATATTGGTTCAGTTGACTTAGGCAGATGTTTCCACTGCTGATTCAATAACAAAAAATCACATTCATAAATATCACCACTAATCTCTGAAAAAAATTAAGTATTGTGAATATATCATTATCATGGTGGCAGATAAAATTTTCCAAAATTCTAATTTTCACTCAAGAGCTTGGATTTTATCACTGGCAATGGATACTGTCAGTTTCCCTGGAAGTGACAGATTTACTTCATTCATTTCAAGAAAATATCTGGCAAATACTCAAGTCTGAAAAACCGTAGTTTTCCCATCAGTCATTCTTTTAAGTTATGATGGGGATCCATGGAAAAAATGTCTAGCTTAGCTTGTAACTCAACAACTACACAAAAACTTTTTTTTCCCAAGACAATAATTGTATTTCTGGAATGCAGCAGAGGAGGTTTACACATACTTTCCCTTTTGTCATTAAAATCTTTAAAAGGGAGATACTTAAAAGGTCAAGATAAAATGTAATTAATATTTTGTATTCCTTCATTGGGGACATTTTTAAGTGAAACTAGCATTTTTTTTCCCTTGCAAGTGCATGATGGCAAAATACGCAATGAGTACTAATACAATTTTGTTCCACTGCCTTGATTTGTGCTAAGCACCAGCAATTTTATCCTTCTTCATTACTTTTGCACTATTATGAAAATATTAACTAGGTGAAAAAGGTAAATAATATCTTAGTACTATTATAAAAACTTTTTGATCCCACAGATCTGCTGGAAGGGTCTTGAATAATCTCAGGTGTCTGTAGAATGCCCTTTGAGAATTGTTGGACTAATTTTTTCATCTTCCTTTCTCCAGGATGATTATTTCTAGTTTCATCTCTCTCTTACAACTTCCAGCACTGCCACCATCCTCACACTCAACTGGTGATTTTTGATTCTTATTTAACTAAGAAAAAAGAATTTCTCAAACTCCTTTATTGCATCTACCCACCAGCCAGCTCCCATGACCAAATATTCTGCCTCCCTCCCATTACTGTGGATGAACTATCTCCATGCCTGCCTCTAGGGCCGTCTCCACCACATTTTCACTTGATTACATCTTCCTGCTTTTTAGAGAAAGTTTTCTATAGAGTCAGGGTCTTCAATGATCTCCACATTAGTAAATCCAATTGTGAAATTTCAACCCTCATTTTACTTGTCTAATTAGGGACATATGTCAACAATCTCTTCTCCTGATAGGTTTTCTTCACTTGACACAGGACACCAAAATTTTCGAGTTTTATTCTTACTTAATCTCTTGCTCCATCTCCTTTGCTGAATCTTTTTTGTCCCCAACTCACTAACCCCAAAAGTGCACCATTGCTCAGACTTCTCTGCAATTTCCTCCAGTTTCACAGCTTTAATCACTATCTGTGTTCTCTTTACTTACAGATTTTATTTCTTGAACTTGAACCTCTCCCTTGAAATTATGATTCACAAATCCTACTGTCTATTTTACAGCTCTAATTGGATACTTGATAAGCATTTCACATGTAATGTGTCCAAAATTGAAATCTTCATCTTCTCCCTCAAACCTGCTGCATCAGCAGCCTTCCCATCTCAATTAATGGCAACTCAGCACTTTCTATTACGTTGGTCCAAAGCCTTGAAATCACCCTTGATGGCTGTCTTCTATCATACACCACATCTACTCTGTTGGGATATTATGTTCACTTTACCTTCCAAATATATTGTTTCCAAGCCTGTCTCACCACCCCCGCTGCTACTGCCACTGATTATTTCTGTAATTGGCTCCTAACTGGTCTCTTGTCTCCCTTTCATGATTTTCTGTAGCCTCTTTTCAACACAACAGCTAGAGAGAATTTTTTGAAGTTTAAGTCAGATCATATAAGTTTGAAAGCACTCTACCTCACTCAGTGTGACACCACAGTCTGCAGTGGCCTGTTAACCTTGCATGATTTGGCTGCCACCCCTTTCCCGCTCTCTCGCTGATTTCATCTCCTATCTCTCTTCCCCTGGCTTGTTTTGCTCAAATCACAAATGACTCCTTACTGATCTTTGAATTCATAAGGAATGCTCCCAACTTAGGTCCATGCTGTTCCCCTTCCTGAAGGGCATTTCCCCCAGTATGATAGTTTCTATCCTTACTTTAGATTGCTTCTCAAATGTTACCTAATTAGAGAACTCTCCTTGAGCACCTATGTAAAAGTAGCCTTAATACAGTCACTCTATTTCTTTAAGTTCCTTGATGTATATTTATAGCATGTATCATTCTTGGACATATTATGCACTTATTTGATTATTTGCTGTCTGTCTCTCTCTATGATTCTATTAGAAAACAGGCTCTATGAAGGCAAGGACATTTTCCAGTTGTTTACTGCTGTATTTCTGACTCCTAGAGCAGTGCCTGGCATGTAACAGTTGTTTAATATATATTTTTGAGTAAATGAAAGCATGAAGAAAGGAAACAATCTATATATTTCAGAGAAATATGTTTCCCTGCTGTATGGACCAGGACCTCTAGGTATAAATATGTAATGAATTAAATTCCTGGCCAAAGGCTTCTGTACTCCTGGAGAAACCGGAAAGCTTATCACTGAGAACATTTTCAAACCTGTTCCTTTCTTCTTGTGACTGAGCACAATTCCAGTTGAGGAAAAAAGACAGATGACAGTTATCCCCATATGGACTGAAACCATGTCCTCAAATATCAAACAGTCAAGTTCCTGAAGACCAAAAAATGGCCAAAGAAAACTTGGAAAGTCTACTTTACAATACCAGGGATAGAAAGGCTGAGTAATAAACTCAGCTGCCAACAAAGTTTTGTAAGCACTTCATGCTGCTGAGACAGTAAAGGGATCAGAAGATAGAGAACCTTGGGATCTATTGATAAGGAAGCACTGAACTCCACTTTCAGGAAAGCTAGCCTCATCTCTGCATGACTAAGAACAACTGGCACAGATAACACTGTACACCCCGCCCTAACAGAGTGATTCTGTCACTGAATGAGGAATATTTTCTTTACCTCTTTGGGAGACAAAACGATCCTTGCACCTATTATGTTACTGAATAGAAGCTCAGCTTCCTGGAAAAAACCCTTTTGTCTTTGGGAGCTTGGTGCTTTCCATTTTTGCAATCTTAATGATTTTCAAAATGTCATTAGTAATGTTAATATTTGTCCTATCTGGCTTTCAAAAGACCTCACTTAACTATATGAGAAGAAGTACAGAAGACTGTTTTTTAACCATTCTGTGTGAGGTTAGTTTTACTTTCATTTAACAATTTACTTCCCGTAAGATAACTTAACATGTAGTAGACGGAGGATTTCTGCTCTGGGCCTGTTTTGTGACTAATTATTGATGTGACCTTGGATAAGTAATTTGTCTACTTGAGGACTTTGTTTCATCTGTAAAATGTGGAAATTAGGTAGTTCTACACTCCCTTTTGGATTTAACAATCACTGATTTTATGAAACTAGTGTAATTTTACTTGTGTTTTTCTGTTGTTTAGAAATACTGTGGTTAATATATTTTTAAAATTGTTAGTCATGTTAATTGGTGAACACAAGAAATAGAGTTAGGTTATAAAAAGGACAGACAGTGCTGGTGTTTAATGTTTAACATTAAATAAATACTGGGTTTATGTATTATCAACTATATGCTGGATGGATTTCACTTTTACCTTGGAAGAAATTTTTAAATTAAAAACAAAACAAAACTGTAAAGTTGGATTTAAACAAAAGTAATGTTAAACCTTTTTGTTATATTTCGTATTTCAGAGAGAGGCTGATTACAAGGAACCAGGCCCACACAAGGCTTTAAAAACTCTGCACAATTAAATGACAACTAATAAGATTAGAAGAAATAATGATGTTAAAAATAATTTTGCAGCTGTCATAGGAATAATTGATTCAGGTAAGAATGGCAGTGGCTGCTAAAATTTGGTGAAATTTTGATGAGTAACAGGATATTTAAACAGTTCCAAAGTTTTCCCCCAGAAATTATTTATTAATTTCAAAGGAAAAAATAGTAACTACATTGGAGAAAACCGAAGGACCCCATCTCAGCCAAGTGATGAAAGCTAATCTAACCAGTAATGAAACAACAGGCAGCTAGTGGTTATGCCTGCCAACACAAAAGACCTGAATCTAACCATGAGGAGAATTCTGAGAAACCCAAAATAAGGGACATTCTTTAGAAGTGACTGTACTTCTAAGAAAATGTCAGTGGTATGGAAAACAAAAAGGTTGAAGAAATTTCTAGATTTCAAGAGGCTAAAGACACACGACAACTAAATGCAAGATGTGATCCTGGTTTGGATCCTGAATTGGGAAAAATGGTATAAGAACATTCCGGGGATACTTGGTGTAATTTGAATGTGGATTACGTATTGGATAAGAGCATTGGGTCAATGTTACATTTTCTGCTTTTGTTGAGTGTATTGTAGTTGTTTACAACAATGTCTTTTTGCTTTGCAATTATATCTGAAGAATTTAAAGGTAAAGGGGAAAGATGTCATAGTAGACTCTCACATGATTACCTATTTGAGAGAGAATGACAAAGCAAATGTGATACAATGTTACCAATTGGTGAATCAGGTTGAAGGCTGTATAGCAATTCACTTACTTTTTTGCAAGTGTGAACTCATTAAACATACAAATAACACATATACACAAACAGTGTCTAAGTTGGTAGTTATTCAATTGCTGTTTTCATCTTTGATGTCTACACTTACCTGTTAGGACTTGATTTTTAGTTAATCATTAGAACCTGAAAATGTATTGACTCACACAGTGGCTCAGTGTGGAAGTACACAATGGGAAAGAAGGAAAAGAAAGAAAGACATATAAGATATATGTTTTTATTTAAAAATTATACATACATCATTTAAAAGTCAAGACTTATAATAACCATCTATCTGCAGTCATACCCGTGATTCCTTCTTACATAGGAAACCACTTTCTGTTCTTTACAGAGTTTGTCTCCATATTTCTGAATGATACAATTTTACTGTTATTTTTTAATTTTTCAGTTTAGATATTAAAATAGTTAATTCTAAATAGATTAAGCTCTTTTGCATTTACCTACCACCTCCACGAATTTCTGTCTTCCCATTAGTTTTTGCATCCTTATTACTTTTTAAAATATTATTCTTAGATGGGCAATTTATTGTATTTATATTCTTCTTGTCTTTTATCTTTTTTCATTTTCTAATTTTTTCATGTACCCACAACAAATTTATTCCCAAATATTTCAGCAGAACTGCAATCTCCTCTTCATATATCCAAACAGCAGTTTTGTTTGCATGTTTGTTTGTTTTCCTTTTTAGACATATCTTAGAATTCTCCATCCTTCTGTTCCCATTTGTACTGGTTGCTTTCCATGCTTCACAGGTGGAATCCTGAGATTTCCCCTAAAGAATTCTCAGATTGTTCTCTATGGTCAGCCTGGAAATTCCCTTTTTCTCTTTCCTTTGTTAGATATCCTGTGTCCTGGATACCATGTTTTCATTTTTTCTTGGCTTATGCTGTGCTAGAGTACAGATCCTACAGTACTTTTGTGACAAGGACTGTAACTTTAGAGGAACTAGTCCCTTCAATTTTTGAGATGTTTCGGGGTTCACCTTCTTACTGGCTTACTCCACAGTCTTTCTCAGTTTACTGCTTTCTCTAACGGTATTGTCAGTTGCCATTCATTCTTCTCCTTTTTGTAATTTTTGTTATATCTCTTATCTGCTGTTGTTTCCTACCTTGTCCTGTTTATCCTTATATGTTGTGCATATTTTATTCCTTTGCTGTCATTTTAGTGAGGTTTCTGGAGAAAGCAAGTAGCAACACAGTTGTTCAGTATACCACATTAACCAGAACGCTCTCTCATCAGATTTTAACTACCAGATTCTAAAATGACTAATCCAGTGCGTTTATATGGTGAAGGGAAGAGGTAATTCTGCAAGAAAAGTCACTCAAGTCACCAATTATTGCCTTAAATTGCTACTGCTAGATAGAAATTATGTATTCCCCATTGTTGAACATATTTTGAGTTTTTTTGGCATTTCATTTTTAGTTGCACTAAACTAAATGGATACTAGATGGCGCTATAAAAGCATCTATATATTTGTATTCAGACCATCCCAATTTGAAAGCATTGTACAATCTTTTATACCAAAGAAAAACTTATTTATTTACTTGTTTTTGTTACAAGAAAGAGAGTTTAAAACTACTACCAGCCTTTAAGGAAAAAATTAGAGATTTTTAAATTTTCTGAGTGTCCTTTGTCGTTAATAACTATTTACTGAATATACCAAATGCCAGGTACTAGAAGCAGTGCTGGAGCTACAGTGATAAGCAAGTCAGACACAGTCCTGTCTACCCAGAATTTATTGGCAAGATAATTCAGAAAGTAAACAACTAATTACAAACAATAAATGAAGCAGTAAGTTCTGTGAAAAGCAGTAAGTTCTGTGAACTCTAGGGTGGTTGATTAATTCCAAATAGGCACTATGCAAACTCTTTGCGTATGTGATACCTGTGAAAAAGCAGTTTAAGAATTGGTGGCTTAAAAAAAAAGAATTGATGGCTTGATTCTTCTCAGGGTCAGGGTGGATAAAAAAGATGTGGATATTATACTGTTCACTGATCATTTTTAAAAGAGAATATAATTATGAATGTGATATAAATATTAAATGAACACTTCTCAAAGGTATTATTTGATTCATTAATTCTTGAGGGAACAAGTAAGATGTTACAAACTGTTTGAAGAAAAACTCAAAAAACGTTAGTGTGTGTGTGTGTGTGTCTGTGTGTGTATCAAAATAATAAATTTGCTTAAAACTTGAAAAATAGGTCAATATCAGATGATAATCAACTGCATCTCTGTGAGACACGATTTACTTTTCTATGGAAAAGAATAATCACATCATTACAAATATTCTACTACCATAAAGTTGTAAAATAGCTTTAGATCAACAATAGATAACCTGGAAGATTGTGTTAGATTATGCCCAACTTTCCATTTAGGACACTAAAAGATCTTTTTTGTCCATATCTAAGTCTTTCACAATTTTTTCCATAATATTCTAATGCATTGATGTATTAAAGTACTATGGATTTTCTACAAAAATATTACTTCTTTAAATTCAGCAGCAAGTATTTTTTTATGAGTGTCATACTAAATATTCTGATTTTTCTTCAATACTGCCTTATAATGACATGATCTATAAAATAGAACAGGGTCTCCTAAATTGGTTGTGCATAAGAGTTAACTGGTGTGGATCTTAACATCCAGGTTTCCAGGCCCCTCCCTTCCCTTAAAATGCTATTCGGTACATATGGAAAGGGAACTGAAAATAAGTATTTTTTAAATAAGCATCCTACATGATTTTTAAGATCAGGCAAGTTGGGAAATGCTGAATTGAAGCAAGGCTGAAAATAAACAACTTAATATAGATTTATATATCCTTAAATTAGTTAAGCCATGCTTAATTAAACTTTTATTTAACCCAGGAGGCTTATCAAGACTTTTTTTGAGGAGGAGATTGTCTAGATTTATGACCACTTATTGTCTCCCAGATTTGTTAAAGTATTTTACTGGAATATAAATATTAATTGCATCGGAAGCACCTCACTTTTAACATTCAAAGGTCCCTATTCTCTCTCTATATTTGTCTCAACTCATGTGTAGTGTCACAGCATCCTCTGAGCTGCCAAAATTAATTTAAAAATATAGCAAAGTGATCAAGAAGCAATAAACTGAGGTCAGTTCCCAAGAATAGCAAAGATAGCTGATCCACCAAAGCTTAGAATATCAGCGCATGTGGGAGAGAGGCAAAGATGAGATGGTGGGTCAGAGTGATATCTGAATCTGAAGATCAAATCCAAGATCAGGTTTTGCATGAATGCACACATGGGCAAGAGGAGAGGTTTAAGGAAACAAATATGGTAGAACCAGATAAATTTCCAGGATGGCATTCTTCAAAGAGGAAGACTCTTTATTTCCTGAAAAGGACTGAATCTCAGCTACTACAATCAGTACGTTGAAATATTTCTTTTATTGGGAACTTGGGAAAATCCTTTTACAACCCTGGTCCGCAGTATCATGTAAAGAAAAGAAATACATCCAACAAAATCAGCTTTTCCAACTTTGTAGAAGCATAAAGTTCTCTTCAAACAAAATGTAGCAGGGATGCTCAGTAGGTAAGCAAGGTTTCTCCAGTGAAAGGGAGAGAGGAGGCAGGGCACTGCCAGCTGCTTCGCAGGCAACTCGGAGACACCCCAAAGAATTGTCTAAGCTTCCACAAAACACATTGTGAAATCCAGGAAAACGATGATCACTAAAATCCTTTCTAACTCTAAAATTCAATGACAGTTCTGTAATATATTTCTACTGCTTGGGTTGTTCAATTAGATCAAATGAAGGCTCCATTGAAAAAGGCTAGACTAGTATAAACACAGTGTAGGACAGCATGATATGCTATTCATAATATAAGAGAAATGGCAAAAGCAGGCAAAGTTGTGCCATTGTAACTTATTATCATTCTCAGTCCCTTCACATCTCTTTATACAATCCAAACCAAATACCAGTTGAATATAAAGTAATATCAGAAAAATTAAAATAATTAAAATAGAAAATATAGGCCATGTTCACTATGAACATTTAGCTGTGGGTACTTAATATATATGTATATAAATATGGATCTCTCTCTATATAAATATATATGGAAATATATATATATTTCTCATTAGAAGTTTCCTTCTAATAGATTGTTTTATTTTGGATACTGCAATATCTCTAAGCTAGACCCTCCAAAACTACTGCTCCTATACACTGATTTTAATTATACCTCAGTTACCATTGTGAATCCAATGATTTGGACAATTCCAGAAAAGTTGCAACTTTTGCCAAATCCAATCATTTCTCCATACAGTGATAAGAGTTATCTATAAAAATATGAATTCATGATTAGTGTGCTTAAAACACGCCATCAATTTCCACCTCCCCTAGGCGCAATATGAAATCCAAGACCGTTATGGTTTGACCGCTGTGGACCTCACCAGCCTCATCCTGCCCCACTCTCCCCTGCCCACTCTGCTCCAGGCAGCTTGGCCTTCTCTTGGCTCCATGTTCTCTCCCACATCATGGGAGAGTTCACCTTTTAAAAAGGATGTCGAGGGTTACAAGTTTAGAGGAATTGAGAAAACAGTCTCTAGGGGCAAGGCTAGTCTAGTGATTTTCTAAACTGTATTGGACAACATGGCACATGACATTTTCAAAGCAGGAGGATTGCTGTTAAATTATTGCATGGGAATCTAAACTGGGTCCTCTGACATTTGTCTCTATCTCCTTCCCTGGAACAGAAAAACTCTAACTTGTGCCTGAGTGTGGGTTGCCCAAGAGCAACTGGTACAATACTGATTCCATATTGTTTAGTCTTTCCTAGATTCTTTCAGCACATTCTTTACGGGTCTAGTTCTTGGGTTTAGTAATAAGGGAGATTGCATTGCCTGCTTCAGTAACTCAGAGGAAAGGCAGGCACATAACCTATTAGGATATTAATAATAGACGAAGGTACACACTACCCAGTTACCATGGAAACAAAATTTAATGGAGTATCAGGAAATTTTAACAGAAAAAGTGACATTTAAACATGGTCATAAATCTGTCTCTGGAATAGAATATTTATTTAGTCTTTTAATTATAAAAGTAGTACATGAATCCATTCTAGTTGTAAAAATGTCAAAGATTAAAGCAAGGTCTTTAAGGATGAATGAGGGAGGTGGGTCTGGGGGAGGAGTACATGCCAGGGAGTGGAAATGCACAAGCAAAACAATGGTGGGTGAGAGCATGGCATAATTGGGGATGTGAAAAGTAGTTCAGTGTAAGTGGGGCATAGAGTATTGTGGGGAGTGATTGGAAAAAAGTTACAAAGAAGGTTGTGTCAAGGTTGCAAAGGGTTTTGAATACTATATTGAGATGTTTAGATTTTTCCCTTTTGGCTGTGGGGAACCATCAAAGAGTTTAGGCAGAGAAATAACTTGATGGAATTTGTATTAGAAAGATCACTTTTGGAATAGACTGAAGTGGGAAATGTCTGAAAGCAGAGTCTCATGGAGTTTCATTTATTTTAAATCTCACACAAGTATATGCATCTTTATTTTCATTTTCTGAATGAGGAAATTGATATCTAGAGAAATCAAGTAATTTTTTTCCCAACGTCATAAGCTAGTAAGTGGTAGAACAGGAATCTGACCTCATGCTTCCTGTTTTAATCTGTTTCTGTTGCTTTTAACAAAATATCTGAAATCAGGTAATTTGTAAAGAAACAAAATTTATTGCTTACAGTTTTGGAAGCTGGGAAGTCCAAAATCCAGGGAACACATCTGATGAGGGCTTTCTTTGGTGGGGGTTGGCAGCAATGCAGGGTGTCACATGGTGGATGGCTGATCACAGAGAGAAAGAGAGCTTCTCATGCATTCTCCTTTTAAAGCCATCAGAACCATGCCCATGATCACCATTAAGCCACCGAATGGATTAATCCATTCACTATGGCATGGTCCTCACAATCTAATCACCTCTTCAGGGCCCCAGTTTTCAATTATCATAGTAGGATTTCCCATCCTCTTAGCACCATCAGTGGGGATTCAGTTTCTAATACATAAAACTCGGGGGACACAACTCAATCCATATCACCTCCTGACCTAAGCTCAGGCACTTTGCTCAAGTCTTTGCTGCCATTCCAATGAAGTTATTAGAGCTGTTAGGTGAGAAAAACGGAAGCATTCATGGCAGGACAATGGGCATCAAACTACCAGGGATCATTTAGGAACAAGACTGTGTGTTAACTGAGTAGTTGTGGGACAGCAGTTCAAAGAGTTTTGGGACTGAAAACTAGAAGACCTGTATTCTCATCCGTCAGGCTGGATCACAGACCTTTCTACCCTGTCCTGTGCAGGTCCCGAGCCAGGTAGTCGAAAGAAAAATTGAGCAGCCTCTGGCAAAGTGGACATGAGCTCTGCCGACCAGCAGTTCAGAGCGGCTGCCTTCCATACTGAAAATATACAATAGCGACAACGAGCCAAAAAGGGTACACACGGGCACACATGGACCCTAACTGTACTCCTATGTAACTTGTTTACAAAGGAGGTGCTGAATCATACCCAGACGAATATGAGGCAAGGGGGCCTGACTTTACTGACTCCACTTTCCTCACATCATCCCACCTCTGATCTTAACTAGGTCAGTGATTGTAGAAAGACACTGAAGCATTTTGTGATTCCATCTCTTTTTCTATAGAGTGAAGAGATTGGTCTAGCTAATTTCTACGGACGCTTCCAACCTATGTTTGTTCGTAAATATCACTGTGGGCTGATGTGTTTAGAGTGTCACAGAGCAGATGAGGCTATTCATTATTTTCATTTCAATTTAAGATGTAATAAATATATTTTTTCTAAGTTTCTTTGGCATTATAGATGTGCCTTTAATGTAGGACATATCACATTACATTGTAATTGCTTACAGGGGTGATATTAAAAAATACTTAACATTCATTTTGGCGTAGGCACTAGCCTAACAGGAGGAACACAGTTGTAAACAGGTGAAACATTCATCTGGGGCATGCTAGATGAGCATTGGTTCTGACTGCTTGCATGTTTGAGTCTCCTCTACATTGCAAGTGACTCGGGCCGAACTGTGTCTTCCTAATTTTGGCAGTGCTTGGCTCATGGTAGGTGCCCAATCAATATTTGTTGGATGAACAAATAAATAATTTCCAGCATCTCCTCAGTGTCTGACAATGCACATGACTGTGTTGCCTGAGCTTGTAATGAGAGAAAAGGATGCCCAGATAGCCCTGCATTCAGAAGAAAGGGGACAAGCAGTCACGGAATACCTAAGATAATTCATTAATTGCCAAAGACCTTTTATTTCTTCCTTAGAAACATGAATTACTTGTGTTATTTTCTTTAATTAAAAAAAATTTCAAGGTCCGAAAACTCATTTTTTCAAACTCGATATAAGCTGTGTAACTTACTTTAAAACTCACTTTATAAGCTTTTTTATATTCCAGTAAAAGTTTTTAAAAAGTGCCAGTGTAGGCTTAAGTTTTATCAGCACCTCAGGGCCCTCCTTTCTTAATCTCTTCTTGACACTTTGTCCTTTCCCTGATTATCTAATTATGTACGCTGTGAGTCTTCCACAAGCCTGAGATGGCTGAGCCATCATTTTGAACTTATCTTGGAAGCAGCTGTAAGAAAACACACACACACACACACACACACACACACACACACACACACACACACACACACACACACACAACAGTCCCTCAGCCAAGACATGTCAGCTAAATCTCTTCTTATATGTTCCTTGGACTGTACAATCACCACGTCCTACGTCTCCAGGCTACCCTAACTACAGCATTGGTGTCTAGGTTAGATGAATAAAATATATTGAAGACATGGAACTCCAAACAAATGTTTAGAAAATGTATATTTTCAAAACTCTAATGACTCTTTTATTTTCTTGTTTTTAATTCTATGGTATGAGACCTCTTTTTCCATTTCTCTTCTGTTTTACAATATTAAGATTTCCTCTTAAGTAAACACTTGATAATTTTTTGACAGGATTTGCATATCTTCCAATTGTACATCTTAGTATCTTCTGGGACTTTTTCCCAAATAGGTTCAGTTCTTCCAGTTTTTGCAATTAAGAGCATGCTTATGAGCTGAAATGTGAGGATGGATGCGTGATATGTGAGAGAGGTATACAGGGGCATCATTAAGAGTATGGGCTCTGGAATCTGCAGCCTGACCCTGGTTGTACATCCCTGAGCAAGTTACTTTACCTGATATTTGAAGTAAGGTTGTAATGCCACCTAGGTCACAGAGTTCTTACAAAGTACTTAGTGCAGGATTTGCAACATAGCAAGCTCAAAGTAAATGTTAGCTTGGAAAGTAAAAGCATGGAACTGTAAGGCTTATATTAGTTGAGGTATATATATATATACCTCACTCAGAGTAAACGTCAAGTTCTTTGTGATGTCTACAGGGCTTCAAGCACCTAGTCGCTCTGACTCAATATTGCCCTCCTCTCCTCCTCTCTCATTCTTCTCCAACAACTCTGTCCTCTTTACTATTCCTTGAACCCAAAATTTACCAGTCACGTATTCACCAAATGTATTGCTACCTAAGGGGCTTTGCATTTGTTATTCCTTCCTCCTCAAGGGCATTTTACTCAGGTATCAAATGATTTAAAACTTCATTTGCTTTGAGATCTTTTCTGATGACCATTAATAAAATAGCCTGTCTTTCCCCAAAACTTTGTTTGTCTTTTGAAAAACCACAGTCTTCCTTATTACACATTCACTTACATATTTGATTATTGCCTGTCTCCATCCATAGAGGGTCAGACTCCATGAGGTCACAGACTTTCTCTGTTCTGTTTACTGCCTTCAATATCTGGCATATAAGATTTGCTCAATGCACTTATGATGAGTGAATCAGTAAGTGCAACATTAATGGCGGACACTAGGTACTTTAGGAGCACAAAGAGGTGAGCTTTGTTTAGGGGTGTTCACAGAAAGCTTCATAGAAAAAGAAAAATAACCTGGATGAGTATTAAGTAAGGACAAGGAGAACTTTTCAGAGAGACAGAGGCAGCATCCTGTGTAAAGGTATGAAAGAACAAGATGCTTTTAGGAACCATAAGACTTTGAAAATGTCCATACTGTAAATTCTGTAATTTACAGGGCAGCCTTGCTCCAAATGTTAGCCACGAATCTGATGCACTGGTGAAGATCTGTGGATAAGCTAATGATGCTCCAGAGCCCCTCAGTTGCATGAACTTAGAAAAGTCCCTATAAATGTGTTTAGAAGGTTATATGTTTATGTGAAATTTGCGAAAGTAGGAGGCTTTAACTAAATTAGTTAAAACAGCTATCTCTTTCCATTCTGACTCACCTCTGTCACACTTCTCATGTTGGCTAGTGTAGGAATGGTCACAGACAATTTTGGGAAGATGAGCTGGGATTCCTTTACTTTGACATGAGTGGGATAATATTATGTGGTTCACAGTCACTTCCATATATAGTTAAGCTTTTGCTAGCCATCTCTGACTAGCTTCCAGGAATGCCACCATCCACTGCACTGACTCACTGACATGAAGACATACAGGTGTAGGACCCAGAGTCATACTGTGATATGAATATGTCCTTGGTGTTCAACACTGGAAGAAGGAGAGTAGTGAGGAGAAACAAGTGAGAAATGTTCAGGGCCAGAAACCAGTCTGTGGAAAATTCTTCAAAATCTTTCAGCTTCCATATAAAAGGAACTTGACATTTTCCCCAATTTGAAAACCATCTTCAAAATCTATGTGCATTACCTACAATAAGCCAAAGCCACCAATAATTAAAACCACCAATAATTAAATAATTAAGACAACTAATAATTAAAATCTCTGCAAGTGGCTGAGGTTCAAATTAAGTCTTGGGTGTCTGTGGCTCCCATGTCTCCCCTCTGCCCACTATGTTTAGCTCTGTCTATGCTGAGTCATCCCAAATTCCAGACATGGATTAAATGCCATCTATGTAGATGGGTGATACAACCTACATTGTGGAGAGTCAGGTCCCAGCAGGATATAATTTGGACAATGAGAAGTGAAAAAAAGAAGGGAGTCAAGCAGATAAATTCCCCCTCCTTTTTCCTTTCCTATAAGGTATGACCTTTCCTGGCAATCTTCTAGAAAGTTCTGCTTGCTGAGAGATGTGATGTGTTTCTTTGAAGTTTGTTGTAAAATGCTGGCCAGCAGGGTCATGCAATACATTGTTTAAAATCTTTCCTTGGGCCGGCCCCGTGGCGCACTCGGGAGAGTGCAGCACTTGGGAACACAGCGGTGCTCCCACCATGGGTTCGGATCCTATATAGGGATGGCCGGTGCGCTCACTGGCTGAGCGCAGTGTGGACGACACCACGCCAAGGGTTGCGATCCCCTTACTGGTCACAAAAAAGGACAAAAGAAAAAAATAAAATAAAATCTTTCCTTGCCTTACTTCTTTACTTCTTTTTAAATTCATCCTCACCTCCCTTTTTTTTCCTCCCTTTTCACCACACCTTCTAACTTAAGGGTCAGCACTTTAATCCTTGCCTCAGGCTCTTGCTCAGGGCAATACAATTGGGAACGAACTCTGAGGGATGAATTATGGCATGTGGTGGTATAAAAAGACAGGATAGAAAGTGAGAGATGTAAGGCAAATCAATTTAAAATAATTTACTGATCAATTTAACATTGGAGGATGAGGAGGTACTGGATGATTTCTAAGTTTTTGGCTTGGGTATTAAGTGAATTGTGATGCTAAATAGAGAACACAGTAAGAAAAATGGGTTTTAGGACAAAAAATTTGGGTTTAGATTTGTTGAATTTTATGTGTTCTGGAAGAAGAAGTAATAGTTGGAGAAGACTTTATACTCTGGGAGAGACTATAAAGTGAAAAGTGAGCTGGTAGATCCTCAGGGAAGGCAAACCCAGGCATGATTACAGACCAAGTCTGCAAAGAATTAGGAAAGCAAAATGTGTCCAGGAAGAGGTGAACAACTGTGACAAATGACATGGTGATCTCATGGAAGGGGACACTTACAAAGCAACCATTCTATTTAATAATTGGGATGTCAGAAGTGACCTTGCAAGAGCAGATTCCATGAAGCGGCCTGCAAAGAAGCCAGACAGAGTAGAATCCAGGAGTGAAAGGTCACTTGCTGTACAAGATCCACTCTTTTGCTTTCTCAGTTCATGCTTCTGTGCTCCTGAGCATGAATCTGTGCAGCGGAGGCTCTGCTGGTTGACATCATAAATTCTTGTCATCTAATAAGATAGCCTATCACTGTCGACCAATGATTGATTTATCCATCTCTGATTAACTCCTGTCAAGTTTCCCCATTGAATTATTCTAAATTTTTGTCCTTAATCTCAACAAGATATTAACACACATGACATCAGCAATGCTCAACTGATACACAGTTACGGTTACCTGTTTGCCCTAGACAGAGGGGTTTCCTGTTGCTATGTGTTGCTTTGTCCCCCATGGATCTGTCACCCCTCTTTCCCTGGGTGACGGAGATACAAAGGATTACTCAAAGCCCATCTCTTCCGAGCAGTGAGAAGCCCTGAAGTGGTTAACTTCCCTGGGAGTGCTCACGCGAGAGCCAACCCTTCCATTTGGGAAATTAATGCTGAATTGGGGTTCTCTTCTTGCATTTATTTTCCAGACAAGGAAGTTACAGGAAGAGAACAAAGGTGGGGTTATAGTTTAACAATATAGGCTGGTAACTGTCCATGGAACAAGCCAGATGACATTCCAGTAGACAATTAAGTGATACTATCAACACAAGCTTGATCTTAGCAAACATTCCTTCTTTTAGCAATTTCTCAGTATTTTTACATAACAATCAGTAACTAGTCTGTCTTTGAGCCAGCAACCTGCTGAGCCACAAATCTTTATTTCATGCCAGAGACTTTTAGCCTGAGGAAGATTTCCTGTCCTTGCTAGGTCAATATTTGAAACTGCAAGGCTTTGGAAAACCAGGCCCTGTGAAGTACATATGCTTTATAGTATACCACAATTTCCCAGGAAGGGGGACTTTCAGTGCTAAAACTGGAAAAGTCCCTGGTAAGCTGGGATGAATTGGTCACCCTGTGGAATCTTGTCTTGTTTATTGGGAGTATTAATGTAAGTGACAGCTTATGGGACCTTATTCCTTTCTCTGCCATAAAATAACTCTTTGGTTTCCACATTTTCTGATAATGTATTCTTATATGAGGAAGAGTTATTTTTCCTCCTTTCCAAATAGAAATCCTACTGCTGTGTCCTGTTACATTGGCTTTGGAATTTTGTCCCTTCAAGTGATTATCTTCTTTTTGTCATTTTAAATATTTCCCTTTTTTCAAGCTTCTTCCTTCCATTTATAAACACACATGACTCTCCTCAACCAAGAAAAAGAAAACTTCTTTTTACTTTTTCCCCTCTTAAGCTATCATCCTATCTCTCTCCTTCCCTTTATATATCAAATTTCTGGGCAGTGAGCTAAGTACTCTTCCTGAACTCCCTTGTTGGCCATTCTTTTGCTTTTGTCCTCAGCCTTTCACTGAAATAGTTCTCTTGAGATCAGCAAGTGATCCAGCCAATGGTTTTTGTCATTGATTGTTTATTCTTTCACTCCTCCAGATTCTCTTACATATTTTCTCTTGTTGATTTTTCTTCCTGAAATGCTTTTCTTTCTTGGCCTTTATGACACCGTCCCATTCTGATATTTTCTTTAGCTCTCTGATTCTTTTTGTTTCCTCTACTGACTTATTTTTCTCTTCCCATCCTCTTAGAGTTGGCATTCTTCATTATTTTGCTCTTAATCTTCTCTTTATTACTTGGCCTTTTTAATCTATTTTTGTGAGCTTACCAATTATTTCAAAAATGGTTCTAAACCCCGCCTCTTTGTTTCCAGATCCTTTCTTAAGACTGAAATCTTTATTTCTAGCTACCCCTTGGATACTTTTAACCAGAAATCCTTCTGAATTCTACCTTTGGCATGTGTATCTGAGTTTAGGATATCCTTTTGCTCTGCGCCTTCCCCCGCAATCAAATCTCCTCCTCCTGAGTCTTTTGTTTCTTTCTCTTTTTGGGGGAGGAGCTTTTTTTCCATTTTTTATTTTTTTCAATTTTACTTATATTTATTTTTGTGGGGTATGGTGTGTTTTTTCAATACATGCATATACTGCACTCCTGTGCTTTTTCTAATATCACACCTGTTTTTATGGTCATCTGTGCTCAAAAGCCTGAGATTTCATTTCTCCATCTAAGGAGTTACTTTCTCTTAATACAAATTCAATCAATTCTTAAACTCCATGGAGTCTCACTTAGACATGTGCCTTGCATCCGTGTCTTGCATTATCCAGTCCTCTTGCCACCACCATCCTAGGTTAGACCCCCATGACATCACATTCATCTCACGTCCTAGCCAGTACACACACTTCTGATTTCCCACCACCATTCTATTCTGCCCTCTGCTTGCTTAGACTGACTTTCAAGCTCCTCTAAAATATGACTTACACCTACTTTCCTTAGCCCTTAGTATAGTAGCCCCCTGAGCACGTCTGTGCTCCACTGCAAGTGGTCTCTAGCTATTCCTGAAATAGCTTCTATGATAAATCACTGCATTGCCCTTTGCCTGTGCCTTTCTCTCCATCTAGTTACACTTTCCAACAGTAGACTTTCCTAATCCATGTCAATGCACTTCCTCTAACGCCTCCCAAACCCCTCATGCATTTGTGGCCTTCTGATCACTTCCCTCTATCACTTTCTTTTGTTATCCTCTTATAGTATGGACCATATGATGTCCTCATGAGATTGAAATTTCTAGATGATAGAGACTGTTTTAGACACTTTAGTGTGCTCTCTATAGTGACCTATGCTCAGCCTCACTTAATGCTCAGTAAAATGTTGTTGAAATGTATTTATTTATTTCAGTTTGATAGGTTTGAGACCTAAAACGTTATTTCAGAAGCTTATAGAATTGCACTCATTTCTATTTGTCGATTAGACAGGCAAAATCATAGCTGAAGCAAACCAAGTGTCAGTGCTGCAGAGCCATTTGGTAATCTGAATAAAGATAATTTTTGAGGACATTTTCTGCCCTTATCTATAGAAAATCACAGTATCGTAGATGTTAGTTTTGGAAGGGATGTGTAGGCCCTCTGTCCTACATTCTAGTTGCAAAGATGAGAAAATTGAGGCTTATGTTGTAAAGATGAGAAAATGAGATTCATGAGCTGGAAAGGATTTTCAAGATTTTAAAATTTTTTTACAGATAAAGAAAGTGAAGTTATGACTATGGAGATGTATTAGCTGGGATACTTTTGATTGCAAATGTCACAAATTCAACATAAACTGGTTTTAAATTAAAAAGAAAGTGGGGTGGTTATTAGCTCAAGTATTTGAAGAGTCCAGTGATAGGCCTGGCTTCAGGCAAGGCTGGATCCCAGGATCCGATCCCTCTCTCTGTATCTCTTTGTTCTGCTTTTTATCTCAGGTGTCTTTATCTCTGGCTTGTATTGTAGCCCCATCTGCTCTTGCCTTATATTATACTTACTGCTACAGTGTAGTAAGAAAATAATTTTCTTTTCCAACAGTCTTAACGAGAACCCTGAAATTGAGTCTTATTAGGCAGACCTGGACACATGTTCTAGCTGGAGCACAGCCAGGGGTGGGCCCCATTCACCTCTATGAAGAACAAGGAAGGTGTGGGGCAGGTCAACATGTGCAGTTTTTCAGGATGTCCATTGCAGGTAGTTGCCCAGCTGAGGTGGTGACTGGGGGCTGAAAGCTTCCACTTACATGATCCACTGGGGCTGCATCTGCTTAGATGGGAAACTTAAAAAAAATTCCCTAAGGGAGCTGCATGAGTCAGTATCAGCTTGGCTTATTATCAGAAGAATGAATGAATGCTGGGTAGACCTACACAAAAATATCCACTTCAGGTGATAATTTTTAAAAATAATATTAGCTTGGATTTTATTTTTCTTTTTGTCTTTCTTTTTAAATAGGAGGCAGGGTTGTGTTACACAAAATGTGTGGAATTTAGTCAGAAAGCCTCTGTTAGAATACTGGCTCTTCCACTTTTCTAGATGTGTGAATTTGGGAAGAGTTTTAGTATTTCTCACTTTCAGTTTACTATAAATAATAATCACATTTCAGAGAGATTGGAGGATGAAATGAAATACATAACAGCTCATCACAAAGCCTGGGACATAGTGGAAACTGAATTAATGTTAATTAATTGTGGCAGTTTTAAAACACGGGCCTCCAATTTTTTAACATTCCATCCAGAGAGAGATGGGGTCTATGCCCTTTTCTTTTGAATTGAGAAATGCTTGTAGCTGCATCAGCCAATAGAATATGGAGAAGTGACAGACACCATGTGACTTCTGAGCCAAGGTCATAAAATGTCAAACACCTTCTCTATGGAATGAATGCAGCATGAGATGCTTCCTAGAAGTTCCCTCTTGAGACACTTCCTCTTTGAACTCAGCCACCATGCTGTGAGAGGCTCTAGTTGCACAGATAGAAGATCTCCCTGCAACCTCTCAGTAGGAGGAATGTTGAAAAATTTCAAGGCCATGTGTTTAAAATGCCATTTGTTGTGAAAAGTACTATGATGAGTGCGATTTTCCTAAAAGTACTTATTTTCTTGATTATTATGAGTATCTAACTATGATGTTTAAATTTATATCAACTTACCTAAGCTGTGCCACGCAGTTGTTTGGTAAAACACCAGTATAGATGTTGTTGTAACGGTACTTTCTAGATGTGATGAACACTTAAATTAGCTGTTGAGTAAGGCAGATTACTCTCCATAATGCAGAAGGGCCTCATCTAATCATCTGAAGGCCTTAAGAGTAAAGATTGAAGTTTTAAGAAGAAAAAGAAATTCTCAAGACTGCAATATAGAAATCCCTCTCCCCCACACTGGCTGAATTTGGACTTGAGACTGTGATAAACTCTCATCAGAATTTTCAGTCTGCCAGCTTGCTCTGTGAATTTTAGACTTGTCAGACCTCACTATTGCATGAGCCCATTCCCAATTCCTTAAAATCTCTCTCTCATGTATATAAAATCTCATCTATATAAAATCTTATTGGTTCTGTTTCCCTGAAGAACTCTGATTAATACAATAACTAAACAATAATAAAGAAAACACAGACATCTTCTTAACATAGAATAATTTAATTTCAACTATTAATGATTTGTGTTCTCGATATCTGAGCCCTTACTTTAGAATTAGAGAGTGCTTATGCAGTTCTTAAATTATTTTACATAAGTTTAATTTTGCAATTCCCATAATAATGCAAATTCCATGTCTCATAACGCTAATCTTATATCTCCCATAACTCCCATTTTATAGAGCTCAGCTCAGTAAACCTCTACTGATTATTATTTGGTGACGTGTGAACAAGTTTGCTGTGAGGAGTATAAAACCATCATTGTGAGGACTGTGCGTCTGTTTAATCACATTCTTAACATTTTTTTGTTCTGCTGTCTTATTGATTCATTATGTAAATGTCATTATTGTGCAATTAGCATTTGCAGGTAGGTGTGGGGTAATAGTTTCCCTGTTTACATAGAGATTTGTGATCTGATGGTAGGAGATATTAAGTGACTCACAAGTGTTCTCTGGGGGAGGGTATATCAGGAAGCAACTTTGTGATTTAATAAATTCACTTGAATCATTCAGCCTTTCCCTACCCCTCCTGACCTTATGAATCCTGTGTCTAGCTTTTTTCATTTGTCTCATCTGAGTCTAACTGTAGGACTCAACACAATTTTTAAAAAAAATTTCTATGTAATCCTACTAAAAACATTCTTTAAAAAAAAATTATCATTTTGTTAAATTGTACTAAACTTTTAAAGGAGAAGCATATGTTATAATGTGAAAATTAACCAAGAATCAAAAGACCTAGGTGTTGGTGCTGGGTCTTGGCTCTTTCACTAAAGAGGAATCTCTAAACATGCACCCTCACAGCCTCAGTTTTTGTCTGAAAAATGACGTGTTTGGAGATTTGGATTCTATTACTTGGTAACTATTACATTTTTACTGGGAATCATTTCTGAAGAAATCTTTTTGCCAAGCTCCTAGAGAGTCATTGCTAAGATGTTGCTAAGGGGGAGCAGCTCAGATGTGTCTAATTTATAATTTATAATTTATTAATTATCACCAGCTGCAGGGAAAGAAAAGTGACTAGCAGATGGTGGAATGAAGGAGTGAATTTTAGAAAGTAAAAAAAGAATAATATATATCATCTAGATTGAGAGGGGAACTGAACAATTTCCCTTGAGCTGGGAAAGAGATTGTAACAAAAGCATAAACTGTTGCTGGAAAAGAAGAGCCAAGTTCCAACTTGAGGACCTTTAGGCAACTAAGCAGCTGGAGCCTCATTAGGACTGCAGGAAATTCTTCCATCCAATAAAGAAGCTAAAAGATTTAGTGGCATTAAGTTCATTTGACAAAAGGAAGGAAATTCTAGAGACAGTGTGGGTCCACGTGAATCTGCCTAGGATCTTCAGATACAGATAGAACAGCTACTCTCCCTCCCATCACCCTTATAATGAGCACTAGCCTAATATTTTTCTAAGGTTATTTCTGAACCAGTGGATCTGAGCCCTTCCTAAGTACCTGGCCCATTGCCTGCCACAAGTGCTGCCTTTTGGTTTTCAGCTCTGTTTGCAGTACCTCCTACCCAGCAGACATCTAACAGATCCCAACCGACCTGGAGTCCTGCTGGGCAGTTCAGTTTCCTGACAAGGACAGTCCATGCTATTAGGAAATTCAGTTATTTCTTTTCTTTCTTTTTTTTTTTTTTAAGTTTGTCATTTCTATTTATTTATTTTTTATTTTTTAAATTTTATTTTGTCTATATACAATGTGGTTGATTATTGTGGCCTATTACCAAAACCTCCCTCCTTCTTCCCTCTCCCTCCTCCACCCAAAAATGTCCTTTCTGTTCACTTGTCGTGTCAACTTCAAGGAATTGTAATTGTTATGTCTTCTCCCCCCCCCGTTTTTTTTTGTGTGTATGAATTTATTTATTTATTTTTAGCTCCCACCAATAAGTGAGAGCATGTGGTATTTCTCTTTCTGTGCCTGACTTGTTTCACTTAATATAATTTTCTCTAGGTCCATCCATGTCATTGCAAATGGCAGTATTTCATTCCTTTTTATAGCTGAGTAGTATTCCATTGTGTAGATATACCACATTTTCTGTATCCACTCATCCGATGATGGACATTTGGGCTGGTTCCAACTCTTGGCTATTGTAAAGAGTGCTGCAATGAACATTGGGGAACAGGTATACCTTCGACTTGATGATTTCCATTCCTCTGGGTATATTCCCAGCAGTGGGATAGCTGGGTCATATGGTAGATCTATCTACAATTGTTTGAGGAACCTCCATACCATTTTCCATAGAGGCTGCACCATTTTGCAGTCCCACCAACAATGTATGAGAGTTCCTTTTTCTCTGCCACCTCGCCAGCATTTATCGTTCAGAGTCTTTTGGATTTTAGCCATCCTAACTGGGGTGAGATGGTATCCCAGTGTAGTTTTGATTTGCATTTCCCGAATGCTGAGTGATGTTGAGCATTTTTTCATATGTCTGTTGGCCATTTGTATAAATTTCAATCTGCATCTGTTTGAAAGCAGAAGATTCCTTTAGCCTGCACATTGGGAAGACACCTGTGGCAATATATAATCCATAAATTCCAAAACTTGTAAGCTGCAAAATGTCTTTGGAAATACAGGATGGTGAAAGAGAACCTGTGAAGTGCCAGGCTTGCATGCATTTTGCATATTTTCATAGCAACTTTGCAAATAGTTATCATCTTCATTCAACAAAGAAGAAACTGAATTTCAGAAAGCTTCAGACTTTAGCGGTAATAAAATCTGTCCTCCGTAGTTAAACCTAGCACGGCTAAATTGTTCCCGTATGCTCCTCAGCCTGCATGGCTCTGGATGAGTCACTTAGTTTTCTGTGTCATTTTACCATGACTAAATTAAAAATTGTAATACTTGGCTTATAAAAATCATCATTTATTTAACAAAATGTATTTACGAGGTGCTAGAACTTGTAAAGCAAAAATTTAGAGAATCCAAAAGGTAAAAGTAAAAGATCAAGTACTTGGGCCAACCAAATAATGACTTTTTAAAAATCACCTCATGCGTCTGAGACATTTATTTACTTATAAAATATTTTGCAAAGTTTTTATTAATTAATTAATTTATTTTAAAGATGACTGGTAAGGGGATCTTAATCCTTGACTTGGTGTTGTCAGCACCACGCTCTCCGAAGTGAGCTAACCGGCCATCCCTGTATAGGGATCCGAACCCATGGCCTTGGTGTTATCAGCACCACACTCTCCCAAGTGAGCCACGGGCCGGCCCTCAAAGTTTTTAAATTTTAAGGTGCCTAATGAGCAAACTGCACTTCTCTTTCCCCATTTCACATTATCAACTGTGAAGGGAACTCATTCATTTTATTTTCCATTTTTTCTGGAAGAATCACTTAATTCCTGATTCTAACAAACAGCATTAAACTATTCAAACAAGTGTCCCTAAAATGATAATTTTTACATCCATGGCATTTTTCAAGTACTACTAACATAGTCTCATGTGATGACTTGGATTGACAACACAGAAAAACTATTTTTCCTCCTGATTCCCTCTTCGTGGTAGACTAGGTTTCAAAATGGATGTTTACTTGAGTGTTGAAAGGTACTGCTGACATGATGTGAGAAAAATCCCATTTTAAGAACTATGCTAACAGATTGCTTTAAATTTCTCCCAGTGTGTTAATAAAATGCAAGGCTGGAACTAGGCATTTTTGTGCTAGAGGCAATTTTTCTCTAGAGGTCTGCTTTTCCTCTGCTTTGCTTTATGAACTGTCAGATCATGGAGTCTCCTTTGCAATCCTCAGAGTCAAGCCCTTTTAAAGCAGGAACTGTTTCTTGCTTATCCTTGAGTGAGCAAGTAAAATGGTCATCTATCTACCTTGCTTAAGAGATCTTAGCTTTAATAATCTTATTAGCTAAAAATTGGTATAGGCAGGTACTGTGCCAAGCGTTTTTCATTCATTATCACAAACCTATGGGGCAGGTACTATTCTTCTCATTTTACAGAAAAGATAACTAAGGGTCAGAGGTATTGAGGACTTGCACGATTTCATGCGGCAGAAAGTGGTGGAGCTGGTATAAGACCTAGGCCTTAGTGTCTCCAGTGTCCAGGCTGTTAAACCTCTGTGCTCTGCCATCAACTCCAGGGCTTTGGAGCCCGCCGTATATCTTCATGGATCTATTGAACCCAAGTCTATCTTTCTGAGACTTGGCAAGAATAATCTTTGATTTGCTTTGTAATATTCGTTAATTTTTTGAAAATAATACTTGTTGCATTTTGCATGATGCTGTTCTCTTAGTCTCTTCCTCTCTTTTTCCCTCCCTCCCTTCCTTTTCTGAACAATCTGAATGAGTTTTTAGTACTCAGAATTGATTTTAGTATTTTTACAAATATTCTACTTGAGCTTTTATTCATGGCTTTTTTGGCTTGAGTCCTTTGCCTTCCATGACCATTTCGTTTATATTGGTCAGTAAATGGAAAAATCCAGTTACTGAATTGAAAAATAACACTAATGGCACAAAGTTTAATGAGCCAATTTAAATCTTCTTTTCAGTTTCAATCAAAGGCTTAGAAAATTTTAGCTATTTCTGTACAAAATATTCATATTACGGTAAGAGTGAATGAGCTATTAAATAAAATGCAAACTCAGAAATCATTAGCCTTGGGTTATCATCGAACTTTCCTTTTGATTTATTGTGGGGAGTAGAATAAACCTTCTTCTGCTCCTTTTTACATTTTCTCCTTCTCTTCCTTTGCCTCCACCTTATTACTTCCATTTCAGTGTCTGAAAATTAGCGATAGCATTATCGCTATCGTTAGGACTGGCTACTTAATAACTTGTAGAAAAGGAGTGAAACTTATCTTGCCTAGTGGAGTGAAACATCTCCTCTCTTCCTTTAGCCCCACCCTTTTAGAAGAAAGCTTTTGCTCATAAAACACATTGAATATGGGGGCAAAAGCTGCTACATGTATGTTCTTGAAATGAGCCTTTTTAGGAAATGGGTGAATCAAATGAAGCAAATCTTTTATACATCATACCAAAATTGGGGAGGTGAAAAACAAGGGCTGAAAATGTAGATGCTAAACTATTAATAGAGATTGGCTCTGGGTTATGCGTATACTCAGTACGCTGACGGAAGCTATAAACATATATAAATATGTATATAATATAAACATTTATTTGATAGATAAATGTATTAATGTGATGAATCATATGCCAATATAGAATTCTGATATGTTTATTTGTGACAAATTAATTCCTGAAAATTTTCCTAGTTCTTTGGAAACTATTTCCCCTAAAATTAGTGAAAATATATGTTTTGAATTTTTAAAATTCTAATTCTAAACATGAATTTATTCATGTGAGCACGTGGCTATGCATACTATTTTTAGAAACTGAGTAATCTCATTTCTGTTCAAAAGTATTATGCAGAAAATTTGGGCAAATGTTTTTAGCTTAATAAAATAATTGAGTAAAATATAACCTTATTGATGTTTGTTCATTTAATTGATATTTGTGGTATATGGCAATTATACTTTGACAAACACTACAAAATACTGTGTAGCAGCAGGTGTTGGGAATAAGCATAACTTTTAGGTCACACATGGGAACTAAGCATCATGTGCTACTTCAACTTTATTATGATAGTGTCAGGTCTAAATCTATTCGTGATATCAATTTGGAAAGTTTTTCACATTAAAATTTGTCTCATTATTTCATGGACCAAAAATCTGTTATAAAATTGAAAATAAAGATGAAGCAAAAGATGAATTTTTTCCAAGTTGTGAGATTGCTTCCCAGGAAAGTACTAGAAGATCAAGGAACTCCTAAATAACATTTTTGGAGATTTCTGTAAAATGCAAAACATTATTTCATGTTTTTGAGTTAACCTTAAACAAAAATAGAAACAGTAATAATAAGCAGCCAACATTTATTGAATGATTGCTGTAAGTTAGACAGTATGGTAGGTGTGTTGTGTGTATTATCGTAATTTAATTTACAACAATATTATAAAATAGGCTGTGATTGTTCTGTGTTGTACAGATGAAGAAACAGAAGCTCAGCGAGGAAGGCTGCTGGGAGAAGTTCACATAGCTAAGTCAGCCTCACAGCCTGAGCAAGAACTCATGTCTGCTCAGTGCCAAGGACGGTGTTCTTAACCGTCAGGCTCTTCATCAATGCTGCAGTAGTGGACTAAAATAACACTGACTGGCACTCCCCCAAATTAGCTCTTTTTCTTCCTGGGGATTAAATATACACTCTGGATTTCACATGTATGAAATATGTTAGAGTTGCGTACAAGAGGATGAAAAACTTATAAACGTGTAGGAAACATTTTATTGAAGAATTCATGAATATGAAAAAACAATAAGCATTCAATTTCTTTGAATTAGAAATATTTTTGAGATTTTACCAAGTGAGAATTAAACAAAACATAATTTTAAGGAGTTACAGCAATATTTTTAGTAGTTAAGTTTGGAGAAGACGGATGTTTCCTCCCTGCTGTAAAAGAAGCTCATGGCCAGTTGTGTTTGTGGAAAAGAGCTCTGTTTACTAATTTCAGACTGGAGGAAAGGGTCAGAGAGTTTAACAGCTGGAATAGGCCTTAGAAGTCATTCAGACAAATCACTCTAAATTTTCTAGACAGAGGATTGTGTCATTTTTCCTTATCACATCCAGTGATGGATTATGCTCTGCCTCCTGGGTCATTACATTCAATTTTAACAGCTCTTGTTAGTTCTTTCTTTTAATTGAGTCCAAATCTATATCTGTAATTTCCACCCCATTTCTCCCTTTTGTTTCTTTTTCCAAATGACAGCCCAAATCTTTTCTTTTCCTGGCCTCAATTCCCTATTTTTTTTCAGTTGCTCCTTATGTAACATGATTCTGGGTTCTTTCATCATTCTGATTGATTTTCACAGTATGTGCTCCTTTTCTATTAAAAAAAAAAAATGTTTATCCTTAAGTGTGTGGCTCCAAACCAAAGACAATGCACAAAGAACTGTTAGTAAATTGCTGAATAAAATAGTACTATCATCTTCCTTGATTTATACACCTTGTCTTATGTGATAATACATACAAAGACTGAATATGATCATTTCCTGCCAATATTAAAAGGACTACTTTAAAAACTCTAGATATTAGAGATATTTATCAAGAATCTGGGACTGGAAAAGAAAAAAAATCAAGCTATTGTTTGGTAAAATCAACAAGTAAACAAGGAGGCTGCTATGAGAGGAGGGGTCTCTCATATACTTTACTTGAGTCTTGGGAAAATGTGAGTAGTATCACGATTAATACCACCTTTTGGAAATCAGAAACCTGCAAACACTTTGTGATCTACACTGATGCCCTGGGACATAGAGAATTAATATTAATAAACTGATTACAGATACCTCATTTTTGTTGCATTTTTATTTGGCATATCAAGGACCATTGCTCTAGTTTACATACTTCTTAAAACTGTGGTTGTTGCTGTTAATGAATATATTCTACCAAGACACTTTAAAGCCTGACAAGATGTGAGGATATTGTCAAAGGAATCAGCAATTACTTTAATAAAGCTGTCTACTATGCATGCTGATAGCATTTTTGCCAATTTTCTTTTCTAATTGTGACAAAATACTGGAACCAAGCTCTGATATGATTTTGCTCATGGGATAAATTTTGGATTACATTATGTCAACTAACTCAGCTCATTTATAAAACCTATTATGAATTTTTCCAGGGTACCTTTAAACTTGGAATAAGGCATTCTCATGGGCTTTATGGAGGTCAGGCATAGTGCTTACCTTTGGCCCAGTCAAATGGTGAACTGAAGTGAAGTCTGCTAAACAGCACCATGACAGTTTAAGCATAGTTAGTTCACCAAAAGACGATATGGACTTCACCTTTGAGATGTGTCTGCAGAGTGGCTGGTGACTGCAAGAGTGCCCACCAATGGCAAATGCTTGCTTCACTGTACAAGTCATTATCTTGAACCACCCAGGTCAGACTAGAGCTGGCTCCGGAGATGTTTTTGGTTTTGTAGTCCTGGTATTGCGTATATGTGTACTTGGCTTAAGAAGAAGACTGCTGTCTTGGTAAGAAGCTGGAATGACTCAAACTGAAAGCAGTTGGTGGTATGGATGTAGTGACATTTTCATGTAAATTCATGTGTGTGCTGTGTGTTTCATCAAGACATTGTCAGGAAAACTGCAGGAGATGGCAAGAGACAATCTTTTCAAAACTCCAGCCAATCTAATCTAAATCAGAAGAAGGGCCTCAGAAATGTTTATCTCACATGACCATTCAAATTTAATAGTGTAAAACAGATGAATGATGACAGCATATTATTAAACTCCAGAAGGGAAAGCTTTTGTGGATCATTTGTTTTGTGGTTACTGCTAGTTTTTGAACTTTGTATTATAAAATGGAAACAATTTTAAAAAACTCTGTACCAGATTAAAAAAAAATATTTTGAAGATTTTCAAACACACAAAAAAGCAGAATCCCATAATAATCCCCCTATACTCATCACCTAGCTTCAATATTTATCAACATTTTGCCAATGTTGTTTCACTTATTCATTCCCTTGTCTTTATTTTCTAGAATATTTAAAAACATACACATTATATGCATCTCTGATAGCTAATTTCTCAAAAATTTGAGAGCATTAAAACAGTTTAATGAAGGAAAAAATAACATAGGTAAGTATTGTTAGATATTTGCATGCACCACTGTATTTAGAAAGAAAAAAAATTCAGATGCTGCATTTTTTACTATCCAAAGTATTTAACAACCAAAAACCAACATTTCACTTAAAAAAACAAACAAACAACAAACCCTCCCAAAACCAAAACTCCGTTAGATTACTTGCCATGCTCCCACAATGCTCCCATGCAATATTTAGAATTCGAGATGGGTTTTAAATCATTTGGTAAATTTTCCCAAACATTCATATAATTTTAGTTCTCTGTAGGAGATAATTCCAAAGTAATTTCAAAACACATTATTTTAGTCTTTTTTTAATTATAATTTTTGCTGGAAAAATTAATTGCACTTCAATTTAGTGCATTAGAATATTTTAAAAAGTTCTCTAAGGAGAAACAATTTAAGCAGATTTAATGTCCATGTTTTATTTTAGAAACAATAGAAGTAGCAGTACATACACACACATACACACACAGTTATATCAAGACAATATACATATGTACATATACTGTTATATACGAGTAGGCATATGTATGAAGAAGATTCACATGCATATATAAACACACACACACACACACACACACACACACACAGAGTATCTTCTCGAATGAGTATCAATATGTAGGCGCTCTGCTCTGCTCTTTTGACATGCTGCTGCGTTTTATTTCACGAACTAGCAAACTGGGAACACTCTTGAGCAGCACTTCTCTCTTGCCGGGCTATTTGGTGCTGTGCGTTCCCCATCACTGTGCTACCGTGGCTGTCCTTCCCATGGCCATCTTTTCACTTCAGGCTTGTTGTCTCGTGAGTAGCCAACTCTTTCTATTCGTGCGCTAGGTGGAGTCACACTGACTGCACCTTTGCTGAGCTTTATGCTCAGGATCACGTAGGGAGCTTGGAGAAAGTCATGCATTGGCCCAGAGGACAAGGACACTG
This sequence comes from Cynocephalus volans, assembly GCF_027409185.1. Lineage (NCBI taxonomy): Eukaryota > Metazoa > Chordata > Mammalia > Dermoptera > Cynocephalidae > Cynocephalus > Cynocephalus volans. Next base: position 41,051,530 of record NC_084474.1, on the reverse strand, counting down.
GTGAGAATTCAGGAAAAAGAGAAGCAGATTTTCAATTATTTGCTGTATGTGTTTGTGCGGATTTGGTGAATAAAACTATGGTTTAAATTATTGAATTATATATAAAAAGAAATCTAAAAATCATAGCCCCTTTAATTCTGAAATCTAATTATTAAAAGACAGTGGAGTTTCTAAAGCTTCCACAGAAATTCTTGAAGTTGAGGAACATGTAAAAGGGGGCTTTGTAGAAAATGTGATTTTACACTGTGAAATTTCCTATAGCTTCTTGTGATACAGAAATAATCTATAACACCTTTCCTTGTCTGCTCCTGTGCTGCTTTTTCTACAATTAATGGATTTACTGGGGGAAAAATCTGCTTCACTTGAAATTACTTTCTCCAAATGGTAAAAAATATAAAATTTAATTTACAAGTCATTTTCTGCCTAGTCATATCTATTTTTTCAAAATTATCTATTATATTCATAAACACTTTCCTAAAAATCAAGTTTAATAAAAGTTATAGCCACTTACTTAAAGATGTATGTTTAGTTTCATAAAGAATCTAGAAATGACAGTAACTGTATTTTTAAAAAGTTTCCCTGTTTCTCCTAAAAACCAATACAACTTTTGAATTTTACATATAAAGATCTAAAATTATCTAATTAAGAACTGGAGATTTTACTGCAAGACATAGTAACCACAAATTATATAATAGGTATGCTCTTTATTCAGACTAAATAAAAAACTCAATTAATAAACCAACAGTGCAATTGCTCTTCCTTACCAGTATAATTTGAATTCAAAATTTTAAACTAATTATAGATTAGAGATAATGCTTTGTCATAGAAAGTGTGAACACTTTCAGGTTGCATCTATGTACCCAAACTATTTTGATGTTTTTCAATTATGACTTTGTTGCTTGGATTTCCCCCTCTTGCTTGTTTACTGACTGCTCATTATTCTGTCATCTCACCTTCCCTGTCCTCTGGGAAACTTTTCCTAAATATTTCGGCTCTGGCTGAGCTTCCTCTTTCTTGAATTCTTATAGAAAGTTAAAATTTTGTTAAAAATATCAGTAGTTAATCATTTACCATTTAAAATTAATTAATTTCTTTATGTTTATTATATGCATCATTTATAAATAATCTTAATATTACCATTTCTGAAGGAAAAAATCAAAACATTAATTATAAAAGAAACATGGTGCTCAGCATAATACAGCTGCAAGTGGTTTTGCAATACAACCTATCATCTGATATTGAATACCTTGGGTTAATTTTAAGACTTGATGAATGCAGCTTTAATCTCATACCCCAATTTTAACCACAATGAGTGGACAATTCGTAGCACTAGGAATTCAGTAATTCTTGAAAGTTATAGTGTAATGAATTACGTGCAATCAATTAGAACCATTTAACAATTTTTCCAATAAATGAGCATAATCAAGATCCACAAGTATTTGTTTTTGAGTTGTAAGTTAATTAAAAGGCAAGCAGCACTCTCCTTATTGTTTTCAACAAATATATTTATTCATTCCTGTCAATAAAAATGATTGTTTCTCAAGAATTCTAATTAAAATTCCAGTTAAGTACTTAATTCTTTTACCCTCTAAACAATATACTTCCTTCATGTGCATTTGTACATTCAAATTATTACTTAGTGTAATGTGTGGTTGTGTAGTCTTCCAGTGTAAGTTGAAGTTTGTTTGCTTGGAACTCATATATCAGTTTTGTTCACTGCAAAATTTCAGATGGGCATAGGGCCTGATTCATCTCTAGAATCTTTATTTATAAAGGAATATTTATTTCTAGAATCTCTATCTTGTTCATTACTAACATAGTTCCTTTTTGTGTCTGACAGATTATCTTCCTTATGAACATTTTTTGTCTTTTGATAAATATAATTTTTGTCTATTAACCCCTCTGGAGCACAATTTCTTCATCTGTAAATGAGAATAACAGTGGCTCCTTCCTCGGAAGGTGTTTTGAGTATTAAATATGCTATATAGCCACTTTGAAAGGAGCCTGGCACACAGTGAATAAATGTAGCTATTATTACGTTTAGTAATGGTAGCCTGCAAAAGTGCTACTACAACACAACGCTGGTTGAAATAATGCTAAATAATCAATATGCCTGATTTTTCCCCTACAGAACCTACAGTAATAGTGGCCATTTTGCTGGCATAGAATAACAACAATTTGGTGCGTTTTTTTGTTTGTTTGTTTGTTGTTGTTGTTCTTGTTGCTTCCCGTTCCATGAGGATGCCTGGGTAAATGATAAATTCAACCTAGGTATACAAAATTAAAGAATTTAATTTTTTTGCTAAAAATTTATTGAATTAAAGAAATACCAAGTGGGAAAAATTTGTTCGGCAGGTGGAAGTATATTAAAAGCAGAGAAAGCATTATTTTAAAATCTTGCTTTTTCATATATTTATATTCATTTTTATCATTTAAATTTTTATTTTTCTCAAATTTCTGTGGAATTATATCTCAGAATATTTAACATGCCAGTCCATTGGTTGATGCTGTTGGATGAAAAAAGAATATATTCTAGTGGTGTTGCCATGAATCAGTCACAGAGGCCGAGCAGTTCTACCCTGGACTGAGAGTCAGTAACACAGTAATTTATTTGTAAGGGAATGAAGATCCTTCACATTAACAAAGGATCTTATACTGGAGCCCAGAAACTTTCCTTACAGAACCAAAAGCCAACATAGTAACACTGCTTTTTAGAGAACAAGAAAGGACCGTTTCACACTGACAGCTTCTGTTTGTGTATAAAGGATGTAGTATATAGTATAATCTAACTACTACTAATTATGATGAATGGGTGATTTAATTCAAAGTGAAATTAAATTATAATTAGAGATGCTATTTTTTGCTCAGCCTAGGCTGTCACATTCTTTACAATTACTTAAAAATATTAGAGGCTTAGTCTTTGGGAAGATTTACCAGAGAATTGGACTGTTTTTAGATTTATAAACTAAGGAAATGTAAATTGAGAACTTCTTTGACCGATCCCAGAAAAAATTCATTTGTTGTCTCTCCTTTACAGTTAATTATTGTGAATAAGAATATTTGTGCTTTAATCTAAATTCTGAAAACAAGTGTCAAGATATGAAATAACTATATAGTTTGAATAGTTTTTGCTGTTGGTATAGAAGACCAGGGACTCCCCCACACTTCACCACTGTCACCCACCAAAGAACAACACCCCCCCCCAAAAAAAACCCTCAAAAAACCCTTGAATGATGAAAGGTCATACCCGTCAGGAATGGACTGTCATTCTTTCAAGACTTACAGTTTTCTTAACTCTCACATTAAGATTTGTGAGTGCAGAAAAGACTTCTAAATATAACTCCATAGACTCCCAATACTTAACAGACTTGGAAACAAATGACTTTTTTATTGTTCCAAAAATAAAAGACTGCCAAAAGGATGAGCACTTGCCATCATTACATTGATTTAAAAGAATATGCCCAGACTTTGAATGTAATTCTAAAACGGGAATTAAAAAAAAGTTGGAACAATGGAAGTGTTAAAGGAATGTGTATAAGTGGGCTGACAGCATCATGCCTTTTTCATTTGTGCATGTATTGTTCACCCTATTCCAAAACGTCTGAGAAAGGCTAGCATTCATTTAGAAATATAAGTTCTGGCATTTAAAAAAACCCATATAACTTTATTACACTGTTATCAAATCTACACTATAAGAATTTTTACCATTCCACATCAATAAGACAAATCCAACAAATTTTTTGAATACATTATTTTTCTCTTTTTTGTTTTATATATAGATTTATGTAAGAAACATTTATTGGTACTTTAAATGGTGGTATTTTAAATGAATTTTTAGGGGGGATGATTATGTGAAATGATTCATCTTTTTATTCACTTGCTTTCATCTAAGCCAAGATGATAAATCTACAGAAACATCATTGGTGAAAATTAGAGTATGATCTTTTTGTTACAATATTTTTTTCTTTTGGGAAATTCAGGAATTCAGAAAATTAAGTTATTATGTGTTGCTCTGAATGAAATTCTGCAGCCCAATTTTAGTAGCACTGAATTTCTTGTCTTTCTGTAATCAGTAAGAGGAATGCAGTGAGTACTGAGCGTCTCAGCCTGCCCTTTAATTCACAGGTGACACTGAAATTGTACATTTTTTCAAGCGCTCCAGCCTTCCCAAACTCAATTGTTAACAGATCAAGTTTCTGTGAACAGGAAGCAGATAAGAGTTGTCATTCTCTTTCATAATCCAAATAATAAATATATATTTGCCGGCCATATTATAAAACACTGCTCTTTATTTACAAGCTTCTCAAAATTTTAAGGAATTTATATTCATCACAATCCTGGGGTGTAGAGTCAGAAAACTTATTTTTAAGTTTCTACTGTGCTTCCTACTTACCTTAATGACTTTGGGGGATGTATCTGAAAATCTTCATTATTTTAAAAATGGAGATGGCAATCATGGCAGTGACCTTACAAGCAATTGAATTTGGGATTAGGGAAGTGCTTTGTGACTAGGAGGCCCAGTGAATTGCTACTCATATTAACGTGAACTGAAAAGAGTAACTCAGATGACCACCATCTTCATCACGGTGCCGACAGTACAGGGGAAGAGAATAGTAACAGGTTGTCCATTCTTTTGTTATTCTACTTTGTCTTGGGCTGTTTTTTAATAAACATGTAGTTAGAGGATGCTCACCTTATGCATCCCATATATTTAGGGTACAAAAGGTTATAAAATATGAGAAGCAGTTTGTAGTGGTGGAGAGAACTTAGACTTTGAATCTGGCTCTGCCCCTCACTAGCTCTGTGATCTTAGGAAAGTCAGTTAGTTGATCTGAGCCTATATTCACTCATCTGTAAAAGGAGTTAATAAATACTCACCTTACAAGACTGATGTGAGGATTAAAACCTGTACCTTGAGTCAAGTGCCTGGCACATTGTAGTTATCCACCAAACATTAATAGCTAACAATTAGCTATTTCTGTTTCTTTTTCTTTCCCATTCCAGTATTCTAGCCCCAAACTGTGTGATCAAACATATGTCACTTAAATTTTTAGACCGCATCTTGTCCATCTGTAAAATGAAGAATTTGGGTTAGGTGACTGCTGAGGTCCTTTGCATTTCTTACATCCGATGATTTCAGAAATGAGCGATATTCTGCTGCAGCAAGACTGCTCCAGATCTGTCCTTGAGAGGTTGGTGATGATTGGGTCTGCTGTGGAAGTTGACAGATGAAACTATAACAGGGTCCAGGCATCTGAGGGCCAGCAATGAAGGAAACCAGAAGATGATGACAAACAGAAGCACAGAGCATTACAGATATACTTCCTTTACTTTATAATGAGGAATGATGCCACTGGACATAAGGCCACAAGGTAGTCTTTGCAGTCTGAGGGGTCAGAGATCTGCTTGCCCTTGGTACCCCAGGCTTTCCTATATAGGCTGTTCTTTCCAACTTTTGAAACTTCCTATAGAGTACCACTGTCCAGATCAACAAATATTTATTCCTCTGAGTTAGTCTGGATTCCTGGTGCTGAGTATTGTTTAGGAACTACTGAGAATGATTACTTTCTCCAGTATAACACATTGCATCCAAAGGAAGCAGATTTGAACAAAGATAGTGCAAGCTTCTGAGCAGGCATGAAGACCTCCCTGAGGGTAGCTGCATGGTCACGGAAACTCCATGTTCTTATATGGCAAATTATATCATTGTAAAAGTGTGGTGTCTGCACCTTATTTTTTAATTTTATTTTTTCAATTAATTAATTAATTAATTAATTTTAACATTTACTCGTACTTTTTTCTGGGGTACACTGTGTTGTTTCAGTATATACATATACTGCACAATCATTCATTTAGGGTAGATAGAATAGCATTGTACCTGTTATTTCACAATTTCTCCTACCCCTCTCTCCCTCCCCTCTCGGTCTCTAGTAAGCATTATTCTACTCTTTACTTCTATGAGTACCACGTTTTTTTACTTAGAGACTATATTTGAGTAAGATTGTGCTCTGTTTTTCTGTGCCTGACTTTCTTCATTTAACATGATAGTTTCCAGTTCCATTCATGTTGCTACAAATGATAGGATATCATTTCTTTTAATAGCTGAATAGTATGCAATTGTGAATATTATACCACAGTTTATTTCATCTATTCATCCATTGATGGGCACTCAGGTTGATTCCCTCTCTTGGCTATTGTGAATAGTGCTGTGATGAACATGGGAGTGGAGGTGTCTCTGATATATTGATTTCATTTCCTTTGGGTATATACCCAGTAGTAGGATAGTTGGATCGTAGGGTAGATGAATTTTTAGTTCTCTGAGTAACCTCCATACTGTTTTCCACAATGGCTGTACCAATTTACATTCCCACCAGCAATGTAGGAGGGTTCCCTTTCTCTGCAACCTTGCCAGCATTTGATGTATATTTTGTCTTGTTGATAAATAGCCATTCTAACTGGTGTGAGATGATATTTCATTGTGGTTTTAATTTGCATTTCCATGATGATTAGTGATGTTGAGCACTTTTTCATGTGCTTGTTGGCCATTTGTATGCCTTGTTTTGAGACATGTCTGTGCAGGGCCTTTGCCATGTTTTAATTGGGTTATTTGTTTTTTTGCTGTTAGATTGAGTTCCTTATATATTCTGGATATTAGCCCCTTATCAGATGTATAGTTTGCAAACACTTTATTCCATTCTGTAGATTGTCTGTTCACTTTGTTGATGGTTTCCCTTGCTGTGCAGAATGTTTTAGTTTGATGTATTTGGTGTATTTTTGCTTTAGTTGCCCATGCCTTCATAATCTCACTCAAAAGAAGTGCTGCTCAGTCCCATTTTGTACAACATTTCCCCTATGTTTTCTTCTAGTAGTTTTATAGTTTTGGGTCTTAAATTTAGGCTTTTAACCCATTTTGAGTAGTTTTTCTTATATGGTGAGAGATAATGGTCTAATTTCAATCTTCTACATGTGGATATCCAATTTTCCCAGCATGATTTATTGAAGAGGCTGTCCTTTCCCCAATGTATATTCTTGGGAACTTTGTTGAAAATTATTTAGCTGTTAAGTGTGTGAATTTATTTCTGGGCTCTCTATTCTGTTCCATTGGTCTATTAGTCTATTTTTATGCCAGTACCATGCTGTTTTGGTTACTATAGTTTTATAGTATATTTTGAAATCAGGAAGTGTGATGTCTCCAACTTTGTTCTTTTTGTTCAAAATTTCTTTAGGTATATGGAGTCTTTTGTGGTTCTATTCAAATTTTTAGATCTTTTTTTTCTATTTCTATGAAGAATGTCATTGGTATTTTGATAGGGATTGGCTTGAATCTGTAGATTGCTTTAGTTAATATAAATATTTTTATGATCTTAATTCTTCCAACCCATGAACATAGGTTATTTTTCCATTTATTTGTGTCCTCTTCAATTTTTCTTCATCAGTGTTTCATAGTTTTCACTGTAGAAGTCTTTCACCTCCTCGGTTGAATTTACTCCTAGGTATTTCGTTTTTGTGGTAGCTATTGTGCATAGGATTACTTTTTGATTTTTTTCTTTGGCTATTTTGTTATTGGAATATAGGAAGGCTATTAATTTTTGTTTATTGATTTTGTATCCTGCCACTATACTGAATTCATTTATTAGTTTTAGTAATTTTTTGGTGGTGTCTTTAGGGTTTTCTATGTATAGGATCATGTCAACTGCAAATAGGGATAGTTTGACTTCTTCCTTTCCAATCTGGTGCTTTTTATTGCTTTCTCTTGTCTTACTGCACTGCCTAGTATTTCCAGTAGTATGTTGAATAAGAGTGGGCAAAGTGGGCATCATTGTCTTGCTCCAGATCATAGAGGAGAAGACTTCAATTTTTGTCCATTCAATATGATATTAGCTGTGGGTTTGTTGTATATGGCTTTTATTGTGTTGTGGTGCATTCCTTCTATACTTGATTTGCTGAGCATTTTTATTATGAAGTTGAGTTGGATTTTATCAAATGCTTTTTCTGCATCTATTAAAATGATCATATGGTTTCTTCCCTTCATTCTGTTGATGTTATGTATCACACTTATTGATTTGCATGTATTGAATCATCCTTGCATCCCTGGGATGAATCACACTTGATCATGGTGAATGATCTTTTAAATGTGTTGTTGGATTCTGCTTGCTAGTGTTTTGTTGAAGATATTCACATCTGGATTCGTTAGGTATATTGGTATGTAGTTTTCTTTTTTGTGTGTGTCTTTTTCTGGTTTTGGTATGTATGTAAAGCTGGCCTCACAGAAATAGTTTGGAATTATTTCCTCCTCTTCAATTTTTTGGAAGAGTTTGAGAATTGGTGCTAGTTCTTCTTTAAATGTTTGGTAGAATTTTGGAGTAAAGCCATCTGTTCCTGGTTTTGTTTGTTTGTTTGTTGGGAGACTTTTTATTATTGCTTCATCTTGTTACTTGTTATTGGTCTGTTTAGATCTTCCAGTTCTTCATGTTTCAACTTTGGTGAGTCATATGTGTCCAGAAATTTTTCCATTTCTTCTATTTTTTCAGTTTGTTCACATATAGTTGTTTGTAGTAGTTTATTATGATCCTTTGTATTTCTGTAGTATCGATTGTAAGGTCTCCTTTTCCATTTATGATTTTATTTATTTGAGTCTTCTCTTTTTTTTTCATTAGTCTAGATAAAGTTTTGTCAATTTTGTTGGTATTTTCAAAATACCAACTGTTTGTTTAATCGATCTTTTGTATTTTTTTTTAATCCCTAATTTATTTATTTCTGCTCTGATCTTTGTTATTTCTCCCCTTCTACTGAATTTGGGTTTGGTTTGTTCTTGTTTTTCTCATCCCTTGAGGTGGATTGGTAGGTTATTTATTTGAAGTCTTTGTTCTTTTTTGATGTAAGGATTTATTGCTATAAAATTCCCTCTTAGAACTGCTTTTGCTATAGAATAATAAATCTGTATTTTACAGATTCAGGTATGTTGTGTTTTCTTTTTCCTTTGCCTCAGGAATTTTTAAATTTCCTTTTCAATTTTTTCTTTGACCCATTTGTTTTTTAGGAGCATGTTGCTTAATTTCAATGTGTTTGTACAGTTTCTGGTATCCCTTTTGTTGTTGATTTCTGGTTTTATTTCATTGTGGTCAGACAAGGTAGTTGATATGATTTCCTTTTTTTCAAATTTGTTGAGAATCGTTTGTGACCTAACATATGGTCTATTCCAGAGAATAATCTGTGTGCTGCTGGGAAGAATGTGTATTCTACAGTTGTTGGATGAAATGTAAAATATATTTCCATTAGGTCCAATTGGTCTAGAATAGAGATTAATTCTGATGTTTCCTGGTTAATTTTTCTGTCTGGATCATCCATCCTTTGCTGACAGTGGTGTGGTAAGGTCCCCAACTATTGTGGTTTTTGGAGTCTATTTCTCCTGTTAGGTCTAATAGTAATTGCTTTTCATAACTGGGTGCTCCAGGGTTGGGAGGTTATATATTTAGAATTGTTATATCCTCCTATTGAATTGATCCCTTTATCATTATATAATGACATTCCTTATCTTTTTTTTTACTTCCCTTGGCTTGAAGTCTATTTTATCTGATGGAAGTATAGTTAATCCTGTTCTCTTGGTTTCCATTTGCATGAAATATCTTTTTCCATCTCTTCACTCTCATATTGTGTGTATCTTTATTAGTGAAGTGAGTTTCTTGTAGGCAGCATATTGTTGGTTTTTGTTTTATAAGCCATTGAGCCACTCTGTGTCTTTTAATTGGGGCATTTAATCCATTTACACTTAGAGTTATTATTAATATGTAGGGACTTGTAACTGCCCTTTTGTTACATTTTTTCTGCTTGTTTTTTGATCAATTTTTCCTTTTTTCTGGTATACTGCCTTCTTTTGTGTTTGAGTGGTTTTCTCTAGCAGTGTATTTTATTTTCTCAGTATTTATTTTTAGTATGTCTCTTATAAGTTTTGATGTTATGGTTACCATGAGGCTTACAAAAACATGTTATAGTATTAACATATTATTTTAGACTAATAACAACTTAACTTTGATATCTAAGAAAAAAGAAAAAATAACACCAACTCTGTGCTTTGGTGTCCCTTGCCCCCAACTTTTTGACAATTTTTTGTTTCAAGTTACATCTTTTAATATTGCTTATCTCTTATATGGTTGTTGTATATGTTAGTGTCTTATTAGGTTTGTCCTTTAGTCTTCATACTAAGGTTGTAAGTGGATTATTCACCACCCTTATGACATTGGAGTATTCTGAAGTTGTCTTGAACTTACTTTAGTAATGAGTTATTTACCATCAAATGTTTTCTTGCTGCTTAGAATTGTCTTCTTTGAGACTGAAGAACTTCCTTTAGCATTTCTTGTAGGGCAGGTCTAGTGTTGATGAATTCCCTTAGCTTTTGTTTGTCTGGGAAAGACTTTATTTCTCCTTCATATCTGAAGGTTAGTCTTGCTGGGTAGAGGATTTTTGGCTTCAGCACCCTGAATATCTCCTCCTATTCCTTTTGGTCTGTTGGGTTTCTTCTGAGAATTTGGTGAGAGATGTATTGATGTGTCTTTTTCTCTTGTTGCTTTCAGTATTCTTTCTTTGCCTTTGGTTCTTGATAATTTGATTATGATGTGCCTTGGGGTGTTCCTTGTTGGACTGAATTTGATTGGAATCCTCTGGGCTTTATATACCTGGATGCTATCATCTTTCTCCATACTTGGGAAAATTTCAGCCATCATTCTTTTGAATATACTTTCCATATCTCTTCCTTTTTCCTCTCCTTCAACTGTGCCAATTATGCATAGTTATTTCACTTACTGGATTTCCATATTTGCTGTAGTTCTGTTTTGTTTTTAATTATTTTTTTCTCCTCCTATTGATAATTTCATCTTCAAGCTCACTGGTTCTTTCCTCTGTTTGATTAAGTCTGCTGTTGGAGCTTTCTATTGAGTTTTTCAGTTCAAATAATACATTCTTTATTTCTAGAATTTGTATTCTTTTTAAAAATTGATTCAATTCCTTTGTTAAGTTTCTCATTCTGCTCCTGGATTGTTTTCCACATATCATTTAATTTTCTATCTGTATTTTTTTTATGACTCCCCAAACATCCTTAAGAGGGTTATTCTGAATTCTCTGTCTCAGGCATTTCATAAATTCACTGTTCTTCTGGGTCCTTGCTCGTGTTTTGTTTGTTTTCTTTGTTAGTGTCATATTTCTCTGTTCTTCCTTGACCTTTGCTTCTTGACATTAATGCCTGGGCATTTGAGCAGATGGTTACATCTTCTAGATTTTGGTGTTTTTGGTGGTGTTGGTCCTTTACTGGTTAATATCTGAGCTTTGATCTCTCATCTGTGGTTTTTCTTCTCAGTTCTGTGATGAATTATTAACTACCATCACCACTTAAACTCTGCATTGGAACTAATGTGTTGTCCTTTGATTAATTCCAAAATTACGGGAGCTTTCTGTGAGGACCAGCACTTGAGTTCTGTGTTTGAACTAAATTGCTGCTTTGCTGCTGATTCTCTGGGGAAGGATTTTTGTGCAGATCAGATTTTAATTGTTGTCTTTTTAATAATTTCTGGGTCTTGTGAGGTCAGGTACACCTGAGTTGTGTGGAAATTCTGTCCTGGGACTGAGTCTTTCTAGCAAACTGTGGACCCTGAAGTTCTGTTGCCTTGACCAGTCTCCCCTGAGTGTACCTGTGCCAATTGGAAGGCAGATCAGCTGCCCACATCATACCCCAATGTTCCCCCAGTGGTCCAGCTTATCTGCTGGCACTCCACACACTTCCTGTGGGGTGGGCCATGCAGGGTCCCTTGTGATGACACACCAGTCTCTTGGTGGTTCCTTTCTTAGATCAGCTAGGGCCCCTCACTCCTATGTGGGTCTGTAGGAAGCCTTTCAGTGGTCTCCCTGGCCTAGGGGCTGGTACAGTATGCTCTGAGGCCCTCTTCTTCTCTGCAGACCAAGAAACTTCATGCAAAGGGCTCAGCTGAGGCTTTTGCTGGCTTCTGCTCTGTGCTGCATCTTCTTCCTGCCCCTCATTGGGCCGGACCTGAAGCAGCTGAGTTTTAAAACAGTCAGAGTGGTCTCTTTTCCCTCTTGCTGCAGCTTCTACCATCTTCATGAATTCTGTGGGTGTTTCTTCCTCTTCTCCTGAGCTCCAGTGGCTCCAGGTTGGCAGTCTGTGCTTTTTAATAGTTGTAAATTGGTCAGTTGTCAGGGAGAGTGACACCAGGGATTGTCTATTCTGCCATCTTGATGACATTCATATCTTATTATATAGATGTTGCTAATGACTTTTCATCTCTTTCTTTGGGTCCAACATTCCTGACTTTTAAAATTCAAATTTCCTTCCCTTAGATCTTCCCATTGGCCTTTGGATTGGTGGAAGATACAATAACATAAAAAGAACCTATAAAACAACTTAGTATTCCCATGGAAAATTAGTAAACTATCCTAATCTACAATACTACTCTTACACCCATGCAAGAGGGCCCTTGCCCTGCTCTGTTTCTGCTTTGGCTGTCATGTTCTCCAGGGGTCAAAGAGTCTGTGGTCCAATGGGACATGCCTCTGCAGTCCTTACACCTTTTCCTCATCTAGACCATGTTTCAAGTATTTGGGACCCCAGAATTCCTTTCCCCCAAAATATTGTGAATTGCTTACTTACTTGCTGAGTCTGCATGAATCTTTTCCCTGAGTCTGGTGTCAGGCAAGATTAAAGTTGATCTGGAGGAAGAACTGAACCAATGAGTAGTACATTCCTTGGTTTAAGGGTGGTTAAGGAGTGGTGGGTTGCAGAATGGGAGGGGTAGATAAAACTTAGACAGAACTTAGATGTAGGTTGGGGTAGACATACCTGTAGCATGAGAATCCTGATGGTGTGGGACAAAGATAGATGCAAAGAAGAGGGAAGAGGCTAGGGACAGGAGTCAAGGTGGCCCTTGGTGTGGGTTTGGCTTTTCCTACACTGCCACAGTCCTGGAGGCATTCCAAGGAGTGCAACAACTGCAAAGAAAGGAATATATAACACATTTTATTTAAGAATTTATTGCCTTGATTTATAACTTTTAATATTTAGATGTGTACCACATGAGTCTATATTTTACTTTTGAACCAAGCTCCCAAAATTTTAGGGGGGTCAGTTAGAAATTTATCTTTAAAGTACCAATAGAGGCATAATTCTTCTACATTCCTGGCCTTCTCATACACTACTCCTGTTTCTTATTTGAAAAGAAATATAAAAGCCCAAAGTTGGTTTTACAAGTTTCATTTACCTTTGCTATGATTTTTGCCCTTGAGTCAAAAGGGTTTATCTTGTGGGCCCAGAAAGCAAACACATTGTGGCACAGGTTGTCTACTGTGCTAGTTAGAAGAATTGCAATTACTGACTATTCTCAATTCCTAGACTTTGGAAAATATTGACAGGATCTTCCACCCTCAACTTTAGTATTAATACCTGTCGAATTGATAAAACTGTTTGGGGCTTAGGTATGTAGACCTGAGTCAGAGGATTTAAAACTTTTGGGATTCAACATAATGGATTTTCTCATATTAGGCCCCTGCAGAAAGCAGAAGATAAGAATAACTCTGGTTAAAATACAAAGAGGATTTACCAACTAACTTCAGAAAGATGCTGGAAAGAATGAATAATTTTTATAAAACACATTTGAAAAATTTGCTAGTTAATAATAGGATTGCTATCCAGAGTGTAAACTTTTTCAGAAACTCATTATCCTGGAGTCTTACACATCAATGCTCATGATTTCCTGGGTACAATCATAGCAACACCTATTTATACACACTTGTCATTTGAGGTTCTCAAAGTAAAAAATAGCTGTTGTTTAGAATCTGACTCTAGTTTGAATACCAAAATAACAGTATAGTTTAGAACTTCATGGTTTTGCTAATGGAGTGTCATGTTTACTAATGTTTTAATCTTCATTTCTATAATAACGACAACTAAAAGGAGAGCGTTGTTCTTTTCCGATGAAGCTGCATTCACACCAGAATTCTATCCTAATAACGAAAATCAGGAAGTGAGGAGGATTATGGTTCTAGGAATTATTCAATTTTAGCAACTTATAGAAAAGCTACCAGTACTATGAATCTGAGTGCTCTCTCTTTTTTTTTAAATCATGCCTAGCATTGCTTATTTTTATAATTTATTGTCCTCTGATCTAGGAGGAAAACATCTATTTTTGTATTTTTCTCTCAGAAACAATAATAATTAGGTTTCTCAAGAACTTACCTACTTTTTCAAGATGAAAGTGATATATTGGTACAATGATTATGTTACCATTTTCAGGGTAAGGGATAAATGAACTTCTCACCAAAAAGTAGAAATGGGAGGTGAGTGGGAGTAGGGTCTGCCAGCAACTGTCAAATGACAGAGCAATAACTTTTGATAAAAGAGTAAAAAAATTCTGCTTCATTGATTTTATCTAGCTTCGCCTAGTATTTTCTAGTGGGCCACTTTGTGTGTGTGTCTGTAAGTGTTTTCTTTTTGTGAATGTCATAAAACTAGTGATTCAATTTTTAAAAAACCATAAGGTCTAGAAACTGATGTACAAGAAAAAATAAAAGCTACTGAGTGCTATTATAGTGTACTATTCCAGAGCTTCCTTATCTACCAACAAGATAGGCTACCAACTCAAGTTTTTTTTGGGGGTGGGGGGCTGGCAGGTACAGGGACCTGAATCCATGACCATGGTGTTATAAAACCTCCTTCTAACCAGCTGAGCTAACAGGCCAGCCCAACCAACTCAATTTTTGAAGTAGTGTAAAAAGTGAGACAGATGAGTGTTATCTAATGATACAACAATAGAAAACATTGAGCAAATAAATTAATAATAATTATTGTGAATTCTTCACTGCAAAATAGAATTAGGAAGGACTACCAGTATCTAATTTTTCTAAAACAAAATGTGGAATAAAATATAATAAAATAAGGAAGAGTTGACAGTGGGCTATAAAGAGGATGGTCATTTTTTTTAAATCTAGGAAGTCAAACATCCACGATGTATGAGCTATCCCTGCTTTGCCTGAGAACTAGAGTTTACAGTTAGAAGAATGTGGGAGGAAGATTAAAATATAAAGTACAGTAATTCCACACAGCAGTTGTATTCCATATTTCCGAGACCCTGATTTCCCCTAGTACCCTTCAGTGCTGCATAGCTCTGATGATAGCTTCTTAGATGGTCAGAGCTGAGCTGGTATATGGTTTTAGAAAGACAAGAATTGTCCCCAAGTGTGGAGCATAGTTACTATTCTACCGCCATGGCCTCCTACCACAGCAAGAGTGGAAGGTGGCCACTTTACCCTCATGTTGCCTCGAGGGGTTGTCAACTGTTACCAGGATTCACACTGTTAGAAAAAAGGTTACCTGTTAGTATAAACATATTGAAATGTATTTTATAATATTTATTATTTAATTATAAAAAATCTAATAACTTAAAAGCATCTTTAAAACATAATATCATTGAACATCAATTAATGGGGTAGATATTGATACTTTAATTTTCAATAGTAATTTTCCCAAAAACGAAAATGGAAATTACACAATTTGACCAATGTTCTCTGTGTAAATCATTTCCCTTTCTTGTTTACTATCAGCAACTACATCAGAATGTCATTCCTGATGGAATTAACATGCATTTCTTAAAGAATAAAGGCCAAAAAAGTAAATTAAGAATAATTCAATTGGCAGAAAGAGTACCTACCACTTTGTTTTATTTTATATTTTTAGATCTGGGAAAGGTAAAGGGCTATCAGTAAAGTAAAATTAACATTTAGGTACCTAAGCAAACACAAGGTCATTTGGCTTTTCTTTCAGTTTTACCCCATAGTGTCATTTGGGAAATGGATTGGTTTCACACCTAAAATAGGAGAATGAAAGAGTGAAGTTGTCAGTGACCTAAGGTAAATGTCTGATGCAAACATAATTGTTTTTCTCATGTTGCCTGAATGGTCTCAAACTCTCTAGATTTCTAGGCTCCATGTTATTGTAATTTCCAGTAAAATCATTTGTATTTCTATTTTGCATTTTATGGCAGGAACTACAGAATCCTGTATTAATAGGATTTGGGAAGTTCGATTTGGAGGCACTGCAGGTGCTTATCTGTAAGCTTGAACTCTCGTCTCTTCCTTACAGCTTCTCCTAGCTCTCTTCTGAACATTTTATCGTCTCTTTGTGCTTCTCCTGCCCTTCTTGTTTGCTCCTACCCAAAGTGCCAAGAAAACCTTTCTACAATGCCCCAAGTTAGGGACTAACCTTTCTCTTCCCTTACTAGTTGGAATGCTAAATCTTCATATTGTTTTTGCATAAAGAGTAATTTAGACGTTTTGTTTTAACCTGAACATTGTCTTTAATAATCAAAAGTCTCTTGTTTTTCTAAACCAACTTTTCTTATACTTAAGACATCTTTACACACTTAAAATACTGAGGGCCCTAAAGAGCTTTTCTGTATGTCGTTATATCTACTGATATTTATCCTACCAGGAATTAAAAAAGAAATATTAAAAGTATTGCTATGGTAATAATGTTTGTGTCCCCCCCAAATTTGTATGTTGAAACCTAATTCCCAATCATAAATTATTAAGAGGTGGGACCTTTAGGAGGTGATTTGGACAAGAGGACAGAGACTTCATGAATAGAATTAGTTCCCATATAAAAAGGCCCAAGGGAACTGGTTCATCCCTTCCACCATGTCCCGTCTACCTTGTGAAGATGCAGCAAAGAAAGTGCCATCTATGCACCTATGAACCAGAGAGTGAGCCCTCACTAGATGCCAAATCTGGTGGTAGCTTGATCATGGACTTCCCAGACTCCAGAACAGTGAGAAATAAACTTCTGTTTATAAGCCACCCAGTTTGTGGTATTTTTATTATAGCAGACTAAGACAAATATTTATGTATTAATTTATTCAAAAATAACAATAAAGTTTCAGTTATGCAAGATGAATAAGTTCTAGAGACCTGCTGTACAACATTGTGCCTGTAGTTAGCTATCCTGTATTGTGCAGTTAAAAATCTGTTAAGAGGGTAGATATCATGTTGTGTTCTTACCACAACAAAAATAATTAACAATAACCAATTCATTGCATGTTTTTATTAAAAAAACTGTATTTTTCAAAACCAAAAAAAATGTTAGCAAGAAAGGCAGCATTGTTGTACATTTTCAAAAATCTTTTTAAAGTCTGGCTTAATTGAAGACTGGATTCTCATTTTTGCTTCTATGTTCAAGCTGTTGTAATATCTTGTTTTGGTTGAAGTATATAAAGAAAATCTGGTTGAAGTTTCTGAAGTATAGAAAGTATCTGAAGAAGTATATAAAGAAAATTCTCTGAGAGTAGTCAGTTCTGCTAAGATGGCACATATGAATTCCTAAAAAGCACTGAGCTATGCAAAATTATGCTGTAAAAACTTCAAGGTCTTTTAGAAAAAATGAGGTTAGGATTATAGTACCCAAAAACTTCTCAGTGACTCACACACACAAAAAAGCCAGATAGAAATCTAATTGAAAAAAAAAGGCATCTAATAAAAATGGTAGCACAGTTTTATATGTTAAATAGTTAAGAAATGAATAAATACAGCACTTTACCTTGAAAAAGTCTTGTAGTTTGTGTGTGAAACTGGGTGTATTCGCTCCCACCAGGCAGGCCTTCGAGGCTCCCAGGTCTTCCACTCTGAGAGACAGAGAACAAAAGAGAGATGAAGAGAGAAAAAGAAACAGAATACAGAGGGGAACATACAAAATAGGCTGAGAGGAAATGGGATAATTAAAGAGAGGGAAGTTGCAGGCCATGAATTCTTGGTAGTTAGAAGGGTTGTATCTTGTGAGCTTTGTGAAGTGGTGGCACAGGGTTTTATCTTGTGAGCTTTGTGAAGTGGTGGCACAGGGTGATTGAAATTAAAGGTCACATGGTAGTACCAGTGTGGAGGGGTGTGGCCCCATGTCCTTGTGAGATGTGTGCCTGCGTATGAGAAAATGTAATACGTCTTCCTTACCCATCTCAAGGTTTACAGCTGATACCTCTATAACGAGAGACAGATCAATAAGAAAAAAGCATAACAAATTTGTTTAACAAAGTTTTACATGACATGGGAGCCTTTAGAAATGAAGACCCAAAAGACACGAGAAAACTGTGTATTTTTATGGTTAGGTTAAATAAAGAGTGGACAGTCCTGTAGAAACGTACCTGGGCAAAAAAGGGGGTATGACCTAATGGTAACAAACTGGAAGAAACTCAGCAAGGCCTGTTTGTTCAGATCTTCTTGGCCACTCTGTGTAGTATTTCTTCCTGCTGGGTATAGGGCAGAAGACCCCTGGAATAAGGGTCTTATGAACCACTTTCAGGCAAGGTAGGTCAGAGAATTCCTTTATGACCATGCTTTACACAGAAAGGTGGGGGAAAGTCAGAATGACCTTGGTTTTGCATCTTTCTCAATACTCCATATTTTGAAGTATTGCGTTCTGAGCCCTGACATCATCCTTCCTAGCAGCTCTGTTAAGTTAGCTGCAATTTTCTGCATTCAACTAACGGCTGTTGTTGGCGTAAATTTAGATTTTCACAACAAGCATTAAAATAGAACTCACTGTATTTTAGTAGTCTTTTTAGATAATTGTGAATATTTTTTGATATTGCACCAAATCTCAAATAATGGTAGGTTCTTAAAGTTTAGTTGCAATAAACAGATTCACGAGCTTTTCCTTACTCCTTACATTAAAACCACGACCTCCATGATATTTTGAGTGAATTTTTACCCACACAAGATTTTGTAATATTATCTTTTGGTTAATTGAAAAATATTCATTAACCAAGTGATGCAGATCTTCCAAATGGTGACATAGTTCATTGTACAATATTTTAAAAAAAAAACACATTTGTTGAAGTCACCACTGAGCTCTTCAGAAAAGTCATTATTGGGAGGTGTCAGTCACATGGTGACACATCCAGTTTCCCTAAATTCTTAATATTTAATAACTTAAATTACTTTACTGCTTCAGCAAAAGCATTTTTTACTTTTATTTTTTATTTTTTTTCTTTTTATATGGAACGCTTCACCAATTTGTGTGCCATTCTTGTGCAGCGGCCATGCTAATCTTCCCTATATCGTTCCAGTTTTAGTATATGTGCTGCTAAAGTGAGCACACCAAAAACATTTTAAATAAAACTGACTTTTTTTTTTTTTTGGTAATTGTGAGTGTGGTGGTGAAGACAGCAAGGACTACTAGTACAGCTTCTTGCTATCGCTTTGCTTTGGGGTAAGACACCAACATTTTCATCCACCGTGCTTTTGCACCACCAAAATGTAAATGTCAACACAGTGAAAAAGATCAGTAATGTCGTAGTATTTTTATGAAAATAATTTTGACCTCACAGATCCCCTGAAAGTGTTTCAGGGTTCACATACAATAATTAGAGAACTGTAGTTCAGTACCCAAGGATCAACTATACCTGTCTTTTATCTTTTTTTTTTTTTTTTGACCGGTAAGGGGGTCGCAACTCTTGGCTCAGTGTCGTCTGCCCCATGCTTAGCAAGTGAGCGCACCGGCCATCCCTATATAGGATCCGAACCCGCGGCCTCAGCAGGCACTACCAGCGCTGCACTCTCCAGAGTGAGCCATGGGGCTGGCCCCTTTACCTTTAATAATGTAGACAACTGGAACAAGCTTAGAAACTATGGCATTTCTTAAATAGCCTTAAATAGCTACAGAAAAGTTTTTGATTGGATTCTAGGTTAATACAGATATAAATTTATTTACAAGAAACTGTCTTGGAGAGTGGAAAGGAGGATAATAGAATATTTTTTTTCCTTCTAGTTGAAAGAAAAAAGTTAGGGGATTTTAAAAAGTTATATAGGAAAAATGTTACTTGTACATATTTTAAAAAATTCATCTAAACCTTATATTTAATGAGCTATAGAAGGTATTTCATTTCACTGATGAGTTATATTTGCTAAAATTGGTGTTTCAGAATGTCAGTTGGTTTATGTTCTGAGAAAGAGAGTTCTGAATGGTGTTTCTAAATACCACCCTTCATCTCCACCCCAAGACCATTGGTCATAAGGTCAGTAGACTTTCCATGAAATATAACAATAAAGCTGGAAAAAGTTGAAGAAAGTGAAACAGGAACTCTTACACGTAGGAAGAAGAAAGACATACAATAAAGAAAACATTTTGGTAACCTCCACTCTGTTAACTGATACAAAATTAAAAGTTAGACAACAGACCCAATAACTTCTACCCCATTCTGAATAATTTCAGCTTTTCATGGGGAAGCAGGATTATCTCAGTTCTCATAGTCAGTCAAACATGTTTGTGAGGATCTTTGTCAAGAAGGTAGAAGCTGAAAAAAGCACATGGCTTATGTTTATCAGAATGTATTTCATGTATTTGTCTCACATATACATAATACTTGTTGTTTAGTGAATTTTTTTTATAGACTCAATTCATTGGCTAAAAGAGAATAGGGAAAGAGAAATGAGGAATAAGGACTTGAAGCATGTAACGTTGCTTAATACCATATAGAAATATTGGTGCATGCATTATTAGCAAGAGAAATTTCCTGTTAGGAATTAGAAAGTTGGTACATAGTATTGGGTTTAGTTGCAGCAAACATTTTTAAAAAACCCACAATTAATAGTGGCTTAAACAAAATAGAACTTTATTTTTTTCACAAATAAAACAAGCCTGGAAGTTGGCAATTTAGGAATAGTAGAGTGTTCACTATGTCATCAGGCATGCTGGTTTCTATATTTCTTCTGTACACGTCAGTATATAGTTTTTATCTTCAAGTTCATCTTAAAATCCAATAAGGCTGCTGGGGTCCAGATATCAAAACCACATTCCAGGCAAGCAGCAAGAATTAATGGAAGATTATCTCTTCCTTTTAGGGAGACTCACATGGCATTTTTGCTAATATCTCATTGACCAGGTTTAGAAATCTAGCTGCAAGGGAAGAAGAAAAATTGTGTTTTTTAGCTGTACACATGTATACCTGGAATGAAATTAAGGTGCCTCTGCCTCTGCCACAGGAATAGTCTTTGCTTTTGTAAACATCTTGATAATTTTCATCTCAGATAGTATTCTAGTTGGTCATATATTAAGTATTGGAATGAAATATTTTTATAATTGTATTTAAAACATAACTGCAAATCCCAGAATTTGAATTTAAAACTGAATGATTGAATGGTTTTAAAATCTTAGAGCCACATGTTAGTAAAGAGTTGAGTTTTAACCTTTGAAAAGAGCAAGTCTGTACTATCCTCTCCTTTTGCCATGAAAACCAAAAAATCTGTGGCTTTGTGATGGTAAATTATACTTAATGTTCTATTAAATACTGCTTGATTATTAAAGAAAAAATCTGACAGATCCTTTAAAGTTCTGATAAAACAATGTATAATTCCCATGAATGTAGACTGTTGCTAGGAAATGGAGGAACCAAAAATTTTTCTTTACTCTGTGGAAATGTCCATCCTATTTTGGTTGCACAGTCTCAGTACCAGAGAACTGATTTTTTGAAATTATAATAAAAATTGTTTACCAGACAAAAAATATTCTTTCCTTCCCTTCGGAATGGAAAGACTAATATCAAGATAAATGCTAACCTTAGCTACTGATATAAATGACATAGAGAAATTTAATAATGAATATTCTTACCAAAGTGAGTTCTAGTAAAATTTCTGGATGATCTTCTAGTACAACAGAGTGATAGCCACAAATACTTAAAAGTTTGAAGTAAAAGGAAGAACAATTATTGAAAACCCAGAGATAGGCAATATTGACTTTCTAGAAGGGACCATAGTTTGAAATGCTGTTTTGATATCAATAAAAATGTGAGACCAATAACATGAAAGACTTACTACTTTATTGATTGAAATCTATATTTTTTAAAAAAGAATTCTTTAAGATGTGATGCTAAAATTGTTGCACTTTCATGTGTGAACTGATAAAAGTACTTAATGCATGTAAGTTTCAATTTCTCTGTATCTCTCTCTCTCTGTCTTTATCTCTGTGTTGCTTCATTTTCAGAAAAGTTCTCTATGAGGCTGAAAATTGCCAGCAGGGACTTTGGACTCAGAAGACTCTCAACACTTAAGATAACAGAGAAAGAGAATATTTTCCTACAGCTCTGGGCAACTACCAGGGAGAACTCTGATTGGCCATATCTAATAGATTCAACATCATCTCAACTAACTGGGATGAATGAGGGATAGTTTCTCAAAGGGGATGTGGTGTAAATTTCTCTCTCTCTCTCTCACACGCACACACACAAACACACATGTATATGCATGTATAATGCACTGGGTTTCCTGTAAGTGTATTTTATTTTAGTTTGTGATACAATGATATAAAGCCCAAATTCAGAATGATTTTGTTGTAGATAAGACAGAGCAGGGTATTGTGAATCTCATATATTGAATATTCTAATTTTTAAAAAATATTAACTCACAAGTGAAATGAGAATTAAGAAAACAGTATTACACGCTATTTGAGAAAATTTCTCACTTTTAGGTTATTTTCTTTAATCTACCTTGCCTGAAGGCCCTCAGAAATGCTGGATGAAAATAAAATTTACTTGAATACTTCTGAAACTATGAAAATACTGCCTTGGAGTATTCTCTATTGATTATATATGCACATTCTTTTTTAAACTGCCTCTCTTATGAGGTATTAATTTGTGCTTGGAACTTTTAGGTCTTTGATAACTTGATTGATTTTGCGCAGTCAGTAAAACATCAATCCTTTACTTAAGTAAAATTCGATAGAAAGTTTTCACCTGACATCACTCAGATTTTATTGAGGGTTTAATGCAATTTCTTTTGATATAATATCTCATTTCATTAATAATGAAAATAGGAATATACACCAGATTCTGAAATGAATTACAATCAGATCTATAGATGTGATTCCAAACCACATTTAAATGTCAGTTCAGTTTCAACTAACTTGATGAATAATCATACCTTAACCGTACACAGTTCCATATTCATTACCAAGTTTCTTTCTACTAACAACCTTAAAAAAGTAGGTAAAATCATATTACCATAAAACCTCACATGATAAAGTTATCTTCAGTGGTCTGGAGCCGTTGGGAGGGGCCAGGAACTCCACAGTAGGGTAGGACATGAACAGTAGAAATAGGAGGGTTTGGGTATATGGAAGGGTAGAAGGAGGGGCACAGAACACTATTTTGGATTCCAGAAAAAAACTCAAGATGTACAGGTTATGGGGTAAAAAGTGTGTGTCTGTTGATGATTGTCCAATATGTTCAATTCCCTTGCATGGGAAGGGGGTTTACTTGGCAGGAACATAAGCCACAAGCACTGGTGCTATGGAAGGGTGCTGGGGACAGCAAGGAATGGAATAGAGTGGCCAGAAGAAGAAGTATGGCCATATCGTTACTAGGAGTGCACATAGAATCACCTGCAGAGCTAGATACACACACTGTATGACTGTGTAAGTCTGGGATGGCACTCTGGCATGTTTGTTTTAAAAGCTGTGGAAATGATACCCCTGGTCCATGGTGAGAACCACCAGGTAAATCAGGGTTTGGTCTGGGGTAGCAGCATTCATGACATATCTGGGAGCCAGTGTCAGACTTGGGAAAAAAAGACAGAGATCTAAGACCAAAAGCTGAGGGACAATTGCAGTGTAGTATAAGATATCTTAAAGTGAATGTTGCAGAGCAATTATGGGCCCATATATTTAAAAAAAAAAAAAAAAAAAAAAAGGAAACAATGATGGGTTCCCTGGTGCTGGCTGTATGTCATGGTGGTGAGTCTACCAGTCTGTAGAAATGGGGCTCATTGAGGCATGAAGACATAGTTGATAGTAGGGAAGTAAAATATTAGTCTGTGGGTTGTGGAGAAAAGCAGTAGTCAGCAATGGACAATTTATAACCAGTGTCTCTCAAAAATTCAGACAAGCTGTTAGCTTCAGGGATGTCTATCATTGGTAATGGAACAACAACCACTCAAAGGATTCAGAGTCAAAACACTTTTTTTTTTTTTGAGAAAGAAATGGGAAGAGTAAATCAAGAAACATGTTTAATATCAAACAGCAAAAATGTGCAAGTGACAAGAATAGACAATTTATAATAAAAACACTAATGGCAAAAGAAAATTATAAGAAAAGATGTCTAGACTTCCTGATAGTAGCAAAAATAATTAAAATAAGGAGACAATATTTTAAACATTCAAACTGAAAAAATTAAAAAGTTATAGGATCGATATATATTTCCTTTGGCTGCTGTAATCAATGAACACAAACTGGGTTGCTTAAAACAACACAAATTTGTTCTCTTACAACTGGAGGCCAGAAGTCTGAAATCAGTTTCATTGGACTAAAGTCAGGGAATTAGTGGTGCTAGTTCCTTCTAGAGATTCTAGGAGGCCCTAGAGGAAAATTAGTTTTTAGTCTTTTCTATCTTCTGGAGGCTACCTGCTTTCCTTGGCTTCTAACTCCTTCCTTGCATTAATGACCCCAATCTCTTGCTTTCATCATCACATCTCCTACTTCTATATCAAATCCTTCTCTTCTAATGACACTTGTGATTATATTTTGGTGCCCACACAAGTAATTCAGAATAATCTCATTAGGAATGTAATTCTTTGTACTTGGATTCCTTCTCTTAACAGAAAGTTTGTTGCATGAGGCTACAGTTAACTTGCTTTCATTGTTATGTAGTGTTACATTGCATGGAATTTATCACAATTTAGACTATTTTACTATTGATGTAGATGCGGATTGTTTTCAATTTTTGACTATTATAAAAATAATGTTGCTACACCTCTTTTCTAATTGATATTTTAATCTCCCAATCAAGTAGCTTAGCATATTTCAACTACATATACCTCTCTCCTGTCTTCTATCCTGTTCTTGCCATGTTATTTTAATTCCTTTTATATTTTAAACCTCTCAAGACATTTAAAAATTTTTTATGTAATCATTATTCATTTGAGTATATCCACGTGTTAGAGTTCTTCAGAGAGACAGAACCAATAGGATATGTAGATAGATAGATAGATAGATAGATAGATAGATAGAAAGATAGATAGATAGATAGATAGATAGATAGATAGATAGATAGATAGATAAGAGTGAATTTTTTATGGAAATTGGCTCACATAAATATGGAGGCTGGGAAGTCCCCTGATAGGCCATATGCATCCAGGAGACCTTAAGATGGCAGTAGCATGGCTCAGTCCAAGTCCTGAAAATCTCAGAACCAGGAGAGCCAGTGGTGTAATTCTAAGTCCAAGGCTGAACGTCTGAAAAACTGGATGCAGCTTATGTAAGTCCTGGAATTCTGATGAAAAGATCCAAGAACAGGAGAAAAGGAGTGTCCCAGTTTCAGGGCAGAGAGCGAACAAATCACCTTTCCACTGCCTCTTTTGTTCCATCTGTGCCTGCAGCTGGTTGGATGGTGTCTGCCCACACTGAGGTCGTCGGATCTTCCCCATTCAGTCCACTGCCTCACCTGCCAGCCTTCTTCTGGAAACACCCTCACAGACACACCCACAAGTGATGCTTTACTAATCCTCTCCGTATTCCTGAATCTAGCCAAATTGACCCCTAAAATTAACCATTGGACCACGTATTTACTATTTTTGTTTCATCTATTTCTTCTTGTATCTTTCTTTCTTAGATGGTTATCTTTTTATCTAAAGAATACTCTTTATATTTCATTTAATGTGGATCTGTTAGTAACAATTCATCTAATTTTCTACTTATTTGAAAATGTCTTTATTTTACCTTAATTCTTGAAAATTTACTTGTTTTCTATTATCTTTTATATATGACCTTATTTTTAAAATTTTAAAAATTTTATGTATTTAAGGTGTATGGCATGATTGTTTTTTTTAAAAAAACAGACTTTATCTTTTAGGGTAGATTTAGGTTCACAGCAAAATTGAGAGGACAGAGATTTTCCATTATACTCCCTACTCCCACACATGTAAAATCTCTCTCAATATCAACATACCACACCAAAGTGGAACATTTGTTACAATTAATAGGCCTACATCGACACATCACTATTACCCAAAGTCCGTAGTTTATTTTAGAGTTCAGTCTTGGTGTTGTGCATTCTGTGGGTTTGTACATATGTATAATGACATGTATCCACCATTGTAGTATCACACAGAGTAGTTTCACTGCCCTAAAAATCCTGTGCTCTGCCTATTCATTCCTCCCTCGCCTCTAACCCCTGGAAACCATTGATCTTTTACACTGTTGTCATAGTTTTGCCTTTTCCCGAATGTCATAATAGGAATCAAATAGTATGTAGACTTTTCAAATTGGCTTCTTCAGTATACAATACCTTGTTATTAACTGTTGTCGTCATGTGTAACATGATGTTTTGATATACATGTACATAGTAAAATAAGTACTATAGTCAAGCCAATTAACATAGCCGTCATCTCACATAGTTAACTTTGTGCAAGTGGGATAAGAGCACGGAGTATCTACTCTCTTAACAAATTTCCTGTGTACAGTATTATTAACTATAGTTCTTATGCTGTATATTAGACCTCTAGAAGTTTATTTATTATAGATTTCTAGAATAACAGTAATCTTTCAGCACATTAAAAATTTTATTTCATTGTTTTTTGACTTTCACTGTTTATGTTGAGAAATTAGAAGTCAGTTGTACTTTTGTTCTTTTGAAGGTAATACCATTCTTTCATTGATTTTAATTTTTATCTTTTTTTCTGTTTAGTTTTTAGTTTTACTGTGTTGGACTAGATGGTTAAGTGGATATTAAACACATCTGCTGAGTTTTTAATTTCACATATTTTTGTTTGTGTGTTTTAGATTTTTCATATGGTACTTTTTCAAATATGCTATACCAGTTGTTTATATTTTCCAGTTATCTACTATATTTGCAATCATTTAAAAAATCTCTTTGAGCATATTATTTTATCTCCTCTAACATAAGCATAATTACATAAAAATCTGTGTTTGATCATTTTAATATTTGGAGACCTTTGTTCTCTCTGTATTATCTGCTTTTTTTTCTGCAGGTTTTTCTTTATGAACTCTTAATTCCTCTGAGTATTGTCTTAGATTATGTGCTTAACATTATATCTGCAAGAAAAGAAAAAAAAAAAAAGCCAGGAGTGTTTTGGAGGCTATTTTTGTTATATAGGTTCATTTACAAACATCCTTGTAAAACAAGCCGGTCTCATCAGTGTCTAAAAACAGTTCCTCCACATAACCGTTTTCCTATAACACTTAGCAGGTATTTGAAAAATTCTTCTGTAGCCTACTGATTTGCAGAACTTGCCTTGATTGCAATTTTAACATTTTTTAAGTGTGTCATTTTTTGAAATGTGCAAGCCAACCAGCACTCATTGAGAAGGATGTGTTACATTTTTCTAACCCTGAGGAACATGACCATAAATTTCTTTAGCTTCTAGCCTCACAGAATGCTTTCTACTATGCTTTTATTTTTGCTGGTTGTCATCTCATGAATCCATGAATGTAGCCACTTTTCCATAGCTTCATCACACAGTGTAGATGTTACTTTAGCACTTTCCTGAGTGGCCTCGTGTACAGATTGGGGAATTATCTCTTCCTTTTTTCTGAATGTTCCATGTTGTTGATTCATTAACATTGAACTCACAGCTAACATCACTAAAACCCATGCATGCATGAAGCTGATCTAACACACGCATTCTCTCTATACGACACATCACAGCCTTTGTGTGCTAAGGAATACTACACAGAGCCTCAGCACTATATTTGAGGGCCATTTTAATCAACAAAATAATTTTTAAAAAAGCACAAAATGTTAAAAACATGGCACTAAGTACACCGCAAAAAGGACATCTGAGTACTGTGTGAGCGCTAAAATGAGAAGGCACAGTATCGCTTTGTTTTACCTCGGTTGGAAAAATGCATGTTGGGTGACTGTGCATGTATGTAAATGAAAACAAAGGTTCTGTGAATATTGATTTTGAGGTTACAAATAAATTTAATGAGTAGGCAAATTTGCAAATACAAAATTCTTAAATAATGAGGCTTGACTGTGTCGGGATTTCCTAAAACCAGTTTTAAGAATTGAGATTTTTGTGAGTTGCACAGATATCTTGAAGTTAGGAGGCAGTCATTATGGGGCTATTATTTCCAGTGCACCCTTTTTCTAGCAAAGCAGGCTTTTGTGGTCCCAACCGACAACATGGAGAGCCGCAGAATTCCACCTCTCCATCCCCAAAGCTGTCAAGAACACTGCTCAGTCACTCAGTCACTTTTTCTGGAATTGACTATTCGCCTGAAGGAAAAAATTCCAGACTTCCTTCTCTGAATTTCTGTCATGTCCTGGATCTTGACTCATTGATTCTTTACCAATAGTATGCTTTTAAAATTTATTATATCCTGGTAATTTTCACATGTTCAGCAGACGACAATTTGCGACACTGGACTTCAAGGTTTTTTATTTTAAGCTAGACTGAAAAGTACACTATTACATTTTCATGAGTTTGTTGTGTTAGAGACACAGGGATAGATCACATGTTTGGAGTGTGGTTTCTTTTGAGGAGTGTAGATACTGCAATTTTCAGCCATTCCAGGAAGAGGTTAGGACGAGGCTCAGGAGCCGGGTTTTTGACGGAAGTGAAGTGAGGGGTCATTTTGTTGTGAGATACAGAGTGTTTGTGTTGATGTTGTTGGAAAAAGTAATAAGCTGCTCTGGGTCATGAGCCTGGGAAGAAACCTGGGACAGATCTGGGCCTGGGCAATAGTTGTAAATTATTGCTTGTATTGCTTTGCTTTTATTACACCTTTAGCAACATACCATTAAATTCCATAACCTAGAATAAATTATGCCATAGGGAATTATGGATGCAATTATTCCATCCTTGTAGAAAGAAAGATCATTTTCTTTTTCTGAGGCCAGAGTGTAGTATGCACTAGTAAAAGACAGCTATACTCAACACAGCTGTGACCTCACAGTGCCCATCTTCACTGAAGGCAGCATCATAAATATGTTAGTTTTCTAGGCCTGCCCTAACAAAGTACCAAAAACTATGTAGCTTAAAACAACAGAAATTTGTTGTTTCACAGTTCTTGAGGCTAGAAATCCTAAGTCAACGTGCCATCAGGGCTCTGCTTTCTCTGATGGCTCTTGGGGAGAATCCTTTCTTGCCTTTTCTAGTTTTCTGGTGTTTGCTGGCAGTCCTTGGTGTTCTTTGGCTTGTAGATCCATCACTCCAGTCCCATGGCTTTTTTCTCCCTCTGTGTCTTCAAATAGTCTTCTCTCTGTTTGTATCTATGTCCATATTCCCCCTTTTTATAAAGACTCTGGTTATATTGGATTACAGCCTATTCTAATGACCTTATCATAACTTGATTAAATCTGCAAAGACCTTATTTGGAAATTTTCTACATTTTGAGGTATGGGGACTTAGGACTTCAACATATCTTTTTGGAGGGGGACACAATTCAATCCAGAACAATGAGGAATCCGAAGAAGTATGTTAGGCAGCTGTTCCTGAACACATGTGAAGCAGTGTCCTAGGTAGCTCGTACTGTTGATTGGGCTTTTGGGCATCATTTTTCTGGGTTATACCATATTCTAAAATATTGTATAGCATAGAGAAGTAGGGCATATGTCTTTCACATTTCAGCCAGGGGAACAGTCACTGTGAGTGTTTTGGAATAAGAGATTAAAAAAAAAAAAAAAAGAATTTAGACCTACACAGTTTTGGAAGGATTTGGTGCGAATATGGTCCAGAAGAGGAGCTGGAGGCTGAGAAAAAGAGTCATTAACTGTCCATCTGAGAAACTAGCCTTGGCCACCTCCCCCCACCCTAATCCCCACCCCAAGTGGGACTGTAAAGGAGATAAATGGGAAGCTGTTGTTTCTCTTAAGGTATGCCCTGTGTGTGTCTGTAACCAAGCATCTATGTTGGTCTGGGGCCACTGTCAGGCAATAAGGTGAGTGATTAGGAAGAAGAACTGGATGTGGAATGAAGGATAAACTAGGACCTGCTGGGCCTATCTGCTAATGTATGTTGTCCTATCTGACTACGAAGCCCTTTATTTCAACCTTCCCAAATCTGCCCAAGTGCCTCTTTTAGCCATTTCTAACCTTGAAACATACAGAAAGGGGATCCTGAAAACATATATCTCATCACTAACCATGTATCACAAGAGATTGGCAAAGTTCTACTGGGATTCACAAATTGAGCATGAAATAGAAGTAGTAAAATTTTATGACAAAGTTATTAAAATTATGAGAAGGATATATGAGGAAGTTATACTAAAAGATTAGATTGTTTTATTTCATAGAGAAAGAACATTAATAAAGTGATCTATATTCATATAAGGTTTATGAGAAAAAAAGTAAGTACTACCTGTAGCTTGGGTATAAACACTAACTTTCCTTTTTGGAAATTGAATGTAAAACTCGGGAAAACCAACTTACGGTTTTCCTATATTGAGCCACTGAACAGTATAATTCAACATATATTTGTGTACCAATTTTATGTTTGAGCAAAGATGCTTAAGGTCTTCCCACTCCTCCCTGTGTGTGTGTGTGTGTGTGTATGTGTGTTTGTGTATGTGTATGTATGTATGTATATGTATATACATATATAACTATTTGTTATAACTTTACTATCATAAGAAATACATACAGTAGTAGTAGTATGTATTCCCCTCCCCTCTTATCCATGGTGGGATACATTGCTGTGAATTGAATGTCCCAACGAACTAATTGAAACCTAATCCCCATTGTGACAGTGTTAAAAGGATGAGAAATCCTATTATGGTGATTGAAAAGTGGGCCTTTTGAGAGGTGATTAGATTGTGAGGATGATGCCCTCATCAATGGATTAGTCCATTGATGGTTTAATGGGTGGTAATGAGAGTGGTTCTGATGGCTTTAAAAGGAGAGCAAGTGAGAAGCTTAGCTCTTGCTCAAGCCACTTGCCATGTGATATCTTGCATTGTTGTAGAGCTAACGCCAAGAACGAGACCCTCACCAGATGTGCTCCCTAGACTTTGGACTTCCCAGCCTCTGAAATTAAGAAATAAATTTTATTTCTTTATAAATCATCCAGTTTCAGGTATTCTGTCATAAGCAACATAAATGGACTCTACACATGCCAAGACCCCCAGTAGGTGCCTGAATCGATGGATACTTTATGTATACTGTTTTTTCCTATACATTCATGTCTTCTTCCCAGAAATGTAATGCCTTTTCCATCTTAACTAAGTACTTATCAAGCATTGTGGCCATAACTTTTGCAGTTTAATGTATGACAGCAAAACTAGCGCAAATTTTTTTCACCTTCACAATTTCATGGATAGAAGATTTGTACTTACTGTACATCTTAGCAATCTCAGCATGTGATTTATTTTCTTTCATTATTAAGTAGAGAACTTTCAACTTTTCAGTTAAAGGAAGCACTTTGTGGCTTCTCTCTGGCATGTCTACATTGCCAGCATCGCTACTATTGTGTTTGGGTTACTTGAACACAAACGTCATGATCCCACAACAGTCCATCTGATAACTGAGACAGCAATTAAGTGACAGGAAGGAGGATAGTGTCTTCAGTGTGGACATGCTAGATAAAGGGATGATACACATTCCTGGGGTGATGGAGTGGAATGGCATGAGATTTCATCATTCTACTCAGAATGGTGCACAGTTTAAAACTTATGAATTGTTTCTGGAATTTACCACTTAATATTTTCAGACCACTGTTGATTGTAGGGAACCAAACCAGTGAAGCAAAATCTCAGATGAAGGGGGACTATGGTATATTATAAGGGATTGGCTCATGTGATTATGAAGGCTGACAATTCCCAAGATCTGCAGGGGGAGCTGGCAAGCTGAAGATGCAGGATAGCTGGTAGCATAGTTCCATTTCAAAGGCCAGCAGGCTCAAGACTCAGCAAGAGCTGATGTTTTATTTCTAGTCTGATGACAGGAAAAGCAAATACCCTGGTACAAAGGTAGTCAGGAGGAATTATCTCTTGCTTAGGAGAGCGGGATCCTTTCTGTTCTATTCAGACCTTCAACTGATTGAACCAGGCCCACCCATGTTAGAAAGAGCAATCTGTTTTACTCAGTCTACCAATCTAAATGTTAATCTCATCCCAAAACACCCTTACAAAAATACATAGAATAATGTTGAACCAGATAGCTGGGCCCTCCACGGCTTGACATATAAAATTAACCATCATATCACTATTCTCAAAAACTTTACAGGCTGAGACTTATTTTATGCCCTGGACAGAGCCTCTGAGTATTTGTATTATCTCAAGTAAAGAGATGTAACTAGTTTTTTAAAAAATATTACAGTGTTTATGTGGTCTTATTTCTCCTGCATCACTATTATAAACATAAAAGAAAAAAAAATAAAAGCACATTAATGCGAGGTTCCTCAAGCAAAGCTGATTTTTTCCAGGGACATTTGGCTCTGTTTAAAGACATTTTTGGTTATTACAACTGTGAGGTTAGGGATGCGGGTGGGGATTTCCCTTGGCATCTAGTGAGTAGAGGCCAAGGTTGTTGTTAAATGTTCAACATAGCACAGGGCAGCTCCATATAGCAAAGAATTGTCTGGCCCCAAATTTCAACACGCCATTGTTGAGAAACCCCAAACAATGATCTAAGGGAGGTTTTGTTGTCAATTTCAGGTTCAGCCTACTTAAAGTTCTCTTTGTTCACTGAGTAAATATAAAAATTTAGAGAATAAATGATGTCAGGAGCTAAAAATTAAAAAAAAGAAATAAAGTAGACAGAACATTTTCAGCAAGGGAGGATCCTGATAAAGATAACCAGAGGTACTTGCATGTTATTAGAGGCCATTTTTCCTTCAATGCTTGGCTGACTCTCTTTCCAAGCTGGTTCACCAGGTCTTCACTCATTTGCTCAATATGAAGGCTGACAGATTATGTCAACCTTGAATAAGAGGTGCTTTTCTCCTAAGCCAATGCTTTAAAGAAAGGGGATTCATTTGTATCAATTATTTGATAGATGGACCACATATGTGTAACTTTTCAAGAATGATGGTCCATCATCTTTCAAGTGATACTTAAGTATCCAGTGTGTTCTAGGGAGGTTGTGAAGCACTTGCTTTGTATTCTACAAATTATTTCAGGGGGTTGTATTAGAACAATGGTCACTTCAGAGGATTGAATGCTATTTCTGGTGATATTTCTCAGGGCAAGCAGTAAAGGAGGGTGTGTTGTGGGGATGCTGCCCCACCACCCATGACTATGGATTGAATGTCCTCCAAAACTCACCGAAACTTAATCCCACTGTAACAGAGTTAAGATGGTGGGAAATCTAATTTGAGTATTTGATAGGTGGGGCCTTTAGAGGTGATTAGATTGTGAAGACTGTATCCTGGTGAATAATCCATTGATTGTTTAATGAGTGGCAATTGGAGCGGTTCTGATGGCTTTAAAAGGAGAGCAAGTGAAAATCTTAGTTCTCTGTCTTGCTCAAGCTATTTGCCATGTGATATCCTGTGTTTCTGTAGAGCCACCACCAAGATGAAGGTCCTCACCAGATGTTTTACTGACTTTGGACTTCCCAGCTTCTAAAACTGTAAGACATAAATTTTATTTCTATATAAATTACCCAGTTTCAGGCATTTTGTTATAAGCAACTGACTAATACACCCACCCACACTCCTTCACTTCACCATCTCCTCCACTAACCCCCCCCCACACTAGTGCTTACATTGTGAATACCTAGTTTAGTAACAAAAATAGAAAGTAAGGACATTAGTTTGTACAGAAAAAGTTTTCCCCTTTAGAATAATATGATTTTAAAAATCTGTAAACTCTATACTCTTGCTACTCTTTCCTTCTAATGCAAGCAGCTAGCTCATCAGAAAAGCTGGCCAATTTACTTTGTATGGCACAAATACAGTTCTTTTTCTCACCAAATTGGAGGCTCTAATAATCTAATTTGATAAGTTATGAAGGTATGAAAGTTTATCATTTAAGTATCTTATTTATGCTAATAAAGGGCTTCTACTTTACATTTCATCTAAAATTTAAAAAATTTTGTGCTTGTGTTTTGATGGAACAGTGTCATTTATTTCAGACTTCTTATTTATGGAAATGGCTGTGTTGTAGATTTCTGTTCTTGGAGCTGGAAATACAGATAGGCAAGTCATAAAAATAGCAAAGCATTTATTTCATAAAATACCATGAATACAGTAATTGGTCACTGAAAAGATAAAGTTGTAATTACAGCTTTTCCGAGAAATTAGAATCTGAGGATTTTATAATGAGACCATTTTTTCTAATATCTGGCAGGCTTCATTTTCACAAATTATATTTTAATATACATATGGATTATTTCATTCTAGGTTATTTTATTTCTACTATCTAGGGGACTATAGCCTTTCTTTCATCTATGAAAATGACCGCATAATATCCTGATAAATTTAATATACCCTTTATGTTATAGTGTTAGCCATGCAGAAAAGCACATAAATAATTGAAATATCTTCCCTTTAAAAGGAGACATTGTATTATAATTAGATCATCAACTGCAGTGAATTGGTCACATTTACAGGAAGAGAAATATAATAACCTGTATTTTGGTCATGAATCCATGGTTCATATCTAGACAAAAGAAATTGAGCTTCATAAAATTTTCTGATCATCTTGGTGAGAAATTTGGTTCTTCTCCGTTTTCTTGCACTCTTATTTAATTCCAATGAATTAACTTTAAATTTTAGTAATCAATTACTTCATTTGATTGGAACCTTGTTCCGTCTCTACTCACTCTCCTTTCATTCAGTTTGAACCAATGATATTAACTTTCTAAGTGCTTATAATTACTCATATATATGCTTTAGATTTTATTACTTGATTTATCAGTTTATTATATTTCTTGATGCCCACCATTGAGATAATTAACTGTTTCTTCTTTTCCTCTCCCCACTCCATTTTCCCACTTTTTAGTTAATTTTGTCAGATCATACAGCATTTACTTATTCTCAGTTTGTTACTTGTCTTTTGTTGCATAACAAATTATCCTCAAAACTCAATACTTTAAAACAACAAGTATTTATCTCATACAGTTTCTAACAATCCGGAGTCCATGCATCATTTGGCTGGGTGGTTCGAGCTTAAGGTCTGTCATGAGTTTGCTGTTAAGCTGTTGGCTGGGTTAGCAGTCATCTGAGAGCTAATCTGAAGCTGGAAGATCCGTTTCTGTGATTTTTCTGTAGTTGCCTCATTTCCTTGCTGGTGATTGGCAGTTGGTCTCAGTTCTTCATCATATGGGCTTTTCCATACGGCTGCTTGAGTATCCCCGGCTGCTGGGTTCCCCCAGAGTGAGTGATCCAAGACAGAGAAAGAAGAAGCTGCAGTGCCTTTTGTGATTTATTCTCTGGGGTCACATACCATCACTTCTGTTTTTTGTGTGTGTTTATTAGAAGCAAGTTCAGCCCACACTGAGAGGAGAGGAATTAGCCTATACCTCTTGAGGGGAGCAGTATCAGAGAATTTTTAGAGATATTTAGAAAACAAAATAAAACAAACAAACTAAAAAACCTACTGTTAATCAGTCCCCTGGCCACAAAGTATCCCTCCCATATGCAAAATACACTCTCCCCTCCCAGGGCTCTTAAGTGTTTTATACCATTATACCATCAACGTGAAGTTCAGAATCTTGTCATCTGAATTATATGTAGGTGCATTTGATGCTCCTTGGGTGTGGTTCTGTTAATACTGTTCCTCAAGAACACTTTCTCTAGATATGAAAGCCTGTGAACTAAAGAGTCAAGTTATCTTTTACCTAATGTGCTTATCACACAACAAGACAGGCATAAGATAACTTCTAAGCAATTCCTGTTAAAAGGAGGGAGGGGATTTAAGATGCAAGAAGTCACACATCTACAGCAATTCTGAAAACTCAACTGGGCAAACATTGGAAATTCCTTGATCAGGACTCAGCTCTACTCCTTCCCAGGAATAATTCTCTAAGGCTCTGGGCCACAGACTCTGGTCCCATGGTTGCACCCTTCCTTCTTTTCCAAAAATGGTAACCTATGTTTGCAGCTGCATAGTTTCTCATCCAGTTTCATGCCAGAATTTTGGATACTTAAAGACCTCTTTTGTTATGTATTATCTCTGTCCCTTTTAATCCAAGCTGAAAGTGTTTGTGCAAACACAATTTTATTAAAAACTCTCTGGGTTTCCTATGAGTCTTAGTGGGGACTTATTCCATTAGTTAAAAGACATGCCCACAAATCTCTTCAGAATAGCACCACCATCACCCTCTGCTTAAGCTTCTGCCAAGGCGGCTAAAAGATAAAGCCCTTAAGTTTCTTAGAAATACTGACGTTGGGAGATATACTTCAGTTAAGCATGTTTTTAAGCTCTTAAGGAGGCACTATTTCTGACTGAATGGTACATTTAGGCACCACCTTAGCTCTCATTATTTGCTATTTCCACTACTTGAACTCCGCACTGGAACTAATCTGTTGTCCTTTGCTTACTTCTAAAATGGGTGAACTTCCTGTGGGGACCAGCACTTGA
The DNA here is from genome assembly GCF_027409185.1 of Cynocephalus volans. Taxonomy (NCBI): domain Eukaryota; kingdom Metazoa; phylum Chordata; class Mammalia; order Dermoptera; family Cynocephalidae; genus Cynocephalus; species Cynocephalus volans. The sequence continues at coordinate 41,015,016 of NC_084474.1, read as the reverse complement.
GCCCTATAGTTGAGCTATATTGCTCATTTATGCTGCTGATACCCTGGGGAAGGCTTTTTGTGTAGTTCAGATTTTAATAGTTGACTTTATAGGTACTTCTGGGTCTTGTGAGGCCAGTACACCTGGGTTGTGTGGAAACTCTGGTCTGAACCTGAGTCTTTTCAGCAAACTGTGCCCCCTGCTGTTCTATATTCCTGACTACTCTATACAGAGGGGGCCTGTGCTGATTGGAGGGCAGATCAGCTGTCCATGCTGTGCCCCAGTGTTCCCCTGGTGGGTCCATCTCCCCCACTCACATTCCAAACTTGTCCCATGGACAGGCCATGTGCAGGTCCCTTGTGATGACTCTCCGGCCTCTGAGTGGCTCCTTTTTTTTCAGTTGTTCTGGCTCCTCGCTCCTATGTGGGTTCATGGGAACCCTGTTAGTGGTCTTGCTGTCCTGGGGGCCACCAAGGCCCTCTTCTCCTTTGCTACCTCTAAGCAACTTCATAGGAAGGGCACAGCTGTGGCTTTTGCCAGCGCCTGCTCTGAGCATTCACCAGCTCCAGGCTCAAGGTAGCCAGGGTTCAAAACGGTCTGAGCAGTCCTATCTCTCATCGTGGCATCTCCCACCTTCATACACTCCGTAGGTCCCTCCTTCTCTTCCCCTGAGCTCTAGCAGCCCCAGCTTGGCTGTCATTGCTTTTTAATAGTTGTAAATTTTTTGGCTTTTCAAGATGGCGGTGGCTGCGGCGGCTGGCGCGGAGTAGCTGAGGTGGAAAAGGCGGCCACTGGGCCTCAGGCAGCCGGGAAACTTGTGGACCTTCCTCTTGCCATCTCTTAAGGGAGGACCGCTGCTGGTGGCCGGTTGTGGGGGGTGACCGCCACTTTGCCCTCGGCAGGAGAGGCTGCCTCAATTACAGGCAACAGCTTTGAAGTGTGGAGTAGGAAAAGAACTGTTTCTTAGCTGCAAAAGCGAGTCTCGAAACAGGGAACACGGCGCCAGGGCTGCTGTGGATGCAGACAGGATCCCGGAGGCTGGGGCCGCGCTGAAGGAGGCCAGCTGCCCTATTCATAATTCGAGGTTTCAGGCTGGCATTAAAGAAGATTCCTGGGAGCGCCCGAGCCGCGCTGGGACTGAACAGCCTGAGGCAGCAGCGGCCGAGAACGGGGAAGGCGACAAACCAGAGACAGAGAGTGAACACCCGACCTGGCACAACCCTGTGAGTGACCCCTGGACCAGTCCTGTGGGTGGCAGACGCCCACCCGGCTCCCGCCTGCATCACCAGGCAACTCACCGCCCCGGGGCGGCCTCCATTTTCCGAGGTCCAGGCATCTCCGCCAGGCTCAGCCGCCACTGAGCCCTCCCATTTGCTTGGCCCGGCGCGGGGCTTTCCAGAGCTTGCGGACCTGCCTCCCCTCCTACTCCCTCCGCGGTTCTATGGTGGGTTGGTGGCGTGGGGCGTCCCCGGCCAGTGTTGGGAGGGCAAGGAAGTACGGGCGGGCCGACTGTCACTCCACCACACCTTGGACTCCGGCCCCTGGTAAACTTCCTGTTACTGGGAGGCAGATACCATCTCTGCGGCCACCAGTTCGGAAAAAAAGCCTAACCAATTTCTGGTTGGAAATAGTGTGGTAGGAGAGTACCCAGGTCCACTTGAACCTGCCGGAGAGCTGGCTATAGGCGGGCGCTAGACTCGGTTTATACCGGGGGGATACAAAGGTGAACAAGTCCCGAGAAAGATCTACACAGTGCTACAAAGGCACCCAGAGTGACCGGTCGTCTGTGCCTAGCAGAAACCTGGTAGACTTCCTGGGCGAGGCGGTGCCAAGCAGGGTCTTGAAGGCCCAGCTGATAGACGAGGGTTGCAGAAGACACGCCCCAGCCCAGCACAGTGCGCACAGAGTGGGGAGACGTGCGGCCAGGGAGGCGGAGACTCAACAGAAACCACACACCCGGTGGGGTCGCCACTGCACGATCTAACAGCCTGGGCCAGAGCACACGGAACAGGGAGAAGTCCTGCACAGGGCCTCTATGGAAAATGGTATGGAGGTTCCTTAAACAATTGCAAATAGATCTACCATACGACCCAGCCATCCCACTGTTGGGAATATACCCAGAGGAATGGAAATCATCAAGTCGAAGGTATACCTGTTCCCCAATGTTCATCGCAGCACTCTTTACAATAGCCAAGAGTTGGAACCAGCCCAAATGCCCATCATCAGATGAGTGGATACGGAAAATGTGGTACATCTACACAATGGAATACTACTCAGCTATAAAAACGAATGAAATACTGCCATTTGCAACAACATGGATGGACCTCGAGAGAATTATATTAAGTGAAACAAGTCAGGCACAGAAAGAGAAATACCACATGTTCTCACTTATTGGTGGGAGCTAAAAATTAATATATAAATTCACACACACACATACACACATACACACACAAACCGGGGGGGGGGGAAGAAGATATAACAACCACAATTATTTGAAGTTGATACAACAAACAAACAGAAAGGACATGGTTGGGGGGGAGGGGGGGAGGGAGAAGGGAGGGAGGTTTTGGTGATGGGGAGCATTAATCAGCTACAATGTATATCGACAAAATAAAATTAAAAAAAATAAATAAATAAAAAATAAAAAGGGGTTGAAAAAAAAAAAAAAAAAAAGAAGTCCTGCACAGGAAGTGAAAGCTCAACAGCGATCACACACCCTGTGGTACGTGATCCACCAGCCCAGCAGAGTCCAAGCTGACCAGAAAGGTGGCTCCCCGGAGAAGCCCAAGACCCGAGGCAACCACACACACAAGGCACTAGAGGCCAACTGAGCAGCCACGGAAGTAGCCATACGAAATTGGCAACCACAGCAACATCCTAGTTAATCATTAGTCTCAAACCGGTGGACTGTGAAACCCCCTGCCACAATGAATAAACATAAAAAAAAAGATACCAGAAATACAAAAAATCAAGAAAGTACACCACCAAAAGTTAATAAATCTCAAACTCTAGATCCTATAGAACAAGAAGCCCTTGAAATGACTGACAAGGAATTTCGAGTGATAATTCTAAGGAAACTGAATGAGATACAAGAAAACACAGCTAGACATCATGACGAAATGAGGAAAAGTATACAGGATCTGAAAGAGGAAATGTACAAAGAAATCAATGTCCTGAAAAAAAATGTAGCAGAACTTGCTGAACTGAAGAAGTTATTCAGCGAAATAAAAAACACAACGGAGAGTTTAACCAGCAGGCTTGTCGAAGTTGAAGAGAGAACCTCTGAACTTGAAGATGGGCTGTTTGAAATAACACAAGCAGACAAAAAGAAAGAAAAAAGAATCAAGGACATGGAAGAAAATCTGAGAGAGATATCAGACAACTTTAAGCACTCAAATATCCGAGTCATGGGTATTCCAGAAGGGGAGGAAAATGGAGATTCCATTGAAAACATATTCAGAAAAATAGTGGCAGGAAACTTCCCAGGTATAGGAAAAGTCACAGATCTTCAGATCCAGGAAGCTCAACGATCTCCAAACGTATTCAACCCAAAAAGGCCTTCTCCAAGACATGTCATAGTCAAATTGGCAAAACACAGAGACAAAGAGAGAATCTTAAAAGCTGCACGAGAGAAGCGTCAAACCACCTATAAGGGAGCCCCAACCAGGCTAAAATCAGACTTTTCATCACAAACCCTAAAAGCTAGAAAGGAATGGGATGATATTTTCAAAATACTAAAAGACAAAGATTGCCAGCCAAGAATACTCTACCCTGCAAGGCTATCCTTCCGAAATGAGGGGCAAATAGTATATTTCTCAGACAAACAAAAACTACGGGAGTTCACTACCACAAGACCACCCTTACAAGAAATCCTCAAGGGAGTACTGGGTTTGGTTCCTGAAAAATAACTACCACTGCCATAAAAACCCAAGAAAAATCTAAACCCGCTAGTATAATAAAAATGGCATTCATGAAGAGAAAACAAGCTAACAAAAACACTATCTACAACCTAAGGAACCAACAAACACAGAAAACAAACAGTAAATCAGAAAGCAAGGAACAAAAGACACCTAAGACAACCGAACAACCAATAAAATGCTAGGAATAAATCAACACCTTTCAATAACAACTCTTAATGTAAAAGGCTTAAATTCCCCCATCAAAAGACACAGACTGGCTGACTGGATCAAAAAGGAGGACCCAACTATATGCTGCCTACAAGAGACCCACCTCACCCATAAAGATTCACACAGACTAAGAGTGAAAGGATGGAAAAAGATTTACCATGCAAACAGAAAAGAAAAACGAGCTGGAGTAGCTATTCTTATTTCTGACAAAATAGACTTTAAACTAAAAACCATAAAAAGAGACAATGAGGGACACTACTTAATGATAAAAGGACTGATCCATCAAGAAGACATAACAATCATAAATATGTATGCACCCAATGTTGGAGCAGCCAGATTTATAAAACAAACTCTATTAGACCTAAAGGAGGAAATAGACACTAATACCATAATAGCAGGGGACCTGAACACCCCACTGTCAATATTAGACAGATCATCTAGGCAAAGAATCAGTAGAGAAACACAAGATCTGAACAAGACTCTAGACCAATTGGAATTGGCAGATATCTACAGAACATTCCACCCAACAACCTCAGAATATTCATTCTTCTCATCAGCACATGGATCATTCTCCAGGATAGATCACATATTAGGTCACAAATCAAGTCTCAATAAATTCAAAAAAATTGGAATTATCCCATGTATCTTCTCAGACCACAATGGATTAAAACTAGAAATTAATAACAAACGAAACTCTGGAAACTATACAAACACATGGAATTAAACAGCATTCTACTCAATGACATATGGGTCCAAGAAGAAATCAAGCAGGAAATCAAAAAATTTATTGAAACTAATGAAAACAATGATACATCATACCAAAACCTGTGGGATACTGCAAAAGCAGTATTGAGGGGGAAATTTATTGCATTAAACACTCACTTCAGAAGAATGGAAAGATGGCAAGTGAACAACCTAACACTTCACCTTAAAGAACTAGAAAAACAAGAACAATCCAATCCTAAAGTTAGCAGACGGAAAGAAATCATTAAGATCAGAGCAGAACTAAATGAAATTGAAAACGAAAAAACAATTCAAAAGATCAACGAATCAAAAAGTTGGTTTTTTGAAAAGATAAATAAAATTGACAAACCATTAGCATGGCTAACAAAAAAAAAGAAGAGAGAAGACTTAAATAACAAAAATTAGAAATGAAAAAGGCGATATTACAACTGATTCATTTGAAATACAAGGAATCATTCGAGACTACTATAAACAACTATACACCAACAAATTTGAAAATCTGGAGGAAATGGATAAATTTCTGGACACAAACAAGCTCCCAAAACTGAACCATGAAGACGTAGAAAATTTGAACAGACCAATAAAAATAGAGGAGATTGAAGCTATTATCAGAAGGCTCCCAACAAAGAAAAGCCCAGGACCAGATGGATTCACAGCAGAATTTTACCAAACATTCAAACAGGAATTGACACTGATTCTTTACAAACTATTCCAAAAGATTGAAACGGACGCAAATCTCCCAAACTCATTCTATGAAGCAAACATCATCCTGATACCAAAACCAGGTAAAGATATAACCAAAAAAGAAAACTACAGGCTGATATCCTTGATGAATATAGATGCAAAAATCCTCACTAAAATACTAGCAAACAGAATACAGCAACACATACGAAAAATTATTCATCACGATCAAGTGGGATTCATCCCAGGGATGCAAGGTTTGTTCAACATATGCAAATCAATAAATGTGATACACCATATTAATAAACTCAAACACAAGGACCATATGATCATCTCTATAGATGCTGAAAAAGCATTTGATGAAGTTCAGCACTCATTCATGACAAAGACCCTCTATAAGTTAGGTATAGAGGGAAAGTATCTCAACATAATTAAAGCCATATATGCCAAACCCACTGCCAATACCATCCTGAATGGGGAAAAGCTGAAAGCTTTTCCTTTAAGAACAGGAACTAGACAAGGATGCCCACTCTCACCACTCCTAGTCAACATAGTGTTGGAAGTACTAGCCAGAGCAATCAGAGAAGAGAAGGAAATAAAGGGCATCCAGATTGGAAAAGATGAAGTCAAACTGTTCCTGTTTGTAGATGACATGATCCTATATATCGAACAGCCTAAAACCTCTACAAAAAAACTGCTGGAATTGATAAATGATTTCAGCACAGTAGCAGGATACAAAATCAACACACAAAAATCAGTAGCATTTCTTTTCTAAAATAGTGAACATGCAGAACGAGAAATCAAGAAATCCTGCCCATTTACAATAGCCACCAAAAAAATAAAATACTTAGTAATTGAGTTAACCAAGGAGGTGAAAAATCTCTATAATGAGAACTACAAACCACTGCTGAGAGAAATTAGAGAGGATACAAGAAGATGGAAAGATATTCCATGCTCTTGGATCGGAAGAATCAACATAGTGAAAATGTCCATACTACCCAAAGTGATATACAAATTCAATGCAATCCCCATCTAAATTCCAAAGACATTTTTCTCAGAAATGGAAAAAACTATCCAGTCATTTATATGGAACAATAAATGACCACGCATAGCCAAAGCAATGCTGAGCAAAAAAAATAAAGCTGGAGGCATAACACTACCTGACTTTAAGCTATACTACAAAGCTATAATAACCAAAACAGTATGGTACTGGCATAAAAACAGACACACTGACCAATGGAATAGAATAGAGAATCCAGAAATCAACCCACACACTTACTGCCATCTGATCTTTGACAAAGGCACCAAGCCTATTCACTGGGGAAGGGACTGCCTCTTCAGCAAATGGTACTGGGATAACTGGATATCCATATGCAGGAGAATGAAACTAGATCCATACCTCTCACCATATACTAAAATCAACTCAAAATGGATTAAGGATTTAAATATACACCCTGAAACAATAAAACTTCTTAAAGAAAACATAGGAGAAACACTTCAGGAAATAGGACTGGGCACAGACTTCATGAATACGACCCCAAAGCACGGGCAACCAAAGGAAAAATAAACAAATGGGATTATATCAAACTAAAAAGCTTCTGCACAGCAAAAGAAACAATTAAAAGAGTTAAAAGACAACCAACAGAGTGGGAGAAAATATTTGCAAAATATACATCAGACAAAGGATTAATATCCAGAATATACAAGGAATTCAAACAACTTTACAAGAAGAAAACAAGGAACCCAATTAAAAAATGGGCAAAAGACCTAAGCAGGCATTTCTCTAAGGAAGATATACAAATGGCCAACAGACATATGAAAAAATGCTCAACATCACTCAGCATCCGGGAAATGCAAATCAAAACCACACTGAGATACCACCTAACCCCAGTTAGGATGGCTAAAATCCAAAAGACTCTGAACGATAAATGCTGGCGAGGCTGCGGAGAAAAAGGAACTCTCATACATTGTTGGTGGGACTGCAAAATGGTGTAGCCTCTATGGAAAATGGTATGGAGGTTCCTTAAACAATTGCAAATAGATCTACCATACGACCCAGCCATCCCACTGTTGGGAATATACCCAGAGGAATGGAAATCATCAAGTCGAAGGTATACCTGTTCCCCAATGTTCATCGCAGCACTCTTTACAATAGCCAAGAGTTGGAACCAGCCCAAATGCCCATCATCAGATGAGTGGATACGGAAAATGTGGTACATCTACACAATGGAATACTACTCAGCTATAAAAACGAATGAAATACTGCCATTTGCAACAACATGGATGGACCTTGAGAGAATTATATTAAGTGAAACAAGTCAGGCACAGAAAGAGAAATACCACATGTTCTCACTTATTGGAGGGAGCTAAACATTAATATATAAATTCACACACACACATACACACACACACACACAAATCGGGGGGGGGAGGGAAGAAGATATAACAACCACAATTACTTGAAGTTGATACAACAAGCAAACAGAAAGGATATTGTTGGGGGGGAGGGGGGGGAGGGAGAAGGGAGGGAGGTTTTGGTGATGGGGAGCATTAATCAGCTACAATGTATATCGACAAAATAAAATTAAAAAAAAAAAAAATATACATCAGACAAAGGATTAATATCCAGAATATACAAGGAATTCAAACAACTTTACAAGAAGAAAACAAGGAACCCAATTAAAAAATGGGCAAAAGACCTAAGCAGGCATTTCTCTAAGGAAGATATACAAATGGCCAACAGACATATGAAAAAATGCTCAACATCACTCAGCATCCGGGAAATGCAAATCAAAACCACACTGAGATACCACCTAACCCCAGTTAGGATGGCTAAAATCCAAAAGACTCTGAACGATAAATGCTGGTGAGGTTGCGGAGAAAAAGGAACTCTCATACATTGTTGGTGGGACTGCAAAATGGTGCAGCCTCTATGGAAAAGGGTATGGAGGTTCCTCAAACAACTGCAGATAGATCTACCATATGACCCAGCTATCCCACTGTTGGGAATATACCCAGAGGAATGGAAATCATCAAGTCGAAGGTATACCTGTTTCCCAATGTTTATCGCAGCACTCTTTACAATAGCCAAGAGTTGGAACCAGCCCAAATGTCCATCATCAGATGAGTGGATATGGAAAATGTGGTACATCTACACAATGGAATACTACTCAGCTATAAAAACGAATGAAATACTGCCATTTGCAGCAACATGGATGGACCTCGAGAGAATTATATTAAGTGAAACAAGTCAGGCACAGAAAGAGAAATACCACATGTTCTCACTTATTGGTGGAAGCTAAAAATTAATACATAAATTCACACACACACACACACTCACACACACACACACACACACACACACACAGACAAAACCGGGGTGGGGGGGGAAGAAGATATAACAACCACAATTACTTGAAGTTGATACGACAAGCAAACAGAAAGAACATTGTTTGGGGGGGAGGGGGGAGGGAGACGGGAGGGAGGTTTTGGTGATGGGGAGCAATAATCAGCCACAATGTATATCAAGAAAGTAAAATTAAAAAAAAAAAAATAGTTGTAAATTTTTTGATTTGTGGGAGAGAGTGACACTAGGGACTGTCTATTCTGCCATCTTGACCGGAAGCCATTTCTTGAATTTTCAATAATGATTTTGATATTTGTTGTGCTTAATTGTTTTAGTTTTCTTCTTCAAGGAAAGAATATATATATACACAAGTATATATATTTACGTGGAAAAATTCATATACTTCAGGGGAAAATATATATGTATATATACATGCATCTATACATTCATATATACTTACATATATATATAATATGCATATACATACATATATATAACTGTTATGGGTTGAATTGTGTTCCCCCAAAAGAGGTATTTTGAAGTTCTAACCCCTAAGTATCTCAGAATATGACCTTATTTGAAAATAGGGTTGCTGCTAATGTAATTAGTTAAGATGAAGTTATACTGGAGTAGGGTGGGCTGAAGATTGCCAGCAAACCACCAGAAACTAGGCAGAGGCAAGGAAGGATTCCTCTAAGTTTTCCAGAGTGATCATAGCCCTGCTGAGTCCTTGATTTTGGACTTTAGCCTCCAGAATTGTGAGACAGTAAGTTTCTGTTGTTTAATTCCACCCAGTTGGCAGTATGTTGTTATGGCAACCCTAGGAAACTAATGCAATGATCTTCTTTGCTTGACTTTTACTTATATCATTTTCTTTCTAATCTTTTTTATCCCTATTTTTTGTTTAATTTTCTATTCTCAAGGATTCTTCTTGTTGCTACATAAATTTTCTTTAACATATATTGCTTTTTTTTAATGGTCAGGCTCCCTCTGCTTTTTAGGATCTGTCTTGTTTCAGTAGGACCAGACTGCAGTCTGCTTTCTTCCTTCTCTTTCCTGTCCTAGCAGTGGCTACCTCTAAATAGTACCACCTCAGCCTGCTAAAGTGCCTTTCTCACTCTCTCTCTCTGGGATTTACTTTCTGGGACTCTTCATTATAATTCCACTTTGCCAGTGTTGTGACCTATCAGGCATCAGAATCACTCTTGGAAGTTTTTATTCAGTGCAGAGCTGTCATTCCACCTCTGTACTCTTTTGTGCATCTCCTGCTGGACTCTGCAGACTGCCTTGGTCTTGTGCCAGGATATTGTTCCCCCCAATCCCATTTACATCTAAACTGGAGCTTTTGGTAATTTTCCTTCTAGCGATGCTATGTGTAGTGATTATGAATCTTTTACTTGGAACTATATATGGAAGACTGTAGTGTGGGATCTATACTGTATAGAAAGTGAAAGTGCAGCTAAAACATTGGGCCTCCTAACGTAAAAGATACATGTCCTCATCTGTTCGGAGCATATGCAATGATATCATGGTTTCTTAAAAATAGGGATCATTGATTCTTTAATTTTATGAAGCAAATATGGCCTTCATTTCTGTTTTATAAATTCATAGGTTATGGTGGAGCTTATATTACCTGTGCAAGATGCAGGTTGGTAGGGGTTGAAATAATGGTTCATATTTGATAGAGACCAAGGTACTCAACTTCTCCAAGCCTTACTTCCTTTATTCATAAAATGGTTCCAATATTAGCCATCTTGAATTATTGTTCTAAGTTCTACATCTGATAATTAATGTAAGCATAATATTTTTAGCATACAGACTAGTACATCAAAATAATTCAAAAATTGGTAGGTGTTATTATTCAAAGTAACATAAAATTAATATTAATATACTCAGTGAACCAATTACATAAGGCTAATTTGGCTTATTAGTCATTTTAATATATGAAATTGATTTAAACCAGAAAGCCCTTCTGTAGCTCTAAGGTATATCCAGCTGTCAAAGGAAACTGAGAAGGTGATTAAAAAGCATTAATTAGAAAAAAATACTCGAAAATTCATTTTCTCACTCAGCCTAGAATGGCACATGCTGATACATTTTATACATTGCAGTCTGGATTCTTACAAAGCCTTGGATTAAAGTGAAAATAACTGAATTGGAAAGTGCATTGTAGTAGATTGAATTATGTCCCCGCAAAACTCACTTAAACTTGAATTGTGTCACCCAAGTTTTATGTATTAGAAACTTTGTTCCTGCTGTGATTGTGACGGTGGGAAATCCTATTATGGTAATTGAAAGGTGGGGCCTTTAAGAGGTGATTAGATTATAGGACCAAGCCATAGTGAATGGATTAAAAATGGTAGTCATAGGTGTTTTTCGGAGGGCTTTAAAAGGGGAGTGTGAAGAGTCTGTCTCTCTCTCTCTCTCTCTCTGCTTCCACCATCTTGCGATGTGAGATCCCAGGTCACTGTCACCACCACCAGATGGACTTTGGACTTCTCAGCATCAGAAACTGTAAGCAATAAATTTCGTTTTTCTTTATAAATCACCCAGTTCCAGGTATTTTGTTATAAGCAACAGAAACAGACATGCATCATCTACTTCAGGGAATATCACAAACGTTCTTGCTGTGGACTCAAGTGCATTTAAAGGGAATGCATACTTAGGTACATTGTTCATGTTCTGCTTGGAAAATAATATAATTTCCTCCATGTCCAGTGTCTAAGGGCCTCATTTAATTCTTTTATGAGAATTCAATGCTCGTAAAGAGCACTGACGGTGTAGAAACTGAACATTTGTATTCTGCTGTAAACAGGGACAAGTTGAATTTTTATATAGGTTTACAAGAGTTTTCTGGTGTTAAGCTATCTTTATTTCAACTATAATTTAGGGCAGTGGCTTCCAAACCTGGCTGGCCTTTAGAACCATCTGGTGAGCTTTTTAAATAAACATATCCCTGATTATCTCCCACACTCGCTGAAACATCAGCTGCTATAAAGCTCTGCAGGTGATTGGTGGAATTATAATTAGAGATGTGTCAGCTTATATGTTTCCTGGGATTTGGGTTATGATGTCATAAAGTGGTTAAGTGTATTAGAACAACATAGACCCTTTTTTTTCAAAGATCAGCAGCAGCAGTGTCACCTGGGAGCTTATGCAGAATTTATACCTTTCCTCAAACATACTGTATAAAATGTGCATTTTGCTATGATCCCTAAGTGATTCATATGCATATCAAAGTTTGAAAAGTACTGACATACACCTCTTACGGAACAGGTTTTGACCTTCTTATACACAAATTGAACATAAAAATGTTATGTGCCAAACAAAGAATGAAGATGTAAGATGTAAATGGGAAAATATCGCTGGTTTCATGCAGAATACAGTGGTTGCTCTAACACAACATAAAGTTTTTATTGTAATTGAAAATATAAATATCTAGTTCGTTGTTTAGTCTGAAGCTAGAAATGGGTTCACCTACTAGCACTCATTATTGCTATGTTGCTAACAAGCTTAACAAAGCTTTGTAGTTGGGAAGCTGGAGTTTACGTGTGATTTGTACTTTGTTCTCATACTGACGGTTAAAATTTGTAATACAGGCAGCATCAACTGCAGCAAAGCAAAAACTGAAAATGAGTCTTGTCCTACCCTTTCTGAGACAAAAACATTTTCCAGGGTGGTTCACTTTATTTGGTGAACAATTTAATTATTCGCATCTCCTAGGCTTTTTCTAATTAGCTCCACCAGATTATCATCACTGCAGCATTTGAGCTTCTCTCTTAAACTTGAATATTATCACATCTAGATCTGTGTTTTAGAATTTCTTCCCCCCCCCCCCCCCATTCTTCACATTGCAATTCCTTGAGGGCAATTTGTAGTTGCTCTTTCTTTGTAGGTCTCAATGCCTCCATCTTCCCCATCTTCATTATCCAGTAGTTAGGGTAATCACGTATTCTAACTTAACTGGAGCAGTCCTGAAATATGTCTGTTGTTCCAGGGTTAAAAATAGTGTCCCCTTTCACTTTAAAAAAGTGATTAGAACTATAAATTGTATGGTCTCCCTATCAGTATTGAAGAGTGTGATTAATTTTGCCTAAGGAGATCCTTTCCTTCAAGGAGTCTTTTCTTTTTTTTTTTTTTAAATTTTAGTTCTCAATATACATTGTAGTTGATTTTCATGCTTTCGGGAGTCTTAATAGCTGTTTCCAGATGAGACTTCTAATTGCTGTGCATCTCTCAAGTTTATCCCTTTCCTCTTTCCTTCCTCCTCTCTTTGTTACAGCTGTCTTTGATCAGTGTGAAAAAGCAAATATTCAAATAATGAGAAATAACCTCTTTGGCAATAAGGCATACTAGAAATGATTCACCACTCTATTGTAACCATTTCATTTTAATTGAATTTCTCATTATGCTTTAATATTTTAAAAGTTGATTATACTATACATACTATTTGTTTTTTGGTGGTTCCTCCATCAATGTCTCCTTCATGCTCTGTCCAACCACAATTGGTCCCCTTCCAAAGTAACTCATGTTAACAACATTGTATATACATGCACTATGGATATCTTCTGTATTTTTCTCCATGATCATAAAATCAAATATATATGTATGCACAAACATGTACGTTGTGTAGGATTTTTGTTATTGTTGCTTTTTTCTTATACCTAAACCTTGTGGAAGTCTATTTAAATAATTATTTTAATAACAGCCATTCCAGGATATGGACATAGTATAATTTACTCAGCCATTCCTCTAAGACTGCATTCAATTGTTTTACAGTTATTATTATTTGCCATTACATACAGTACTGTAGAAAATGTTCTTTGACATTTTCTTAGGTACTGATGGTTTTGTTTTTATGTGGAGTAAGATTAGTGGGTCAAAATTATGTGTGTGTGCATGCATGTGTGTATTTAACTTTGACAGATGTTGCCAAATTACTTTCTAAAATGACTGTAACAATTTGCTGTGTTGGCCTTAACACATTTGAAGCCCCCTAACTCCAAGGCCAATGTTGGGCTTTGGATGGTAGGAGATTCTATGAGACTGGGCTGCTACATTCTACCAAATATTTTTTACTATGAATAAAATGCTTTTTCAACATTGAGGAAATGGTGATGCAATGTGAATTTTACATTGAATGAGTTATAAAATTATATGAAATCTGGACTGACAGCAACTTGAAATACATGATTGCTATACTATTTGACACATAAATGAGGAAAGGTGTGCATTATGGATTGTTTACTAGACTGTTTGGCATCATATAAGGATAAGTTCTAAGGATAGTTTGTAGGACAGAAATATAGTTAAAATGATTTGGTGACTTTTTCCAGAGGGAAATTTTGCTTCTGATTCCATCCCAAAACTTTCACTGCTGTGGTCACGTGGCTTCCTCCTGATATGTCCTTGCTCCTTTACAACCATGAACAAACATATGCTGTGTTCCCACCCTAAAAAAGTGAATTTACCAAGGATTAAGATCCTCAGGCATGTAGATTCAGGTCATACCACCAGGAAAGCTACTACAAACTGCTCAAGTGGCAGCCATGGATGAGGAGAATTTATAATCTGTGGTGGAGGATGGAAGGGTTAAGTACTAGTTGTGGCCCTGAGATCAACTACAGCAATTGTGGCTGCAGTTTGTCCCATTAAATTCCCTTTCAAAATTTTCTTCTCTGGAAGAGACACCCGTGGAAATCATCGAAGAGCTGTGCACTGCAGGGTAGACTGTGGTGTGCAGGGCAGACTGTGGCATCCATGAAAATGCACCACTCCAATCTTCTGTTTGTTTGTATAGAGGACACTGCATTTGCCTGGAGGTCACACTTCTCACAGGCTGTTCTCTCACAGTGGCTGAGCTGCAGGTACACTAAGGCAGATCCTTCCTATGGACCCCTCTAGTGGGTGACTTTGGCTCAAAGACTTCTCATTGGCCAGGTCATAACTTTCTTAGATCTGAAGTTTGAGACTCTTCATACCAACTGCTTCTGTCTCTCCCTCCACCACAGGGCTCGGACCTGCACCATGGTTGGATGGCTCTGCTCCCCTCCTCTGTCTTCCTCGCCATTTTTTCCCTCACAGGCATTTCCCTTGATATACTTCTTGCATGGATAACTTGTCCTGGTGTCTACTTCTCAGCAGACCCAACTAATCCACATATTGATGAAATAGATTACATTGGGATTGTTTCAACCCTCAGAGGAAAACCTTTATTTAGAAATTGGTGCAAAAAGTTTTTGCTTTTTTTGAGCTTTGTTACAGGAGATAATGAGTTTTCTACTACAGAATTAGGAAGCATGTACTCTAGTGTATCATTTTTGAAATTGTTTGCTATAGACCAATGGATACCACGAGGGAAATAAAGAGTTCCTGAGATTTAAATATACTTGGGAAATGCCACATATTACATTTTTTTTGTTTTGTTTTAGAATGAAAGTCCCATTGTACTACTTTCTCATGTGTAGGTTAATTGAAACATTCTTTACAAGCTATTCAAGGTCTTCAGTGACCTTGCCTTTGCTTATCGACATTGCCCATTGAGCCCCATCTCCTTCAGGTTTCCGCCCCTACTCTTACATAATCACAAAAACCACTGGTAATTACTGAAGCTCACTCCTTCTTTTCCTCATAATTCTCTTTTGCATATGGCTCATGGGTAAACTTCTATTTATCCTTCAAGACCATACATGAATGCTACCCCCTCTCTGAAGCCTTTCTCAAAAAACTCAGATAAAATTGATCATTTCTTCTTTTGCTATCACCTTAACTTAAACTTACCTCTATTACTGCCATAATAAATGTTTGGGGAAATACCAAAATTCTTGCAATGACTTTAACATGTCTCCAGATGACTATTTCAAGTGCTGACACATTTGATTGCATATATTTTGATATGCTTGTTTAAAAGTCCATTTTACTACTTTGTATTCACAGTGTAGATATAGCAAGTCTGTTTGGGGATCTGAATATGGATGATTAAATATTGCAGCTTAAAGATTAATTCTATTTGTGGGAATATATTTCTACCATTAAATCAAGTATCTGAATGTGGCAAAGAATTGTGTTTAGATCGGAAACTTAATAATGTAGTGAATGTTTGCTTTTTATAAAAAAATAGCATTCTCAGAAGAATATAACATCCTGTTAATTCTAGTTTATGACTTTTATAACATGATATTTGGTAAAAAGATTGTAAAATTGTTAATAATTTGTTAAATGTTTTCTACAGGTGCCTAGTCAGAAGATCTGGGAGTTTTAAAAGTCAGCTTCAAATTATTTGCTAGATTACAGCGAGGTGAATATAAAAAAGAAAAAGGCAACCTGTATTTTACCTGTAAAAAAATGTAAATCTCATCAGTGCAATTAGAACTGTAAAATGCATTTTATCCTCATCAGACAGAAACACATTTAAAAATGGCTTGTACAAATGAAAGATGATGTGTCCCTGTTCCATAATCTGTGAGTCTTTAATGCTAATGACTCTGGCAAATATAAGTGAGTGGATGAATCAATGAATAACTGAGAGAACAAATAGCACTACATATCTTTTATGTGTTAAATCAGACTTATTCTGAATTTTTGAACATTATATTAATTTTTAACAAAGTATTGAAATACCATGGCACTTTGGCACAAACTCCATTTTATTCTTTCAATTAACTTTTTTTTTTTTTTTTTTTAAATGAGCCCTCCACTAGGTTGGAAGCTGAGGATACATAAAAAAATAAACAAGGTCTCTATTTTCCAGGAGTTCATGAACTAGTATAGGAAATACAAGTATATAAAAATAATTAAAACATGTCATGGTAAGATCTGAGAAAGAAGTTATGTGTAAGGAGTGGTGAGAACTTAGTGGGCTAATGTGAAGTGCCAGGGAAACAGAGGAAGGGGATGGAGACTCGGGGAACATTGTTCAGATGACCATCAATAAAGGTTAATTTTGTTCACCTTTTAAAAAAAAATTAAATAACTGCCCATGTGTGTATATCTATTTAAGATAGACAATGCATATTTACTGTTAGGCCACTTTAAGTGCAGAAGGTGGTTCTGGTTTTGCCTTCTTTTGAAGAATTAAATAACTGCCTATATTATTGTGTTTAAAATGAGATACTACATACGTTTGGGTTCACGTGAAGTTAATTCTTAAATTTAATTCCTAATGCTGAGAAGGATTGTCTAAAGAGTCATTTCCCTCAATTTTCAGAAAAATTTGACAGAAAAATAAACACACAATTTCAGTAAATAAATGACATCTGGTAGTTCTGATTGGCCCCAGGAGCCTCCATATGGTTGTGTCATTTCTAGCTTTCTGCCCTACTTCTCGACTCTCCTATGATACTGTCTGGGAGAACATGAGTCTCAAATGTCTGCTACAGAAGCCAAAGGAACATTTATATATACTTTGGTGGAATGCCTCTAATATGGATTGAATGTGTCCCCCCAAAGTTTGATGTGTTGGAGGGTTGGTCCCCACTGTGACAGTGTTAGGAGGGTGGGAAATCCTATTATGGTAATTGAAAGCTGGGGCCTTGAAGAAGTGATTTGATTCTGAGGGCTGTGCGGTAAGGAAGGGATTAATAATGGTGGTCAGGGACATGGTTCTGAGGTCTTTAAAAGCAGAGAAAGTGAGAGTCTCTCTCTCTCTGCTCTGCCATTTTCTGCCATGTGAGACCCCTGCATTCCTGGAAAGCCACCACCAAAGAAAACCCCTCACCAGATGTGTTCTCTGGACTTTGGACTTCCCAGCCTCAGAAACTATAAGCAATAAATTTTGTTTTCTTACAAATTACCCAGGTCCATGTATTTTGTTGTAAGCAACAGTAACAAACTATACAGTCTCCCTTTTTAAACCTTTTTGTCAGTAATGGATCGTGTTTCATCATTAATTTCTCCTTCCATTTAAAATATATTCACATGTGTTTTACTTTGAAACTAGGTGTATTTCAACCATGATTTTAAATCATCTGCTTTCTATCTACCACACATTATTAAATCTACATAATATAAGCAATATATGGCAGAGCTAGACTCTTTTTCTTTATTTGGGGTTGGAGAATACTGGAAAAAGCAGTACTTTTTTCCTAAAGTAATTGTCTTTCTGAAGAACAAAAAAGAGGCTAAAAAACAGATGTTATTGCCATGAGGAGTACACAGATTATAGTACATGAAAAAACAACAACAACAACAACTGAGGTATAGAAACTGAAACAGAAGTACGAAGAAAGTGCTCTGGGGACATGGATGAAAGAGAATTTGATTTTAACTGTATGGAGAAGCAACAGGGAAAGGCACAGAGACTAAGTAATGTATGATGTAAGCCAACAATAGAGTTTATAAGGATCCTTATGACTTGTGGTCTCTCCACTCATTATTGCCTTGACAAAATTTATTAATATGAGACAATGTACTTGAAAATTAACAAAAAATTCAAATTTTCAGAGAAGCTATTCTTTTTTTTTTTGACTTTTTTGTGACTGCGCTCAGCCAGTGAGTGCACCAGCCATTCCTATATAGGATCCGAACCCGCGGCGAGAGCGTCGCTGTGCTCCCAGCCCCGCACTCTCCCAAGTGCACCATGGGCTCGGCCCTCAGAGAAGCTATTCTGAGCCCTACCTCTGTTTATAGTTTATTTATTTTTGGAAATGCTGTGTGCAGATTCTATTGCTGCTTGGGATTTGTTACTGACTTCTATTCTTTGCTTGGTTCTTTGTTCCTCTTTTTGTCTTCCACTGTTTTTATGCCTTTCATGGCTTTAATTGAGCATATTATTCCATTTTCTCTTTTTCCTTAGCATTATCAGTTATACTTCTTATACTTACACACCTAAGCATATAAAACTAAATATATTGTCACTATTATTAGTTTGAACAAACTGCTATCTGTAAATCTTGTTGGAAACCAGATTTAATGTATTGGGCATTAGGAACTGCAGGAAATTCGTGTGAGGTTTTGGGTTAACTTGGCTAGGAACTGGGCTGTGTTTAATGTTTGCTGTAGCTGTAGCTGCCAGAGGCTTTAGTGTCATTTGTCCCCCGCAGTTGTTGTCTTTTGGTTTCCCTAAGAACACCTTCTTAAATAGGGCCTCTGTCTTGCAGCTATCAGCTCCATTGTTATGGAGCTATCAGTTCCATTGAATGGAACTCTAATGTGGTGGTAAGATATGGGGGAAGAGAAGCATTCTATGATCTTATGATTAAATGTCAGTCTTTTGGTGAGCCTGAGTCCCTGAACTCACTTCTGTGGTGTTTCTTAGCCTTTTGCCCCTCCTCTAATGTAAGACAGGAAGTCCAGAGGGAGCTGGAGTTAGCTAATTGTTCTTCTTCCAGGTAGATAAGGCTCTGATAATGTCATTTTCTTTGGAGAGCAGGACTTTGATATGGAGAATGCTCTGGGCATATTTCAAAATGGTTAATTTCCCCTTCTCTGTCCAAACCAGGAGAGAACTTTTCTTGGATCTTCACCCTGGGAACAGGTGATGTTCCTGGTAGTAAAACCCAGGAAAGAATGGGGGTTTCCTTAAGACTGGGTCACTGGGAGAGCGTCTCACTCTCATGCTCCTCTACATTCAGTTTCCAGCAATTAGCCAAAGTTACTAAACAACTGTTTCTGCTAATTTATGACTTCAGTGATTTTTTTTTCTCTAAGTAAGCTGGTCTTGACTGTGATTCCAGGTATCCATGTCTCTCTCCAGATTTTGGGGTGGTGATTTGCTCTGTGACCTTGATTCTCTGATGAGTCTAAGAATAGTTATTAATTTTCAGTTTGGTTAGCTGTTTTCTTATTGTAAAGATAATAGTGATGACTACTAAGCTCCTTACTTGTCATAGCTGAAAGCAGAGGTCCTCCAATTTCCTTTTTAAATACTTATCTAAACCAAAGTAAACTGATCTGCTGTGGAATCTGTTTAACTGTTGGAATAGCCTTCCTGAGTGGGTTGCAATCTGTCTCCTAGTGACTGCCATTTGTAGATTTTTGTGTAAACAAAAATCAAATGACCACTTGACAGGTGTAGAGGGGATTCACACAGCGTGTTGTGACATCAGTAATAACATCCTTTGCCTCTGACCCAGGAGTTTTGTTTATTCTGTCAATATTAATAAAATAATAATAGGCTAGTTTATTGGAGTAAAATTTCAGACTCTTCACAGTTCTTGACAAAAATAACTCATTCCATAATTTCCTCCAAATACGTTCTTTAATAATTATGTTTTTATTAGCTGTAATTATCATTTTTCACTTTCACAGTATGCTTTAAAGAATACTTAAAAATGCAAAGTATGTTGACTTCTTTACAGATGAAATTAAAAGGTAATATTAAATTTACTGTGAGTTTATTAGCAACTTGATGTGCATATTGAGCTCTTGAGCTCATGCAGTAGGTAGCAGTGACTCATTAATATTTGAAAATGCTGGGGTAATATAGTTATATATTAATCTGTCCCTTTTCTCTCCTTGTGCAGTTGTTCAAGATATAGTAGATGATTCTAAATCTATTTAGTGATTTAAAAGGAGAGATTTATTTCACTTTGTATGAGTTCTTCCCAGTGAGTTGTTCAATTTTCTTTCTATTTGTTGCAGAATATCTTCTGTAACTCTATCCTAAATAATTTTTTAATATTATTTAAGATAAAAAATAAGGATTCAATTTATTGAGGCATCTATCAATTCTATGTAGGCCTCTCAACAAAAAACTGCCTTTTAAAAATTGACATTTATTTGTAAGAGAATAATTACATGAGTCAAGTATTTGAAGATAAAAATACTTTATTCATTGTGACATACAGTTTTCCTTGTTATTATTTCTTTATTTTCTTTTTTATGGGGGAGGGAAGGGAAATAAATGCCTTATTTGAATCTTAAAGAAAATATTGTTAATTAGTAAAATTGATAAAATAGGGATATTTTTCAGATATCAATGAGCCTGTGAATAGAAATGAAGTCAAGTTAATACCACACATTCACATGGTGTTTGCTGTTTGCAAGGATTGCCAGACATTGATAAGGAAATTAAGGTACAGAAAGGGCAAGAAACTTGTTCAGGATCACACAGTGGGGTCCGTATTCTTATCCACACACTATATTGCCTCTTAAATTTCATTCTATTCCCACAGAAAAAAACAAAAATCCAGTTCCTTTCTATTTTTCCTTCATCTCAACTTAAATTATTATCTTTTTAATGGTCAAAATCTACTTCTTTCTCAAAAACCTGTGCATTTTCCTGCAATTACACAGTTTAATATAATTGAACACAAAACTACACAGAATATATTCATGCAAGCCTTTACTAAAGATAAAGAATATGACAGAGCAGGAGAAAGATAGTACAGACAAGTATCAGACAGGTCTGTAAAGCTTTCAGGTACAGCTCACAGGGCTCTTAAAAAATTTTTTTTATTTAAATATTTTAAACATTTTTAAAAGTAATTACCACTTATCTTATAATTTTCATATTACTTCCTTGGGCCAGCACTAAATTATGAGATTGGCAAGACGTGGTGACTGTATAAATTTTTCTTTTTTTCTTTCTTTTTTTACTATGGCAAAATACACATGACATAACATTTTATCATCTTAACCATTTTTAAGCGTACACTTCAGTGGCTTTAAATACATTCGCAGTGTTGTGCAGCCATTATGGCCATCCATCATCTTGCAAAACTAAAATTCTATACCCTTTAAACAATAACTTTCCATCCCTAGCAACCACCATTCTACTTTCTGTCTCTATGATTTTAACTACTTTAAGTACTTCATATATGTGAAATCACACAGTGTTTGTCTTTTTGTGACTGGCTTATTTAATTTAGCATAATGTCCTCAAGGTTCAGCCACTTTGTACCATATGGCAGAATTTCTTTCCTTTTTAAGACTGGGTAGTATTTCATCATATATCTATACCACAGTTCGCTTATCCATTCATCCATTGATGGATATTTGGGTTGCTTCTATGTTTTAGCTACTGTGAATAATGCTACTATGGACATAGCTCTACAAATACCTCTGTGAGACCCTGCTTTCAATTCTTTTGGGTATATACCCTGTAGTGGATTGAATTATGTCCCCCCAAAACTCCCTGAAGCTTTAATTGTGTCCCCCAAGTTTTATGTATTAGAAACTTAACCCCCACTGTGACTGTTAAGAGGGTGGGAAATGCTATTATGGTAATTGAAAGGTGGAACCTTGAAGAGGTGATTGGATTGTAGGACTGTGTCCTAGTGAATGGATTAAAAATGGTGGTCAGTGGCATGGTTCTGAGGGCTTTAAAAGAAGGGGAGAGTCTGTCTTGCTCTCTCTGCTGTTCTCTCTTCTTCCACCGTCTTGCAGTGTGAGACGACTGGGTCACTGTTGCTACCACCAGATGGACTTTAGACTTTCCAGCCTCAGAAACTCTAAGCAATAAATTTCATTTTTCTTTATAAATTACCCAGTTCCATGTATTTTGTTATAGCAACACAAAATGGACTAATACATACCAGAAATGAAATTGCTGGATCATTTGGCAATTGTAAGTTCAATTTTTTGAGGAGCCATAACAGGACTCCTTTGGCACAAGATGTACTTCATCTTCAGATTGTGAGCCATCAAGACAGTGCAAGATACCTGGGTCTGAGGGAAGCCAAATTTACCAAGGGGTCTTTTACAAGCCTCTTGTCATGTAACTAAAACCAGACTGCAAAACTTGCTAAACCAGGTACAAACTATTGATCTTTTTCTTATTATATATGAAAATGTGTGGTCATTTCTATTGATACATATTCAAATTCACTAATCTTTTCTTCTATCATGCTTAATCTGCTCTTAATCCTATACTGAGTTCATCTGAGTTTCATCTCATATGTTGTATTTTTGTTTTTAATTTCTCAAAGTTTGATTTGGGTTTTCAAAAGTAACTCCCATGTCTCTATTCACATTCAAATTTCTTCCAGCTTCGTGAACACAAGGAATACAGTTGTAATAACTGTTTTAATATCCTTGTTTGCTAATTCCATCATCTGTATTGTTTTTGGTTCAGTTCCAATTGATTCACTTTTCTCCTCATTATGGGTTATATCATCCATATGTTACTTGCTTGATTTTTGATTCAATGCCAGACAACAGTTTGATCTTTTGAGTTTTGTTTTAAGCTCTGTTAGGTGGCACCAGAGCAGCATTTAGTCTAGCTATAATTTTTCCTCACTGAGGTAATACCAATATCCAGTGAATACTGGCTGTTGGGAACTGCACTATTCCTGGCACTATGAGATTTCCAGGTATTGTTCCTCTTTTGGAAGGCTCTTCAAACTCAAGCAGTTTCCTTATTTTGCAAGTGCTGATCAGCGCTCAACTCTGTACTCAAGGAAGAACCTCTGAAGATCTCTGTGGTTCTCTCTCTGTGCAGCTCATGCCTCTTCTGTGCACTGCTTTGTAAAATATTGAATTTCATGAACTCCTACCACCACCTCTTCATCTCAGGTAGACCAGGTCAAGGTTTTGATGGCTCCCCCTCACTGTGCCACCACCTAAATCTATCTCCAGACAGTGAGCTGGGATGGTTGTAGGGCTCACCTCATTTGTTTCCTGTCTCTCAGGAATCACTGTCCTTCATTTCTTTATGTTCAAATGTCTTGAAAGCAAATGCTTCACATATTTTATCAGATTTTTAGTTCCGATCGCTGCTATTCCATCTTGGCTGAAGTCCAAAATGAATTTATGCATTTTCAATAAGCAATGTAGATAAGCTAATACAGAGTGCCTTGAGAAGTTTCAGATTTTAAGTAGCACATTTTAATCTCTAGGTAGTACAATTTCTTTCTTTCTTGGACGAGGGTCAGTACCGTGATGCCAGGATTCCCTGGAGACAAACATCGAGTTACTGCAGAGATCAGCTGCAAGTTACCCCTATTCTTGCACAGTTCCCTGCAAGTGCCATTGTTGCAGACCTCCATGCATTTTCTTGTTGCATGCCCTTGTCTCCTTTCCTGCCTGGCTAATCTCTAACTGTACCACACCAAACTGAGCTTGTGCTACCACTATACCTAGTTCATTATCTTATCATTACATTTATCACACTGTATTATAATTAGTGTGTGTATATGTATCCTCCATCAGACCTTAGGATCCTGGCACAAAGACTATGTCTATGTAGCCTCAGTGCCCGGCACTCTTGGTGCTTCCTAATAACACATTGAATGAAATGATGAAGAATGAATAAATTTTTGAATATGAATTATTTTAGGTAGTAAGTTAGCATAGAGAAATTTGGGAATTAATATTGAAACTGTTACATAATATTTTTATTTTGTTATATATAATTATGTTAGATGTATTGAAAGATAAGTATAATTTTTATCCCACTTAATTTTTTACTTTCTCACCAGATTATTTCAGACTTTCAGAAAATCAGGCCTAAAATAACCCTTCCAGGCACTGTCGATTTCAGGAACTGAACTAGTTGAATCTTCTCTGATTACTTTATTTAAGATTTTTGTACACCAAGTAGGGAAATTAGATATTACTCTCACAGTAATTTGCAGTTTTCACACACCATAAATCTCACAGTTGAAAATGTAGAATTTTACTTTACAACTGAAAATATTTTGTTATCCTTGAATACCTACTTCTTAGCAGCAGAAAATTAATTTTCAACTTTTAGATAACTCAGTATAATACAAAGTTGTTTTTTTTTTTGCCACATTTAAGTATTATTGTCTAAGTCAGTTGGTTTTACAAATATCACTTGCAATTTCTCTTCCATTATCTTCCTCTAAGTTGCTTACAAGCCAGGCAGAATATATACAGCCCTCCATGGCTTGTGTTAGAATCGAATGAGGACTGGAGCAGGAGTGTCCCTGCTCTTGGACTCACTGCTGTCTGTGTCGCTTCCAGTGGCCATCTGTATTGCTGACGTGGGCAACATGTGATGCTGGCTATATTTGGTGGCTTCTGGATAATCTCCTAGTTGTCTGTGCAGCTTTCTGACCGAGAAGATCACCTCCCTTTGCTAGTGAACTTGGCTCTCGGCTGTTAATTTGACTCTGCTTTGCAGCTAACATCCACAGCTTTCTCTGAATTGGAGGAATGCTATGTTGGCACCAGTCTCGTACCTTTTCCTTGATCACAGATACTTCTAAAATTCTAGGAAGACCTTTGGGGACTATCCCAGGAAAGGGGGGGGGGGAGTTGGGTAGGAAAGGAAAAAAAAAAATGTGTTTTACTCTCACACTTCCTCATAAACTTCATTCTCGCGTTTGCCTTTCTCTCTAGACTTCATGTCTTTCAATTTTCTGTTCTCACTGCCTGTCAAGCTTGTGATCATGTGTATTGACAGGAAAAGTAGCTTCTTTGAAATAATAAGCAAAAGAAAGTAGTTGGAGCCCAGTCACTACTCGCTAGCATAGGCTGGACCAAGGCTTGTGGCTTATACGGAGGTAGTTCCAAAGAAGGAAAACAGTGTTTTGTGCGATGATTCCTCTTATTAACCTAGCAGAAATAAGCATATCATCTATCACATCATTTTGCTTTACAGGTGAACCCATTTCTCAGTCAGAGAAATCTGAGACATCTGTGCAGTCCATCTGCCCCAATGTGGAAGCTTCCAAGAAGCATTTTACCTGAATATTCCTTCACGCTTGCTAACACAGTGTAATTCAAGAATCCCGGGAGATAACCAAAATAATTTGAAGATTATTTAACTGAGCCATCCCAGGGCCTTCCAAATTGTGAGGTCTTTTGTCATAAATTTTCTGGAGTGAGGATTCAGACTGGTTCATATCCTTTTAGCTGCTTTTCTGCTTTAAGGTAGCTGTTGGATTTCTTTCCTGACATATTTATTTCAGGTTATCAAACATTTATATCTTTGGCTCCTATATTCAGGCATAGAAAGGAGAGCTCTTTTTCTAGAAGTCAAATAAGAAAAAGCTCTTCTTTATTTTATTTTTGTTTGAGGCTATAGCTTGAATTCTGCTTTGAATTACTTTTCAAGATTCTTTCATTAGCTAGAGATCTGCATGCCACAGGTGCTCGATAAATGCTTATTTACCCAAGCCTAGTTACTCTACTGAAATTACGTATAAAAAATAAAAATGACAATTCAATCGACATATGTGAAAGAAAATTTAATTTTTCACAGCTATTCAAAGTTTTCTAAGAAGTCAACTTTTGCTGATTATGTAATGAAATGAGTGTTTAAACTAGTTCATTGTATATGGCCAATGAGCTTTACTAATCACATTAATAAACTGATACAATCTATAGTTTGACACAATGTAGTATTAGAACACTGCATAATCACAGTATGGAGATTATTGATAGATTTTTGATAATCCAAGTATTATTCATTGGGTCTGTACATCTATAAGTGATTGGAATCAGGCATAAAAGCCGAATTTCATGACCATAGAATATGAAATCACATATGTAGGTTGTGCATAAACTAGATATAAAGGAAGAGAATGAAAATGGAATCCTAATAGGAGAGTTGAAGCAGCATCTCTGGACCAGTTACAAGTAAGTGACTGCAGACAAACGCCCATCAGAGAGATGACTATTGATCCTGGGGGCCAAGCTGTGTGCAGTTTTCCTTCCATGTGTCCGGCTTGTGTGTGTTACTCATCAAAGTGAGGTTGCACTCTGATGGTGCAACCACCTGAATAAGTGCAAAAGTATCATGCAGTGTTTTGCCCAGTAATTAATGTTTCTGTCAACCTTCTTAGACTGGGAATTCTTTAAAAACTTAGATTTTGTCTTACTCACCTTTATGTTCACAGGATGTGCTTAATGAATGAATATTCAGTCAATAAACAAATATAGTGTATACACCTTAAATCCAAATGAAATGGGTTGCATGTAAATGCATACACACACACATATTTTATTAAAAACAAGTGACAGGGAGGATAAGAGCATTGGTGGCTTCAGAGCAGGAAGAGATCTTCCAGCTAGAATGGTGTATAAGTTGTGAATATTCTATAAATATTTTAAATATTTTTTAAATTGTGCTGAAATGAGAGACAGACTAAAGTATGTTTGTTTTTACTAACATTTTGCCTACATGGAGGGAAGTAGGCAAAGAGAAGCCCCGATGTATATGCTGATTCCAGATTATTTGGGACCTTAAAAGTTGGTTGAGTAATTAGATAATGGCAAGCCATCCAGATTTTAAAATGTAGTGTAATTTTTTTTTAAAGGAAACTGATTTAATTGTATCTGCGCATTAGAGTGACTTACATGGCAAGAATTGAATCTGTATTATATTTAGTGGAGAGGGCTGCAAATAAATAAACTGAAGCTGCTGTACTAAAACTATGCACGGCCCTTTTAAATGCTGGGCCGAGGTACTTGCACTGCATTGCCAGTGGGTAGAGCAAGGAAAAAGAGAAAGTATCAAAAGGAATAAAGGTCACTAAAAATGCATTTGGTTTCTGGGAATTTTTGATAATAGTTTTAACACTTTTTAAGAGATAAAACTTTTTGTATTAACCACAATGAACTAATCTCATTTGAATTGCTGTGAATCCTACAGCTGTCAAGAAGGAATTTAGTGCATTAGCAAGGATTACTGAGGAAAGCTAAAGAAAAAAACCCAAAAAACAAAAAACAATCTTCTATATAGACTTAGTAAAAATTGTCAAAAGACAATGACGATGGCTATATATTTTTTTCTATTTGTTTATAAAGAATAAGCGTTTTCAGTCTTAAAGCCTTACAAACAAAAAATATTAAAAAGTTAATAATACTTTCTCCCAAGGTAAGGCTAAAAATAGAATTTTTAAGATATCTAAAAATAATAAAAACAGAATACAATGCATATAGGGAAATTATGACTCCAGAGAGAATTGTTACATTAAAGTTTCTTTCACTGGAACAGAAAATTGACTGCAAGGTTAATCTTAGAGAGATGCTCTTTTTGTTTGTTTGGAGCTGGTCAGAGAGAAGTGAAGTTGAGAAGGATGAGTGGCTCTGAATGGTGCTGTCTTCTAAACTTTTATAATTAGTCTGGCTCAAATAGTAGTAATGCTATACCACAAGAAATTAAGACTGTGAAATCCATGAATGGCGTTTCTCCAAAAGCTTTCAGTCTCGACTTGAAAAGGAACTATGTATTAGACCATTGGGGCATGGGGCAAAGTAGGGGGCACAATCATATTGAGAAGACATACTTTAAGCAGATTTCAGGTTGTTTGGCATTTCATTAATGACCAATATGGTCAGGGAAGGTATACTTTTCATATAATTAGTTTTACCTATGGACTAGATTCACCAGGAGGTATAGGGTTGTAGCCTGGGATAGGTTGGACATTTTCTAGTTGATGATTGTTAAAGATTTCTTTGACACAATTGTGTGTGTGTGTTTTGACGTGAAGGTGGGATGGGTTTGGAGCCTGTATGCCGGGGGCTGGACTGAAGCCCATGTCCCCTGGTGCTGTCTTGGTGCTGGGGCAATGGCTACACAATTTGTTAAGACTTTGGGACTCATCGACATATAAAATGACATTAAAAGCCAAATGAGTGAAAGAAGTATTTGAGGCTTAGGGAAATTTTTATATTGAATTAATGTGCAAAGAATTGGCATGTTTATAATTTTAAACTTACTATTTAAGATCATCTTATACCTATTCATCTATTCCTGTCTTTTATTTCTATGAATAAAATTTTGTGGTGTGTGCTATGTAGGTTTGTGCATTTCTTATTAAGCTGATCCTTAGGTATCATAAGTATTTTATTATCACAAAATGAAATACTTCTTCAGTTTATTTTCCAATTATTATTTGTATATTACAGAGCTTTATAAGTTTTTACTTTTATTGGATATTTAAAATTTTTTAAAAATTCATAATTAAGCCTAATAGTGTTTCTTCCTACTTTCTTGGGCTTTGGAGTTTGATAATCTACATAATACTTAAACAAAAATTTTCCTCATTCTTTTAATAGTTATACTATTCATTTCCATTTCATGCTTTACTGCACTGGCTTCTTCTTCTACAGTAAGATATAATATTAATTTAAGTAGAGGATATTCTTGTTCTAAATGCAACTTCAATTGCAGCATCTTTTTCAGTATGGAGTGGCATGTTGTTTTAAGATGCACATAGGTATGTGTGTGTATGTATACATGAGAATGTTTGTCATTTAGTCCTACTTGTTCATGGAAATCTTTTATATTTTGTTGATTTATTTCATTAGTATTTTTGATTTATTTCAGATTTTTACATCTATATTAGTGAGTTATCCATAATTAGCTTTTGCATGCTAATTTTTTTGTCAAGTTTTTATAGGAGACTCATGGTAGCTTTATAAAATGAATTAGGTAGATTCAGAGATCCAGGCTGTTCTATGTGCTCTGAAATGGATTACATGGCAAGTAAATGGAGCATTCTTGAATATTTAATAGATACCACATATAGGACCTCTGAGTGTGAAGATTTTTTGGGTGTTCATCTTTTCATTTTTAAGTTTTTAATATATTTATTGTGATTATTCTAAGCAGCACATCACAAGTTTTCCTAATGTAATGTTGGTTGGTTTTTGCCTTTGAGTAGGATGATTTAACCATTTTCATGTATTATTTTAAATGGCATTTTCTTATTCTGTGTTTAGGCATTTTAAAAAAATACTTTGCTTCACATCAGTTGCTTGCTTTCCTCTCTTCCTCCTTTCCTCCCCTCCCCTCTATCTTTCTATTCTCTCTCTCTCTATCTTGCTCCCTTCCTCCTTCCCTTCCTCCAATCTTCCTTCCTTCCTTCCTCTTTCAGAGTACAGACAATGTCTTGCTTGATTTTGGTATATATTGTTTCTAATTCTATTAGTCATTACCTTTATATTAAATACAGACTTGATACACTAGGTTGTAAGCTCATATTGGAGGCTTTTTATCTCTCTTATTCACTGATGTACCCTAGAAACTAGAAGAGTGTGTGCAATATGGTAGATACATAATAAATATTTGTTAAATGAATCTGTGCAGGATGAAGCATTTAATACACATTTTCTTCTCTTGTGTTCTTCTAATAAATGTTATTAACTCTATCTGGAATTATAAAAGCATGTTGTTTAGCAGCAATTATATTTACGTGTTTTCTATAGTGATTTTGTTTGCTATTTTTATATTCCATTTTATAGATATCTTTCTAACAATTATTCATATGGAACTCTATAATTTATTAAATTCAGTAGTCATCACTAGATATTTGTTCTATAAATGTCTTTTGCATTTTTATTTTTTGAAATCATGTGGTATATATCTTTAGGTAAAGTGTTCTGGAATGTTTTCAGAAATTTAGCATGAATGGTATATGACATGGATTGAATTGTGTCCCCCAAGTTTTATGTAGTAGAAACTTGATTCCCACTATGACTGTTAAGAGGGTAGGAAATCCTATTATGGTAACTGAAAGGTGGATCCTTTAAAAGGTGATTAGATTGTCAGGACCATCCCCTAGCAAATGGATTAATAATGGCGGTCATGGGTGTGATTCTGAGGGCTTTACAAGGAGAGCATGTGAGAGTTTCTCTGTCTCTGCCCCTCCATTGTGCCAGGTGAGACACCTGCATCCCTGTCACCACCCACAAGGCCTTCACCAGATGTGTTCCCTGGACTTTGGACTTCCCAGCCTCCAAAACTGTGAGCAATAGATTTTATTTTATTTATAAATTAACTGGTTCCAGGTATTTGTGTTATCAGCAACAGAAATGGACTAATACATCGTATGTCCTATGTCTACAGTATCAGATGTTTTACTGATTTCCTTACATATTAAGTACATTGTGCTGAGTGTAGCACTTTTGAGATTAAAAGTTTTCCTATCAGAACTTTGCCTTTAGCTATTTTGGAGCAGCTATTTGAGAACTTCCTGCAGTTGTTATTTTTAGATTTTCCCTTTTTTTTTCCTGTAAATAATGCTACATTTTCTTTAAAAATTTTTTTTTTCTAGAATATGGAAAGCCTTTTTGATCTGTGTACAAAGGTCTTTCTCTCAGGTAAATTTTTTTCTGTAATTATTTATTATTACTTTAATTTGGTTTTTGCCTTCCCAGTTGTTCAGTTTTATTCTTAACTGTTGTAATTTTTATTGTTATGGTTTATTTCTAATTTGATCTTGAGGTCTTTGTATCAAGAGTGGCCATAAACCCAGATAGTTACTGTCTAAGAGAGCCCTGATAGGGCAAATGTTAGGTTTGAGTGTGTTTCAGGTGTTATATTCTCTCTTCTCTATAATGCATCTTATTTTCTGATATGTTCGTTTTCCCCTCGCTTATACACCTATGTATAAATGGAGAGTTATGTCTTCTATTTGCAAACAAGAGGGTAGGTGGAATTTCATGTTTACATCTTATTGTTTGGATGTTGGTAGATTCCCTTTCTAAGCCAAATCTGAATGACAGTTTAATTGCCACAGCTTCTGGTACAATTTGAAGTACACAGAAAAAATTTTCTAGTTTGGTTTTGCTGTGAATTAACTGAGATATTTCTCCTGCTTGAACTATTTTGTTCTCTACACAGGATAGACTGAAAATTTGCAGCTCTTTATTAGAGTATATTAAATCTATCTCCTCCAGCATGCACTACTTCTAATCAACTTATTATTATTATTATTTTTGTTTTTTTAGGTAACTACATGAATTGTTGAGGATATTTTCAGTTGCAATTAACAGAAAATACAACCTAAATACAAAAGTTATTTGCATAATCAGTGAATTTACTCATATAATAAGAAATCTAGAAGGTACAATAGGTATGGGCTTATTTTTTTAGTGGAGAGAAGACATTATGAAGGCAGATATTTTCCATCCTTTTCCTCTGCCGTCTTCAATATGCTGGCTCTTCTCTTCATTGTTAGAAGATCACTGGAAAATGTCCAGGCCTCACACCCTCACTCATCTTCTATAGGCAGAAAAGTACCCCACCCTTAAACGTGTCTCCTTCACCAGCAAGAACACCTTCCTGAGGAACTCCCCAGAAGATACTCTCTCATATTTTGTTGGAAAGAATTGTGTTATATGCTCATGCCTAAATGAACTACGTGTAAGAGGAATGAATTTTCATAACTGGCTTAAGTCGTTGGTTCTCAACCCTCTCTGCGCATAAATCATCTAGACAACTTAAACAAACAAAACAGAACAAGAAAACCCCAAACAACAAACCAGCTATCAGAATATCTGAAAGTGGCCTATGGTCGTCCATGTGTTTTGAAGTTCTATGTTATTTCGTAGGCAGATGTGGAGAATCATGGGCTTAGATTTATCAAAGTTCAAAATCCAAGCCCTGGGGTTTAGGAGGGACCCAGCTTTCACAGAAGTATGTGGACACTTGAGACTGGAACAAAACTAGGATCTTGTAGTCAGGAGAAGGGCTGGCTGATGGGCAATCATTTTGGTTCCATGCAAGTGGCTGCTGTTTTCTGTGCGGTACAAAGAAAGGAGCTGGTGAGTATGCAGACGTGTGTCATCACTGTGGCTTACTTGGAAGTGAATTCCTTTGTGTTTAGGAGAAAGCTATTTTTTCCTCCATGTACAGCTAGTTTGCGGAATCAGGGTAAAAAGTTGTAGTGAACCCAAGCTTTGCCCTTTATACTTTATGGAACCTGTGCTGCTCTATTTCAATTAGTTAAGCAAAGGTAATTAAAAATATGCTTCTCAATCCATTTCCATCAGAACTGTAAGGAGAAGGACTTTGGTATACAGTGTTCTTTTTATTTTTTTATTTTTATTTTTATTTATTTATTTAATTTTATTTTGTCGATATACATTGTGGCTGATTAT
Source organism: Cynocephalus volans (assembly GCF_027409185.1). Taxonomy (NCBI): domain Eukaryota; kingdom Metazoa; phylum Chordata; class Mammalia; order Dermoptera; family Cynocephalidae; genus Cynocephalus; species Cynocephalus volans. Next base: position 40,982,400 of record NC_084474.1, on the reverse strand, counting down.
TGTTGCCCCTTACCAAAACCTCCCTCCCTCCCCCCTCCCCCTCCCCCCCAACAAAGTCCTTTCTGTTTGCTTGTCGTATCAACTTCAAGTAATTGTGGTTGTTATATCTTCTCCCCCCCCCGGATTTTTTTTTTTTTTGTGTGTGTGTGTGTGTGTGTGAATTATATATTAATTTTTAGCTCCCACCAATAAGTGAGAACATGTGGTATTTCTCTTTCTGTGCCTGACTTGTTTCACTTAATATAATTCTCTCAAGGTCCATCCATGTTGTTGCAAATGGCAGTATTTCATTCGTTTTTATAGCTGAGTAGTATTCCATTGTGTAGATGTACCACATTTTCCGTATCCACTCATCTGATGATGGACATTTGGGCTGGTTCCAACTCTTGCCTATTGTAAAGAGTGCTGCGATGAACATTGGGGAACAGGTATACCTTCGACTTGATGATTTCCATTCCTCTGGGTATATTCCCAGCTGGGTCATATGGTAGATCTATCTGCAATTGTTTGAGGAACCTCCATACCATTTTCCATAGAGGCTGCACCATTTTGCAGTCCCACCAACAATGTATGAGAGTTCCTTTTTCTCCACAACCTCGCCAGCATTTATTGTTCAGAGTCTTTGGATTTTAGCCATCCTAACTGGGGTTAGATGGTATCTTAGTGTGGTTTTGATTTGCATTTCCCTACAGTGTTCTTTTGAATTTGCAGTATCATTTTAAACTGTTTTTATTCTTTCCATCTTTATTCAGTTATTTCTCAATATTGTTCACTAGACTAAGTACCTTGAGCCAAGGAAATGTGTTTTTATTCACCACTGCATGTCCATTGTCAAATACACATATGGAATAGAGTAAGGACTTAGCAAATATTTGGTGAATACATGAACATGCTTCTCTGTTCTGATCAGACCAGTCTAGTCACAGGCTATGCTCACATGGTGGTTTCTCAAACTAGAATCCAGGTATTTCTGGATTTTTTTTCATTTCTATAGTCTGTATATTCTCATTAATAATAATTTGGCAGTCCAAATGATTCTTTTAACCCTTAAGTGTGATTAATTATTCCCTTGCTCAGAACCTTCTGCTGTTTTCCCATACAATGCAAAATAAAAACCAATGAGCTCTGAATCATCTCTGGAGTCCTGGCTTCTCTTTGGCCTAACCTCTTACTTTTCTTTCCCTTATGTATTCCAATCCAACTGCACTCTCTCCTTGCTGTTCCTGAACACAGCAAGTATATTCCTGTTTCAGGGAGCTTACTTGCCATTCCCTTTGTTTAGGACACTTTTCCTGTAAATGGCCACATGGCTCACCCCTTACCTATTCCACATCTTGCTCATATGCCACTTGACCAAGGAAACTTCTCTGACCAGCCCATTTAAAACCTCATCAGTCCTTCTTTTTGCCCCTGCTTTGTTTTGTCCTTTGTGCTTACAGCCATTATTATCTGCAACACTATATATTTGCTTGTTTATTGGCCTGTTGTATGTTGTCCCCCAGAAGAGTACCAGACTTTCATTTCAAGGACAGGAATTTCAGTCTTCATTATTTGTATCTGGACCCCCTATTGTGGGGAACAGTGCTTGGCATAAAGTTGATACTAAATAAAAAATTGATGAATGAACTAATTATCTGTTTTCCTTATCTGAAAATTGGAAATAGCAATACCTACACTGCAGTTTTTCTGTGTGCATTAGTGATAATGCATATACAATTAGCACAGTGCCCAGCACATAGTAGTTGCTCAACAAATTATAGCTCTTGTAATTTTTGTAATAAGGTAAAAACCCAAAATATACCATTTCATTTAACTCCCTAAATATGTATGGAGAAATTATGTTATGTACAAGGAACCTTTTGTATGGAGTATAAAGATGGAGAAGGTATAGCCCTTAGACTTACAGGTGTAGCAGATAAACACGGGGACTATTTTTGCTGTTCAGCCTCCCCAGATTCTTTCATGGACCATATTTAAGTTAAGTATTTTAAGTGCTGTTAGAAAATTTTTTCAACAACAAAAAATAAATTCACTTGCAAATTCCTCTACAAGAACGGCTTTGAACTTCAGAGTAGTGCATAATCTCCTTCTCTAGGTCCTATTCTTTCCTAGGAATCTGAACATCACTGCAAAAGGTAGGTCACAAACTCACAGACTGCTGATGAATCCAAAGATCTAAATGACCACCTTTATTTATGCTATTTGTATCAACCACATATTTATACCTTCAATATGTACATTGTATGTATATGTAAACACTGAGATATGTTACATGCTTTTATTATTATGAAGTATTTTAAGGCTAAAAAAACCAAAGAAAAACTATAATGAATATCAGTGTAACCTATACTTAGCTTTATCAAATCTTAATATTTTGCCATATTTGCTTCAATATATTCCCAAATAAATTAAATATTACAGATGTTGTTGAATACCTCTGTTTTCTTTCCCAGATTCTATTCTCCTTTCTCTTTCTCACCAGAGATAATCCTGATTTTGTTGTTTCTCATTATTGTGAGTTTATTTTTTTAAGTTTTACAACTATTAAATCCTGTATATAAGTCATGGATATGCCTTGATTCACCTTCAGATTCACGTTAGAATAAAACAAAGTAAGCAAAATAGAATATCTCATTTTAAACTCTGGATGAAAAATCAAGGAACTGGCCAATCCAGGTCTGCATTTCTGAATCGGTAGCCAGGTGGAACTGAGAGATGGTTATTTCATCAGCAGAGCTGCATTTAATGTCTGCTAACTTACTTCAGGCCTGTTTCTGTCAGTTCCACTTCTTATCAGGCCTTTATAGGTATTTGCATTTGTGACTCCCGGTCTCTCAACTTTATCCCATTTAAAATTGTTTCCTCTTGGCCTATCTTCTGCTTCATTTCTATCTAAATTCATTTTGTTGTGTATTTATGCTTTGACAACTATTTTCTGGTTGAAGAAAATGGAAGCAAACTTGGTACTTTCCCCTCTACATTGCCACCAGTAACAGTGACTAGTTTGCCTAACTTCAAGCAGTGGGCCTAATTTCCCATATATTTTTTTAATCGAATGCAGTAAATAATGTCCCTTCTTTCCCTTGTTTTATGAAACTGATGTTATCTGGAGTTGGAAGAAGCTGTCACTCCCCTCCTCAGCCCTTAAAATTTCCTTTTAAGTTGTTAAACTAAGCCTTCAGAGATTATAATCTCAAATCATATATATTTTGTTGATTAGGAGTATATTTTATTCCATCTTTGCCATCAAATAAATTCTAAAGCCAAAAATGGGTAATAAATAAAAGGAAAGACACATGGTTCTATACTTCAAGGCTTATATGGAAAAAATTAAGTCCAATCATAAAGAATTCCTTTTGCACATTTTATTCATCTTATTATGAGGATAATTAATGACCATCAGGGAAAGTATGATACTTTCAATTTAGGATAATGCTAGGTTATAAATGTTGCACTATTTATTGAATACTGTGAGGATAGATGAATGGCAAATTGGGAAAAATATTCACATATATAATTTCCCAATACACAGTGCCTGCAGCACTTCCTCTCTAGAGCATCAGATTATTCCCAGCAAATTTATCTATTTGGTAGCAAATCAAAAAAAATGCTCTGCTGATTTTATTCCCATAGACAACCATATACAGGTTCTTTTTAGTCTCAGGGTCCAATCACGGGCAGTCACAAATTCTCCCATACCTGTTATGGCCATTAAAAATAGTTAATACACCACATTATGGTTTTCATACTCCCTTAAAAAGGAATTACATTCGTCATCTGGGTCTTGGGTTTTATTGCAAATTTCTGGAGACCTTAAATGGAAAAATGTAGTATATTTATTTTCTTTAATAAAAGAGTTGTAATTTTTTCTTTTTCAGAATTTTGGTTTTTGATACCCTTTGTTGTGTAAAATTACATCATTTTTCATTAGCATATATTTGAAAAATAAAGAAAGAAGTAATAAATTACCTTAAAGAAATTAAGTAGAAAATTAAGGGAAGACATTCCAAGCTGATTTTAGATTCTCTTCAGTTTCTTTGAAAACAGGAGGCCTTAATCCCACTAAGTGCTCTTAGTGACATTTTCACATTGTCTCTCTGTTCTTTAATGAGGGCCTTGCAGTCATTTAGATACAAACTTTAAGTCTGTCAGAGCCTAAATACCACCTGATAAGGTATTTTTGCTTTCTGTCCTGAAATATTTTCTTAAAAATCTGTATTTGGAGGAAAAATATACTTTCTCGAAATGTAAACAGGAGTGTACATTTTTGTAAACTTTCTTTAAATGTAAACTTTGATTTCTGACAAAGATTGAGGGCCACCCGGATTTCTTTCACATGGCAAATTAATATGTTCCAGGTCAGTCTGTAAAGAGTGTGGGCATATAGGATATATAATACACTTCAGTAAATTTATGCTACTTTCATTACTGTACTGATTTTGCCACATTACAGTGACTAAAAAAATTTCAAACCGAATAATGAAACTAAGTGCACCCTAAAAGAAAGATACACACAAACTTTGTTTTAAAAGAAACAGTATTTATTAAGAAATTATATGCTGGATTCTCCTATGGTCTGTGAAGACGGTTTCTTCCATTTCCACAGCACAAGACAACAGCTAAGAGCATCCGGAGAACACTTGCAATGTGTGGGGATGGAGAGTTCCAAGGGATAGAAGGTGAAATGGAGTGATGTATGCACTAATTTAAACTTTGGATCCAAAGACAAGATCATCATTTCCTTGGCAATCTGGTTCTCACAATTATGAGCACTAAAACCTCTCCATGGAAACTCATATCCAGACTGAAGTATTAGGTAATAATAGGAACATTTCAGTTCAGTAGAGCAGAGTATGCTCAATTTAGTCAAGGTCAAACCAACAGTCCTTTAACTTTTGTATCACATCTGAAATATCTGCATTCTTTATTAATAAAAATGGTGCTTATAGAGGACAGAAATATAACTCTTTCAAGTATTATACTTATGATCTGAAGTACCTTAAACTATAAATTAAAAATAAATTATAAAAACTAGCATAAGTTGTATCTTTTCTTACATGACATTATTGGAAATAAGCTTTGAACACAGAATTGTAGTATCACCTGACTTTATATATGATCAACAGTGAAACATGCTAATCATAAAAATAGCTTTTACAAATATACATTTGTATACAGTGTCTCCCTTACCATTCATAAATGTCCTTCACATTTTGAGACTTAAAAAAAAATCATAATTAGCAGGGGGAAAACACATTTACAATTTAAACCATAAAATCCTGACAACTGTATAGCTTAGAACATAGGAGAAATGGGATTTCTAAAATTGAGCAATACTGTCCATTTTATTTATTTGGGTTTTTGTATAAATTGAACCAAAGATGCTGCCATCCAGTAAGAAACCTTCTTTCACATTTCTGGGGGTTGTCACAGTTTTTCCTTCCTGCTTTGTGGCATCATACGTTACTTCAGATCACTTTATCTGTAGAAACTGAGAAAAGAAAAAAATACTTTAAAATATAGAAATTTGTGTTTCATCATGATAGCATGTATATATGTAAGTTAGATTTTAAAGCTAAATCAGGAGAAGGATAAAAGAAGAATTAGATCTTTGGGACAAATATTTTCATGATAGATTATTAGATCCTTTTTTCTAAGCAGTCCTAAAATGCTAATACTGTATTTTTTTAATCTAGCTAATTTGCTGCCTGAGATCAATTACTTTTAAACCTGAGCTCTTGTCCAAGTCAGAGGGGAAACACTTGAAGTTCTAGGCTAGGAAAAGAGATTTGACTGCTCATGAATTTTTGCTGCCCCTAATAAGAATGACCCTAGGATATGCTCCCCCCTCTAAGAGACTTTGAACAGTGCAATCCTAAGCCTTTTGCAGCTGGGATAGGAGAAAAAGCCAGTACAGGTCTCTGATCTGAGTTACACAATCTTTCTGCAAAAGAAAGCAGAAGCAGTGAAAGACTTCATGATGCAACCACGAGTCAGACACATCGTTTAAGAGCCCAAACTTAATTTGTTGAAGAACTGAATTGGGAAATTGAATGTGAATATGACTATGAAGATAAAATAATGCAAGATTCCATCAGCAGGGAAAAGTATTTATTTATCTTAGAATCCTATCAAGTTCCAGAAATTTATGTGTAGGTAGAAAACATAACACCTATTGTTATTCCTTCAACTTTAAAGGTCTTTGGAGTTAGGTGGAAAATCTATGTATATGTTTTAAGAGTCAAAGACATGCAAATCAAGGTGTCAATTTGGATGGGTGCACTGATCTGTGAGCAAACAGAGAGCTAAGTAACTTGACCTTTCATTAGGCCCATAATGTAGGGTAAGAAAAAGACTGAATATGGCAGTTGCATGGTGAGGACTGCTCTGAATGTCTACAGCCCTGGATATCCTGCTTGGCTAAGATTACCGGTTGAAAGTTACTCAGTGTGGTAATTTTTCTTCCTTCATGCTATGCTTCTTTCACACAAATATATACCTCTAAATACTTTCAGTTAACTGGGATGCTGTGTTCTTTAGTGATTATACACCTTTTAATTCTAGGAAGATTTAGAATTAAATATAAAATGTTTACAAGAATAGAAACCATGTTACTAATATTTTTATGTTAAGAAAAAAATTCTGTGAATATTTGCAGCCTTAAGTACTTGGGTTATTTAAGAGAATTTAGCTTACTAGAGTGACAGTCTTGTGATTTCAGTTTAGAATACACAGTTAAAAAATAGAGACCAGGATTCAGTTTTATGATTTGAAATCTAACTGTGTTTGTGCATGATATTGGAACATCTGAGAACTTTATGTCATCATATTGATATATTTATTAGATTTTAAGAGATTATTCATTTTCAGAAAGATTTTATTTGTTAATCCAGACAAATAAAGTACTTAAAAACAGGATATCAAATATATTATTAAATTCAAAAATGACATTTACAACCTTTCGATGCATTTAATTAACTAATCTGGGTCAATCTTTATTCAAAGGATGCTTAGAAAAAAAATTAAAAAAATAAAATAAAAAAAAACAAACGATGCTTAGAAATACTTTGTAAAACTTTCTATATTTATAAATATAATCCTAATAATTAATGCCTATCAATTTTTATTTTAAAACTTCAATAAATCAAGCTTAACTAAAAATAAAATATACCCCATTAATTTTTTTTTTACAGTGAAAAGTATTAAAACACTTATATCCCTAGGAAAGAGTACCTTTTGATATTTTGATACATTTTCTCTCTCTCCCTTTCCCTCCTTCAGTCCCTCTTTTCTTTTCTCCTTTTTCTGTTCCTCCTCACCCAATCTATTATATGCTGATCACACATACATGCATTTTAAAAAATGAAAACATTATTCAGATGTGTTCTTGTTCCTCATTTGGTTCAGGCTGTATATACGTGTATGGGAAGAGTCAATTAGTCTTTAAAGCACAAAGTTTTGAACTTATTGCATGCTACTTTTTGTGTGGTGTAAAGGAAGTTTTATACATAACTTGTATTATGCACATACCAAAAATTATCAGTTATCAGCATGAGAATTAATAACTTAAGGAATAAAATTAAATTAACCTATAGACTGATGCAGAACTATGAAAGTAAGGCATTGTGATTTTTTAGTTTTGATTGATAGCACATGCAGGAAGGAAATAAGTCTACTTGTATGACTAGAATCTTTCCTGCAAGACCTCATTGATCACTTTCTTATTACAAATGGAAAAATGCTAAAAATGCTGCAGCAGCTGCACATGTAACGTTTATCTGGGTTAAGTCATGGCAGATGACATTAATTTAGAATATTCTTACACCATCCTGCATGTCTCTAAAAAGGTAATGGTTGTTTAGAAACTATCCATTTTATTAAGAAAACATAGCCTGCAGATATTTTGTGCATATTCATGACCTCCAGTATGATTTTTTCTTACCACTTCCTTTGCTCCTTAATTGTAAGTAATTACATAAAAATAATAATCCCAGGAAGAAGAAAGGTAGGTTTGAAAATAATTTATGGAAGTCTTCCTGTCATAAAGTTTCAAAGCATTTGCCTGTCACTGGTGTAAAACAAAAGCTTCATTAACTTTGCATTGTGAAATAAGTATTATTAACCATATGGATACAAGTCATGAATACAATTCTCTGTATCTAAAACCAATGGCAAAACATATTCATAAAGCTTTCTGCAGAACTTCTAGTCTGAAAAAAGGCTTGCTGTTGCCTTCTAAAGGTCTGAGAGAAAGGGGACAAACTGTGACATTCTTGCTGCCTTTTTCTCAGGAAAGACAGTCATTTAAGGAGCTGATTGGTTTAGTATAATGTAAAACTAATTGTGCTCTCCTCTTGAATAGTGGGTAATTTATCTACTGGCTGTATGGGAGCTTGGATGCTTTTAAAACAAATCCTCCTGATGACGAATGCCTTTTCAACTATCAATCTCTTCCATTTCTGAAAAACAACTAAGCCACTCAGATGGGACTGTATTGTACTAAACCAAGCAATTTACTTCTATTCGGCAAAGATATAAAGGATAGTATTAATCGACAGGGCAAGCACATTCAATTTTAAATCTCATGCATAAGTATATTTAAAATAAAACAGGTACAGCAATAAGCAGAATAAATACACCTTATTTACAGCTCTACAAAATAGTCTTGTGACTTCTTTAATATTAGAAATGCTTCCATTTTCTTTTTTCTAATTGAGATTTATGACTAATAAGAAATTAGAGAAATCTAGGTAATCTATATTTTTAGGTGGCATCTATAAAAGCAAAAAATGTGAAAGAAACTGGGTAATACAGGCCACATAACATTATATAAAAAACAGGGTCCTGTGAACAGGAATTAACTATTTGTTGTCACCACTGATCACATTTCTTGAGTAAATGTTCAGCCACTGCTATTAGTCAAATGTCCCCCAAAAGTTTATTTATTAGAAACTTGATCTCCATTGTAACAGTGGTAAGAGGGTTGGAAATCCAGTTATGGGATTTGAAAGGTGGGGCCTTTAAGAGGTGATAGGATTGTGAAGACTGTGCCCTCATGAATGTATTCATACACGGATGGTTTAATGTGTGGTCACAGGTGTGGTTCTCATGACTTTATAAAAATAGCAAGTGAGAACTTTAACTCACTCTTGCTTAGCCTGTTCTTGCCATGTGATACCATGAGTTGCTGTAGAGAGTCACCCCACCAGGAAGAAAGTCCTCACCAAATATGGTCCCTGGACTTTGGACTTCCCAGCCTCCAAAACTGTAAGAAATAAATTTCATTTCTTTCTAAATTACCCAGTTTCAGATATTGTGTTATAAGCAACAGAAATGAACTAATATGGCCACTCTTTTTTTATGGTCAATGTGAATATATTTGGCTTTTACAAATCCCTCATTACAAATGAGATACAATTTTATTCAAATTTCTAAATAACACAAACACATTCCCTACATGTACTGTTCATTACAAGTTAAAACTTGCCTCCATTATTAAGCTCTTGGGGACAAAATTGCATTTTACTTTTAGGGTAAAAGAATCATATCACAAAAACTGAACTGGTGTGAAAATCAAGATGGGAAGTAACTTCTTTGAATGGCTACAAATGAAGGCAATGGCTCCATTATACAGTTTTTGGAGGCTGAATATTCTCCATTTCTCAGCTGATGGCCATTCAGGGTGTGGGAGTGTGGGACAGATAAATCAGGAGAGAACAAAAGTATAGTAACCCAAGAGAACCTTGGAAATAGGACTATCAGAATATCTTCTGAGATTTTAACTTTATTTATTTGAGATTTTAACTTTAAAATTAAAACTTAAATGATCAGGGAAGAGACTGTTCAATATCACTTAAACGACGCAGAAGTTTTCTAGATGTTTGACACTTGACTGGAACATAACTGAAACTTACTAAATTAGCCAAAGAAAGAAGGCGTTGGTTTGAAAACATCTTGTTTGGCACTGAAAGTACAGAAACACAGGAGAGTCTTGGAGGGCAATTTGGTTGTGTCTGTCTGAGAACTGTCCACAGGAGAAAGTAACCAAGCCCTAGAAGTGAACCCAGCCTGTAAGGACAGGTGTATTCCTATTGCAGGCACGGGGATACTAGCAATCTCAGAACATACAATCACACAGCCAACTCTGTTCTAAATCCAGGCTCCCCAAGGAAAACATCTTACAATTCCTAGCAGTTTGCCTGTTGGAAGACATTGCTTAGGCCAGAAGACACAAGGTTAGCCTGACTGTGGAGGATGGTAATGAAATCTTACAGACCTGCCTACTTGTTAGCTGATCTCTCCTGGCTTTACCAATATTTGCCATATGCATTTCAAGATCTTTCATAGAGGGAACATTTACAAAGCTACAGATCAAGGCATATAGGACTTCACTGAATTTGAGTAATAAGGAAATCAGAAATTATGTAAACCAGGTAAAGACACTAAGATCCAAACAGGTTTAGAGACATGCCCAGGAAGTTTGTAGGAGCCCTGACTAGACCCAGAATCCTGACTGTTATCAAGAATCCTTACCATTACACTCTTCGTTCTCAAACTTTACTGGGCCTCAGAATCACCAAGTGGACTTGTTAATACTCAGATTGCCAAATTTTTGATTCACTAGATCTGGAATGAGGCCCAAGAAATTGCATTTCTGATAATTCCTGAGTGTTGCTGGTCTGGGTATCCCACTCTGTGAGAACCACGTCACTTTACTATTGACAGGCAGTCCTCTGGGGGCCTCTTGCACTCCTGCACATCCTGCTGAGTGTGCTACTGTCACAACACCCTACTGTTCTTTCCCCAAGGCCCCTCTCAGGATTATTCATTTAGCTGGCAATCCACCACCACATAGTTCTGAAATATACCTTATCTCCCTCCAGACTAAGAACAGATTTGCTTACTGCTTGCTAGAAAGCTGGATGCCTGAAATTCAAGGTCCCTCTCCTGTGGTGGACCACACTGTGCATGCAGACTCCACTTGGCCCATCTTCTCAGTCTTGGGTCTTGGGGCTCAGGGAACCAGCACAACTATCCTGACACTCCTGTTGCTTTTGCTGTGATTAGCAAAGCCTTTTTGTCACAGGAGTCTCCTGTCTTCTGTTGGCATCCCTGGGACTATAGCTGGCTAACTTATTAGCTTGCATGGTTATTTTGGGGGACCCCATTTGCTTGCAAAAAAGCAAAGTTCTTCTGTGTTAGTTCTAATACTGACAAGCTTATTTAAACTGGGTTAACCCTTGATATTAACTATAGTGATTCTCAGCAAGCCGTGACTCCACTGGCAAACTGTCTTCTGCACGTGCTATCTGGTCATCCTCATTGCTTTTTTTCCTGTCTTCATTCCACTTTCTCTCTCCTTATTTATATTTTCCCCTCTTATTCTTACTGTTCACTTTTATAACCCAAACCTTTTATTCTGCCCAACAATTCCCATGTCTTTATCCTATTTTCCATCTATCTCACAACTCATAAAATAAGTATGACCAGGAAGCAACAGGCCTTTATACTTCAGTGGGCCATAGATATCTAAATTAGTGGGCTTTGTTATTTCGTAACCAAATGGAGAGATGAAAAAACTAGGAAAATCAGTCATTTTCTGTAGTATCATAGAATTTAAGTTACTGCATATGGTATCTTAAGATGTTTTATTTTCTCCCCTAAAACTAAAAGAAAATAAGACAATATTATAAAACAATCATAAAAATAAAAGAAAAACTAATGTTAAAATAATTTGACTTTATTTACTAAGCCCAAATAAACTACCTTCCTACAAATATTATAAAGTGACTGTTAAACCTTTGCATCATTCATGTTTTAGTTTAGTTTATGAGATTGACTTATAAACACAATATAAAGAGTTTTCAATATTGAACTGAAAGAAGTATACTAACTAACATAAAATTACAATTAAAACTACCATATCCTTTAAGTATATTTGGTTTGGAACATGGCTTACCACACATGATTTAAAAAAAAAATACCCCTTTTCCAATCAGAGCTAATGACATATTTCCTCTGTCTAATTACTGCTGTCTCTAACAAAGATGTTAGTGCTGTAGTCATTTTTACATCTAGACACAAAGATCATTTGTGTTTTTGGAGTACATTTCATTTAGTTGAAATCACAAATAATTTTCAAATAAGAGGCAAATAGTGTCTTTTCTTTTGGGTTCAATATTGGAATAAGTTTTTTTAGTGTGGTATGATACAATGATGTCAGGAACCATATGTCTGTCTCCTCCATTGTAACTCCAGAGGCATCAGAGAACCAGAGCAATTAAAGAGTTAAACAGGTGACATAGGATTGGGGAGTTCTCTTGTCTAACCTCCCAACCAAAGTAGCAGTGCTGTCCACAGTTATCATGGCTGATGGGTATGCAGCTTTGGCTTGACCATCTCAAGGTATATGGGACTCTTTACCTCACAAGGCAGCTTGCTCCATTTGTAGATAAGTGTGGTTAGAAAGATTTTCTTACGTTGAATCTAAATCTACTAAATAGCTTACATATGTATCAAGCCAAAACCTAGTGCGTGCTGGTGATAAGCCAGATATGACAGAACTGAGAGGTATAGAGTATTGCGGGCTCCCAGCTATAGGCTGTGGATTCAGGTCAGATCTCCTAAGATGGTAAGAGAGAGCAAGGCTGAGACCAACTTCAGGGAACTGGGGAGGGGATGATGGTGGTTTGGCACTGGACGAAACATTAAAGCAAAAATCAGACCTTTACTCATTTATTTTTCTGGACCCTGTTTGCTCCCAGGAATAAAGCAGGATCCAGTTATTACAATAATCCTAGGACAATAGTAATAAGCTTACAGCAAGAGAAACAGCAAAAAAGTCTTAGTGTCTGAGGCATCTAAGTTACTTAGCTAAGTCTCCCTTAATTCATTTCAGATAGAGACTGGATTTGGGTTATTAGAATCTGGAACTGGGCTAAGTCTGTGGGCATGGGTCACACCATCATAATAACAACTCTTATTTGTACAGTGTATAGAAATTTATAAAGTACCTTATATGCATAATCTCAGTTGATTTTCACTACAAACCAGAGAGGTATGTTATTGGGCAAGAATCATCCTCATATTATCCTTTTATCAGAGAGTGAGTGTCTTGCCTAAATCAAAGCCAGATCAGAGTTTCCCTAATATTCTGTCTGTTCTGCCCAATTGTGGGAAGAAGCACAGTAGGGAGGCAGACTGGGCACATCACTAACTTTAGCATAGGTGATCCTAACTGAGTTGCGAAAATACATTGATGCCCTGATGATGAGTGGGAAAAAAGGGATGGGATTATTGGGAATTTATTAGGATTGGCACATAACCTTTCACCTGCCTTTCTTTGATTTCTAGCAGAACTGCTAGGCATTTTTTTTTTTTAAGTTCTTGAAGTAATTCAAAAACATTTTAATTAAAATCTTGCTCTTTAAGCATTTGTCTAAAGGAGATCTTTTATGTTGTAAAAATACACTCAGGCAAAAAAAACAACATTAGAGTAAAATTATCTAATGTGGGTTACATAATTTTATTTAAAATGTTTGTGTAAAATGTAATTCATTTAATACTGAAAAAAATTAATCACATTGCTAAATTATGTAATTGAGCAGAACTTGGATGTTCCGTTACACATTACTTTCTGAACATAATGATGATTGTATTTTGAGTTTTTGGGGATCACTGACAATCACATTTAAGTAGTTGGATTGATAAAGTATGGTGATTTTACTTGGCACATAGTCTGTGTTTGATCATACGTAGATTTCTGATTTCTCATGCTAATTATGTAGTGTCTAACAACTAATAGTTACTCCCAATGCTGGAAATGATCATGATAATTTAGGATAGTAATCTAAATTGCTTAAGTTAATTCCAGTTCTAAAAGCCAATTGCTGATTATGCTAAGATTATTATGAACTTTGAAATTTCACACAGTTCGTTGGAGAATTAGTTTTGAAACTGCAAGTAGAAATATTTAAAAAATCATTTCATATCTAACAGAAAAATGTGATTTAGACTTGATTGACTTAGAGCTATAATTTTAACAGCGTTTTGAAGTTGTACAGTTAATTCATGATCATTCTGAATAGCTGGGGGAAAGGTTGTCATGGTTATTTAACAATTCTTATTTAATTAAACTTACTGTATACACCATTCAAAAAATTAGAATGTAATAAAATAGCTTCAGCTTTAAAATTGAGTAAAGCTAATCTGAGAGAACAAGTGAAGTAGTAAAGTGAAAAAATACTTATGCTATTATTTGATAAATCTTTGTTTTTAATCAGTATATTTTGGAAATGAAGTAATTTAAAAATAATCTTAAGTCTTAAAGCTTTGCAATTACCAAAATACTTTTAGCTTTCAAGTTATGCTGGATGTAATAGAATCCTGGATGATTCAGAAGATATTTCAGAGCCTTGTAGTACCTTGGATTATCATAATTATAAAAAATTTCCAGAATTATAATAGATGTAGAAGGTATTGGGCTTTATCTGTCTTTTATATGACTGATTATGCCATATCCTCTGCAGGTTACTTTTTGTAATAAATTTTTTGAAATAGTTTTTGAATATCAACTCACTGACCTGTGTTTTCCTTTTTTAATTATAAGAGAATTTATAATTTGAAACAGTATCAATTATATGATCATCCTGGTATGGATCAAAATAAATAAAACCTTGAAACATTTTGAATCAATAAATTGTTGAAATAATTTAACATACGCTGAGTTCTCTCCTAGATTTCTGTAAGCAAATCTGTCCCCAAATCAGAAAACAAACTTTATTTGAAGGGATTTTTCCTTTCTAATCAGAGTCCTCTTATAAGTCACACTTTATGGCCTGAATAAAATGCTGTAATTCAGGATTGGGCTTGGGTGATCCAAAAGACCCATGATTACTGGACTGTGTAGTGTGCTAAAGAGGAAGGGTACTGTGTTTGCCTGGTTTTGTGTTGCATCATCTACACCTGGCATTATTTGCTGAGTTATGGTATTACACACACACACACACACACACACACACTATATATATATATATATATATATATATATATCCTGCGTCTGTATTGTGCATCCCAAACTATAAATTATTTCTGCATTTGACAAATACCCATCTTAATAAAGAGAATTTTTGAGGCACAAGGAAGTAATGTCATTTGCTCATGGTTTTATTGAAGGTAGTGATATAAATCCAGCCCAGAATCACAGAATCACGCTATTCTGCTTTTACTTGAGGGCAGCATTAAATAAATACCTGATTTAAAATAAACATCATGGAATAGAGGTTTCATTTGTAAAGGCTCGCAATGATATTCTTTCCCAACAAATCTTCCTCTAAAAACTTGGATCCTCTATGAGAGCTACTGGGAAAATAATATCCCTGATGAAGTTTTAGACAGAATGTTACACCTGACTTTGTGCCTTAGGAGCTATATTTTGATTGTGGGGTTTTTGTAGATGAGTGTTGGGAAGCCCATGGTGCAGGTATCTATAGCACTGTCTTGGAGGTTCTCTCTATACTTCAGCTAACAATACAGTATGTGCAAGTAAAAGAGCACAGAGAATTAGTTCCTGGGTCACAAAGAATTGCAAACAGCCTTAATAAACTTTGAGTAAACTTTATCAATCTGTTTTAGGGGGTGATGTACAAATTTTCGGAACTGGTTTTCTATGTAATTTTTTGCCTTCAGTGTTAATAAGAAATACCCATACATATTTGGTTTTAGTTGTAGCACAAAGCTCCTAAATCCCTTGTAATTTCCTGAACGATATGGGTGATAGGATCATCTGTTTTTATATTTGGTTTTTGTACAGAGATCCCCAAACCCTTGGAATTCCCAAGCGATAGAAGTGTCTTCTGTTATGTATAACAAGACCTTTCAATCTCACCTGAGTTTATGCTACAGAGGTGATTTAGGGTGGAGTCCTTAGATAGTGTTAGAATGGGGCTAGTCACCAGAGAGACCAAGTGACTCCAGAAGATGCTGGAGATCAAGTTCTACTAAAACTCTTGAACTGAGATTTGATGAGCTTCCTGTTTGGTGAAAGCATCCATGTGACAAGAGGGTGATGCACCCCTATTCTATAGGGATAGAAGCTCCTGGCTCAGGACCTTGCAGTCTTCACCCAGTGCACCTCTTCACCTGGCTGTTCATCTGTTTCTCTAATAATGTCCTTTACCAAATGCCCATCATCAGATGAGTGGATACGGAAAATGTGGTACATCTACACAATGGAATACTACTCAGCTATAAAAACGAATGAAATACTGCCATTTGCAACAACATGGATGGACCTTGAGAGAATTATATTAAGTGAAACAAGTCAGGCACAGAAAGAGAAATACCACATGTTCTCACTGATTGGTGGGAGCTAAAAATTAATATATAAATTCACACACACACACACACACACACACACACACACACACAAAACCGGGGGGGGGGGAGAAGATATAACAACCACAATTATTTGAAGTTGATACGACAAGCAAACAGAAAGGACATTGTTGGGGGGAGGGGGGAGGGAGAAGGGAGGGAGATCTTGGTGATGGGGAGCAATAATCAGCTACAATGTATATCGACAAAATAAAATTTAAAAAATAAATAAATAAATAAATAAATTAAAAAAAAAAAATGTCCTTTATACTAAACCTGCAAATGTAGGTACAGAGTTTCTGTGAGTTCTGTGAGCTGTCCTAGCAAATTATTGAACAGGAGGAGGGAGAGTCATGGGAACCCTGACTTATAGTGGTAGGTCCAAAGCACAGGTCATAATCTGAGATTTGTGTTGGCATCTGAAGTAGGGGCAGACTTGTGGGACTGAGCCCTTAACCCGTGGGCAGTGGGTTCTGATGCTATCTCCAGGTAGACAGTGTGAATTGGATTAAATTATAGTACACCCAATTGGTGTCCAGTGGAGAACAGGTTGGTGTGTGGGGTGGGGCATCTGGTCACAGAAGAGTTCTGGGTAGTGAGAGTATAGTAGGAAAAAATTGTGTGCTTTTTCATCAGACCTTGTTATAGCCCAATTAATATCTATGTACCTAAAAAGTAATAATGATAGCTAGCAGTCATTGAATATTTTAGCATAATTGTCTCATTAATTGAATCCGTATGGACTATGAAAAAGAATAACCAATTTTATCACTTTATATACCATAAGAAAATACCATACCTCACATACAAAAGAAAAAATTAATTATATGGCTGAACTTTTTCAACCTGATTTACATCCAGATGTAGTTACTCTCTTTATGTTTACAGAGATGGCTCAAAGAAAAATGTTCTCTTTGATGCTTAGCATCAGTACATATGGAGATCAGACATGGCCAAGATCAGAAAATAAAGTGCATCTTAAATTTTGAAATCATTTAAAATTCTGGGTAAAATTTAATGATAATTGGGCCTGACCTCACAGTTATTTATTTTTGTATAAATATCATAAAATTTCAAGCTATTTAAACTTATATTAATATTATTTTTCCCATAGCAAAGGTTGAGAACAATTTTTAAAAACAGTTGATATTAAATATATTTTACAGGAATAAAAATTGATTCTCATTGGCACACAGATAAATTTCAGAGGCATGAGGGGCAAAATACTGAGATGAGAAGCTATGCACATGATTTAAAAAGAAGCATTTTCAAATTATTTTAGGCAAGTCATTAATTTTTGTGTAGAATTCATACTTATTTCTCATAATTTTTTTTCCCACTTCATAACCTTTTAAAACCCTTAACATTTCAAATCATTGATGGTAACAGATTTTTTTTCTTGAGATATAAAAGCTGTGTCAACTACATATAACAACACATGGCACCTATCACTGTAGTTAATAATGAAATGTTTGTGTGATTAACTGTTTTTCAGGTGCTTCTTTTCATATTAGATCATCTTTTAAGCTTTTAACTTTTTGCACCCCAAGAGTTTTGCAGCATCACTAACAAAAGTGAGAGAGACAGATCTTTCTCTGACAGCCATGTGTTTTCTTTTTTTCCAGCTTCTATTTGATAAAAAATCCTTATTTTTCTATTGTTAAAGTAGAAATAGAACTATGCCATGCTCATAATTTGCATATATAATTTCATATTCCATCCTGCCTCATGTTTGATTGCAATGCCAAGTTACCAAAAATGTTTTTCTCTTGATCTAAAGCATTATGCTAGTGTGCTAAGAAGGAATATTATAACTTGTGTTCCCTGGGCGTCTCTCTGCCTCGTTACTGTCACTTCTCTGTGCGTCCTTTCTGCACCTCATTCTGTTTTTAAAGTCTAGCTAGCTAATGCCTGAAAGAAAGCTACGAGAGTCTGATTCTCTTGGTTAAAATGGGAGATTAGTACCTGTTAATTGTTAAACTGAAATTTTCTCCTTAATATACCTGGGTTCTTTAGTTTTGTCACTGCTTTTTCCTGCTTTTTGATTGCAAATCTTTTAGGCTTGACTTATTTGGTTAAAAACCAACATGTACTGAGGGCATACTATATGTCAAGCACTTTAAAATATTTTAAATGTTTTATCCCATTTAGTATTCATACCATGAAGTAAGTTCTGTTATTATTCCCATTTCACAGATAAGAAAACTGAGGTCTGGAGAGGTAAGGCACTTGTCCAACTCACATGGGTCTTCATAAGTGGCTGATACTAACCCAGTGCTTTGTCTTTACAGCCATTACTCCTTAATGCTGTGCTACATACAGTCTCTTCTATTTCATTTAGAGCAATTTAAATCATGCCTAAACTCTCAATGTTCTTTATACACACACACACACACACACACACACACACACACACACACTCACATTAATACTATTATATTTACCAGCTAATGCTCAGTACTTCTGAGCTATACACAGAAGGCTTATGCAAAATTAATCTACATTTCAGTATTTCTGAGCTAATGTTTTTCCCATTCCCTTGGGAAGAAATCTGTGATATCGAGTAGGAATGTTGAGACCTTATATCCTCTGAAAGGCAATAACAGGCCTCTAAAGAGATATTTATTGAACTACCTCAGGAGCATTTGGAAACTAGCCTAGCAGATTCTTTATGGACAATCACCTTACTCTACAGAAACAATGTCTTCAAGTGTTCTTTTCATTGCATCATAAGATTTTCTTTATTAAAAAGGAGTCAGGCTGAGAATACAACGTCTGATTTAGATGGAAATCATTTGGCATGTCATAGAACCAAGGTGAGGGCTTCCCAGTTGCTGGCAGTAGACAGTGACCCAGAAGACTGTCTGTCTCCTGAGAATCACAGGGCTTTGGGAATCCACAACATGAAAGTACAATTTCATTTTTGTCAGTTCTGAGGTATCAAATTCTGTAAAATTCAGAGTACTTTTCTAAAGTGATCTAACAAGTCAATCTACATGCAGAGTTTCTGCCAACTTCAAGTAGAAAATTGTGCAAGGAAGATGACTGAAGGAGAGTGACATCCAATCAGAGTGTCATTCAGAGTCATCATCTCATGCTACACCTCTTTTCCCTGTGTAATGGATATGAAGAAAAGAATTACGTGAATACCCAAGCACTATGTATGCATTGAGGCCTGGACAGACTGCACTTCAGTAGTTTCTCATTATGAGGGGAAAAACTGAATGTGGCAACCACTTCCAAAGTTAGCCTCTCCCTTTTATTGTAAAGACAAGGAAGTTTTACAAGAAAATTCAGTTGATTTAACCATTACAAAGACACAAGGACATCAGTAGAATTATGGCTAATGAATGGAAAACTAGTAACATCATTGAAATAAAAAAGGTGACATTCCATAATGCAATGCAAAAGGTTAAGTCATCCACCAACAAAAGCTTGATCTTAGTAAACATTCTCTCTCCCTACAACAATTTCCCAGTATCTTTACATATCTATCAGTAACTTGTCTGTCTGTGAGCCAGCAACCTTGCTGTGTTACAATTCTATATCTTACAACAGAGACTTTTAGCCTGGGGAAATTTTCCTGTCTTTTACAAGGTTAACATTTTGTATGTACTTTTAAGAAGTTAGGCTAAACCTGAAACTAGAGGGAACTAGATTCTGTAAAATATATTTGCTTTATAAATGTAAGTATACTCTGCAATCTCCTCAGGCATGAAGTGCACCTCAGCACAGTTGAGCTCTGTTATTTTCCAGGGCAGTGCACAGACTACTAGGGATGCCCAAGATATTGTTAGGTGGGAAGATGTATTGAAAATACTGACTCACATAAAAGACATATCTGCATTCCCATGTTCATTGCAGCATTATGCATAATAGCCAAGTTTGGGAATTAACCTAAGTGTCTATCAACAGATGAATGGATAGAGAAAATGTGTTGTATATACACAATGGAATATGGTTCAGCCTTAAAAAAAGAAGGAAATCCTGTCATTTGCGACAACATGGATGAACCCAGAGGACATTATGCTAAATGAAACAAGCCAGGCACATAAAGACCAATACTGCATGGTCTCACTTATATGTGGAATCTAAAACAATACAACTTGGAAACAGAGAGTAGAATGGTGGTTTTCAGAGGCTGGGAAGTGAAGGGGATGGGGAGATATTTGTCAAAGGGTACAAAGTTTCAGCTAGACAGGAAGAATAAGATTTTTGAGATTATTGCACAGCATGGTGACTATAGTTAATAACAGTGTATTGTATATTTCAAAATTGCTAAGAAAGTAAATTTTCAATGTTTTCATCACAAAAATTGGTAAGTATTTAAGGTGATGGATACGTTAACCAGCTTGATTTAATCATTCCACATTGTTTATGTATATCATAATGTCACTTTGTATCCCATAAATATATATGATTATAATTTTTCAACACACAATGAAATAAAATAAAACACATTGGCTTGCATAGTGAGAAAATTATCCTTCTCAGTGCTCCTCCAGTTCTTCTGATTGCATTAATGAGGAAGTTTGTGTTAGTCCTAATATTTCTCTAATTCTCTCTATTTTTTTAATGAGAGAGAGAGAGACAGAGAAAGAGGAGAGCAGGAACACAAGGTTTTTTTGTCATGCAAAAATACTAAGCTAAATTAAAAAAAAGTTTTGTATTTTCATTATGTTTATTTTAAATATACCTCCAACTTAAGAAAAGGGATAATTGGTTTTTCACTGATTGGAATGAGCCAAAGTTTAGTGTTAAGATATATTTATTTCAAGTAAAAAATGAGGTAAGCCAATTTAAGAAAAATAAATAAACAAAAAATAGTACCAATGGTGCATATGTATGGCAAAAATCATAAGGGTTCTACACAAAATAAAATTAATAAAATTTGTGAAACACTCATATAGTGAAAATATCTACGGGAATTAGAATCTTATCAATCCTGTGAATCTTGATTCTGCCTTTTATTAGCAGTATGACCTTGGTGAAGTTACTTAACCTTTCTAAAATCAGTTATTTGTCAAATACTTACTCCTCAAAGTTATTTTAGGCAACAAATGAGATGACATATATAAAAAACAGCATTGTTCCTGGAAGGTAGTGAAAATGGAATAGTATTGTTTCCTTTTCTCCTGTTCTTCCTGACTGGGAATGAAATAAAAATTCTCCCTGTCTCTCCCTCTGTGTGTGTGGTTGTGTATGAATATGTCCTATTTTCTCAGGTTTCTTTCTTTTTAAAGATAAACTATTTTCCCATATTTTTGAGACAATGAAGACACAAAATGATTCCATAACTCGTTCAATTCACACAGCTTTAAATGGCAGGGGTGGGTATTACTGTCTGTAATAACATAGGCTGGGAAGGTTTATTTCTAGCAAATGTTTAACATTATTAAAATCTATTTCTAAAAATGTGGAAAGAGAAAATATCAAACATGCATAAGGTATACAGAATACTTATCAGGTTCTAGTAGTTAAGAATTCTTATCAGGTTTCTAAAGGCTTGAACTTTCATTTCATCTCTGGCTACCCTGGAGCTTGTGATTTTCCAATATTCAGAGTCATTCTAAAGACAGCAAACATTCATAAGAGAAGATCCTCAGGTAGAGTAAGGCTGATCGTGCAGATAGTGCAGCTTGGTGTGCGCCTGTGAGAGTGTTAATGAGCGGGGAACCTGCTGAGTGTAGTTCAGGGCTTCCTTTATGATAAAGGCGCACAGGGAAGGGGAGTGAACTGGAGGGTGCTTTGCAACTTGAATGTTGCCTGGATAAAAACTTTGTGCCATTCTGTGAAAATGTATATTTTAGAAATTAACTTCCAAAATATGGTGCAAGAATTCTCAAAGGTCAGCACCATTTAGACAATAAACCTCTTTTCCACTGTGATCTTGTCTGTTAAGCTATGAATAAAATTGGGGGGGGAAACCACTTCATTTTTCTTTCTTTCAATTTATGATTTAATTAAATGCTTTCACACCTGGTCCCATTTCTTCTGTTACAGATTATTAGATTCAGGGTAGCTTGAGCAGGGATAGCATTAGTTTTCATCAGAAATACTGCTGCTAATGACTTTCTCAGCTCGTTCAAGTAAAAATTTCTTGCCCTGATCATTGTCTTTTATCTATTCATTTATGGTTATTCTATTTTTAGAGTTTTTAAAGTTCATCATACTCAGTATTTTAAAAACTAGTTGGAAAAATAAAGCCAATGAAGCCCTATGCATGTAGCACACTGGGAAATAGATCAACTATATTAGGAGCATTGCAAAAATGAAACAAATATTACTAGTCATTTGGCAGATAAAATGCTTAGGCCACTAGGTTCAACAACCTCTGTAAAAGGCAGTGAGAGGTGAGTATCTAAAATTAACTAACTCTTCCATGAAAAGTCTATTAATTTATCCAGTAAACACAATGTTGGAAAATTTGTTTGTGTAATTGCAAGATACTTTATCTAACATTTTGCATAAATAAATTGTTGGATATATCTAAAAAATAGCTTCTGGGATTTCCATATAGAATATTTTACTTATTTGTCACATTTTAGGTTTCGAATAAAGAAAACACGTAACTAAAGGTATCGGTATTTTTATAGATTTGATATTGTAGGAAATAGGAATTATTGTTATCACATAGATGTGGAAATAAATAATTTTTTAAAAATAGTATTCATTCAATGTTCGTGCCAGAAAATTTAAATAATATGTCATTATTGTGTTAGGGATCCAAAATTCATTGTTTAATAGGATAAAGGGAATTACTTCTATGTGCATTCTTTAAATTTCAAAATAAGTGGGTAAATTGGAACCCTTGCACATTGTTGGTGTAAATGTAAAATAGTGTAGCCACTATGAAAAACAGTATGGAGATTCCTCAAAAAGCTAAAAATAGAACTACCATATGATCTAGCAATCCCACTACTGGATATTTATCCAGAAGAATGGAAATTAGGATTTTGAAGAGATACTAGCATTCTAATTTTCATTGCAGCATTCCCAATTGCCAAAATATAGAAACAACCTAAATGTCCACTGAATGTATTAAAAAATTGTGGTATATACATTCAGCGCAACACTTTTCAGATGAAGGAAATTCTGCAATATGTGTCAACATGAATGAACCTTGAGGGCATTATGCTAAATGAAATAAGCCAGTCACAGAAAGACATATACTGTGTGTTTCCATGTATATAAAGTATCTAAAATAGTCAAATTCATAGAATCAAAGGTGGAATTGTGGTTGACAGGGGCTGAGGGGAAAGGAAAATGCGGGAGTTGTTAATCAGTGCACATAAAGTTTCAGTTAAGCAAGATGGGTAAGTTCTAGAGATCTGCTGTACATCATTATAAAGTCAACCTTACTGTATTGTACACTTAAAAAATTTTTAAAATGGTAGAGCCCATGTTAAATGCCCTTCCCTTCAGTGTCTGGAGTTTTCACTGATGTACAGTTCTCTATTTAAAAATAGTAAATGGTTAAAAAGTCCAAAGAAAAATGGATGGATATACCTGTAACATGCCATTGCAAACAGAGGCAGCATTAGAAGCCAGAAAGGGAATATAGAGAAAGTGTGGTTAAAATTTTATGACTCTAAATGATATATCCATGGTTACAATGCCATTTTTTAAAATGACTTAACCAGTGCAGTTTGTAGAATCTTTACACTTCCCCATAAACTGGAGGTAGTTCTAGTCAAAATGATCCTTTAAAAGCCAAATGGAGAAATCTACAACTACCATGCAATCAGTGAATTATTTCTTTCTCATGAGTGGCTGACATATAAATAGAAACATTTTCAAAAAATACGTAATAACTTCTGGTAAGCATACTCATAAGCATGTGCTCACATATTTTGGAATCATTTTCTTTTAGAAATAAAATGATTTATTTTGGTTCTCTTATTCTTTACATTATTTGCTCAAATTACATTTTGCTTCTTACGAACATTGTACAAATATTAGCATTTTTTAAAATGATGTTGTTTTAATGCTAGTTTCCTTAAAGTTAGAAATTTAGAAAGCACTGGTCAATTAGCTGTGGTTAACAAAATTTACTTCATACCTATAGTTCTTTCTACCCTTAATAGGCCCCCTACTTAAAATATCTATTTTCTTCAGTGAATTCCAAGTAGACCTTTTAATTGACAAATTCAAGTTTAAATAACAGTGAAGCTTAACAATGAATGATAAAGCAAAATGAACTTAATACTCTTGTCACTGTATTGTTTTTAAAGAATATGTTCAGGCTGAAGAATATGTTTCAGAATTTGCGTCTCTAACATGTTTTAGAATGTCAGCTTCTATTTGAGAATGAAGAGACCTGCCTACAATCCCCCCACTGAATACGTCTTTCTTATCCACTGTTGCTCATCACTTAGAATGTTGCCTGAGCATAGTACTCATTTAATAAACATTTGTTGGCTGACTGAATAAAAATGGCATTAAAGAAAGAATGCATATGTAGGTTAATTATTATTCTGTTGCATAAAACTTAATGTCACTAAAACCATTCCAATAGCATTTGCCCTTTGATTTTGGGGAATAATTATAAGAAAAGAAAGATTTATTTGCCTCTAAAAAATCTTAGAAGAGTTTATTGATTTAATGTTGTTTGACTAGGCAATGTGGAACTGTGATATGGATTTTGTCTATCTGGCACAACAGTAGGCATTTTGAGCAAACCACGTGCATGGGGTATTTACGAACCTTACATTAAGGATATCTGTATGTAGCGCCCTGTCCTAATGGAACAATGGGAATTACCTCCAAGACGGCCAGAAGATAACACTTTGACTCCATAACACTCCTTCTTTTAAGTGTGTGTATGTGTCTGATCACTTGGACAGGAATCCCCACCCGTAAGTGATCTAGTATGTCTCTTTTGTTCAGATCAGCGTGCGGAGACTAAGGTATCAAGGGTTAGTGTTGGGGGATGGAGTGGGATCCAAAAGACCAAAATACAAAAAAATCTAGAATTTGTCAAGTCAGATGATGTATGGTGAAGTAAACAATAGACAAATCGTCCTTCCTAAATAAGATAATTATGTATCCTATTTTATATCTTGACCAGTTCATTTTTTCTTAGTATCCCCATAGAAATAAAAATGACATCCTTAAAATTTGAAATCACTGTAACTTTTCTCAGAGTTTTTGAATGCTTTTGCATTAGCCCACCTCAGCTCAACAGAGAATAACTCGGAAGAGTATCTTGACGTGAGAGATGAGATTGCTAATAAAATATGCAGAAATTCTAAGGCAGTGAAAGTTACAATGGATAAGTACAAACACTGTAACCAAATCATTTTAATTTTTTCCTTTCAGTGTTATTAAAATTTCCTACAACTGGCACTTCCATTAAATTTTGTTACTTGAGGGGAGAGATTAATTTTGCCATACAAAATCCCATAGCAGGGATTTTTATAAACATGATCTAATTTAATCCTCTCAATAAACTGCAAAAATGTCCTTTAATGGATATAGAAGAGAGCCTCAGAGCCTCAGAGACTTGCATAAGGTTCGATAGCTATTAAAAGGCTTGTCCAACTGAACCTAAAACCCAAATAACCCTTCTTTGAATTGAATTGATAAACAAGTATCCACATTTTGTAAGGCAAATGGAAATACTTTTCCCCATTTATAAAAGGTAAAGAGACTGATTTTCCTTTGCCCCTTTCTTAGAATATCTATTTGAAGGCCTACTGAATCTGTGTCTTTCCTCTTACCTTTGACATACAGATATATTTTATTAGGAAATAAGCCCATTCTCAAATGTTTACGATGTTGACATATCTCCAAGAGTGTGAGCCAAATAACTTCTAGATATGAGATAATGTTGAATTTTATGTGAGCCCTGTGATCCTGGCAAACAATTAAGAAACTCCTTTGTCTTGGAAATGGCTTCCTGCGAGGAACCACTGTTCTCCCTGTGACTAAGACTAGAATCTTCTCGTTTACATATAAGGCCAAAAACAGACCATCCAAATTCTAATTCTTGCCCTCATAAATGATTAGCTGAGATGTTTTTTCCCCATTGATCAATGAAAATAAAATACTAGTTAATCAAACTTTGGTTAAGTTTCTCTCCTTCTCCCAGGACCATGAACCCTCAGCCTGACCAGCAGACAGTCTCTCCCTTAAGGACCCTCCCGTAAAACAGGCTGGTTTAAGGGTAAAACATACTCTGTACTATTCAATATGCTATTCTTTCATCCCACTTCCCCACACCAGGTTCTGTCTAGTCTTGTTTACTTGTAAACCCTTTTTGTCTAATTCTTGAGATGCTCGCAGATCTTACAATCAAAGCATTTTCCCTATTGCAATGGTCGCTTTGCCCCCTTGCAATAACCCTTTCAAAGTCTCTCATTACTAAATTCAGATTTGTTTTTAATTTGACAAATGTAAAAGTGTAGCTGGGATTAGCTCTGAGGTCTCTCAAGAGCTGTACAGCGACTGCCATGAGGTACAGCTTTTTGTCTCTTGGGAGATCATTGTCCTTTCTTCTGCTTTGCTGTACAAAATGTGTGAGATTTTGTCGTAATGACCAAGAGGACCTTAAAGTTCTGCTCCATTTGACAAAACTTTAGACAGGTTTCTTCCTGACTGCAGGCTCCTGACCTCCCTTTTCTTAGAACATTTACTTTAGAAAGCTTGTATTTGTAAGTTTTCTCCTCCTCTTTGGGATGTAAATCTTCTCCCAGCTTCTTACAAGTTTTACAAACCCAGGAATGTCTTTCTCTAGGACCTGGGAGCCATCTTTTGAAAAGTAATCATTAAGAAAATGGCACTGGCCGAGCCCGTGGCGCACTCGGTAGAGTGCTGCGCTGGGAGCGCGGCGGCGCTCCAGCCGCGGGTTCGGATCCTATATAGGGATGACTGGTGCACTCACTGGCTGAGTGCCGGTCACGAAAAAACGACAAAAAAAAAAAAAAAAAAAAAAAAAAAAAAGAAAAGAAAATGGCACCCCTATCTCCCAGTCTCTGTGGGAGGGTGGGAGCCTAACTTAGATAAAAGCCAATTAGTAAACACAGATGGCCTAATCACATTGACCAACATCCCCCTAATATCCTCCAGTACTTTTCCACTAGCTCACCCAAGAGTTTAAAACTCTTGTCTTCTGTTTCAGCAGAATTGAGTTCAGTCTCTCTTTCCTATTACAATAGTCTTGATCCTTGTTGAAATAGTCTTGAATAAAGTCTTCCTTGCCTGTTTGATTTCATCCAGTGTAAATTTCTTTGATGCTAACATTGTGGTCATTTTTATGATACCTTACATGTGTGTAAATCTGTTAATGCTTGCTCAAGAAACAATTGTTTTTTCTTCTATATTGGTAGGGAGAAGTCTTTTTGTTGGTAGGATTGTTTTATTTCTCCAACAACTTTTATAACTAGCCTTTGAAATCTGACAGAATGAATACTTTAGATTGCTTTATTTTCCTCTAGCACATTACAGCATTTTTAGGAAAGTAGTTCTGTTTTCCTGTTTTTGTATATTTAAGGCTTATTTTTGAACTGCTCACTTCCAAAGGACTTTAGAACATTTTTGTATTTCCTTCGTCTTTTGTTATCCTCTGTATAGAAGTTAGGACAGGGTGAAAATATTTCAGTTTGTTTGAGTCTGTACTCTGGGTATATTATTCTGCCTTTTAATGTCATTAGAGGCAGTTTGAAAATTGCACATCTACCACAATACTCTTAACATCTCAAAAATCTTTGCTATAAAGCCTACACCTTGTCCTCTTAGCTATGGTTGAAATCAGAGCATCTATCTTACTTATCTGGGCATACTTTAGTTTTGAATCCTCTGAAATTTATTTTCTTACAAACTCATGACTTTCTGCTTTTTTAAAAACTGCAATCATGCAGGAGTGAGAGAGAAGCTTATTTTCTGGTTTATTTTATAATTCAGCATTCTAACTTTGCTAACTAAATTCAGGTGATTTCAAATTTGCATTTTTATCACTCCTGGGAGGTAATATCACAGAATCACTGAAAACCAGCACAGGAGTCAATACTGCTGTGTTGACTTTGATGTGTTGGTTTTAAGCCTCCTTCTGTTATTCCTCCTCAGTGCCTTTAAGACTCCGGCTTCTGCCTGAATGACCTAGTGAATAAGTTATAATGAAAACTGTTTACTTCTATGCTTTGTATAATAATCCTCTAAATCACAGAGGGAATGCATACAAAAATAATATTTAGAACACAATCTGATTATGACAGACAATAAAATGTGCTTTAAAATGTTCATAATGTGTTTGAGGTAATCTGAGGACATTTTCCTCTCTCTTTCTTTAACAAATATTTATTAACATTAACATATACACTAAGTGCTCCACTAAGGAAAAATACAAAATAAAATAAACCCTGTGATGTTTATAAATTAGTGAGCCAGCATGAAGGGAAATCATTAATTACAATACAGTAAGTTAAGCATGAGCTATGTACAGACTATGGGCTAAAGAAAGAAGCAAACCCAAATGAATGTGTCCTGGCTCAGAGACAGAGCCATGAAACAGGTGACATGTAACAATGATCTTGAAGAAAGGAGATGTGTTCTCTGGGCAGACAAAATAAAGAGTGGGGAGTCTATTCAAGGCAGAGGAAACAGCATATGTAAGTGCATGGAGGCATGATATGGTGTGTCAAAGAACATCGAGTAATCCAGCACCCCTCTATCCACCCGCTCGTTCATCCCCAAACATGTGCTGGATATGGTGTATGCATGAGGGATCTAAGATGAAAAGACAGCCCCCAGCCCCCAAGGGGTTTTCACTCTAGTTGAAGAGATAGACATTTGAAAAAGTGATAGCAGCACTGAAGTGTCCTGAAAGAGGTTTGTGTGAATTGTGGAGGATGCTCTTGACTAACTGGGAAGGTCTCAAGGAAGGTTTCAAGAACATTTGACACTAGAACTGAGTATTGAGATGAAAGTGGATGTCCACTAGGATAAGGTACAGAATGACATTCCAGGAACATTAATCCCTGCCTCTAACCCCTACTCTTCAGGCGACCTCTGTTGCTTTAAATTCAGTTATAAGGTTCCAGTGATCTATATCCTTGCCAACATTTGATTATGTCAGTCCATTTAGGCCATGAGGGTGGGGATCAGTGTTAACTTATTGTGATATTAATTTGTATTTTCCTGAGGACTAATGATTTTGAGTGAGTTTTCATGTGCTTATTTCTTCTTTGGTGAAGTGTCTATCTCCTTCTTCATGAACCATGTGCTCTATCCCAGTGATTCTTAACCCTTTCTATGCAGTAAAACATCTCTGGGCCCCACTCCAGAAAACTCTGATTTAATTGTTGTGTCTTGTGGCCTCTGTCATTGGTATTTATAAAAAAGCACCCTTGGTGATGCTCTGTGTCCCCAGGTTTGAAAACCCTACTCTAGTCCAGTGTTCTTGAACTTCAGTAGGCATGAGAATCACCTGGAATGCTTATTAAAACACAGATTGCTGGGATCCAACCCCAGAGTTTCTGATCCAGTGAGTCTGGGTTACAGCCTGAGAATTTGCATTTCTGACGTTTCCACATGATATGATGCTGCTGGTCATGGGGCCATCCTCTGGGTTCCACTACTCTAGCCAAACTAAACTAGCAACTTCTCAGTAGACCTCCCCAATTCTTTCAAGCCTTTCTTATTTGTAGATTCTATTCTCTCTGCCTGGAGAGCCATTTAACCTTTTGTTTTTCTTGCACATTTTTTCCCCCATTCTTCAAGAATCAGCTTGAATGGCACAATCTTTGTGCAAAAACCGATTACATTGTATAATGATGAGTATACTAATTATCCTGATTTGAACATCACATATTGCACACTGGTATTGATATTCAGTGCTATACCCCACAGATATGTACAATCAACTATGTTCCAATTTTAAAAAAGTAAAAAAAATTAGTTGCTCTGTCATCTCTCTTCCCACACTCTATTGCATGATTCATGTGGTAATTGTACCTATCACACCATTTTGTTAATATATGTTTATTTGTTCTGGTTGCAGTACCCCTCTCCTCCTCAGTGAGAGCTCTATGAAACCAGCTCTATAAAACTACTATGCCTTACTCTTTAAATCTTTAGCAACTAACAATACACGGCACATTACTGAGATTTAACTATTCTATTAAAAACTATTTTTT
This sequence comes from Cynocephalus volans, assembly GCF_027409185.1. NCBI lineage: Eukaryota > Metazoa > Chordata > Mammalia > Dermoptera > Cynocephalidae > Cynocephalus > Cynocephalus volans. The sequence goes on along the minus strand of NC_084474.1, from coordinate 40,951,891 downwards.
TGGATGTTGTTTTAATCAATAAGTGGCTGAATGACTAAAGAAAATGTAATATATATAAGGCTTCTCACATGCTCAGTTTCCTTAAAACCACAATTGACCATCTGGTACTAAATTTGTGGCCAGATCACATGAACCAAAGAGCAATTTTATCACAAAAACTAAAATAAAAGCCATATATCTTCAAAGGCTATAGTAGTTAACGTTATCTTAAAAAAAAAAAAAAAGAAAAGAAAGAAAGAAAGCTCTAAGGAAAGAACTTAAAAAGAAATTCTTTTGAACTGAATAAACCAGCAAATATAAAATCAAAGACAAATTTAACAAGATGAAATCAAAGTGTGATTCTTCTTAGAGTATTACATTTGTTTCCTGAAGGCTTTCTTATCAAATAAGTGTTTTTTAACAAATTTGAATACTCTAGGGCCTTTAAAGACACAAAGTTCCATATGAAGATTATGTTGCTGGAAATGTTGCAATGTTTTATTGAAAGCTTTACTTGCAAAATGAGACAATCATGATAATGGCAATAATGATAACAATAGCTACAATTTACTTGCTTACTTGGTGCCAGTGACTTTGTCAAGCACAGTCCATGCATTACATTACTTAATCCTTATAAGAGCCCTATGAAGTGGGTATTATTATCCCAATGTTATAGGTGATAATACTGAGGCTGAAAGAAATTAAACTATTCATTCACAGCAGTATTCAACTTCATTTCTATTCAGGGTTGCCAGATAAAAATACAGAATGCCCAGTTGAATTTGAATTTCAGATAAATAACAAATTTGTTTTTGGTATAAGTATGTTCCATGTAGTATTTTGGACACTATTATATTAGAAAATTTTTCACTGTTAATCTGAAATGCAAATTTAACTGGGTGTCCTTTATTTTTATTTGCTAAATCGGGAAACCCTATTTCTATCTCACTCCAAAAACATTTGCATCAGACTACTAGGTTGTATTGAATTCTAATTCTCTATACGTACAGGGAATTTCCAATTTACTCACATAAAACTTGGGTAAATTTTAAAATTCTGCACAGCATCAAGGCGCTTTCTGATTTGGCCTCCACCTTCCTGCTCTCTACTTTCAGGGTGCAGCAAGTTCCAAGGCCCTGAGGCAGCAGCTGAATGATGTGTGCCTGGAGGCCACATAGCTGATGTGGGGTGAGTGGGACAGAAGTAGGAACCAGGAAAGAACAACGACCAGATCATGTAGGGCCTTGCAGATCACTGTGAAGACTTATGTTTCTACTCTGAATGAGGCAGGCAGTTAGTAGAGAGTTTTAGGCAGAAAGCCATGGCCTGGCTTAAGCATTAACAGGACCAAATTGGCAGCTCTTTGGAGAAAGATCTGCAGAGGAATAAGGTCAGTGGCAGGAAGTTATTGCAAAATATTCAGGCAGTAGCTTAAGTGGCTGCTTTTCTCAATAGTGGAATTCATGGCTCAGGCTTCAAGCTGTGTTATATTGTGGGCAGAGTGACAACTTTCAACTTGGAGCTGGGGAGAGGAGCACCAATCTCCCAACTTTAATATGGAACCCAGTGTGGATTCTGTGGCACGATGAGACCTGAAGGGACCCTGCACCAGCTGCTGTTTGTGGGTGTTGCATCTTTGGGTGGAGAGGCAGCCTTATTGGCTGAGAGCCATGTCCTCTCACAAAGGCAGCAGCAAAGTCTGAGACAAGGCTGGATCCTCAAGGGGAAGAGCAAGCGGTGGGCAGGCAGGAGAAGCGTAATCACACATGGTCCTGAGCACAGCTGAGACACTTCCTAAAACCCAGAAACAACTGGGAGAGACACTGAGGGGAAAGCAAGGTACTACAGCTATGCAAAAACTGATACGAAGCTGGTAGACTTCTATTATTAATATAACTACGACCTGATTTATCCATGTCTGGAGAGGCATGGAAACTTCAGGGTTACAAGAATTAAATGAATGAAGTTAAAGAGAACAGTAAAACAGAACATATGTAAAAGGTTACAAATGCCCTACAACAAATCACAAAGATTTAGCAAAATTTTAACTGAATGCCTACTCTGTGCCAGGCAAGTCCATTTTAGACATTACTTCATTTACTTCTTACAGCAGTTCTTGGTCAGACACGTATTATTGTCAACGTCCTTTTATAGGTGAAAAAATTGACGCCAGTGAGCACACAAGTAAGTAACTTGCACAAAGTCATGGGGATTTGAACTTGCTTCTGTAAAACTGCAGATAGAGCTCTTGTTTGTAACAACTAAGCAATCCAGACTCCAGGGAAAAAAATTTGCCCTGATGGGCTAGGCATAATTCTTAATAAAAATGAAATTAAGAAAGATGCCAAGAGTAGCAAGTCTGAAATTCATTATGAGGAGCCCTTATTCAGAAGGACCAGAGCTCCTGAAAAGGGAGGATTCCAGGGTGAAAAATGAGAAAAAATGTCTGCCTATCATACACCTGCCTCACAGCAAAGGCTTAGCCATATCCTATTTCTACTGAGAAGAGCTGGCCAATTAGCTGTCATGGCTATGGCCACTCATACTTTAGCAACAGGATTGGCTTTCTTTATGCCCTCCATATCTGTTCTCAGGAAGACAGGGAAGATAGCATATGATGGTCCAACAGAGTTCAAGATGAAGTTCCTTGAATGCTGTGCTGAAATCCATGCCTCAAATCAAACAGATCAAGGAACCACTTTCTTGCTTCCCTATGATTTATACCTCTAACTAATTCATTGGCACTACTTTTGGGAAACATGTCTCACAAGTTTTTGTTTGTTCTCTAGCTAGCATTCAGTTCAAATAATAACAGAAGCACAGTTGATAAGGGGGAGCATCTAGGTGAAGGATTTCATTAGGAGAGGAACAAAAACATTTCAGAAAGGAGACATTTTCAGTCTTTCTCATAAAGAAAGACAGAGTATTGATCAGAATGCTTTATGCACTCCAGTTTTTCAGTGGTGTACCAGAATGATTGCTTTGAGTTCTCTTCATCTGCAGGACTGGATTTGTGGTCCAGACCTTCCCCAGTGTGTATAGAAATTCAATAGCTGGGAAGCCCAGGTGACTTACTGCTTTGTTGAATGTTTTGTTAATTCTTGAAAGATGTATTACAACATAGTGCCCAGCTTGCATGCATAAGTATGATGCAATCCAGCTAGGTAATTCTACTGTGGATTCTTACAAGATTTACCTGACTTGATTGTACATAGTCAGCAAAAGCAAAAGTAATTACAAGTAGAATTCAAAAGAACTCAAATTCTTCTTAATCCATTTTAAATATTTTGCTTGTCTATAGTTTCCTTCGGGAATTGATGGTTTAGCTCTGTAGTTTCCTAACCTCAGCCTAATAAAAGCACAGATTCCTGGGCTGCTTCCCCAGACTATCTATATCCGCATTTTCAGCAAGCACCCTAGGTATTGGATACAAGTTGACCAAGAACTTTGCTTTGGAAAACATTGGGTTAACCTCTCTATGGCTCCCTAACACATCTGACAGCTTTGTAATGTCTAAGAGTGTGCACAGAAACCTTTTCTCATACACCTGGGGAGAATTCACTTGCCTTTTTGAATAGCAGAGAACTCAGCAAGTTTTCTATAGCATTTCCATTATGGCTCAAGATCCATTTTACTTTAGGTTATGTTATTTTATATAAAGAGGAAGACAAATTTGGTGGATAAAAATAAAAAGAATAAAAAAGCTTGAAAGGTAAATGTCTTACTTGTGAAGTTTCTAATAGTTTTATCTATATAAAAAACTTTACCTCCTTGCCTTCCTGTTATATGAAATAGCGAATGCATTTTGGATTTTAAATATATTTTTGGTAAAACAATTTGGGGACAATAAAGAATGATTTGAATAATCTTTTCTTGACTTTAGTACATGCTGTTTCTTTAATTTGGCATCCTTGGAGGTGAAGTTCAAATCCCAATTCTGCCAGAAGACTTTATTGACCATCCTGGCTATAAGTGATTCCCTACCTGTAAACTGTATTTTTCCTATGGTTCTTACCGTAATGTTCTGCTTCGTATTTTCTTTTTTTTGCCTGTGGTCTTTATTCTCAGTTAGTTCATATCCTTCTTAGGGAAGAAATATAAATTTTTCTTCTTTATTCCCATAGCAAAAATTTCACTTCCCATTCACTTAGTGGCGGTACTAAATCAATCATCAATCGATAAATATTTGCTAACAGATTTATTTGGAAACAGAGGCATGGTAGTGGTATGAGAGTATATGTACAGTGCATCAATATAGAGAGTTCAATTTTAAATAAGTTCGAATCCTGATTTCTATGCACTGATGAAATACATAGATATAGGTTATTATATAATCATAGATTTTTAACTATAGCTGGCCTCATAAAGTATCATGTCCAATTCTGTTATTTTATGCATGAGGAAATTGGTCATCTCTCTATAAGATGCTAAGCTACTTGAGACAAGGAACTATTTTCTTAAACATTTAATTTCACATATAAAGCTGTCATTTTAGTTGTTTTTGTGGGGGTTTTTTTGTAGCACCTTGTTCACACATAAAAGTTTCCCAAATGCTAGCTGAATGGATTGCTTCTTGGAAATCAATTTCACTAACAAGATATTTAGAATTAGCTGTTGTATGGACAGCCTGTGCTCATGTCTTCAGCCTCTCACTGCCCCACAAGGGGTACTACCACTTAGCTATCCCACTAGCTCATCTTGCTGAATCTCCCTTGGTTTAGATCCAATTCTTGTTTCCCATTCATTCTTTTTAATGGCATTCCAGATTTACCTTTAGTAGCTGACCAGGTATGTGAATACCAGCTCTTCTTTTTAACTCCTACTGCATGTGCTAAAAACCTAATTATAATGAATCTTTGCTGTTCAAACCTATGGCCTTCATTATGACAAAATGAGAATATTTGTGCTTTTACTTCCCCTTTTTGGAACCAAGCATGATTTTGTTCACATGCTCTGTAAAGGAGAAAATAGCAGGCACCAGATCAGGCAGTTTTCTCTTGGCCAGTCACTAGGAAGGACTCCCTAGTCTCCATTTAGATTGCAAGGACTTTGTGTTAAATTCATCCTCATCCATTATTTCCCAAGTTTTAAAAACAAAATGACATAATAGAGATAGGATTTAGGGCTGGCCCCGTGGCTCACTCGGGAGAGTGCGGCGCTGGTAGCGCCGAGGTCGCGGGTTCGGATCCTATATAGGGATGGCCGGTGCGCTCACTGGCTGAGTGCGGTTAGGGCGACACCAAGCCAAGGGTTACGATCCCCTTACCGGTCACCAAAAAAAAAAAAAAAAAAAAAAAAGGATAGACTTCCTCAGTTCCCTAAGCCCTAAGCCTCAGTTAGAATGCAAAGACTGATTATGAAAACGTGAGCAACTCCAGATAGCAATAGTTCTAATGAGTTACTTTTTCTGTGTTTAGAGCATACACCGAACATGATAGTTTGGGTTTATCCCCATGACTGCATGGTCAAGCCTTGCTCCTTCAGACATGTTGCTCCTGGGACACATAATCATTTAGAGGGAAGATCAAACGTAATTAATTTTAGAATTTTCTTATCTAATCTAACCATTTTGCAGATAAGAAAGCTGGGACTGGAAGAAGTTATTTGTTTAAGGTGATTAAATTGGATTGCATAGTGACTGATCTGGGACTACAATTGGCCATGTGATCTCTTTTATGGCAGACTTTTGGTAACTGTCTCACTCTTTCACTTTCCATCCAATATTTGAAGTGATTTCATGTCCGCATAGATGACCCATCTGGCATCCAAGCCTCTGCGTTGCCTGAATCCTTCATCTGTGATGACCTTGGCTCTGATCCTACTTCCATTGCCACTCCCAAGGACCATCTCTTCGCCTATAACTGTCCATCTCTGAAATATCTCAGTCTCCGAGCACAATTCTCGTTTTCTTTTCTTATTCATTTAGTTCTCCTTTCTCTGGTCCTTAATGGCAAAGAGACTTTTATTCCCATTGTGTTTTTATTTTCTCCACAGCCCCCTCCTGTGTTTCCCTTCCTTCCCTGTCAGGTTAGATTCCATGACCCACACAGTCATACAGTCAGCCTCTCCTTTCTTTCTCTCCCTCCCTTCCTTCCTTCCTTCCTTCCATCCTACCTCTTTCTTTCTCTCTTTCTTTTCTCTCACTCTTTCTCTTTTCTCTCTCTCTCTCTTTTTCTCCAATATCTTCAACTCCCTTTATTTATTGTTTTTCTTCATACTTATCTGACAAAAATCCAACTCTGAACCTGTTTCCTTTCTCCATACTTTCACCAGGGCTGATGATAAAAGCCAATGGAGAAAATCCCATAGCCAGGCAGATTGACGTCTGCATAACAGTAGTTCTCAACCTGTGGTCCCCAGACTGGAAACATCAGCATGATTCAAATTCCTAGATCCCCATCAGCATACCGAATCAGAAATTCTCAGAATGGGAAACAGCAATTTGTGTTTTAACAATTTCTCCAGGTAATTCTGATACACTTTAAAGTCTGCAAAATACAACTCTATTAATTCTTAATCTTTAACCTCAACTGGCTACAAACACTGTCTATCTTTATGTTTTCCAAGTTAGTAATCTTCTATGTTTTCCATTTTAGCTTTTTCAAACCTTTTTCATAATCCTCAAATCTGTGATCCTGCCCACCCCCTCTCACTCGCAGCTGCATCGCCCTGTGACTTATCAGAGTTTGTGTTTCCACTCCCTCAAACTCTTGCCACCAAGTCCTCAGACTTACATCCATCAGTTGCAGTGGAAGCATTTTCCCTTCTAAGGCCAGTGCATATACTGTGCTCTAGTCTCCTCTCTCCTCAGCATCGGAACTTTCCCTCTTTCTCTTCACAAAGTTCTCTCTCTCTACCTGCATCCTTCATGCATGATCATCACAATTTACATTCACACACTTGGGGATTTTGATTATAGATATGATGAAAAACACTGAAAGGGTTTTAGCAAGGAAGTGACATTATCTAATGTATAGTTTATAAAGAATTTTATTCTCCTGTGGAGAATGGATTGCATGGGGCAAAGAGCTGAACTGAGAAAACCAGTGTAGATGTCATCAAAGAGTCTGAAAGACAGGAATGGTGGCTTAGGCAGGGTGCTTATGATGGAGGTGTATTTAGCTGTGGGTTACAATATGGAGGTAAAATTAACAGGGGCAGGAGTTGGGGTTAAAGATAATTTTAGTCTTTTGGTTTTAATAACCATGTGGAAGATGATGCTATTTACCAGAATGAAGAAGACAGGGAAAAAATAAGATGGCTAGAAAAAAATCACGAATGCTTCTGGCAATATTAAATTTCAGTTGTTTATTATAGATAGGCAGCTGAATAATTGAGTCTAGAGTTTCAGGAAGAGATCAGAAATAGGAATGTAGATTTTGAAATCTTTGGCCTATAGATAATATTTAAAGCTCTGGTATTTGAAAAAGTCACCTTGGAAAAGTGTAGAAAGAGAGGGTGGCCTATGACAAAGCCCTGAACTACTCCAGTACTTAAAATGAGAGTGTGGAGGAAAAGATTCCGCACAGGGAACTGAGAATGAGCAATTGGTAAGTTAGGAGAATTTCTCAGAAGAAGGGAGTGCTCAGCTATGGAAAATTCAGCTGGGAAGTAAAAGTAATGATGGAGAGGTAACCATTGGAAATGGCAACATGGAGGCCTCCAAAGAGCTAGACAAGAGAAGTCCCAATGGAATGTTGACAAGGGAAGTCTGATTAGAATGAGTTGAGGAAATCATGCTGTTAAATTCAAGCCTGCCTAAGGAGAAGCAGAGAAACTTGTTTGTCCTCCATTCTAGTCCTTTACAATAGATTCCTGAAATCAATATAATTCTTAAAACAGGTATTTAAGTCACTCAAACTGATAAAGACTTTTGTAGAAATAGGGGTGATTGTTAAAAGCTCATGTTTGAAAAGTTTAAATGAAGGTGCCATGAAATTTAAAGAACTAGAATATTAAAAGTCAATATAGAATTTTGTAAAATTAAGCTGTCTTTGAAACTATTGCTAAAGTGGTTACCATGCCAAAACAACAGCCACAATGACCACGGCAAAGTTAGTTAAGTAACAATAAGTATTAAAACAAACTGGAGTTTGATATTACCTTGGATAAGCCAAGTTTAATATGATCAGTCCATAGATATTTGAGAGCTGGAAACACACACACATACTTGCCCTTGTACCATTTTTATTAGTCAAGTCCTTTGAGATAGTATATTTAATTTCATGGTTGATAACATATGAGAAATAATATCCTCATCAGCATATATTTACCAAGTCCCTGGTGTGTTTATGCAGGAAAAGATGTCTGGAAATAGGCAGTGTAATGATTACAATATTAGGAAAATAAAATGTAAAAAATTAGGTCTTAGCTAAACTCGTAAATCATAAAAACTGATTAGCAACAAAGACATTGAAACTGGTGAACTGGCCACAAACCAATGGCTCATCTTCATGAGCAGCCTGTAAAAAGGACTGTTGTCCTGCAACTAGTATAGATAATTATCATCAGTGAATGAAACCAATAAATAAGAGAGGGAGCCATGTATCTTTCAGTAAATGGCCATTTGTTACCAAGATATTATAATCATATGCAGTTCACTTGTAATTGCACAAATGCAAGACGCCTTTCACGATGGAGCATTTGGGAAAGTTAATCTTTCATTCAGCACTTTAGGTATACATAATCTCACATATAATATTTCTGTTGTTCATTCATTTATGCCCTCATATTTTCAGTTAGCAAAAAAGTATTGAGCACTTATTATGTGCAAAGCACTATATTGGAGTTCCTTTAAATATATGAGTAGAAGAAAGAAATAAGCCCCAAATGATTCAATACTTATTTTAGAGTGGATGAATTGCTGACGTGCTAGTGCTCTTACCCAAAGGGTATGGACACCAAATGTTTAGTTCCTACCAGCTCATGACCCCCATCTTCATCGAAGTCCTCTATCCCATCAGTCATCTCTTCTCCATCCGCATCTGGCCCTCCTTCAGCAGGCTCCTCTGTAGAGTGATCTGCATTCTCTGACACACATTCGTCTTGGATCAGCTCTATACTCTCTTCCAATTGCTTCTTCTGAGCTTCTGGGGGGGAAAAAGCAAATGACTACTACCTTGGGTTGCTCACGAGCCATTTGGATAAACCATGAAAAACCAGTCAATGAAAGGGTAAGCTCTGTGTGCTGTTAAAGGTGTGTAGAAGATAAGGAATAGTATGTTTTCAGTTGAATTTATCCAATCATGTAAATTAGGTACATATAACTATGTGCACTTACGTGTAAGCATATTCATTTTTAATGGAATTAGCAAAAAATTAGGGAATCCAGCTGGTAGTAGTACATACATAAACAAAGACTTACTTAAACATATTGATCATTCTGGCTATTTTATTTTATACATAGTTCTTTCTAATAAGGATATTCTCTCTGAGGGAAAAATAGAACAAAAACAAAGGGCAAAATTCAGATATAACAAATTGTTCACTCAGGAAGGAGGATGGAGAAAGTTCATTGACAAATTCAAATCTACGTGAAAAAGACAAAAAAAAAAAAACTCACTGAAGAAAAAGTACAAAAGTAGATGTTGTCTTTCAGGCATGTCTATGTGAATGATCCTTTGAAATTTTAAAGTTTAAATTTTGTTGGCAGATGTGGTTAACTGCAATGGTTATGAACATAAATTCTGTTCTCAGACAAGCTGGGTTCAAAGTCAAGCTCCATCCTTCATCATTTAGTACCTTTGTGATACTGTGCAAAGTTGAGATGATAAACCTTCCTGTGCCTCAGTTTTCTCATCTGTAGAATTAGGAGAACTATTTTCTAAACTTTCCAGCTTTAGAATAGTAAACCAAAATGTTAATATAGTGACTTGCAAATAATAAGTGCTCAACAATTAAGCTACATTCTACCTTAATAGAATTCCCTCTAGTTGGCAGGATCTGTGCATTCCATTTACAGAAATCTCCCAAATGGAAATTATGCTGATAGCCTAATAATTATTTCCCCTAATGGTTGGTCTTCATCTCCCGTGAGACCATCAAGAAAGCACCGGGATATTCAATAAATGAGATCATTTTATGTTTTTCCTTTTCTAACTTATTCCCATGTGTTCATGACTATCTCAAAGGCAGGGTAGTTTTCACTAATTGTGACTATTTTCATTTTATCCAATGATTATGCCATCATTTGTTTTGAATTTTAAAATATGTTACACTTTGAGCTTATTTGTTGCTATTTTATGGCAATTATGATTGTTTATAGAACTAAAAGAGGTTTGGGTATTCATTCCTGGCCTTTTTTATCATGTGAGTTAAAAGGAAAATAAACATTGATATATACATTTTGACTCTGCACAAAACTTTTCAAACATAACTAATATGTAAATCAATAAACTGGTAAAAATACGAGGTAAAAATAAGCAGATATCCTTTCCTATGAATTGTTTAAAATTGTAATAATAATTGCTTCTATAACTAAAGGTATACCTATGTGTTCTTTCATTTTAATTCTACAATTAATAAAGTTTACTGAAAATAAGGCAGATGTATAGAGGACAGGATTCTATTTCCAGCTTAGTTACTTACCTGTGGAATTATACACACTAGGTTTGAGTCTAAATTTTGGCCCCTTGGTCAGGTCATTTAAACAAATTAAATTGTTCTTTCCCCATCTATATAAAAGCATTCATAGTAATACCTACCTCTGGGTTTGCTGTGAAGATTAACAGAGCTTTATATTTGGAAAATGTTTTATAAAGCGTGATGTACTACACATGTGTATTATTACACATACAAAGGAGATGGTATGTTCTTTATTGTGAATATGTTGAAATAAGAACGACACTACTTTGCATGTATAGACACAAGCTATATATTTTTCTATCAGCTTATTAACTTCAAATTTCTCCACATAACAACATAACTAATGCAGTGAGTACGCAAAGTCTGCTTTTAACACTATACTTTTATCTTCATATACATGTACCTGTGTTCTGATGGAAGTAAGTTTGGCAGCATAAATTCTCCATTTCTCTGATATCTATATTACTTATAGCATAGAAAATCCTATGATGAATACGAAGTGGTTATTGTAAAACTTAACCACGATTTTTTTTTTCTAAGTCTAGAAAATTATATCTAAATTAAGCAGGGAAAAGTGAGTTAGAGAAAACAAAATGGTTTAATCTAGGATTAAAAGGCCAACAAACTAGGCAAGAGATACAGACCAAAAACACCCTGTTTGCCTGTTTTTGAAAATTTCTAGGTTTTATTGATATCATCTTCCTTCCATGTGTCATTGCTCTCTACAATTCTGGACCTTTAACCTAGCCTAACCCACACACCTATGCCCAGCATGCACTGAGAGAAAGCTGTGATGCGCAGACTGGTTTGAGCACTGAAAAGTTCTGAATCCTCTGACGTTAATCACATCTCTTGTTCTGCTCTGTTGCCTCTACAGTCGCCAATCTTTGGACTACATTCACAAGGGATTTGACTACTCTGATTTTGGCCTTCCACTTTTTCTCCTAACAGTTGTTTTTGTACTTATCATCTGATCCCCTCACTTCTTGGCACTCTAAGCTGCTGTTCAAAATGCCCTGGCATTCAAGCCCTGGTGCTGGCACCTCAAAACAGAGAGAGAAGTGGAGGTGTGAGATAGTTATTATTCTATACAGTGAAAAATGCCCTGAATCTGTTAACCTTTCTTAAAGCCAGACTTTCTCAATTTTCAGTCATTATATTTATCCTTTCATTACAAACACATACATGGACTTTTGCTTAAGATTGACATTATACTGGAAATTCATTTGGTCTGGCATATCCCTTTCTTCTCTAAGATTCTAGAAAGATTTGTTCTCGGAGAACTTTCACTTTTTGATGTTGAAAGTAATGTTCATTTTTTTTTTCCTCTAGAAAATCTCTGGCCAAGGAAGAACAGCACATTTCCAAAGATCCCCTGGAGGACCAGACTTTAAAGATTCATGGTCCCCATCTGGCTTTATGTATCAATTTGTTTCAGTTACCTTTGGGAGGCGAACTGACTTTCCTAATCTTCCTGGCTCCTCCTTTGATCAACCAAAGTCCTGATCAAATGCTGTCTTATAGTTCGTTCTACTGTTTTCTTATCCTTTTCTCATTAGTGTTTAAGCCTCCTGGAAATTTGTGTTTTTGCCTCACAGGGTCATTGTCACACTCAAAGGGGATAATATAGATGTTGATCTTTTGTAAACTCAATACAAGTCAGTTATCAAGAAAAATTTTTATGTGCTCTGTACCCCTCATGGAATGCCTTGCACATGGAAGAGATAATATAAGCTATTAAAAGGACGAAGGATTTGGGATCCACACTTCTGCTAGTTATTAATCTTATTAACTGTGGTTTTCTTCTCTAAAAGGAGCACAAAAGTAACATCTAATTCAGAGAGTTGTTGTGTGTTCAAATGAGGAAAACATGGGGATGCATTTTTTTTTAAAGTGCAAAGACCATACAAACATGTTAATCCTAAAAGGCTCAAAGTTGAGTTGAATTGAATCTATGCTGATGACTTGATCGCTATAGACAAATTTTCCATGTCAAAATTATTCATCACTACTAATCTTTAAGAGTCATGCATTAGAAAGATTATTTTTGATTTTGGCTTTGACATAGCCTTTTTATTTCTATGTTTAGACAGACATATATATTAAGTGACTCCTTTTTTTGTATTAACATACAACATGCATGTAATTTCTCTGATGGTGTATTTCAAAGGCAGTGATATATTAATACAGTTGAATACAAAAAAAAAAAACCCATCAGTTATCCTCATTCATTAAATCATTAACTTGAAACCTAAACACTTAGAAGACTTTACCTGGGTTAAGAAAAAAAAAAACAAAACTTTAATTATAATGGTAGTTGATTCATAGGAGTTTAACAGAAATACAATCAGCCTGCGTTTTAGTAATACATAGCATAGATTTTGTCATCATCACAATTGGAAATATTGCAATCACTAAACAATGGTAGATTCCATGAATAAAATCACACATGACAGCACATCTTGTTTATTAAACTGTTGGTTCACAGTTTGCACTTTTGATCCAGTAATTATCTTGTTGAAATAGTAAGGAACAAAGCAACTTGTTCTATTTTTTTTAATGAATAATCATCTAATTTTATTTCTCTTAGAAATGAATAATACCATTTAGTTTATTCTTAACTTCATAATACTCTCTTTATCTGCATAATTCTTTTCCTACTTATCACTTTTATTTTTTATTGTGAATGTGAGTGTGTGAGTGTATGTGTACATTTGTGTGTGTGCATTTATATCTCTGCCACGAAAGCTTCTCTGGGGCAGAAACATTTTTATTCTTCTTTGTATCCATGTTGGTTAACTCAGAGACTTACACACAAATTAAATGTTTGCTGAATATATGCACAAATTGATGTGGAATCAAATAGTAAGTATAAATGCCTTGGTGTCAAATTCTTTTCAGAGAGCCACAGTGACAGTTGAATTTGGCACCATGGTAGCAAAAATACAAATCCAAAAAAGTTGGAAGACACCTCCTTGCCACATTCTACATGACAGCCCCTCATCATAAAGTCAAAGTGAAATGTGGGATCTGAGATTTTCTTAGAAGAAAATTTTATTGACAAGTCTTCAAGAGAAAAATAAAATGTTAAGCCTCTAAGTGCTTATGAGAGGAGGGTTGCATTTGAACATTGGCATCTTTTGGAGTCTCTGTTGGCTTTGTTAGGTCAGAGTGATGGGTGACCACAGCGTTTGTTTTGTGAGCAGAGAAGTAAGATAGTGTTAGTTATTTTCTTAAAGAGTTGATTAGGAAACACAAGCCAGCAGCTTATGCCTACAATATATCTCTAATACTACCTAAATTATGGATTACAACAGAACAAAAGGTTTGTATTGGCTGCATGTGAGCGCTTATGAAGTGCTGATGGTGTAACATTCGTTAACTTTTGCCCTTATACAATGTAGGCTTTAAGGTGCCCATGGTCACACAGTAATAAGCACAAGAGTTGGAATTTCCAACCTAAGGATTTCTGACTCCATAGGCTGGGCTGTTTTCTAATATATCTCTAGGAAAATACGCCCAATTTGACACACCAGAAGAATGCATTGAATCTTTTCAATAAGTAGACAATTTTAAGTTCAAGAAAGAAGAAGTCTGTCTGGTTAGGAGGCATATGCTCTATCTAAACAAAGACTATCAAAAGAAAAGAAATGTAAATGACAGGTATTTCTGTTTAAGGGAAAATACCGAAGAATTTAAAAAGCCGTGAAAGGGAAGAATTTGATATTAAATTTCAGTCCTCATACTCAAACATTTTTTCTGCGTATCTCATTTCCACTTCAAAAGCAGTATATGGTTCAGAAAACAAGTTAGAATTGCTGAGATTTATGTTCTAAGTATTTTTATTAAATTGAGCTTGCTGCATAGCTATTATCATTAATATAACTCTGAAAATTGGTTGAGTTGGCAATTAAGATTTTTGACATGCTGGCTTAATTGCTAGATAATTGCTAGCTGAATTGTACTTAGCAGATGGTTGAAAAGAATGTTGATACAAACAGTCACATTATTCTTTGCAGCCAAGCTAGTATCCTGGAATCACTGTTTTCGTACAACAGTATGAACAGTATGTTTAAAAAATTCTGTTTCAACACTTGCATATAATATGAATTTAAAATAATGATTCCAATAAATGCCATTTAGAAAGAGCAACTTATTATGGATGGTATTACTAACAACCACATACATGAATGGCAGGAAAGTGATATAGAATGAATGTTTTTAGATTAAACTATCAGTTGTATAAGTACATTCTTGAGAAAAATGACCTCAAAGTTGTTCACATAAAGTACCATGGATTGTTAAGGTGACCAAAATTTCAATATAAATCATTTAAAAAATTACTGAGATATTGTGTTTATTTGTCTCACAGTAATTTTAAGAGAAAGATGTATTGTTTTCCTTATTTCGTAAATTTTATAAAGACTTTTCTAAATTTCATGCAGCTAGTAAACTGAACTAGATCTTTAGTGGGATGTGAACCTAGTCTTGTTCTGTTACTGTCTGGGGCCTTAGATGTTTTAGTAATATAAATCTTTTTGCCATAAGGAAGGTGAATTGGAGAGGAAACAAATTAGAAGCGGGGAGACCAGTTAAAAGGTGATGCTTAGAGGGATAAAAATGTCTTAATTGATTTGTGGTGATGCTTTTACCACTCAGTCAAATTATGAAGTCACTGAATTATACTCTTAAAAGAAGTAAATTGTATTCTCGATAAAATAAACCTTGCTAAAGTTCTTAAAAAGATAAGGTGAGCATAACAGCTGTGGGAGATGATGACAGTTTGGGTATCGGCAGTAGTCTTGGGACAAATAGAGAGATGGGGTGGAGTGAAAGAATATGAAAGGTAAGACTTGGAAGTACTGGTTATAGGGGAATAGAAGATAATGTTGAGGTTGGCAATTTGATTGACAGGATTTATGTTATAATGATGTAAGAGAGAAAGGAACAGAGAAAAGAGTATACCTAGATGAGAAAGTGAGTGAAAGAGTTTGATTTCTAAAGGTGGCGATTAAGTTATTATTGAGGTGGCTTTAATGTTCCCCTCAGCTTGAGTAAACTTTAGATAAGCTTCTTACTGACTATAGGTCCCAGACCTCCCTTTTCTCAGAGCATTTACTTTAGAAAACTTGGAATTGTAAGTTCTTTCTCTGTCCATTTGAGACGCAAATCTTCTACAACCTGGGCATGTTTTTCTCTAGACTTAGTAGCCATCCCTTTGACGTGTAATCATCGAGAAAGATAGGCTGTTGTCTCTCAGTTTCTATGGGAGAGTAGGAGCCTAACTTCGATAAGAGCCAATTAGCAAACATAGACTGCCAAATCTTACTGACCATCTTCTCTCCTTACATCTTCCAATACTTTTAAATTAGCTCACTCTAGCTTTCAAAAATCCTCCTGCCTTTACTTTTAGCAGAGTTGAGTTTAATCTCCATTTCCTGTTGCAATAGTCTTGACCCCTATCGTGATAGTCTTAAATAAAGTCTTCCTTGCTATTTTTAATAAGTGTCCAGTGCAATTTTGCTTTTACAGTTGTCTGAGGGATAGCCACAAAGACATCTCCAGTAAGCAGTTGGAACAGCTTTGACCCAGTTGCTAAAGACAACTCAATCTCTTTCTTCTTTAAAAACATTTAATTTTTATAGTCAAATATTTTTATAAGACTTGTTATGAAAAACAGCAGTGCCCTCATATCTCTAAATAACATGTTTATACTGCTGCTTCTTGATCAGTTGTATGAAATATCTGTTCACATTATCCTTAGGAAGCTGAGGATTCAGTTATTGGTTACACAATCCCCACTCACTTTCCATCTGTCTAGAGAGTAACGTAGTAAATTGCACTAGATCAATTTTCAGTTTTTACATAATTTTAACTATGTAAATACTTTGTGCAGCTAAGCTGTTAATATAGAATGAGTAATTTTTCTTTACTGAACAATATCTTATTTTCTTTAGAATTAAATATTGCCTTAGGTTTTTTTAATTAGCTCTCTATGTACTTCTCTCTACGAACTTACGCAAATTTACCCTCCCTCAAGGAAGTGTACAAATCTCATCTCAACCAATTCACTTCCCCATCTATTAGCTATTCTATCAATTTCGTTGTCTTAAGAAAAGTCTTTCCAGGAGCCTTTGAACAGTTCTGATCTGGATTCATTTCTTACCAGGTCTCCTTTACCTCCAGCCTTTTGGAGGATTCTCTTGGCCTCTCACCTTCAGATTTCCTGCTTTAGGAAAGCTATGTTTTCCTCTTTCTTACCATTTTGTTTTGGTGAAGTACATTTTCCAGTACTTTTTTGGAAAGAGTGCATTAAAATAATTGGGAGGTCATTAGGCTGAAATGGCTCCAGCACCTTTGGTTCCTGTGTAAGTAACTGAAACCCTACTCAGTGAATGGACATAACCTACAAAAGCTCAAACTTAAGCTTAACCAATCAGAACTGCCCACCAACCTCTAAGTAGAGACTTTACCAATCAGAAACTGTCAACTAATCTCTAACAAGAGACTTTCTCAGAAACTGCCAACTAATTTCTAAAAGGATTTTCCACTTTAACCCATCAAATATGTTCTTTGTCTAGCTTCTGAGAGCACCTATAAATGTTTCTCTCCTTTTGCTCCCTTGGTGGAACACTACCCACCCTCAATACAGGGCTGCCCTATTCATGAATTGCTGAATGCTCAGATAAACTCAAAATTTTAATGTGTCTAACTTGATCTTTTAATAGGTGATTTGAAGGAAAATGTTTTGATACCTTGTATATCTGAAAACTTTACCTTCACATTTAATAGTTTGGGTATTAACCTTCCCTTAAAAATTTCAAGGCATATTTTCTTTGTGTTCTAGCTTTCAGTGTTGCTGTTGAGAGGCTCAATGGCTTTGTGATTCTTTTTTTTTTTTAAATAAAAAACTGTTTTTTCTGTCTTTTCCTCTCTGTCTGTCACTGGATGCTTATAGGATCTTCTCTTTGGCCCCATCTTCTGAAATACTGCAGTGGCATGCTTTGATGTGCATCAGCTCTCATGCAGTACTCTGGGTGCAAGGTGGATCTTTTTAATCTGGTTAACTATGTCTTTCAGTTTGGTATTTTTTCTCCTGAAAAAATTTCTTCAGGATAATGCTACCCCTTTTTCTTCATGGAACCCTGTTATTCAAATATTTATCCTGTAATTTTCATATCCTTCCCCTCCTATTTTCCATCCTTATTTTCTTGAAGAATTTCTCTAATTTTGTCTTCCAACCCTTGTAGTGAGTTTTTTATTTGTGCTATTAATTTCTAAAAGCTCTTTTGTCTGCTCTCTGAATACTCAGTTTTATAGTTTTTGTTTTTATTTTATGAATACAGTGAATTATTTTATCTCTTTGAGAGTGTTATCAGTAGTTTTTTTGTTTGGTTGGTTTTTCTTTTTTCTTTTTGAAGTTTTATTATTCCTGTAAAATCTCTATTTCCTCTGATTTCTTTTCATTTTTTGGTACTTCCTTTTTATGTTAAATGTTTTCTCTTATCCAATGATTCTTTTTAATATGTTCATATTAACATTAGGGCATAAAAAATTGATTGGCAGCTTTGTAAGTGTAGAGGGACATTGTTTCTGTAGTGTGATCTGGTTGACCATTTCCTTGGGGGACCCCATGTCAGCATCTTTAAATCTTTCTTCTTAGGCTGCTCATGTTCCCAGATGAAGACTCTTCTAGTATCCTGCCACGGTTGTGGCAGCTGAGGGGGAGGAGAACGGTAACTGTAAACCTTCACCTCTCTCCCTGCTCTCAAGTGCTCTCAAATTTTCTTGTTGTGTATCAGCCCTAAGACCCACTGTTTTAACTTTTCTATAGGAAATTTCTCCAGCCTTCTGTCAAAGTAGAGTAGGGACAGTTGGGAATGTGACATAGGAATCTGTTTCCTAAACAAACTTCCAATCCTTTATACCCTTTTTCCCAGAGGAATATGATGACTTCCATTCTGAGCCTTTAGTGAGTTTGTGGTTAAAGTTAGATTTCTAGGGCGTGCTAAGTCAGGTACACTTATCCACCCACTGTTCTGCTCCTAAAATTTTGTTCCCATTCTCTTTATGCCTAGTTTTTTTAAACCCTGTAATTATTTTAATAATTAATTTTTATAATTTTTATAATTATTTTAATAATTGATTTAAGCTTCAGGGGGGAGCAGAGCTCAATTCATGTGTTCAGTCCATCATCTGTAACCAGAAACATCACCAATTCAATCTGAAGCATCAAAGATAGCCGTAAGAAATTCAGAAGAGAAACAGTAGTCATGTTATAGGCTGCAGCAGTCAGATCATAACATAGAGCAACATATTCCATTCTGAGTACCACAAGCTGTGTTGACAAACTGTAGAATGACCAAAGGAGAGAGATGACAAGGGTTCAAGATGCAAAACCAAGGTGCATGAGAAGTGGTTGAAGGACTTGTTTATATTTCTCTAGACAACAGAAGGCTTCAAAGATGCTATGACCAAAATCTGAACGCAGCTAAGGTGAATATCTACGTGCCAATGATATTGCCTCTCTGTTCATAGGTTTTGGAGAGTGAGGATATTATAGCTCTCTTTAAATATTTAATTGACTGTTCCATATTCACAAGGAATTAGACATTAAGGTTGGCTTCAGAGAACATAAAAAGGGTAACTGAACCAAATGAAAGCAAAATACATTTTGGCCTAGTACAAGGAGAATCTACCATAGGGGTCACAGACACAAATATGAACAGGGACCAAGGAGAAAGCATAAATGTATGAACTGGCTGGATAAAGATATTAGCAAACTGAAAAGTGCATGTCATGCACAGAGTGAGCAGCAGTATTGAAAAATTCAGATTTTTCAAAAGAAGTCATACATTTTGATATTTATTTATAATGTTCCAATTTTGGGACATTCATTTAATTTTAAAAATTCCATGTTATACAAATCAGATGGGCAGGATGAATTTATCCTATGGGACTCCAGTTTGTGACCTCTCTAATGCTTAGG
Source organism: Cynocephalus volans (assembly GCF_027409185.1). Taxonomy (NCBI): domain Eukaryota; kingdom Metazoa; phylum Chordata; class Mammalia; order Dermoptera; family Cynocephalidae; genus Cynocephalus; species Cynocephalus volans. The sequence goes on along the minus strand of NC_084474.1, from coordinate 40,932,339 downwards.
TCTAACATTCCAATGTTATCAGTGGAACTGTCCACAGTAGACTGGCTGCTCATGCACTAGGCATGCTGTTGAGAATAATGTTGAACTGAATAATGTCTAAGTGCTTTTTCACTTCAAAGAGTCTATGCTAGGGCTGACCCCATGGTGCACTCTGGAGAGTGTGGCACTGGGAGCGCAGCGGCGCTCCCGCCGTGCAGGTTCGGATCCTACATAGGGATGGCCGGTGCGCTCACTGGCTGAGTGCAGTGCAGGCGACACCAAGCCAAGGGTTGTGATCCCCTTACCGGTCACAAAAAGGACAAAAAAAAAAAAAAAAAAAAAAGAGTCTATGCTTAAAATTTGATTTTATTTAAAAAATGTAGTTACCCATGCACTAATTGTGCCCATTGTATGATACTCGCTCTTTACCTTCTTGTGCCTCTTACCCTTTTTGGTCATTTAACATCACTAAATAAACCACATAAATTGCACTATGCATATGTGGCAATTTTTATGTGGTTCTTTCAATAGAATCATCTAGGACTGAGGTATAATTGTAGACTAAAGTGATGTTAAGTGTTATTTGTCATTTTCTATAATCTATACAGTCACTACATCCCCAAAGAAATTGTGTTGTTTGGGTTATTCAATGGAAAAAAATAATATAAGCACAAAGCATTCACAGTAATAATTTTAAAAGCTGGAATATACATTTGAGGTCATAATCCACTCCTCTCATTTATATTTGAGGGTCATGAAGCCTAAAGAAGTTAAATGACTTGCTAAGTCATGCCTGGTACATGGTATATGGTGTTGGGTAGAGTTAGGAAACAGAGACATGATCTTAGGAAATTTACAATCTCAAACAAAGAGACAGGACACCAAGCAAACATATATTAGAAGTAATTTAAGGTATAGAGAATCCAACTGTAATTATATTTTATTGTAATTACTCCTGAGTGCTTAGGAATTCACTGCAAAGAAAAAAAAAATGATACCGTAAAACTTGGACTCAGGACATGCTCCATGCTGTGTAGCATTCCCATGTTTTGCTCCTGCTTCTCCATCTCCTTCCTGCCACTACTTCTAAACTGGGAATTTTCACTATTAAGTGACTAATAGTAAATTGAGAATGAGAGATTTGTAAATGAGTAATAATGAAGAGTAAATATTAGCTACCAAATAATTAGCCCTCAATTAATTAAGCATTAAAATGAGTACCCCTTACATTTAATAAGGAAGCATTGAGTAGTTTTTAATAAATTGTAATGCATTTCATTACATTTTCCATAATGTAGTGTTAACTTTTTCTATATAACCCTGGTTTCTTTTTATAAAGAAAATATAGAAAAATGTAAAAAATGATCACATTTTATCTCTATTAAAATGGATACTGTTCAGGAGACAATTACTAAGAAAATGAAGTTAAAAATTAAATACAGATATCCCCCTTATCTTTGGGGGATAGTTCCAAGACCCCAGTGGATGCCTGAAACTGCAAATAGTACCAAACCCTGTATGTACAATGATTATTTTTTCAGTCTGATAACTGAGAGGGCTACTCAGTGACTAACAGGCAGGTAGTGTATACAGCGTGGATATGCCAAACAAGGGATATCTCACATCCCAGGTGAGAGGGAGTCGGGTGGTGTGAGATTTCATCACACTACTCAGAACAGTGCACAATTTATAACTTATAAATTGTTTATCTCTGGAATATTCCATTTAATATTTTTGGACAGTGGTAATTTACCTGCAGAAAGTGAAACTGCAGATAAAGGGGGACTACTGTAAATTTGTTTACTTTTTAAAAATTTTTTTAATTTTTAATTTTTAATTTTTTTTAAATTTTAATTTCTCAATATACATTATAGTTGGTTTTCATGACCCCTTACCCGTTCCTCTTCCCCCATCCCTGCTTACTTCTTAATATATGAAAATTAGAAAGACAAATATCAAAGGACTGTATCACTTTAAAAGCAATTGTCTCATGACTGGGAAAGTTTAAACATGTGCAAAAATAAGTGACATACTTTCATGAAAAGAAAATGCAAGCTTTGAATTTTAGTGTTAGGTTTATGGATGATCTTCCAAGAAGATATGTGAAAGGTATTATTCATTGCAGGAAAGTGGAAGGTATAATATGATGGAAAAGGATCACATTTTTCTCTTTGAGGTGATTTATATTTAAATGAGTTCTCCATAATCCTTTAAACTGAAGCACAAATTGGTTATCAAAGTCCTTTGCTGTAAGGGTTGTTTTACATAATAATGAATTTCACAGAAGTTCCTCAAAGGGAAATATTGATTTAGGCAACATCACAGTATGTTTCAGTTACAGCAACACTTTAGATTAGTGCCATAGACAGCATATAAAAACTTTCTAAAATCTAAATTTCTTTACTAAGTAGCATAGGCAGTGTAACTTTTTTCAGTAGAAAATACATTTGTGATAGGATTTTTTAAAAAATTCCATATATACACTTTTTTAATTCTTTTATTTTACTTATTTTTTATTGAAGCAATTGATTATACATATTTGTGGGGTACAGAGTTACCTATCAGTATTTGTGTACAATATGTGATGATCAATAAAAATTTTAATAAAAATCCCATTTAATCTATTATTTCTCATCTATATTAACAAATGTTAGTGAGAATCTACCATGTGCTAGGTACATGGCTTGTATTTTTAAAAATGAGCTAGGTGAAAATAGTAGGAAACATGTATTTGCCTGCACACGAATGTGCTGCTATTAACCCCTGATTGCTCCAATTATTAATCTCTTAATTCTGTGCTAATTATCATGCTATATAATTCACATGTTACTTTATTCATTCCTCACAATGTGAAGTCACTATTACTATCCCCATCTTATAAATGAGAAAACTGAGGCTAAGAGGCATGCGAGGATCTGAACCAGAGTTTATTTCTCTTATCCTCTATGCTATGCCACCACTTCACATCTCGCTTCTTTTCATTCTTGAGCCCTATATGACTCTCTACCAGAGGTAAGCCCTAGTTCTCACTCAGTGATGAGAGTCAGCAAACAAGCAGGTTCCTGTTTGTTGTGGCTCAGGGACCCTAGATCCCATCCCATTCTCATCAGTTGGGAGTGACCCAGGTAGCCTCACTTCAGTGAAATTCTGGGACCAGACCTTGGGGAGAACCTGAGACAGGGACTATCAATTGGTAAGAGCACTGGGTTTCATCATAAAGCCTGGGTTTGAGATTCAGACCTAGGTCTATGACAAACTAGGTACGTGGCTATATAAAAATCAATTTACTTTCCTCAGTCTTTGTTTTCTCATCTGTGAAATGAGAAGATTGGATTTACTAATGGCTTTCAAAACTGTATTGTTTATTTATTTATTTATTTTTAGAAGTGATACTCAGCAAATTAAGTCTTATGTTGAATCTTAATATATTAAACAGGTACAGGTCAGAGCAAGGGCTGGTCAGAGCAAGGGCTGAGTTTGGAGGAGGCATGAGTTTATCTGTCTACCTGCTGGGTCTCCTCCAAACCCCCATCTCATTCCCAAGGATGCCTCGGAGACATCTAAGGCTGCGCAGAACACAATTTTCAAACTTAGACTAGCTCTAAGTTTATTCTAGTACTCATATTTTGTGATTTAAAAAATATCAGTAGCCACATGGAAAAAGCATTAGAATTGTATTAGAATGAAGTTAGAATCAGCACTGATAGTTCAAAGGAGAGAAGCCATCAAGTTGTAAAGGATATAATGAAATAATTTGACCTGTAGATGGCCAGCAATACGCTGTTGGTATTGAGGTTTGGAAAATAGGGTACTGAAGTTTTTGCAGGGTGGCAGTGAGGGCAGGAGTTAGGCTTTTAAGAATGATTTTAGAAACCTATTAAATTTTGCTGCAGTTAACTTAATGCAATATGAATATTATTTTTTATTTTAGCCTGATAGCATAATTATATTAATTGATTTTATTTTCTTAAAAGTTACTTGATATTGATAATATAAACTTTAAATTGTGATTCAACTGTTACTGATTATTCCATCAAAACACTTTTCCTTTTTATTTTAGTATAAATATTAGAAAAATTGTTTCATGTTCTCTAAAGGTAAAGAAATCATATTTCATCATTGTAACTCTTGGCTTAAAGACTTTTATTCGTGTATCTGTGTTAAACTCTGTTAAACTCAGCCTGTTTTTCCCTGGCCCTGCACTGTCTGTGATTGACGGTGTTTCATTGGTTTAATTCCAACCTGTCTGGCCACAGATCCTTTTCACTTACCTGCCTCTGCCTTCTGCTGCTTCTCAATCTTCTCCAGGCGCCCTAGCAAGGAGTCAATTTTAGTTTTGATCTGGGTTAGTTCTTTCTTGATTGTCTGTAGCTCATCTGATTTCACTGGAAGGAGGAAAGGGGAAAGAAAAGAACAGAACATCAAATGCACCATGACACACGTAGCATGCAACTCACAGACACTCCATGTTTTCTCAGGACAGTGTCAAATCACATAGGATACTTTTCAATTTTATCAGCTTATTACTTCTAGTGATCCTGGAATACTGGATGACTTTGCCAATTACAAACAGGGATTCTTAGTGACATGAGCATTTGGTACTAAATCTTTTGACCAAAGGTTACACAAAGGGACAATGGAATCTAGAAATATTTTATAAAATAACAAAATGATGCTAAATTCAGTTTTGGTAAATAGTAGAGCAAATCTGCAATGTAAAATGATCATGATAGGCATCTTAATAGTACTTTGAGGCATTATGTTGTAATAGATGTTTCAGCAGTCAGTGATATTTGTAATCCAGCACCTTAGGGATCGATTAAAACCAGGCTATAACATTTATCCTCTAAAGAAAATGTCTTGTTACTTTCCCTACTCTTTCTAAACAATGAGGCAATGGGTTGTGTATGCCCTCTTTAAGCCCTTGGACTTGATGGGAAGAAAGTCACTGAAGTTCCTATTGATACTTTCTACAGTAGTGGTTCCCACTCTAGAGTTTTGGAGTTTAGTATGGCTTCAAAGAAAAAAAATTGAGGAGTAACATGAGATTGGCAACTTTTCATTTTGCCATGTATGGATGTTAAAAACAACAGCAACAAACATTTCACCATCAACTATAATAATTATTTTATAAAGAAAAGGGCCTAAAAAAGGACAATCTCATATTTAACGGACAATTCTTTAAATGAAATATGCCTGTATTTATGAAAAATTCTCTGTGCTGTCCCTATTTTATTTTTTTTAAGACCATTGAAAATTTTGTCATGAATTCACAACAATCAGAGATTGAAGATTTTAAAGCTATTACTATGTAACAGCTACACCTGCTTCTGAGATTTCGTTAGGTGAATTTTTAGGTATCCATGCCTCATTTGAGAGCTGTGCTTCAAGACTGGAGGCCCATTTCTTGAATCCAGATTATTTCTATTCTTTGTCATTTTTCCTTCAAGTTTATAATGATCTCAGATCAGACATTCCCCAGAAATTTCTGAAGAAATTAGAGTGTTTAGCTTGATTCTTTAGTTTTCAGGAATTTTTGAAAAAATAATAAAAACAAAATGTAATTAATGTTTGCCTGAAACAGAGCTACTTGTCAATTAAGATATATTACATATATATGATATATTTGTCATATACATTAAGTCTCAAAGGAAAGACAGATTGTTTTCCAATATAAAAATGAGAAAACATTTTTCATTAAAAACCAGATTTTTTAAAAAAGCAGATTTTTATTTATAATGCAAAGTAGTTTGCAAAATAAAGACAGCGAGAAGCAGGGCCCCTCTGTAGTATTCCTACTATGACGTGCCAAGCTGAAACTGGAACATGGTTTAAAATAGGAATTACTCAAGACATCAAAGTGCCATTGTTGAATTGCAGCTAAACTTGAAAAACATCATCTCTCACAATCGCAAATTGATTCTGCTTTGAAGAATGATACTCATTCCCTTTGATGGAAGCATATATGTAGTTTTACTTAAACCTATCAAATTTAATAGAAAGTATTTTCTCTTATAACATTAGATTTCATTGTAGGAGAAATGAGACTGTGGCATAGAATATATTCCTTAACAAGTGGCACCACTCCTTGGCCCAGGAATGCAGTTATCTAATTTTAATTTATGTATTTCTTTCAAAAAACATAAACCAATAAGCCATCAACACCCCACTTCATAGAAAACATATTAGAAAACAACTAGAAATCTGGACTCACCTATTAGAAAGTTAGTGTCCAGGGAACCAAGGTTTCCTTTAAGTCTAGACTCGTGCCTAACTCTGTAGAACCACCTTTTAAGATCAGAGGTAGATTATGCTAAAATTTGGGTCTAATTAGTTAGTGTTATTCAATCTTAGATGCAACAAGGAAATCTGGGGAGGTTCTGTTAGTCCTTTCCTGGCCCTCACTGGGAAATGTTGAAATGAGCCTCTAGTTCTGTGCGAGTTGCTTGGCTCCTCTCCTAGAATGCAGAGCATCAAATACTCATCAAGGTCCTTCAAAGCAGGCCTTAGAAATAGTCTCCGCTGCCTTCCTAGCAATTGTGGAAGTTGTTTCCTTATTGCATTTCAATGCCTCAGTGCTGTCCTTGGAGGAATGCCTGTCCCTTCTCTGGTCTAATTGGCTGTAGTCCTCTTTCTACTTTTCTTCAGTTGGAGTCTCTGTCTACAGATGGGGTATGTTTTTGTGCTATTACACTTGGTTTAAGGTGAAATTCCTGGCATGAGCCACCTTTATTTGCAATGTGCGGCTCTAACTCCTCTCTGCTTACATTTTCTACCATTTTTTCCCCCTCCTGTTAACAATTTCTCTATTACAAAATAGATTACATTAAACCCCTGTCTGTTTTACATTTATGCCATCAAAATAAATATGTATTTTACAACTATAGATTTCTAAACTTAGAATTTTACAAGGCTTTGAAACTTGGCTTTCTGGTAGTTTTCCAAAAAATAAAAGTTAGTTTGGAATTAAGGAGAGCCTTAGGCCCAAAGCATCCCTGACCATTTTCATTGCACTTTTAATTGGGCTTCTGCCTTCGGTTTGCCCAGCCTCTAGCATAGTGCCCTCAAAGTAATATTTATAAGTCATAAGTCTTTTTTTACTGAAGACTTCCAGAATGTCCCCATTTTCTATAGAAAAAAGACCAGAAACACACACACATGAACTTTAAACTGGTATTCAGGATCTGCTCAAAGTGTATTTCCAGTTGTGTATTTCATTTCTTTTCAAAGTGAATTCTTCATTAGAACAGACCAGCTTAGTGCTTAATCAAATGATGTATCGAACCAAATAGGCTCTAGTTCACATCTGTGTTCCTTGCAGAAAGTCACTTGTAATCACTAAGGTTCAGTTAGGTTTCTCCATCTCTGTAACTTCCATCCTCTACCTTAGAGGATTATTATAAGAATTTAATAAAATAATTAAGATAAACCACTTAGTGCCATGCCCAGAACATCATCAGACCCAATAAATGATAGAAGCAGAAACTATAATTATTTATATTATTATTATTTTTTGTTATTTGTATTATTATGTAAACATGCCAATCCCAGCAAAGACTTTCTCTCCTCAAACATGCCTATCAAAGTCTTACCCACTTTTAGAGTTTAGTTTAAGTCTTACCTCTCCTATGAATTCTTCTTTGACTAACCCACTGAAGGGTGCATCTCTCACCTGTAATCTATTTAACGGCATCCCACATTTACTGCTAGACACATACTGTTTGTTGGCTTTTCTTTTGTATGTCTACTTTTCATATTAAATTTAAGTTCCTTGAGTGAAGACCTTCTGATTAGGCGTTCAAAAATTTCAGCACTTACGCTTTAAAATATTTTCTATATGTTTTAATAAGCTCCTTCTCCTCTTATTAACTAATGAGGTCTTGATGCTTACCATGAGGTCCTGGGCTTGAAGTCTGACATCTTTTTTTTTATAATTTTTTTTTTCTTTTTTTTCTTTTTTTTTTAAATTTTATTTTGTCGATATACATTGTAGCTGATTAATGCTCCCCATCACCAAAACCTCCCTCCCTTCTCCCTCCCCCCCTCCCCCCCAACAATGTCCTCTCTGTTTGCTTGTTGTATCAACTTCAAATAATTGTGGTTGTTATATCTTCTTCCCTCCCCCCCGCCGATTTGTGTGTGTGTGTGTGTGTATGTGTGTGTGTGAATTTATATATTAATGTTTAGCTCCCTCCAATAAGTGAGAACATGTGGTATTTCTCTTTCTGTGCCTGACTTGTTTCACTTAATATAATTCTCTCAAGGTCCATCCATGTTGTTGCAAATGGCAGTATTTCATTCGTTTTTATAGCTGAGTAGTATTCCATTGAGTAGATGTACCACATTTTCCGTATCCACTCATCTGATGATGGGCATTTGGGCTGGTTCCAACTCTTGGCTATTGTAAAGAGTGCTGCGATGAACATTGGGGAACAGGTATACCTTCGACTTGATGATTTCCATTCCTCTGGGTATATTCCCAACAGTGGGATGGCTGGGTCGTATGGTAGATCTATTTGCAATTGTTTAAGGAACCTCCATACCATTTTCCATAGAGGCTGCACCATTTTGCAGTCCCACCAACAATGTATGAGAGTTCCTTTTTCTCCGCAGCCTCGCCAGCATTTATCGTTCATAGTCTTTTGGATTTTAGCCATCCTAACTGGGGTTAGATGGTATCTCAATGTGGTTTTGATTTGCATTTCCCGGATGCTGAGTGATGTTGAGCATTTTTTCATATGTCTGTTGGCCATTTGGATATCTTCCTTAGAGAAATGCCTACTTAGCTCTTTTGCCCATTTTTTAATTGGGTTGCTTGTTTTCTTCTTGTAAAGTTGTTTGAGTTCCTTATATATTCTGGATATTAATCCTTTGTCAGATGTATATTTTGCAAATATTTTCTCCCACTCTGTTGGTTGTCTTTTAACTCTGTTAATTGTTTCTTTTGCTGTGCAGAAGCTTTTTATTTTGATATAATCCCATTTGTTTATTTTTCCTTTGGTTGCCCATGCTTTTGGGGTCGTATTCATGAAGTCTGTGCCCAGTCCTATTTCCTGAAGTGTTTCTCCTATGTTTTCTTTAAGAAGTTTTATTGTCTCAGGGTGTATATTTAAATCCTTAATCCATTTTGAGTTGATTTTAGTATACGGTGAGAGGTATGGATCTAGTTTCATTCTCCTGCATATCGATATCCAGTTATCCCAGCACCACTTGCTGAAGAGGCAGTCCCTTCCCCAGTGAATAGGCTTGGTGCCTTTGTCAAAGATCAGATGGCAGTAAGTGTGTGGGTTGATTTCTGGATTCTCTATTCTATTCCATTGGTCAGTGTGTCTGTTTTTATGCCAGTACCATACTGTTTTGGTTATTATAGCTTTGTAGTATAGCTTAAAGTCAGGTAGTGTTATGCCTCCAGCTTTATCTTTTTTGCTCAGCATTGCTTTGGCTATTCGTGGTCTTTTATTGTTCCATATAAATGTCTGAATAGCTTTTTCCATTTCTGAGAAAAATGTCTTTGGAATTTTGATGGGGATTGCATTGAATTTGTATATCACTTTGGGTAGTATGGACATTTTCACTATGTTGATTCTTCCAATCCAAGAGCATGGAATATCTTTCCATCTTCTTGTATCCTCTCTAATTTCTCTCAGCAGTGGTTTGTAGTTCTCATTATAGAGATTTTTCACCTCCTTGGTTAACTCAATTCCTAAGTATTTTATTTTTTTGGTGGCTATTGTAAATGGGCAGGCTTTCTTGATTTCTCCTTCTGCATGTTCACTATTGGAGAAAAGAAATGCTACTGATTTTTGTGTGTTGATTTTGTATCCTGCTACTGTGCTGAAATCATTTATCAATTCCAACAGTTTTTTTGTAGAGGTTTTAGGCTGTTCGATATATAGGATCATGTCATCTGCAAACAGGGACAGTTTGACTTCATCTTTTCCAATCTGGATGCCCTTTATTTCCTTCTCTTCTCTGATTGCTCTGGCTAGTACTTCCAACACTATGTTGAATAGGAGTGGTGAGAGTGGGCATCCTTGTCTAGTGCCTGTTCTTAAAGGAAAAGCTTTCAGCTTTTCCCCATTCAGGATGATATTGGCAGTGGGTTTGTCATATATGGCTTTAATTATGTTGAGATACTTTCCCTCTATACCTAACTTATAGAGGGTCTTTGTCATGAATGAGTGCTGAACTTTATCAAATGCTTTTTCAGCATCTATAGAGATGATCATATGGTCCTTGTGTTTGAGTTTATTAATATGGTGTATCACATTTATTGATTTGCGTATGTTGAACCAACCTTGCATCCCTGGGATGAATCCCACTTGATCGTGATGAATAATTTTTCGTATGTGTTGCTGTATTCTGTTTGCTAGTATTTTAGTGAGGATTTTTGCATCTATATTCATCAAGGATATCGGCCTGTAGTTTTCTTTTTTGGTTATATCTTTACCTGGTTTTGGTATCAGGATGATGTTTGCTTCATAGAATGAGTTTGGGAGATTTGCGTCCGTTTCAATCTTTTGGAATAGTTTGTAAAGAATCGGTGTCAATTCCTCTTTGAATGTTTGGTAAAATTCTGCTGTGAATCCATCTGGTCCTGGGCTTTTCTTTGTTGGGAGCCTTCTGATAACAGCTTCAATCTCCTTTATTGTTATTGGTCTGTTCAAATTTTCTACGTCTTCACGGTTCAGTTTTGGGAGCTTGTGTGTGTCCAGAAATTTATCCATTTCCTCCAGATTTTCAAATTTGTTGGCGTATAGTTGTTTAGTCTCGAATGATTCCTTGTATTTCAGATGAATCAGTTGTAATTTCGCCTTTTTCATTTCTAATTTTTGTTATTTGAGTCTTCTCTCTTCTTTTTTTTGTTAGCCATGCTAATGGTTTGTCAATTTTATTTATCTTTTCAAAAACCCAACTCTTTGATTCGTTGATCTTTTGAATTGTTTTTTGGTTTTCAATTTCATTCAGTTCTGCTCTGATCTTAATGATTTCTTTCCGTCTGCTAACTTTAGGATTGGATTGTTCTTGTTTTTCTAGTTCTTTAAGGTGAAGTGTTAGGTTGTTCACTTGCCATCTTTCCATTCTTCTGAAGTGAGCATTTAATGCAATAAATTTTCCCCTCAATACTGCTTTTGCAGTATCCCACAGGTTTTGGTATGATGTATCATTGTTTTCATTAGTTTCAATAAACTTTTTGATTTCCTGCTTGATTTCTTCTTGGACCCATATGTCATTAAGTAGAATGCTGTTTAATTTCCATGTGTTTGTATAGTTTCCAGAGTTTTGTTTGTTATTAATTGCTAGTTTTAATCCATTGTGGTCTGAGAAGATACATGGGATAATTCCAATTTTTTTGAATTTATTGAGACTTGATTTGTGACCTAATATGTGATCTATCCTGGAGAATGATCCATGTGCTGATGAGAAGAATGAATATTCTGAGGTTGTTGGGTGGAATGTTCTGTAGATATCTGCCAATTCCAATTGGTCTAGAGTCTTGTTTAGATCTTGTGTTTCTCTACTGATTCTTTGCCTAGATGATCTGTCTAATATTGACAGTGGAGTGTTCAGGTCCCCTGCTATTATGGTATTAGTGTCTATTTCCTTCTTTAGGTCTAATAGAGTTTGTTTTATAAATCTGGCTGCTCCAACATTGGGTGCGTACATATTTATGATTGTTATGTCTTCTTGATGGATCAGTCCTTTTATCATTAAGTAGTGTCCCTCATTGTCTCTTTTTATGGTTTTTAGTTTAATGTCTATTTTGTCAGATATAAGAATAGCCACTCCAGCTCGTTTTTCTTTTCTGTTTGCATGGTAAATCTTTTTCCATCCTTTCACTCTTAGTCTGTGTGAATCTTTATGGGTGAGGTGGGTCTCTTGTAGGCAGCATATAGTTGGGTCCTGCTTTTTGATCCAGTCAGCCAGTCTGTGTCTTTTAATTGGGGAATTTAAGCCTTTAACATTAAGAGTTGTTATTGAAAGGTGTTGATTTATTCCTAGCATTTTATTGGTTGTTTGGTTGTCTTAGGTGTCTTTTGTTCCTTGCTTTCTGATTTACTGTTTGGTTTCTTTGTTTGTTGGTTCCTTAGGTTGTAGATAGTGTTTTTGTTAGCTTGTTTTCTCTTCATGAATGCCATTTTTATTGTACTAGTGGGTTTAGATTTTTCTTGGGTTTTTATGGCAGTGGTAGTTATTTTTCAGGAACCAAACCCAGTACTCCCTTGAGGATTTCTTGTAAGGGTGGTCTTGTGGTAGTGAACTCCCGCAGTTTTTGTTTGTCTGAGAAATATACTATTTGCCCCTCATTTCGGAAGGATAGCCTTGCCGGGTAGAGTATTCTTGGCTGGCAATCTTTGTCTTTTAGTATTTTGAAAATATCATCCCATTCCTTTCTAGCTTTTAGGGTTTGTGATGAAAAGTCTGATGTTAACCTGATTGGGGCTCCCTTATAGGTGATTTGACGCTTCTCTCTTGCAGCTTTTAAGATTCTCTCTTTGTCTCTGAGTTTTGCCAATTTGGAGATCGTTGAGCTTCCAGGATCTGAAGATTTGTGATTTTTCCTATACCTGGGAAGTTTTCTGCCACTATTTTGTTGAATATGTTTTCAATGGAATCTCCATTTTCCTCCCCTTCTGGAATACCCATGACTCGGATATTTGAGCGCTTGAGGTTGTCTGATAGCTCTCTCAGATTTTCTTCCATGTCCTTGATTCTTTTTTCTTTCTTTTTGTCTGCTTGTGTTATTTCAAACAGCCCATCTTCAAGTTCAGAGGTTCTCTCTTCAACTTCGACAAGCCTGCTGGTTAAACTCTCCGTTGTGTTTTTTATTTCGCTGAATAACTTCTTCAGTTCAGCAAGTTCTGCTACATTTTTTTTCAGGACATCGATTTCCTTGTATATTTCCTCTTTCAGATCCTGTATACTTTTCCTCATTTCATCATGATGTCTAGCTGAGTTTTCTTGTATCTCATTCAGTTTCCTTAGAATTATCACTCGAAATTCCTTGTCAGTTATTTCAAGGGCTTCTTGTTCTATAGGATCTAGAGTATGAGATTTATTAACTTTTGGTGGTGTACTTTCTTGATTTTTTGTATTTCTGGTGTCTTTTTTTTGGTGTTTATTCATTGTGGCAGGGGGTTTCACAGTCCACCGGTTTGAGACTAATGACTAACTAGGATGTTGCTGTGGTTGCCAATTTGGTATGGCTCCCGCCGTGACTGCTCAGTTGGCCTCTAGTGTCTTGTGTGTGTGGTTGCCTCGGGTCTTGGGCTTCTCCGGGGATCCACCTTTCTGGTCAGCTTGTACTCTGCTGGGCTGGTGGATCACGTACCACAGGGTGTGTGATCTCTGTTGAGCTTTCACTTTCTGTACAGGACTTCTCCCCGTTCCGTGTGCTCTGGCCCAGGCTGTTAGATCGTGCAGTCGCGACCCCACCGGGTGTGTGGTTTCTGTCGAGTCTCCGCCTCCCTGGCCGCACGTCTCCCCCATCTGTGCACACTGTGCTGGGCTGGGGTGTGTCTTCTGTACCCCTCGTCTATCAGCTGGGCCTTCAAGACCCTGCTCAGCACCGCCTCTCCCAGGAAGTCTACCAGGTTTCTGCTAGGCACAGACGACCGGTCTCTCTGGGTGCCTTTGTAGCACTGTGTAGATCTTTCTCGGGTCTTGTTCACCTTTGTATCCCCCTGGTATAAACCGAGTCTAGTGCCCGCCTGCAGCCTGCTCTCCGGCAGGTTCAAGCGGACCTGGGAACTCTCCTGCCACACTATTTCCAACCAGAAATTCGTTAGGCTTTTTTCCAAACTGGTGGTCGCAGAGATGTTATCTGCCTCCCAGTAACAGGAAGTTTACCAGGGCCGGAGTCCAGGGTGTGGTGGAGTGACAGTCGGCCCGCCAGTACTTTCTAGCCCTCCCAACACTGGTCGGGACGCCCCACACCCCCAGCCCCGCCAGAGAACCGCGGAGGGAGTGGGAGAGGAGGCCGGCCCGGCAGGGTCCGGAAAGCCCCGCGCCAGGCCAAGCAAATGGGCTCAGTGATGGCCGAGCAGGGCGGAGCTGCCCGCACCTGGGAAAATGGAGGCAGCACTGGGGCAGTGAGTGGCCTGGTGGTGCAGGCAGGAGCCGCGTGGGCATCCACCCCCCGAACAGAGCTGTGCCAGGGATCACTCACAGTGCTGTGCCAGGTCGGGCGCTCGCTCTGTCTCTGGTTTGTTGCCTTCCGTGTTCTCGGCGCTGCCGCCTCGGGCTGTTCAGTCGCGGCGCGGCTCGGGCGCTCCCAGGAATCTTCTTTAATGCCGGCCTGAAACCTCGAATCCTGAATAGGGCAGCTGGCCGCCTTCAGTGCGGCCCCAGCCTCCGGGATCCTGGCTGCATCCACAGCAGCCCTGGCGCGGTGTTCCCTGTTTCAAGACTCGCTTTTGCAGCTAAGAATCAGTTCTTTTCCTGCTCCACACTTCAAAGCTATTGCCTGTAAATGAGGCAGCCTCTCCTGCCGGGGGCAAAGTGGCGTTGAGCCCCCACGACCGGCCAGCAGCAGCAGTCCTCCCTTAAGAGATGGCCAGAGGAAGGTCCACAAGTTTCCCGGCTGCCTGAGGCCCAGTGGCCACCTTTTCCACCTAAGCTACTCCGCGCCAGCCGCCGCAGCCGCCGCCATCTTGAAACTCCTCTGAAGTCTGACATCTTTTACTTAAAATTATATTAGCAGGTTTAAGAAGAGATGCTAAATCAGATTTACTATCTAATGAAAACTTTGTCTTCTCATCATGACCATATCCCTGAAAAATTATTTAGGGTCCTAATTAATAAATTATTCAAATTTCTGATGATACAACATTTTAAAAAAAGGAATTTTAGACAGTTGTCTGAAGCAGAACATATTAAGGGATTTACCACATCACAGGGTCTTTAGAAACATACTCTCTCGAATGGAGAAAGTCCATACAATTCTCTCCTCTTCTCTTCTCTTTCTTTTCTTTCTTTCTTTTTTTTTTCATTATTAATAGAACTTAGTTCAGTGTCTTGAACACAGAAAGCAACTAACAAATACCAGAACATTTGCAGGCATGCATATGTGTAGGTATGGTCACCCCATGCCAATTTTAACCAGAGTAACACATTTTATTGAAAGTGTGTGTTTGCACCAGATGCTAAAGTCACAAGACACTCCTTCTAGGAGTTGACTGACTAGTAGGGAGATAGATAAGCAAACAGGAGGTGCAAAAATAAAATTAGCATGGAACTATGCCTTTACTTTATCAGAAGCACTATGATGTAAGAAAAGAACACATGCCTTTGCAAACCACTCTTTGGCATTTTTTTGTCGATTTTACCCTGAGTCCTCTAAAATCCGTAATCTCCATCTTTAAAGATACAGTGCATAGAATATAACGCTTTTATTTTTATAGAGAGTATTAAATAGTGAGAGTTGGGAATATTTTTTTTCTAAGAATAATATTGAATACTTTTAATCAACTTGCTATTACACAGTTGTTATGGTAGAAGCCCACTGGTTTAGACAAGCTAGGGGCTGGGGAAAATTAGACCTAATTTCTGAAGATCACAAATTGTATAATTTAAAAATGATGAATTTGAGAATTTGACATTTCTCTACTTCTCAGTTAGCTCCAAACTATGTTCCCTTGCCTCATCTTCTCCTGGTCTTTCCAATTATCTTAGGCTCTGGTCACAACTGTTCATCATTCCTTGAATGTCTCAGATGATTTCTGACATCACACCTTGTTGGTCTTCCCTGCATGCTCATCTTCTCCTCATGGTAAATATCATCTAATACTTAAATATTGAGCTCAGATGTTGCCTACATTGTCAAGTCATCTTCCACCCTTGATCCCCTCCTTTAACAACTCATCCTCCTCTCACCATACTTCTTTTAGATGATGCTTTGAGTTTTCATTTCTTTAAATGTGTCTCTCCCTGACAAGATTGGGAACTGCTCTCATTTTTTAACTCAAGTGTCTAACATATTTGCTCAACAATATTTATGCAGACCCACTGTTGCTAACTTCCTCCCCAGAAGCTGTGGATACAGTACGGGACAAGAGGGATAAAATTCCCTGCAATTATGAAATTCTGATCTAACGATGGAAGAAGATAATAAACAAATATATACACTTTATATAAAAATAATGCAGACGAGAGGTTAGGGAAGACCTGGATTAAGAATGAGATTGGCCATTTCATAAAGGATAGTCAGGGAAAGCTTCAGTGATAAGGCAAATTTGAGCTAAAGTCTTAATAAGGGGAGGAAGCAAGCCATGGGGATATGTGGGGGTGGCAGGATGGAAGAATATATGAGGCAGAAGAACAGTACATACAAAGGCTTTGGACGGGAGTGTACTTGGAGTGTTTTAGGCAAAGAAGCCAGTATGGCTTGTGTGGAATGAGCAAGTGGGAGGAGAATACAGGGTGTTAGTAGGTAAGGTGGGGAGTGGAAAAAGGAGGGAAAAGATATGAAGAAGATTATATAGAGTCTTTTGGGCAAAAGTAAGCACTTTAGGTTTTACTCTGAGTGATATAAGGGGCAACTATGATATTTGAAGAGCATTGTTATGACTTTGTACTGTGAAAAGACTACAAGGTGGCAAGGGTAGAATCAGTGAGATTAGTATGGAGACTGTGGAAATAATTCAAGGGAGAGATGATGGTAGATTGAACTGGACCAAGATATTAGCAGTTGGGTGGTTAGAAGTAGATGGATTCTGCATATATTTAAAGATTAAAGAGACAAGATTTGTGGATGGATTGGAAATAGAGTGTAGGTGAAAGAGGGTAGTCAAAGAGAACTCCAGGGTTTTTGGCCTGAGTAATTGGAATTGCCATTTGCTAAAACAGGGAAGACTGTCAGAGGTTCAGGTTGTAGGAGGAGGATCAGAAGTTTTGTTAATTTTGAGTTGCTATTGTATTCCAAATATGAGTGAAAAGTATGCAGTAGGATATATGAGTATAAAGTTTATGGGAGAGATCTGATGTAGAAAAATAAATTTGAGAGTCGCTAGTTAGAGATGACATTTTAAGATAATGTACAGGATGAGTCTGTCTTAGTAGTTGAGTGTACATCTATTTCAGGTGTTTTAGAAGATATCAGCAAGTATTACTATCTTCAAAGAAAAAATGTCTTTCACTCTTTCTCTAAGTAGATTCTACAACAAAAAACTTTACAAAAATTATAGATAAAATCAAATATACTGTCAGAAGAAAAAATTTTGGTTGTCCTGTTGAATATAACTTACTTTTTAATGGGTAATTATAGGGCTTGAATTTACAATTATTAAACATGATCAGCAAAGTGATAAATGAAAAAAATATATAGCAAAGTTCCTAGGATAATTTACTTTAGCTTGTTTTTAAGCAAGAATGACACCAGAGAAAATAGGACTAAGGTTGCATCATACAGATAATCTTAAATATTTTTCCTAAACTATCACTGTAGTATTTCTGTTAGGAAAAAAAAAGTCATATTAAATCATTTCAGACCTGCTTTCTCTAAAGAGTTCATTGATCTGGCGATAAATGTTATTACATTCTGACACAGTCAACAAAGTGATGATTGTGCCTTTTGCTGCAACATGAGATATAATCCAAAAAGGAAATTAGGCACACGGGATGATACCATCTGCCTATTTCAAAAAATGTGTGCATCTCTGATTTATGTGGTGAAAAATATTTCAATTTATTTTAATCACCTTTGGGTCAAGTCTATTCAGGGACAAATAAAGAATCTTCAGCTAACTGTCTAGATCAGTGGTTAACAAAGGGTGATTTTTCCCTACAGGGGACATTTTGCAATATCTTGAGACATTTTTGTTTTTTATGACTGAGAGGGGTTAATGCTACTGGCATTTAGTAGGCATTTGGTCTTCTAACCATCCTACAATGCAGAGGATAGCCTCCCACATCCCACTAAAGAATCATCTGACTCAAAATGTCAATAGTGCCAAATCTTAGAAAACCTGGTCTAGATAACTACCCACCCTCCCTCACCAACATTAAGCTTCTTATCAACTATTTAGAAAATTTTTAAATGTTTGTAATCATGTGGACTTCAACAGTAATTCACATTAGTTTATGTTACTCTCTGTATTTATTTTCCCCAGCCTTTGATACATTATTTAAGTATCAAAAATAAAGGAATAAATATAATTTGCATAAAATTTAGTTTATTAATCACTTCTATATACACCGTATCATTAGTAAGAAACCTGAGACACTGATTTACATGACTTTCCCAAAGTAACATTATCTGCACAAGTAGAGTTCAGGTTCAAACCTAGATCCTCTGACTATGAACTCTACAGTCATTATTGTGCCATGCAGCTTCAGTTGATGTGAAAAAATATCTTCGGTTTTAGTTTTTTCCTTCACTGTGAAGTAAGGAATCACAGTATTTAATTCAGTCACATCCAGAAAAAAATAAGGACCACTGATTTCTGTAATGTAGATTTCAAGAAATCTTTATCACTATCACTTTATCTGCTTCTGCTTCTGTCTGTTTCTTCTTTTCATATATTTTAATAGGCGTAAACTGATTTGCCAGTCTTGTAAATAGTTTTCTAAAGTTTTCTAATACTTTAAAGGATTTTGCTAAAATAAATTGGAGCAATTAGTTATTCTGCCCCCCTGCCACCACCATGGATGAAATTTCTTAGGAAAAGGAGTTACATATATGTGCATGTGTATGTATTCATAGTACCTATGTCTACATACATCTATACACCTATAAAAATACATCTGTAAAAATATGTATTTCTACATATTTTTAGAAAGAAAATGAAATGGAGAATGAGTGCATTTTATTCAATAACTATTCATTAATTGCCTAATATATGCATCCATTCATCTAGTGTTTTACTAAGAGCTAGCATTTTGTTTAATACTTATGATAAATATGCAAAGCGTGTGTTATTAAACTTGCTTTATGAATTAGAACAATGAATATTAGAGAAGTTAAGTAATGTATTGAAGACTGCTTAGCAAACAGGCAACAAAATCAAGTTTAGGGTGGGTTGCCTGACCTCTAGGCCATGGTTTATGACTGTTTGTTTGATTTTTTCTTTCCCCCACTGAATCAAGAGGTTCTCATCATCATGAACTGCCTTCCTGGCCTAATGGAGTTTATAATTAGTGGAAGAAAAATTATGTAAGAAACTTATTATAATGCATAGAAATGTAAAATACATGAATTAATAGAGGAATAACTGAAAAGCTCCTATCACTTGATATTAAAATTATTTCCTATTTTCTGTTCTCCCCTTCAGATCGTAAGAACCTGAAAATTAAAGATTGTGTCTATTTTGTCTAAGGAATATTAGTTCCTCAGGGGTAACATTTGTTTCATTTGTAGTAAATCAGTACCTATTAATACCTATTAGTGCTGATTAATTGAACTTTTGTTAACTATGTGGGCAAAGAGAAAATAAATTTTTTGATTGTATTTGATAACTGATTGTGAAAACAGTCACAAAAGAATGGGTCCTTGAGCTATGACTGCAAGGACACTTTGGATTTTAGTAAGCAATAAAGGTCTTCTAAGTAAAGAAAGTAGCAGATCTTAAATGACAGAAGTTGAAAATATTTGTCAAACCCTGATTTCTTTTAGACCCTGGAGTGTAAGCCAGAATTTGTCCTCTTGTTTTACTGACTGACTCAACATATTCTGTAACTAATTTTCTCAGAGCTATAGCATTTCTAAAGATGTGGTTCATAGCCAACTGTAAAATGTATGAAAAGCAAAAAGTAAAATGCAAAAAGCAAAAGTAATAGTGGTGACACATTTCTGAAATGTTTAAGAGTCTACTCTGTGCAAAGCACAATTAACTTGAATAAATTTGTAATTGAAAATGGAGAAATTAGATGTGCATACAAACAACTATACCATGAAGCAGAAGAGTTTAAGTCACATAAAAGGAAAATGAACAATTGGCTTGGAGTTAGAGGGCAGATGATGCTGTTGTAGCAAAGACAGATCTAAGCTGCACCTTGAAAGACATTATTGATTAATAATGCTTATTTGTGTATAAGATAATACAGGTGACAAAACATTTTTTAATATAAAAAAAGGGCTTTCAGGTGAATGTACATGAACATGAGTTTGGAAATACTGAAATAAGTGTTCGTTTAATCTAGGAAAATAGTGGTGGTGGGGTGGGGGAGGGCAGGGATTGGCAAAGGAACTACCAGGTCAGATATATCTTGAGAAGTAGACTACAGAGCTCAGATTCTAATTTGGTAAATAGTAGTAATTTTGAGTTTTGAGTGAGGAGTTGACAAATTACTTGGTTTAGAATAATCCTGCAGCTGGGGATGGAATTAATGGGTGGGGGAAGAGCATAAAGTTAAGGAAACCAGTCAAGAGGCTATTAGAAGAGTCAAGATTCTGTTTATTAAAACCCGATTAGGAAAAGAGCAGAAGAAGAAGAGACAGAGGTAAGAAAAGTTATTAAGGTTCATCACTAATACTTATGCTCAAATGCTGTTATAATTCCACAGTGGAAAGATCAGACTCTTTTGGAGCTATTAGCAGAGAACATAGAAAAGTTTAAGTTCTATAGTAGAACTGAGAAAACCATCTCAAATGCTCACAGCTACATTGATTGATATAAAGATTTTATTGAACATTTTGATATTTGCCTTTTTCCTATCTATATTTCTAAATCTGATTATATTAATGAAACACATTAAAGCCAGTGAAGAATGAATTTATTTCTTATAAATACATTGTAATTGTTTTGGTTAGTCTGCTCTGTATCCATACTAGTATATTAGGTTGTAATTTATTTTTTTTAAAAGATGACCGGTAAAAGTATCTTAACCCTTGACTTCTTGTTGTCAGCACCACTCTGTCCCAGTGAGCTAAGCAACCATCCCTACATAGGGATCTGAATCCATGGCCTTGGTGTTATCAGCACCACACTCTCCTGAGTGAGCCACGGGCCGGCTCTAGGTTGTAATTTTAACAGGACTTCCTTTATTAAGTTCTTTATACATTGTGCTAGCCAGTGTTCAGTCAGTGAAGCCATGTGCATCTGAGAAATGCAGTATATTTACCAGGATGAGCTAAATGGCTTGAATTTCATCCTCCTCAATCAATTACCTAACTGGATAATATCCAAGAATTTGGCTCTTAAAATAAAAAGAGGTGAAGGATATGCAAAGATCTTTACATTTTGTTTAGGTCTTATATGCACATAACCCCATGTTGTGAATCAAATTGTGTCCCCCCTGAAAATTTATCTCTTGAAGTCCTCACCCCTAGTAACTTTTAATGTGACTGTGTTTGTAGATAAGGTCATTAAAGGGGTAATTAAGTTAAAATAAGGTCATTAAGGTGGTGCCTAATCCAGTGACTGGTGTCCTTATAAGATGAGGAAATTTGGAGAAAATAAACACAGAGGGAAGACAGCATGAAGACACAGGAGAAGACAGCCATCTGCAAGCCAAGGAGACAGTCTGACACAGACCCTTCCCTCATGGCCATCAGAAGGAACCAAGCCTTCTGACACCTTGATCTCCAACTTCCAGCCTCCAGAATTGTGAGAAAATAAATTTCTGTTGTTGAAACCACCCAGTCTGCAGTACTTTGTAATAGACAGCCCTAGCACACGAATACACCTGTCATATAAATGTCCTAAAATATCATTTTGATCAGGTAGCACTTTGCTAAGCGTCTTTTCCCTTAACCCTGGGTGAAATCCAAACCCTTCAATATTATCCACAGTTTTTCATTATCCTGTTGCCCAATTTATATTTTGTTTGCTTAGTCATAATGTCCTTAGTTTCTTAACTGACATTCCTAACACTAAATCTTTGCTTCAGATAATGATATTAATAAGAATGGTTATTGTTGTTATTACTATTACTGCTTATTAAATATTAAGACTTTTAGAATACTAGGCACTGTTCTGAGCGTTCTACATGTGTTAGCGCATTTAATCCTTCCCCTCTATGGGGAAGGCAGTAAGATTATCATTCCCATTTTGTAGATGAGGAAACTAAGATACAGCAAGCAAAGTACTTTGCCCCAAAACACACACTGAAAAAATGGCAGAGCCACTATTGGATTCCAACAATTTCATGTTCCATGCTCTTAACTGTTATGCTCTGTTGTAGTAGTAGTAGTAATAATAATAGTAGTAATAATAGTTGTAGTAATAATAATAAGCACTTTACATACTTAAGTACTTAATTCTTAGAATGACTATTAGATACACAGTAAACTATCTCCCAGCTCTATATAGAAAACAAAGGCATATGAGGGTTAAAGGATTTCCCCTGTAAGGCCACAGTGGCAGAACACTGTGGAACACGGACTCCATGCCAGGCAATCTGACAGCGAAGCTTCTGTTCTTCACTCAGATACTGCTGCCCGGAAAACAGGAGTCTCTCTGATTCTTCTACATTCAGTTCAAAGTCCTCTATTAAGTCTTCTCGAACCTCTCTGGCCAAACACACTTTCTCTCCTTAAAACCTCAAAAGCAGAATATATACTTTGCCCAAGATAATGGATGGATGGGAATATTTAATTAATGATACTTTGTCGAATGTTGACATTGTTTCTCTGGTTAACGCTTTACCTCCTTATTTCAGTAACATGCTTATAGAAGGAGCCACACAACATCAAACACTTTCTTAGTGCTGGGGATAAGTTCTCAATAGCTATCTCTTAAATTTGAACTGTCATTAATTTCCTGTTAGAAGCTGCAAGGATTTTATATGAGTCTGTCCCCTATTTTGTCATTGAAAGTACATTGAAATGTTCCCAAAGGCATTCAAATTTACTAGGTATTTCTTGTAGACTTTAGAATTTAAATTAATTATTTAAAGAAATTGGCTCATAGAATATTTTGTTCACAGGATACTGATTTTTCCACTAAGAAACTACGGCCAAAGCTCACAGGTATACATGTAGAACACATGTGACGTATGTAGAGCAGTTTTGTAAACTGTTGATCTACAACATCACATCTTTATCTTATGACTCTGTGACATGGGATAGAACAAGTTGATTATAATTTTAGTTCAAACTAATTTGAAAAGGGACAGAAATACTTAACAGTAATTTAACTTTTAAAAAAGCTATCCATTTTAAGTGCTTATCAGCATTTATTTTTGGCAAATTATCACATTAATATATTTTTCTTTATATGGGTTTTCTCCTCAGCACAATTTAGTAATATTAAAAATTCTGAAATAAGAAATGACAAATAACCCAAGCTATAGTATCAATTTCTTCTTCGGGACATGCCAAATCTTTAAATACTGGGAAACAGTTATTAATAAGAGAGAAAGATATATACCTCAATAAATTTTCATTCAGATTATGCCAGTATTAACACAGCATATTTTACACTTCACTCAAACTTTTTTTTTTTTATTTTTTTATTTTTTTATTTTTTTATTTTTTTAAATTTTATTTTGTCAATATACATTGTAGCTGATTAATGCTCCCCATCACCAAAGCCTCCCTCCCTTCTCCCTCCCCCCCTCCCCCCCAACCATGTCCTTTCTGTTTGTTTGTTGTATCAACTTCAAATAATTCTGGTTGTTATATCTTCTTCCCCCCCCCCCCCCCCCGGTTTGTGTGTGTATGTGTGTATGTGTGTGTGTGAATTTATATATTAATTTTTAGCTCCCACCAATAAGTGAGAACATGTGGTATTTCTCTTTCTGTGCCTGACTTGTTTCACTTAATATAATTCTCTCGAGGTCCATCCATGTTGTTGCAAATGGCAGTATTTCATTCGTTTTTATAGCTGAGTAGTATTCCATTGTGTAGATGTACCACATTTTCCGTATCCACTCATCTGATGATGGGCATTTGGGCTGGTTCCAACTCTTGGCTATTGTAAAGAGTGCTGCGATGAACATTGGGGAACAGGTATACCTTCGACTTGATGATTTCCATTCCTCTGGGTATATTCCCAACAGTGGGATGGCTGGGTCGTATGGTAGATCTATTTGCAATTGTTTAAGGAACCTCCATACCATTTTCCATAGAGGCTGCACCATTTTGCAGTCCCACCAACAATGTATGAGAGTTCCTTTTTCTCCGCAGCCTCGCCAGCATTTATCGTTCATAGTCTTTTGGATTTTAGCCATCCTAACTGGGGTTAGATGGTATCTCAATGTGGTTTTGATTTGCATTTCCCGGATGCTGAGTGATGTTGAGCATTTTTTCAGATGTCTGTTGGCCATTTGGATATCTTCCTTAGAGAAATGCCTACTTAGCTCTTTTGCCCATTTTTTAATTGGGTTGCTTGTTTTCTTGTAAAGTTGTTTGAGTTCCTTATATATTCTGGATATTAATCCTTTGTCAGATGTATATTTTGCAAATATTTTCTCCCACTCTGTTGGTTGTCTTTTAACTCTTTTAATTGTTTCTTTTGCTGTGCAGAAGCTTTTTAGTTTGATATAATCCCATTTGTTTATTTTTCCTTTGGTTGCCCGTGCTTTTGGGGTCATATTCATGAAGTCTGTGCCCAGTCCTATTTCCTGAAGTGTTTCCCCTATGTTTTCTTTAAGAAGTTTTATTGTCTCATGGTGTATATTTAAATCCTTAATCCATTTTGAGTTGATTTTAGTATACGGTGAGAGGTATGGATCTAGTTTCATTCTCCTGCATATCGATATCCAGTTATCCCAGCACCACTTGCTGAAGAGGCAGTCCCTTCCCCAGTGAATAGGCTTGGTGCCTTTGTCAAAGATCAGATGGCAGTAAGTGTGTGGGTTGATTTCTGGATTCTCTATTCTATTCCATTGGTCAGTGTGTCTGTTTTTATGCCAGTACCATACTGTTTTGGTTATTATAGCTTTGTAGTATAGCTTAAAGTCAGGTAGTGTTATGCCTCCAGCTTTATTTTTTTTGCTCAGCATTGCTTTGGCTATTCGTGGTCTTTTATTGTTCCATATAAATGTCTGAATAGTTTTTTCCATTTCTGAGAAAAATGTCTTTGGAATTTTGATGGGGATTGCATTGAATTTGTATATCACTTTGGGTAGTATGGACATTTTCACTATGTTGATTCTTCCAATCCAAGAGCATGGAATATCTTTCCATCTTCTTGTATCCTCTCTAATTTCTCTCAGCAGTGGTTTGTAGTTCTCATTATAGAGATTTTTCACCTCCTTGGTTAACTCAATTCCTAAGTATTTTATTTTTTTGGTGGCTATTGTAAATGGGCAGGCTTTCTTGATTTCTCCTTCTGCATGTTCACTATTGGAGAAAAGAAATGCTACTGATTTTTGTGTGTTGATTTTGTATCCTGCTACTGTGCTGAAATCATTTATCAATTCCAAGAGTTTTTTTGTAGAGGTTTTAGGCTGTTCGATATATAGGATCATGTCATCTGCAAACAGGGACAGTTTGACTTCATCTTTTCCAATCTGGATGCCCTTTATTTCCTTCTCTTCTCTGATTGCTCTGGCTAGTACTTCCAACACTATGTTGAATAGGAGTGGTGAGAGTGGGCATCCTTGTCTGGTGCCTGTTCTTAAAGGAAAAGCTTTCAGCTTTTCCCCATTCAGGATGATATTGGCTGTGGGTTTGGCATATATGGCTTTAATTATGTTGAGATACTTTCCCTCTATACCTAACTTATAGAGGGTCTTTGTCATGAATGAGTGCTGAATTTTATCAAATGCTTTTTCAGCATCTATAGAGATGATCATATGGTCCTGGTGTTTGAGTTTATTAATATGGTGTATCACATTTATTGATTTGCGTATGTTGAACCAACCTTGCATCCCTGGGATGAATCCCACTTGATCGTGATGAATAATTTTTCGTATGTGTTGCTGTATTCTGTTTGCTGGTATTTTAGTGAGGATTTTTACATCTATATTCATCAAGGATATCGGCCTGTAGTTTTCTTTTTTGGTTATATCTTTACCTGGTTTTGGTATCAGGATGATGTTTGCTTCATAGAATGAGTTTGGGAGATTTGCGTCTGTTTCAATCTTTTGGAATAGTTTGTAAAGAATGGGTGTCAATTCCTCTTTGAATGTTTGGTAAAATTCTGCTGTGAATCCATCTGGTCCTGGGCTTTTCTTTGTTGGGAGCCTTCTGATAACAGCTTCAATCTCCTTTATTGTTATTGGTCTGTTCAAATTTTCTACGTCTTCACGGTTCAGTTTTGGGAGCTTGTGTGTGTCCAGAAATTTATCCATTTCCTCCAGATTTTCAAATTTGTTGGCGTATAGTTGTTTATAGTAGTCTCGAATGATTCCTTGTATTTCAGATGAATCAGTTGTAATATCGCCTTTTTCATTTCTAATTTTTGTTATTTGAGTCTTCTCTCTTCTTTTTTTTGTTAGCCATGCTAATGGTTTGTCAATTTTATTTATCTTTTCAAAAAACCAACTTTTTGATTCGTTGATCTTTTGAATTGTTTTTTGGTTTTCAATTTCATTCAGTTCTGCTCTGATCTTAATGATTTCTTTCCGTCTGCTAACTTTAGGATTGGATTGTTCTTGTTTTTCTAGTTCTTTAAGGTGAAGTGTTAGGTTGTTCACTTGCCATCTTTCCATTCTTCTGAAGTGAGCATTTAATGCAATAAATTTTCCCCTCAATACTGCTTTTGCAGTATCCCACAGATTTTGGTATGATGTATCATTGTTTTCATTAGTTTCAATAAACTTTTTGATTTCCTGCTTGATTTCTTCTTGGACCCATATGTCATTAAGTAGAATGCTGTTTAATTTCCATGTGTTTGTATAGTTTCCAGAGTTTTGTTTGTTATTAATTTCTAGTTTTAATCCATTGTGGTCTGAGAAGATACATGGGATAATTCCAATTTTTTTGAATTTATTGAGACTTGATTTGTGACCTAATATGTGATCTATCTTGGAGAATGATCCATGTGCTGATGAGAAGAATGAATATTCTGAGGTTGTTGGGTGGAATGTTCTGTAGATATCTGCCAATTCCAATTGGTCTAGAGTCTTGTTTAGATCTTGTGTTTCTCTACTGATTCTTTGCCTAGATGATCTGTCTAATATTGACAGTGGAGTGTTCAGGTCCCCTGCTATTATGGTATTAGTGTCTATTTCCTTCTTTAGGTCTAATAGAGTTTGTTTTATAAATCTGGCTGCTCCAACATTGGGTGCGTACATATTTATGATTGTTATGTCTTTTTGATGGATCAGTCCTTTTATCATTAAGTAGTGTCCCTCATTGTCTCTTTTTATGGTTTTTAGTTTAAAGTCTATTTTGTCGGATATAAGAATAGCCACTCCAGCTCGTTTTTCTTTTCTGTTTGCATGGTAAATCTTTTTCCATCCTTTCACTCTTAGTCTGTGTGAATCTTTATGGGTGAGGTGGGTCTCTTGTAGGCAGCATATAGTTGGGTCCTGCTTTTTGATCCAGTCAGCCAGTCTGTGTCTTTTAATTGGGGAATTTAAGCCTTTAACATTAAGAGTTGTTATTGAAAGGTGTTGATTTATTCTTAGCATTTTATTGGTTATTTGGTTGTCTTAGGTGTCTTTTGTTCCTTGCTTTCTGATTTACTGTTTGGTTTCTTTGTTTGTTGGTTCCTTAGGTTGTAGATAGTGTTTTTGTTAGCTTGTTTTCTCTTCATGAATGCCATTTTTATTGTACTAGCGGGTTTAGATTTTTCTTAGGTTTTTATGGCAGTGGTAGTTATTTTTCAGGAACCAAACCCAGTACTCCCTTGAGGATTTCTTGTAAGGGTGGTCTTGTGGTAGTGAACTCCCGCAGTTTTTGTTTTTCTGAGAAATATACTATTTGCCCCTCATTTCGGAAGGATAGCCTTGCAGGGTAGAGTATTCTTGGCTGGCAATCTTTGTCTTTTAGTATTTTGAAAATATCATCCCATTCCTTTCTAGCTTTTAGGGTTTGTGATGAAAAGTCTGATGTTAACCTGATTGGGGCTCCCTTATAGGTGATTTGACGCTTCTCTCTTGCAGCTTTTAAGATTCTCTCTTTGTCTCTGAGTTTTGCCAATTTGACTATGACATGTCTTGGAGAAGGCCTTTTTGGGTTGAATACGTTTGGAGATCGTTGAGCTTCCTGGATCTGAAGATCTGTGATTTTTCCTATACCTGGGAAGTTTTCTGCCACTATTTTGTTTAATATGTTTTCAATGGAATCTCCATTTTCCTCCCCTTCTGGAATACCCATGACTCGGATATTTGAGCGCTTGAGGTTGTCTGAAATCTCTCTCAGATTTTCTTCCATGTCCTTGATTCTTTTTTCTTTCTTTTTGTCTGCTTGTGTTATTTCAAACAGCCCATCTTCAAGTTCAGAGGTTCTCTCTTCAACTTCGACAAGCCTGCTGGTTAAACTCTCCGTTGTGTTTTTTATTTCGCTGAATAACTTCTTCAGTTCAGCAAGTTCTGCTACATTTTTTTTTCAGGACATTGATTTCCTTGTATATTTCCTCTTTCAGATCCTGTATACTTTTCCTCATTTCATCATGATGTCTAGCTGAGTTTTCTTGTATCTCATTCAGTTTCCTTAGAATTATCACTCGAAATTCCTTGTCAGTTATTTCAAGGGCTTCTTGTTCTATAGGATCTAGAGTATGAGATTTATTAACTTTTGGTGGTGTACTTTCTTGATTTTTTGTATTTCTGGTGTCTTTTTTTTTGGTGTTTATTCATTGTGGCAGGGGGTTTCACAGTCCACCGGTTTAAGACTAATGACTAACTAGGATGTTGCTGTGGTTGCCAATTTGGTATGGCTCCCGCCGTGACTGCTCAGTTGGCCTCTAGTGTCTTGTGTGTGTGGTTGCCTCGGGTCTTGGGCTTCTCCGGGGATCCACCTTTCTGGTCAGCTTGTACTCTGCTGGGCTGGTGGATCACGTACCACAGGGTGTGTGATCTCTGTTGAGCTTTCACTTTCTGTACAGGACTTCTCCCCGTTCGGTGTGCTCTGGCCCAGGCTGTTAGATCGTGCAGTGGCGACCCCACCGGGTGTGTGGTTTCTGTCGAGTCTCCGCCTCCCTGGCCGCACGTCTCCCCCCTTTGTGCACACTGTGCTGGGTTGGGGCGTGTCTTCTGCACCCCTCGTCTATCAGCTGGGCCTTCAAGACCCTGCTCAGCACCGCCTCGCCCAGGAAGTCTACCAGGTTTCTGCTAGGCACAGACGACCGGTCTCTCTGGGTGCCTTTGTAGCACTGTGTAGATCTTTCTCGGGTCTTGTTCACCTTTGTATCCCCCCGGTATAAACCGAGTCTAGTGCCCGCCTGCAGCCTGCTCTCCGGCAGGTTCAAGCGGACCTGGGAACTCTCCTACCACACTATTCCCAACCAGAAATTCGTTAGGCTTTTTTCCAAACTGGTGGTCGCAGAGATGGTATCTGCCTCCCAGTAACAGGAAGTTTACCGGGGCCGGAGTCCAGGGTGTGGTGGAGTGACAGTCGGCCCGCCCGTACTTCCTAGCCCTCCCAAAACTGGTCGGGACGCCCCACACCCCCAGCCCTGCCAGAGAACCGTGGAGGGAGTGGGAGAGGAGGCCGGCCTGCAGGGTCCGGAAAGCCCCGCGCCAGGCCAAGCAAATGGGCTCAGTGATGGCGGAGCAGGGCGGAGCTGCCCGCACCTGGGAAAATGGAGGCAGCACCGGGGCAGTGAGTGGCCTGGTGGTGCAGGCGGGGAGCCGCGCGGGCATCCACCCCCCGAACAGAGCTGTGCCAGGGATCACTCACAGTGCTGTGCCAGGTCGGGCGCTCGCTCTGTCTCTGGTTTGTTGCCTTCCGTGTTCTCGGCGCTGCCGCCTCAGGCTGTTCAGTCGCGGCGCCACTCGGGCGCTCCCAGGAGTCTTCTTTAATGCCGGCCTGAAACCTCGAATCCTGGATAGAGCAGCTGGCCGCCTTCAGTGCGGCCCCAGCCTCCGGGATCCTGGCTGCATCCACAGCAGCCCTGGCGCCGTGTTCCCTGTTTCAAGACTCACTTTTGCAGCTAAGAATCAGTTCTTTTCCTGCTCCACACTTCAAAGCTGTTGCCTGTAAATGTGGCAGCCTCTCCTGCCGGGGGCAAAGTGGCGTTGAGCCCCCACGACCGGCCAGCAGCAGCAGTCCTCCCTTAAGAGATGGCTAGAGGAAGGTCCACAAGTTTCCCGGCTGCCCGAGGCCCAGTGGCCACCTTTTCCACCTCAGCTACTCCGCGCCAGCCACCGCAGCCGCCGCCATCTTGAAACTCCCCTCACTCAAACTTTTCATTTGTGATTTGAGTTAGAAAATTATTGTTATTCCCAGAAACTAGGTTAATTATAAGACTACTATCAAATAATGAATATTTACACACACATGTATGTATATATGTGTACATATAATATAATCTGTCAGTATGCTCCTAGGGAGTTCATGTAATCACGATTCTAGTTATGATTGCCAATATATAAATCTTGTTTAGATTTATATTTCACTAAAACAATACTAATCTACAGTTAAT
Source organism: Cynocephalus volans (assembly GCF_027409185.1). Taxonomy (NCBI): domain Eukaryota; kingdom Metazoa; phylum Chordata; class Mammalia; order Dermoptera; family Cynocephalidae; genus Cynocephalus; species Cynocephalus volans. Next base: position 40,901,941 of record NC_084474.1, on the reverse strand, counting down.
TTTTGTGAATTGATCTCTGAATGTATGGAAATGTATGAAGTATGCACATAATTGATCAGTCTGTCTTTCTATAGTAAGAATCTATTTAAAATTAACACAATTTGAGAATTAATATATCCATAATAAACTTTAAATGATCATTTTTTCCTGATAGTCCTTACGAAATATTTTCATACCATAATTTATCTTTCTACCTATTACTTATCTACACTCTTCCAGAGTAATATGTGTATCCTGCAATGCACAGTTCCAAAAAATGATGGCTGCTTAAAAATAAAACACACCACATTTCTTTTCAAGCATCTCAGGTTTACATTTAGTAGTCGAATTTTAACACTTAGCCTTCCCTCAAGACTGTCACATTTGTCACACAGAACCAGAAAGAGAAGACAAAATTAAACCTCCTGTATGATCAACCACTGGACTTAAAAATAGATTCTCAGGTTACGTGTAGTTCAGTGACAAACTACAAAGCTTGTTTGGATTATTTCTCCAAGTAGCATTATTTCTCCAATTTGCCTTCTTATAAAAATTATTTCATTATTTACTCATTTCAGTGTAAGAAAAAAGCCATTAAATTTTTCAATATTTGGAGATTTTCGAGGAGTAGAAAGTTGAGTATACTCGGTGTCGGGGTGACCCACCTTCCAAAAATAAATTATTCTAAATTAAACTATAGGATAAAATAAAATCAAATCTGGCTGACAGAAACTAGAAGAGTACCCATCTATAGCTAAGACCCTGTGTCCTCCAGAGGAAGGTGTAGGCATGGGGAGTGCGGGGGAGTTACTAAGGCTAAGGATGCTTGGAAAGGAGCTTGCCTCTACTAGAAGCCAAGGAAGAATGTTACTTTTCTGGGTTGTTCGAGGGAGAGGAAGTCAGTAAACTCCCTTACAGTGAGGAGAAGGTCTATAGTACCTTGCAATATAAATCCTTGGAGAATCTGAGGGTCCTATTGACTCCAGAGGAATTGCTGGAAGGGAGATGCATTGCTGGGTGGATAGCCTATCTCAGTTTACACCTGAGAAGAAAGTGGCCTTCTCACATGTTAAAAGAGAGGTCTAAGATAGCTATCAGTAAGTTTTAAAAGAAATCCCATTGGCTCTTGGTCTCTCACTGCCTGAGAGACAAAAACAGCTTGATGTACACAGGTGTTGAGGAGGGGTTCTATAACAATGGAAGCAATTAACAGTGCACAGTTATTTTGTAGAAGAGAGAGATGAGACAAACAACTAGACCAAGCAGATACAGTGAAGGCACAATGCTATGGTTTGAATGTGTCTTTCAAAGTTCATGTATTGGAAACTTAATCCCCAATGCAACAGTGTTGGGGAGTGGGGCCTAATAAGAGGTGATTAGGTCATGAGGGCTCTGGATTTATATCATTATCATGGTAGCGAGTTAGTTATTGCTGGAGTGGGCTTGCTGTAAAGTGAGTTTGGCCCTCTCTGGCTCTCTGATTCTCTCTCTCATGTGCTGTACTGCCTTTCAGCCTTCTGCTATGGGATGATGCAGCAAGAAGGCCTTCAACTGATGTGGGCACCTTGACCTTGAACTTCCTAGCTTCCAGGACCTTGAGAAATCAATTTCTTTTTGTTATTAATTACCGAGCCTGTAGTACTTTATTATAGCAACACAAAACAAAGACACAACCAATGTTAGAAAATGTTAATAAAAATGCTGTAATTCTTAAATAGAAGCAATAACAAACATACCTGAAATAAGGATAAAAGATAGCCCAATATATTAATTAATCAAATACATATAAAAGGGTTAAATTTCCCTATAAAAAATAAAGACTTTCATGTTGCTGTCAAAACCCAAATTCAGATAAATGTTGTTTTCAGGAAATGTACATAAATAAAGTGACAAAGTGTTATGGGTTGAAATACATTTGCCCAAAACATATATTGAAATCCTAATCCCCAGTGCTTGTGAATGTGACCTTATTTGGAAATAGATCATTGCAGATATAATCAAGATGAGGTCATTAGGGTGAACTCCAATCCAACATGACCAGTGTCCTTATAATTTTTTGGGGGGTGGCTGGCTGGTACAGGGATTGAACCCTGGACCTTGGTATTATCAGCACCATGCTCTAACCAACTGAGCTAGCCAGCCAGCTCTTTAAAAGAAGAGGAGAAGAAACATAGACACAAAAACACAGGGGAGAACATAATGTGACCATGGAGGCAGAGACTAGAATGATGCTTCTGTAAGCCAAAAAATGTCAATAATTCCTGAACTCCAAATTTCTATTGTCTTAAGCTACTTGGTTTGTGATAATTTGCTATGGAATTCCTAAAGAACTAATACACAAAGAAAGGTTGAAAATAAGTGGGTATATAAGGGAAATGTAAATCAAAAGAAAGCAATATCAGCAAAGGATCAAAGTATCAGATAAAGTGAAATTCAAGGTTAAAAATAATAAATGGAAAATTATATCACTGTAAAAGTTACAATTCTCCCGGAAGTTAAAGAGAGGCAGTATTGAAAAGGGCAAGGCTCAAGAGCTTAGATTCTAAGACTAGACTGCCAGGCAGTAATTCCTGGCTTTATTATTCAATAGCTCTGAGACTTAAGGAATATCACTTAATTTTTCTATTCTTGTTTTCCACACCTGTAAAATGGGAATGATAATACCTCACTGATAGGGTATTGCATTTGATTGACCGTCCCCCCAAAACTTGACCCCCACTGTGACAGTGTTAAGAGGATAGGAAACCCTACTATAGTAATTTAAAACTGGGGCTTTGAAGAGGTGATTAAATTGTAGGACCATGATGTAGTGAACGGATTAATAATGGTGGTCATTGGCATGGTTTGGAGGGTTTTAAAAAGAGAGTTAATGAGGAGGTTAGGCTTTGCTCTCTCTGCTCCACCATTTCTCAGTGTGACACCCTGCCATCACTGTCACCACCACCAAGGCCTTCACAAAATGTGTTCCCTGGACTTTCAACTTCCCAGCCTCTGAAACTGTAAGCAATAAATTTTGTTTTCTTTATAAATTACCCAGCTGAAGTATTTTGCTATAAGCAACAGAAATGGACTAATACAGGTATGTATGGATTAATATGTAAAGTGCTTAAAACAACAGCTATCATAAACACTAAAAAAGTTTTAGTTATTATTCTTTCTCCTATCATTATTATTTTTGTAAATCATTTTGTAAAAAAATCCAAGCTATGTGGGATATAAAACAACACCTCAGGAAAATAAAAACTTCATAAAATCACTACTATGGTAGAGGATTTCACTTTCAGAATTTGACATATCAATTTGTCACCAAAGAAGCAAATCTAAAGAGAATATGGATAATACAACCAGCAAGCTAAAACACAAACACACACAGTTCTATATTAAAAGCAGAAAATGTATTATGCTTATATGTCTATCTAGAAAGTCTGATTATTACAAATTAGAGAAATTCTTGATAAGACCCTAAACAAAGATTTTTGTAGTCCCTATTCTTTCTTCATGATAAAAAAAACCCCTAGAAATCCAAAAAATGAAAATACCGAAACCAACCTAACCATTCAAATATTGGAATATTTACTTTAAAATAACCTCTGGAGATGAATACTCTTTGCAGTAACACTAGAATACACATCAACCAATTTCTACATGGCTGCTCTTGCCAGAGAATGATCACAAGGTAAGTCAATTATTTTTCTATATCAGTAGTTCTAAACTAGGGTGGTATCATCTCCTTAGGGAACATTAAAAAGTGTTAGCAGCTGTTACAAACACTGAGGGATGTTTCTGGTATTTAGAATTTGGGGGTCAGGCATGCTAAATGCCCTGCCAAGCTTAGACACAATGTAGAACTTTCCCAGCCAAAATTTCAGTAATCTTTCCATTGATAAATACTACTTTAAAACTGACCACAGGACAAAAAAAATCCAACCATGCTTTATATTTTTCTCTTTGAAATGAAGTTAATATTACCAATGGTGGAAGAAAGTCTTCTATAAACCTAGCAGGCAATTCAATATTCAATTTTCCACAGCAAGAACCAAATTCAAGAACTTTTTTTACATTTAACAATAATCTTAGAGTATGTAAGACTCCGTTTAGCGATTGCTGCAGAAACTCATTTTCTTTTATCACTAGGACTCACAATGGAATTTATATTTATCTGTTTACTGAATAGATAGATAAATGGACAAATAAGCACATAGAGAGCTGTAAATCTATTTAGTTTGCTATTGAGGTTTTATTAGCTAAGTCAAATTCTCAGTAAAACTGAGCACACCAATCTTTAGAGTTTCCTTAAGAATCAGTAACTTCCTGCTTCCTGAACTATTTTTTGCACACTTTCATGTAAAAATAAAGTACTTCAATGATGATTCTTTCCTAGCATTTCTGATAGTGCTAAGGTACAAGGCAGTGTTCTATAGCAGATAGCACAGAAGTATGAGCATTATGAGACCTGGGGTCTAGTTCTGGCTCTACCATTTACTGGCGACATGACCTTCTGTGTTTACTCATCAATAAAACTCAGAGAACAGTATTTGTCTTACTTGTCTTAAAGGACTGGATGCAGAGTAAATACAAAGTCCCTACAATGCACTACCAACCTTCATGGAAACTTGCCCTCCCTCTACCTCTAGGATCTTGTCTCCAGCCATGCTTTCCTTCCCTCATTCTGTTGCCACCACACTAGCTTCCTTGTTGCTCCTTGAATATTCCAACTGCAGGTCTCAGCACTGACCATTTCCTGTGCCCAGAATGTGCTGCCCACGAAAGCTTCAGAGCTCACTCTCACACTCTCTCACTTCCTTCAGGTTTCCACTCAAATGTTACCTCATCACACAATCACAGACCATCCTATGAAATATAGTGCTCCCACTTCCTCTATAGCTTTCTTCTTTTACATATTGATGAGACATCAGCTCGTTGTATGTTTCCTCTCTGCTAGAATGTAATCCCAAAGAATACAGAAAATTTTGTTACTCTTTCTTTAGGAATAATATTCTAATAACAAACTAGGGTTTTTCTGAATTGGTCCATATAAAAATTTAGCAGTGTTAGAAAGTTTGTACCTCTACTTTTTACTAATTAATGATGTTATGCAAATATTAATTATGTAAATAATTAGTGAAGTTATGAAAATATTATTTTATCTTTATAATATTAAATATGCTTTTAGATACATGTCTCATAATAATTAAGAATAGTATGGTAAGTTATGCTTTCAACATCTCTATTGTTTGCCTATCTTAATTACCCTAATGCTCAAATATTCAAAACATGCACTAATTTTGTATAATGTTTCTTTGAAAACATAGTGTATGTACTCCGTTTTGAAAAAAAATTGTTTCTTCATTAAAAGCAACATGTTCTATTTCAGGACTTTAATATGTCACAAACTAAGTGGACCAAAAGCACATTGTTATTTGCTCTGATAAAATGCTTTTCAAATTGGTCCTGGATTTCTGTTAGTCATATTTGTGTCTGTCTCCCCTACTGTAATGCAGTGTGGTGGAAAGCAAAGACCATTTCTTATCTATTTGATGTTTCACTAATACTTTGTACATAGCAGGCACTCCATAATTATCCAATTAATTTATTTAGTACAGGCATTTATGCGATGACAGTTAACCCCACCCTTCCTTAAAGAGAAGTAAAATAAAGAACATTACTTACATTTAGAGCCTGATGAAGAAGACCCACTGACAGTAGATCTTGATCCCCCTTTCATGGAAAAGACTCCTTTTCCCCTGCGAGTTGTTGTGACAGCCACTCTGGGACGCTTCAGTGGAATTACTGCACGGGGAGGTGGAGGCACACGCCCATGGTAATCGAACAACCTTTACAAAACACACATAGGACTGAGAGTTGGTTTGATGCCTAAGTGATCTACCAAATGTGTGAAATGATCAAGAGAATGGCCTGGTAGGAAATTTCAACAAATTTTTGTTGTTGTTCTCTAATGTTCACACCCAGGTGCTTATCAGCAGATTCATTTTTCACCTATTTTCCTATTTCAGGGAAATAGGATGCTAATACATTCAATGCTTTCTGGACATTAGAATGTGATCGCAATATGAAACATGTGTAAGGCATGAAAAGACAAGGAGATTTGCTCCAATAGCATCACACAATTTGTTGAAATTCTGCTGACCTTTGTTTCCAAAGATATTTCTTTGCTTGGATAACCAGATTTACCTTTCTTATAAATCGAAGTCTTTCTCTTACATGTCAGATACTTATTAGTACACTAGTTTAAAAAGAGGAAAAGATCATGCAGAATCAGAAACAAAGCAAAGAAAAATATTGTCCTATCCGAAAACAGAGCTCAGAAGGAAAAAACAGTAAAACTAGCTTGAAGAAAACAACTATAAGAGATAAATCCATATGGTGCCATACATCTCTCTAAAGACTTAAGTAATTAAAGGCTTCTCTGAATGTAGAAAAAAGGAGACTGAGTTTGAATGACATGGAATTAGCACGAGGACAGAACTGTGTTGACTAAAGTATTGGTGGGAAATATTTACCAGAATATCTTTTTATTATTCTGATCATTTGCTAGATACACAAATTGAGACTTGAGATATTTGTATCACTAGATATTGAAAATTTCTGTGACAAAAAAATCAATAAAACTCCTACTTTTGCTAAAAACTGAAAAATGATATTCACCACAATCAATGCATTTCCATCAAACGAAAAAAGAATAAAAGTATGAATGTTAACTCATTTATATAAATATGTAAATATGTATTCATAGATTCAAAAGATTCATATTATTATTTACACATACACATATAAAACAAATTTTTACATGGCAGCACATTTGAGAAGCATAAAAGGTCAGAGAAAAAAATACTGGGATACATTTACTCATTTTTAAAACTATTTACCAGCGAACCAGATGTGTAATTATGTATAAAGAAAATAGCATTATTGACTTAGAATTATGATTGTTATGTATTTTATTGTGGCACCGCTATATGAATTACAGTCTTGTAATTGCTTTAAAACAGTCAATAGAAATAATCCAATATAAAAGTCAGAAATGAGAAAACTAGAACAGAAAGAAAAATTTAAAAAACCTATAATAGATTATAAAATTACATTTTGTTTACACATGCAAATGAAAATGTGATAGTTCTTTTGGAAAATAATCTTTTAAATATAATTAAAAATAAAAATTAACATAAACTGCTTTCCAAATATTCATTCAGAGACATTTAAAACTATTATGCTATGGGGGAAAAGACATTATTTAAATCAAATTTAAAGCAGATCTCTTTAGTGCGAGGTATTTCTCCTCCTACATTAGAGAGCTAAAGTGCTCAAAAATGATTTAGAACATGAGTGGGAAAAACTGAGAGATGTCTGGAAAAGAAAAGAAACGAAATGAGACAGAGTTCAAGAGGGGTGCCATCCTCTGTGAATAAGCAAAGTCCATTAGAGCTGAAGAACTGCTGGCAAAGAACAGGTCATGGATGTCAGCACATTATAGTTTACTTCAAAGAGTTTAGGCAGAATGAAGCTGAAAAGGGTTATGAATATCATCCATACTGCTAGGGGCTTGAAAATCAAAAGGGTCAACTCAATCTGCCCCTCATTTCAATCACAAAACAAGGTCTATATTAGTTATTTATAAGTTGAATTCACAGAGCACCTTAAGTCAGTGAACTAAAATACAAAGGAACTTTGCATGAGCTACAACACTGTAAATTATTGAAGGAAAAGATTATATGACAATTGATCTATTCCAGGGTAGAAGTCTCCACTTGAGATGAAAGGCAAGCTCTTTTGGAGGGACCGCTTCCCCAGGACACAAATGTGTAATTTAATAGGTTCATTAAATAAGCTAATCTATAAATATGGTTAAGAAAATCTCTAAAGCACAACCACAATCTATAATAATGTAAGAATGCTGTAATGAAAGTGCAGGTCAAGTAAACCTCATTGCTACTTTGATTACAATGTATTTCATTAATAATTTATAGGGGATCAAAATGTTTACCAATATTTCTATTGCTTCCCCCAGCCAAGGAGTACAATGCCTCCAGCGTTGATCTGGGCTGATGTTATGCTGAGAAAAGACAGCTGCGTTTGCTCATTGTACTTGTGACATACTTTTAGTATGCGACATACATTTTAGTGAGCTACTTAGTACGTGTTGTGTCTTCTGGTGTAAATGTGTATGGGAGTGACCCTTGTTCTCTCAATATTTTGGTGTGTTGCTTCGAAGGGAAGTGACTGTTTTCTTACCGAGGAATCAGCTAAGATTTTACCAATTCTTTCTTCCACTCTGGTAGAAAGATAGGCAGCATCAGAATTTAAGTATTTTAATATAATACGTAATTCACAAAATAAAACTGAAGAAAAGTTTGAGTACGTCACATGAGAGCATAGCTTTTACTTTAAAACATTTAATGGAGATAGAAACTTTCTTAATCATTATTGGGCACCCTTGAGTTTTTAAGAAATAAAAGAAAGGAAGACTGGGTGTTGTCCTAATGCGTTAAAACTTAATGAGACAAGAATAGGAAGAGCGGGCAGGAAGATGGGATGTGGGGGTCGTCTACACGCAGTAGCAAGCAGGTGAAAGGTAATCCAAGGAGACAAGCACTGGCCTTCTCATCAGGTCTGTGTCTACAGCAAGTCCCAAAATTCTGCCTTTGCAAAGTATTAGATTGGCAAATAGTGTTGAGACTAAGAAAATAGTCCATTTAAGATTACAGACTGACAACAAAGATGGCTACCAAACAGAATTGAGTGGAATTCAAATCTCAAAGGTCAATTACAAGCTTTATTTAAGTTCCTTCCTTCCTCTTATTTTTTTGTTCCTTCTACTTTTAGAATTACATTTTCTCTGCTTTCCTTTAACATTCCTTCATTTTTCCTAAGATTGCTTGGTTAGAATAATTTTTCCCCTAATACTTACCCATCAAATAGATAATGGTTCATAATGAAGCTAAACATAATTCTCCTTTCTTCAAGGTCCATTCTACAGTGAAAAGTCTAAGAGACCTACACTCAAGTAGTAAATAAAATAAATGCAGTCAGAATTTAATAAATGCAGCTCATGAAAAAAATTGGAGGATTTAATTTGTTTTATTTAATAAACATTTCTACTTTTCAGGTATCCTTTTCTTGTTTGGACTTTTGTTTGCTTTCAATATATGAGACATGTAATTTTATTACTTAGCAAAAGCTTAAACAGGTCATATTAATTTTAATATTAATTTACTTGATAAAATAGACATAACTTATCTCTAAGAAGAGCAGTATATTTAATTTTATCCACTGTCCTTAAAAAATAAGTGCTTTTTGGGCAAAGGTAATTTAATGGCATATTAACATAAAAAATGAATATAATTTTGAGTGCTTTTGAAAATAAAGCACTTTTTTATTTTTTAAAATAAAGAGCTTGTTATTATTAAGCTTTAATAATAATAAAGTAATGTTTTGGAAAAAAAGACATAGATAAAACTCTAATGACTCTCACTCTCACACCCTAAAACTACTAGAATTCTGTAATCTTTTTTCAGTAAGTATCCATATTTTTCACATAATTGAAAATACAATGTACAGTCATGTATTCTAGCTAGTTCTCTTTGGTTTATATTAAAAACATTTCTCAAGCCCACTAAATTGTCTTGTTAGTGTTTATTTTAATTGCTGAAGTGCATTTTCTCAAGTAGATATACCACATTCTAATAAGTCATTACAGTGTTACTGATTGTTGGACTTTTGACTTAATGCTTATTTTTTGCTGTCACCTAATGTGATTTTGAATATAAGAAAAAAAATCTTAAAACGTAGTAAGTGTATTTTATTTTGTCATTGAATACTAAATTTTCATTTTAGATTAATAGCAATTTCAAGAAATTTCTGGTAATTACCTGTTTTCTTCTAAATTACCCTCCTAAAAATAGTTGTTTATTTTCCCTACTTATAAATCAAAACTTATAGTCACTATGTAGTTAATGCTAACAAAACATATGATCTAGACTAGGGGGCTACATCACCAGGATAGCCAAAGGTAAAACCTGAGAACAAGTTCAAGGTCATGTTCTCACCAGGATCTTTTGGCAGGTATATAAAGATTAATCACCAGAGAAACAAAGAAGATACTGCCTCGTGTCTTGATTCAACCTCGAGCCCTCAATTTCAGCATGCTTAACTTCTGACAGACATACAGTCTATAAAACCAACTTAAGGTGACTATTCATTTGTAAAAAGGAATACATTTGAAATCCACATGAATGATTCTTCTAGGCTAGTAGCGTATTTGTTTCCTATATTGTTTGATTTGCTCAAAATTCATAAAATCTGCCTATAATTTCAACCGTTACTTCAAATAAGGTTTTGGTTTCAACTGAGTAAAAAGATAATTTTAAAAGGCATGCTCCACCTGAGAACAGTAAATGAAAAATTTCTATTGCTCTTTTTTGTCATTAATTTTCCAATTTTTTTCTGTGTAGTTTTCCCTCTGGATCATGTGCAAATACTTCTTGAACACGTTTTTAAAGGCAAGTTGATTGCAATCATGAATGATCTCTTTTGCAATATTTTGACTTTAATATAATCTTTATATTTTGCCCAACATTGCTATCTGCTATATTTTGTATATAGCTTCAGTTAATTAAAAAGTTAATGCATTCAGTCTGGCATTATGAGGTTATAAATCACTAAGATGATTTTCTTATTTAACTCTTATAATTGTGTAAGGTCAATATTATTAAGCCATTTTGCCCATGAAGGAAAATGGCAAAAAAGGGAAGAGGTAACCTACCCAATTTTGACCAGTCAACATTTGTGCATCTAGGCCTAAATTTCATGTCTTCTGACCCCAACTCATAACTTTTGTCAGCTGTACCATGCTGTTATTTCCAAACGTTTTAAGTGAAATACCATTTTACAAGATGACCATTTAATTTGCATAGCAGACATTGCTTCTTGCTAATATGTTTTCCAATACTCATGAATATATATAGTGCTCTATAATCAATGATCTGAAACAACTGTAACTTGACTTAGAGCTGTTTCATTAACTGCAACTCTAGTAGCTTCTCTTTGGTTCATTAACACAAAGTCAAAATGGTTCCAGAATTGAACAGTGCCCATGTTGAGTCATTTAAAATGTATATGTGATTTCTATATGGTCAAGCACCTCTGGCATTTCTTCTCTATTAACAAAAGTTTACTTATCGTTGGAGATAATAAACCGTTCATTGCTCTTCCTGATATTATTGAAAAAAAGGTTGGATTTAAATTGCTAATATCTCAGAAACTGAAAACATTCTTAGCAGGGATTAAATATAATTTTAGGTATACTTATGCTTTTCTTGGGAGAGTATAAATATTTATGTTTAGTTTTAATAACATACAATGTCTTGCATTTTGAGTCACACTCGACCCTTTAAAAATGCCACTGAATGCTATAAATTATTGGTATAAATTATTGGGCAATCCTTTGTGTAATATAAAAAAGATAAAAGTTTAGAATAGCTAAAATAGACTCAAGTCTACTACGTAGTAATACTCTTCATGATCCCTGAAACCATGGATAGACACTTAAAAGAAATCACAATCAGATGGAACTTAGTGCAAAGAGTTCTCTAAGCTAAAACTAAGGGGTGAAAACCTCCAGTTAGATTAGAATACTCAAACCTGAAAGAAATAGGATGACAATATGGTGTGGATATATGTCATTTATATTGTTTCTCAGCTTCAGACCCTTAGGCACAGGTGGGGTTGGGACTGCAAACCACATTTTTATGGGGGGCCAATTGGCTCCCTGCTTAGTTCAGCCAATACAGGACCTGACAGGGAAACTGCAAGACTACAGTAGGAAAAAGGAACTGGCTTCTTGTTTGGCTTCCTGTTTTTGTTTTGGCTTCTGGCTCTTGTCAGCCTTCTTCTTTATCATCATCCCAACCTTCTTCTTTACCCTGGCAACAATTGATCCCAGTAGCAGCCACAGAATCCTGTTTGAATAATTTTCCAGTACTTGGAGGACAGCCTCTTCACACTCTCTCAAAGATCCCAGCACCATCCAGTCCCTGTCCCCTCTTCAGAGGTTTGGGTGCCAGCCCCGCAGATTCCCCGTGGCCTCAGATACAGCAGCACCAGCCTAGCAGAACCTCCTGCTCAGTTTCATCTCCGCTAGGCCCTTTCTCTACAGTAAATTATGATAATCCCAACCTCTTCCTTAGTTTCTCCAGCCCTAGAGATTGTAGCTGCTTCCTGCAGTTGCTAACTCCATTATACCATAGTTTCTTTTTGCCTTTTTAGTCCCTTAACACCCAGTTAGCAAGTTTTTATATGCAGTTATCCCTGTTGAACATAACTAGTGTGATTTCTGTTTTCCTGATCTAAACAAAGCAGCATGGCGTTAACAAACAGCTGAGTGCTCTCTCTGCAGGTGCGTTCTGCTGCAGCTGGAATGTTCTGGGGAGTGGGAGGAGGGAAAACAATAAAAAGAGAATAATCCAGAGATGTTATAATGAATTATTATGGAAGGACAGCTTACCAGCCAGTTTATTTCTCAGTCATATGAACATATGAATATCAGTATAAGATCATTGTTGATGGTTACTGTTAAATGTTACTAGTAGCTAACATTATTAAGCGTTAAAAATACAGGAGGCATAATGCTGGTCATTATACATATGTTACCTCATTTAATTCTCAAAATAATTTTATGAGTTAGAGATTAATTTCATGCTCATCTAACAGATAAAAAGGTTTTGTGATATTAAATAACCTGCCCAAGTTCGCACCCTACTAAAAAGAGAAAAAGCTTTAACTATAAATACAAGCAGAGTGTAGCTTATGGGAAACAGTTACTATGGATAAAACTGCAGTGACTGTAAACTAGCTAACTAGCTATCTGGTCTGGCCTCTCCATTCTGTTTTTCTTTCATGGTGTTCTGTGTTTACAGGGAACTCTTGAGTATATCCACTAGCAGCAGATGCTTCTGTCTTTCTTAGCCAAGTGAAAAAAAAAAAAATGGAAAATAAACTAATGAGAGCACAGACTGCTTGGACAGTCTGTTACTAAAACAAACAAACTGATCTATTGCACATTTATAAGCCAAACAGATTGTATATAAAACAAATAAATGATTTTGAAAATTGTTAAAAGTTAGCTTTTTTGTATAATGAAGAGTTATTTGAAAGCTACAGGCTCTATAATTATTTGACTATTTAGGGCTCTTGCTCTTTGGCAAGTAAGATTGATCGAAAGATTCATCTATCCATCTATCTATCTAATGATTTTATTGAGCTATCACTTATAAAGAATAAAATGAAGATCTTGGTTTCCTTTTAAAAATGAGGAAACTGAAAACCTGATTTCCTCAAGTTACAAGCCTAGTTACCAGAACTTGGGTCTCCTATCTTCTGGAGCAAAACTCCATTTTGGGTAGAAATTCTTTATATGTGTAAGGAAGTCAAATGATAGAAAACAATTAAGAGAATATGCTAAAACAATTTCATATTGACAGACTACAAGACAATGTATATTAATTGAAAATTTTACTCATAGCAATTATGTGTTCTACACCCCAAAGAAAAAAGCTGTAGAAGAATTTGTGAAAAGCTAAAATTTTCAAATAGTATAAAGACTGTCTGTCATCTTTTCTTATAGTAAATGAGATTATTTTATTGCTGGCAGATGTCCACATCACTTTTAGAACAAGTTATTAAAAGCAATTTAATATTTAAAATAAAATATATTTTGTAGAAATTGTAAGATGATTTGAGAAAATCATTCTTAAGATTAATTTTTGTTATAAATGGATAATTCGTGAAATAAGTTGCTTAACTTGGTAGTTTGAACATATAGTAGTAGTGATGAGGTACAGTTGTGGGTCTGATTCCCACGTAGGCAAGGTTGTATCCTTTAATTTAATGCCATAGACTGGCATTGCTACCCCTGTGTTTTGCATATTCACACAGTTGGTTATTGAATTTAAACTGATGCCTAGGTTATGATTGTAGTTCTGTTACTAATTAGCTGCGAGACCTTGGGAAAATGACTATGTCTCTGAATCTAAGGAGATGAATTAATAATACAAACTGAATATCCACTATGTGCGAGGCTTACTGTAAGTCCCCGAAGATACAAAGATAAGCAACACTGAACATCATTGCTGCCCTCATGGAGGAAGGAAGGCAGACATGAATCAAATACTATTACTAGAGAAAGAAACACAGCAATTCAAATTAGGGGCAGTGCTGCGAAGGAACAGGGCTGGGCAGTGAGAGAGAAGAACAGAGGATCCTGATTTAATCTGTGTGCGATGTTCGTGCTGAGATCTGAAGGATGAATTCAAGTGTATGAGGTGGTGGAGAAGAGGTCTGACGAGAAGGAATAACACAGAAAGGACCCGAGGCAGTAAGGAACGTGGTGTTTTTGTGGAACTGAGAAAGAACCCATGAGGCTGGAGCAGAGAGAGCAAGACCCTTTCAAGAATCACAAAGTTTCTTCTCTCTTTAAAAATGTCTTTGGAAAACTGTTTTCTCAAGTTTGCATTTTTGTACTTCAGGATTTTTTGTTTGAATAGTACTTTAAAGCTTAAAGGATATTTACCTCATTCTTTAGGTCCAACGATCTCTCTATCTACCTACAGTCGGACCTCACTTTGCAGGTCTCCATTATCCATGAATTTCAGTTCACCACAACATATAAACCATAAGTAATTTCATAAGTCCAAACTTTGCTTCTAGCTTTTTCACAAATGACTATGTAAATAACAAATGCCTATGTAAATAACAAATGCACATCTTGACCAGTGACCAATCACATCGCTTCTTTCAAAGTGTATCAGTGATTGATTGGTCACTGTTCATCTGCTATTCGATTCATGCACAGCCAGCAATTGTGTAATCACAATGCCTCCTTGTCTCCCACGTGGCATTATATAAAACTGGATAATCAAAAGAGAGAATTGGTCAACAAAGATGAAAGTGCAGGGCTGGTCCGTTAGCTCAGTCGGTTAGAGTGCCACCTTGTAACATCAAGGTCAAGGCCTAGAATCCCCCTACAGGACAGTCACCAAAACCAAACAAACAAACAAATTAAATAAATTTTTTAAAAAAAAGATGAAATGAAAGAGCAGCAAAGAATTAAAGAATGTTAACAATGGAAGTGAAACTCAAATTAAATGTAAATGAAATTATAGAAAAATAGCTGAACATAGGGACATTAACACTTTTTCCTTTCGAGAGACCCTAGATATGGAGCCTGAGGAACTTAGTGATATAAATGAGGCAAGTGCATGTGATGTGATGAAAAGGGACGAAGATGTGGAGGAAGTGATGCTGGCAAAAGAACTACACATTGAGGGAACTCTCAGAGATAGTTCACAACACTGGTAAAATGTTGAAGGTGATCCAGCCTCAGAAATGAGCATGACAGTTTACCTAGACATGTAACAGGTAACTTGCTCCATACAGTAAGCTGTACATGATAAGAAGGTTTGCACTGTTCAAACTACTCTCGATAAGTTACTTTTTGCAAAGAAATAAAACACATTAAGTCTCATTGTTTTTTTTAAATTACAGTGTCCTAAATAACCACTAGCTTTACTATAGTTCCCTCTGTATTCACAGAGCAAAGAACAAAAGAGTTTTTAATGTTTTGACAAAAATTTTAAAGGTCAGGATTGGGACAATCCTATTTTTCCTATTGATTGTTAACAACACCTTACATGTTTTCATCTTTTGTGGTCACTATTATGGCCCTACACTATCATGCAAAGCAGAAAAGTTCTATAAATTTTAATGAATCTAATCAATATAGCTTTTTCAATGTGTCATGAAAGCAGATATATTTTAGAAGGTTGGAGTCATTTTCTGAGTTTACAAAACTCTCAGTCTTGAAGAATTCTAAGTCAACAACAGACGCTGAAAATATTATTAGTTAATTAAATCTGTGAAATATTATGTGAATATTAGGAACCAAATTTTAGGCTTACCCATCTCCAAAGTACTAAAACTCTAAGATCCATTATGCTTCAGTAAATATAATGAAAATAGGAAAATCTGTCTATATTATATTTTACTGGGAGTAAGTATTTTATTTTTAGCTATAAAAATATTATTTTAAACAGCTGTCAAGAACACCTGTGAATGAAATGCACTAAATAGTTAAAAGATAATTTAAATCACAGGGAAACAAGGATGAAAAATTCACATACCGGTTGTAGAAATCATCTCTGTAGTAATCATAGTCAAAGACATAACCACTAAGGAGGAAAACAAAAAATTAGTTGGCATTTCACATTAATTTTGATATTCATTTATGATAGTTAAAGACCTTTCCCCCCCCAGACAAGATGTAATATAGTTGTTCCTTCTTTCTAAGATACTATAGTTAGCTCTTCTTCTTAATGTATGCACAATGAGACTAAACAATGAACAAAAGGTATCGAAATAAGGTAAACAGAAAGGTTTAATGACCCATTCATTATGGGAATGGTAAATAGAAATATGGTTTCCTCAGAAATTTAGCATTTTTTTCATTCTAAAAACTGTGATTCAATACTTTAAAACAGAGAAAACAAACAAACAAACAAAAACAGCCCTTGGCTCTTACCAGCAATAACTTAATATTTTATGGAATTTAAATAGGAATTAATAAATGCATTTCAGACACAAGATTATTATTACTAAGTTCCCCCCAAAAATATGCAATAAAAGTGCTTCCATCCACTTGCATAGTTGTTTGAGTTTACAAAGCACTTTATATGCATTTTAATTTTTGTCATCAAAACAACTCTACTGGATGGCATACCGAGAAGAAACTAAAGTGCAAAGACATAACAGGCTTGCTCCTAGCAAGCGACAGGGCTGAGAGTTAAGAAGAAATCTTCTGAATCCACATCTGGAGCTCTTCATAACACCTTGCAACTCTCCCCAACCTGGAGAAAATCTTAATCTTATGGTTAATAGAGTATTTGTATTACAGGGGAGTAATTTTTTTAATGTTTATTTATTTATTTTTTGTTGTGATAAAATGTACATACCATCAAATTTACCATTTTAATCATTTTTAAGTATATAATTCAATGGCATTTAATACTTTCATAAAGTTGTGCAAACATCACCACTATCCATTTAAATAATTTTTCATCATTTTAAACAGAAACATTATACTCATTAAACAATAGTTCTCCATTCCCCCCCTCACCCTACCCCTAGTAACTCTATTCTACTTTCCATCTCTATGAATTTGCCTATTTTAGGTAGTTCATAAATCATATTATCATTAATACAAATAAAAATCATATAGTCATATAATCATACAATATTCGTCCTTTTGTGTCTGGCTTATTTCACTTAGCATATTTTCAAGCTTCATCCATGTTGTAGCATGTATCTGAATTTCATTTCTTTTTAAGGCTGAATAATACTATTCCACTGGTGTGTGTGTGTGTGTGTGTGCGCGTGCGTGCGCATGCACATGTGTGTGTATACACACACTTACCACCTTTTGTTTTTTTATTCGTCTGTCGATAGACATTTAAACTGTTTCCAAATTTTGGCTATTGTGAATAATGCTGCTATGAGGATTGGTGTGAGAGTATCTGAGTTCCTGCTTTTTCTCTGGAAATGGAATTGTTGGGTTGTATGGTAGTTCTGTTTAACTTTTTAAGGAAGCTCCACATATTGTAGGAGTAATTTTATATTTCCAAATCAGTTTAATCAATTTAAAAGTTTTTTACTTTGTAACTACTCTTATGTTAAGAAAACTGAAAGAACCATATTAAGAAAGGCTTGTTATTCCCTTTTTTAGGGATAAATGTATTTGTATGTCCTCACCATCATTACATACAGGGGAAACCCTAGCCTACGAGGGTTAGTTCTGCCTCCGGCACTGTCTATTAGAACACATGGTGTTTGAGTTCAAGTACTGAAATATGAAGTGGGAACCTACTCTATGTAAGTGCCTGATGGAAGACCAAGCATTATCTGGCCAGAGCAATATTGTATCCATCTCTGCAAACTAAGGAGGACAATGAGACTATTGCCTAAAGAGTAAGAGCTAAAATAGCTACTTTTGTCTAACAGTCACAGATTATCAAAGGAGTAATGGCTCATGCTTTAGTTTTTATTGCTGGTGTAGATACAACTATGACATTGAGTTGAAAGATTTTAAAGACAAATTATTGGCTACCACCAAACCCTAAGGCATAGATGTCACTTCAAAACCTTCCTGGTGCAGCAGTGCATGTGCTTCTTTCATTGCGATTCACTTATACCTGTAGATAACAAGGCATATGGTGACACCTGCCAAACACTTTCACTGGGAAGTCTGAAGTTTAAAGTTATGCTACTCTTACATTTTTCATGTATAGTTAGTTATCTTTGTATCTTGTGTTTGATCATAAATAAGAGTATGTTGGTAGAAGACAAATGTATAGTAGCATTCATGATTAGATAACACAAATGAGATTCCCAATCATCAAAGCAAAAAAAAAAAAAAAAAAAAATTGAAAACGGTGTGTTATTTTAAGAACTTTGTATAGACTTTGTTTATAAAACATGGTATCTGGGAAGGGAAATGTTCTAATTATTGAAACCCTATTCATAATCCTATTTAAGCCTAACGACCTATAATATGGATAGTATTCTCCCAATTTTACAGGACACTGAGGTCTAAAGATGATAAATACCTGAGATAACACAGGTAAGTATTACAGAATAGCATAGTCATTCATAGGTTCATTCACCAAAATTTGATTAAGAATATGTGTGTCAGGGACTGTACTAGGCACTTAAGCGTATAAGTAAAATAGTTTCTTTTTCTGCATGAACGTGACAGTCTAGTGGTGCTCGAGATGACCTTAACATTTCCCTCAGCTTGACTAAACTTTAGACAAGCTTCTTCCTGACTTCCCCATTCTTACAACATTTACTTTAGGAAAGGTGCAATTGTAAATTCTTTGACCAGTCATTTGAGATATAAATCTTCTTCCAGACTCTTGCCAGTTTTACAGCTCAGAAATGTGTTTCTTAAGGATCTGGGAGCCATCCCTTTGAAATGTAATTATCAAGAAAGATATCTCCCAGCCACTGTGTAGTAGCCTAACTTAAAAAAGCAGCAATTAGCAAACACAGATGCCCCAATCACATTGACACCTCCCCCCATTTCCACTAACTCGCCCCAGCTCTTCAAAACTCTCCTGCCTTTTGTTTCAGTAGAGTTGGGTTTGATCTCTGTCCCCTCTTGAAATAGTCTTGAATAAAGTCTTCCTTGCCTGTTTAACTTTCCTGGTGCAATTTTTCTTTGACAGTGGTGTAGACAGAAAATAAGTTAATAAGCAAACAAATAATTTAAAACAGAAAATACTCAGAAGGAAATAAATGAGGTAGACAACAGCAGGAGGGAGAACTATCAAGGGAGATTAGTGAAGGCTGGACTTTCTGAGGAGGTGACATATAACTGGAGGTTTGAAGGACAATAAAGCTTCTACCAAGAGCCAGGGAAGAAAAGGAACCAATAGGAACAATAAGGAAGGCACAAGTCAGGAAAGAATTGGGCAGATTCAATGAAGTAAGATCAGTCCAGGGATACTGTCATCATTCAGACAAGAAATAACAGTGTCCTAGGCTCTCAAGTGGCAGAAAAGATAGAAAGGTAGAGCCAGATTTACCACTGTTTTGGCTTGAGAAACTGGGAGATTCTATCATCCTTTGTTGAGTTGGGGAAGATTGGGAGGAAGAGGCTCTAGAAGAAGATCTTGAGATTAATTTTGGACATGATAGCATTTGAAAACTTGTGATATTGTCAAGAAACACTTTCAGGGGTAATTGTATACTGCCTAACTGAGGGGCACCCAAAAAGGAGGGAAATAAGTCTGGGAGTTGTGAGAACTCTGATAGTAATAAAACTATCAAAAAGGTGAGATCTTGTTTAGTGGTAAGTGTAGAGCTGGAAGGAAGGCGGATGCTGTGATTCTAGGACTCAGGGGTTAAGGGAGGAGGAAACAGTACCACAGCAAGGTCAGATGTGGATAAGAGATAAAGCTCAAAACCAGATAGTTGAGTGTGGACCGCAGCTTGCCACTGGCTAGATACGACATTGAACCGTCTGTTTAATCTTCCTGAACTTCACTTGCAAAATGGGATTCTATCAGAAACACCTCACTGAGCACAATTTTTAGCACCTCGTAGTCACTCACTGAACGTTTTTATCAGTTTTCATAGGGATGAGATTTAAATACAGTTTTCTTTGAATCCAAGGTCTGTGATTTTTTTCCTACTGCATTATGTTTCTCCAGACATTTGCTAATTTAAATAAGCTTAATAATCTTAATGTTTTAGTACATATAATTTTATTTTCATCAGAGGTGTTCAGGTGAGCAGTTTTAAGGTTTATGATCAAGATGATGGGAACATTTAATTAAAGATGTGTAAATTTATCTTAATATTTATGTATATTCTCTCTCTTTGTAAGCTCTTTGAGTCCCACACACCCTTTAGATCTTTGTTTCTCAGTGTTATTTTTCTGGTGGTATCTAGCAATCAGAAATTTAAAAATATCAGTCATCCTCATCATCATCACAAGAAAATAATGTTGAGTGGTTACTAATTCTAATAGAAATATTTGAACATTTGCTAGGTTCCAGACGGGGTGCAAGACATACCAGATGCTTTAAATAGCTATTGATTGATGGGACAATCATTTTTATACAATGAAAATTTTCAGTATTTTCAGATGTAACCAAATAAGCCCAGAGACAGAATATGTGGTTAAATTGTTTTTATAATTTTTTTTGAGACTTTTTGAATATTGTAATCTTGGACAACACAGTTTAATTGAAAGAAGAAAATATGACACACTGACCAATTAATGCAGGTGCTATTAATATGGATGGCAGCAATGATTCCACTCATGTGTCTTGTACTTTAGAAAGTACTTCAGTAATTTCACATACTTATGGAAATTTAAAAGTGCACACACACAAAAAGAACTTATTTTTATTTTTATCAGTTATTGCTCAAATTATCATGTCCAGCCTACTTATTTTTGTTCACTCCTGGCTGCTAAGATGTATTTACAAGAACCAGTGGCAGCTAAATATCCTGAACTCTTTGATCCCCAATTCCCACTGCCTGCCATCAGGAACTCAATTTTACTTGTCAAAGTTCAAGATGAAATGAAATGTGCAAACCGACCTGTCTTGGTAATCGTGCCAAGGCTGCTTTTGTCTTAATGGTTTGAGCTTTTAGCAGAAATACCATGGCAGTAGTTGACTCAGGTCATAAGCTGTAAAATCAAGACAAATTTCCAAGAAAGAGGAAGAGATTCAAGGAAATGAAAAGATCACCCCAGTGCGAGTTTGATTCATGTCATTACGTTTCCCCCAGGGTTTCTGCCTCCCTCCTTAGTCCTTTTTTGTCTTTTATCCCTCACCATATTTTCTCTTTTTCATAAAATTCCTTTTTTTCCCTTTCTGTATGAACCCCCATTTGAAGCCAGCTGTCAAAAAGTCATATTCAGATTTGTAAGATATTTTATGTATCCTAGAATTGTATTGCCAGGAAATGTTTGTCTTTCAGTTAAGAAAGATCCCGGCCCTCCACCTCCCCTGCTTTTTCCCCTAATAAACTGGAAGGAAGTGGTGCTGTTATCTTATGGGCTAATTTATTTTGGCTTTTAAAAGAAGAATCTTTGCAACTTCTATTTCAATAGTTTGGTATGACAGTCCGGCTCTTAGGCCACTGAAAGAAAAATGATAATAAATTAGATGTTTAGGGCACTATCCAGGAGGAAACTAAATCCAGGAAATGGCAAGGTTTTTGTTGTTTTAGGGCATGGTCAGTGAGCTGTGGCAAGTCCGCAACTTCCTAGAAAAGAAAATGATGGTTTTGAATACCTAACACATATAAAGATTTAATATTGTTTATTTTAAAGTCTGCTACACTTTTATGACTTTTATTCTACTTGTTGTTGTACCTTTAATTCTAATTGCTCAGATTCCTTCAAAATTTAATACGAAATCAGAATTGCTAAAGTGATTGTTTAGAATCCTACACCCACACTC
The DNA here is from genome assembly GCF_027409185.1 of Cynocephalus volans. Taxonomy (NCBI): domain Eukaryota; kingdom Metazoa; phylum Chordata; class Mammalia; order Dermoptera; family Cynocephalidae; genus Cynocephalus; species Cynocephalus volans. The sequence goes on along the minus strand of NC_084474.1, from coordinate 40,879,916 downwards.
TTTCTTTTCTTACCAATGATTAAATAAGGACCAAGTAACTTGCCTGGAATTTCATTTAAACTTTTCATTTATAGATGAAGAAAACACAAGTAATTGGGTTTTACAATGTATGCAATCAATTTAATCTAATCCCTTTGAATTCATAAAGTCAGTTTCATATGAGCAGACTAATTCACAAAGTATTTCTTTTTATTTTTCCTCACAGAACTTTATTAAAATATAATCTTAAGAATATTAATAAGCTCCCTCGCACAAGCAGGGAGCATTTAAAATTTTTTGGGCAGACATCCTGCCAATAATAACTACTACTAGAGCTTTCTCAATTACTATATGTGGCTCCCTAAATTAAATTGAATAATCAGCTGCTGAGTACTTATGTAAATCAGGTGCAATACTGGAAGTGGTAGATATCAACATCAGGAGCACATGGCTTCTAATCACAAGGAATATCAATCTAAGTAGAAGGGATTAGACAAATACACATAAGACCATAATTTGAAGCAGAATTTAATAACTGTCAAAACAGAAATAAAAACCGCTATTAGATCTTATGGGCAGAAAAAATAGGATGGTGTGGGTAGGACACAAGGATCAACCACAAGGCTTGGTGAAAGAGATGACATTTGAATTGGACCTTGCAAAATAGGGTAGGAATTTGACCAGTGAATGTTCAAAAGGTAGGTCCTTCTGGGTGATCAAGAAAACTGGTGGCAGAAAAACATGAAACAAGCATGGAGAGCAGTGTTATGAAGATTATTCTCTCAAGATCTTTAGTACAGCTATTTTTCAGCATATTATGGTTAGTTCTGGAAGTTATGATTGCAGAAGATATGGGCCAACTGTCTGAATTTCCAGAGCACACTTCCACATGGTTAAGGTGAAATCAGAAGTATCCTCAGATGTGCCTGTAGGATCCTGTTTCTAATTTGGTGTAGGTTTCCAACTGTCAGAGTATCTACAGTTGAACATAATTACAAACTTTGCTGAGATAATATGTGGGAAAAAATGTCTATTTTCATTTTAGGGAATACAAATAAATCTGTAAATTTACTTTTGTGTGTGTGCATAGTGGATACATATACGCACATATACCAAAAACAGTAAAATAAGCCATTTAGTCTATTAAATGGCAAAATATTCAATTTACTCCCCAGCATATTTCAAATGGGGGAGAAGGTGAGGGGGAACCTAAAAGATTATGACACATTCATAGAGTTCCTGGTGAATTGTGGATCAGGATCTGTCACCTTCAGGAAGGGAAAGTAGCTAAGAAGTTAAAAAGGTTAAAATGATCCATCCAACCCATTTAAGAGTTCTGATCTTTCACTTGCTCTGAGTCAACCTTTCTGTCTCACGCATTTAAAGGATGATTACTTTAACTGATAGATCAGTGATAAGATGTATGAAGAGTGAATTCAGGAAAGAAGAGAGAAAGAGGAGGGAAAAAGCACAGAATTATTTTTCTCTCTTCTAGCTAAGTTAACACAGGGGTTCTGATTTTGAAAGTATCGCTGTATTCTGTTAGGAAGGCTATTTAAATATGTAATTCCAGAATTGAATTTAGTTTTCACTTCTGTCTTCTGGGCTAGAATGAATATTTCTCTTCAATTCATGTTTACTTTCTAAAGCTGCAACGAGAATGAAGATTTATTTTTCACAAGCAGCATGACACACCTGCTAAGAAAACTGCAAATGTGAAAGCAGAAGAACCAAAAATCTAGCTAGTTTGAAGACATGTAGAGATATACAATCTTACTTGGACCAGTGAAATTGTCTCTAAGCTGCTATTCCTGGTGATCCTAAGTATCTCCACATCTCCTACCCATCGTATATGCTGCAAATGGCTTGAAAGCATTTCTTTTTACAAATTATCAAAAAATAAAAATAACAAAAACTCTTCAATTACTCCCCATGGCCTATGAGGCAACTTACAGACTCTTCAGCATTCAAGGCTCTCCAAAACTCCTTCCTCCAACATTCTTTCATTATCATTCAATTACTCTTTTAATCCTTTGGCATTTCACAGCACCTACTCTGCCTGGCACTGTTTTGGTACAGAAAACTCATTGCTCTCCAACAGAGACATTCTCGTACCTCTACAGAATCTTTGGCACTAGCTCAATTGATTATTCAACAGAAAGTTTTCTATTATGCTCCCATCCTCCCATCCATTGACACATGTTGTATCTTCTATCTGTTGGAAATACATCCATTCTTAGAGGCCTAGCTCAAGCTCCACATCTTCCCCAATTATAAAGTTCTTTGAATTAAACTAAATTCCACTTATAGTGCTACTCTTTGATTATAGTCTTTTTGTATTTAAGTCTAACTCATGCTTGTCAGCTCTCTGCTTTTCTTGTCACTTAGTTAATCTATATAGATTTATTTCTGTTAGCCTTTCCCCTCACAAGCCAATCTTTCCATTTTGTTAATCATTCCTGTCTTTCTTCTTTGAACTTAATCTATTTTATCTGAACTTCTTAACATTAAAGTTTTCAGAGTAAAATATTCCAGGAGGTCTCATGTCAAAAACCTCCAGAGTATTATTCATCTTTTTGTTTTAACTGAATTTAGTCATTAATGTGCAGGACTCATTCTTATGCATACTTCTACACTTCTTCTATGAAAACATTTTTTATTGTATTTGGCCGTTTATGACTCTGTCTCATTAGATCATGAGCTCTGAAAAGGCAAGGTGTTTGTAATCACCCAGTAGATATTTTTTGAATTAAATGTTACTCTTATGTGGAAATTTCTGCTATATTTACTTTTTGTAGGAAAAGAAAATGTTTACATTCGAATTTTCAAACATCTGAATATTAACATTAGAATTTTTAGACGATCACAATTGCCATGTTAGGTTAAACCTTTCTGCCGTTTATCAATTTATTGCATCTCAGCCCTAAATCCACAATTTTTTTGCCCTTGCTTTGTGATGATGGGGCTGGGTCCTGCAAACATTTCTCCTTTGCTAGTTGGCATAATGTTAGGGTTTGTTAGTACAGGGCACTGGAGGAAAACTGCAAGGCATAAAAGAGGAAGGAGCTTCTTTTTTTAGGTTCTCATGTGCTTTTCTTCTTGCTCCTTTGACACAGCTACCAGCAGCATGTTGGAGACCCACTGATAATTGTGGGCAACTCAGCAGGAGGTTCCTGCTCATCACCTCCCATCCACCAACATCCCCACAAACTCCTTTGCCAGCCAGTAGGCTGCAGCCACACCCTTTCGCATGAGATCTGAATATCAGCCTTAGAGAGAGGAACTCTTCATGTTTATTCCTTCCTTGGGTCCTCTTCCTCTGCTATAGAGGTAGTATGTTCCCTGCACTTTCTATTCCAATATTCTTTGCAGTTTCTTACCCTTTTTAAGTATTTAACCACGTTTTACTAGTTAATAATTCTTCATATTAAATTTCTCTGTTAAAATTACAGGTGTGATTTTTGTTCCCAGTTTCTTGACTGGATCCTGACTGACACAACACAGTTTAGGCATTTTTGTATTCTATGTGTTTGAGAATGGCCATATGTGACATGTAGTCAAAGGAAGTAAGTTCTCTCTTTATAAATAAGTCCTTCTCATGCAGTTGATATTTTTATTATTATAATTGAACTTATTGGATTATAATGATTTTTCTAAAGTTCTTCATGGTAGAGATTAGCTTGTACAAATATTTGACAATGATGTCAAAAAGGATGTTGATAATAATAATTAATGATAATAAAGTTAACAGTTAACATTTACTGTATGCTTTGCATTTATCAGCCACTGTTCTCAGAGCTTTCCATACATGTCAAAACATTTAATTGTCTTAAAAATCCCATGAGTTAGTAGTAATATTATTTTGATTTTACAAATGAATCAAGGCAACAAAATGACCAATCAAAGTCTAGAGTATAAACCACATTGCATGTCTTACCAGATAATGGTGTAAGGAATCCTTAGGTGTTTTTGTCAATTGCAAGCTCAATATAAGCCATGAATGTGATACAACACCACGAAGCTAATAAACTCTTAGTTGGCATTAAATAAAGTGTCTTTTTAAAAAAGGTTATAATTCCATTGGACTTTTACCTCAGAGACATCACTGAAAATATTTAGTATGTGTCAGTGCAGTTTTAGAAGAATTTTGACTAACTGGAATACACACAGATAAAGGAAACTAGGATGGCAAAAATTCTCAAGACAATGACCCTATATGAAAATAGTTGAATTACACGAGAATGTTTTGTCTAGAGAAGAAGGCCTTTGGGAGGAAAGGTGGCTAACTGTTTAAATATTTGAACAGCTGTTGAGTGGAAAAGGAACTGAATTTATTCACTGTGGCTCCAGAAGGCAAAACAAGTATTAAAGGTAGTAATTACAAGGAAGGATATTACTGCTAAATATAACAAAGAAATAGAATAATGAATTCCAATTACCCTGAGCTTCTAGTAGTTTGGGAAAAGAATAGAATCGTAAACTGGAAAATACCATGACAAAACACTGTACGATCTAATATACTACACAGACACATACATCACAAGAAGAGCCAGAAAACAATTGGTTAGGGATTTTAAAGAGAAGACTATTAATGCATTACATAGTTCTGGGATATCTTCCAAGCTGACATTCCATGATTTTATTAAGATCAAATTACACTGTGAAAATGTAACATTTAGATATTCACATACAGGTTTTAGGAAGATGGTGACCTGAATCTGGCTCCTTTTCTCTTAGTATCAGTTCCAATCCTTTTTGACTTTCCTCAATCAAATTGGTGCAGGATCATAGAAGAAATAAAAATTGAACTTTCATATTATTTAGTAAGAAAAAGAAAGAATGATTCTTTTAAACCTATGGGACACTGTGTAAACTTTTGACTTGGAAAAATTTATAGCTTAATATGTCTTCATTCTTAAAAAAGAAAGATGAAAAAGAAAAAGTCAGTCTTCATTAGAAAAAGAGCAACCCAATAAACCAAAGTAAAGTAGAAGGAGGAAATTAATACAGGCTCAAGTCTGGAAATCAATGAATAGAATCTGGCACAAAAACAAATAAGTGGAGAAAAATTTTGATTTTATCAGTAGATGGTAAACAGTTGTTTAATAAAATTTAAAATCCTTATATTTTTGAAGTAAAATAGTAAGAAGAAAACTACTTACATGCCAAAGACTATGTGGCAAAACCAAATATTATTTTAACAGAAAACAGTAAAACCATTTAATAAATTGGGAGGTTACCTTTTATTGTCATTATTATTTTAAAAATCCTGTTACAACCTTTTCCCTTGAAAACTCTCCATTATCACAGAGAAAACTGAGTCCAATTTTATTTTCTGTCTTAAAGTTAGCCTTTTTTTTGTCATGTATGCCCCCCAAAATAGATTTCTTTATAATTCAAAGTTTAAAATCCTCATTAAAAAAATCAATGGATTATATTTTACCTTTTATTACTAAGTCTTTCATGTTCTGTAAAAATTTTCAGAACCTATTATTTACAGGTTAAACTCAATGATCTTTTATTCAATTCTTTTTCTTTGTTCTCATTTTTGTGACTTGAGTTTTTCTCATTTTGCTTAGGGAATATTTGTCAATGCTAGTTATTGAGTTTCCCTAATACCACTTATTGAGTTTTTTCCCTCTGCTGGTATCAAAACTTCCACTTACTGGTTCAAATGAGGCACTGTTTTGAATCAACCGATATTTTCTAGGTTAGTCTCTTCTTATAATCTACTAATGTTTCTTAACCTACTAATGTTTCTACTAATGTACACACACACACACACGCACACACTAGTACACATATGTGTGTGTGTGTGCGTGTATATATATATATATATATATATATAGTGAATATTACTGAGCTGAAGAAACAGGCATTTTCTATAATCTCTAGCTTCTAGAACGGAATCTTATTCAGAAGAATTTGTTATCTTCAACTGAAGTTACCAGAGGTGGGAAGGGGGGTGACGGGGTTAGTGAGAAATTGTAAAAAGCCACAAAAAATGATAACATTGTTTAATGTTGAATATACTAATTATCCTGATTTGAGCATCACATATTGCACACAGGTATTGATATTCAATACAGTACCCCACAGATATGAACAATCAATTATGTTTCAATAAAAAAAATTTAAAAAGAATAAGTTCTCTTCAAGGCCTCAGAATATTGCTCTTTTTACTTGTACTAAAGAGTTTTTTCATGAGCTTTCATTTTTTTCTCATTAATTCTCTTCTGTTTTTGTTAAGTCAATATTCAGTATTTATATTGTTATGACTATGTAAATATTTACAGTTCAGCAATATACTGTGCAATGACTACATTTCCTTATTGTACAAATTGTCGTTTATTTGGCACTTATCATGGCCTTATTTTTCCAGCTTCTTCCTGGATCTCTCCACTGTCTTGCTGTGTAACCCAGATGGGTCCTTTCTAGGTCTGCTACAAAGCTACCACCCTGGTACTTCTCTTCACCAGTCATTTGGGGACTTGCTTTTCTTTTGTGTTAGACTTTTTTTTTTTTTGATTAATTCAATAATTTTGGTGTAACAACCTTCAGAAGATTTCTTACAAAGGATTTGTGAATCATTAGATTTATGAAAATACAGCTAATCTCATTATTTATGGATTCTGTATTTGTGACTTTGCAAAATTAATTTGTAACCCCTAAATTAAAACAGGGCTTTTTTGGTCATTTAGACACATGTATAAAAGCGGCAAAAATTTTGAGTCACCTGACGCACATTTTTACAGCTTATGTTGCTGCTTAAAATGGCCCCAAGCATAGTGCTGAATTACTGTTTAGTGACCCTGAGCACAATAAGACTGTGATGTGCCTTACAGAGAAAAGGCATGTGTTAGATTAGCTTCATTCAGTCATGAGTTATGGTGCTTTGGGGCTGTGAGTCCAATGTTAATGAATCAACTGTACACACACACACACACACACACACACACACACACACACACGTACATACATATGTGAATATATTAAATAAGGTGTCTTTAAATGGAAATGGAAACACACATACAGCAAGGTTACTTATTGATCAGTTGACAAAACTGTTGTGACCGGAGGCTCACAGGAACCTAGGCCTATATTTCCTCTACAAGCAATGGTTCAGTATTTGTTAATTCGGTGTTTGCAGTGACTTTACAAAACATAACTACCACAGATAACAAGAATAGACTGTATCTTTTTCTATCTTCGTGCTTAACTCGTAGTTTGTTTGGCTTGGTTGATGGTCTTAATCTTCAGTCTGGAAACAATTTTTTCTCAGAATTTTGAAACGATTATTCCACTGTCTGAAAGTTTCTAAACTAGAGAAATTTGGTGTCATTCTGATCCCAAGTCTTTGTAGGTGGCTTTTATTCCTCTATTTGGACCTTTAAGGTCATCTCCTTATCTACAACAACCTGTTTAATTTTGGTCATTTTTCATTCATTGTGCTGAACACCTTATTATTTGAAAACTCACAGCCGTCACTTTTAGGACATTTTCTTCTAATTACCTATTTGATAATGTTGTCCTTTCAGATTTGTCTTTGCGAAACGACTGTTAGTTAGATATTGAGTTCCTGGAGTGAGCCTCTAATTGTTTCTAACTTATTTCTTTACTATTTTCCATCTCTTTGTCTTTTTGATCTTTTAAGTTCGTATTTCAAGCTTTCATTGAATTTTTTATTTCTGATACAATATCTTTAATTTCTAAGAAGCTTTTTCCTGTTCTTCTTATAGTCCTTTTAAGAATATTCTTTTAATATAAATACAATATATTTTCCAATTTCTAGGGGTATTAGTTATGGGTTTTATTTTTAGCTATTTTGTTTAGTTGAGTTTAGTTTTGTGCTTGTATAATTTCTTTATTTCTGTGAAGTTCTGATTTTTTCTGGTTTTATTTTTTTTTATTTTTTTATTTTAAAGACTTCCTCAGATGTCTGGTGATTCTTTGCTGGTTGGTCATTTTTCAGAGCAAGGCACCAAAAACCTAGTTTGAGCTCTGCGAGTGTGTGTATCTGTGTGTGTGAGTGTGCATAAGTGTGTGCATATGCATGTGCACAGGGCTTGTTGACAGGTGGAGCTCACTGGAATTTGACAGGGCAGAGTCCTAGTAGTATATTGGTGATATCAAAGGTCAATATCTGAAGGTCTCTCGGAATTGTCAATTTGCTTAGAGACGATAAACTGCTAATTTCAAAATAAAGAGAAGTCTCATCTTGGTCTAATACTGAAAAATAATGTCATTTTTGGGTTACCCTAATTTTTCCATAGCCATTAAGATAGTGGTAATTTTTTTTTTTTTCTCCTCTGTGAGCAGAAGGACAGGTTAGACTGCTAGGAATTAATGTGATTTCTGGTGTCCAACAAATATTTCACATATTTTAATTTTCCTTCTAATGGTGAGATCTATTGCAAAGCAAAGGGAACTCCTTGTTGAAGGCATGCATTTTTAAAAATGAAGACAAAATAAAGAGAAGAAGCAGAAGGGAGGAGGAGGAAAGTGGGAAGGAAGGGTGGGGGAAGAAGTAGGAGAGAGGGAGAATGGAGGAGAGAGGAAGAGAAAGGGAAAGGAAGAGCAGGAGAGAAAGGAGGGGAGGAAAAAGGAGAATGAGAAGGAAAGAAAGAGGAGTCAGGGAGTGGGAGGAGGAGAGAGGGAGATAAAAGGAAGTGGGAGGAGGCAAGAAGGGGAAAAAGGGAGAGAAGAGTCGAAGAAAAGTTGAAATGTAGTCAGGACTTTCCAATCTCTCTTGATGTAGTCATTGCTTAACTTTTCATTTATGTTATCCAGCATCTCTTCTAAGACACACTTTGGTCCAGCCGAATGGTGCTACTAGCTGTCCCCAGAACAGAAATGAAACCAGCCTGACTTTGTGCACCGTTCTGTACTGAGTCCCACAACTTTTCATCACCCCTCTTTCAAGAGGTATCAGGTAATGCCTTATGTGGCAGCTATCTGTTTGCTTTTATTTTATCTTCTTGAGCAGATTAGAGTCCTCAGGCAATCAGTGCCTTGTATTACAGATAACAGCTTATTGGTTTTATCCTTTTCATTAGATTCTAACCTTTTCGAAGGCAAAGACTTGATCTTGTTCATGGTCTCCAACTTATTGTAGTGAAGGACCAGGTTTTTATATAAAAACTTTCCAGTCCATTGCAGCCTGATACTTTTGTGCAGAATCCTACACTTAGATGTCAAAGCAGTATCAAAAGGCTGTAAAACTTTTTAAATGCTTATTATTACTTTCTGTACTTATGTAGTGATGAAATGGTAAAAACAGCTCACAGATTGGCACTGTTTTAGAGAAACACCAATCTTGTCCACTGTTGTATCTTCATTGAAACTATCAATATGACTTGAATAGAATTTTGCACTGAATAAATCTTATCTAAATATAACTCAATTGATATTCAAAAGTAAAAATAAAGATCTTGGAAATGAAGTCTGGACTAGAATAAAATGGCATCCTGACATCCACTTCTTGCTTTCAACCCCTAGTTTATACATTGGAGGTTTAAATGTTGAGCAATTAATAGTACTCTAAAAAAATGTGAATTGTAGAATTTTATCAACATATTAGATATTAAGTCAAAATAATTTTGGCACCACCCTTCATCTGACATTGTCAAAAATAAATGTCTAAATACTTTACTAAATTTTTCAGCAAGGATGGTTTGATGTTGTGATCTTCGTAACATGTAAGGAAAGTTCAATATTTAATCACACAAAGAGGAAGATATGCCTGTCCAGTGGACTAGTTTAGAGCAGCAGCTGACATTGTTATCACTTAACACTTAGCACACACACACTGCCCTTCAAATAATGAAGTGATGCACTTAATAAAATTGGCAGCTGTTCATTGCAAAAAAAGGCAGCAATGCTATCAAATCCTTTCTCATGAGCTTCAAACCAAAACCTAGAAACTTAAGAAAATTAGGAATGAATGCTTTGATTTATTGGGCAGCCCACTAATGTGTGACTTGGTCGCCCTATACATGAATTGGGAGTACTCAGCCTGCCACAGGGCTATGGAGATTAATGTGTATGATCAAAGGCCCACGATTTACAGAACACATCTTTAAAATAACTTCTCTAGAGGAACCTCACTTTTTAAAAGGCTTTCAAAATTTTTAGTATCTAATTGCGCTGTAACATACACTTTATTTAAATACTGCCTGCATGATATGATAATCTAGCCAATATCTGGAGGAAATGTCTCATCAGGTGTTTCAATTTTTATATGCTTTTCATTGAAGCTAAGGGAAAACTGTAGTCAAAGGCTGCCTGCTGTTGTATCAAACCACAGGCAAGTTATTTTATTTTGAAGTTGAATGTGGTCTGTAGCTTCCAATGGTACATTCCAAATGTGCTCTAGTAAAATTTCACCAAGGAAATAATCAGGTCTCTAAAAACATGAAACATTTGGGGCTGACTTTTCATTTTAGTATCTATCTTAGTTGGCATACAAAAATCTAGCCACTCAATGCATTTTCTTTTTCCTGATAAGCTCTTGAAGCATAAGTGATGTCTGGCTTTTGCTAATATTTGGCAGCTATTGATTATGCTGTGATAATTGATTTGTTCTGCAGAGTTGAGTAGAAAATCCTTTTGAATCAAAAAGTATTTCTGTTCTTTGAAAATGTCATTAAAAGTATTGAAAAGGTCACCTTTTGAGATTGATGAAATAAAGATCAGTCATTCTTGGCTGGATGAACAGAATGTAATCAGGAAGTGAGGCTTTAAAACTTTTGCTAGCACTTTTATAATGCAAATCTGGAATTCACAGTGCCTCTAAAAGCAATAAATAGCTTTTTATGTACATGACTATTTTCCTGAATAATTAAAGCTATTATTTAGACATTTGTGATGATTCAAATGAATATGAAACTCAGAAGAGAGCATGTCATGATAGAATGAATCAAATTGCCAGCTCTTTAAGCAAAAGCCCCAGACTGAGCTTCATTCTGAAATGGCTATCAATATTCCGTGTGTCTCTATGAAGATATCTCAGTCTTCCAACATTAAAAGAATGACATCTATTTTGTCTATATGAGAATCAGTAAAGATTCATTGAACAACACAAAATAAAAGATAATCAGTATTTTGAACCCTTTAAGATAAGTGCTGTTTATATTGCCAGGAAATTATTTAGATAATCAAGTATGATTCAATTGGAAATTCAACTTCAATTACATTTTATAGAGTTAAAAAAAAAGGAGAAAGAATTTATTCTTTTCAAGTATGCTTAATTCATTTTCTTTCCTTTGAGGTGGGGTGAAGGTAGTCAAATGACTGAAATCAAAGTACTTTATTTGGTTTGCATTCTAATTTCTAGTGAGTGATTGATTTCCAGGCTGATTTTAAAAGTATACGAGACTAAGACCTTGTTTTAAATTGAACCAACAGCACTCTCCTCATGTAGTATTTCTACATTTGACATCTAAATAATCTTAGCCACCATTTCTGTTTTATTCATATATACATTCAATAAGTGTATTTTTCATCAGTCAGACAATATGATTACTCTTTCCAATGTGGTTTGACACTTTAAAAAACTCATGTTCCTTGAAAACAGTGCTGGAGCAGTAAGGAAACAGTGGTAGTTGTGTAAATAAATACACCTCTCAAAGCTTTGGTTGTTTTAAACTTGATACCATAACATCACTTAATAGTTCTTCTCATGAGTGAGGCCTTCTACATGTCATGTTTACTTATTTACTTTCTCATGTATGGGTGTTTGATGTCTGTTAAACTAGTTTGGCTAATTCTGAATTAGCTAAATTAGGCTACTTCAGAATTGTGTAATATGAAGTGGTCATAGATTCTCCATAGATTTTAAAGGACTTCTCATAAGACCAGCTTTTTAAAAAATAATTAAGTGGTGAGGATTGCTACAACAGAGAGTTTAGAGGGTACAGTTAGGCTATTTAGCTAATATTAATTAAGTTACAATTTTAACAACATTTTATCTTAAATATACACATAACTGTATGAAACCAGATTTGTTATTGAGTTGAATTGTCTTAATGATTAAGTATGTTCTCTCTATCTAGCTATCCTAATAGATCGATTTTTAAGTGTCTTAATTTATTATGATCAAAGATCTCATCCAAGTTTTTAGGGGGGAAGTTGCCTATGATGTATAATTGTACCAATTCTCAAAGTAAAACTGATATGAATTGTGACATTTGGCTTAATGTGACACTTTGTTATATGAACAAATTAGATAGTAGTGGAAGGGCTGATAACATTCTTTTAAAATATCATCAGCTATAAAGTACTGCACCACTGCTTTCTTTATAAGCAGAACTTAAATAAATCTATTTAATGATCCTATACATTTTCTTCCCTCCATGTAACACTATATTCCTGTCTGCTATAATTTGCAATTACTTCTTTTTCCCGGAGAACATTTCACTGAAGAAATAAAAGCCATTTCAGTCACAACCAGCCCCTGTGCTTCCTAAGACATTTTTTAATTGTAAAGACTGAAGAAGACTCTTTTTGATGACTTTACTGTATTTTATTATTGAAGAGTAATGAGTTCTTGTTTCTTAAAAATGCATACAGGAGCCCATGTGTTCAAGACACCACTGTCAAAACATGCACATACATGATTGATTACCCAATTTACTGGTGATATTGTATGTGCTATCACAGTGCAGTTTAAATGATTTTGACAAGTACATAAGAGTGTCATTGACAGGTGCAGAAATAAATGATGGGCTTAAGCTTTCAAATGTTTTTACAGCATTTCACTGAGTGGCAGGTTGATAAATTAGAATTACAGTGGTAGCATTAGGCCTGAAAGCACAACTGTTTTAGATTACAAAAATAGCGCTGTGGAAACTTTGTGTACTCTCCAGAGAAGTAGCCTGGAGACCTTGGAAAAAAATTGAAGCAAGTGCAGTTGCTAAAGTAATCGTTAATTTTGTGGTAGCACTGTCTGAGTGTAAGAAACATGTGCAAAAAAATAGATTTTTAGAAGAGGAAAATTGACTTCATCCCCTTATTCCTTTTTCCCTGAAGACGCAGAGAAAATTGAAACCACACCACTAGAAGACAAGCATTGAATTGGCCATTAGTGACTCTACTGTGTCAGATGGGCATATTTACAGCTTAGGGACAGTTTCTAGTTAACCGTCCCTTAGTGTCAACACTGCACCTGAATTTCAGCTTGTCATACTATCACCATGATTCTACCAAAGTCTATTTGAGAAACCTCTAAGACATCACTCATTCACTAATCTGGATATTCTTAAAGAAAATGTTATTTCATCAGGCATTTTCTTTCCATTCTTATTTTATGCTCTTCAAGCCCTGCATCTTTTCAAATCATGCCTGAACTATTACAATGGCTTTCTAAGCGGCTCTGCTATGACCTCACTTTGGATAACAACACTCGTAAATTAAAAACAAAACAGACAAGCAGATGTTCATTGTCCAATGACTCCGCTTCATTCATAGAATGAACAGTAAGCTCCTTCCATTAGTCTAACTTCCTAATTCATACTCTACTTTAACTTGCCATTCTTATCTCTCTCCTGTCCTTTCATGAGCCTTTCAAGCTTCCTAGACTGGGATATCTGATGTGCTTGGCCCAGTGCCTTCTCTCTGTGGCCACTCACTCAATTCTTTCTTCCAGGAATTCCATTCTTAATACCTTGCTATTGAATTCTTACCTCCCCTTGAGGATAAACTCAGGTCCTGCTTTCGTGTTAATTTTCCTGACAATCTGGCCAATTTCTTTAACGTCTCAATTCTGGCATTAAGGCAACCTCTTAATTCCTAAATGATTGCTAGACACCCATCATTTGACAGCATTCATATAATTCTTTTACCTTTTAATACTCAACTATCAACCATCCCTAAATTAGTATTGCTTTCCCTTTTTCATGCTCCTATTATTAACTTTTTTTTAGTATTGTGCTTCATATTTTATATAAACCTAAGTATATTTGGGAATTGTCTTTCTGTTTCATGCTGCTGTTTAATTTTTTTCTTGCATTTCTTTCTCAAAGATCTACCCTAGTAAGGCAGTTCTTCACTCCTGTGCTGATCTGATTTTCTTCTGAACTTCTACTCCCAGAATTCAATTCCATTACCAACCTTCCAGAATATTTAGGCCTTTAGATTTCTGTGATTCAGTGGAACTTACCTCTTTAGGTGAGATTTGTGACATAACTTAATCATTGCACAGAATATTAATAATAATTGATAATTATTTCCTGTTTACTATGTGTCAAACACTATTCTAAGCACTTTAAATATTATCTCATTCATAACAGCCCTAAGAGTTAGTTACTACCTTAGGTGAGAAAGCAGAGGCTGAGAGGAGTTAAACGAACTGCCCAAGTCACCTAGCTAGGAAGTGACAGAATGGGATTCAAACAAAGGAAATAAAATTATAGAACTTAGGCTCTTAAAGCAGGTGGTTAATACTATAATAATGTATAGCATCTCTGACACAAACTGGATAAGAGTAAAATAATTTGAATCTTTAACCTAATAAGAATGTCAAGTTTTAACAAAGTTTTCATAAGAGCAGAAGTATATTGAAGACCCAAATTCAGTTTCAAGACTGGAAAGAAAAGAGGAAAGATATCCCTCAAGGAAAATGATTTAACAAAATACAGATAGTGATTATGAGGGTCAGTTTTGGGTGCAGGATGAGCTTTGCTCTCCTGACAGTGTTTGCTCCCTCTGGGGGAGTCCCCTACATCTTGGGGGACTTAGGACATCTAGGTTTGGCTGGGCCATGATCAACTCACCCATAGAGACAGTGCCTCGATAGAAATAAATATAATACTTCCAGTATTTCTTATTCTTGATGCATTCTTGAAGATCTCGCAACCAAACCTAGGAAATCATACATTCTGAGATAAATCTATATTGCTTTTAAATTGTCCTGAGTTATTTAAATTATTCCGACCCAGTGAAAAAAGTCTGAAAAAATAGTTCACCCGTGTAATAATCATCCTCATAATGACGGAACTCATGAAAAAACTCATCAACTGAAAAATGGTATAAATCAAAGTTTCAATTCCAAAATACAACTGATTCATATTAAGGGCTTCTTTTAAAAAGGTCAACTTCATGCTGAAGAGGTAAGAGAAATAATTCACATGAACATTTTCATCTGGTGCCTTGAGTGTATTTAAGTGGCTCAGTGTCTGCAAAGTGTCAACAGTAACAGTGCTTGTACTTAAAGAGAGCTCATGCTTTATCTTGTCATGCACTTTTGCAATGGGAATCTCAAACTTCAAATGAATAGGATCTTCATTTCCCCCTTATCTGTACTTTTCATTAAAAAGCAGTAAAAAGTTTTTCCAAGGCAAGACTAGTTTTAAACTAAGATTTATATCTTAGAATCTTAATTGAGACAATCACTCTGTTCTTATTCACTTTTCTGAATGCAAACTTGATGCCTGTTTTCTCCCAGCATAATTCCAAAATCAGAATCTATCTGATGCTACCCTAAAGGAATCCATCTGATGCTACATTTGCCAGTACAGTTTTTTTAATTGCTCTAAAATTTAATGTTTTGAGAATGATAAGAACACCAGCCATCTTGTATTTATTTAGCTCCAAGCTTAAACTTCACACTAAAAAACCACACTGTTCAACTTATTTTTTTAATGTTAAGTGAGTGAGTGGGCAAGAATTTTAATTTTTTTTTAGTATTGTCTCATTTGTAATTTTAACATTTAAATTTATTAAAAAATTTATTTTATAGTAATATGAACATATTTAATATATGTGTAATAAACTCAATAAATTTAATAAATATATAAATAAATCTATATAAAATTATTTTTAATAACTTAAAATAGAAAATATTTTATCAATTTTAATAAACAGATATTTATTAAATACTTAATATTTAAATTATATTAATTAATATTTAAAATTTTAAGATGTCATATAATACCAGTCTTGGGTCAACATCAGAATGAGTCTCTATGCACGTTAGCACAGGTAGTGTGGAAATGTCCATGGCACATCTTCTGGGCTCCTTGCATCTATCCCAGTCTCTGATGGGTGAACTCCAAGACAGTTCTAGATCAAGGTGGCTGCCTCCACCATATGCATCCAAAACAAGGAGAGACTGTGGTAAGTTATATTTCAAAGATTTTCTGAAGGCTTCCAAAGACCATAAGTGTCTATATGAGCAACTTGTGTGTGTATGTGTATGGGAAGGACAGAGGAGGATGGAAGCACAATGTGGACAGTGGTCCCCAAGTCTAGTTGGTATCAGAATTGCCTTGGTAGCTTTGAAAAACACTGCATCGATGGACCTACCCTAGGTGAACAGAATTGGACTCCAGGGTGAGCCTTCTAACATAGTCTAAGTACATTAGAGGGAAACTACATTAAAAGAGATTACAGGTAATGTTTAATTTTTCTTTATGACATTTTATTAATCATTTTGTGGTGCATATGAAGGAAAATTCTTATGTCAAGATGTAGTTGAAGGTAAGAGATCCGAAATTTCACTCAACATTTTTTCACAATTCTCTGCTCAGCAAGCAAATATTTTCTTGTTATAACTTTCTTTGACAGCTTTTTTCCATTCAGATTGAGATTATGTTGTGACATTTAAAATTTTTTATTTCAGAATTAATGTAGCACATTTATCCAGAGAAGAATTTGGCACCCTAATTTAAGAAGAGATACACATTAAAAATGTATCAATCCTTCTATTTAAAAAATTTAGATGACAATTATTAATGTTCATCATTAAAATCTGAAACAATGTCTATACTCAACTTGCTTGATAGTTCATTCCATCACAATTTTTATTTTTTTCTCTTCATTATAAAACTTCTTTTGGCTTCCACATGTAACTCAAAGCACTGCCTGAAGAATGGACCTTTATTCTTTGAACTATTTCAGAGCTCTCTGACTTTTTAGGGCATTTATACATGAGTATACCTTCCAGGACATTTATGAGCAATTCCTATGTACCAAGAATAGCACTAAATGCTTGACCTAAATTATCTCGCTTAATCTCAATTTCACAAATAAACACCTGAAGCTTGGGGGTTTAAGTAACTGCCTAAACTGATACAGCTAGCTTGTAAGTATCAGCCTGTGCAGGTAAAAACAACTTTTAGAAGTACATGTTAAAATGTGTGTGGAACCACAAAAGACCCCGTATCGTGAAAGTAATTTTAAACAAAAAGAACAAAGTTGGAGGTATCATATAACCTGACCTCAAAATACACTACAAAGCTATAGTAACCAAAATAGTACGGTACTGGCATAAAGAGACAAATTGATCAATGAAACAGAATAAAGAGCCAAGAAATAAAACCCACATATTTATAGCCAACTTATTTTCAACAAAGGTGCCAAAAATATACAATGGGTAAAGCACAGCCTCTTCAATAAATGGTGCTGGGAAAACTGAGATTTCCCATACCAAAGATTGAAACTAGACTCTGATCTTTCCCCATATACAGAAAAATGAACTCAAAATAGATTAAACAACTAAATTTAAGACCTGAAACTATGAAACAGCTAGAAGAAAACATAGGCAAAATGCTACACATGATGAGAGTGGGCAGCACTTTTTTGGATTAAAAAAAGTCAAAGGCAACTAAAGCAAAAATGGGCAAATGGGACTACATCAAACTAGACTGTTTCTGCACAGCAAGGGACACAATTAATAAAGTGAAGAGACAGCCTACAGGATGGGGGAGAGTATTTGCGAACTACACATCAGACAAGGGGCTAATATCCAGAATAAATAAGAAACTCAAACAACTCAACAGGTAAAAAAGCAAATAAATAACCTAATTGAAAAATGGCAAAGAACCCAAACAGATATTTCTCAAAAGAAGACATACAAATGGCCAACAGGCACATGAAAAAATGCTTAATATCACTAACCATCAGGGAAACACAAATTAAAACCACAGTGAGATATTTTCTCACCCCAGTTAGAAGGGTTATTATCAAAAAGACAAAACAGCAAATGCTACCAAGGATGTGGAGAAAAGGGAACCTTCCTACATTGTTGGTGGGAATGTAAATTGTTACAGCCATTGTAGAAAACAGCATGAAGGCTCCTCAGAGAACTAAAAATAGAACTATCTTATGACTCAGCATTCCCACTACTGGGTACATACCCAAAGGAAAT
This sequence comes from Cynocephalus volans, assembly GCF_027409185.1. Classification (NCBI taxonomy): domain Eukaryota; kingdom Metazoa; phylum Chordata; class Mammalia; order Dermoptera; family Cynocephalidae; genus Cynocephalus; species Cynocephalus volans. The sequence continues at coordinate 40,861,792 of NC_084474.1, read as the reverse complement.
GAAATCAGCATATCAAAGAGACACTTGTACTCCCATGCTCATTGCAATGCTATTCACAAGAACCAAGAGATGGAATCAACCTAAATGTCCATCGGTGGATTAGTGGATAATAAAACTGTGATACGTATACATAACGGAATGGAATACTATTCATCCATGAAAAATAATGAAATACTGTCATTTGCAGCAACATGGATGGAACTGGAGAGCATGATATTAAGTGAAGTAAGCCAGGCACAGAAAGACAAATACTGCATGATCTTACTCAGAGTGGAATCTAAATTAAAAAAAAAAAAATTCCCATAGAAGTAGGGAGTAGAATAATCATGACCAGAGGCTGTGAAGAGAGAAGGGGCTGGGAAGGGGGAGTGGAAGTGGTGGATTAATGGGTGCAAAGCTATGGTGTGTACCCTAAGTGAATCAATGTACGGTATATGCATGTATTGAAACAACACACTGTATCACAGAAACATGTACAAATATCAAAAAATTTTAAAATTACATATTAACAATAAAACATTGACGGGCAAGAGACTGACGTACGTAATATTCACACTTTTTAAAAATTGAACATAGAATTAAAATTAATGTAAGTGAGGTGTGTAGGAGGAGACAAACTCAATGCTACATATTCATGTGTCAATTGATACTATAGACCATAGACCATGTACTTATTCCCTTTGGCATGTGGCTATGAATTAAAAGTCATAAATTTGGATAATGGTTCTTATAGTAGACTGCCTAGTGCCTGGTGGGCTTACATGTCTGTTACATTCACTTTCACCTCATCCTCTTACAAGACAGGGGCAAGAGAGAGATTCAGACATGCTTTTGGACAATTTTATTTAAAATAATTTTCTTGGAGAGGAATGGAGAAATTTGACTATAAGTTAAAATACGCAATAAGCAGAGCCACTTGGATTGCATGTTTCCTACCACTTTGCTTTTAAGACATACCTAAGGAACGCCAGTATCTTATTCATGCCATACCAGTCTTCCCACTTTGGCATTTGGAAAATTTTTCTCAGGGCTCTAATACTGAGTACTAAACTCCTGATAAGTTTAAAACAAAGATTACTTAGGGTCTGCCCTTGTAAAACAGAGGTATGAAATAAAAAATGGATTCCATCTCAAACTAGCTGGGAGAACAGGAAAGGCTGCAGAGAAACTGCATTAAGTGAGGCATGAAGAGAAGCTATTTCAGCCCTCTTGACTTGAGGGCAGACACATATGCATTCAAAATAAAAGATTTCTTCGGTTTTAGAGATTTTAACAATAGGAGCTGATGATCGATGTAGGCAAGAAGCATGCACTAACGATTTTTTTGGACTAGACCAACTTGACCTTTTATTTTTCATGAAGTCCTCCAATACATGAATGAATACACTCCATTTTTCTCTTCCATCTCCCCTAGCAATTATTTTGATTTCCATTAATTAAATGGCCTTCTAAAATGCTTTTATAAGTAGTAGAAGGGAATTGAGAACTGTGTTGCTCAGTAAGTGAAAGACATATTCAAGGGCCATGAACAAAGTAATATAACAAAATTGATCTGATCATTTAAAAATTTAACCCCATCCTTTGTTTCTGGTCATTAAACATGAATATCGTAGCTGCCAATGTGTGATTTTTTTTCTCATGAAATATAGCATGATTTCCTTTGTTTGAAATGAAATCTTCCAGTACTTTTTGATACTTTATAACCTCAACCATAATGCTGAGCATGCAAAAGTCCCTTCATAAGACATTTTAATATATTGGTTAAAAGATTATCTATAGATCAGATAAAAACATTATTGATTATTAATTAGTTCTAAATGCCTGAAAATAGTATGTGTGTATTCTTGTGAACAATATTATTACTATTATTATTATTATTATTATCATCATCATCATCAGTATTATTAGGACAAGTACTGTGACTCAGAAAGGTACCTATCAGAGGAGGCAAAGATTAGTTCTAACTCAGTCTGCCTGAGGGCTCTTCAGCTTTGTGTTCAGAGAAGCAGTCAGTGTGAGTGAATTGGAGAAATAAAAGTGAAATGAGAGCAAAGGAAAAAGTATAGATCCAGATTCTGAAGACATTTAGAGAAGGAAGGGGAAGAAACACTGCACAGAGTAGATTGAAAAGAAATAGAGTACAAAAATGGGTAAACAGACTAGGAATGGTGAAGCTGTGGCTCAGAGGAATTTTTAAAACGAATCTAAGCATATCTTTACACGATGAGAATATGGATAATCACTGTTTACCTTGTTTAGTTTTTATAGAAGATACAGGATTCCATATATCTTAATTAACTGAATTTTTGAGCTCACAGAACAGCCTAGAGAGCATTTTAGTTGTCTTTTTAAAACATAAATTGCAGTGTTACATGTAACGATATGTTATGATTTTGAATATAGGATTCTGTGACTGTAAATACCATCTCAAGAGACGTTGTTCATTTGAACTAAGGAATTAACATCCAAAATATTTTGACATATACTCACCCAACAGACAGGAAAGGCTCCTTGGATTCAAGCCTATGAGAAAAAATATGAAATATTTATTTTAATATAACAATTTGCTGTTATTCAAAAATTGCTTTTACATGAATATGACAGAATTATTATACTTGTTTGGATGAAAATGCATAATTTAGCACCAGTAAAATGCTACACACAGTATATTAAGACCTAACTAGACTATTTCAAACTTTGGCTGGATTAATGGAGAGGCTAAATAAAATGACAGAGCTTTGGAATGGGAATGTAGCATTTAAAAGTTAAACTAAAATGATAAAAGCGTTAGTCTAATTCTGATTTACACTTACTATATTTACTTATTTTTATTCATGGTAATTGGTTTGTAGAAGTTTTCATATAGCTATTTGTGGTTGTAATAGTGAAGAAATTTATAATGCATTTGGTTACAAATCGGCTGAATATTGATTTGCAGGGTAAATATTTTGTAATGAAGAGAAAGCAGCATACCATATGTGATCGTTTATTGGCAACAATACCCCTTGGGGCAGGTGACAGATTAGGGTCCTTCTCCCTCCTCTGTGTCTCTTAAGAACTGGATATTTTCTGTATGTCCTAACTTATCAAAGGGGAAGTCTAATCCTGAAGGTTCTAGTTCATCGTGACATCTTGAAAAAGGCACTTAAAAAAACCTCCTGTGTTTTACTTTTTTCATTACAAAATGGGCTACGATTGCTTCCAGCTAATTTTCTGATTTCATAAATTAATTTTATATTCTTTACAAAAGGTAAATAAATAGGAAAGGATCTACTTCTAAACAGTTCCTAATTAATAATTAAGGAGACCAGTGGGTAGGTGTGTATTGGTCATGTTATTTTCATTACAGGGTTTCTCAACATATGATTATGGTTTAGGCAAATACTGAAGACATTTTTAACTAAATACTACTAGTATTTTAAATACTATTTAAAAATTTTAAGAAGTTTTCATGTTTCAAAATATTTAATTATATATAAATAGTTGTAAGAAAATGACAGGAAATTTAATTCTGCAACAAAAATTGACTGACTATTTTTACTTATTGAGGGGAACAACTGAAATGACATTCTTAGAATTAGGCTTAAAACTTATTTTTATATGAATCTAAGCAATGAAGGCAATAATCACTTTTTGTCTCTATTTTTTTCTGTGTGTGTTAAAAAATAACTTTTGGAGGACTTATAGGCAGAGTTGACAGGAGTCTCTGCCACAGACCATGCTGCTTTGGGTGAACAATCAGAGCCGGAAGGGACTCATAGGTAGCAAATGCCCTAGCAATCTTCCTGGACAGCTACAAGTAGGGAGGCAGCAGATAAAAGCAATAGCTAGTGCCAAGAATTTGGAGGTATATATTTATGTAAACTTCCTTTTCTGAATTTCAATATTATTCACATCTCTACTTCCGTATAAATTAATCACTATATTGTGTATGTTTATTTTTTTTCATATGTATGTGATATAAATAAGCAAACAGAACTGGGGGAAAAGGTTAAAGATAAATAATGAAAAATGTTTTTAAAACACTTGCTTTATAAGAAATGACCAGTGAAAGAAAATTACCTTCAAGAAATGAGAGGGATTCTACATAATATGAAAGAGGAGACTATTTACTTTTCGGGTCATGATAATATACCATTTTTCCTTTATTTTCTATCTAATATCACTTGAAAAATAGATAACATATGGACATTACTGGGATCCCTTCTCTCTGTATTTGCCAGTAATTTCAGCCTAACCTTTATCAGACTCTAGTGCATGTGTGTGATTTGCTTGTGTGACGTGCTACGCTAGAGCAGCCCACTCCATCGTTTTAAGTACTGCACTGCATTGCTTTCCCTAAGAATATCATAAACAACTTGAATAAAAGAAAGTCCTACCACTTTTGCCCTTCTCTTTGCAATTATCAAAAGGCTGAGTTCAGAATGTGTTTGAATAGTATTTATTGATTGATTTTTTTTTTCCCCCGAAGGTGTCAGACTGTTTGGATTGGAGCACACAGGGATGTAGGTTTTACCACTGTCCCCACTGGTTAATATGGTTAGTCTGATTAGCTAGTCAGTTTTTCCCTTTTTCTCTCACCGCTTCACTTACCACTTCATCTAGATCCTTTCAAATGTTCAGTAGAAGGCTTGAGTAAAGAATTCAACGTTTTCAAAATGATGTTGGATTGAACGAGTTCTGAGTGATGTTCTATAAACCAGGTGTTTACAAACTCTGGCATACAGGCCAAATCCTGCTTGTCCCCTGACTTTTGGACCAATCCACCCACAAGGTAAGAATGTATTTTACATTTTAAATGGTTGAGAAATGCCAAAAAAAGAGTAATGGTTTGTGACACAAATTCATATTTTAGTGTCCATAAATAAAGCTTAGTGGAACGCAGCCATGCCATATTGTTTAAGATTGCTTTTGTGCAATAGCAACAAGCTGAGTAGTTGTGGTAGAGACTATATGTCCACAATTCTAAAATATTTACTGTATGTCCTTTATAGGAAAAGTGTGATGAGATATAATTATCTTGTTGGAAGAAATTAGAAACAACTTCTCAAAATAGGCACTTTTTACTTCTAATACACCTCAAGATATTTCCCCAGATTTTGAAATTCAGAATAATTTGAATTCCTTGTCTACATCACCACTTCAGCCTCTGACCCTACTAACAGATTCCCCTAAAATCCTGTTTTAATGTCACCACCTTTTTTGACAATTTCAACACCCATAGGAAGATACAGAAACTTTTTGGCTCTTCACAGATGTGTCCATACCAGTTTTTTATGCTGTTCTTTACCACTTCTCTTGCTAAATACTTTGTTCCAGGAACAATTGTCTGTTTATTGCCTGGACACATCTGGTTTAGCTTTGCTTTGGTGCCTTTGAGCATTCTATTTCTGTACCAGAATATTTTTTCCTTTCTTTCCTTATGCATGATCTATTTATCTTTTAAGTGCATCTCAGTCTCTAACTCCTTCATAAAGCCAATCCTGACAACTTCATCTTACAGGAACAAGCCCGTCTCTGAGCTTCTAATACTTACTATCTCCACCACAATGACATAATCTCAGAACAATAGTCTTGGATTAAAAAATGAATTCAGAGCTTCATTAACACTGGTAAGAATATTAAATCTGGATCTCTGTTTAGACAAGAGACTCTCAGCAGCTCTGTAGTGAGCCTGCTGATGGGCCCAGATGGAGATGGTTGCTGATGCTCATGGACATGGCAGAAAAGAAAGATTATTGCCCATTAGTCTCCCCAAGCCACTGAAGGTAAGTCCTAGTTACCAGGACTCCACAGCATCTTCTACAGTGAAGAAGAGCAATCAATCTTGGGGTGCCACCATCAGACCATCCTACTTCATGTCTCAACCTCAAAAGGATGACACACTATAGAGGATAGTGACAACTGGCCCATTTGAATGAGGCTCTGCTTTGCAACCCACTGAGCAGTTGTGATTCACTATATCAAACCAACTTCCTAGTCTTGAGATGATTCAGATTCTGATTAACCTCATTTTCCTGTTATACGGCAAACATCAAAGCCAGGTCAAGGGATCATTGTGGAGACTATGAGAGTATGTATTTAGTGCATCCAGCACAGTTCCTGGCACAGACTGCATCCTGATTGTCATGAATATGCCAAAGAAAGGTTGGTAACTCTAAGGGCTGAAACTGCTTGAATATATGAAAAGCTCATTTTAGAAATTCTAGTCCTGAAAAGTTAAAAAAAAAAAAAAAAGTAAAAGAAGAAAACTACTAGGAGAAACATGCCGCCTTTGGAGAAAATTGTTTATCAATTTAATTCTTTAGAAACAGATGATTACATTGTGATATGCCCAGAAAAAACTTTCCTAACATAATTTTGTGCAGTATTTGTGTCGTAAAGGAAAAGACTGATTTTATCTTTCCTAAGATTTACTTTTCACATGAAAGAGGTAGTGAATTTAATAATACTTCATTCAGAACCCATTAAGATTAGGAGTAGAATAAGATAAACAAACCAGTCTTCAGAAAAATAATACAATTACTAGAGAAATAAAATAGAATGTGAAATGAAGATCAATATTTGGGGCTAAAGAAATTACTATAGTGCCCCCATTATCCACAGGGAATACATATCTTCCAAGACCCCCCGTGGATGCCTGAAACCACAGAAAATACTGAATCCTGTACATACTATGCACAAGTTTCTTTTTCCTTCTTCACAATTTCACAGATAGAAGATTCATTCTTATTGTAGATTTTAGCAACCTCAGCATACAATTTTTTTTCTCTCCTTACTTTGATAACTTTCACTTCTTCATTTAAAGTAAGCACATTACGACTTCTCTTTGGCATTTCCAAATTGCTAGCATCACTCCTCTTGTGCTTTGGGGACATTATTAAGTCAAATAAGGGTGACTTGAACACAAGCACTGAAATACTGTGATAATCGGTCTGATAACTTAGTCTGGTATTCAGTGACTGACGGGCAGTTAGCATCTATAGCGTGGAGATGCTGGACAATGGGATGACCTATGTCCTGGGAGGGACGGCATGCAAATTAAAACTTATGAATTGTATATTTCTGTGAATTTTCACTTAATCTGTTTGGACTGTGGTTGAATGAGGACACCTGAAACCGCAGAAAGTGGAACCACGGATAAGAGAGGACTACTGCGTAATAGTTTGTATTTAACAAAAAGTGTACTGTATTACCAATGTCCAGGTATCATTCAAGATGCATTATAAACACTGATCTATTCAAACATTATGATACCCTCTGAGGTAGCTCCCACTTTACAGATGACCAAATTAGAAAGATTAGAGTCTTTCTCATTAACTCCTTTCCAACAACACTCACTTTCAGGAGATCCTCCTAGTTCTGTTGTTTCTGTTGCCCACAGCACTGTTTGTTTTGTTCTTACCTCTCAAGTCTTATTTTCACAGTTCAAATGATCATCAAGTTTTATATGGACCTTTAGAACAATCTCCTCAATGGCCTTCTTTCTTCAGTGTTTCTTTGGAATAGCCATATCTACTAGCAGAACTATCTTTCTAAGATACAAATATAATCATGAAATTCCTTCCTTATAAATCTCTGAGTGTGTTTAGGAAGTATTTTCTTATAATGCAGAGTGGGCTGGTTGGGAGTGATTCATAGCTATTCTCATAGAATCCTGTATCACAACCATGGAATACAAAAAATTGCCAGGGAAATTTCTGAGCTCCCCACTAAAACTGTACACCCCTTGAAGGTATGAACTCCCTGCATTTCTTCATTGGCATGAATCACGCCCACTTCATTGGAGGCTTTCAGTAATAATTTTGCTAGATGCACTTTCCCTGCCTTGCTCCTCCACCCTGCTACTCCCATTCCTTGCTTAGAGGGTCAAGTCCAAACCCCATAATATAAGTAAAGTTCATTCACAGTCTGGTTCCGGTGCACCTTCCCCACCTTTGCCTTCTACAACTTCAGCCTGCAGATTCTGTGCTCCAGCCAAGCTGAGCAGACCCCTCGCTGTCCGGGTGGCTTCTTGTCTTCTCGCACCTCTGTGCTTTGGCATATGCTGTGTTTTTGCAGAAATGATTTTTGAAAGACTGGTGCTTTGTCCTGAATCCAGAACATTTTATAAGAGTGTTCCCCTATTACAAAGGGTCTTCAAAAAGTCCATGGAAAGATTCATGTTATATTTTAATTCCATTTTTCCACAAACTTTTTGAAGTCTCCTCATATAGTCACAAGATTTTTTAGTTAAAATTGCCTAGCAGCAATATTGTTTACTGAAATATCTGATCTATTTTTTTTTGAATGATAACCTAAACTCTGAGTACATTTAAGGTGGATGGGCCAAAGGTCTTAAGGGCACAGGCTCTAGAATCAGATTGCCTGATTCCATTTCTGACTCTGCCACCTCTGGCTGTGTGGCCTTGGAGAAGTAAGGCAGTTTTCTTTGTGCCTCAATAATCTCATCTGCAAAATGGAAGTAATACTAGACTTAACTCATAGGTTTGTTGTGAGAAATAAATAAATAGATGCACATACTAGATAACTAAATAACTTAAGTGGATAAGTAGATAAGTAAATGCTTAATAAATATTAACTATCATTGTTATTATTATTTTTTATCCCTGAGTCCTCTGATCTTTGTTCCTGGATTCATGGTACGTTAATAGAAATAGAGTCCTGATTGGGGAATAGGTTGGTGTAATGATTATATATTAACGAAACATGTTGGGATATATTTGAGAAGATAGGCTGTAGCCAGCTGATGGAAATGTGGGACTGAAACTCAGGCGAGACATTTAGGGCTGGAAACACAGATTCAGGAGTCATGTCATCCATGTGAAGTTAGTGTATGAGATCATGAGGGCACCCAGAGAGAGTGCAGAAAGAGAAGGAAAGGATTGTGGAAAGAATATCTGGAATCACCAACAGGCCCTTAGGTGTACAGAAACAAAGTTCAGAGGAGGCAGGAGAACTGTTTAGCAAGTTATATTAACCTGTACCTGGGATGGCACCCAGCACATAGCAGATGCTCCCAAATGGTGACTGATGGGGCAAACTTTTGTCCAGATCTGTGTCGCCACCTTGAATCTGTTCAGTAGAATGGAAGTAAACAGAGAAGATTTCTCTCTGGAAGTAAGTAGCTCATGTGTGCTTAACCTAAGCCAGAAAAGAGCAGGAATCGAGGATTAAAATTCTCAGATATAGATTAGAGTTGATTTATAGGCCAAAGCTAGTGTCAGAATCTAATGATGTTTGAAATCTAGTCTGTCAACCCCAAAATTAACAAATTAATCCCTTAATAGGGAATGAAGGACTTCTCTTTTTTTACTGCATACTTTTTTTTCTCAAAAATAATTGATTTTCATATGTGTTTTGAAAAGTGTGTTAAAGACAAATATGAGTGCAAATATTTTATGTAGAAAAGAACAGTGTGGCTGATTCCTATCTGTCCTCACTACTGTTCTACAAACTCTGAAAGAGTCTAATAATTACCAAAAGAGCCAGAGCTTACCATGTGCCAAGCCCTGGAACACATGCCATTTTGACAATGACAGCAGAGGAGTAAACAGAATTTCAGAAAGACCAAGTAATTTTCTCTAAGTCACACAGCAAAGTGATGAGTCTTAATTCTATCACCAGCCTGACTCCAAAATCTGTACTCTTAGCCACTGCTCTTTACTCTTGAAAAGGGTAAAGAACACAATAAAATAGCATGACCTTTAGTCTATCTGGCCCCACATTGGGCGTGATGGTGACCAGGTCTTTGCAAGTTACCCCTTAGCTAACTGATTGCTCATTATTTATGAAATAATTTGGCATGCTCATTTTACAAATAACTTAATATACTTCTTGAAGATTATAAAGATCTTATTCTGATATTTAAAATTTAGTCTACAGCTCATTGTTGACCATTTCTTAATCTAAACACCTCCCCATGATATTTTCATCACTCTAAGGCCTTCTGATTTAAACAGATTTTTTTTCCAAGGTAAGTGATTAAGTGAGAGCAAAACATGATGACTAATCAAAGATAAGTACCTGTAAAGTCATTCTTACCTACCGAATATTTTGCATATTAAAAAATAACACAATTCTATTGGTATGCTTAAAAATTCAAAAAAAGAGTCTTTTTTATGTAATAGGAACAGGATTTTCATGGGTAACTCTAGGTCAATTTTTCGAGATCCACTGAAAATCAGAATCTGTCCGTGGTACTTATTCTCTTAGTATTCTCCTCCTCTCGGCTGAAGAGAATAAAACAAAACAAAAAAGAAGCCCAGGCTTCTCTGCTGCTGCCTAGGTCAGTCAGCACCACTGGTTGAAGAAGAACCCTTCTCCAGCTGTGGCTACCCACAAAGCTGTAGTGCTGTGATGGAGTCACAGGATTATGCCAAGTGCAGCCTTTTGTGCAGTTCTGTCAACAACACTGAGAAATTTGGGGCAGAGTGAGACTCTGAGTGAGACTGTGGTAGGATATTCTGAGGTGGCTGAGAGTGGAAGCAATCATTTCTTTAAAAGCTGGTATGCGCTAAAGCTGAGAGGTCAAATAAGTTTTAATTTTCATGTCAACTCTGACTAATTGATGGCGACTGCTGGGAACAATGTGTTGACAAGAATTCTAAACCTACTCAGGCCTCAGGCTGTGAGAAGGCTGTAATTAACCTATGTCTGTCACACGAATTAGAAGGGAAAGGAAAAGAATGATGTTCAAGTAGATATTTACTAACTTCCTGCTAATGGAAGGGACAGAAATTTGCTCAAGGCTACAGAAGGAATGAAGAGGTGTGCAGTCCTCAGTGGAACTTAGATTTCTAGGGGTATAGTCTGTATGTCAGTGTGGACAAATAATAATGTATATTTAATGCTCTGTATAGGACAGCCAATGTTTTGAAATTGTCACACTATTTGAAGCATTTTAACGTATTTAATCCTCATAGCCTTCCTGTGAAGTTGGTATCATTATCATCTCTATTTTATACATGACTAAATGGGGGCAGAAAAGGATTAATTAATTTTCCCAGGTTCTTGCTTACAGAAACTCACAGAGTAGGATGTTAGCACAGGCAATCTGATTAAGACCTTGAATCTTAATATTATAGTACAAATCTTCCATTTGTACTGTTTTCCTGTATGTTAATTGTTGACAATTAGAAGAGCATCAAATTCACCTACAATGCTGAGGAGAGCCAGGTTCCTTCCCTCCTACGGTGAGATTTTCCTACAGTGGATTTGCTTTCTCCAGAGTAAGAAGCAGCTTTGCCTGTATTTCCTGTCATACCTTTTCCAAGGGCTTTTCTGCCCCATTGAAATCTCTGCCTAGGGCTATCATCAGGCCCCTTGGTAAGTTCCATTTGCAGTTACCACCAGCTGAACCACTAATTCCAGGGACAGGTGAATGGATGGCTATGGTATCAACCAGGAATCTCAGTGGCAGCTTTGACACTCAGAGTCATGACATTTGCCACACTGAAAATTGAGGCTGCAGGGCTCATCTCCCTTGGACGAGCTGTATGTTCTTTCATAACTCCCCTGGGAGGACTGAACCTCAGCAAGAGGAATGGAGGTGAAGGATAAAGACCTTCCTGGCGAGAAAGATCATTAACCATTGGCAGATTTTCCTGGGAGACTTGAAACATTCTCCCCCACAGCTCTGGGGACAGCACTGGGGAGGTTGGCGGTGGATAATTTGGCCAAGGCTGACTGTGTGGGGTCTCACCCTTTCTCCAGTATGATTCACAATTAACCTCACTGCTCTTCACATTGGAAGGGAGTGCACACAACTCTGTGGATGTTTCTGTTAAATCAAGGAAAATGATTTTCTGAAAAGAAATACTTTCCAACTCAATTATTTTCATGTAGGAAGATTAGCTCATTTCAGTTCCAAACCTATGTAGTGAAAGGAAGTAAATTCAAGAAAAACGAGCAAGTGGCTGCTCAGCTATCTCTTTTGATCGTCTTATTTAGTTGCTTGCTAACGGCTGTTACAGAGAAACTGCATCTGTCAAGAGTGCAGACTGGAGAAGCAGGTAATCAGTCACAGAGTTACCCAGTTTCAGATCTCAATCCTCAGCCCTGCTCTTTGCAGAATTCTGATGTCATTTATCTATTTTCTCCACTTTAAGATGAAGATATCAGAGTCAACACAATTCCGTGAAGGAACTGTAATCATAATAAGTTATGCAGAGTGTGAATTGTGTTAAATGGCATAGTATATGTATTATAAGGGACGGCCCAGGAGGTTGGGATGATCGGACAACTTTTGTCCTCCCATGATTCTCTCCTGTCCCCTCCCATCCATTCTACACTCTTTGCTCTGAGAGAGTGGGCACAGGTGAAAAGAACTTTCTTGCTTCAGTCTTTCAGGTCCCTGATTCAGCTCACCCTCTCCCCTTCCTTCTCTTAGTAAAACACTTGAAAGCCATTCAGACTGAGTTGTAGGTAAGGTCTGATACAGCTTAGGGAACAACTACTTGTTTTTGCATGAGTTGTGCTTAGCGGTGTTTCTGTCTTCTCAATGACACACTGGTCTGGAGAGTTAATCTCCTGTCTGAGTTCTCGTCTTGGTAACCTCAGCCCTTCTCTGACCCAGCTCCTCCCCACTGCATCCCGCACCTCGGTTCTCTCAAGGAATTAAATTCTGGCACTTAGTTACAGAAAGAAATAATCTGAACAACCATATGCTGACAAAATTGTGTGATGCTAACCATCTGCTTGGACTATTCAATAGTACTTTCTCCTGGATTGTGTTGGAAGTTCCCCCTGACTGGCAATGCTGCATGTCAGCTTTATGTTAGAGTCCCTCTCACCCTACAGCTGTAGCGGTTTTATAAGTGTGTGGGTATAAATTCTAGGTCCCATCCCCCTCCCTGAGTAACTGCAGGATTGAGCTGTGAGCCAAAATCCAATGGATACAAAGTCATTTTTTCTTGTCAGAGTCTCTAATAGCCTCTACAATGCATGAATGGTGAATTATTAGTTGACATGAACTTGGAAGAATAATTGATCCAATTGATTACTCCTTACTAAAAATATTTTCTTCACTGCGTTTCCTACCACTCAGTCTATGTCACTAGTTGTTTCTTCCCAGTCACTTTTGCTGGTTCTTGACTTCAAATAGTAGCTTAGTCCTTAGAATTCTTCTCTTTTTTTAACCCTCTTGCTGTTCTCACCCAGTCTCGTGGCTTTGAATACTGTCTGTATACTGTGAGTCATAAATATGCACATACCGTTCAGACCTTTCCCCTGAACTCCAGATTGGACATTGAATTGCCTACTGACATCTTTACTCATGTGTCTAACCGACATCTCAACTTCAACATGTCCTCAAACTAAAGTAATCTCTACCTCTCACCTTGGCCTATTCCAACCTCTCCTGTGAGTCTTCTTTATTTCATTTAATTGCAACTTCATATGTCTAGTTGCTCAGTCCCCAAATCTTGGCAACATCTCTGGTAGATAATCTGGCCATCATTACTTCATCCCTCCACCATCAACAGGTAGAATCTATGTCTCCATGAGAAGAATGTGGTAGATGTGATATTGTGGAACTTCCAAACCAAGTTTGAAGAGGACAGGCAGCTTCTTCCTCCCTGTTGAAGTCAGTTACCAAGTAAATCTCAGACCACCTTGAGACCACCGTAATGTGGTAAAGCCTAAGCTGACCACATGGAAAGACCAGGTGGAAAAAGATACTCAGCTACCATTGCCGTGGTAGCCAACCCCAGCTGAGGTGTCAAGTACATAAGCACAGGGGTCATCTTGGACACCATGTAGAGTAGAACTGCTCACAGCAGTTCATGAACTGAACCCAGCCCAGAACATGACAAAGTTTTTTTTTAAAGCCAGTGAATGTTGTTTCCCAGCAGTACGTAATGAAAACATCCTTGACTCTGTTCTTTCTCTCACAGTCCACATCCAATTAGTCAACAATATTGTTGGCTCTACCTTTAAAATATATCTATAACATAACCTTTTTTTTTTTTTTTTCTTTTTAAATCTCGGCTGCAAACACTTTCTCTGCATCACCACAATCTCTTACCTGATTTCCTATGGTCCACCTTCACTCCTCCACATTCTATTCTCAACATAAAACTAATGTGGCCTCTCAAAATGTAAGTCTTGTCATGGTTCTCCTCTGGTTAAAACATTCCAAAGGTTCTCTATTTCACTCAGAGTAAAAGCCAAATACTTCAAAGGTCTACGAGGCTTTACACCATTTGGTGGCCCCCTTATTTCCCTGCCATTATCCACGCACCTCCTCCTGGCCTCCAGGTTTGCTTGACTCTGCTCCAGAAACATTGGCCTTCTTGCTTTTTCTTGAACACATGGCATGACATACTTTTGCTTTAGGGCCTTTTGCTAGCTGGTTCCTCTACGTAGAATGCTTCCTCCAGGTGTCACCTTACCTGCTCATCACCTCCTTCAAGTTTGCTCAAATGTCACCTTCACTGACCACCCTTTTCAAATTTGTTATACTTCTTGTCTCACCATTCCCAATCCCTCTTTCCTCACTTTATTTCTTCTATGACATCTACTACCTTCTAACATATAATTAATTTTCTTTATTTTTTAAAATTTTTTAGTTGCCTTGTATTTGAAGCAAGGTCAGGGATTTTTGTCCATTTTGTTAATTGATGTCTCCTCAGTGACTAGATAAATGTCCAGCAGGTGCTTAAATAATTAGTTAATGAATAAGTGACTAAATTATCAAATTTGTTTTGACATACTTATTTCGTCTTTCATCTCTCTGCCCCCCAATTTGATCTGTCTCTAAAATTTGGCTCTCTCTTGGCACCTAAGTTCTAATGGCTACCATCCCAATATCCCTAATGGATCTAGCAGACTGGATTGCCCGGCTGCCTTCCCCTGACTTTTCCAGTCAACATCTGAGGACTTATGCTTTGTTTTGCATCTTGGTCTATGACTAAGGGACTTGTAACCCATTGACTGTCCCCCTACTTGTCGACTCTGTCCAGCCAGACTGAGTACAGATGGTCTAATAACTGTCTGCCCACATTGTACTTCACCTACCTGTAAAGCTAGTCTTTCTTTCTCTTATTCAGTATTACATTTACACAAAAAATATATTTGCTTTTTCAGTTAAAATGGATGCTTGATATTTCTTATTTCTTTCATTATATTTTTACGGTATTTTTGTTTTGTTTTGTTTTGTTTGCCAAATGTTTCAACTTTTCTACACTCAATTTAGTTTATATTTTCAAATGCTGGTTATATAATGTTTCTTTTCTCAACACTCTAAAAAAGAGATTTGCTATATAAAATAGGGGTAATAAAGAGTAAAAAAAATGAGGAAAAAAATAATCTTCAGCAAATCAAAAAATTAGAAGTTACAATTCTATTTAAATGCTTCCAGAACTCTCACAATATCATAATAGTATCTTCACCACTGACATTGTAGGTAGGTTTAGTAAGAATAGTATTTAAGATACCCACAGCAGTTGCTAAGCAATTCATGTCAAAATGCTATTTCACGCAGTATTATCTGTATTTTGTGGGTCATCTCCATTTCCTTTTCAAATTCAGCTATTGGCTGGTGTATCACATTCTTGAAAAGTATATTCTGATACATTTACTGTTGTATCATTACCGTTTCCATTAGCTGTCCTGCATTGATAGGTTCCCTCTGTTGAGAGTTAGAAACGCATCACCTATCTCCCTTTTCCTGTCATGTTCCATGTTCTACGTATGAAAGATATGACCAGGGCTTTAATCTATGTTCCTATTTGTAGCCCATGTACACTATGCCCTTTTAAAACAGCAGCAGCAGCAAAGCAGCTGAATTACAGCTTTAAATGCAATGGGGGACAATTCTTGTCAGGCAGGTGCCATTGTCTTATTACTGACTCACTACTCTGTAGTCACAGCTGCCAGCACTTCACATTCCTGATTACTTATTTTATCGCACCACTTAAAGGCTCATAAATTTTGACTTTTTTGTTTTTGAAGATTAGGTGACTTCAGCTGCTCCCTCTGCACCCTGCTCCTTGAATGTCCCTCTGCACGCTGAGCTCCTCCTGGTGGCATTCCTGACAGGCCACTTCCAGCAGTTAGCTCTGGTAGTAACTGCGTCTCCACACAGGGCTGCTGGACAGCACTGAACTGTGAGACTAATGCCAATGAAGTTGCCCTTTTAGAAAATTAACTCTTCTAATAACCATGGTGACTAAAGGAGTCTAGTTCTAAAGATGAAATGCTGTGTCTGTCTAACGGGCTTTACCCAATACTAAGCACAAGAAAAACCTTATTTTTGCCTGCATGAGTGCTTTTGTGTAATGTTTATCACTTACCACTGGAAAAATCTTATTTTTAAATATATCCTCTTTTTGTTGTTATAAAGTTCTCCTTAAAGAAAAATGGTATGAATTATTAAATTCACAAGAAAAATATCATCCATACTCCCACCACCAAAAGACAATTATAGTTAATTTTTGTTCTATTATTTTCCTCTGCATATGTTTTATTTGCTAAATAGTTTTGACCATGATGTTCACATAACTTTGCTTTTTTCTCTAATCAAATACTAAACCCTTTTCCATGTCACTTTGGACACTTTGTGAATATTCCTTCTGATAGATGCACCATACCCATTATTGCTTAATATTATGGTAAGATCAGATTATTCACTATTATAAATGAAACTGCAGAGAACATCTTCAGAATTTCATATTTTATTACATTTTAAAAATATTTAGGATTATCTCCTTAGATATACTTCAAAAGATGGAATCACCTAGTCAAAAGATATGAATATTTTAAGATACTGTATAGAGTTTGAAGGAAAGAAAAAATAAACTCACTAATGAAGAACATATTCCTGACTTTCACCTCCAGATGAGACAGTAAATTGCAGAATCCCAGAATGTAAAAAATGAGAATAAACTAATAAATGTTTTAATCAGAGTCTTTCGTTTCCTATGACCAAACTGGTCTTAAAAGAGGTTGAACCCTCTTACACTGTTGGTGGGACTGTAAAATGGTGCAGCCATTATGGAAAACAGTATGGAGGTTCCTCAAACAACTACAAACAGAGCTGTCATATGACCCAGCAATCTCTCTGCTGGGTATATACCCAAAGGAGTGGAAATCATCATGTCAAAGGGATACCTGAACTCAGCTCTATTTCTGGTAGCCAAGAGTTGGAACCAACTTAAATGTCCATCAACAGACAACTGGATAAGGAAAATGTGGTATATATACTTAATGGAATACAACTCTGCCACAAAAAAGAGTGAAATACTGCCATTCACAGCAACATGGATAAACTTAGGGAAAATTACTTTAAGTGAAATAAGCCAGGCAGGGAAAGAGAAATACTGTATGTCCTCATTCATAAGTGAAAGCTAAAAAAGAAAGAAAGAAACAAACAAACAGCAAACAATTACAATAATATGTTGAACTTTCACTTTCGAAAGGAGAGAACAGAACTGGGGTTACCAGAGGTGGAGGGAGTGGAAATTGGTGAGGGATTGGGGGAGGGACATGGGAAGTGACTGCATTGTGTAAAGTTGCAGGTACTGTTTGTCCTGATTTGAGCATCACATATTGTGCACAGGTATGGATATTCAATGTGGTACCTCACAGATAGGTACAGTCAATTATGTTTCAATAAAAAAAATTGAAAAAAAGAGGCCAAATTGCTTATAATCATATAGCTGGTAAGGACATGTAATACCAGATACACAACTTGGTTGCAGCTTTCCTAACTTCTAATCCAGTGCTTCGTCTAATGACCACTGAAATCTTTTCAGGACTGAGTGATCCTGACACATAAGAGATATTTTGCCAGAAAAGGAGATATTTCAAATAAATATTAAAATATAAACTATGTAGCATCTTAGTGTCATTTTAGTGTCATTTTCAAACAAGCCCGTGTCCTTTGATTTCTTTCATACAGTAAACGTAAACAAAATGGATGACAACTCTTAGACCTGGAAAAAGATTCCTGAGTATTCTGATATTTAACAGTAGCAATAAGAATGAATTATCAATCATGTTATTTCACAAGAAAGAAATTCTGAAAGTTTAATAGTTAATTAACTTCCAAAAGAATAAATTTTTGTGTGAAGTGTTCATCATGCACAGCCAACTGCTAAACTAGTGAGACTGTGTTGTCTTTTTTCCCTCTTCCGTCTAGAACTGGAAAAAGGAGGCATTTCTAGCTTCACTCCTAGTACTTAAACTCAGTCAAAGAATTATTCTCAGAAAGACACCACATAATTTATGTATTTTTTATAAATAAAACCATGGACTATTTACTTATTATTATATTTAAAGCCAGCCAAAGCTAAAAAACCTATAAACTTCACTTTTCTTCTGTGCAGAATCTGCTCATAATTAACATTTAAGAAAATCTTATTATACCCTAACATTTTCTATTGCCTTTTAATTTGTGATAGGTATTTTCAAACTTTAATCAACCAGAGGAAAATACATTCCCATAAAGGTAATAGAATTAGCTAATTTTGTAAAATGATTTTACGTGGTTAAAAAAAACTGTCATGCACAAAGCAAGGATGAGACAAGATGACAGAGGAGACAGGTCTGTTGGGTCTCTCATTAGTCCAACCACATCCATCTATATTGTCAATATTCGTCTCTCTTATTTTCCACTCCTCATTCTGTACGGACTGAATTTTCTACATCTTGACAATTTACTTGTTTCTATTTATTTCAGTTGTTAGAAGATAAACAGTCTGTTTTCCCTAAGCATCACTGAATGTGTTATGAGTGTGTTACAGAAGAACCCTGGCCTGCAGTGATTGCAGGTGCTTTAGAAGAGCAGTCACGGAGGGGGGGACAAAGGGTTCTAACTGCTGGGGAATGGGCGTAAAAAGAGGAACTTCCATTAATCGTACACAAGCCAGTCCTTAAATAGCACTCTCCACTGTACTTAAAAAAATAAGACAAAACACCAAAAACTTAAAATTGAAAGAGGAAAAATACAGAATGATTTTAGGGTTGGAGGCAGGAAACGTGGGTCCCAGTCCTCGCTCTGAGATTTCCTGGCTGGTTGCTCACTCTGTCCAAACCTAGATGTTGTCCCTTGCAGGCTTAATTGGCCTTGTTAAAAACAAGGAGTTTCCCTTCTCTTCTTTTTCATTTGGGCATTTACTTTAGAAATCCATTAACTGGAAGTACTTCCTCCTCTTTTTGAAATGTATATAAATCTGTTTGAAGACTAGATTGACATATTGTCAGCTTTATGACCCAGGAATGTCTTTCCCCTGGACCTGGGAGCTATCCTTTGGAAATGTAAACATCAAGGGAGACAGCATTCCCATCATCCCGTTTCTGTGGGGGACAAGGAGGAGCCTAAGTGGGCAGCTTGCTCCAAATTGTGAAATTCCTTCCATGAGGATATAAGAAGTTTGTTTTTTTTCTGGATGAAGTTAGCAGCTAACATAAACAGTCACCCTAACCACCAGGTAAAGTCATGATGACCTATCTGTGGCAAATGGTGCTGTGAAGTCCTCTTACTCAATGTTTTGTTATTTATCTTGAAAACATGTATGTCATGGGATGTATCTGTTTAACTACATGAAAAGGTGAGATTTCTTTCCGTCTTTGATCTCTTAACCATTGCCTGTGATGTGCACCACATTCTGGTTTAATGCTTATTCAATAATGTAACTGTTTTCTTTCTATACTGTCTTTGTGGAGAGGATTTCTGGGCTGGTAAAATATTTTGTTTTAATTATATTTCTCCAACAGTACAATGAGAGGCAACACTATAACATTAAAGATTTTTCAGTTTGATTCACTTAGAGACTTGATTCATTAGAAATCCTTTAGACACATTTCAATTTCTTTTGTGCTTATTCATGGGAAACATATCTTGAATAAATGGGGAGCTTGAAAAGGTAGAGGTGATATGAGCCCTTGGTGAGAAAAAAGGAGTAAGATAATTGTTCAAAATTAAAAACAACAGACTTATAAATTTATCTCAGTCTCTGAGCACCTCACCTTGGAAGCCCAAGGCCCAAAATTCTCTACCAAGGACTGTTCTAAAACAAGATGTAGGTCACTGGATCTAAAGACAAAAACACTGCCAACAAAATGAGGAAAACACTGACAATGAAGATACTGCAACTAAGAGCAAGTAAGGGCATTGCCCTTTGGAAGATAAAACTCACAAAGCATCTTCATTACAGGCAGGGAACACTTGCCTAATGACCCAGGAACGTGAGATGCACACCTTCTTATTAAGCTCTGGTAGGGACCAGCACTGTTACTATCTGTGTTCTAACCCCAATGCCCCATCATGCAAACCACGAAGCACAGAGTGAGATGCAAGGAGTATATAGCATAAAAGGCCATAACACAAGTCCTGCTGACAAGGAGATCTTTGGTACAGCAGAAAACCCTGTTTTCATATATGGAAGAAGGCAACTATTTCAAGACAGGCTTCAGTTACTAAAGTGCAGTAAAATCAACAGCTAGAAAAAATCAGTTGCATGTCTTCATTTGTACCTGCCAGCTGTAAGGATGAGGTGGAATTTCAGCCTCTTTTATCTCATGCTAGGTTTACCATTCCTTTTCTATTTCTCTTCATCCCAAAGGAGGAGGAGTATTAAATAGCAGGTAATGTGTTCACTATGTAAAAAGTTGTAGACGTATAGGCATGGTCTTTTTCTTCTGGTCCTTGGGGCTGGGTGGACAAGCCAGCCAAGGGATCAGCCCACTCTTGCTTTCTGTCTCCTCCAAGTATGCGGTCATGTGGGTAATTTGAACCTAGGCCTGCTCTGTAGCTCTAGCCACATGGAACACCATTCTTTAAATTTTATGGAATAATAAATTCATCACAGGATGTCACAGGCTGGTAAACTGCTTTGAGAGAAGCAGAAAGGAATTCTGTGTGGCTTGCTCTACTGCAGTTTATCCTTGGCTTTTATGGAAAGACTTCACAAGAAAAATTGATCAGCTTTAAAACTCTGTGTGTGTGTGTGTGTGTGTGTGTGTGCATGTGTGAGTGTGTGTGTGTGTGGTGTAAATGCTACTTAGGGTGCTCCCTGCTATGCTGTTTAGATGATTTCATATAAAAGTCTGTATAATAATGTTCTGTCAGAGGACAGAGTTAAGAGAGAAAATAGTTCCTTCTCACATATTCGTGTACTTTCTTCTACTACATGGTTACATAAATTACCACGCTCTCCTTCTTGCCTTGACTGCCAGGAATCTTGTAGCTAAGTTTGTTGCTCACATGTAATATCTTGTCATTGGACAAGTTTTCTTGGTCGAATTAAACCTATGTCTGATCCCACCTGCCCACCCCTTCCTCATTTCCCAACCAATTCTTGGCTCTTGATCCTTTCCTCTTTTTAAAAATTGGCTGTGTGGCGTTGCATCCTTTTTTATGATAAACTACCTCAAATCAAACAAACAGAAGGGTAGTCTTTCAAACAACTTGAAGACGAACAACATAGATCACAAAGAGATGGAATCTCAGCATTAAGGAACTGCACCATCTAGTCTCCCTCCACCCCTACCATGTTTTCATATGCAAGAAGATATTCATGGATACTCATGCATTAAAAACATAACAGAAAACTGCAAATAGGCCATTCTTTGACCTAGCAAAGAATTGCCTGCTGCAGAACTATTTTAATGGGTATTATGTCAGCATTTCTTTAAACATTTTAAATGAAAAGGTCTATAAATTACATTTGCTTAGTGTTAAAATATGAGTGACATACTATAAGTAAAAGTAATATTTTTTTAAAAAACAATTCTTCTTAAGAGAGTTATAGGAAACCAACCTATTTATTTGATTGTGTGAATTTTAGCTACGTCATCATAGCTAAAGCCTCATTTAAAATAACCTCCTCAGCCAGCCAGCAGAACCGCATGTCTCCATGCAGCCCCCTCACCCATGACTTTGGACCCAGGCAGGGGGAAGCTCCAGGCCTCACTCCGGCACCCTGAACTGGCACCACGCAGGTGAGCCCCTTGGCAACAGCTAGCCAGAGGAACCACACAGCTTCATGCAGCCGCTTCACCCCACCACCTTGGACCTAGGTGGTTGGAGCTCCAGGCTCCACACCAGCACCCTGAACCGGCACTGTGCAGGTGAGCCCACCAGTGCCAGCCAGCCAGCAGAACTGTATGGCTCCACGTGGCCCCTCATCCTGCCTCAGACCCAGCAGGGAGCACCAGCCTATGTATCCGACCTACCGAGTTTGTCCCAGTAGAACTCCATGCACTAGGGGCTCATTCTATGACCATAGAGTCTCGGACAGGAGCCAAGTTGGTTTAACATAACCACCACCACACCTACTGTCAAGCAAAGACAGTTCACCCCCCACAGTAGCAACCAAGACTACTCCACAGCCAACCTCAGTGTAATAGAAGAAGCAACCCTCCTATCAAATGATCAAATGTTTGTACTTCTAGTGAAAAATGTTTGTACTTCTAGTGAAAAAACACTAGAAGTACAAACAAACAAGAAGAAATGACACCACCAAAAGGATACAGTAACGCCCCAACGTCAGACTCCATGGAACAGGGAATCCTTGAAATGTCTGAAAAAGAATTTCAAGCAATGATCTTAAGAAAACTTGAAGAAATAAAGGAAGACTCAATTAGAGAACACAATGAAACAAGAAAAAAAAAAACATCCAGAATATGAAGGAAGAAATCTACAAAGAGAGTAATACCATAACAAAGAGTGTAGCAGAACTTCTAGAAATGAAAGACTCACTCAACAGAATAAGAAACATGACTGAGAGCTTGAACAGCAGGGTAGAGCAAGCAGAAGAAAGAATTTCAGAGCTTGAAGATGGCCTTTTTGAAATAACTCAGGCAGACAAAAAAAAAAAAAGGAAAAATGAATTAAAAATAATGAGGAAAACCTAAGAGAGATAGCAAATAATCTCAAGCACTCTAACATCCAAATTGTGGATATTCCTGAAGGGCAGAAGAAGGGGAATTGTATCAAAACCTACTCAAGGAAATAGTAACAGAATACTTTCCAGATGTAGGGCAAGACACAGACCTTCAGATCCAGGAAACTCAAAGGTCCCCAGACAGATTCAACCCAAAAAGATCCTCCTGAAGACATATTATAGTTAAATTCTCAAAGCTAAAAGACAAAAAGAGAATTCTATAAGAAGCAGGAGAAAAGTGTCAGGTCACTTATCGGGGAGCCCCCATCAAATTAACAGTAGACTTCTCAACGAAAACCATACCGGCAAGAAGTAAGTGGAATGATATAATCAAAATACTAAAAGAAAAAAACTGCCAGCCAAGAATTTACCCAGCAAGGCTTTCCTTCAGAAATGAGGGAGAAATAGTATATTTCCCAAACAAACAAAAGTTGTGGGAATTCACCACCACATGATCAGCCCTGCAAGAAATTCTCAAGGGAGTCATTCATCTGGAATCTGAATAAAGGTGACCATCATCACGAATATACAAGAAAGAGCAAACCTCACAGGTAAAACAAAAATGCCAGCAAGAAAGAGAAAAAAGCTAAATCATTCCACCTCAAATTCCCAACTCACATTGAAGAAGAAAAATAAAAAGGGAAATAATGATCAAAAGATATTTAAACCACCTGAACAAGTAGCAATTAAATGACAGGAATTAAACAACACTTCTCAATAACTACTCTAAATGTGAATGGGCTAAATTCCCCATTCAAAAGACACAGACTAACTGACTGGATTAAAAAGATAGACCCAAGTATATGCTGTCTTCAAGAGACCCATCTCACCTGTAAAGACACTCATAGACTAAAATTGAAGGAATGGAAAAAGATATACCATGCAAATGGAAACCAAAACCAAGCAGGAGTAGCTATTCTTATATCAGACGAAATAGACTTTAAACCAAAAAACATTAAAAAAGACAAAGAAGGCCATTATATAAGGATAAAGTCAACTATCCAGCTAGAAGACATAACAATCATAAACATGTATGCACCCAATAGTGGAGCACCCAAATATATTAAGCAAACACTCTTACACCTAAAGAAAGAGATAGGACCTGATACATTGATAGTGGGTGATCTGAATACCCCTCTCTCAGTATGGCACAGGACTTCCAGGCAACAAGTCAACAAAGAGACACAGGATTTAATCTACACCCTAGACCGACTGGACTTGGCAGATATGTACAGAACATTTCACCCAACAGCTAAAAAATACACTCTCTTCTCATCAGCTCATGGAACATTCTCCAGGATAGACCACAAATTAGGTCACAAATCTAGTCTCAGCAAATTTTAAAAAATTGAAAGCATTCCAACAATCTTTTCAGACCACAATGGACTAAAACTGGAGATAAACAATAAGCAAATCACTGGAAACTATACAAATGCATGGAAAGTAATAGGCTCCTGAATGACTTGTGGGTCCAAGAAGAAATTAAACAGGAAATCAAAAAATTTATAGAAGCTAATGAAAATAAAGATACATCAGACAAACACTGGTGGGATACTGCAAAAGCAGTACTAAGAGGCAAATTTATTGCAGTAAATGCATATAACAGAAAAATGGAAAGATTCCAAATAAACGACCTAACACTACACCTCAAAGAATGTGAAAAACAGCAACAATCCAAACCTAAAGTTAGTAGATGGAAAGAAATAATTAAGATCAGAGCAGAACTAAATGAAATAGAGACCAAAAAACAATACAAAAGATTGACAAAACTAAAAGTTGTTTTTTCAAGAAGATAAACAAAATTGACACAACATTAGCTAGCTTAACAAAAAAAGGAGAGAGAAGACCCAAATAACAAAAATCAGAAATGAAAAGGGAGACATGACAACTGACACCACAGAAATACAAAGAATCATTAGAGACTATTATAAACAACTGTATGACAACAAATTTGAAAATCCAGAAGATATGGATAAGTTTCTAGACACATATAAATTACCAAGACTGAACCAAGAAGAGACAGAAAACCTGAACAGACCAATAACAAGCAAGGAGATTGATGCAGTAATTAGCAATCTTCCAACAAAAAAAAGTCCAGGTCTGGATGGCTTTACAGCTGAATTCTATTAAACTTTTAAATAGGAGTTAATACCAATTCTCATGAAACTATTCCAAACAGTTGAAACAGACGCTACTCTCCCTAACTCATTCTATGAAGCCAACATAACTGATACCAAAACCAAATAAAGACACAACAAAAAAAGAAAATTATAGGCCAATATCCTTGATGAACCTAGATGCTAAAATCCTGAACAAAATATTAGCAATTAGAATGCAGCAACATATTAAAAAAATTATACACTATGATCAAGTGGGATTCATTCCAGGGATGCAAGGATGGTTCAACATACAAAAGTTAATAAATGTGATATATCACATCCACAACCTCAAGGACAAAGAACATATGATTATCTCAATAGATGCTGAAAAAGCATTTGACAAAATTCAACATTCCATCATGATAAAAACTCTCAACAAATTAGGTATAGAAGGAAAATAACTTAACACAATAAAAGCCATTTATGACAAGCCCACCACCAGTATTACTCTGAATGGGGAAAAACTGAAGGCTTTCCCCTTAAGGACAGGAACAAGACAAGGATGTCCACTCTCACTACTTCTATTCAACATAGTACTGGAGGTATTAGCTACAGCAATCAGGCAAGAGAAAGAAATAAAGGGAATCCAGATTGGAGAAGATGAAGTCAAACTTTCCCTTTTTGCAGATGAAATGATACTATATGTGGAAAAACCTAAAGACTCTATCAAAAAACCCATAGAGCTGGTTAATAACTTCAGTAATGTTGCAGGATACAAAATAAATGCCCCCCATACAAAGGTGAACAAGACCCGAGAAAGATCTACAGAGTGCTACAAAGGCACCCAGAGAGACCGGTCGTCTGTGCCCAGCAGAAACCTGGTAGACTTCCTGGGTGAGGCGGTGCTGAGCAGGGTCTTGAAGGCCCAGCTGATAGACGAAGGGTGCAGAAGACACACCCCAGCCCAGCACAGTGTGCACAGAGGGGGGAGACGTGTGGCCAGGGAGGCGGAGACTCGACAGAAACCACACACCTGGTGGGGTCGCCACTGCACAATCTAACAGCCTGGGCCAGAGCACACGGAACGGGGAGAAGTCCTGTACAGAAAGTGAAAGCTCAACAGAGATCACACACCCTGTGGTACGTGATCCACCAGCCCAGCAGAGTACAAGCTGACCAGAAAGGTGGATTCCCGGAGAAGCCCAAGACCCGAGGCAACCACACACACAAGACACTAGAGGCCAACTGAGCAGTCACAGCGGGAGCCATACCAAATTGGCAACCACAGCAACATCCTAGTTAGTCATTAGTCTCAAACTGGTGGACTGTGAAACCCCCTGCCACAATGAATAAACACCAAAAAAAAGACACCAGAAATACAAAAAATCAAGAAAGTACACCACCAAAAGTTAATAAATCTCATACTCTAGATCCTATAGAACAAGAAGCCCTTGAAATAACTGACAAGGAATTTCGAGTGATAATTCTAAGGAAACTGAATGAGATACAAGAAAACTCAGCTAGACATCATGATGAAATGAGGAAAAGTATACAGGATCTGAAAGAGGAAATATACAAGGAAATCTATGTCCTGAAAAAAAATGTAGCAGAACTTGCTGAACTGAAGAAGTTATTCAGCGAAATAAAAAACACAACGGAGAGTTTAACCAGCAGGCTTGTCGAAGTTGAAGAGAGAACCTCTGAACTTGAAGATGGGCTGTTTGAAATAACACAAGCAGACAAAAAGAAAGAAAAAAGAATCAAGGACATGGAAGAAAATCTGAGAGAGATATCAGACAACCTCAAGCGCTCAAATATCCGAGTCATGGGTATTCCAGAAGGGGAGGAAAATGGAGATTCCATTGAAAACATATTCAACAAAATAGTGGCAGAAAACTTCCCAGGTATAGGAAAAATCACAGATCTTCAGATCCAGGAAGCTCAATGATCTCCAAACGTATTCAACCCAAAAAGGCCTTCTCCAAGACATGTCATAGTCAAATTGGCAAAACTCAGAGACAAAGAGAGAATCTTAAAAGCTGCAAGAGAGAAGCGTCAAATCACCTATAAGGGAGCCCCAATCAGGTTAACATCAGACTTTTCATCACAAACCCTAAAAGCTAGAAAGGAATGGGATGATATTTTCAAAATACTAAAAGACAAAGATTGCCAGCCAAGAATACTCTACCCTGCAAGGCTATCCTTCCGAAATGAGGGGCAAATAGTATATTTCTCAGACAAACAAAAACTGCGGGAGTTCACTACCACACGACCACCCTTACAAGAAATCCTCAAGGGAGTACTGGGTTTGGTTCCTGAAAAATAACTACCACTGCCATAAAAACCCAAGAAAAATCTAAACCCACTAGTACAATAAAAATGGCATTCATGAAGAGAAAACAAGCTAACAAAAACACTATCTACAACCTAAGGAACCAACAAACAAAGAAACCAAACAGTAAATCAGAAAGCAAGGAACAAAAGACACCTAAGACAACCAAACAACCAATAAAATGCTAGGAATAAATCAACACCTTTCAATAACAACTCTTAATGTTAAAGGCTTAAATTCCCCAATTAAAAGACACAGACTGGCTGACTGGATCAAAAAGCAGGACCCAACTATATGCTGCCTACAGGAGACCCACCTCACCCATAAAGATTCACACAGACTAAGAGTGAAAGGATGGAAAAAGATTTACCATGCAAACAGAAAAGAAAAATGAGCTGGAGTGGCTATTCTTATATCTGACAAAATAGACTTTAAACTAAAAACCATAAAAAGAGACAATGAGGGACACTACTTAATGATAAAAGGACTGATCCATCAAGAAGACATAACAATCATAAATATGTACGCACCCAATGTTGGAGCAGCCAGATTTATAAAACAAACTCTATTAGACCTAAAGAAGGAAATAGACACTAATACCATAATAGCAGGGGACCTGAACACTCTACTGTCAATATTAGACAGATCATCTAGGCAAAGCATCAGTAGAGAAACACAAGATCTAAACAAGACTCTAGACCAATTGGAATTGGCAGATATCTACAGAACATTCCACCCAACAACCTCAGAATATTCATTCTTCTCATCAGCACATGGATCATTCTCCAGGATAGATCACATATTAGGTCACAAATCAAGTCTCAAGAAATTCAAAAAAATTGGAATTATCCCATGTATCTTCTCAGACCACAATGGATTAAAACTAGAAATTAATAACAAACAAAACTCTGGAAACTATACAAACACATGGAAATTAAACAGCATTCTACTTAATGACATATGGGTCCAAGAAGAAATCAAGCAGGAAATCAAAAAGTTTATTGAAACTAATGAAAACAATGATACATCATACCAAAACCTGTGGGATACTGCAAAAGCAGTATTGAGGGGAAAATTTATTGCATTAAAGGCTCACTTCAGAAGAATAGAAAGATGGCAAGTGAACAACCTAACACTTCACCTTAAAGAACTAGAAAAACAAGAACAATCCAATCCTAAAGTTAGCAGACGGAAAGAAATCATTAAGATCAGAGCAGAACTGAATGAAATTGAAAACCAAAAAACAATTCAAAAGATCAACGAATCAAAAAGTTGGTTTTTCGAAAAGATAAATAAAATTGACAAACCATTAGCATGGCTAACAAAAAAAAGAAGAGAGAAGACTCAAATAACAAAAATTAGAAATGAAAAAGGCGATATTACAACTGATTCATCTGAAATACAAGGAATCATTCGAGACTACTATAAACAACTATACGCCAACAAATTTGAAAATCTGGAGGAAATGGATAAATTTCTGGACACACACAAGCTCCCAAAACTGAACCGTGAAAACGTAGAAAATTTGAACAGACCAATAACAATAAAGGAGATTGAAGCTGTTATCAGAAGGCTCCCAACAAAGAAAAGCCCAGGACCAGATGGATTCACAGCAGAATTTTACCAAACATTCAAAGAGGAATTGACACCGATTCTTTACAAACTATTCCAAAAGATTGAAACGGACGCAAATCTCCCAAACTCATTCTATGAAGCAAACATCATCCTGATACCAAAACCAGGTAAAGATATAACCAAAAAAGAAAACTACAGGCCGATATCCTTGATGAATATAGATGCAAAAATCCTCACTAAAATACTAGCAAACAGAATACAGCAACACATATGAAAAATTATTCATCACAATCAAGTGGGATTCATCCCAGGGATGCAAGGTTGGTTCAACATACGCAAATCAATAAATGTGATACACCATATTAATAAACTCAAACACAAGGACCATATGATCATCTCTATAGATGCTGAAAAAGCATTTGATAAAGTTCAGCACTCATTCATGACAAAGACCCTCTATAAGTTAGGTATAGAGGGAAAGTATCTCAACATAATTAAAGCCATATATGCCAAACCCACAACCAATATCATCCTGAATGGGGAAAAGCTGAAAGCTTTTCCTTTAAGAACAGGCACTAGACAAGGATGCCCACTCTCACCACTCCTATTCAACATAGTGTTGGAAGTACTAGCCAGAGCAATCAGAGAAGAGAAGGAAATAAAGGGCATCCAGATTGGAAAAGATGAAGTCAAACTGTCCCTGTTTGCAGATGACATGATCCTATATATCGAGCAGCCTAAAACCTCTACAAAAAAACTGTTGGAATTGATAAATGATTTCAGCACAGTAGCAGGATACAAAATCAACACACAAAAATCAGTAGCATTTCTTTTCTCCAATAGTGAACATGCAGAAGCAGAAATCAAGAAAGCCTGCCCATTTACAATAGCCACCAAAAAAATAAAATACTTAGGAATTGAGTTAACCAAGGAGGTGAAAAATCTCTATAATGAGAACTACAAACCACTGCTGAGAGAAATTAGAGAGGATACAAGAAGATGGAAAGATATTCCATGCTCTTGGATTGGAAGAATCAACATAGTGAAAATGTCCATACTACCCAAAGTGATATACAAATTCAATGCAATCCCCATCAAAATTCCAAAGACATTTTTCTCAGAAATGGAAAAAACTATTCAGACATTTATATGGAACAATAAAAGACCACGAATAGCCAAAGCAATGCTCAGCAAAAAAGTAAAGCTGGAGGCATAACACTACCTGACTTTAAGCTATACTACAAAGTGATAATAACCAAAACAGTATGGTACTGGCATAAAAACAGACACACTGACCAATGGAATAGAATAGAGAATCCAGAAATCAACCCACACACTTACTGCCATCTGATCTTTGACAAAGGCACCAAGCCTATTCACTGGGGAAGGGACTGCCTCTTCAGCAAGTGGTGCTGGGATAACTGGATATCGATATGCAGGAGAATGAAACTAGATCCATACCTCTCACCGTATACTAAAATCAACTCAAAATGGATTAAGGATTTAAATATACACCCTGAGACAATAAAACTTCTTAAAGAAAACATAGGAGAAACACTTCAGGAAATAGGACTGGGCACAGACTTCATGAATACGACCCCAAAAGCATGGGCAACCAAAGGAAAAATAAACAAATGGGATTATATCAAACTAAAAAGCTTCTGCACAGCAAACGAAACAATTAAAAGAGTTAAAAGACAACCAACAGAGTGGGAGAAAATATTTGCAAAATATACATCTGACAAAGGATTAATATCCAGAATATATAAGGAACTCAAACAACTTTACAAGAAGAAAACAAGCAACCCAATTAAAAAATGGGCAAAAGAGCTAAGTAGGCATTTCTCTAAGGAAGAGATCCAAATGGCCAACAGATATATGAAAAAATGCTCAACATCACTCAGCATCCGGGAAATGCAAATCAAAACCACATTGAGATACCATCTAACCCCAGTTAGGATGGCTAAAATCCAAAAGACTATGAACGATAAATGCTGGCGAACCTGCGGAGAAAAAGGAACTCTCATACATTGTTGGTGGGACTGCAAAATGGTGCAGCCTCTATGGAAAATGGTATGGAGGTTCCTTAAACAATTGCAAATAGATCTACCATACGACCCAGCCATCCCACTGTTGGGAATATACCCAGAGGAATGGAAATCATCAAGTCGAAGGTATACCTGTTCCCCAATGTTCATCGCAGCACTCTTTACAATAGCCAAGAGTTGGAACCAGCCCAAATGCCCATCATCAGATGAGTGGATACGGAAAATGTGGTACATCTACACAATGGAATACTACTCAGCTATAAAAACGAATGAAATACTGCCATTTGCAACAACATGGATGGACCTTGAGAGAATTATATTAAGTGAAACAAGTCAGGCACAGAAAGAGAAATACCACATGTTCTCACTTATTGGAGGGAGCTAAAAATTAATATATAAATTCACACACACACATACACACACACACACACAAACCGGGGGGGGTGGGGGAAGAAGATATAACAACCACAATTATTTGAAGTTGATACAACAAGCAAACAGAAAGGACATTGTTGGGGGGAGGGGGGGAGGGAGAAGGGAGGGAGGTTTTGGTGATGGGGAGCAATAATCAGCTACAATGTATATCGACAAAATAAAATTTAAAATAAATAAATAAATAAATAAAAATAAATAAGTAAATAAATGCCCCCCAATCAGTAGCATTTATATACTCAAATAGTGAATTAACAGAAAGAGAAATAAAGAAAGTAAGCCCATTTACAATTGTCACCAAAAAAATATGATACCTAGGGATCAATTTGACCAAGGAGGTTAAAGACCTCTACAATGAGAATTACAAACCACTTCTGAAAGAAATTAAAGAAGACAAAAGAAGATGGATAGATATTCCATGCTCTTGGATTGGAAGAATTAACATTGCAAAAATGTCTATACTACCCAAAGCAATCTACAGATTCAATGCAATCCCCATCAAAATACCAATAACATTCTTCACAGAAATCGAAAAACAATCTTACCTTTCATATGGAAAAACAAAAGACCCTGAACAACAAAAGCAATCCTGAGCAAAATAAACAAAGCTGGAGGCATAACTCTCCCTGACTTCAAATTACACTACAAAGCTTTTGTTACCCAAACAGCATGCTACTGGTCTAAAAATAGACATTCAGACCAGTGGAGTAGAATAGAGAACCCAGAAATCACACCTCAGGCTTATAGCCATCTGATATTAGACAAAGGCAACAAAAATCTTCATTGGGGAAAAGATTGCCTCTTCAACAAGTGGTGCTGGGAAAACTGGATATCCATATGCAGAAGAATGAAACTAGATATGCATCTCTCACCATACACTAAAATGAACTCAAAATGGATTAAAGATCTAGGTATAAGGCCCCAACCTGTAAAATTACTAAGGGAAAATATAGCTGAAACACTTCAGCAGTTAGGTCAGGGCATAGGCTTTATGAACATGAGCCCGAAAGCACATGCAGCAAAAGAAAAAATAAACAAATGGGACTATATCAAGCTAAAAAGTTTCTGCACAGCACAAGAAACAATCAACAGAGTGAAAAGACAGCCTACAGAGAGGGAGAAAATTTTGGCCAACTATGCATCTGACAAGGGACTAATATCCAGAATATATAGAGAACTCAAGCAATTATACAGTAAAAATATAAATGACCCAATTAAAAAATGGGCAAAGGAGATGAATAGACATTTTTCAAAGGAACACATACAAATGGCTAACAGATACATGAAAAAATGCTCAACATCACTAGTCATCAGGGAAATGCAAATTAAAACCACATTGAGATACCACCTCACTCCAGTTAGACTGGCTATGAACAAAAAGACAGTGAATAACAAATGCTGGTGAGGGTGTGGAGCGAAGAGAACACTACTGCAGTGTTGGTGGGAATGTAAATTAGTGCAACCACACTGGAAAACAATTTGGAGGTTTCTCAAACAACTACACATAGATCTTCCATATGATCCAGCAATCCCTCCTTTGGGTATATATACAGAGGAATGGAAATAAACATGTCAAACAAATACCGCACTCGCATTTTTATTGCAGCTCTGTTTACAATAGTCAAGATATGGAACCAACCTAAATGACCATTAATAGATGATTGGATAAGGACACTGTGGTATATATACACTATGGAATACTACTCTGCCATAAAAAAGAATGAAATATTCCCATTTGCAACAACATGGATGAACCTGGAGAAACTTATGTTGAGTGAAACAAGCAAAACACAGAGGGATAAATACCACATGTGCTCACTCATATGTGGGAGCTAAGAAAGAAGGCAGGAAAGAAAGACCACAGTAGTGCCATGATCCAAAAGAAGGAGGGACATTCCTAGGGCTACAAATTGGAGTTGACGGGAGATGGGGAAGGGGAGGGAGGTTGGGGGATAGTTGGAAGGGGACAAAGGGTACAAAAGTAATTTCTGGTAATGGGTATGCCCCCAGTATGAATCTGGCCCCCACATCATGAGCAGGAGGGGCGACAATCAGCTTTGTATCTCATGAATATTCATAATAAATTTTAAAAAAAAAAAGGAAAGGAAAAAGCACACCATACTGTTACAATAAATAAATAAATAAAATAAAATAATCCCCTAAAAATCTTGTATTATATATTGTATACCCTTTTCTTTGAATAATCATCATAAATAAGGATAACTAAAATTTGTAAAGTATTTATAATAGTTCCAGACTTCTTCAATATATAATCTTCCAGGGAACTTTTATTTCTTCCTTTATGCAGCCAAAGAAGCTGAGGAAGAGGAAATGAAGTCTAAACCATTGGCAATGTTGCCTGTAGTTGTTTTACAGTATAGACCTGTCTAACACTCTTCCCACCAAACATACTCATATCAAACATTTGCACGATTTTAAGCCATCAATAAAAGTGTTTGGGATCTTTTCTGGAACAAAAGCATGCCAACATTTGTTCTGAACTCTTGAGTTCCAGAGAGCTCAATCTCAGATGTATGGATATTTAGCTTTGAGGTTTTAAAAGTATACAATGTTTTTTTGTATTTTCTCTTGTGAATATTGGCAATCACATGTCAGTAATTTGGTTGCAAAGGAAAGACTGGATCATGAGCAAAGAGGGTCTGTAATTGATATACAGGTTTAGAAATAAAATACTTTCAAAATGAACCTGATGGGCATGTCAGTGCTTGGGCTTGTGTCCATTTCAGAAGGGCAGGATGCATCAGTATGGGAGGTAAGAGAAAACATTTTCCTCTCCTCCTCACACTCAACTCTATAAACCAGAGAGTCTTCGATGGCTTTCTGAGTGGACCCACCTGGCTAGGTAGGTGAAACGGAAGGAAGCCTTTGCCAGTGCAAAGGGAGGCATTGACACTGGAAGTATTAAGCTTCCAAAAGTAAATGTATATTGTTCTTGACATTAGAAAAGGAGACAGAAAGTAAATAAAATAATCAATAGCTAATTGGTAAACATTTCTCAGCCAACAGTGCAAGTCAATGAAGTGGAGATGTCCAGGATGCTTTCCCTCCATATTGGTTTTTATTGTTTAGCATGAGCTGAAAGTAGCTTCCATTTCTTTCATTCCTGTTGTCAAGATTCTTGGGGGCATTTTGAATCACTTGAGGGTCCCCCTTTCCCAGATGTGCCAGAGCCACCATGAAGGATGTTGAGAGAACTTATGTAGTTCCAGTGGAGAAAAAATCAGCTGAGGTATTATACAGCAGAGTCACTTTACTTGCCCTTTGCTCTGAAAGTTTTTTTTACCATTGAAACGCTCATAATTTACATTCATGGTGATCTTAAAATGGTGATGCAGGTAACTATAAGTTATCCTGTGACAGTCTTAAGGAATCTTGAGGTTATCTGCAGTGACAATCTTGATTCCAAAGGTCACCTGTGTGAGGTGGGAAGGTTGCTGTAGAAGGCATCTGTATGACAGCCACAAAACTGTAGTTTGGAATGGTACCTAATAATCTCTAAGAAATCAATGGGATAAAACTTTATGTATTACATTTCTTACTTAGCTATGTTCCCTGCAACTGGGAATACCGCCTCTAGGTGAATAAAAACTTATACTTATTCAACTCTGATAAATAGTTGTCTTTGTTCTCTGGTGTCTCTGTTGGCTTTACTCACATCAGAGAGGAAAGGTCTGTCTCTTTTATAAGCAGAAGAAAACAATCATACAATTATTCTCATTTAGCAATTATTTAGCATTAATTGGATCTTGCCATGATGGAAAGCTCACTTCTTAGGGGATAATTATTATTTTAGAGCACCATAGAAACTTTGTAATACACATAGCCCATTTGAAACAGCAATTTATTAAAAGTTACAATATTTTCCCCAGAGAATGAATTAACTCTTCACCATTAGGACCAGGTCCAATATTTATGAAATGTTCACAAATGATTCATGTTTCATTTACAAATAGACTCTAATGGCAGACATTTTTACTGCAAGTGCTATTTTAATGAATTTTCTCTCTTTATGAATTCATGTCCAAGACTGGAATAATTTCTTTTTGCCTCCTTCCCTCAACCTTGCACCTGAGCCTGCCACTGCTTATCATGTCTTTCCTGTTTCTTCTGTCAGAATCATGTGATCATTCCCCCAGATGCCTAAACTAGAAACTTTGGACATATCTGTGACTCTCTTTCTTCCTCACACTTTATTTCCAATCAGTCATCATCTTCCAGTGGTTCCTCGTTGCCTGCAGAATCAAAGCCAAATCTCCTTAAACTGATATATAGGGATATTCCCAGCCTGGGCCACCATAATGTTTCAGTTACCCACTCTCTTCTAAGTAGACTCTCCTAGCTCCCACAATGAGATGATCTTCTCTATCTCTGTGCCTCAACCCCTGAGCATGTTTTCTTTGCTTGGAATGCCCTTCTTTCCTTTTGTCTGCTGAGTGAATTCCCGCTTGTTCAGAAGCCAGCTCAGGTGTTATCTTTTTCTCATAACTTTCCCATATTTTTTACTTCCTTTCCCCTAGGCAGAATCAGTAACTCTCTCATTTATTTTCTTATGGAAGTGTAAGCACACTTCTCCTAGGTTGTCCTAATTTATATATGCATCTAACTCATGCATAAGACAGTAAGTTTTTTGAAGCCTCTCTGTGTTCTATTCATTTTTGCATCATCTATGGGTACCATATTAATTTAGCATATAATAAGCACTTAGTGAAGTTTGTTTCACTGAGTTGAAAATCCTACTAAAGGAAGAAACCAAACAAAGTTATGCTTCAGTTAGTGGATATTCCATGTGAACACCACTTCATGGTTGATGATGGAGATGAAGTGAATGTAGGTGAAGAAAAAAGACTGGCAGCAGATTTCTTACATGGCCCAACAGGGTAAATAATTGTAGAGACACAGTTTAGAGCAGGAAGGCAAATTGGAGGTTACCTCTAAGACAAATTACTTTTATTATGCTTTTTCCTCGCCCTTCAGCTTGGCGTTTTCTGTGCCGGTTACCTAGAAAAGCAGTTACCACAGTCCCTAGACCATAATAGACACACAGTAAACATGTGTTATATGAATGAATGAATGAGTGAATAAATGGAACTATTTCAGCTCTTTCATTTTAGATAAGAAAACAGACCCAAAGATGCAAAGAATAAGAAAGCAGAATCCACCTTTTTTCCAAGCTGCTACCATATTCTCTACATTGAGCTAGGTGCTTTCATCTCAATTATGCAATTTTATTCTCTCAAGCAAATAATGCAACTATTATGTTAGAAAACAACTTGAAGCTCAAATTTTGTGCCCTACGATCACACAAATAGGTGGTAACTCTGTTGTTCTTAGTGTCTAGTGTATAATCTTTCCTCTGCCACCTGCTAGCATGGTGTTCATACACAGAAATACAATTAATTATCAGTTTTCGTGACCAAGAAATCTTCACTTTCTATACTTTGTATTCTTTAGATGATAGCAGTTGAGCAAATATAAGAAGTGTGATCCAGTGGCAAGATCACTAGACTTGAAGGCTGAAAACCAGAGTTCCGTTCCTAATCTTGTTATCTTACTTTGAGCAAATCCTTTATTGTCTTGAAAACTTAGGTTTCTCATTCATAAAGCAAGGCACATAATACCAACCTTGTGGAGTTCTGTGAGGAACAGATGAATAATGACTATAAAAAGGTGGTTTGACCACATAAAAGTAAGGTATTATTATTAAGCTTATGTAAGAATGAAAAAATGTGCATAAAAGGGTTTTCTCAGCTGCACATTCATTCCCCTTTGTTAATGTTTTGCAATATCAGTGTCCCCAGCCTTACTTTGTGTAAACAGATAAAAACAGGAAAACAAGATAAATAAGAATTTCCCCACTAATGTGATTTGTATAAAATATATTTAAATGAAATCTGCGTTTAATTCTTTTGAACTCACAATTCAACATAACTTAGTAACAGGGAAACAAGAGCTAAAAAGACATTTGATTCTTGTCATGAGCTTCCGTTCTCATAAGAAAATCAAAACAATCCAAGAATAGGGAAAATATGAAAATTAACATCATTGTACATACAGTGATAACTCTTTGATGAGGGGAAAAAAAGCCAGTGCCATCTTGTTTTGTGAATAATTGACAATATGACTTTTCAAATGTTCTGCATTAGCTGCAGCTCTAAGCATACATTTAAAAATGAATCTGATAAAAATAATTTGCATTTCTCAGTTTTGTAAACATTGTCCTCTACCTCAACCAAGGTACAGCAAGTGTCATTTGCCTCTTGTCGATGACTTCATCTTGGCTCTTTAATGTTAATATTGCCCCATGACCATTAGCAATATTGTTGTGTCCTGCTGCTTTTCCATTTTTATATAAAAATTTTTAGAAAGTTAAATAAATTCAAACAGCCAAAATAACGAGGGAAATCAAGATATATTTTTCAACATAGCTTTGAAAGTCTCTGATGTCATACAGTAGAGAGCCCTGGGGTACTAGGTGTGAAGAAGACCTTAGACATGACAGTTCAACCCTCTTATATTATAGTTTGGGAAATGAGGCCATGAGAGGCTGTACAGGAGATATGCTAATTTTCAGAGAACAAAGACAAGGAACAGCTCCAAGCTATTCTTCGAGCACTTTTCTTACTATACTATATCAGAACATAATCAATTTTAACATATATAACTCAATTCTCCTTTATCCAAATGATATCAGGAAAAAAGGAAGCCTTGCTGAACTCATATGTTAGCTCTTTGGATGGGGATACTGATAGAATGATGATATGCATCTGGGAGAGGACCAAATAAATTGGATGACTGGAGACTGCAATAGCCTGGAACAATTGGCTAAATCTAACAAAAGGGAGTTTAACAGAGACAGATGCAAAGTCAGCACTTATAGTACAAAAGCAATGGCAAAAGTACATGAAGTGGGACACATGGTTTAACAGCACAGCATAATTTTTCTTCAAAAGTGGCTGTTTTTAAAGAACTGAAAGTTATGTGAGTTTACTCTTGTCTTCTTCAGCAAATCAACTAAATTTTATTTAACCTAATAGGAGTACATACAGAACAAAGGTACTAAATCTAGTCTACTCTGTCCACCTGAAATTCTGAATGTAAGTGTGGAACTGGTAAATTGAGGCATTTAGAGAGGAAAGACCAGAATGTTCAATTGACTCAGATCCATGCACATTGTGAAAGTTTAAAGGAATTGGAAATGTCTCTCTGGAGAAGAGAACAGTATTTGTTGTTTTGGAGAAATGGGCATGAGAGCAGCATGTACTTTGTAACAAAAGAGGCCGAGTGATTGAATGGAAAGAATTTGGGATAGGTCAGAAGGTACGAATGCGAGTATTGGTGTCATTATTTACCAGTGGTGTGACCTTTAGAAAAATCACTAAGAAACCGCATTTCAGGTTCTTGATCTGCAAGATAACAAGAATATTTTTATTGCGGAACTGTTGTGAAAATTAAACTAAATTAAACAACATATGTAAAACAACTACAGTACATGGCCTGCAGCAGATAATCAGCTAACCTAGATCTTTCCACCCACTTGTCAGGAAGAGTCATTAGAGATTTTCACTAGATTTTATTAGAGAAAACTCTTGTAGAAAAGTCGTAAAAGCAGACATGAGAAGGTTAGGTATCCGTGATTCCTGCCAATGCTGTGTGACATATTTATATGTTGACCAACAACATTTTGTTGTACTTTCTACGAGTAAGGATTGTTATTCAAAATAGTTGATACCTCGCAGGTTATATCGCCTCATAAAGTTGCAAGAAATTGTCACTACGACATATAGAACTTGTTTACTTACCTGTAAAGTGCAGAAAGGGGCCTCTTGTTTCCAGGTTTGGGTCTGTATGGTTTGGGTTCCCCTGCCATGTTGATATCTGAAAGCATAAAATAAAATAGCACTGATTAAGAAAATATCAAACCATTTGAGAAAAGTAAATCATGAAATTTTATTTTTCTATTTGCCATTTGCTTGTGCAAATGCTATATGCCATTCATTTATTCTGCATGTATTCATTGAGCACCCACTCTGTGCCAGGCACCATTTGGGATCATCATGCACAAAACAGATTAGATCCCCACCCTTGTGGAACTTACTTTCTACTGAGGGGAGTAGACAGTAGGAAGTAAACATAATAAATAAGAAAAATATGCAATATATTAGAAGACTACTTTGTCACATAGTATCACATATTAGTGGTAAGTACTATGGAAAAAAGAAAATGTTGAGTAAAGCAAGGGGAATCAGGAATGCTTAATAAAAACAAAAAGAGAGAATGAGATATTCTTCTGATTTTCATTTTTTGCCAAGAATTTCTCAATATGCATAAACATTTGTATGTAAGAGCTTTGTCCATAAGAGGAATTATTAGATTTCCCATGATACATTTTCTACCTACACAGAAAAGGAGGCTGGAAGGACATAATTGTAAACATACCATGTTTACTAAGGGAACAACAAAATGCACTCAGCAACTGGAATGTGCAGTTATGGAATTCTGGTGTACTTGGGAGGAGAGAGCACATCCTCGGCCTTCATTAACTGAAAATATGATTAAGTCTCTTGAGATCGTCAAGAAAATACTTAAGTACAGATGAAACAGTACATGCATACAGGTGACCACCCTCGGTCTAAAGAAATGTGTTAAACTGTAAAGAAATTGGAAAATTGAATGGAGAAGATTTAGGAAGTGAAATAAACAACTAGATTGAATAAAGTTAACATTTCCAAAGGATGATAGGAAGGAAAATCTAAAAAAGTAAACCTTAAGAAAAGTTTTGAAAGAAGCAAGGGATGTTTGACAGAAAAGAAAGGGAAGACGTCTATTTCTTGCACAGAGGACTAAATAAACTGAACCATTCATCACTAAAAACAACAAAAATTCTGGAGGAAATATAAATGTATGTCTTTAAAAAAATACAACATAAAGCCTGCAATATAGTAAGGAGTTCAAAGGACATCCCACGTGAGTGAACACTGAACCTGGCTTGCTCCTTGACGACATTTATTGAAGCCAGATCTTGAGTTTTCGTTTTCATATCCTTATGGGTTGGAGGAGGCAGGAGACTGTGCCCAGACTAAAGGGTATGAAATATATAATTATCTAATTCAGCATCTATATGTGATGAAATACTTGACAACTAGAAAGAGAAGAACACTTCTTCACTTAATAAAGGATGTCTACAAAAAATCTGTAGTAAACATCATACCTAATAGTGAGATATTAGACATGTTTGCTTTAAAATAAGAGACTTTAGAATAGCATCCACTGTAACCACCTCTATGTAATACTGTACTAGTATCCTAGTCAGTGCACTAAGACAGGAAGACAAAATTAGAAATGGGAATGAAGAAATGAAACTGCGATTAACTACTGATGATATGTGGGTTCACATAAAGAAAACCCAAAGCATCCACAGATTATTACAATGAATAGAAAAGTTTAGCAAGTTTATTGGATACAAAGCCAGTACAAAAAATTCAATTGCATATATTAACACAGCAATACATAAGTTTGAAATAGAGTTTTAAATATACCATTTATACAGCATAAAATATAAAGTACCTAGGGTTAAATCTATTGAAACCTTGAAAAGCCTTAATGAAAATTTATAAAATTGTATTGAAAGATTTTATAGTAACCTTACGGAGAAATTGCAAGACTCATAATAATAAATATATTGATTTCCCCAAGTTGATATATGGATTTCCTGCAGTTCTAATACAATCCCCCAATATTCCTTTTATGTGTGTGTGAAGCTTGACCAGTTGATTCTAGAAAGGCCAAACATAGCCATGATACACTGGAAAAAAGGAAAAAAGTTAGTGAAGTTGCCTTATCAACATTTATTTTAAAGCTGTAGGGATTAAGACTACTGTCTCGGAAAAAAGATAGAAAAGAGACCAATGGAACAGAATAGAGAACCTCCAAACAGACACACACACATGTAGACACCTGAATTATCATAGAGCTGGCATAGCAAATTAGTGAGGAAAAGATAAATTTTTAAATAAATGATATTGCAATAATTGGTTACCCACAAAGACAAATATGAAGTTAGACCTCTACCTTATCCCATACCAAAAAGAAATCAATTACTATTGTCTAAATATAAAAGGCAAAAATATAAAATTTTTAGGAGGCAATAAAATAGGAGCTTAGCATATGGAAGGGTAATCTTAAATGAGACATAAAAATCACTAGCTTTAAAATATAAAATTGATAAATTCTACTACATTAAAATTAAAAATTTCTGATCATCAAAAGCCATGTAAAGATGGTGAAAGGAACCACAAACAGGACAAATAAATCTTGGACAAAGTGTTTTTTTCTAGACCAAATATAGAAGTCTTTCATATCATAAAAAAAATGTAAAAACACCAAATTAAAAAATTAGCCAAAAAACTAGTGAAGTCACTTTTCAGAAGAGAAAGCACAATGGTGAATAAACATATGAAAAGATGCTCAACCTGATTAGTGATGACAAATGCAACTTAAAACATCAGGATATACAATTGAGACCATTGAATTTACAACAATCTACAAAGTCTGACAATATCAAGGGTTGGTGAGGTTTTAGAGCAACTGAAATGTGCATACATTTCACGTATAAATGTAAACTGGTAAAACGATATATGAAAATAATTTGGCAGTTTCTAATAAATTTAAAATATTCAAACTCTATGATCCAGGAGATATGAACCTAAAGAAACTCTTGCATATGTGTACCACAAGATACATATAAGAGTATTCATTACAGTACACTGGCATTTAAAAATTTCATGGAAAAAACACAAATATCCATTGAAAGGTAATAGGCTAAATAAATTTTATACTATTTGTGGTATATTTATAAAAAAATACTATACAACAGTAGAAAAATGAAGAGACAGAGAGAGAGAGAGAGAGAGAGAGAGAGAAAGAGAGGGAATTATAGCCATACACAACAACATTAATGTGTTGATGAATCCCAGGAACATAATACTGGACTAAAAAATATATTACGGAAATTGCTGACTGTATGAGTCTTTTTATGTAAATTATATTGCAAAATTAAACCATATACTGTGTAGAAATAAAAATACATGTGATGAAGCTAAAGAAAAGAAAGCAGAGATAAACAATGAATACAAGATGAAGGTTACCTTTAAAGGAGTAGAAAAAGAGTGTGGGACTTGGGAAGGACACTCAGGGGACTTCAAAATTAATCATCAAGTACTATTCCCTAAGTTGGGCAGTGGGAAAATGGGTTTATGTCATAGCATTGTTCTTTATAACTTAAATATTGTATTAATTTTATTTGGTAAATAATTAATAACTAATAAAGCATTTAATAAAATAATGAGAATAAAAATGGTAAATTATGTGTTCAGGTCCAAGGCAATAGGTTTTGGTGAACAAGTGGTTTCAGCACAAATTGTGAGCTGGTATAATGTGGGAAAAGAGAACAGGTGGGGGACAAATGATGGGGTGTGAGATCATCAGAAATCCCAATTAGACTTCAAATATGATTTGAGTGGGATACAATTTGGGGCTCTGGAAAGAGGACAGAACTGAGAATGAATCATGGAGACAGTGACTCTTCTATGATTTGGAATAAAGCACAGCCAAGACCAAGGCTTTCTAAACCTTTCAGATGTGACATAGTTGGAAAAAAGGAAATGAAACAAACACAGATTTCTATCATTTTTAGAAGCTCTGTCATCCATGAAAATATTATAACATATTATTTGTATACTTCTAGCTTAGATCCCATGACCTATAAAATGAAAATATAAAATTATTCTCATAAATAAATAAAAAGCTGAGACCTAATTCGGTCAACAAAAATATAGTATCATCCATTTTTTTTCTTTTCCTTTTTTTTTTTTTAATAATATGTTGTCAGTGTTACTGAAGATACACTTAGGAGTTTGACAGTATATTCATACACTGGAAAGCCTTTCATGAAAGGCTATTAAACTCAGTATTTCCAGATATTAGCCTCCCTTCAAAGGTATTAAAAAATACAGATGAAAATCCTTTGTCCTTTCTAAACATCGAATAGTGTTCACATGCAAAATTTTCCTTTGAATGTATAAAATTTATATTTAAATATGCACACTTATGTATTTTAAGTTGCTATGTTGACCATCATCCAAAACCTCATTTTAGCAACAGGGAGAAGGATTAAGGAGGCAGGATAGAGTCCAGGGAGCAGGGGACAGTGGGCGGTGAGCTCAGTTAATCAGAGTGAACATAAAGCCTTGCCAGGGTCTGAATGAACATGCATTTCCTTTGTTTTGTACTTTATAATACACGATTTAATTGTGTCTTCAGAACAACCCAGCTTAGTTGAAAGCCAAGGCTCAGGACCTCTTGTCTCAAGAGCTGTTGGTTTTGAAGTGACCATACAAATAGGGTAAATGGCATCTTTGCAGTAACTTTGTGGTCAACAACAGAGAGACTTCCTGAGGCTTTGTTCTCTGATGGTCCTGGCACTATGTAAACTCACAAGGCAGGGCAGGAGGAAGAATGACCCACGTTCAATTTTCTATCACTCTCATAAGATAGGGGCATTGGTGTAAAACATTGAGATACAGAAAATAAAGTGTAATTTCTTGAGTTCCTGAGTTTACAAACAGATTCATACCAAATAGTAATATTTAGAAGTCTTATATTATCCTTAAGAAAAGATGTAGGGTTAATCGCTCTCACAAATGCTTTTTGCATATTCCAAACATCCTTGTTGAATTTCTAGTCACTGTGCAGAAGTGCCTATAGAAGTACCTATACACAGGCTGGTGGACTCTATTATCTGCCTATTAGAATCATATTCTTGTGGTGAGCACTGGTGAAACCAGGTAGGTAATATTTTAAATAAGTCTGTTGATGAAGCTTATTTCTAGTTGGGTGTATTACATATCACACCTGTTGGAAAGAACTGCCCTCCCTCCATCCCACCCCCCCGCCTTCCAGTCATAGGGATAATGAGAAGAGAACTAAAACCTCACCTGACTAGGAGATGACTGGAGACAGCACACCCCCACCTGGAGGAAGGAGGGGTATTTGCATTTTGTCATATAATATTATAAGCCTGTGTAAGCACCTGCTAAGAGTCATATAAAATGCCTTTTCTCTAATTTTGAGGTTTCAATATTTTAAGTTAGCATGAAAAAATTAAAATTTGCTCCAAAATTATCACTCTATTATTAAACCTCAGATTCAAACATTGGAAAATATCCTTTTGGTCTACTAACTGTATCTTTTCACGATAGGTTAATTAAAAAATCTATTAATTGTTCTCTAAAATTGAGCCAATTTTCTTTTCTTTATTTTAAAACTAAATAAGTGATACCATCATACCATGACAGAAATAACTATAAAATT
The DNA here is from genome assembly GCF_027409185.1 of Cynocephalus volans. Lineage (NCBI taxonomy): Eukaryota > Metazoa > Chordata > Mammalia > Dermoptera > Cynocephalidae > Cynocephalus > Cynocephalus volans. The sequence goes on along the minus strand of NC_084474.1, from coordinate 40,817,028 downwards.
ACAGAACTGAAAAAAATCAATGAGCTGAGTCTATTCTGATTTGAGGCAAATGAGATGAAACAAATGGAGACAGGTACTATTCTAAAGTGTCATCCTCAGAAATGATCACCAGCACATGTAAATATATTAGTCTGACCAATACAGGTTAGTGTACTATTAAAGGTGATAGTAAGGACATTTTATTTCATGCTTTTGACTCTTGAGATAATACTTCCAATTCTATACCCAAATAGATGTGACTCTCCTTCTTTGCACCCATTGTTCCCATGGTACTGACTACTGAGTATTTTTGCCCTTTGACTTTGAACTTCTAAAGAGCAGTATAATTACTCAACTCCTTATGCCCCCAGACCCCTGTATAGTGTTGTTTATCCAATAGATGCTCAATGAGTCTATTGTCAATTAAATACATACAAGCCAGAAGGCATATCCTTCCTTGCATGGGTTCCATGGTGTCTAACCAAACACACTTTGTCAACACATTTTCTAAGGTAGTGTTTATATGAATGAAGTTTTGAAAGATGTTAAGAAGTATGTTGCCAAATTTATCATGGTGAAATAGTTTGGAAAAAATGCTATATTATAGCCTTTTCTTGGATATTTACATTGCATATTAAAGATAAAACCCTGCAATAAAAAGAAACATACTCAGTTGTGTTTAACTCAAATGTTCTTATATATATGTGAATATAGAATATTTTTGGATGGCAAACCTGTCACATCAAGCAAATCAGAGCTCCTCCAGAACACTCCATAAACCAGAACACTGGTTTATGAGGTACCCTGGTATATTTAGAAGAATATTTTTCATTTATTTATTTTCCATGGATTTAATTTGGAATAACCTTATTTTAAAAGTTAATGCAATCTTTTAAATTACATATTATTTACACTGCTACAATAAATAGACATGTGCTACTTATTTCTATCACTAGTGATCTCTGCTGGCCTCTGTCATTTTTTAGAAAAATACAACAAAACCTTGAACAACACAGGTTTGAACTGAGTGAGTCCAATTATATGCAATTTTTTTTCAATAAATATATTGGAAAATTTTTATAAATATATTGGAAAATATATTGGAAATTTATGACATACTTAACCAAACAGTTAAGTAGCTTACTGTTATAGACTATTAGTAGTCTATTAGTAGTTAAATAATTAACTACCTAACTACTACCTAGTAACATAGAGGTGCTCCTCCCCCACCCCCACCCCCAACACTCAGTGCAATGCAGGGGAAAGTTATACAGGGATTTTTGACTGCATGTGATGGGGGAGGGTGAAGGGTTGGTGCCCCTAATTCCTGAGTTATTCAAGAGTCAGTTGTATAACCTTGATATGGAAATGATGTCTAACGTATAGTCTAATACAGCATTCAAATTACCAATGTTATCATCTAAATGTGGAAAAATATAAAAGAAATATTTTTCTAAAGGAATTAGTTAAAAGGAAAATCATTATTCCTAGAGGTTTTTTTTTCCTTCCCTCCCTCAGGTTTGAATAGAAGTCTAAATAATTCAGCTGTGGCATGTAGACTGCCTGAAAAAGTCATTCAGAGTCTTTTATTGTTCACATTTAAAAGATTTAGAGATTCATGACTGTTCCATTGAATAAAAATTCAGGAGATAAAGAAAACAGTCTGTTATATTTGACAACTGAATGGGTATAACCAAACATTATCTAGGTATAAGCACCATAGCATTAGAAAGTGTTTTTGTGGTTATTATTAGTTTAGATCCTCAAAACGACTCTGTGAAATGGGCAGAGTAGGAATCATTATTCCCACTTCATGTATATAGATGTTTGAGATACAGAGAAATTAAATGGCTTTCATATGAATATCATTAGTTCAGTTCACTATAGGCATCTTGATTATTGAACATGGCCCATGTGCCAGTCACTGAACTAGTAGGAGAGGGATACCCTGCCTCAGCAGAGGGAGATGGCTGTCTGAGAGTTGACAGCAGACGTAAACTGAAGCTGCACTAGACTCACAGTCTAGAAGATGTACAGACACCTTCTATGCCACTCAAACCCAGGTGGGCTGTGGAAAGCAGCCTATAAGGCAATGTTCTCTGAATCCTGAGGAGCTTCGGCACCATGGGGGAAGATGCATGATTAGGGGAATGCTATAGAGATTTGTCTGGCAGCAATGGAGAAGCACATATAACTCCCAAGTGAGCTGCCTGAGATTTCCTGGCTGGCCGGGTGGGTTCACAACACTGTGGTTTGCTAGAGTTGCACAGCAGTGCTCTTATTCTGAGGAAAAAAATGTACTAGACTTGCAAATGCGAGTACAGCCTGCCCTGTGCTCTAAAATGTGAACATTTGAAGCATTTTGAGCCAAAAGGTGAGAGTGGAGCCAATTTTGTACAAAAGTAAATAGCTTTCCAATCTTGTTGTTTTTCCCTTCTCAGAATCAAAGCTAGTTTTAACACTTGAAATATGTCCTTAATATATGTTAGAATATTCACTGTTATGAGAATGAAACTGTATTCTAATTTTACTGGGCAGTCACTGAATTGTGACCACTTTAATGAGCCTTTGGACCTAGTTTCATAAATTAGTTCTGACACAGCACTATGGCACGTTGGCCTCTGGTTATTAGAATGCTAATGCAAAGATTACTGATTGGCCAGATTCCCATTGGTTACCAGAAAATACTCTATGCTCCCAGGCTCTGTCTACAAGGGCAAATAAAAGTGGAAACTTGAACTTCTTACTAATCACCTGGTAATTCTGATCATTGTATGTGACTCATTTAGATTCAGATTGGTTTTTTTCCTCAATAGAAACTGAAGTGAAAAAAAGTGGACACATATACTTGCATGGCCTTTTATATTTACTCTCTATTTCATTTGAAGGTTATATTAAGAAGAAAATAAAAATGTCATGGATCATTCATTTTCATTGATCAAATAATTACTGAACATACAAAACGTGCTAGGTGCTGTGCTAGATATTGGATAAATGAATATAAACATTGCTTTGTGTGATCAAGGATATTACAGGGAAACACAGACGTGCCACAGACTATAGAGGATGTGACAAGCATCACAACAAAGATGTAGACTTCATGATTTAGGAATATGGTGCCCTGTGCTCTGCTGCCGAGAATGCCCTTAAGGGTCCATTCTTGGTATATGGGACTGTTTCCTCCTAAAACATTGATTCTAATGCTATGTGTTTTATAGAACCTCATCTACCAGCAAATTCTTCAAAACCCTCAGCTCTGTCAGTTGAGCCATTAGAGGCCTGTTTCTGTTCTTATTTTTCTGTTTCATTTAAGGAATATTTTGTACTCAAGTACAAAAGTAAAAAAATTCCTAGGATGCAAAGAAATTAATAATGGTAAGTTTATGCATTAATAATTAATATATGGCTAAGATTATTTTCACCATGCAGTTTTAGTCTTAAATATCATAACAGTTGATTTCAAAACTCATACTAGCTAATTGTCAAAATACCTTTGATTTTCCTTGAAGCATAGCGGTCATGAAACTTGATGAAACTTTGTTGCTGTGATGCATGTTTAATCAATGTCTAGCCTAAAGTTATTTAGCAGAGAACACAAGCCCATTTTCACATAGGTTGCAAAGCAAACACCAAATGGGAATAATTATCATATTTGAATTAATTTAATTCCTAAAATGTTCAACTTGGATCATTTTTTTTTCTGTTATTTTATCTCTTTTATTATCTTGGATAAGTTTTCTGAGAAAATGTTTTCTACATTTCATGAACATCTTTATCTCTACAAAGGTTAAAAAAATGAAGGATGGCATGTTTTATAAAGGCACAAAGCCTCCAGAAACCAAATAAATCAAACATAGATTAAAATAAATGTTCACCAGCAGCATTTTGAATATATTTAAGATGTTGCTTAATGATTTTACAAATATACATATTGATCTATTAACATTAATAGTGAAAACAACTGTTATGATGACTTTGTATTCAATGCTAAAAACACCAAAGCTGCTGTGCTAAGGATTTTATAATTCATAAATACAGTGAAATGCCAGAGCTGTTAGGAAGCTAAATATATTTTATGTGGAGAGTAGTATACAACCCTAATACTCAGTTTGGTAGACAAGCAGCATTTCTATTATCTAGGAGCTTGTTTGAAATGCAGAATATAGGCTCCATCCCAGTTCCAATGAAGAAAAATCTGCATTTTAACAACACACCCAAGTGATTGCTATGTACATTCAAGTTTGAGAAGCACTGGGATATAACACATTTAAATTAAATCCCTTCCTTCAATTATCTTTTAAAAATTTTATTTGTTGGGGTGCATTGAAAAGAAAGTATTAAAAATTTTGAGCAGAAAAATAAAGCTTTTAGAGGAGACATTTCAAAAATTCTTCTCTAAAGGCTTAGAATGGAATAATGCTATCAATGTCATCTTTGATAATAATAACAGTAGCTAGCATTTGTATATCACTTAGTTGATCAACTTTTCACACACAATTAAAAATCTCACAATAATCTTGAGTTGTGTGTTTTATTGTTGATTCCCATTTATATAAATTGAAGTCCAGAAAGTATATTATTTACACAAGATGATATAGCTAATAAGTAAATAATGTGAAGACTCTGAGTTTAGGAGTTTTCACTCCAAACACTATATTCTGTAGATAAAGCTTGGCTTTTTAATTAAAAGAAAATCCGCTGCTTATGGCTAGGTCTATATTATTGGCAAATTACAAAAATATTTAATAATTTCATTTTTAAAAAGATCAATTATTTCATAAAGTCTCCATGAACATATATGAAGTAGAAAAGCCATTAAATTAAGTCTTATTCTTAAGAATTCCATGAGAAAGCAAAACTTGGAAGAGTTCTTTTAACTGATTACAAATCTGAAAGAGTAAAAAATCAAGGGAATACAAAAGAGCTATGATCTTTCACCAAAAACAGGAAAGAAAGGTGATTAATAACAAAGCCAAGCTAAGATAAAGAAGAAAATACACAAGATTCAATCACATAAAAACTCTTCCAGTTATTGCTTAAGCAAAAATGTTTAGAGGATTTTTAAGGTGTCCCATCTGCATCCATTCCGTCTCTCCATCCAGCCACATTCCCTCCCTTGCCTGTTGTACTTCATTTCCTGCTACCCTTCCCCATATGCTTCCTCTCCAGCTACAGTGGTCTCGCTGCTTCTCCAAAGAGCCAGGCTACAATGTCCCTGCCTGTTGCTTTAGCTGCAACCTCTCACTGGCTTGCTCTTCCCCTAGACAGCCCAGGGCTCACTCATTCAATCCCTTCAAATCTTGGCTCCAATGTCACCTTCTCACCTATTCAATACTGTCACATGTCATTGTTGTCACACTCACAGTCCCCCTTACGCTGCCTTAATTATTGCTTTCCAAAGTGTCTGTCATCTCCTGATACATGATGCCATTTCTCTATTTATTATATCTGGTTTATTGCTAGACCTCCTCTCCCCCAACCTAACTGCCAAAATGAAGCCAGAAATCTTTGTCTGTTTTGTTCACACATATATTCAAAAAACCTAGAACAATATTTGGCTCATAGATGGGGCTTACTAAGTGTTTGTTGAATATGTAAATGAGTTAATCAATGAATTGATAAGTATAATATCTGAGCTTCTGTGTCTCAACATGTTCATCAAAGGTAAAAAGCGGAGTCATGAACAAGGTTATGGTTAGGGTAATCTTGCAATTTAGTATCTAAATGGGTCACTTTAAAGTAAAAGGAGGACATTAAAATTATTAAAATTATATAATATTGAAAATTTAATTAGCTAATTGACAAATGGTTTGTTATATCACTAGTTCTCTAAAAAGTTGTAATCAAAAGAGATTTAAAAATGAAATTCTTTTAATAAGTATGTTTGGAGTAAGGTAAAATTTTATTTGTAAACTTATTTTAAAATTTATTTCTCTATCTTATTTTTAATTTTTCATAAAATTTCTCAAATCTTCTTCAATGTTTCATTTTATTATTAATAGTTTAGACAATGCTGACACTTTCAAATGACTCTGCTGTATAAATATAATATTTGTGTTTGAGAAAACACTTCCTCTTACAGGTGCTGAGAAAAATGATAAGCTCAGAGCCAATTATGATAAGTGGAAGAGATTTCCAGTTCTATTTTTACACTGAAATGTATAAATATTGCAGCCCAAATATTTTCACAGGTACTGTTTTTTTTAAAATCTCCATTCACAGAGTAATTTCTTTGATATGTTTTTGTAAGATAAAACTTGTCAAAAATGTCTTAATATTCTTCTGAATGTCTCAGCAAATATAGAAGCCGTATTATAATCACAGGTATTCTCAATTTCATTCCGTTCTGGTACAGAAGATAACTATCTAATTATAAATAGGAGCTTCATTGAAAGACTTTTTCTTCAAGTTGAGATATTTCAAAGCATAATTTTGAACAAGATATAACCAAAACTTAAAGGATTTACAATGTAGTTCTTTAAAAGATCAAACATTTCTAAAATCCGATTGTAATAGCCAGTAAAAAGAGATTCTATAAAAACATGCTGATGTATTTTTTAAGCTCAATTTCAGATTCATCACCAAAATTTTTATATATCTGTTTTCTGACTGTGTACATATAAAATATTTATAAAATGTGATACAGCTCAGCTTGTAAAACTTGGTAGAATGTCACAGTTTGTTGGATGAATAACCAGCTCCAAGCACATTTCTACTCCATGGGCTTCCTAATTGATTAAGAACATTATTTTTACCTACATGCTGTGTTCCACCCAAATTTTAATTCATATTATCACTGCAAAACTCACATAATTTTATCTCCACTCCAATGTTGAACTTTTATTTTTATTTTTATTTTTTTTTAATTTATTTTTTTTTAAATTTTATTTTGTCGATATACATTGTAGCTGATTATTGCTTCCCATCACCAAAACCTCCCTCCCTTCTCCCTCCCCCCTCCCCCCCGACAATGTCCTTTCTGTTTGCTTGTTGTATCAACTTCAAATAATTGTGGTTGTTATATCTTCTTCCCCCCCCCCCCGGTTTGTGTGTGTGTATGTATGTGTGTGTGTGAATTTATATATTAATTTTTAGCTCCCTCCAATAAGTGAGAACATGTGGTATTTCTCTTTCTGTGCCTGACTCGTTTCACTTAATATAATTCTCTCAAGGTCCATCCATGTTGTTGCAAATGGCAGTATTTCATTCGTTTTTATGACCAGATGGATTCACAGCAGAATTTTACCAAACATTCAAAGAGGAATTGACACCGATTCTTTACAAACTATTCCAAAAGATTGAAACGGACGCAAATCTCCCAAACTCATTCTATGAAGCAAACATCATCCTGATACCAAAACCAGGTAAAGATATAACCAAAAAAGAAAACTACAGGCCGATATCCTTGATGAATATAGATGCAAAAATCCTCACTAAAATACTAGCAAACAGAATACAGCAACACATACGAAAAATTATTCATCACGATCAAGTGGGATTCATCCCAGGGATGCAAGGTTGGTTCAACATACGCAAATCAATAAATGTGATACACCATATTAATAAACTCAAACACAAGGACCATATGATCATCTCTATAGATGCTGAAAAAGCATTTGATAAAGTTCAGCACTCATTCATGACAAAGACCCTCTATAAGTTAGGTATAGAGGGAAAGTATCTCAACATAATTAAAGCCATATATGACAAACCCACAGCCAATATCATCCTGAATGGGGAAAAGCTGAAAGCTTTTCCTTTAAGAACAGGCACTAGACAAGGATGCCCACTCTCACCACTTCTATTCAACATAGTGTTGGAAGTACTAGCCAGAGCAATCAGAGAAGAGAAGGAAATAAAGGGCATCCAGATTGGAAAAGATGAAGTCAAACTGTCCCTGTTTGCAGATGACATGATCCTATATATCGGACAGCCTAAAACCTCTACAAAAAAACTGTTGGAATTGATAAATGATTTCAGCACAGTAGCAGGATACAAAATCAACACACAAAAATCAGTAGCATTTCTTTTCTCCAATAGTGAACATGCAGAACGAGAAATCAAGAAAGCCTGCCCATTTACAATAGCCACCAAAAAAATAAAATACTTAGGAATTGAGTTAACCAAGGATGTGAAAAATCTCTATAATGAGAACTACAAACCACTGCTGAGAGAAATTAGAGAGGATACAAGAAGATGGAAAGATATTCCATGCTCTTGGATTGGAAGAATCAACATAGTGAAAATGTCCATACTACCCAAAGTGATATACAAATTCAATGCAATCCCCATCAAAATTCCAAAGACATTTTTCTCAGAAATGGAAAAAACTATTCAGACATTTATATGGAACAATAAAAGACCACGAATAGCCAAAGCAATGCTCAGCAAAAAAAATAAAGCTGGAGGCATAACACTACCTGACTTTAAGCTATACTACAAAGCTATAATAACCAAAACAGTATGGTACTGGCATAAAAACAGACACACTGACCAATGGAATAGAATAGAGAATCCAGAAATCAACCCACACACTTACTGCCATCTGATCTTTGACAAAGGCACCAAGCCTATTCACTGGGGAAGGGACTGCCTCTTCAGCAAGTGGTGCTGGGATAACTGGATATCGATATGCAGGAGATTGAAACTAGATCCATACCTCTCACGGTATACTAAAATCAATTCAAAATGGATTAAGGATTTAAATATACACCCTGAGACAATAAAACTTCTTAAAGAAAACATAGGAGAAACACTTCAGGAAATAGGACTGGGCACAGACTTCATGAATACGACCCCAAAAACACGGGCAACCAAAGGAAAAATAAACAAATGGGATTATATCAAACTAAAAAGCTTCTGCACAGCAAAAGAAACAATTAAAAGAGTTAAAAGACAACCAACAGAGTGGGAGAAAATATTTGCAAAATATACATCTGACAAAGGATTAATATCCAGAATATATAAGGAACTCAAACAACTTTACAAGAAGAAAACAAGCAACCCAATTAAAAAATGGGCAAAAGAGCTAAGTAGGCATTTCTCTAAGGAAGATATCCAAATGGCCAACAGACATATGAAAAAATGCTCAACATCACTCAGCATCCGGGAAATGCAAATCAAAACCACATTGAGATACCATCTAACCCCAGTTAGGATGGCTAAAATCCAAAAGACTCTGAACGATAAATGCTGGCGAGGCTGCGGAGAAAAAGGAACTCTCATACATTGTTGGTGGGACTGCAAAATGGTGCAGCCTCTATGGAAAATGGTATGGAGGTTCCTTAAACAATTGCAAATAGATCTACCATACGACCCAGCCATCCCACTGTTGGGAATATACCCAGAGGAATGGAAATCATCAAGTCGAAGGTATACCTGTTCCCCAATGTTCATCGCAGCACTCTTTACAATAGCCAAGAGTTGGAACCAGCCCAAATGTCCATCATCGGATGAGTGGATACAGAAAATGTGGTACATCTACACAATGTTGAACTTTTAAACTAAATTTACAACACCATTCACAAATAATGTTGTCCATTTCATAGTTTTTAAATTTTGTAGTAGCAATAAGAGGTTTTTATTTTAAAAGAAACATCCAAAGTATGTGAATAAATTAGCTTATGGCCTGTTAAGAATTTATGAATAAAATAATTCATCATTGCTATTAAAAGGCTTTCAAAATGATTAGTATGGCTAGGAATTGCCCATGGGAAAGCAGGACAGTATGTTATTCCTCGAAGGGGATTCTTGATGTCTACGTTGTCTACCTGTCTCAGGGGACTCAGAGGTACGAGTCATTGGTGGAAGGTCTAGAATATGGCTTTAAAGAAATATTGTTTATTAGTGACCAATGGGAATTAGAGGAAAAACCTAAGATTATATACATGTAATAGAATTAATAGTAACCATTTTACAGAAATATAATAGATTTTTTTCCCAGAAACTGATTTATTTATTTATTTATTCATTCATGTAAAATTTTAATTTATTACTAGCATATTCATTTTTACCAATTGTGATATTTCTTTATGCCCTTTGCCTGATCTATCCCATCCCAAACCCCCTCCCTCCCTGTCCCCCATCTCTAGTATCCTTAGGTTTGTTCTCTTCTGAAAGTTCAACATATTGCTGTGGTCTTTTCTTTCTTTTATACTAGATTTTGGACAACAGAGAAGACTAAATATTCAAGTTCTGAATTACAAACGAATCTGCACAATATCTATGCAGTATCAATATTGTTTTCCCCATTTTAGAGGTAAAAAAAATCATAGGCAAGAGAGATGAGTAACTTGCATAAGGCCACACAACACATTTTCTAGCAGAACCCAGGTTCAAACTAGATTCTTTCTGACTCCAGACACACATTTCTCAAAAGGCACTTCAGAGAAATTTTATGTCATTGCCAAGAGCTGAGTGACTAGGGTGGGCAGTTTGCTGCCGGGGTTAGTGCTTATTATAATTAGATGAATATTCCAAAGGGACAGGACCTTCAGTGTATTTGGGTAGGACGCAGATTCTAGGGGCACTATTTGATAGCGACTGATCACTGTGGCAGTTTAAAACATATGTCCACAAATTCTTTAATACCTGTGGTAGGCAGAATAACTGTTCCCCAAGACATAAATACCCTAATTCTTGGAACCTGTGAATATGTTACATTACATAGCAAAGGAAAATTAAACTGATTTTAAAGTAGAGATATTATCCTGGATTATCTGGGTGGGCTTAAACTCATTCACAAGTGTCCTTAAATTTGGAAGAGGAAGGAAGGTCCGTGATGCAATGAGAGGACTCATCATACCGTTGTTGGCTTTGAATATGGACAAAGAGGCCAGCAGCAAAGGGATGCAGGAAGCCTCTAGAAGCTGGAAAAGATAAGAAAACGGATTCTCCCCTAGAGCCTCCAGAAAAAAATACAGCCCTGCCAATACCTTTATTTTTGCTCAGTAATACCTGTGATGGACTTTGGACCTACAGAACTGTAAGATAAATTTATGTTTCTCATGCTACTAAGTTTGTGGTAATTTTTATAGTAGCAATAGAAAAGAAACACAACAGTCTTTTCTTCAAGAAGTAGAACTTAATTTACCTCTGCTTAAGTGTGGGCTGAACTTAGTGATTTAATTCTAATGAATAGAATATGGCAGAAAATGGGATCTCACTCCCAAGATTAGGTAATAAAAATATTGTCTTCCATCTTGGGTACACTTTTACTTACTCTTGGATTTCTTCTTGCATCTGAGTGAGCTGGCTGTCATATCACCAAGCACTCTGCAGGGAGGCCACAGGATGAAGAACTGAGGCCTGCCAGCAGCCACATGGATGAACTTGGAAGAATATTTCCGCTGGTTAAGTTCAACCTCCAAATTGATGGCAGTCTCGTGAGCAACTCTAAACCAGAACTCTCCAGGAAAATACTCTCAGATTCCTGACCCACAGAAATGGCAAAATAATAAATGTGTTTTACTTTAGGCTATGATGCTTTGGTATAACTTGTTATGTAGCAATAGATAACTAATACAATTACTCTAAGGCTTTTATTTACTCACCAAAGGAGAGAAAATAGCAAGAAAAGGTAAAAGTGCACGTTAGATGAGTATTATTCCTTTCCTCCAAATAAACTCTGATATAAATGTGCATATTCCATTAGAAAGTTATGAGAAAATTATCCACTGTTTTAGCATAACAATACACACATAAAAGCTTACATTTCTATAAATATAATTGAGTTAGCTTTCGTTCAGATTATAAATGGAATTAAAACCTCAGTGTTGAGAATAAAATATCTCAAAACACACAGTCTTCTTAAGAATACATTCATCCATTTTTACACAATTTTATTTGGTCAGAGCTGTCAAAACTACTGTGAGATCGACAAAGGCAATTAACCTCTAATTTTTACCTCTGTTCTTTCTTCTATTTTGCTTTTCTCTTGAAGTCTATACTTAATGGAAGAAAGCATGCCAGAAATTGAGATTAATTAATGGGTTTTCTACTTTGTCATATAGAAATATTCTCGTCTTCAATTTTTAAAGTTTAATGACTTCCAGCCTAACACATACAAGAATATCCATTAAATAAAGAAAATAAACGTTCACTCTAAGATACATTTATTTTGACCTTCAGATTGAATATGGTTTTATTTATTGAATATGGAAATAAAGCATCTTTTTTTTCCCTTTTCTGAGTATAATTTGTCTTGGCTAAGCAAATATATGTGTTAGCCACACTATACTCTATGGCAGGTAGCCCAGTTCTCTCCCCACCCCCTTTTTAATTCTACTGACATTCACATCACAAATTCAGCGCTCACAACTTCTTTTAAAAAGAAGTGTTAGTTCATCAAATCCACTGCTCCTGCATAGCTAAAATATAATTTCCTGAATCCAGCTTAAATATTGACTAGTATATAAATCATCTCCTCCATGTATGAATATAAAGGAGATACACAAACTGCACACTCAGGAATTTTTTTTTTTTCGAAGATGTTGAATGAATTTCTGTTCCTAAATGTTGCAGTAGGGAAAATTGTACTTTTATATAAATCGGTCTCCATGATCATTTTCCCTTTGAAATCTGAACACGTTTTTACCTTTTGAAACTAACTCCCAAGGAAATTCCAGTGGATAGACGTTATGCACTTTTATTTTGTAATGGCATCTACTTGCCACAGTTATATTTGGCATCATATCTGATCTGAGTTTAATTAACAGCAGATAGTCCAATATTCAGAGGTTATCAAAAATATTTCTAAATTTTATTCATATTAAGAGGTAACAGATTAGATCCATATTTCTATATAGAGGAATATGGTATTCTACTTCTCAGAAGCACTTTTCCTACTTAATTTAAATTCTCCTTGATAGTGTCAATACATATGTTATCACTGCTTAATTAAGAGAGGTACAAGCTACAACATGACGGGAAATTTCAAATAAGAATGGTGCTATGCAAATTCATGGTTCCTAAACCAAGTAAGAAACTGGTAAAGAAGAAAAACAAGTTTTGTACCTTTAAAAAATGAGAACAATAATTGTGGTTTTATTTGCAGAGTAATCAAAATATGCTGCCATTGTGTAAAGGAAAATGTGATCATCTACAAATTAATTAGTTCTGCTAATGAAAAAATTGAATAGCCTTTTACAATGTGTCTTTTAAAATGTTTTTGTCTCACATATGAAGTTTACATAATAAATCTTGACAAAGAATCATCGGCAATATGAATATTAAAATATGAATATAATTAATTATGCATAACAATTTCTCTCCTCAGACTGGGGCTTTAGGATCAGCACGTGACATATAAATTATTATGTTAACAGCCCATTTGTTGGGAAGATAAGTGTATGTTTCTAGTGGGTTCTTAAAATGTACTAAAATGGCTTTGTCATCAATATTTATTCTTAGAAAGATGACAATTCAAAGCTAACAAAGCAAACATTTTTCAATTGTAGGTGTGGTTTGTCACTAGGATTTGCCTATCATTAGAATTCTTTAACTTCTATTTATGGAAAAAGAAACGGGACCACCAATGAGGGGCTGTTATGTTCCTACACAATTCCCTAAAGCTGTCTGGGTGGTTTTGTGTGCTGATTTACTAATCCGTCTCCCTTCATTTTGATGGCCACCTATCAAGAAACTTATTTCTTGTTTGCTTTACCCTGTTTCTTTGTTTACTTAGAAATTAGACATCTGAAAACTTGTCTGAAACATTTTATCACTCCGTGTTTCAAATATTCTTATTGTTATTTGGGAAGGGGAGGGCTATGAATGCCATAGGGCTAATAAAATCCACAATACATTGTTTCAGAGAATGTATGTCCCTTATAGTTTATAGATATATTAATAATCTCAAAAATTAAGAAAAATGTGGGCTGCCTATATTTGTTCATGGCAATAAATTATAACAAAATTTCTGTAAACCTTTTTGGAAAAGCCCAACTTAACCACAGCTTCACATGATTTAAAACTCCGTCATCAATACATTTTGCTTAATGGCATTGTCAAATGTCAGGAACACTCAGTAAGAGGTTTCTGGGTTTTGTTTTTTTACAATATGCCATATTTTACTTTTTTTAAAATAATACCTGTCAAGTCACAAAACATTTGCAATGAAGAATGATTAAACTAAGTGGATTACAAATTTAGTCACAATAGTATAGAAGTAGAATCTTTCTCAGATATCTACTGTGGCCACATAATTCTTTGTATTCATACTTATAATATATATGCAGTTCAATATTAGAAAACAACACAAGATTGGCAGATGATTTCCTGTCTCTTAAAGAGGCAGTTTTATACAGACACAACACTCACACACATACTCACTAATTTGATTATGTTACAAATTCTACTAATTCAGTAAAAACAATTTGCCAATTCTATCTAGAAAATAACTTTTTATCTGGCATCGCAAAACTGAATTGAAGTCCAATTTATTTATGGTTACAGCACTTGCTAGACACATGGACACAGTGATCACAGTAATACAGTAAATATAAATGAAAGGGACTATTGAGATTTAAAGTACTTGCTATACATCATTGTCCTTGATGCCTTGAGAAGGTGCTTCTGTTGACAGCTTGCTATTTATGTGTATAGTTGTGACAGAAAAGACTGATGTGGGGTTAACAATGATTTTCACAGCATGTCTATGTCTATACAAAAAGACTGCTACTTCATTTGTGAGTCTTAGCATCTGTCTGTAGGCAATATGACTGTTTTTTATCTGATGGCAACACAAGAATATTTTCTAATCTATACTCTCTATGATAGCTTTATAACATATTATGTTGTTTTGCCATGTTTCAACAGCTCCTTCAAATTGCATATCTGCTCTCTCCCTATGTCATCTGGATAGTTGCACCTCAATGTCCCATGGTGCTTAAGCATCAGAATATCCACAGCTGGCACAGCTGGTCTTAGCACAAGGCTCAGGAGCCAGACTGCCTGGGATCAAATTCCATCTCCACTACTTAGGAGGCTGTACAATTGGGCAAGTTACCTAACCACATCCATCAACAAGAAATTTGTACTACCTCATAGTGCTTTGGGAGGGGGGGGATTAAATTAGTATGTATAAAGCACTTGGAAGAGAGCCTGACATGTAATGAGTACTCAATGGTTACTTATTATTATTATTATTATTACTATTATTATTATTATTATTATTACCATCAACTTCCCCACAGGACCCTACTGGGGGGTGCCATCTATCACTCCTCTGTCCTCCTGATCTCTCTCCCGCATTCAGTATAGGAGGAGATACTGGGATGTGAAGAGTTGCCTTTTGAGATTGTGCAATAGTTGTGAACTTTCTTCTCCTTTCTTCTCCACATTGAGAAAGGATAGGGTGGTACTCAACTAAAGTCAAGCATGGGGTATCTCAAGAAAATCACTCATAAAGTGTGAGGATTCAACATGAAAGGAAGTCCGATACTCAGCTCCACTACTGGATGTCTGCTTAATCACAAAGTTTATGTGATGCTACCTGGAGAGGAGGAAGGAAACTGGGGAGAGGGCAATGTTCAAGTAGAGAGGGGCAGGAATCACTTCTTTGGATTAATAATTCCAAAGAGGAACAGAAGACAGATTCTGTCTGGGCCTGCCTACAACCAGTATATTATCTTTGAAGGATAATTCTGATTGGTAGCTGTAAGCTTGCCTGAAATTGTCTGAACATGGAGTGATGCCACTAACTGGGTATCAGACCAAAGACCTAGTGTCACTAGGAACTGATCCCCTTGTCAAGAGAGAGAGAGCCTGCTGAGGCCATCACTCATCATTATAATCGTCCTATGAAACAGGCTAAAAAGCACAGTGATGTGGTCGCAAAAGGATTAATACTTTTTAAAGGGCAGATATGTAAGAAAACAGTGTCTATAGTGACTTTGTCTCCTCTCCTCCCCACATCAGCAAAGTAAGTACAGGAAAGAAAGAAGGAGCGTGAGAACAGGTGGAGCTCACTCCTCTCACTGGCTCAAATGGCTCGTTGGCCATCTTCAGCCATCAGCAGGATAGCAGATAGAAAGTGCCTGGGTCCCCACACAAGTCACTGCATCAGTCCTAGAAAACATGTGTTTAGATCATACTTTAATGTGTGAAAGTTATTTCCATTTTGTTAAAACCATGGCATTTTGTTATTTTGCTTAATCTGTAATACAGTATTGATGTATCATTTTTTAAATGATTCTTCTTTTTAACAGCTTAACCAAAAAGTGGTTCTGATCATGTTGGGTAATAGGACTTTTACTGTATTGTAGATTGCAGGGCATTTCTCCAGGTGGCACTAGACCGACCCAGTTCTACCCAACCCCACCATCCCCTTTCTAACTTGAAGTTCTTAAGAGTAACTGTATGATGTACTGGGAATGCAACATCCCCAGATAAGAACTACTGGCTGGAACAGCCAGGGCTCTGTTTCAGTTCCCCCTGTCTCCCCAGAACAGCATGTCCTTCATCACTTTAATCCAGTGATTCCTGTGATCCTGAAGTGTATAATCCAGGACAGGCTGTCTTTCAGGGTCCCTCATCTATGGTGCAAGTGGGGCATGGGCAGCCAAGATTCCATTCTCCCTGGGCAGCTTTCCTACTCACGGTGAATCCTGGGCTTCTGTTGTCCTTTGCTGCACATCTGTAAATAATAACTCTGCTTTAGTGTTGCTTATGAGTGTGTTCTGTCTCACCAGATTCCGACAAGTTAGCAACCAGTGTACAGGGAACATACTTCACGTAGATCCCTCTAAATGCTGCATCATTTATCTTACTAATTTTCTGCCCTGTGAATTTTTGCCTGACTAGTTTAACTCACTTTAGCTACCACTTCTTGTGGGCAGTTTTTCCTGACTCCTTGGCTAATGCCCTTTGTCTATGCTATTTAGGTTTACCTTTTTCATATCATATAGAATACTGTATTTATTGATGACCTCCCCTAAGAGACAATGCCAAAAAGATTCTCAGCACATAGTAGGTGCTCACCAATGATGTGTGAAATAAATAAATACGGGACTCAAAAGAAGAATACTAGGTTCAGAACTGTGTTTAAGGCAAAGTGATATGGCCAGAAGATTGTAGGAAATGTGATATAAATAAACATATCAGGCAGAGAGATCAGTTAAGACCATATTAGAACGATGCACATGAAAAATGAAAAGACTTTAAACAGTGGTGGTATTTGGGGTAACAATCATTGGAAAAAAGTAATACTTTTTTTTTTTTACAACTTCCATTATTTGTTATCAAATAATTTCTGTGTCTGTATTTCAATGTGTATTTCATTGAGCATTTGGGATATATATTTTCTTAACTTTACTGCTTTATTAATTAATTGTTTGACAGTGGGGGTAGTTAACTTGTGCAATTTGGTTCTCAGAGCAGTGCTGCTGCCATTACAGAAAATTCTCTTTTCAGAAAGTAGCAAAAACAAAAATGATCAAGTTAATTGCAGATAAGCATATGTTAGGGCAACTGAGGTCTGTCAAGGAAAGCAGAAAAGAGACAAAGGACAAAAGAAAACTGAGGGACATGCCTGCTTATTGATAATTTTCATTGGATCAAAACCTACATTAAAATATAATCAATAGGTTAAATAGTAACGCCATGTGTTAATAGGAATGTTTTGTGTTAATAACAATATTTGGAAAATGTTTATGATAGTTACATAATTCTACATTTAAACATTTGCATTCAACCGGCATAAGATTCTAAGATCCCGGCCAAATGACTAAATATTTGCATAGTGTGAAGTCAAGATGTAAACTCAATCTATCTGAAATAATTCATTCAGGTAGAATGATGACATGAGAAAGAGCTGATTTACTGTTAGCTACATCTTTTCCTATAGTAGCTACTGGCTTCAAAAACTTCCAATACAATGCATAGCTTCCTTTGTTTTTTAAGTAACTCAAAGAATTTCAGAATTAGGAAAACGGGGCAGGACTATAACAGATCATTTTGTCCTTGAGAGATTTTCCAAAAATTAAATACAAGAGCCAGGCTAGAGCTAGATCTTCTTATTTCTCATCTGAGCTGCTCCCCTCCCAACTTACCCATTTTTCATCCATAATATCCAAATATTATTCAAGCTCACACTATGATGACTGAAAGCTGCACATTTTATGTGACGATTAGGTAAATTGTGCTTAACACTACAGTACAGACCTACCATTCCTACCTGCAAATATATGTTAGTGTTAATAAATTCTCTGTTGAATCACAGTAAAGAGTCATGAAAAGAATGCAGCATCTTCTCAGGCAGTAAGACTAGATAAATTAAATCAAGTAGTGCTGGAATTTACCTGCAACCTAAGTGGAATGGCAGATTTCCACTTTCCTATCCAAACAGTTAAAAATTTTTAAAGAGATTAAGATATAATTTGACAAAGAGGACAAGTGATTCGTTAAGCTGCAAAACTAATTCTCAGCTGAAATATGTGGACTTGGCTTCTATTTTTGAAGAAGCAGATATAAATCAACTATAAGAAAAGTTTCAGGTTGTTTACCTATAACTTGGTTAAAATCTAAAAGAATGAAATGTCCATGGTTTTTCTTTGGGTTTAATTATGTGATTAAAACATAAATATCTACGTCATCAATCTACAGCATAATCTTGGATTCTGACTGTCTACATAGTAACTGTTTCTCTTAACTAAGTATGTTTAAAACCTTGAAATGATTTAAAAAATGAGTAGAGAGATGATAAATTAAATCAAGTCATTTTTCTTATTTTTCTGCTAAATTATCAAATATTTAGTGTAATCTGTTTAATTTGTTATTTAAGGTATTTGAAATAATAAATATAATTTAATAATATTTGCAAGAAGTGCTTACATCCTTAGGAAGACTTTGCATGCTATATTTATGTCTGCCTTTTAAAATGTTGAGAGAACCAGAGATGCTAAAGTTATACATTTAATGTCATAAGTGTTTAAGACAATATAATTAATTTTGAAAATGGAACCTCATAGGAAAGTCCAATCTCTTAAAATATAATTAATATGAACATTAATCAAAGGGCATGTAAAATTATTTTTATTTCAATACAATTACCAAATGTACAAACTGATTTTAAAAGCATGTAAGATGAAACTAAATTCTTAAGAAAACTAAGACTTGAATGTGTAATTAAAAAAATTGAACATTAATTTAAATAAAAAATAACTTTGTTTAATCTTATCTACATATAAAACTTGTATTAGACGTTAAATATCTTAAATGGTAGCTTAGTATTAGATTATTAAGTAAATTTTACTATTTACTTTAAATTACCGTATTGTTGTTGAATGTATGAGATTCTGGTTTATGCCACCAGATTTCTCCTTATTCCTTCAATTTTGTACATGGATCTGGTTCCTTGTTGAGCTATCTTGGGGGAACAGCAGACCATTTTATGTAATTTCTTAGCAGGGAATAAATAAAACTTATTTTTCTACCTACAAGCTATGAGAAAATATGCCTCTCGAGAGTTGAGTTTGGTAGCATAGTTCAGTAAAATAAAAAGGCCACGGAACGCCTCTTTATGGATCATGACTGATTCCCTTATTTCCTTTTCACCAAATACTGTACTTGGGTTTTGATTTGATGATGGAACTGCTACGCTCTTTCCAAGTGAGAAAATGACACTTAGCAAAATTGTCTGACTTGAATCCAAGAAATTGAGAAAAGGAAAAATTTTCTCAATGTACTCAAAGCATCACTAAAATTTCAGTTTTATACATTTTCAATATTCATATTTTTTATTTTGATATAAAATACAGTACCTAAGAACCCAAAGAGAAAGGTCATATACATGTGATGGAGCTAATATTTGTTAAAAATTAATTATTAGTAGTGTTATTTTTGAGTGACTTCCCCATCCCGTGAAAGGCATATTTTGACTTTGTTGAAACTTTAAACAAATTGTTATTGCAGAATGCAGGGACAAAACAAGTCAACATTTAAATTTTGAGTATGAAGCTAGAAAATAATTCATAAGTCAGGCTTTGTTGAGATATGAAAGGATTTCCTCTATTTCTTTACTCCTAGTGGATATCAAGAGATAACCTGTACACTTAGTCAGAGGTTCTTCCATAGCTTAGAGTGGCTACTGCCTCTACTAAACTGGCTGAACTATGAGTCTAGTGTCTCTGGAAGAGGAATAAACATGCAAGAAAAGTCCAGGCCAAAAAGTATAGGGGTGGAAATCATGCACTTTTAGGCCCAAAGAATACAGGAAGAGGCAGGGATAGGAGTAGGGAGTAGAGAGTGGTAAATATACATCTTAGGTTCAATGAATGCTTTGAAGAAAAAGACAAAGTTACAGGGGTTTTGCCCAGTTTCTGTTTAGGATTCTTGAAGAAGGGTGGTAAAAAGACTTTTGGATTAAATAAAAGATGTCTCATGAGAGTAAAATTCTATACGATACCCAGCAAGTAGAGGCTTCATAAAAAATTTGCATAGTTATAGATAAATAAAGTAGCCACAATTTAAATTTGTGATTCAACTTATACAACACAGTGACTTCTTCTCTAACACATGTGTTCCTAAAAATAACTGTAGTACACTTAATTGCACAATACAAACCCCAGGGCTTATGAGAAAATTGAGGTTGGTGCATAGAACTCAAAAATGTATCAGTGACACATTAAAAAAAATAGAATCCTGATATAAATGATAGCATGTTTTTACACATGTTAAATCATTAAGAGATATATAAATACTACAATAAATACGGCACTTGATGTTGAAAAAGCAACAAAGACATTTGTTGTGGAAGTGTATTTTGGAAGTATTGCAGCTCTGAATTAATGTGAAGTGTTAAAAAGATGGGAATCTGAAATCAAGCAGAAAGTTGTGACCCCAGATTTGGATGGACCACGGTGACTGGTAAATAAAGGTAATCATCAGATGTTTGAGGGGTGTGTGTGTGTGTGTCTGTTGGGGGACTGTGTGTTTCTTCCCCTTTGGCTGGGTTTGGGGGATGAGTTTTCTGTGCTCACCTCATGTTTCTCCTAGAAACACTTATGCATTAAAAATACCCAGGAAATTCCTGCTATGCTTAAATTCTTCCACAGTACTGTAGTCCCCCCTTACCTGCAGTTTTGCTTTCTGCGGTTTCCTTGCTTTCAGTTTCAGTTACCCGTGGACAACCAGTTAGAAAATATTAAACAAAAAATTCCAGAAATAAACAATTCATACATTTTTAAATTGCATTCTGTTCTGAGTATTGTTATAATTGTTCTATTTTATTATTAGTTATTGTTGTTAATCTCTTACTGTGCCTGATTTATAAATTAAACTTTATCATAGGAATGTATGTATAGGAAAAAAAAAACAGTGCATATAGGGTTCAGTACTACTGCCATTTCAGGCATTCACTGGGGGACTTGGAATATATCCCCGTTGGAAAAGGGGGGACTACTGTATGTCAATTACTTTGAAACAGATTCATGGTTTCAAAACACGTATCATAGCAGAATTGCCTGTACTTCAAGGTTTTAACATCATCATCTATCCTTTGTGATCTTTCTTGGAGATGAAAAGGTCTGAATCAGGACCACTATCCTGACACCAGTCCGAGATCTCTGCTTCTCCCAATGAAATGATTTGCTCTGATTTCAGTATCAGCAAAATGGAAGACAATTTTGGACCAGTGTTAGTGACCTTCCTTTAATAAACCTTTAATGACTGAGATCATCCTGTGAATAATTTAGATGGGCGATTTTCAAAGTATGGTCCCCAAACAATACTTGACTGATCCACACCCTGAGGTGTGTTTTTAATGAGACTGCTCTATAATTAAATGGAATCTAGTCTCAACACTCTGAGTGTGCTGCGGTAAGTTCAAATTTCTTTGTCTCTTGACGTGTGGCTTCCTGCTTTGCTTGGGTGGGACCTGAAGAGAGAAAGACAATGACTGGAGAATGTCTCGCTCCATCCAGCAACATATTTATTCATGTATTTTTGATTGTAATTTTTTCAAATAAAAGTATTTTGGAAGCAAAAACAAAAGCCAAAAAGTAAAAACTAATTTCAGCAAGGTAGAAAAATATGCACTTTCCGCTTCTTTATCTCCGTGAGTAATAATAACAAACTAGTAATGATGTACAATTGTCCTTCGCATAAGCATTATACTGATGATTCTGGGCAACCTTTCCAACGCTAGTCTTCCCAAGGGTCCAGCGACATATTTAGGCAAAACAAGCAACACTTGGTTTGTGTCTGGGCATTACACCGTGGGCCTCAGACTGCCTCCCTGTACCTATCTCAGCCAAAGTGGGGACCAGAATATGTGGGATTCGGGAAGACAGGGGGAGCTTTGAGCATAGAACTGTGGATATTACCCAGTGAGCAGTAGCTAAAGAGATCTTTGCTTCCTGTCTCTCATTCTATCCCTCTCACAATTTGCCCACCCCATTTCCTTTTATTTTTATTTATAAACTTTACTGTTTTAATCATTTTTAAGTGTACAGCTCAGTGGCATTAAACACATTAACATCATTATGTGTTCGTTACCACTATCCATCTCTAGAACATTTTCATCTTCCCCAACTGAAACTTCATACCCACTAAACAATACATTCTCTTTCCTCTCTCTCCCCGACCCCTGCCATCCACAATTCTACCTTATGTCTCTATGAATTCAACTACTCAGTGTTCCCAATGGAAGTAGAATCATACAATATTTGTCCTTTTGTGACTGGCTTATTTTGCTTAGCATAGTGTCTTCAAGATCCATCCATGTAGTTGCATGTATCAGAATTTCTTTCCTTTTTAAGTCCGTATAATATTTCTCTCTCTAATTTCCTTTTGATGTTGACTTAAAAAGTACATATCAATTGCAAGACATTCTGTCTTGCCCTTTTTTTGTTGTAGCACAGAGATTAAAATGTCACCAGATGTTTTTGGCTTCTTGGTTATCTCAATAATCTTAAAACTATTCAGTTACTCCCCAGGTTTTTCTTCTTCAGACTAAATAGTCTTAGTCAGTAGCTCTCCAAATATGAATAAAATTGGTGAATGAAATTTGGAAACCTTTTCCTAAGGCCAATAGATCTTCAAATATTGAGCATAAATTAAGTGTCTCCATAAGGGACACTTTTAGGTTGATGGGGGGAAGGCGGTCACCAAGAATGGGAAAAGACTCATAAAAGAATCATTAGTTGTATCTTTCACTTTTTGATACTCATTATGATTAAATGCTTTTTCAGATGAAGGATCAAGGAGAACTCAAATGCAAAATGACCTCTGAAGCACAGAAAAGAACAGAGTAAAAAAACTTCATTTAGCTTTATCCTGTGTCAGGGAATCACTATCTTATTTTAGAATGCTTTCATTTTAAAGCATTGAAATACTTTCTATAGAAATGATTACATTAATCCGATAGTCAGTTTGTCCAAAGTTAGCAAGTGTTACAGCTATCAAAAGTGCTACAAAAATAATTGAGTACATTTTAAAAATGTAGATACTGTGACTATAATTTATTTTCTTGAGATTACCAGCAAATAGCTGAAGAGAAATAACTCTATCAGGCAGCAGAAAAGAGATGGATAAATTGAGTAATGCCAAGCTTAATGTTACTCAATGATCTCACATGGTCAATAAGTAGTATTAACTTCTGCTTTCAATTATTATTCCTCTCAGGAGCACAAAGAATTTAGAACAACTATCTGTTCTTTTCTGATTTAAACTAGATGTACACAAGTCAGCCTGATGGATTACTTAATTGGACTGCCGAAGGACAGCCTGATTCTCTGTAACACTTCACCAAGACCACTGTGTAATGTATTATCCTAGGAAAGGTTTTATTTTCCCTGGGTGGATGTTCCATTATACCTGCATTTCCTTGCTTTTAATGCTTGGTGCACATCAAAATCATTGACCTGTAGGGGTTGGTGTCACCTTTCCCAATTTTCTGTAGTTCTTTCCTACTCCCTGAGGCAATAGTTATGACATATGTGACTGAAGGCAGAGATCTGAAAGAACTTGAAACAGGAGGTAATCAATTATGTGGATATACAGTTATTCCTCCTCTTCCTCCTCCTCCTTCTTGTGCATGTAGTTAGCTTCCTTGGGTTAACTTTTTTTAAAACAAATATTTTTTAGTCCAATTAACTTCCTTTATTATTCCAATATTTATAATTTTTTCCTTATTGCTTAATTATCACACATTTGTAATTATCTACTATTTGCTTAGGATTTTTCTCCAAAAATTAAAATTTAATAATAGTTTCAAATTTCTCACATATTTTTAAAAGCACTATTTTATTTGTACACTGACTTTTGTTGGCAGAAACTTTGCTGTTATACATAAAAACAGTAACCAATTGCCCATGAAGATATTTAATCTTATACTGGATATTTATCCATTCAAACTCATAAGGCTATGGTCTAATGCCTGTATAGAGACTTGCCAGTGTTTCTCTACCCGAACTTGTACTAGACAAGGTTATCAAGGACGTTTGGGCCCTTTAAAAAATTAATCCTTCCACATTCAAAATTTACAGTGTCACTTTGTGCCTCATAAATATACACAACTATAATTTGTCAATATATAATAAAAAATAGAATATAAAATGTTACCTCTTTTGCAAGTCAAAAAAATTGATCCTTCTATGACCATAAACTTCTGTTTTGTATCTTTCCACCTCTTTATCTTCCCTCATACTTCAGTTTTTCCCTCACCACAACCCCCCACCCCCCACCCCCCACCCCTGACCCAAAGGAAAGAGAACCAAAATGAAAAAATTATGGCCCTGGAAATGATAGATATGTCTAATGTCCAAACCTTTGATAATATTGACCCAAATTTTTAGTCAGCTAACAACGATAAGATTATGTGACAGGAAAGATTGTAAGAATTAAATCTTGTTAAACTAAATATTTCCCTCTACGACAATGAAAGACTAGGGGAGGTATTGTATGTTCTGGAGCAAAATCTATTTCTTTTCAAAGTAAAATTTTCTTCTATAAATTATGAAGACATGCTGATGCTGTGGTTTGGATGCATGTGTCCCCCATAATTCACATTTTGGAACTGAAGACCCAATGTGATAGTATTAAGAGGTACGGCGTTTAGGAGATGATTAAGTTATGAGAGCTCTGCCATCATAAATTATTGTGACCTTATAACAGGGCTGGAGGGAAGTAGCTAGTCTTTTTTACCCTTTGTTCCTCCTGCAGTGTGAGGACACTGCTTTCCTTTTGGAAGCAGAGAGCAGCCCTCAGCAGACACTGAATTTGCCAGCCCGGATTATGGACTTCCCAGACTCCATAATGAACTGTGACAAATACATTTTTGTTATTTGTAAATTACCCCATCTCAGGTATTTTGTTTAGCAGCACAAACGGACTAAGACAGCTAGCTGGGTAACATCTCTCTGAAGGAACAGACAGTGGGAATGGAGTGAGCCTGGAGGAGGCTACATTGAGCAGTGCCCCAGAGGGGCCAACACTGTGGTCATCGACTTCTTTTCCATCCACTATATGAGAAATGATGGTACACCCAGGATATGATACTAAAGCTGTACATAGAAGAGTAGTCAGATCTATTTAAAATAACCATCCCCTCAAGTCCATTTTGGGGACTAAGCCTTGATAAACCATAACTCCTTTCCTGATGGCTCCTTAATTAAAAAAAAAAAAAATCCTCCTCTTTTCCTCCCTCTCTCCTTCCTCTCCCTTCTTCCTTCCTTTATTTTTTTCTCGTAAGTCTCTTCAGATCTTAGAGTACATGATATATAAAAAGGTATAATTAGAGTAATAACCCAAATAGATGTCATTTGGTACTTCAGTTACATTAAGAACATAACCTTTTCATTACCTATGCATTCCCAGGTCCTTTTCATCACTGAATCATCTAGCTGAGACTGTTATAGCTCTCAAGTACTAAAAGCTTATGCCAGAATAACAGAAACTTCTCAACCATGGTGCAAAGCCATTGACCTTACCCATACTACACAATTCAGTTGTGATTCACTTTAACCTCTGTGGTTATAAGGCATGTTCAGTAATGTATTAATATGCTGTAGGCATATAAAAGTTGATATCCAACAGGTATAATGTTTCAGTCATGCAAGAAGTCCTAGAGATCTGCTGTACAACTTCGTGCCTATAGTTAACAATATTGTATTGTACACTTTAAAATTTAAGAGGGTAGATCTCATGTTAAGTGTTCTTACCTCAAAAACGTCACCTTTACATTACTGACTTTGTTTTTAGAATAAATTATACTCTGTTGTGTGATCTCTTCCCTTTCACTGGTTGCTCTTATCCTGCCTTCTGTGTACCCCTTTCTTCTCCTGACCTTTACCAATAACATTCAATACTTAATCTTTTGTCCTTATTTCCGAGTTTTTGATTCTGCAGAGAGTAATTGACTCACTCGAAGTGTTGAAATTATCTCTCTGTGGATGAAGCTGGATCTTGCACACTGTTTTTGAAGTCTTGTTTCCAGAGGAACATTATGCACACCTGACCTATAATGTAGAAACAAAGCTGGTTGTCTTCTTTCCCTGAAGACACCTTTTCCAGTGGTGCCCTCATAAGTATTAGCACCCCTTTCTTCCTAAAACTTCTTCACACCGACAAACCTTTATCCTTAAGCTTTATTCTTCTCCATTTATTCTCCCTCTTTACCTTGGAATTGATATCTGATGATCCGACTCTTTCCTGTTGCTAAGGCCACCCCTGTCAAACAAACCCATCAAAACACACATACCTGGGCTAATACTTGGATTTATTATTTTCTGTTTATCTTATACATGGTTATTATAATCCTTACTTATATTATTTCACTTTTTTTAATTAAGGCATCATACTTAGTTTTAACTGTTTTGTATAAAAGTTTAATTTTTAAGATTTCCATTAAATTGGATTCAACTGATCATTCTCAGCCTTGTTTCTCAAAATTCATCTTTCATTACTATTAAAAATGATTAATCTGCTTCTTTCCAGTTAACCACTTAAATTCATTCCCAACTACACTGCCAATTGTTGTCTTCATGATTTTGCTCAAACTATATACAAATATATCTATTTCTAACTGAAATATCCTTTTAACTCTTTCCTGCTCAACAATTTCCATTTTTTAAGACTTAGATCAAAACACTCCCTGAAAAATTCTATCTTCTTATCTCTCCATGTCTATATCTTTATTACCTTGACAATTACCTAGCCGTCTATTTATATTATTTTATTTTATGTTTCTATTTGATTTTGATTTTTTCCTAGGGTTTTTTTTTTTTTTTGGTACCAAACTTCAAGTTCTTCAATTCAACCAATTAAGATCTGAGAAAGATTTTTTTCCCGGTATAATACAATGTGAAATATTTGATAATTGTTTATGAACCAACAAAAGCATTTGATAATAGTTCATGAACTTGCAAGAGAAAACCATAGCATTTGACCTGAATATTTTCATTCAGTATAATCATCTCAATGAGCTTAATTCTCAGTGGGAACTAGAGAAGAAGCAACATACAAATATAAACTAGCAGAGTAAAAATTGTATCGTAATTATAGACTCATTTAATAATTTTAACTTTCCATTATTTTATTTTAGGTTTTTGTTGTCAATGTCATCTGTATAATAAGTATTTATGTATTATCAAAATCGTTCCTATATCATGATGAGCCTTTTATCTTTTAATCAGCTTCACACTGAGTGATTAGTTTAGGAATAAATGTTAAATTTTGGAATTAAGTTTCATCAGTTAAGAAAATAACCGATCTTAAATCTCTCAAAAATTTCAGACACTCACTAATTAAATACAATAGGTTTAGGCAGTTACTGTTAGAACTACTCCGTTGGTATTCACTACATTATCACAGTATTGTAGCTATTTCCAAGACCTTACACACGCAAATGTCAACTTATTCAGAGTTATGGTTTACAATGTACTAACATATGTCCAATTACTATAGAATAATATTTTATTATCTATTATTCTCACATAATAACAATGTATATTGTGCAGTGCTCAAAATGTAGCTGCAGAGGCAACATCATGTATGCTTTCCCAACTTATTTACCCATTTAGAAAGAGGTGAAAAATAGAAAATAAGGAAGGGTATGAAAAATGTTTGTAAGAGTACTGCTGAGAAAGGAGCAAATCTAAGTTTAAAGCATGTGCATAAGACCTATCCCCATTCCCTTCTAACAGTCTTGCAGTGACTTTTCAGAGATTTCAGGATAGCATTTTAAATCTTTAGTTTGGCACAAAAATGAATCATACCCTGGCTTTAGCCTATTCTTGACTGCATCTCTTGAGGACTTCTTTGTACTTCCTGCTATTCCTGTTTTCTATACCACAAATGTCTTTATTCTCTTTCTACTTCTTCTAAATTCTTACTCTGCAAAACTCAACTCAAGCAGTTACTCTTCCAGTCTTTCCCAATTATACCATCTGATATAGACGGTGTTCCCATAGCACTGCGTGCTTCCCTTCATCATGGCACTTAGTACATTCACTGACCTGTTTATTTGAGTCTTTTATTTGGCCGCAAGTTCATGAAGGGAAGAAATCACATCTAATCTGACCACGTATCAACATCTCATACAATATCTGACATTGTCTTGGTCCATTTGGGCTACTGTAACAAAATACCATAGGCTGGGTGGTTTATAAACAGCACAGATTTATTTCTTATAGTTGTGGAGCTTGGGAAGTCCAATTCAAGGTGCCAGTAGATTCAGTGTTTGGTGAGGGCCCACTTCCTGGTTCATAGAGGTCTGCCTTTTCCTTGTGTTCTCATCTGGTGGAAGGGACAAGGGATTTCCCTGGATCCTCTTTTATAAGGGCATTAACGTCATCATGAAGAATCCACCCTCATAAGCTAATGACCTCCAAAAGACCCAGCTCCAAACACCATTATATTGCAGATTAGGTTTCAATATGTGAATGTTGGGTGATACAAATATTCACTCTATGGCAAGCATAAAGTAAGCAATATATTTTTTAATGAAAATATGTGATTAATTTTGATAAAGTAGATCTGAAAGTTAGTTTAATTATCTTGGAATTATATATACACATTTTGTGTGGGAATTTTTTTTACTTGATATGCATTCCCTCCAATGATATCAGTCTATGTATATTATATAAAAGTGTAACCTCTAGATATAGATTTTTCAGGTTGAAAAATAAAAAGAAAAGAGGATATCTAAAATGTTTTCCTTAAAAGTTTGACTAATACTAGTACATAGGGTAATATTGAGCAATGTTTCATAAGGTCAATGTAATATTTATATTTGTTAACAAGCTTTATGAAATACAATACAATAAAAAACTTATTTATCTTTTAGGTTACTGCAACAAAAAGTTAAGTGTAATTGTTGATAATAACAGATAATAGTCTTTCAGTGATTCAGAGCTTTAAAAATATTTTTGAGCTTTAAAAATATTTTATTTAAAGATAAAAGTGTGGTGATTTAGTCCATGGAATTTGGAACCAGACAGAAAGTTCTTGTCTTGGCTTTCTCACTTTTAACTCTTTGAACTTCTTAACTTCTTCAAGCCACAGTTTCCTCATTTGGGAAATACGAACTGCCTGGTATAAAACTTGGCAAGTGAGTACTCCATAAATGTAGCACTATTTTAGTAATAAAGTTAGGGTCTTGCTGTCTTTCAAAATTTGTAGAAGAGCTGAGTAGGCTTTAAGAAAAGAAAATACAGTGAGGTATTTATTTTAAATATGTTTTTGTACTAGGGACTGGTGAAGGAATAATATATCTGTTGGGAAATACCTAATAAGGACAATGATTGTTCTAGACTCTGAGTAAAAGAGGTGTATCGAGGCAAGGCAAGCATCTCTGGACACTGGAATACAATAAGAAACAGTTGAATATTCTTAATGGTCAGTTTCCTGAGAATAGACCTGTAAGTATGTCAACTGGAGGAATTATAGTGCAGTGGAAATTGAAATGTTTACCTAATAATACTCATACATGATAGTATAAAATATGAGATATTTCACAAATCTAATGTTTCAGGTCATAAGCTATTCCTACATACCTTGTATGTCTAGCTCATCTTTTATCTTTTTCACGAAACTCTTTCAACCTCTCAGTTCCTAGAATACACTGATACCACTGAAGTTTCCACTGGGCTATATTCTGTCTTGTATAGTCCTTTACTTGTTTCTTGTAGTCCCTCAAATTATACTTACTAGGAAGACAGGATAAGGTTTTATGTTATTGTCTTATCACCATAGATGCAATCATTTGACAACTGTATCAAACACCTAGCCCACAGCTGGTTATAGAGATGCTTAGTATCTACTTTTTGTGCTGATCTTTGAAAAATGAGAAAGGTGCAGAGGTTGGCACTGCTACCTCTGGGGTACCTTCTACGTCACTGAAGCCATTTTTGAAAAGAGCATGAACTCTTTTAGTATATGAATATATTTACTGCACTGAGAAGAAACTTAATTAGAAAGTTTTGCTTATTATTGTAATTCTTTGTTCCCTATGAAATTAAAATTAACCGGTCTCACCTCTGCCTCCCATGTCTCTCATATCACTAGGAAAGCATGGCTATAGTTTGTGTTGGAGTATTGCACTTCTGGGAGAATATTTTAGGAAATGATGTGTCATAATTGCATGTGTTTGACTTTGCAGTATTTTGGGACTTACTGTAAGGCTGGTCTCCAAGGAGAACTGTCAGAAATCACAACTGCAGTGTCTGAGGAGACATCCTGAATGACATCTCTGACCCTGCACTTTCTCTTTTTCACTCAGTGTTTGGATCTTAATGAAAGGAATGTGCCTTTTACTCATAGTTGGACAGTAAGATCCTCCTTATAAGAAGGTTGATTCAGGTTTAACCAGAAGCCCAATTAATAGCTGAAGAGAACTTCATTGTGTGAGGTCCCAATAAAAAAAGAAAATAGATTGTCAGTTTTCCAGTCAAGTGGGCAGGCTGGGTTTCAAGCTGGCAGACCAGCCTAGGAGAGAAAATAGAACAGGTTTTATCTAAAACCAGGTGAGAGGTGCAGTCATTGAGACTGAGTACATGACCTTGGGTTGAGGTGGAGTTGGCAGTTGGGACATGAAAAACTCTACTACTAGGGTAAAGGGATGACTGATACATGGCTAAATTTGGTTTTCTATGGTATCAGGAAACATGTATGGCAGAATTTGTAAAATGTAGTGAGGGAAAAAGTTTTAAAGTTCTTTGTCTAAAGTTTCATTGTTTTTTAAACCAAGTAACTGTACTGTGAATTGGATAGGATTTTTCTCCTTCTGTCTTTAATTAATTTTTATTGCATGAGTCCTATGTGGTAGACACTGTTCTAGGTCCTGTGGATACAGAATAAAGAATATGGAACAGTATTGCACAGATAAGTGCCAAGAATTAAGAATTTATTATCTAAGCTGCTGATATCCAGATTATTTCTTGAGGTGTTCCACTTAATACTGGGAAATGTCTAAGGTGGTAATGGACAGTCCATCAGTATAAAAAGTGAAACTTTGCTTCTGACATTTGCGGCCAATAAAATGTCATTGAATTTCCAGGCAAATGTGATGTTTGATATATATATATATTTTTCATGTTTTAAATCATAATTTATAACAACATATTACATTAGTCTTCTCCAAACCCATGTTTTTAATTTGAAACTAATTTGTTTATTGTTGGTTCTTTTCATTTTTATTCCTGACTACCTTGGTGCACCTTATAATAATTATTTTACTGTAATACTTCATACACTATTCATCACTATTCATGTTTTCATTTAGCATTCACATTAATGAATTCATGCACATTTTTCCCCTATTTCATATAGTGCCATTTTCATTTAGAATAGCTAAGATACAGGGACTCAGACCAGATCATTCTTGTTAGAATAATCAACATGTCTTTAGTGGCTGTCAACAACAGAATATCACTGGATAGTAGGATGCATTTTGGCATTCTGTGACTAAATAAATTGCTTCTAAAAGTCCATTTCTATACATAGTGATTGACATAAATCTTTTTGCTCTGGTAGCTGGATTGTTCCATCCACAGACCAAAAATATAACTCCTTTATATTAATGAAATTTTAAAAATAAAGAAATAGTAAATGAGTGATTTTAGAAAGCTATACCATAAAATAAAAAATAATTTCATCTTGTGGCATAAATATTCTCTTAAGGTAAACCTAATAAACACAGAAACAACAACCAAAGCCAATTATAATTTTTAGAAAAGATGAGTAGACGTATTTATTTTTCTGCTCCAAAACTATTCCATTTAGTAAATTAGTTTGTCAAAGATTTAAATTAAGAGGTTATATGCACAACGGGAGTAGAAAATGGAATTAACAATGAAAGCTATTCAAGGGTAAGCAGAGATAAATCTGGCTGCCCACTTGCTGATTCAAATAGACTAGCAGAATTTTTATGTTACAGTCTGAATGTATAAATCATGTAGTTTGTATAGAAAGAGTAAAAGACTTAATAGCAACAGTATCCCCAAATAAAAGGATTGTGTACATTTTCAAGCAAAAAAAAAAAAAATACTTTGTATACAGGACAAACACATTAATTTTTCAGTAATAGCAAGATTATACCTTTTTTTAAATTTTTGTTGTTAGTCTTCTTTGAACATTCAATTCAGAGCTTGATGACACCTTATGCTCAGGCACATCATTAACATCTCTGGACTCAGCTGATAGTGATGGGTCAGGTGTTTCCTGCAGCAGCAATGCTTACTGCCATTCAAGTATTTACTGTGTCTCATGCACAGTGTAGGGGTTTTACAGATATTTTCCCATTTAACAAAAAAACCATATGATGTAAATCCTGTTGTGATTACTAACATACAGAAGAAAAAAGAGACTGGCCTTTAATCTCAGGCTAAATTGTAACTCTTTTCTTATAAATGCCATGTTATTTATTATTTTACCACATCCACCATATTTAGAACTTACTTCAGCTTTCTATTCCCAATACTTCGCACTATATGTCTTTAATTAAAGCCTTGTTCTGATCAACTCTACTTGATTAAGTAGATAGATAGTGATAAAATCATGGATTGTCAGAATGAAAAGGAACCTTACAGTTCAGCTAATTTAATTTCTGACATTAATTTCTTAATTTGGTAACAGAAGAAAATTTGGAGGATGGTACAAGTGGACGAGAAAGTATACCCTAGTGGTCTGAAACAAATGACAGGTAAGACTGATGAAAGGGCTAAAGTTGCGGATATAACACCAGGTCTATTGCTCTGTATCTACTTCCTGAACCATAAACTAGTGATTCATTTGAGCCCTCTTCAGAATATCCATGTACTTGACAGCAGTAAGCAGCAGTACATCAAAAAAATAACTTAATAGTATGGTGTGCCACAATTTCCATTTTTATCGGTCACTCTGACTTTCCCCCAAACTAAAATCTGACTCTGGGCCTCAAGAGAACCAGGGTAAAATGCATATTAATTTTCAAAAATAATAATCACAATTATAAAATTAGTCTTGCCAGTAAATTACACGTTACATTCTTTTCAGATACATTACAATGCATTTTATATTTATTTAATTTGTACTAAAAAGACATTGATCCCTCAATAAATGTTAGTTCTGTCCTTTGAGATGCCTGAGGTTTTTGTAGTGTAATAATAGCTAGACTTTTTTAGCACTATCTAAATGTCGAGAACTCTACAGGAATAATCTTACTCATTAGATTGTGACTATCTTTCTTTATCTGATTGGGAAAGAGAAGCCTGTGGAGCTTAAGATAATTACCCAAGGTCTTGCGTTTAGCAAATGGAGGGGCCAGAATTTAAACGCCGACTGGGCTATTAATCACTCATGGTTCATTGAACAAACATTAGCTGAACAGAAACCCTATGTTGGATGCGGGTTCTCAATCTAAAACAGTGAAAAAACATTTGATCTCTTCCTCATGCCTCTTCTAGGCTAATGGGAGGGACAGATACTGAGCAAAAGACACACTTGTGAATATTTATCAACAGAGGTGAGGGTCACACAGGAAATGCATAGAGCCCGGTGAGAGCCTATGCAAGGGGGACCTTTTCTACTCCGGGGATCCAGGAAGACTCCTGAGGAAGTTACATTTCACCGTAAGTCCATAGGACAAGAAACGTATGTTAAACAAGAGTGGAGAGTGGGGGTGGGAACTGGAGAATGTTTTAGAAAAGTGAAGGACATGAGCAAAGCCCTGACTTGTTCAAACCCCGGAAGTGTTGCCAGGGCAGGAGGTACGTGGAAAAATGGTGGAAGGTGCAGAGGTTTGCGTGGCTGCTTATTGGTAACTTCTAGGTCGTTGAAGGGCTTTGGTCTTTTTTTTTTTTTTTTTTTTTTTCTCATATTACTATGTTACTTTTAGTTTCGGAGTAGAACGTGAAGAATAGATTTGGGTTTTAAAAACATCAGCCTAGGGCCAGCCCGTGGCGCACTCAGGAGAGTGCAGCGCTTGGGAGCGCAGCAACGCTCCCGCCGTGGGTTCGGATCCCATATAGGACTGGCCAGTGCACTCACTGGCTGAGTGCGGGCACGAAGAAGACAAAAAAAAAAAAAAAAAAAAAAAAAAAAACATCAGCCTAGGGCTGGCCTGTGGCTCACTTGGGAGAGTGTGGTGCTGATAACACCAAGGCCGCGGGTTCAGATCCCTGTTGGTTTGCTCACTTGGGAGAGCTGGTGCTGACAACACCAAGTCAAGTGTTAAGATCCCCTTACCGGTCATCTTTTAAAAATAAATAAATAAATAATAAAAAATAAATAAAAACATCAACCTGGCTACAGTATAACCAAAAAGGGGCGGTGAAGAAATAACCGATGCGGGAGAGACCCTTTAGGGGGCTCTTGCAGTAGCCCAGGCACAAAACGTTAGTGCTTGCAATAGCCTGGTGGTACTGAAGGTGGAGAGAAGTGGATGGACTGTATGTAGAACAATTTAAGAGATAAAATCATCGACGTTTGGTGATGGAGGATAAAGGAGAAAGAGATTTTAAAGATGATTGCCAGATTCACTGCTTGCGTAGCCATTAGCTATGCTGCCTTTCTGTACTCCAAAACAGAGGAAGATCTTTAATGCAGAAAACTTTACTCTATGTTCAGATCAAGTACTTCTGTGAGCCTTGTCCTCAAAAGAGGGATAACAATCTCTGTTCATCACACAGAGTTAAGAGGAGGGCCAAATGAGCATGAGTTGGGCTGAATGCATTTTCGTGGGTGCACATCTCAGCCTCGCATCTTATAGGCTCTGTATCCTCAGGCAAGGGGGGCTTTCTAAGCCTTCATTTCCCCTTCTGTAAATTAGAGATAGTAATAGCAGCTAATGCATAGAGCTGTCATAAAAAGGAAATAAAATAATCCATGTGTCTTAGCGGTTTAGTTTACTTTTTATCAAATGGGGTTTTCAACAAGTAACTGATCCTGCTCTCCCTTCTCACATTCTCTTCTCCTCCGCCCCCTATTTCTTCTGCACCATCTTGGTTTTCTCCTTCTCCACCAACCCACCATCATTAGTATCCTTTCCTCTTTCTCCTCCTTGCTCTTATTATTCATTATTACTTAGTCTCTTTCATCTTAACATGATTGTCTTAACATTACCTCTTTTTATATTAGCCATTTTTTTTTCTATTTCCATTACCACCACCAGCGATTAGCCTTTATTATTTCATTCCACTACTGAGATGTACTGTTATTGCTTCTAGTTTTGTGGTTTCCAAATCATGTGACACACGGCTGTCAGATTAATGTCCCTAAACTACTCCCTGTTTCATTGTACTGCTCAGAACCTGTCATAGCTTCTTATCGATGATAAGTGGAGTAAAAATTTGATGAAGTTTTAGGTCTCTGGAATTAGAAAGGTTTTTTTTGTTTTGTTTTGTTCTTTGACTGAGGTACTCACCAATTTTGGGGGAACAACTTACTTCATGTCTGTAAGGCCCAATGTCCTTTTCTATAAAATAGGGATAATAACTCTATAGGCTTGTTGTGAGGATTGGCTGTGATAATGCATTCAGATGCTCAGAATCATGACTCATACATCGCAGGAGATGCTCAATAGTTGAAATCATTATTATCATAGAATGAAAGTCACACTTCTCGTAATAACATTGAAGATCTTCCAAATCTGGTGTCTATTTATATTACATCTCATAGCCCCCTTTTCATAGAGCCAGTCAAGGGAAGCTCTATGTGGGTGCTAAACTTCCTCTTCGTTCTCTAAAAACAACTAGTATCTTTCAAGCTTCATTTACTGTTTCATTCATTACCCTATTCCCCACTTCCATTTATCGACAGTCTACCTGTCCTTCAATTTTTAAATGCTGTAGAAGAAATAATCTTATTTTTCTGATAACTCCAAGGGCATTTTGTTCACTACCTCATGTTAATGTTTGGTTCTTGAGAGTGGCGACCACCTCACGTATATTTCGAATTCTCACAAGGCCTAGCATAGTACATGTCCCATTGAATAGATATTTGCTAAATAAATGGGTTAATTTAATGCTTTTATCATTTAAAAGCAGAGAATAACCTGGGCTGAAGCCATGAAAAAAACTTGATAAAACTGAGAACAGGACAGATACAACAAATTCTTGAAAATTGGTTCCCATATCGGCAGTAATAAAGTAGATTCTTTGCACATTATATATATATATACGTATATATATATATACGTATATATATATACGTATATATATATATAATTTCATTGTATGTGTGGTTTGTTTTCAAACATTAATTCAAGTCAATTTCTGTTTTCTAAACGTTGTTAAAAATGGTATAGTACTATTTTATTTCTCTCTTTTGAAAGTCTAAATAAAGTTTAAATCACATTAGGTTACAGATTATCCTTTAGTTGCAGTCTGCCAACATTAAGTGAACTGTTAGGTAGTAACTAAAATACCTTTTTTATACTTTTTCTAATTTTTCAACCATTATTTGTAAGAAAGACATTGGACATTACACAGGAGTACACCTACAAAAATAGTTATGAGTGTAATCTAGATCAATTATGTTACCACTCAGCAGGTTTATGGTGGCAGTTATTCAAAATGATGATTGTTTAAGGATTTCTTGATTTTATATATTTAAGTTGCTTTAAGGCCATTTTATATATCTGGATTTGCTTTTGTAATAAAGAAATGTTGTAGTTGCCTTAAATTTTTGTGAAGTGGTAATATTTTATTATTTTATATCTGATGAAAATGTAAACCCAGTTACTTGTAAAGCATAATTGTTTTCATAATCTTCCTTTTAAATTTAAAGGAAACTAATTATTTCAAACTAAGATTGCTTAATACTGGTATTATTAAAGTATTTGCTACTCCTGTAGTCATCCAGGAAAGAAAACCTCATAATAGGCGTTTACCCAGGTTATCAACTAGATTAAGCTTTTCATCATTTCTAAAGTTTATAAGAAAAGTGTATAGGAATCTGTATCAATCATTATTAATTTCCTTTATCTGGGTTCTGGTAGTTTCATAATCTCTCATAGTAAGTCATATTTCTAAATTGAAGGGCTCATATGCATATATTATGTAATATTCACACTCAAGTAAGACATCATGAATATAAAAGTTATTGTTAAAAAAAAAGTTATTGTTAATAAAGGAATTAAAAATTAAATTTGTTAACAAAACATCATTCTTCTATGTCTGAACAAATGCATTATCTATTAAAGGACACAACACTGCTCTGATTAAAGAAAATATCAAACTAATTAATCAATTTTAGTTGTCCATTCTAATCTTATCAAAGTTCTTGTTCAATACTATCTTTTTTCCTTGGTAAAGTGACTAGATTGATTGTATTCATTGTTCTAAATAATTAACTACCATTATCACAAATCAAATTTCTACAGTAATGGGAAAAGAAACAAGTGTGGCCTGTATCCATTCTTGGTTGGCCTTTTGTCATGGCAATGTGTCTTCATACATTATTTAATGACCTTAGCAATCACCTTGTATCTAGGAAAAAAACACAAAACTATGCTTAAGCCACTTCCTGAAAGATGAAAATGACATTTTTAACACAGCACACTTGAATAACACTGGTACTCAGATAACTTAAAAATAGTATTGGTTTAGGCAGACCTTAGACAAAAATTATAGAATATTCATTAAATACCTACAGTTAATGTATATCCAGTTGGCCCTCCATATCTGAGAGTTCTGAATCTTAGAATCAAACAAACTTGGATTAAAAATATTCAGAAAAAAATTTCACAAAGTTCCAAAAAGCAAAACTTGAATTTGCTGTGTGCCGAGTACTATGTTGAATCCACATTAATGAAGTGATGTGTAGACATTGTATTAGGTATTATAAGTAATTTAGAGAAGATTTAAAGTGTGAGAATGTGCATAGGTTATATGAAAATACCTTTTATATTAGAGACTGAAACCAATCTTCCAAGGATACTGATAAACAACTATATAAACTTACTTGCCATTAAATTCAGACTACAATAAATAGCCAGTTGATTGAACATCAAGAAAAAAAAATGAATGAAGCTATGCTTCATAATTAAATGATTGGTAACATAAAGTATTCTTAGAACTCATCATACTATTCCCATTATGAAAATAGCATTGAAGTGTTCTATTGTGGGAGGTTAATTAAGCATTGTGAAAAATACAAAGTGCTTAAACTTAAAGTTTAATTAAAAACTATTGATTTGTTTGATCTGCTGAATTTCCAAACACAGATATCAGAGAAATAAGGAACTTCTCTATAAAATTTTAACTTAATGTATGCAAAATGTAGGGGAAAATAATGAAATTAAATTCAATGGAATGATTGAGAATGTTGATTATTACATTGATAAAATATGGAGGAGGAATTTTTTTAGCTCAGTTTTAAAATGATTTTGCAAATAACAGAACAGAGGTCAAAACAAGTTGCTTTGGAAGTCTTCAGTCAAGCCTGTGACTCTGGGCCAAAAGAGATCAAGCAGAGGGATTCTAAATGAATGTCAAAGACGATACTTTTGAAGTTTGCCAGGAATTGGAATAGTAGGTCAAGAGCCTTGGACATTTTTTCTCTAACACAGATAAATAGATAGCTAACTGAATATCTCTAACAAATGTTCCTCTTTGAATGCTTTGTGTGATACAATACACTCAGCACTTTAAAGAGGTGAATAAATGAAGATGAATTATTTATAATTCAGATATGAAATCCATCATTTATATTGTTACTGAACCCTAGACAATACAAAGTTTTTAAATTATGAATTTAGAAGTGATTAAATTAAGAGGATCTTGGGTTTAACCTTTCATAGCCATGTACAGTTTTAGAAACTGCCGATAATATCATGGTTCCCTCAGGTACAATTTTATTAGAAAAGGTAATCATAGGAGTTAATGTTTCCAGGTTTTATTATTAAATGTAAACAAAAGGAGTTTAAAAATGTAATAAAAGTAGACTATGAAAGCCAAACACTCAAAATATTACTGAATTCATTCATTTATTCATTTATCAAATACTCACTGAGATCCTACCATGAACCAGGTACAGACAGAGCCAGCTAAGGTGATAGAAACATAACAGAACTAGTCTTAATCATCACAGTTTTCTGGAAGAAGGGATGCAAAGAAATAAATATAATTAACAACAAGGTAAGCACTTTAATAGAAATAATAAAAGGTGAAGAGGGAACACAAAAAGGGTTGGGTGGGGAAATGGTGAATATAGAAAAAGTGCCTTGTAAATAGGAAGATAAAACACTGTAATAAAAAGAGCTACTTAAAAATTGATGTTAATTACTGAAGTAGAAGAGAAGAATATTATCATGTGAATATATATTAAAATTTAACTTTTCAGTAACAACAACAACAACAACCAATGAGGTGACTCATGTTGAAGAAACCCCTAGACCCTGGAAGAAGGAAGATGGGCAGGCACATGTATCAGTGACCATTTCTTGTGCGTAAAGGAACAAACTCAGTCCTCCTCTATGACGTGGGACGGTTAGCCTAGATAACTCTACAGTATTTTTGCTTTATTCTGTGCCATTGTTAGGTTATATGTATAAAAACTGGAGTGTAGAATCAGAACAAAAGTTCTGATAATTCTGTCCCACCAAACTGAAGTCTATGAAAACCACTGTGATGAAGTGTGATGCTTGTGATAACTTTACGTTCAAACCGGAAGTCAATCAATAGTTTGTGGCTTGCACTGTTAGTGGAGGTGTAGGATTTATGCTTACTAAGAAAGATGCCATGACATACTGTCTGTCTAACTGGATAAAATTGGAACTTTTCCTTCTAATTTTACTCACAGTAGTACCAGAACCTAGCTGAAGTCTTCCTCAGTGAAACAAATCTCACTTGGCTAGGTTCTTTCATGGTGAGCAAAGTAAAGTTTCTTAATTTATTCACACTCATTCTGATGCCTTGGGAGAAAAGACAATAGCATACTTCAGTAGTTCAGTCTCTTTTAAATTATCTAATATTTTCCTTATGCCTATAAGTCTATAATAAAAAATATTCATTGAGACTAGCTTCACATCCCTCTGTGAAGCAAACCTTTTTGAAATCACAGGTATTTTGTGACCTGTGAAATTCCAAGTATGCAAACTTGACACGATCAAAAAGAACATTAACCTGGTTAAATTTTATTGACTTCATAAATGAAAATGAAGACAAATAATTATACTTCAAACCTAGATGTGTTCCCTTTTGTATATAAAAGTGACACTAAACACACACACACACACACACACACACACACACACACACACACACACATGAGGGGTCTTCAAAAAGTTCATGGGAAGATGCATATTATCTTTTCA
The DNA here is from genome assembly GCF_027409185.1 of Cynocephalus volans. Classification (NCBI taxonomy): domain Eukaryota; kingdom Metazoa; phylum Chordata; class Mammalia; order Dermoptera; family Cynocephalidae; genus Cynocephalus; species Cynocephalus volans. Next base: position 40,776,317 of record NC_084474.1, on the reverse strand, counting down.
TTTCATTTTCCATAAACTTTTTGAATTACCCTTCTGTGCGTGTGTATCTTACTAGCAACATATTTACTTGATGCACTGTAGCTCTGATGGCTGTATATTAGCTCTGCTTGTCTTTCTTCATTCATTCACTGTTGTGCTGAAACCAGGTCCTTCTTTAAAGAATGTCTGGGCAGGATGACTGCAATGTCTGTGACTCAGGAAGAGGATAAACTACCTGGGCCAGAAAGCTCAAACCTATGACCTTGGCCACTTTAGCTTGGAGCTGTAACCAACTCAGGTAAGACCATGATATAAATTTATCAAGCACATAATATTTTGCCTTAAATTCCTTATTGCATTACTTATTGCTCCTCTAACAATTTTATCTTTTTTTAAACTACCAAGTCCAGAAAGTGAAATGACTCCTTGGTGAAAATTCTTGGAAGTCTCAATTATACCCAGAAAAGAAAAAATAAATAAATAAAAGTAATCTGGAGATCCATTCAGAGTCCGTGCATTATTCTAATAGCTTCTGTCAACTCTTAAATTCTAAGCTTCTATGTCAGAATTTGCCAGTGCTGAGAATCAAGTTTGAACTCTAACCATTCAGGGCAATTTAATGTGCAATATTCATTATTGACACAGATTGTACATCCACATATTTGAAATGTTGAAGGTCCTTGAGTAAGTTTTCACTTCCAATAACTTTAAATACTTTGGAAATGTGGTCACTTTGAGTTACAATTCAAGAATTTCCAGTTGATACCACTACTGAGTAGCAAGAATAATGGAAAAGATGATGAAAGAACAGAGTAAGAAAGTGGGCAGTGAAATTACACTATATGACCATTCTAATTATATCCCCCAATTTTAAAGTGGAATGAATTAGTGACAAAGATTTATTATATATGACATGAAGTCTTAACTTTCATCGATTCAGTCAGTATGTGCTGGACTTGGTTCAAATTATTCCTTCCTGTCTATGTCTTTCTGCTGTTGAGTGAAAAAAATCAATCACAAGTTACTACTGAGATTAATAGCTACAAATCTGTGGAGAAACAAACAATTTGTTCCTCTAACTGATGCAAAATTGATTTAGAGAATATTGAAACTTTACAGCAGAGCCAACCCTGGATAGGGTGAAAAACAGAATGTAGAGAAGCAAATTTTAATTCTGAATGTGTTATCTGCTATGAGTCTTCAGTTCTTGAAACACAGGTGCATAATAAGGCAATCTACTCCTTTCATCCTTTAACAACTATTGATCGAGGGCTTCCTAGTGCCAAACCATGCTGGGGATATGGCAATCAACAGAAAGACCTGGTCTCTGTGTTCTAAGATTGTAGCCAAATTACTGGATAAATTATAATTTACATACAGGATACATACAGGTTACAAAAGAATAGATAAAATAGATCAGCTCTGTTAGCCACAAGGAGGTTAGAGGAATTTATCAGTAGTGAGTGATTGCCTGAGCTGGCACCTGAAAGTTAAGTAGAAATTAGCTTAGCTAAGAGGAGCAGAGAGTGTTTGAAATAGAAGCAACAAAAGAGCTAATGATGGGAAGATTGCCTCAGAGGACAGAAAGAATTTTCAGTATCATATACTAAACTGAAAAATGCAAGGTGGACGGCAAGAAATAAACCTACAAAGTAAGAAATTACCAGATCAAGAAATACCTTACTTTTTAAAAGTCATAAAATTAGACAATGTTTCTTAATGTGTTTTTATGCAATAACTGAAAAATCTGTTTGCTATAACAATTTAGTAATAAAGTTTAGATGGGTGAATAACATGAAGGCTTTCAGTTCATACCGATGTAGAAACTGACCCAGAATACCTAAAAAGGAAAAAACAGTAAAATCTTGAGTTGATAACACAAAGTGATAGTCCTTACTTGTCAACTGAAATTACCTCTAGACTTATTTGGTTTTCCAGGAAATTTGGCAGTTAGGTTTATTCAAATTAGGACAGATAACGGAATATATACAAATATATATTCAGTAAATATAACAAAATCTTAACAATTTGGTAATAACCTGATTGGAAATCCCTACTATTTTATTTTTAATTTTCTAGATGGACGACAAAATTTCCCAAGACATAACAACCAGAAAAATTCTACTATTTTAAGTCATGACTTAATAGACCTAGGGGAAAATTTATGATTTTCTTAAGTCATACCACCTTATAATAGTCATTAAAAACTCAATTATAACTAAATGCTATTAATGACTTCATAAACAGTACCTTAACCTAGCTTTATTACCACATAAATATGGCAACGATAAGTATTTGTTATGAAGCTATGTGAAGCTGTACTATTATTAAGTCCATAAACGTCTATAGCAAGGTGGTAAAAATGTCCAGTAGAAAGTCTCCTAGGGCAAAAAGTTGTTTGATAGTCATATCTCAAGTATCAATGTATACCAATGTTTCAAATGTTAGTTACAAAGAATAATGGAATACTGTCATCATTGCAGCATATCTTCCAAATTTCCAGATTTAATTATCCTGGTTCCAAAAATTAGATTATCATAACTGATGTGATTACACTAAATTACAACATTTAGAACATGCATCTGAAAAACGAGTATTACAACTGATATAACTAACAGTTTGCAACCAATTCCCAAATTAACACTGCTAAATATTAATAAAATGAGCAACTTACTGAGAATTTCAGGTCCCAAGACACTTTATCCTTTAACATCCAGATAAGCGAGGCAAGACTTACTTAATTTGGCTTGAAGTATGTGACAAATTACTGCACTTGTTGATTTAATTGCTGCCACTAGTAATCTGGGAGGAATGGTATTACTAAAGATTTGTAGCTTCCCCAGACAACTGAATGTTTCCATAGGGCAAAAGCCTACAACATCTTTAACCTGATAGTCAACTATTTTTGGTATGACAGAACTGGTTAATTTAACCTGGTTCTAATTTCCAGAGACCTATTTTCAAAGACCACCCCCCGCCGCCAAAGAGAATCTCAGCAATAAACATATCTATGATTTTCATGCCACAATTTCTTATATCTTGTTCCAGTGTTTGCTTATTAACTCCTTCCCTAAATATCCAAAATGGCAAAGAATATTTTTAATGTAGAATTTTAAATGATGTTTTTCTTTCAATATCAAATAAATTTTTATTTCCTTTCAAATAGGATCTACTCAAACTCTAGCTTCGGTTCTGGAAATCTGAAAAATATTTCTGCTTAGAAAGTGAATAAATAAACTCTAGAAATCTTCATGGAGTTTCACTGCTACAGCCTCCTTAGGAGACTTTACCCATTTATTAAATTTGAGTCTATCATCTATGTTAGAAATAATTACTAGAAAAAGAATAGTTTTACATAAATAGTTCTGAGAGGACAAACTCAGTTCTGAGAAAAAAATTATGACAACTTATAATATTCAAGTGATCATTTTCCCTTGCTACCTTAACAAAGCCAGGGATGTAAACAAGTAAATGAATTTTTCCTCACCCCAATTAAAATAAATGTTCCTGATTTTGTGTAAGTTTATTTTTATTTACTTGCAAGCCAGTTTCTCATTGATTATTGACACTATAAAATTAGATAGAATTAAATAATACATGTAGTTCACATCTATTTACACCTGTCTTATATTTTTGATATTTTATTTATTTTACATTTAATTATCACATAAAATAAAACACTAAAATTAGTATAATCTGAGAGTACAGGTAAAAGATAAGTTATGACTCTATGCTATACATTTAAAAACAAACTCCAAAACTCAAGTCGAAAGACACTCTTCAAGTATGAGAAGAAAATAGACTTATCTACATGAATTCAGCAGAGGTGACTTCAAAGTCAAGATTGCCCGTGGAGCCTATTAAGAAGACAGATACTAGCAATTTGGAGAACAATGTGTGTTTATTTAAGGAAATACACTCAGCTGTTCCTCTAAGGCAGTTCCAAGTTCACTAGGGGTCAAAAGCATCATATAATATAAAATATAACATTTTCCAATGATAAGCATCCTGAGGCATGAAACATTACAGAAATATATGCCACATACTCCCGAAGGAGTTTACAGAAATAGATGTCGATTTTGTATTTATTTTAAATACAAATGAAGTTCTAGAGGTAATATAATGTCAATGGTAAGAAACCATTAAGACCTTGAGTCAATATTAACACATATATAATGTAGCCCTACATAAATAAAGGTGTCAGAAATTCCATACTCGGAATGAGAGCATAATTCAGTAAATAATGCCAAGAAAATGAATAACTAGAAAAAGGAAAATTAATCAAAAGTTTATGACAAACAATTTAGCTGTTCTAGACCAACAAGAGTGTAATGACTCACACTGCATTACTAAAATCACTGCAGAGAACCTCACTTTTTTCTAAGTTCTGTAAACCTTTCAATCTTTTGTAGAAAAGACAGCATATGAGGTAAATACATTCATTCGTGGATAATTTGTCTGCACATATGTATGCAAAACTTCGCTCAGGATATTTTTTCCTGTTTTTGTATGACTCAAAGAATAGAGATTTGGTCAAACATTATATTTTGCCTTTTAAAGTTAATTTTTTAGTTTCCTTAGGGGACATATAAGCCTGTTTTTTCACCCTAGTTAATATTCATATTTTAATTTAATTTTGGATGTGCAGTTTCCAGAGATTAGAAATAAAAATTATGAATAACATTTTGAAATTGCAATGAAAATGAAGTACCACGGATTACTGGATTATTGCTCTGTCATGTTTGATTCTTGCTCTATTCATCATATACAACAAAATGCTTAAAAAAGTGCTTGACACATAGTAAAAATTCAATAAATGTCAAATGTTATTTTGGTCATTTTTATTAATATTACCAATTCATTTACAACTATGCCATTTTTCCATTTGGATGGAAACAAAGTTCTAATAATAAAATCATGTAAAATTAGAATTCGAATCCCTGTAACAGACATTTTTTAGTTTAGTGGGAGGTAGACAACATCTAGGAAAGTTTTGATGATCTACATATCCTAGTGACATATGTCACTTACAAAAAAAAAGCCATCTAATTAATCTAGGTTGACAAGACTGAACTTACCTTCTGTTTCTTTGTAGGTTTATTTAACCTCACATATTCTAAAGAACAATGAATATATTCCATTACTTCATTATATAATTTTAGTGCAAGAAGTAATCCTCTTGAGATTAATTGTAAATGCCCTTTACTTTTAATGCCAACTTGGGCTGTTGCGATGGATTTTCATATACTTGCTCCCCATCCCTCTGAATTTACCCACTTGTGATAGCCGGTATTTAGATTTAACCATATGAAATTGCCATTTTTGATTTACAAAAATGACAATTTCGTGTAGCTCAACCAAATAGATAGATTTCCCCCAAATCATAATTATACCAGATCATGGTTTTTTAAGAAAATTGCTCTCAGAGCTTTCAAAGATGGTACATGTTAGACCATAAAAAGATGACTTCCTATCCCACTCTCCATCAGTGCTCATGAATGGTCATCTTTTCATGTTATCACATCAAAGTGCCTAAGCTCATGGCAGTATTTTATTCTTGATTTTTGATTTTATGCTTGTTTTCATTTGCAAGTATTTTTAATCAACAAACAAAAATTGCATACATTTATGGTGTACAACATGATGTTTTGATATACGTATCCATTGCAGAACGGCTAAGTCTAACTACCAAATCTGTTACTTCACATACTTATCATGTCTTTGTGGTGAGAATACTTAAGATCTACTCTTAGCAATTTTCAAGCTTACAATACCTTGTTATAATTATAGCCACCATGTTATACAACAGATCTCTTGAACTTATTCCTCCTAACTGAAATTTTGAATCCTTTGACCAATCCTTTGACCCCATTGAACCACTTCCCCCAACCTCTGGTAATCACCATCTACTTTCTACTTCCATGAATTCCACTTTTTTAGATTACACATATAAGTGAGGTCATGTGTTATATTCTTTCTGTGCCTGGCCCATTCACTTAGTATAATGTTCTCTAGATTTATCCATGTTGCTACAAATGACAGAATTTCCTTCTTTTTAAAGGTTGAATGGTATTGCTTTGGTATGTATACACCACATTTTTTTTTATCCATTCATTTGTTGATGGACATTTAAGTTAATTCCATATCTTGACTATTGTGAATAATTCTGCAGTGAACATAGGAGCGAAGATACGTCTTCATGATGACTGGTTTATTTCATTTGGATGTATACCCAGTAGTGGAATTTCTACATCATTTGATAGTTCTATTTTTAATTTTTTAAAGAGCTTCCATACTGTTTTCCATAAAGACTGTATCAATTTACATTCCCACCAACAATTTAAAAGGGTTCCCTTTTCTCCACATCATCTAACACTTGTTATCTCTTGTCTTTTAGGTAATAATCGTTCTAACAGGTTTGAGGTAATAGCTCATTGCGGTTTTAATTTGAATTTCCTTGATAATTAGTGATGTTAAACATTTTTTACTCCACCTTGTGGATATTTGTATGTATTTTTTTTTTGAGAAATGTCTTTTTAGGTACTTTGCCCATTTTTAAAACAAGTTATTTGTTTTCTTGCTATTGAGTTCTTTGAATTTCTTATACATTTTTGATTTTTTTTTATCATATGTATGGTTTGCAAAACAGACATGCTTGTATAGATCAATGGAACAGAACAGAAAGTCCAGAAATAAATTCAGGCACTTATGGTTAACTGATTTTCTACCAGAGTTCCAAGAACACACAATGGGGAAAGGGCAGTCCGTTCAATTAATGGTGTTGAGGAACCTGGACTTTCACATGTAGAAGAAATTGGACCCTTATCTCATCCAACTCAAATCAACTCAAGATGGATTAAAGACTTAAGTGTAAGACCTAAAACTATAAAACTATTAGAAAAAAACACAGGGAAAAAGCTTCTTGACATTGGTATGGGCCAAGATTTTTTGGATATGACTCCAAACACACAGGCAACAAAAGCAAAAATACTCAGGTGGAATTGCATCAAACTAAAGAGCTTGTACACAGCAAAGGAAATAATCAACATAGTGAAGAGACAACCCACAAAGGGAGAAAATTTTGTGAACTATATATGACAGTATATTATAATGACAGATTAATATCTGCTTTTAACACCAATCTTATTTTGTTAAGTGACTAGTTGTTTCACATGTATAATTTGTTTTCATTAAATAAAAATCTACATTATTTTTTAACTGTAACATTCTTTAAAGAGATAAATGACATTCTACAGAGAAGATTTAGCCAAACACCTGGGAGCAGAGTTAATATTATGGTTTTTATGCGAGTCTAGATACAAACGCAGCACAGATTATTAGATGCCAGAAACTAAGAAAGCAGGTGATGTGTGATAGCCAAGTTGTTTTCTGAAAGTAAAGAAGTTAAGAGGAAATTTACAAATGCTTTCTCTTTAGAAAGTGACTGTTTACTGTCTATAGCACTGTAAATAGAAAAACACATAGAATATATCATCATTTTATAAGGGAGGGAAGAGGGAGTGAGAGACAGAGACAGATACAGGGAGACACACACACACACACACACACACAGAGAGAGAGAGAGAGAGAGAGAGAGAGAGAGAGAGAGAGAGAGAGAGAGGAATAAGTATTCCTTCAGGCAGAACCAATCACAGTCTAGAGCCCAGGAAAGTCTGTCTCTGCTCTAATTCTTTAACACTGGCATCTAAGGTCACATTGTGGGTACTCAATGAGACCATCCCGATTCCATCCATGCAGACATGATTTCATGGAGGAATGCGTAAAGTTACAATTTCTCAATCCATACTAATTATAGAATTCATATTAGAACCTGAGAGAGAAAAAGGCCGGAGGAATTCCAGATGTCAGACCACAATTCTCAACGAGCATCAATAATCAAAAAAATTGAATTCAATAGTGTTCTCTGGAGAGGCTTTACCAATCAAGTCTCAAATAATTTTTTTTAATGTAAATTTTTTAAAAAGTGTTTTAAAACCTAGATCATATGTTCAACTGGTTATGTAATCATATCAACATTTGAGATATGAAATAATTTCGAAATTAGTAGTCAATGATTTATTTTGCCTTCATAGTTACAAAGAGATCATAGTATCAATATAAATATTTGTTTTGAATAATAATCCATTTTATCTTACTTTCTAATTTGTAATAAACAATTTCAAAAAGTACTTATAATAAAGACTTGTATAAAACAAAATATGGTGATGAATGTGTAAGAGATCACTAAGACAACTCACTTTCTGACAATTATAGAATATCGAGCCCATTATCTATGTTGACCACGAAGGCACCGATTTCACACTGAGATGTCAACAGTCTTGGTTATCCCTGCCACTGCCTTGAGAAGCCTTACAACAATTATATCAAACTATGAATTTATTTTTCTCATAAAAAGATCTTTAAAGAGATAGGGTTAACATGTTAAGAATATAAAAATATTTATAAGAAGATAAGCCAGAAAACATTATTGATCCAATAATATCTTTCTGACCTCTGGATAATCAGAGTTGGATTGTCTTCCAGTCCATGATTGCATGGCTTGCCTAGTATGGAGTGTGATGATTTTTAAAATCATTCTTATAATTTTTATTTTAATAAAAATTTTGCATGAATCACTTAGAAGTATGGACAGTGATTCTTAAAAGTTAGTAGATACATATTATACCTGAATTCAGTTATAAATGAAATATCCTGCTCAATTACATTCTGTTACCTTTCTTACTCTATCTACCCAATGCCCCTGATGCTTTCTAGAAGGTGGTACCAGGAAGCAAGTAAGTATTGAGTGGATGACAATTGTGTAAGTGTCTGTGTTATAAGATCATGTTTATACTAATTTTCTAGTTCAGTGATTCCCAAACTTTGGGAATGTGAGGATATTTTTAAAAACTTTGAATAATAATGAGATCTACATGTGGTCTAGTTGTTTTTCTTAATTAATATGTATGGTATCAAAAGCTATTACAAATTTAGTACCACCTTTTAAATACATTGGTTTTTATTAAAGATATTTTAGAACTTAAAAAGCAGCATATATATGTATGTGTGCATATATATATACACATACCTGTGTATATACATATACATATATATTTTTCTTTATTATACAGGCAATGATCAGTATTCATATGTATTCTAGGGCCCCTGCAGTAACTCCACAGTCACCCATGGATTTGAAGCATACAAGCCCAGAGCCACCATCTCGTCAATGAGAAACCATCAAATATCTTTGAGTAGAAGAATGACATCATGAGGTCCGTGTTGCGGAGGCACTGAGGGTTAGAGATGAACGATACCTTAGAAAGCATCTTCTCAGCACAGTTCGCTAAAGTTACAGAAGAGATTGCAGCCCACAGAGATAATAGATATTGGCTGAGATGATCAGTCAAGGACTATGATGACTAGTGTTCAGTTTCCTAAAATGATCTATCTCATCATGTATTTCCATGATAATATGGATATGCTCAGTCAAACATATCATTAGCAACAAAAATGAATATCTGTTCCAATTCAGTCAAATAAGATAAAATGTTGCAGACCTAAAATTAGATTTACACTGTTTTCTTTGCTGTGGTAACGAGATTGTAGAATTTTTAAAATCCTATATTTAATATTAGGTAGATTTTATTCTAGTTTTCCTCTAAGTCTATATTCCAATAACATATTCATTTGATAATACATTTAGGTTTTTTTAAAAAAAATTCATCTCCATGTGTCTTTTTGTAAAAAGCCACAAAATGTTTCCTCAAGGTCATTCAGAGTTTCAGCAAGGGAGGTTACAGGTATCTCTTGTTTTATGTATAATATAAATTTCTGAAAAATTGAACATAAAGTACACATTTTAATAAATGCCTTTATAATATATAGTATAAAAAACTTAACCTTTAAATAAACTCAAGTAAAAAGTTATTTATACTAATGATGATTCCCAAATCAACTTGATTTTTGAAAGTAGGTTTACATATATTAGAGTTCCTTAAAGTGGTTTTTACCTGTTTGGCTCCAGCAAAATCAACACCTGACATATGCAAACATTTTTTAATAAGGTTCAACAAATTCTGCATCTAATTGTAAGTCATTATGCAGTTATGCCTAGGTAAGACCTGTTATCTGAATGAGCACTGAAGCTGTTCATTTTCCATAGCAACTGCTCCATCAGAAGCAAGGAAAGGGATACTTTTCCCTCCCTCTCCTCTTCCTATACAGGAAATTTTACATACCCAATTTAGACATTAGTGAGGAATGGATTTCAAAGTCCCACATGAATTTTCATAGGCTTAGTGCAATTTATACTTTAAAATTTCTCTTACAAGTATTTAATTCTCCCCCTCTTCAAACCCCTGACATAGCCGCATGTACCTTTCCTATTGCTCTTGTCGGGTCCTCTGAGAGGAAGTTGCATTATTTTTACTAAAGGATATTATATTACATCTTTAGAAAATGAGAAAATTAGAAAGTTGATTTATGTACTATTTCAGTTTTAAAGAAAATCATAAGAATCTTTTCCTTCTTTCCCATAGTGGGATTTTGTTAAGTGTGCAATTATTGCCTTAATTGGATTGCAATTGCCTCTAGGTGAGTTTATGCCTTTTACATGATCAAAAACACAACAATAAAAGATATGATTGAAAATGGAAATGCCCTGAATTTTGGTGATGGGGTAATTCAGATATTTTTATATACCCATTGGATGGTAAATACTCGTATTACATTCCATTTTTGCAAACATTATTAGTGTAGGATGGAAATTCATTTAAGGATTCTATTTGCTTTTATTGCTAAGTTTTCTATATATTTTAATTTTATTATATTCCTGCTGTCCGACATTTTACATTATTAGAATATAGAAACATTTAGTACAAAATAATATGGCTAAGTGATACAATTAAACATAAGTAACACACTGGATTTTTTTAACTAAGCCATTCCAGTACACCCTACTGTGTTCATGCCTGTATAATTATACATCTTCTGACTTGTCTCATGTAATTCACAATTTCTTCCTGCTGTTTAATCACAGACTTTAGTGAGCACATCTTAGGGGGAGAGACTCAGTACAGTTTTTCCGTGAATCTTTTATTTGCCATGTACATTAAGGCGATGATTACCCACAAGGAAAAAAAATGAGATGTATAAAAGATACAAAAGTAAAGGTACAAGATGGTTTTCAGGTACGTGCAATATATTTGTAAACTTCACACCCATCATTTTTATAAGAAAAAAAGCAGTTATCATGTGCAGCTTCTTGCTCACAAGAAAGAATTGGCATCCAAAGGCAATCAAGCAGATAGAAACAAACTGGCTTTCTTAGCCCTCAGAGGTTTCTGTGGTGCATAAAACTTTGAACATGAGAAATTTTAGGTGAAAATAGATCAAAGAATAAATTGTCATGTTAAGAATTACATTTCTATCATATCCTGGCTTTTTGTGAGAGTGATTGCTGCTGATAGTCTTTCTGTTTTTTAAAATATTTGATAACATCTAAAGACATCATAAGAAATAAAAAAGTACAGACTTTGGCTAGAGAATAAGTTGTCCTTACCTGTCTATGATAATAGAGTCAGTGACAGACCATTTTGGGCTAAATACGGTAATATTTACTTTAGATGATAGAAAAGCTAAACTGATAGAGTTGGAATTACTAGAGAGAGATGTGATTGTTAAGCTTTCATGAGAGGCATATTGCTTTACCATATAACAGTTTTATCGTAAGACTCTTTGATTTTGTACCTAAATCCTGATAGCTTTCAGTTCCATAATCATCTTTGTTCTGGACTTTAGGCTAGGGTAATTGCGCTGCTTCTTTTCAGTCACAATCAGTTCCTTTAGGGTAGATTGCAGATGACTCCTTTTAACCCTTTGAAATGGTGCCCGTGGTGAATTATGTTACAAATATGCTCTGGACCAAGAAGTTTGGCAATGAATATCCTGTCAAATATTCAGCTTATCATCACAATTAACTCTCTCTCCTCCATTCTGAAGTGTTTTATTTCCCCTGAGAGTTGTAATTGAAACTGGATGAATAAATAGAAGTTTTAGGCTAGCTTCCCAAACCTTTCAATAGACTTCCAGGAAAGAAAATCTATCACTCCTAGAAAAGCAAAAAAGAGAACTGTCCAGTGATCATGCCTGAATGAAGGATGCTGAGCTAGACTGAAATTGCATTTGATCTATTTCTCTGTTGATTTTGTAAACCTTTCCAAGGGTTTCCATAGTAACAAACAAATTATCCCCTCCCCCCCCCAACATCCTTCAAGCATGTTACAGATATAAAGATAAAGATTAGGATGAAAAGAGCTACAGTATCTGTTCTACTACCAGGATGTAACTGAAGAAGTCAGGATTAGTCTTTTAAGAAATCAAGTATGTTTTCCCCACCAGTCATATGAAAAAGTTGGGTCAAATTTTACTTACATCTCTGATGTCTGCGTTTGCTCCTGTACATGGTCATTCTGAAAAAAAAAATTCTGACTTTCTAAGAAGTAATTGGTTTTACCACGGAGACAAAGAGACGGTTGTGCTCCTGCTTTGCAGTAAGACTGTTGCTCACTGACAGAAGGTAACCAGCAATCACACAGTGAAAGCCAGGGTAATACCATTCTCATAAAATTACAGGGGAGATGCTCCAGCCTATAACTACTCTATCTAATGCAAATCTTCCAGAGAAAATTGTATTTTCTTTACTTCCCCCAACCTATATCAGTTAAGTTCTCTAATAAAATCTGCACTATTAAAGTGTTATGCTTGAAGCAGTGTTGAATTAAGAATAGATGCATATATATAACAAGAATAGTAAAACTGAAAATCTAAATATGAAATATAAAAATGCTTATTTGGTATTTACAGAAATTAAAACTGTCCTTTGGGTTCATATATCTTTTAGTCACTTTGGAATAGTAGGATTTATATTTTGTTCTGAAACTCTGCTCAATTCTTTCCTTCTCTGAGCCCTGAATGCACTTTGTATGTTCAATTATTAAAAGCAGTTAGCACTTTTAGTTTTATCTGTTTTCCTGGACAGACTGTGCTTCTCAGGCAAAGCAGGAATTGCATGTTTTCACATTTATATCCCAAGAGTCTCGCATAAAAGAGGCACACAATAGGGTTTCAGCCTCAGTGAGGGCCTACTATGTGCTAGGCACTTTGTCCTTCTTGCAGGAAGCCCTTCCAGAAGCTTCCCTCCACTCCACCCCCTGAAGCCTCAGTTTAGTCTTCAGTCATCTACTTTTACAGTATTTGGAGCATCACCTTACCTAAACATGTTTCATGCTGTCACCTCAAGTGGACAGGGTAGAAGCTTTGTACTCTTATGTCTGGTACTCTCTGCTCTGAGAGCAGTGCCTTGCACCCAGCAGAAGCTCAGGAACACTGCCTCTCCCAAGCACTCCTTAAGAGTGTATGGTTTTAAAATCTCCTTTATGTGCTAATTAGGGTGCCTGAAATTCAGTCTTTATTTAAATACAGAAGGATCTACACACCAGTGAAGAATTTCTACTCTACAAGACTTCCTGATTATGTACTAAGTTTCGCCTTCTAGTCAAGAAGCAGAAGTGGACATTTTGAAACATCAAAATTCTTATTTAGTGTGAACAAACTCAGGGTACCTATTAGTAGCTGGAAATGTCACCTCCACAACTCTTCTTAATAGAAGGATTATTTAAGTATAGAGAATAATTTTATATTTAATTACTTTATTTCATAATTATAGATATGAAGAATAACTTTCAATAAGTTTTCAGCCATATTCTGTCCAGCTGCCTTAACTTTTGTTTTTCTTTTGCTTTTTTTGGGGGGGGGGATGTCCATGTTTTTAAAATTATTATTATTGAAACATAATTGATTGTACATATCTCTGGGGTACAGAGTTGAATATGAACACCTGTGTGCAATATGTGATGCTCAAATCAGGATAATTACTATATTTATCATTAACAATGTAATCATTTTTTGTACTTTTGACTAACTATATTATTTAATAAGACTCTGTCAAAGACCACTATGGTTATATCTTACTTTAAAGGCATAGTCAGTGTATGTATAACTCTATATACCTTAAAAAGATTTTCCTTGTGTTTTTTCTTATAGTGAGCTTAACATACTTCAATAAATAAAATGAATAGACCTTATCTGACCTACATAAAATGCACCTCACATCCAAGACCCTTTACCAGCTTAATCTTTTTCCATAGCACTTAATAACCACCTGGGATAATGTATATTTACTTGTTTGTTTTTCTACCATCTCTGCCTATTTCAACAAGCTTCTTGAGCATAAAACGTCCCCCGCCCCCAGGGATGTATGTCCAGTGATCAGATCAGCTCCTGGCACAAAGTAGGCTCTCAATAAATATTTGAGGGATAAATGAGTTTTAATAAACATTTAAGTTATAAATTCCATCCATACAATCACAAATGCTTTTTCAATGAATTCAGGCAATAGCCAAATTAGTGTTTATTGACTAATATTACTTTCATACTTAATGCAAATACTTGTCAGTTTATATTCTGTCTTTTGGCCCCCAGGTTAATTTTAATGAATTCTTTGATTTGAATGAAATTGTATATACTTACATGTGTGATGATGTATTTTAAATTCACTGAAACAAAGTCATATCCGATAAACAAGAGTTATTTGCCAATTTCTTGAACACTAATGCCATGAAACGAACAAGCCATAAAAACTGTCACAATCCAGCAAAACGAAAACAGTTTGCCTGATATATGTGGTACATATTTATGATATGAATAAACATGATGATGAAGATTGTTAGGCAGTAATGGCCTAATGACATAATGACACAAAAGCTACCAATTTTAGCATCATTGCATGATCATACACAATAAACTTTGTAATTTCTTTCATTTCACATTGCTAGTTTTCATTATCTATAATTAATATCAATCTGAATAATTTTTACAAAGACCATATAACAATTTAATTAATTTCATTCACATATCCACCCCCACAACTCCCTGCCTTACCCATCATCACACATACACAGATACACATTAAAACAAATAGGTGGATTCACACTTACCAATGTGTGGCACACCTTTGACCTCCAAACCCTATACCAGGGCTGACTCCATATAGGGACTTCCTTCTTATCAATCCTTTCTCACATGACTTTTCTTACCTCAGGGCATATAGAGCATCTATTCCTGAGGGTACACTGAACCTATGGGCTTGAATTCTGGAGATCTTAAATTCCTGACCACCAGGCTGCAGTATAGTAGGCAGATGAAAGGAAAGCAGGGGCAGGGCTGAGGGAGAGGAGAGGCCTTGGGAGACATGAGACCGAGGACACCTTTGGTCAGAAGAGTAGGGAGGAAGAATATGGACCCAAGGGACATAAAGAGCAGTTGAGGAGAGGGTCCCGGCACCCCACTCTTCTTTTTCTCTACCCCTTCAAGAATTCCGAATGGACTAGAATTGTTTTGTTTTCAAAATGGAAGGAAGGAAGGAAGGAAGGGACAGGGAAAAGGGAAGAAAGACAGAGAGAAGAGAGAGAAAAGGAGAAAGAGTGAGCATGTGTTTGTGTGTGTGTGTGTGTGTGTGTGTGTGTGTGTGTGTGTGTGTGAGAGAGAGAGAGAGAGAGAGAGAGAGAGAGAGAGAGAGAGAGAGAGAGAGAGAGAGAGAGAGAGAGAGACTATGTGTTCAGCCCTATGCTAAATGTACATCACATCACATAATCTTTGCAACAATTTTGTTACTTAGGTATTGCTACCCCAAGTTTGGAAATGGGGAAACTTTAGACAAATGAGGACAGTACGGTCATGGTCAGGGACACTGCATGACTTACATAGTTATGTTGAGAGCACTTTATTGGGAACTAGCCCAATATAATTTTAGGCTGAATTAAGTGGCAATGCATTGGGTAGCTTCTGGGGGCGATTTATGTAAACTGGGCTCTATTATGTCACTAGTAATGCACTGAAATCAAGGAAATAATGTTGCTGGAACTCAACACAGGGAATGAATGCTATGTAGTTTAATAAAAGGTAACATTTAGAGAATGCTTAGTAGGTTCTAGGCTCTATTCTATGGGTTATATGCATTATCTCATTGAATATTAAAAACAATCTTATGATATATGTATTATTATCATTGTCCTCAGTTTTATTATTATCATTATCATGATTGTCATCATCCTCATTTTACGTTTCACAGAGGTTAAAGTCTCACAGGAACAAAGTGTATAGCGCCCTTGTTTGAATCTGGCTGATCTGACTGATCTTTCTCCAGAGACCGTGCAATATAATATGCCCTGTGAGGTCAAAGGTATACTTTCAGTAGTTATATAGAAACAAGAGATGAGACCCCACAAGGGACATGTTTCCCTAACAACTAGTGATCAACTACCTTCTCGGAGGGGTGATTGCTATCAAACATGGAGCTTTTGGCTTGCTGGCAGGGGCAATCAAGTTAGGAGCCAGAGCGTACTTGATCAGGACAATCAATAGGTCTTCTCGACTCTGCAGCAGTGGGGACTTCCCTATTCTACATATGTCATCTCGCCTGCCTCTCCTCCCCATTTCCCAGGCCTCATTGTTTCCTCCAAATAAAACGTTAAAGGAGTATTTACAGAATACCAGGAGTATCAAATTCTTAGCACATCCAGAGTTCTGAAATCCTTGCCTGATTTTTAAAGTAAAATATATGTGGATTTTCATAAAACTTTGAAGAATTTTTTCAAGACACAGTATGTAGAGTTATACACTTAACTTAACTTGAAATACTTAACTTGAAATACTTAACTTAACTTGAAATACTTAACTTGAAATACTTAACTTGAATTGGGTGATGCATATATTTCAGAGAATTACTAGAATAATTAAATATTAAAGCTGAAAAAGTGTAACAAAGTTATGTTGCCTAAATTTCTCATTTATAGATGTCTGGTGCACAAGATACAATTCTTACAAGTTTGTGGAGGGGATAACTGAAGGGAACTGAGGTGTACGACCTCATTCTTTCAGCACGGCGTACATCTGGGACTTCCTAGAGTTAGACTACAGCTTTGCCTTTTGAACATGCTATCTGTAAAATTATTTCCTTAAGTGGTATGAGTGATATCTCAACTCCTTTAGTCAGTTTTTCTCAGGTATGGACACAAAGTTCATCACAGTTAACCTTTTTCTTATGCCATTCTTATCGCTCAACACCATGAGGTATGAGTGTCAACCTTCTCTTACCCTTCCCTCCTGACCTTGCCAGTGACCTTGTGGTAAAGTGCTTTTTCTCCTTTCAGACATGAATATTTCCTTCTTTACCAAAGCATCTCCTTGCTGCTACAATTTCTATAAATTCTTGACATCAACACTTTCCTCAAGTCCTTTCAGTGCTCTAACAATCAAATCATTTGTGATCCCAGAAATATCACTGATCCATCTCTTCAATAATTAAAAAAATATATATATATTTACCTCTTCTGCACATGTGTATTTTAAGTTACTTGCTGTCTTACCAAATGCCTCTGGAACTGGACCGACAGCTATTCACCCAAAGCCAAGTCCTTCTATTAGTAGATAACCTAAAAATAGTTATTAACTAAAATATTCAATGGCTGTAATATTAAAGACATCTTGTCATTTTATGCAGTTCCTCATTTTACTTTACTTATTTAATATATTTATCATTGTTCATTTTTGAATTGGAGGAAATATAAATCTTCCTAAGTTTTGGTTTAAGTTTTCATTTGTGACAATGGTTCAAATTAGAGGAAAATATAATTTCCAGAATGATGCTTCTTTATGCTTGACTGTGTTAAAAGTAAAATAAGCAAATGAATCAGTTCTGTACTACTCAGTTTTGTTCATTAAATTTTGTTTGTGTATCTGGAAAATACTTTCCTTAGTATATTTTAAACCCATAATGGGATTGTATTAATTAAGTCTTTATTCATTTCTTTGGACTTTCTCTAGTTCCTTATGCACTAATATCAAAGACTTTGAAATCATTATGTTTTTGAAATATTTAATACTTACAAGTATTAAACACAATTAAAATGTTTCTCCTTTATAACTCACATTACAATTGATCTTATGTTCATTCAATCTCCTTGGTGGTAACTGTTTTTGAGTATTCTTGCCTTTTTTGCTTCCCTTTCTTTGTATGATTTCCATTCAGTCTTACCCAAGTTTTATTTTTTTTTAGCCTAAATTTGATTATCCAGACTTAGTTTTATCTTATTTGTCTTAGATTCCCATTTATATTTGGATAAATTTACAGTGTTTTCAGGATAATAAAATTCTATCTTCTTTATCACATCCATTGGATGGGTCTAAATATTTAATGGTTTTAAGAATTGAAAAAAAGATTAAAGCATACACAATTAAATTAATCTTGAATTTCTTAGAGTTTATAGTTAAAAGTATGAAGTAAATTATTTGTGCCTATGTAAACAGTTTACCTTCCTCAACAAATCTTTAACAAATGTTGGCCATGTTACACAAAGATGTAAAACAATCCTAGACCTATAGAAACACAAAATGTCTTTGGAATTTTAGCCACAGAAAATGTACTATCATTGGTAACAAATTGCCTTGCAGACATATGAACACAATAGTATAGTTTATTGGAGGTGTTCATTGGTATGTTCTGAATGTTTGTGTCTCCCCCAAAATTCATATGTTGAAACCTAATCCCCAATGTGATGGTATTTGGAGGTGGGGTCTTTGGGAGGTGATTAGGTCATGAGGGCAGAACCCTCACAAATGGGATTAGTGTCATTATTAAAAAGATCCCAGATAGATCCCTTGCCCTTTACACTATGTGAGGATACAGAAAGTGGGGCCTATCCAGACACTGAATCCAGCACCTTGATCTTGGACGTTCCAGCCTCAAAAACTCTGAGGAATTAATTTCTGTTATTTATATGTCACCCATTCTATGGTATTTTCTTATAATAACCCAAATAAACTAGCTAGTCATGATGTGGAGGAATTTCTGCGCCATGTTCCCTGGAAGTATTTTATTTATTTAACTCTTATCTCAGATGTAGCATCTCCGCTGTGTCCTGAGATAAGGATAGTACTGAGTTTATAGGAAATAATGATGAGAAATTAATACATCCTTGAAGTCATATTAGTTTCTGTGATTGTGAAAATTATGCATAGAACTTTACTGTAGCAGAATTTACAAAATAAGGTATACGTACTGTATCATTTATCTACTGTCTGTCTACCTACCTACTTACTTAGTTATTATCTATCTCCCTATCTCCCTACCTACTTATCTATCATCTATCTCCCTATCTACCTATCTATCATGTTTCTTTCTATCTCAAAAGCCACAGAGTTGTGAGTCGTAGAGCTACCTCGCTAAACTCTCCTGGGCTGCTTGGAGGATGAGTCATACTCCAGCGACCAGATTGTAGTTGGAGAAGATTCTTAACAAAGCATAGAAAACCCAGGTAAATTGGTGGTGACCAGCAAGTGGCACCCAAGGCAGAGGAAGAGGAAATGCAGCAAATTTCTGTGGAGACATAAAGTGCTAAATATCCTAGTGCCCAAATTGTTGATTTCCCAGAGTTCTGCCTTTCTCTTTCTCTGGCTGATTCTATCCTAGTCAACTTCCATTCCCTCACACTTGTCCTGATTTTCTTGTTTCCAGACTCTGTACTGGAGTATCTGGTTCCATCTTTCTCTCCTATTGTTTTTTCCCTCTGCTGTGTTTTATCTACATAAAACTCTAGCTTATTGTATATATGTGGTAGTGGAATATGAGCAGGGGGTAAGTCACCTCAAATTCTTATTGGTATGAAGCAAATGATAAATATGTGATGCTAAAAAAGAATGAACTATGGGTTTTAGTACTTTCTGTATGATGCTTTGCATTTTCTGCTTTAAAGAGTAAACATTATGGTTTGAACCATACGTTATAATTTTACATCATCACCCCTAGAGTCCACCAATGTTAGTGTCATAATGTAAGCAATTAATTACATATTAGATATTTTAATTAAAAATGATTCACTGATTAATTATACATGCTGAATGAACTGTTGAAAATGAACAATTATGAAGTGCTTTTTTGTGTCAGGGATTTTATTTATGTTAATTTAATCTTGAAACAGATAAATGAGGTAGGAATCACTATCTCATTTTGTGGATAAAAGAACTGAGGTTCGAGTGTCAAGTTCATAAAGTCAGCAAGAAGCAGAGCTGAAGTATATAAGTTTGTGAATTGCAAAAGCCATACCCAGTCCATGATATCACTATTTCTTGTATTGATCAAAAAAAAAGTCAATGAAACCAAATTTAAAAAACAGTAGAAAACAAAGAATACTATCTAGGATTTTGCTTCAGTTTGAATTACTGTGGTTACTGTCATTATTTGGCAAAAAGACCTGCTTTTAAAGTGTGAGACAATGGGAGAATAAATTTGATCTATGGGATTTCAATACAGAATGCGTTATGATATGCACCTATCCCAGTATTCAAGATAAGGAATTCTAGAAGTGCATCTATTGCAGTTCTAAAGATATTCAAGTAATGGCAGAATTGGAACCTAATCAATGCATAAAACCTATTGAAATGATATATTTGTACTAGCCTAGGTCCAATATGGACTTGGAGAATGTTCTTCAGGGAAAAGAATTAAGTTAGTTAGAATGACCCAGAGAAAGCTTCCAATTAAAAATAGATAAAATTGGGTCAGAAAGTTAAGCGCGCACACATACACACAGAATCTTGAAAATATTGGGTCAGACATTAAGATGATGTGTTCACAATTTAAAAATATAGTATTTGAAATAGACAAAGACCATTAGTAAAATTTATGATTCTTGACGGACTTTAAAAAAATACTAGTTAAATACCAATTTTTATATATGGATCACATTCAGCATATTTTATTTCTAATGGTAATATCAAAATTTTTACTCCAATTTTTTTAATCACTTCAAAGGTAAAATGTGCATAAAGTATCTTAAGTATGTATTAATAGAATTCATTTCAGCCTGTCTACAAAAGCAGAATACACAGCAGTCCTGTCCTCTTAATTCCTTTCCCGCTCATATTTAGTTATGATGATCACATTGATGAGCTACTTCAGCTTGCTGAGTTGAATAGAATGAATTTTCGGGTATAATTTAGCATTATATAGCCCAAGGGTATTTCAGAAATCCATATCCAATCCTCATTTTGTGCGTATTTGTGTCTGCTCAAGGGCTTGGAACCACCTGGATATTCTTTGACCTCGTATATGTGTTTCAAAGACAACCATTTGAATAAACTCTGCATTTGCCATTACCAGCACAGCAGTATGTGAACAGTAAATATGTAAATGAAATTCACGATTCTCTTACCATTATAAAAACCGTTTTTAGATGTTTACTTAAACGGCCTTAAATACAGAAACAGGAATTATGGGAAGAGAAAAGCATCTCAAATTTTATTTTCAAAACTGTCTCCTTTAGTTTGATGAACACTAAATCTCATGTTAACTCTAAGTCACACTGGAAAGCCTTAGAAAGCCCACCTGGAATGTGCAGTAAATGAGTCTTTAGAGGACTCACAAAAAGTGAACACAAATACAGCATGTGAAAAGGTGATTACTCAATTTTAAAAACCTTTGGCTCCCAACTTCTAAGACCATTTAAAGAAATCTGTGCAAAAAAAGAAAAATAGTATCACAAAGAAGGAAACAGGACTTCAGTTTATAACTACCTGGTCTTGACTCAATGAGGAAAAAAAATTTGTTTTGCTGTTGCCATTTTCTTGGGTTGATGGTGCTATATGTTTCCAGTAGCATAAATACCTATTTTCCTACCTGGATCAGATGAACCTCATTCTTTTTTACAATATTTAGGATTCTACATATGATCCCTCACTGAGAATAAATTAATTTAACTATTTTTTTCATATATTCAGTACATGTACTTCATGTACTTCAGTTATGCCATCTGGTTAATGTAATGGTGAACAAAAACAAATATAATTGTTCATGTAGCTTTATTTTACAGACACTAATTGAGTGATCACATGAATAAATATTTTCTGTAAGCTCAAAAATAGGTGCTCTGAAAATAAATTTGTGGTCCTATGACAGTGTATAAAATAACAGCCCTTGACAGTGAGTAATCCCCTCTTCTATGAGGCTGAGTGGATGAGTGCTGCAGAAAGCATGTCAAAAGAACGGAGCCATGTGTGACAATAATTAAGTATTAGTGAGACAATTACTGTGATTGGTGGGCAGGTCACAGGAATATGTTGATGTAAGAACAGGATGATGATACACAATTTGTATTCAACAAATAATGTTGACAGAAGTTATTCTTTTGCTAAGTTTGTTACCAACTTATAATCATAGTCCAAACAATTGCTCATTACCCACATTAAGGCAATAATAATTAGTTAAAGCATTCTATGTCTCATTACTCCATGTAAAAAATACTTATTAAGTGTGTACTTATACAAGTTACAAGGGGACAGATAAAGATAAAACAGCCATGGTCTTAATTTTGAAATTTTATTTATAGATATTATAGGAATCCTAAGGTTTTCCAAAAGAATGTTTCAATTAAAATATCTGTTTATTTCAAAGAGGATGAATGTATCTAGTATGCAGATACTCTGAATGATGGTTCTAGTTTTGCAAAAGTGGGCAGTGAGTGGTGATAGAAGACCCTGCAATATGTCAATAAAGGATATGACAAGAGTTAATTCCGTACAGATATCACGGGACATGACATTTTGGGAAATTCCAGGAAAAGCAAGATAAATTCTTTCTGTTCTAGAAGATATTATAAAAATGTAAGCCAAAATGCATGTATGTGAGTCAATGCCCATGACATGAATGGGTATGTAACAGCTGCACAAATATATTGAAACTGAGAAAAAAAAGCTACTGAAAAATATGTGCAAAGACCTGATACATCACTGAGAAATTGTAATTAATAAGTATGACTTGAGAAAATGGGAATAAGAGGGCTGGCCCATGGCTCACTTGGGAGAGTGTGGTGCTGACAGCACCAAGGCCATGGGTTCAGATCCCTATATAGGGATGGCTGGTTTGCTCACTTGGGAGAGCGTGGTGCTGACGATACCAAGTCAAGGGTTAAGATCCCCTTACCGGTCATCTTTAAAAAAAAAAAAAAAAGAAAGAAAAGAAAAGAAAATGGGAATAAGAGTGAGGGACTTCTGGGAAGATGGCAAACTAGAGGTGCCCAGGGCATTTTCCTCCCACAGAAGAAGATTGAAATGGGCCCACTGCCACTGCTGCCACAGTTGCTAGAATCATTGTCTGGCCCCAGAACCAACGTCCATTGCACAGCAGCTCCCTGCAGAGCAGCAGTTGTGGGTTGCACATCATTGTAGCCTCAGACTCCACAGATGTAAGGGAGGTGGCTGCAGCCCCTCCTGCCATTACCACTGCCATGAGTTAACCCTGCTGCTGCCAAGGACACTGCAGACATGAGGGAGTGAGTTGCAGTCTCTGGCACACTGGCCAACCCCATGAAGTAACTCAGCTGCTGCCAAGGACACTGCCAAGGACACCACAGATGTGAGGGAGGCAGTTACAGCCACCAGTGCCACTGCCAACACCATGAGGTAACCCCCCTGTCACTGTGGAAACCAAAGATGCAATGGAGGCTGTTGCAGCCACCAGTGCTGCTGCAGCTCTCACAAGGTAAACCCACTGCTACTACAGACACTGTATTTTTGTGGGCCACCTCTGTGGGCATCACAGTCAAGCAGGTGGCTGCTGCAACTGCCACTTCTGCAGTTGTCACCTCCACTGGTACTGCTAGGCAGCCATCATTGTGTGAGCAGCCTGCCAGCACTGGAGCCACTGCTGCCATGTGGGCAGCCCACCAAAGCCACCTCCACAACCACCGCTGCTGCAAGGGCAGCTTGCTACCACAGCAGCAGTGATAGTAGCCACTGCTGCTATGCAGGTGGACAGTTGACCGCTTGATTGCATTGACATGAGGAGGATCACCAGTAGAACCCAGGGAAGGAGAGTAACAGAAGAAGCAATTGCTCTACCAGATGACCAGACATCAATGTAGAGATACAAGAAATATGAAATACAAGAAAATATGAATCCACCAAAGGAGTATAATAGCTCTCAGGTACCAGACCACATAGAACAGGAAACCCTTGAAATGACTGAAAATGAATTCTGAGTAAAAATCTTAAGGAAACTCAATGAGATATGAGAAGACACAGATGACATAATGAACAGAGCAAAACTATCCAGGATATGAAGGAGGAAATTTACAAATGGATTTATACTTTAAAAAAGAATATAGTAGAACTCCTGGAACTGAAGGAGTCATTCAACAAAATACAAAACACAACTGAGTCCTTTAGCAGCAGGCTACAGCTAGCAGAAGAAAAAAAAATCTGATCTTGAATACATTCTTTTTGAAATAACTCAGGTGTACACACACACACAAACAAAAAAAAAATAAAGAAAAAGAAAGAAAGAAAAAAGAAAAAAAGAAAAGAAAAAAGAATTTTTTAAAATGAAGAAAATGTAAGAAAGATAGCAGACAACCTTAAGTGCACAAACATCTGAATCATGGATATTCTTGAAGGGGAGGAGAAAGAAAAGTGAGAATATATTCAATGAAATAATGGCAGAAAACTTCCCAGGTATAGAGAGAGACATGGACCTTCAGATTCAGGAGCCTCAAATATCTCCAAGCAGATTCAATCCAAAAAGGTCCTCTCCAAGACACATTATAGTCAAACTGGCAAAACTAAAAGTCAAAGAGTCCTAAAACTAGTGGGAGAAAAGCATCAAGTCACCTATAAAGGAGTTCCCATTACACTAACAGCAGACTTCTCAACAGAAACTCTACAGACAAGAAAAGAATGGGATGATATATTCAAAATACTAAAAAAAAAAGAAACCCAAAACAACAATAACAAAAAAAAAACCCTACCAGCCAAGAACACTATACTCAACAAGACTATCCTTCAGAAATGAAGGAGAAATAGTGTATTTCTCAGACAAACAAAAACTACAACAATTCACCACCACATGATCATCCTGCAAGAAATCCTCAAGAGAGTCCAGCATATGGAATCCAAAAAACAATAATCACTACTGTGAATACACAAGAAAGAGCAAAACCTACTGGTAGAAAAAATGCAAATGAGAAAGAGAAAGAAATTTTCACCTCCTAAAACCAGCAAACCCCAACGACAAACAATAAAAGGGAAAGAAAGAAACAAAAGGTATTTAAAGTATCACAATGAAAATCAATAAAATCTCAGAAATAAGCCAATATCTTTCAGTAACAACCGTAAATGTAAATGGATTAAATTCTGCACTCAAAAGACACAGACTGGCTAATTAGATTAAAAAGCTAGACCCAAGTATATGCTATCTACAAGAGACTTACCTCATCTGTAAAGACACACATTTACTAAGAGTGAAGGGATAGAGAAAGGTGTATCACACAAATGGAAATAAAAAATGAGCAAGAGTAGCAATTCTTATATTAGATAAAATAGACTTTACACCAAATAATATAAAAAGAGACAAAGAAAGCCACTATATAATGATAAAGGGATCTTTCCACCAAGAAGACATAACAATCTTAAGTATATATACATCCAACATCAGAGTACCCAGATATATAAAGCAAACACTATTAGACCTAAGGAAAGAGATCCACCTAAACATAGACCTGAACACCCCTCTCTCAACATTAGAAAGAGCATCTAGGCAACAAATCACTAGAGAAACACAGGATTTAAGCCATACTTTAGACCAATTGGACTTGGCAGATATCTACAGAACATTTCATCCAACAACCACAGAATATATACTCTTCTCATGAGCACATGGAACATTTTCCAGGATAGACTGCATATTAGGTCACAAGTCAAGCCTCAATAAATTCTAAAAAATTGAAATCATTTCAAGTATCTTCTCAGACCACAATGGATTAAAACTAGAAATTAATAACAAGCAAAACTCTGGAAACTATACAAATACATGAAAATTAAACCACATGCTTCTGAAAGATCTATGGGTCTAAGAAGAAATTAAACAGGAAATCAAAAAATTTCCTGAAACTAATGAAAATAAAGACACATCATACCAAAACCTATGGGATGCTGCAAAAGAAATACAAAGAAAGAAGTTTTTCACAATAAACATATTAAAAGAATAGAAAGACTTTAAATAAACAACCTAATGCTACACCTCTAAGAACTAGAAAAACAACAACATTTCAATCTCAAAATATGTAGATGGAAAGAAATAATTAAGATCAGAGCAGAACTAAATGAAATAGAAACCACCAAGATGATTGAAAAGATCAATAGAACAATGAGTTGTTTTTTTTTTTGAGAAGATAAACAAAAAGATAGACAAACCATTAGCTAGGC
The DNA here is from genome assembly GCF_027409185.1 of Cynocephalus volans. Taxonomy (NCBI): domain Eukaryota; kingdom Metazoa; phylum Chordata; class Mammalia; order Dermoptera; family Cynocephalidae; genus Cynocephalus; species Cynocephalus volans. Next base: position 40,749,962 of record NC_084474.1, on the reverse strand, counting down.
TCACTTGAGAGACAGAGAGACAGAGAGAGAGAGAGAGGGAGAGAGGGAGAGAGGGAGGGAGAAAGAGAGAGAGGACCCAAATAACAAAAATTAGAATTAAAACAGGAGACTCTACAACTGATACCACAAAAATACAAAGAATTATTAGTGACTATTATAAAGAACTATATGCCAATAAATTTGAAAACCTGAAGGAAATGTATAAATTTCTGGACACATACAAATTACGAAGAACGAACCAAAAAGAAACAGAAAACCTCAACAGACCAATAACAAGCAATGAGATTGAAGCAGTAATCAGCAATCTCCCAATAAATAAAAGCCCAGGACTGGATGGCTTTACTGTTGACTTCTACCAAAACATTAAAGAGGAATTAATACCAATTCTTTTCAAACTTTTCCAAAAAATTGCATCAGTGGCCATCCTCTCAAACTTATTCTATGAGGCCAGCATCATGCTGATACCAAAACCACAAAAAGACACAAAAAAGAAAGCTATAGGCCAATATTTTTGAGGAACATAGACACAAAAATCCTCAATAAAATGTTAGCAAATAGAATATGCAACACATTTAAAAAAAACTATGTACCATGATTGAGCGGGATTCATCCTAGGGATGCAAGGTTGTTTCAACATATGGAAGTCAATAAATGCTATACTCCACTTCAGCAAAATCAAGGATAAAAATCATGTGATGATCTCAATAGATGCAGAAAAAGCATTTGATAAAATTCAACATCCTTCATGATAAAGACTCAGCAAATTAGATATAGAAGGAAAGTATTTCAACACAAGCAATATACAACAAGCCAAGGATGACCACTCACACCACGCTTATTTAACACAATATTGGAAGTACTAGCCAGAGCAATCATGCAAGAGGAAGAAAGAAAGTGCATCCAGATTGGAAAAGATGAAGCCAAATTGTCCTTGTTTGCTTATGACATGATCCTTTATATAGAAAAGCCTAAAAACTCTACCAAAAACTCTTAGAGTTGGTAAACAATTTCAGTACAGTTTCAGGATACAAAATCAACATGAAAAAATCAATAGCATTTTTACACCCCATCAATGAACTATTAGAAAAAGAAGTAAAAAAAAAAAAATCCAGTCCAGTTACAATAGTCACCAAAAAAATTAAAATAAATAAAAACTAGCAATAAAGTTAAACAAGGAGGTGAAAGATCTCTACAATGGGAACTACTAATCACTGTTAACAGAAATTAAAGAGGACACAAAAAGATGGAAAGACATTCCATGCTCTTGGACTGGAAGAATTAACATTGTGAAAATGTCCATACTACAGATTCAATGGAATCTCCATCAAAATGCCAAGGATATTCTTTACAGAAATAGAAAAAATAAAAATAAAAACATTCATATGGAGCAACAAAAGACTCGGATCAGCCAAAGCAATCTTAAGCAAAAATAAACAAATACTTAAAGTCAGAGGCATAACACTACCTGACTTCAAATTATACTACAAATCTATGGTAACTAAAACAGCATGGTACTGGCATAAAAACAAATATTCAGACCAATGGAATAGAATAGATGACCCAGAATTCAATCTACAAACTTACAGCCAACTGATCTTCAACAAAAGCACCAAGAATATACATTGGGGAAAAGACTGCCTCTTCAATAAATGGTGCTGGGAAAACTGGACATCCATATGTAGAAGAATGAAACTAGCCCCATACCTCCCACCACATACCAAAAACAACACAAAATGGATTAAATACTTAAATATAAGTCCTGAAACTATAAAACTCCTAGAGGAAAACATACGGCAAACACCTCAGTAAGTAGGAATGGACAAAGACTTTATAAGTACGACCCCAAAAGCACAGGCAACAAAAGGAAAAATAAACAAATGGAATTATATTAAACTAAAAAGCTTCTGCACAGCAAAAGAAATAATTAACAGAGCAAAAAGAAAACCTACAGAGTAGGAGAAAATATTTGCAAACTATGCTTCTGACAAAGGATTAATTTCCAGAATATGCAAGGAATTCAAACAACTGCACAGTAAAAAAAAAAAAAAAAAAAAAAAACACAAATAACCTGATTTTAAAATGGGCAAAAGAGCTGAATAGGCATTTCTCAAAGGAAGATATCTGAATGGCCAACAGACACATGAAAAGTGCTCGACATCAGTCAGCACTGGAGAAATGCAAATCAAAACCACACTGAGATATTAAGTCACCCCAATTAGAATGGCTATTATCAAAAACACAGAGAAAAACAAATGCTGGAGAGGATATGGAGAAAAGTGAACTCTCCTACACTGTTTTCCTCAAACAACTGCAAATAGAACTGCCATATGATCCAGCAATTCCATTCCTGGGTATATACCCAAAGGAATGGAAATCATCATGTTGAAGGGATAACTGAACCCCCATGTTCACTGAAGCTGTATTTACAATAGCCAAGAGTTGGAAGCACCCTAAATTTCCATTGTTGGGCAACTGGATAAGGAAAATGTGGTATATATACACAATGGAATACAGTGGAATATAGTATAAAGCATATGTACTTCACAGGGCTTGCTTTCCCAAAGCCTTGCAGTTTCAAATATTGACCTTGTGGAGGAATGGAAATTTCCCTCAGGCTATAAGTCTCTGTTGCAAGATAAGGATTGTGGCACAGCAGGTTGCTGGCTCAAAGATAAACTAGTTACTGATTGTTATGTAAAGATACTGAGAAATTGCTGTAGGAAGGAATGTTTGTTAAGATCAAACTGTTGTTGATAGGACCACTTAATTGCCTTACTGGAATTTCATCTGGCTTGTTTCACTGAAAGTTACCAGCCTATATTGTTAAACTATAACCCCACCTTTGTTTGCTTCCTGTAACTTCCTGGTCTGGAAAAAAAATGTAGTAAGAGAACCCCAATTCGGCATTAATTTCCCAAGTGGAAGGGTTGGCTCTCTCTTGAGTGTTCCCAGGGAAGTTAACCTATTTGGGGCCTCTCACTGCTCAGATGAGATGGCTTTGAGTAATCCTTTGTGTCTCTGTCACCCAGGGGAAGAGGAGGGACAAATTCATGGGGGGCAAAGCAATGCAAAGCAACAGAATACTACTCTGCCATCAAAAAGAATGAAGTGCTGCCATTTGCAACAACACGGATGAACTTAGAGAAAATCATGTTAAGTGAAATAAGCCAGGCACAGAAAGAGAAATACCACATGTCCTCACTCATAAGTGGGAGCTAAAAATAAACAAACAAATAAAAAAGAAAGAATGAAATATACAACAATCACAATAACACATTGAACTTTCAAAAGGAGAGAACAGAACTGAGGTTACTAGAGGTGGAAAGGGGTGGTGGAGAGTAAGGGAGGAATTGGTAAAGGGCCACAAAAAATCATTACATTGTATAATGTTGAATATACTAATTATCCTGATTTGAGTATCACATATTACAATAAGGTATTTATATTCAACTTTGTGCCCCACAGATATGTACAATCAACTATGTTATAGTAAAAAAAAATAAATAAAAATAAAAATAAAAAAAGAAAATGGAAATAAGAAAACTTTTGTAATAATAATACCAAATCATGGCATTCTTGGTTAATACTCATTGTACTTGACATTAATCAGTATCTGACAATGGTAATTATCTTTCTCCTAAAAACTTCATTCCTTGCCTCCTGTTGTTTTTTGTTTTCCTTACCAAATTTACATTTGTAGTTCAAACTCAGGTTCTAGAGTCAATGCTCTAGGCTCTTGATTCCTTTCTCCATGTCCATAGTTCCTCCCTTTCAGTTGAAGCTGGCAGTGTTTCTGCTTATAAAACATCTTCAAAAACCTTGTGGGTCTCCTGTGTATGACATACAGCTTCACTTCATTAGACAAGATCACAGATCTTTCATGGATAATTCCATCTGCATTCTTGGTTTCTCCTGACATGGCCTAGAGGATTCATGAATCACATGCCTATCTCTTCATAGAGCCCTCTAAGAGACTGAACACTCTTAACTTTTGATACTTTTCAAGGCGCTAGAAATAGTCCTTTGCTTTGCATAGAAAGCATGCTTTCCTGACAACAAATTTCCTTATTTTACTATTTTTTATTTTAGCATCTTTTGCAATCTGGATAGACTGAGAATTTCCCAAATCATCAAATACTGGCTCATTTTTTCTTAATAGTCTTTTTCCTGAATTTACTGTATTTATCCCTTTTTTTTTTTTTTCATTTTTCTATAAGTAGCAAGAAAAAAACTAGGCCACACCTTCAATACTTTGATTGAAAATTTCATCTAAATATCCAGTTTTATCACTTAGAAATTTTTCTTTCTTCATAACTATAGGACAAGTTCAGCCAAGCTTTACTACCATTATAAAAAAAGGATCTCATTTCTTCCAGTTAACAATTGAATGTTCCTCATTTCCTTTTGAGCCCTCACAAGCAGCCCTCAACTCAGATTTAACATCTTTTTTTTTTTTTTTTTTTGCCAACTCTCTGCTTATGATGAGTTAAAAATTCTCTAAGACAGTATAGGTTTTCTGTACTATGCTCCTCACTTCCTTCTGACTTCTGCCTACCAGCATCTTTAAAATCCATAATTCTACTAACAGTCTGTTCAAGGCAATCTAGGCTTTTTCTGTCATGCTCAAAATTCTTCAGGCTTCTAACCATTACCCAATACTAAAGTTGGCCTCAAATTATTAGGTATTTGTTACATCTACACCCCACTTTTGGGTACCAAAATCTGTGTTAGATTCATATTGCTGCTGTAACAAATTACCATAATGTTATGTGGCCTAAAACAACATATTTTTATTCTTCTAAATTATGGAGGTCAAAAATCTGAAATTAAATAGTAGGCAGTGTTGTGCTCCATTTGGATGTTTTAAGAGTAGAATCTGGAGAATCTGTTTCCTTGCCTTTTTCATTTAATAGGAGGCTGACTCATGGTCCTTTCCATCTTCAAAGTGCATTATTTCAACTGCTGGTTCCATTGTCATATCTCCTTTTTCTCACTTTACCCTCCCTTCATCCATCTTATGAGGACCCTTGTGATTATACCTGACCTACCTAGATAAATTAGGATAATCTTCCCCCATCTCAAGATCTTTAATTTAACCACATGTGCAAAGTTCCTTTTGCCATGTTAAGTTAACAGAAACAGATTCTGGGGAGTAGGGCATACACATCTTAAGGAGGCCTTTATTCTGGCTATGATATTGAGTGAATAATACACCATTCATCAAGGGCTCATTAACTCTAATAACTAGTCTTGTTATTACTAATAGACCAAAGTATCCCTCTTATGTTGTTTGCACCTCTCTGTTCCTATTATTACTGCCTTTTCCCCACTTCAACCTTTCCACTAGTAATGAGCAGGTCTCTCAGCTTCAGTCTTTCAACTGGTCAATAAAGTTTCACATTGCTTCAACCATGTTCTTTCTAACCCCTTCACATTTTGGTATGTCTTGCTTGAGTGGCTTCTAAATAACTGAAGAATAATATCTAAAATTCTTAGCATGACATTTATAATTTTTCATACTCTGGTCTCAACCTTTCTTTCTTAGTCATAGTTGCCCCCACCCTCCCTGATATGGCCAAGGCACACACAGACCTAGGTTGTTCCATAAATGGTCCATTAATCGTACTTGTTCATGATATTTATTTTTTTGAAAGGGCCTTCCTTCTATATTATTTAACTTAAACAAAACATCTGCCCTGAAGCTTTTCCCAGTACCCCAATTTGGGAGTCATTTCTTCTCCCTCTGTATCCACATAACAACTTATTTATATTGATCACAATCTCATAAAACAAACTATAGTGTGATATGTTTTATAATTAAATGTAAATATTTCTTTCTGCATCTTCCACAAGGTTATAGTCTTGTTGCAGATAAAGTTGGTTTCTTTGGTAGCTTTCTATTTCCTATAGTGCCCAACACTCTTTATACTTAGTAGATTCTCAATAAAATACCACATAAATTGTGAAATTGTGAATTAAGAAACAATCCATTGAGAGGCATGCACACACAAAGTTGCTTAAACACCATTATTTGCAAAAGATAGTGTTAAATATGGTTTAATATCACAAGGGAAAATTAAGCAAATTACCAGTACCCTCTTGTGATTTTTACGGAAATGATTCTCTACTCCTTTGACTAAAGAATAGGCCATGATATCCAATACTTCATGCTTCGAGTAGACCAGATTGTGACCAGATCCTGTGTGTGTGTGTGTATGCGTATGTATTCGTGTGTGTGTGTGTTAACTATTACAACTTCTATATCTCTCCTTTACTCCTTTATGGGAGTAAAGCAACACTTAACAAAATCTATTCAGGATCTTGCACCTATTGATCCACCACAACAGAACAAATACATGTCCTGGCATCATCAGCAAAAGGGAGAAGGTAAATTACAACTACAAAGACTATTTAGTGGTACAGTGACATTTGCTGAGTGCTTTTCTCATGCAAACCCTGCTATTTATAGTTACATGGAGGATGCTACTGACTTAATAAAGGTAGAGATTGCTATTTGAATAGTTTTCAAGAGTGGCGATATAATTACACTGACATATTTATTATCAGTAAATATTCCATGTGATCAGAGATTAGATGGGCCAAGATTAAACTCTAGTTAAAGAACAAAATTAAGTTGCTTATCCATTTAGTTGAAACTCTTGATCCTTGTACACAATGTTGATCATGTTCTATTGTTATCAGTTAGGAATTAGTTGCAAAGAAAAGATTCACCTCTAAATACTTTATGCAGACAGGGATTTTTACAGGACATGAAATAGCTTACAGGATCATTGAGAGGAATAAAGGGAAACAGACTTTTGATTAAGCTTTTATCAGTGGTGCTCAAAGCTACAAAGCAGAATTGAACAGCCAGATGAGCTGTTGCCATTACTATGATGAGGAAGCCACTTTTTGAGTGTAAGGTAGACTCTACGGTTGACTATTTTAGAATAATGCCACCAATGCCACTGCTATAACCAACAAGTCTCAAGAATTAGGAAACAACAGCCAGCTCCTGAACCACACTGTGCTGTGACAATCAACACCAGCATAACAGATGCCACATGCTTTGCGTTTTTAGCTCCTCAGTTTCTTCAGCAGAGGAGGAAATACAAGAAATGTTGGAATAGATGCTGTATGTCTGTTTATCATATCCACCATCCATGGTGAACAGGAAAATAAGAAACGCCATGAAGAGTTTATTTAATGCATTGCTTTGCTTCAAATAGTATAAACCAAAGAAAACTATGAAATATCTTTGAATAATAGTTATAAGTTTTATAAAACAGAAATTTTATCATGTTTTCTTCCATTTAAAAATATCTAATGGTTTCCATAGAACTAATTAAATCCAGAGGAACAATACCAATGGATGCATAAGATGATAACAAAAGGTACAAGTCAAGTCTCTGCTTCTAAAACAGTTTACAACTTCAAATGGGAAGCCAGTAACTGAAAACACAATACCTAAAGCTAAGACAATTACTTCTGTATGTAGGACTTTGTGGAATATACTAAAAAACATATGTACTTCATGGGGCCTGCTTTTCCAAAGCCTTGCAGTTTCAAATATTGACCCTGTGGAGGACTGGAAATTTCCCTCAGGCTATAAGTCTCTGTTGCAAGAAAAGGATTGTGGCACAGCAGGTTGCTGGCTCAAAGACAGACTAGTTACTGATTGTTACGTAAAGATACTGAGAAATTGCTATAGGAAGGAATGTTTGCTAAGATCAAACTTTTCTTAATTGCCTTACTGGAATGTCATCTGGCTTGTTTCATTGAAAGTTACCAGCCTATAATGTTAAACTAGAACCCCACCTTTGTTTGCTTCCTGTAACTTCCTGGTCTGGAAAATAAATGCAGGAAGAGAACCCCAATGCGTGTGTTAATTTCCCAAGGAAGGAATGCTTCTCTCTTGAGGGTTCCAAGAGATTAACCACTTCGGGGCCTCTCACTGCTCAGAAGAGATGGGCTTTGAGTAATCCTTTGCATCTCTGGTGACAAATCCATGGGGTGCAAAGCAACGCAAAGCAACTTGAGTAAAATTTATGTTGAAATGTAACATACATAAAGAGATGTGTACTGATGCTAAATGCAGAGCCTGATATATTTCAAAGTGAACACACTAAGTAACTAGTACCTAATCAAGAACTTATCCCTATCCTGTCCTTTCCCAGTCACTTCTTCCCAAAGTTAGCCACTGTTGGAACTAATAACACCATAAATTAGTTATGTCTGTTTTTGAATTTTATGTAAATAGAATCATACAATGTATCCTCTTGTATTTGGCTTCTGCTCAAAATTATTTTCCTGATATTCAAACACATAGGTGGGTACCATAATTGACTCTTCATTTTATCACAATATAGTATTCAATTGAATTGATGCACCAAAATTTGTTTGTCTCTTGCACTGCTGAGAGACTTTTGAGTGATTTCCAATTGAGGCTATTAGAAATAGCAATATTTTTAATATAATTGTACATATCTTTTTGGTAAACATATAAGTTCACTTTGAGGGTATATATTTATATCCAGGAGAATTACTCATTTATAACTTACTGTATAATCAGCCTTAGTAGATACTGCAAAGACTTTGCCTTAATTATTGTAGCTTTATGATGTTTTCCAAAGTACTTATATAAATTTACACTTCTATCAACAATGCATGAAAGATCTAGCTGTTCCACATCTTCAACGTTTGTTAGTATATTTATTTTAATCATTTTGATGTGTGCATACTTGAATATTACTGTAGTTTCAATTTGCATTTCCCTAATGACTAATGAGGTTGAACACATTGTGTTTTTGGCCATTTATATTTTCTCTTTTCTTTTCTTTCTTTTCTTTTTTTCCCATTGAAATGTATTCTTTATTAGGCAAGTGATTAGTATAACACCTTTTACAAATTGTATTAACTGTTTGATCCTCATAATCTGGTGAATTACTTAGAGCAAAAAAAAAAAAAAAAAATGACCCGTATTTATGGATGAGGAAATGGATTCAGAGAGATTAAGTCACTTGGATGAGGTTAATGCAGCAGAGCCAAGATTTGAAACCAGGTCATGACTTCTGATTCTGTGCCTTTTCTCACTGTACCTCAGTGCTTTCTGCTTCAGAGAATTATATAAGTGAATGTTTACTTCTCATATTTTTCAGAAATACATCTATTTTGTAAATTAAGGCATTTCTGCCCATGTTTATGGTTTTTAAACACCTTCATTTATGAGCAGTTCCATTTGTTTTTAAAATTTTTTTTTTGAAATATATTTATTGCACATATATATGTAGTACAGAGTTATATTTCAATACATGTATACACTGTGTGCTGATCATTCAGGGTAATTAGCTTATTCATCATTGCAAAATTTAGTCATTTCTTTGTTATGTGCACATTTGATCTCCTGTCTTCCAGTCGTTTGGTTACATGCAGTATATCATTAACGATTATAGATTTCTGGGTTAACTGCATGCCAATAGGGCTTATTTTTCCTATCTCACAGAACTTTTGGGCCCATTAATCAGCCGTTCACTATCCCTCCTCCCTAACCCCCTTTCCCACCTCTAATCACCATAGTTCTTTCCCCTTTTAACAGTTCAACTTACTATTATTATTTATTTGGTTGGTTGGTTGGTTCTCTTTTTTTTTAGCTTCTACATATCAGTGAGAACATGCAGTATTTCTTTTCCGTGCCTGGCTTACTTCACTTAACATAATTTCCTCCAGCCTCATCCATGTTGCAGCAAATGACAGAATTTCATTCTTTTTTAAGGCTGAGTAGTATATCATTGTTCATCTGTACCACATATTCTTTATCCAATCATCTGTGATGGACATTTAGGTTGGTTCCATATCTTGGCTACTGTGAACAGAGCTGCAATAATATGGGGGTGCAGGTATCACTTTGACATGGTACTTTCCATTCCTTTGTATTTCCTTTTCTTGAAAGTGCTATTTTAAATTTTTCCCCATTTCTCTGTTATGTGTGTGTGTGTATGTGTGTGTGTCTTTCTTTTAAGATGGTTTGTAGACATTCTCTATGAATTCTGGATAAGAGTCCTTTAGCAGACATATATATTGTACATATCTTCTTCCACATTGTGGCTTGCTTTTACTCTTTACACATTTGATAAACAGAAGTTCATATTTTTAGTGAGGTCCAATTATTTAATTTTTCCTCAAGTGGTTATTATTTTTTGTTCTATCTTTAAGAAAGCTTTGCCCTCATCAAGATAATAAAAATATATTCTTACAATTATTTCTAGATGCTTCATTGTTTTCACACCTTGATCTTCAATATAACTGGAATTAATTTTTTGTATGGCATGAGATAAGGAGACAAGATTAGTGGTTTCCATATGGATATTCAATTGATACCACACAGTTTAAAAGGGCTATCCTTTCCCTACTGCACTGCAATGTGATTTTTGTTATAAGTCAATTGACCACATATGCATGAATCTGTTTCTGGATTCTATACTTTATTCCTTTAGTCTATTGGCTTATTCTTGCACTATTGCCACATTGCCTTAATTAATGTAGCTTTATAATAAGTCCTGATACCTAGTAATACCAAATCTATCTTTTCTTTTCTTCATGATCGTTTTAAGACTCTTAGTCCTTTGTATTCCATATTAAATTTTAGAATAAAATAGCCAGTTTTGATTTTTAAAAGATATTGACATTTTGATTAGGATTGCATTGAATTTATAGATTAAATTGGTGAGAAATGATACTTTTGGTTTTCAAATCCATGAACCCATTTTGCAGGTTTCAGTATAGAGGCTTTTCATATCTTCCAACAGCCTTATTCTGAAATATTGGAATTTTAAAAAGCTATCATAAATGGAATCCCTTTAAAATTACACATTCTATATGTTTTATTGCTATTTCTTGCATATAGAAAGAAAAATGACTTTGTATATTGATCTTTTGTAATTGTTAAACTAATTCTAATTGATTACAACAGCTTATATTGTTTTAGATTTTCTATATATTCAGTCAAGTTATCTGTAAATAAGGATGGCTTTTATTTCTTTCTGCAATGGCTATGACCTCCAGATTAATACTTAATATAAGTGGTGAGAGTGGGCATCCTTTTTTTTTTTTTCTTTTTCTTTTTTTTTTTAAATTTTATTTTCTCGATATACATTGTGGCTGATTATCGCTCCCCATCACCAAAACCTCCCTCCCTTCTCCCTCCCCCCCGCCCCCCAACAATGTCCTTTCTGTTTGCTTGTCGTATCAACTTCAAGTAATTGTGGTTGTTATATCTTCTCCCCCCCCCCCCCGGTTTTGTGTGTGTGTGTGTGTGTGTGTGTGTGTGTGTGTGTGTGAATTTATATATTAATTTTTAGCTCCCACCAATAAGTGAGAACATGTGGTATTTCTCTTTCTGTGCCTGACTTGTTTCACTTAATATAATTCTCTCAAGGTCCATCCATGTTGTTGCAAATGGCAGTATTTCATTCGTTTTTATAGCTGAGTAGTATTCCATTGTGTAGATGTACCATATTTTCCGTATCCACTCATCTGATGATGGACATTTGGGCTGGTTCCAACTCTTGGCTATTGTAAAGAGTGAGAGTGGGCATCCTTTACTCACTCAATTTCAGGCAAACACTTTTCAATTATTCATCACTAAATATTATTTTGCTTGTATATATATTTTTATTTTCAGAAACTTCTTCTTACATTAAAGAAATTCTCTTTTATTCTAGTTTTCCAAGAGATTTTTTTTATCATGATTGGATATTAGATTTAATCAAATGTGTTTTCTGCATCGACTGATGTATGATTTTTTCTTTTATTGTAAAATATTTTGGTTTATTTTTAAACATGTTGCCATATCTGCATTTCTAGAATAAATCCAATATGATCATGATGTTTTATCCTTTTTATGGATCACTGCATTTGATTTGCTAATATTTTGCTCTTGTTTAGAATTTTTGCATCAATGTACATGAGAAAGCTTGGACTATATTTCCTCACCACAGTGATCTAAGCATCACTTCTCTTGCATGTGGTTTCTCTGCCTGGAACACCTCTTTCCTGCCTTTCCTCCAGGAGAATTAGACTTGCTCTTTTTTGTGGTTTTCACAGCACCCTGAACATCCCTCTGTTACAGGCCTCACCAGCTCCACACAAGACTGTGAAGGGAGGAAGAACATTTAGCAGTCGTAGTTCAGGAGGTGCTCAGTTATCTTTCTTGAATTAAATGGGGCCGTACTTAGTTCCTTGAGGATATAATCACATAATGATTTGGAGGTTTTATTCTTCATTTTTGGATATTATTGTATCTTTTCTCAATACACTCTCACTTCAACTACTTAATGATGAAAATGAACTAATCTTATTAAAATGCAGTTTAATTTTCTTCCAGCAAAGAGATTTAGACAGCTAAAACATAATCTATACTTGCAGCTAGCCAAAGATGGCTAGAATGTCCCAGATTCAATCTCAAAGGAGATGTGTGAAGAAAGATAACCCGCTGTAATTTCGAATGTCATGCTTTATATATGACAGAAACTAAAGTCCCTTTAGCTTTCCTTCGGTGGTAGTTCATCACAAGCCCATTCATCATTTCTAGATCTCTTATAAAGTTATCTTGACGAACAATACAAAATGTTTGTATTCTAACAAAACTGAAGAAAGTAATTTTAACTTTTAGGTTTAATAAATATCAGCCATGTGGAAATTCTCCAAACAGTGCTTTGACTGTCTTGTAAAATGTTCTAAAGTGTAAAATGCTTAGAGATGCTAGATTTCTTTCCCTTTTAACCTCAAAAATCACTGTAACAAAGATAAGGATTTTAGCAATCACACCATTCTAAAGCAGTCATGTTATTTTTTCCCCTTGTAGACTCATATTTCTATAACTTTGCATTGCTAATAAATTTATAAAAAAAATATATGAAATAACAGATGCTATCTCCACAATCTGGGTCATCATAATCTACTTTTTTAGCTTACTGTTCACTTTCTCCTCTTTATTTTCCTGGATTTAGGTATTTAATATCTGGCTATAGGACTTCAAGGTTCATTCCTACTTCTATGTTATTTTATGTGAGAAAGTAGATAATATTTTTTAAAAGCAATAATTGCCCTTTTACATTAGGAATTTTCTTCTTCATTTTTTATTGTTTTTAATTTTTTCCAACATTATTGAGATATAATTGACAAGATTATGTATATTTAAGGTATACAATGTGATGTTTTGTTATACATATACATGATGAAATAATTACCAGAATCAAGCTAATTTAGGATATCCATCACCTCACACAGTTTTTTGTTGTGTGGTGAGAACATTTAAGACCTACTCTCTTAGAACATTTCATATATACAATACATTGTTACTAACTATAGTCATTATATTGTACATTTAATCTCCAGAATTTATTTATCCTGCATAACTAAAATTTTATACACTTTGACCAACATCTTCCTACTTCTCCCACCCCATAGCCCCGACAATCATCATTCTACTCTCTGCTTCTGTAAGTCTGACTTTTTTAGATTTCACGTATAACTGAGATCATGCAGTATTTGTCTTTCTGTGCCTGACTCATTTCACGTGGCATTACGTCCTCTAGGTTCATCCATGTTGTTGCCAAATGACAGAATTTCCTTCTTATTTAAGGCTGAATAATATTTCATTGTACATATATGTGCCACATTTTCTTTATTTATTCATCCATTGATAGACACTTAGGTTGATTTCATATCTTGGCTATTGTGAATAACGCTGCAATGAACACAGGAGGGCAGACATACTGATTTTATTTCCTTTGGATATATACCCATAGAGGAGCTGCTGAATCATATGGTAGTTCTATTTTTAACCTTTTGAAGAACCTCCATACTGTTAACTATAATGGCTGTACCAATTTACATTCCCACCAACAGTGTAAAAGTGTTCCCTTTTCTCCATATCCTAGCTATCACTTGTTATTGCTTGTCTTTTTTTGTTGGTTTGTTTTCAAAATAAAGTTAATGTTTTTTTATTTTAATCTATCTTTTAAAATTGAGCATATTGATTGTATATATTCATGGAGTACACAGTTATATTTTAATACATACATATAATATGTGATAATCTAATCAAGGCAATTAGCATATTTATCATTGGAAAACTTAATCATTTCTTTGCGATGTGCACATTTGATCTCCTTTCTTCTAGTCATTTGATAACATGCAGTAAATCATTGTTCATTATAGATTCCTGGGTCAACTGTACACCAATAGAATTTATTTTTTCTATCCAGCTGTATCCATTAACCAGCCTCTCATTTCCCTTCCGCCCTCCCCTTTTCATGTCTCTAGTAACAAGTTTTTTTCTCTCCCTGTAACAGTTCAACTTGTTATTATTTGTTTATTTTTTGTTTTTGTTTTTGTTTTGTTTTGTTTTAGCTCTCACATATGAGTAAGAACATGCTGTACTTCTTTTTCTGTGCCTGGCTTATTTGACTTAACGTAATTTTCTCTGAATTCATCCATGCTGCTATGAATGGCATGTTATCTGATGGATTACATAATAATAAAAGCACATGTATCAAATGAAGATTTTAGACATGAATGAAGGCAAGTGAGTTTTCCCATCATTTTGGAAAAAATGAGAAATAAAAAATCAAACGTTGGAAAAGGGGGCAAATTAGAACATTCACTATGAGAAAAATAATGTTTGAAAAAATAAAAAAAATATATATAATGGATTAAAGTAGGAAAATGACATGTTGGCAATTTGCCACGTATGATATTCTTTTTCACACCTCATCTGCTCTATGCATAAGGTTCTCTTTGCCTCGTTCCTTTCCTGCTGATATACATCTTTTCCTGTTATAAGACTCAGTGCACATGTCACCACTTTTGTAATGCTTTTCCCAACTGCTGTAGGTACAATTACAGTCAGTTCTGCTGCAATGTTTGTTTTGAAAATGTGAATTTGTTCAAAAGCAATTGATATAAAAAAAAATTTGAGGTTGCTTTTGCATTATTTCCTCCACAATAAACATGAGGTGAATGAAAAAAACTGCATCAGCTGTATCTGTATTGGAGCTGAGTAGGACACAGTGCAGGTCCCCAATGTACACATGCACCTCTAATATGCACTTCAGTTCATCGGGCGTTTTATGAACCGCACCATTTGCATCTGGTACGACCATTCCTCGGATTTCAGCTCACTCTCCTACCTCACGATAATTCACAAGCTACAACTCTTTCAATGCCCACCTCCCCAGGCAAACTTCATATTTTAAGGTAAAAATACCCTATTTATTGTTATTATTTATCTATTTCTTAACTACTATTTCTTAACTATTATACACACACGATGCTACCATTTTCATTAGGCTCTTATCATTTTTCAAAAACATGTCATTGGTGAAATTTTGGAATGTTGAGCTCCAAACCCATTTTCTCATAAACTCTGTGGTTTTTTCATTGCACAATTCTGCACAGTGAGGTGATTTTTAGGAACACATATGTCATGTTTAAAACAGAGCTGACTGTACTCCCATTAGTTGCTTCCTTTCCTGTGGTTTAGTAGTATTTAGCATAATGAGATGCATTGGTTTGTATACCTACCTATTGTGTCCACTAGAATGTGCAAATGGCCTGAAATGGGAGAGAATCAGGCACCTGAAAGGAGGCAAGAGGGAGGTTGCAGTGTAGGGGATGGTGGGAGTTGGGTTAAGTGCAGGAAGGACATCAGGATGAAGGCTGGTGCAGTATCCTTGACGGATGGCATGGAGTTGATGGGCAACAAGATGGGAGATAGAAAAGAGTGGGCTGCTTTTTCTCCCTCAGCTCCAATCAATCAATCAATCACCCAAACCCACTGCTATGAGTCAAATGTGCCACCCGAAAGTTCACGTGTTGGAAACTTGATCCCCTCTGTAACTATGTTAAGAGGGTGGGAAATCTGACTATGATATTTGCAAGGTAGGGCCTTTGAGAGATGATTGGATCATGAGGGCTGTGCCCCTGTGAATGGATTAACCCATTCTTGGAGTAATGAGTTGTCACCAGTGTGGACTGGTGGCTTTATAAGGAGCACATGAGAGAGTTCTCTCACTGCTGCCGTTCTCACCCATGTGATATCTTGGTTGCCATGGGACCCTGCAGCGTTTCCTCCCAGAAGAAGACCCTTACTATATGTGCCACCTGGACCATGCCTCCCAGCCTCTGAAACTGAAATAAATTGTATTTCTTTATAAATTACACAGATTCAGGTATACCGTCATAAGCAACAGAAACAGACTAATAAACTAACTGATTTCACCTCATAGCTGCTCTTCTATTCTTTTTCTCCATGTATCTTATCACCTCTAACTGAAGATCTCATTAGCCCCCAGCATTATTACTACAATAATCTTCTTCTCCCCTGTTATAAACTGAATCTTTATGTCCCCTTAAAATTCATATGTTAAAGCCCTAACCCCCAATATGATGATATTTGGAGATGGGGCCTTTGGGAGGTAATTAAAGTTACATGAGGTCATGAGGGTCAAGTCCTCTGGATGGGGATTAAAAGGACCTTGTAAGTACGGACATGAGAGAGTGCTCTCTCTCTTTTTCTCTCTTTATAAGCTCCCACGAAGAAGTCATGTGAATACACAGCAAGATGGTGGCTGCCTACAAGCCAAGAGGCCTCAGTTAAAATCCACCTGGCCAGCATCTTGATCTCAGATTCCCAAGTCTCCAGTATTGTGAGAAAATAAATCTCTGTGCTTAAGCCTCCTGGTCTACGGTAATTTGTCAGGGCAATCTGAGCTAATATATCCTCATATATTCAAATTCTACTCTGATGTGTGTGTATAAGATATGTATATCAGCTATATATGACCTTTGGAATTCTTAACTGGCTTCCCACACCTATAGGATAAAGTTTAACTACCTTCAAATATCACATGAATTATTTTGTGATTTTAACTCTGCATAGCTTCCCAGCCTCAACTCTTGCCAGTCCCAACCTTCAAAATGCCAAATTCTTTGTAGTTCCTTGTACACAGATATTGTTTTACCATGAATGTTTTTGTTCATGCAACTTCTTTGTTTAGAATGTCATTTGTGTTTATCTTCACATGCAAATCTTTTAATTCCCTTAATATGAACCTCCATCTTCAACTCCTCCAGAAAGCTTTGCCTCAGTCTAGTCTATACTTTCATAATTTTGTTTGCATATCTTCATCGTTTTCCTGGATACATCTCTTTACATTTGATTATAAGCTCCTCCAGGGCAGTTATAATTTTCATTTTCCTAATTCCTTTGATACTATAAGCTGTATAGTGGGTACTCAGGAAATATTTATTGAATAAACAACCTGCCCAGCTCAGTGACCTGGCACAAGTATCATATATCCAGTAAATGAAAGTTATTCCTAACATTTCTTTTATGCACTATTGTTAGTTCAGCATTAACCTTTCTGTAGGAAGTGTGAAAGAAAGGAAGAGGCTCAAAAAAGAACTCCATGTTCAAACAGATTCAATTCTCCTGACCTTTTGTGGCTTTCTTTTAAATTCTTTATCATTCACCTGTTGTTTTTGTTTAAAAAAATGTTACACTGTGTAAGGCAGAGGAGGTCATTCATATAGGAAGTAATTTCAAAGCTAACAATTTAGCCAGAGTAATCAAGAGTTGTTCATTCTCATGTAGACAATGTTACAAAAAAAGTGGGAAAAGCAAGGTGCTATTGTTTAACTTACAATATAGATAGAATTTAAAATTTAGAACTAATGATTTTTTTTCAGTTGGCTGGTATTTTGGACAGAAAAGTAATATCACTTGACTTCACTCTGAAAATCTATACCTCCAGCAATTCAAAAAAGTTCAACCCCCTTTAAATGAAGAAATAGAAAGTGGTTTTATTTTCTACTTGTGCTATATGTGCTTATTTCTTGGAAAATGCTATCTGAAGCGAGGAAAGGGAAAGTGGCGTAGGCTAATAATTTAGACTAGAAGTACATGCATTGAAGGTACATTGAAAATGCCATAAAAAAGTCATTTCATGTGGAAGCCTGGTTAGGCATTGCTCTAAGAAGTTTTTCTTAAAAACAGCTTTAACTGAGAAAGTAGCTGAAGTAATTGCATCTTTTATTTTCTTTTATTGCATGAAATATCAATAAATACTGCTGATTTTAAGCATTTTCCATTCAGAAGCAATTTTTATTCTTTTCTATTTCCAGGTTTAACACCAGTTTAAATTGTTAGATAGAACATGTTGTAGGTACACTTTCCTGATTCAGAAAGTCTCTGAAAGACATATTTTCTTGTGATCATTAAAAAATAGGCAAATTATTCTTGATATGATAATACACCATTTCTTAGTAGGTAATATACCTTACTCCCCCTTATCATACTTTCTTTTATTTTCTTTTAAGGTTATAAGTAGTACTTTGGCAACATTTAACTGTTTATATCTTCTCTAATCTATATTTTGTGCTATCTGGAAACAACTGAACCAAGTTATTCATAATGCATTTTTTATATATAACAATTTTAACTTTTTACTGGTCTATTTAACAAAGGAAAAACCAAGATCAAATTTTATTTAGCCAGGATATTTACAGCCGTTGAACAAGTATTGAAGGCTTAACACAAATGGCTCTGCCTTGATGAAATCTTTCTGCTTCTTCATTCCTTATAATTCCCCACATTTTCCCTCTAAAGTATGACAGTTCATTACACATACCCATATATATGTAATCAGGCCTAAGCAACTGAAAATATTTTGAGAGATTACAATTTTTGCATTCATTTCTGTGTTCCCCCGTAACTCTGAGCATAGAAGGTTCTCAATAATCAGTTGTTTGGAGCATAATGATGGCATAACTACCTATTATTTAGTTTCTTGAAACCCACAATGCTGTTTTAGGATTGGGTGGGGACCTTAAATGGTCATCTGTTATTAAACATAACAATATTGAAATCCGGGGTGATAGATTCAGATATCTCTCATGGGCTCATTGTAAAATCAGTTTGCTCACCTGATTAAGTGCCATTTGGGAACATGGTGGTTGGGAGTAAAAAGACAGGGTTTTGATTGCAACATGCTCATTTAAAAATCCACTGGAAAAAATGTGGTATGCCTCCAGTCAAGCTTTGTATATTTACATGCAAGTCACAAACTAAGACCTATTTCTGCCATATGGACATCTACAAAATCTCAGGGACTATTTGGAGGAAGGAATAAGCTGCACTTCTAATATAGTCATAGTATAAGCAACCCAAATTTACTATCCATATCTCTACATCAAGAATCCTAGACTTTGGGATTTCTTGGATCATTAAAAATTCCAAAAGGGAAAATATTCTTTCAAGTAAAAACATTTAAAAATCATATCTCCTATCAGCATCATTTTATAAAGAGATCATCTAATGTCTATTAATTTTGATGAAAAAGCAAAGACAGCATCTATGGAAAACAGAAAGCCAAAAAAGGAAGACTTTTTATAAGTGACCAAAAATATAAAATAGTGAGAGATTCCACAGAGAAGACAGTTTGCCTTTCAGAGAAAAAGAGATGTTTGAATTTGATAATATTTATATTTGAGACATAAATATCAGTAAATATTGGTTCCCTCAATCAAATATCAACTTCTAAAGTTTCAGTTTGTAATTTAGTTTTGAAAATATTCCCCAAGTTTAGGGTGGTAATTAAGACAATTTACCTAAAAACATTAGTGGAAAAACAACAGAATTGGTGAATTGGTTATACTTGAATATAAAGTTTTGAAAAAAAATTCCTCAAGCTAATCTCTGAAACCTCTTCCATTATCCAAAGTTACATCATAATTAAAAAAAAAAATGAGTATATTGGAGAAGGTTCATGGAAAAAGTTTATATTAAATTGAAATGTTTATTTGCTAAACTTTCATAATAACATATTTCTTAGTTTAGAATTGGCAGTACAATAAATCTTGCTATGAGTTTTATATTTTCAAAATCCTTCATTTTAATAATTTAACTAAGCATATTTACATTTTTAAGAACTTAAAGCTACTTAAAAATAGATAGCACTAAATTTTATGTCTTCCTTATTTTTTTTCACATTTAAAACATTGGCATATATATTCTTATCAAATTTTAAGTAAAAATAAGTATAGGCTAAATTGGAGAAACAAATTTAACTCTGTATACTTTGTAGAAAATTTTCTAAAATGTTCTGTAATCTTGGACTTCATGCTTGACTTGTAAAAACAAGCACTCATCGTACTAACAGGAGGACAGAAATCATTTTGTTTAATGCAAATTTATTGAGTGTCCTGTGTGTGGTAAAAAAAAATGCTCAGGATAAAAGACAAATTGTCCTGTCCAACAGTGTTCTACAGCCTTGATGAGATGATGATAATAAAAACTACCTCTGAAGTACTTATACGGTATCATGTAATCACCCAGATTGTGTGATTTGAACTATGCAACATGTGGGTCCATATTGAAGAATGGGGTAGAAATAGTGAGCACAGGAGGAGAGGGAACAGAGAACCAAGGCTGTACTAAACTTGTAGAATCCAGCAAGTCCCCACTTTTCTATAGTCCTGAGTTTAATCACTTGAAAAATGACAGATTTGAACTCTTAAACCTCTAAGGGCTCTTCCAATTCTAAAAATTCTATAACACTTTTTTGATACCTTAATGAACTTGGTAAAGCAAGGTTTGGGCTAATTTGTACAGCAGAATTATGTGAACTCATTTTCAGAAACCAGAACTTCTTGGTGTGAATACACTACGGAAATTCTCACATATTTCCTGTAACCATCACTTTGAGAAAGATGAGATCTCTGATGTTTTTCTCCTGAGGCTTCTTCTCAAGGGACAGACATCAGAAATTGTTCATTGGTGTAGAAGCATGTGTTCAAAATGAGTTGACTGTCAGGCAGAAAGAAGTACGAATAACTCCTTAAATGGAAAAAAGTATAAAAAAGCAACAAAAGAGCTTTGAAGTTCTTTAGGTGTATTTTCAGGGGGAAATTATTAGAACCGGTCCTGGGTAGAAAGTCCATGACTAGGATCCCACTATCAGTGGGGAATTAGTGCAAGAGGCAAAAAAGAAGGTAGGATTTTTCTTTTTTTGTCAGCAGGAAGTAGTCAAAGAAGAAGTCTTAGAGTGAAAAAATTAAACCCTTCTGAGGAGGAACAAATTTTGATGTCAAATAAGCAAGAGTCAGTGCCAATCACCTGGGGACGTTTTGAGACTAAATTAAGGCAAATGAGCATAAAAAGAAAGTGAAAGGACTAAGCATCAGCTTAAATGTATACTTCCCGTTTGCAAACTGTTCTAGTGGCAGAGACGCATTAAAGAGTGAAATAATTAGTGTTTGATGGAAAATAAATGAAGTTATGCTTATTTAATAAGATTTTTGATTTTTTGAGAATGTGTCATCTTCTAATCTGTAGTGTGGAATCAAGGCAAAAGGTAGACCCACCTTCACCATTAGTGACGGAAGCACACTCTTTACTTGAGGGCTGAACTATAGATTGTGAACTGTCATGTTATACTGAAAAGGTATCATGAATCCTTGGCATTTACTGTGCACAGACTTGATCAGAATCATGTGATCAGAAGCATGTGAGCACTATAAAATGGAAATGCCCAAAAGGCCCTGCCCAGGCACAGAGAATATTCATGATCTCCTGTATAGTGTCAACAGGTAGTGAAAGAGGACAAATGCTGGGTTACCTTTGGGTTAAAATACACAGTCAAAGTGGACCCAGTGAGATGGAACAGAATAGGGGTGGTGTGACAAAACCAACACTAGACTGGAGTTCTGCCTTCTAATCTTGGTTTTCTAACACCATATTGTAATATCTCCAAGGATGGAATGAAATGTTAATTTTTTGTGTGTTTCTTACAAGTAGCTTGGTATCATGAACATACTAGGCCTCAATAATCATCAAGTTAATGACTACAAGTGAATAAAAGAATGTGATGTTGAACAAGTCACTTAACTTCAATTAGCACTCTGACCAAATAACTCATTTATCAGTGAATTTCCCTGATTCTTGATTGTCTACTTTATAATTTCTTTATGTTGTTTGATTTTGCAAGTACTTTAACATTCTTCTCCGTCTTACTGGGTCATTTGTGAGCTCTAACTACCCCAGTTTGGATTCACTCCATTATCAAGCAAGCTCTAATATCAGTTATCATAAGCAAAATTACTTTGTCATCTTTAAATCCTCCCTCAGGTCAAGTCAACAGGATGACTGTTCTATCTGCAAAGTGTCTCAGCTATCCACTTCTTTATTTACTCCCCACTGTAATTACCCAAGTTTAAATAATAACTTTATAAGTGACCTCACGTGGCCTTATCAAACTGACCCCAAGTGTCTTCTCAGCATAATATTGGAACTTTCACCCAGGTACTCTATACTCTAACCACACTAATCAGGTACACTTTGAACTTTCAAATCGCTGGGTCTACTCCTGCTGTTCTACATTATAAATGATGTCCTACAACACTCTCCCATAACTCCCCACCCGTTTACACACACACACACACACACACACACACACGCACACACACACACACACCAGAATTTACTTCTTTAAGACCTTTACTTAAAAACTTGGCAACATGGATGAGCTTGGAGATACAAACACACACACACACACACACACCCCAGAATTTACTTCTTTAAGACCTTTACTTAAAAACTTGGCAACATGGATGAGCTTGGAGAAAACTGTTAAGTGAAATAAGCGAGGCACAGAAAGAGTGATACCACATGTCCTCACTCATAAGTGGGAGCTAAAAAATAAACAAATAAATAAGAGAGAAAGAAAGAAAGATACAACAATCACAATAATACTTTGAACTTTCAAAAGGAGAGAGCAGAACTCTGGTTACTAGAGTTGGGGAGGAGGAAGAGGAGGGAGGCTTAGCAAGAAATTGGTTAAGGGTCACAAAGATTTATTACATTTTGTAATGAGGAATATACTTATTATCCTGATTCGATCATCACATATTGTGCACAGGTATTGATATTCAACTCTGCAACCACAAATATGTATAATCAATTATGTTTCAAAAAAAAAATTAAAAAAAAACAAAAACAAAACTTTTCACTCTGTGAATGCTTCTCTCTTTTACTCACACAGAATTTACAACTTTCTTCCTCTGGGCTCCCACAAGAGAATTCATCAAGCTATTGAAATGAGCTGAAGGGCAATGTGAAAAAAAGGTCTTAATTGTCTTTGACTCCCTTATACCTAGTGTAGTCAGTGTTCAGTAAAAACTTTCTAATTATCACATATTTGACAGACATAGAGCTCCATGAAATGCAGTAGTAGTAATTTATAAAATGATTGCCTGCTAGTATCACATGTCTTTTTGTCATCCAAGGACGTAAGCCATGGGGGAAGGGGAACACAGAGCTCACAAATATCTGGCTCAAAGTTTTCAGAATAGTAATGAGAAAGCATAGGGAAGGGTTGTCTATGGCATGACTTCCCTGCAGAGCACACTGCCCTCCGCAGCCACTGTGGAAAGCCCGTTCTTATCACTCATTCTCAGAAAAGCACTGTCATCCTCTTTGGTTTGTATAAATACAGGAAAGGTTTCAAACTGACGCCCCAAATATCAACTCCCACTAAGGTACTTAGGGGATTGGCTGATTCTGGGTGTGGATCAGAAAAGGTACAAGATAAGTTGGTTACATTCTACCAGACTAGAAATAAGAAAGTTACAAAGGTGACTTGGGTCATGTCTAAAGTTCTTTGGGACCAATTTAAAGTGGTTCTCATTGAACAGAATTGGGATGATTTGAGCACAAGAAAAAAAAGCTGTAATTGACTGAAAAGATTAAATATTTAAAAACATGAGTTCATAATGATAATAGGAGAAATGTTTCATCAGTCATCTTTAAATGGTATTCAAGAACCAACTCTTTATTTTGAAAACTGATAAAGAATGAAGTATTTATTCTGATTTTCCTACATCCACTATACTGCAACATAACTAAAGTTGGTCAGAGGAAGTTTCTCTTCATAGAAACATTACAGCAAATAAATTAAAAAGAATAATAGAAAGGAGTCCTTGATGAAATATGGGATTTAGGCAATGATCATAAACAGTCTCTAAAATCCAATAAGACACTTAAACAGATAGCACTGGTCTCTTGATGAAAATACTCAACACTATCAACACTACCTATGAAGTATTTCTGCCAAAACTTGAACCTAAATCTGATCAAGTCTCTGGACATACCTAACAGTTTATAGGAAATACAGGGGCAATAGAAAAAAAGTATTTTAAAAAATGATTGAAATCAGCAAAATCCATAGGACAAAGTACCCATTTTCTTCCACAGATAAATTAAATGGAAAAACAGGACAGAGAAAGGGGGAACTCTTCCTTTTGTTTGAATAAACCCACTCCCAGCTTCCTTACTTTTACCTGGTAAACTTAAATTTATCATTACAACTCAGCTTGCCGCTCATGTTTGTAATCACAGATTACTTACCTGTCTCGCCTAATAGATACAGCAGGGACAATGGCTTGTTAATCTTGTATGACTGGCAAACACCAGAGTGCCCAGCACACAGCCCATAATAGGTGCTCCATAAATGTTTGCAGAATAAATAAATGAATACACTTCATGCACCATCAGCTTGTTATTTCTCTTAACTTTATAACATTTTTTTCATCTTAGCAGATCTGGGAGTGGAGAGCTAGAGGAAAGCAAGGGAAGGTAAGACGGCAAAGAAAAGTTTTTCATCTGTCTTCAGGTAAAGGCTTGCAAAGCTTGTTGTTTATCAGTATTCTCAATACTTGCTACACATTAGTGTCACCAGGGAAAATTTAAACAATATTTATAGTTCGTCCCATCCCAAGAGGTGCTGGTTCCTTTGATTTTGGATGGACCAATGGATAGGATGTTTTTTTCTAACTCCTCAATAGATACAAATGTGGGGCCAGGATTAATTACTTTGTATCATTTTCAGTGATGGAGTTTTTCTCCCAAACTCTAACATCCCCTAAGTACAGGGTTCTTTGTTACAGCCTCAAAACCAAGTCCAGAGCCTGGTTTGTGGGGTTAAATATTGATCGGTGTGTGTGTGTGTGCGCACACTCATTTTCATGTGTATATTTTCATCACGTGAATGAATGAGAAAGCTTCTTTTCAACACAATATCTTTACTATGGTCTCCTCAGAAATAAGTGACATAGGCCATTGAGCCAAAATGGTAAGAATACGCAAGTATTTAATAGTGATGCAAAAATATGTTATGGTGATTGGATGTACATGTTAAAGCTAATTCTTCATGCAAGAATAGAGCCAACCATGGTTGGCAGGATCAAAGTTCTGTTATCTTTTTTTTTTTTACTGACAAAACACATACAAATTCAAAAGTGTTACTGCATGTGTCATTAGGGTGACTGCTGGTTCTCATTGTGCCAAGACCAAATACGTTTACTCCAGAAAATCCTAGATTAAACAAAAATTGGTTGGTTCAATATTGCTTTCCATCCTTTGTTGACAGTTGGTTCCTTTCAGCATGATCTCTCATTTAACGATATAAAAGCCAAAAATAGTTTAGATGGCTTAGTCAACACCTGTGTTTTCTTAAATTTTTGTTATAGAAAGTTGCAAACATGTACAAAAGACAAGGGATTAGCATATGATTACTATGCGTCCATCATCCAGCTTAAACAATTATCAGCTCAGATCCACCTTGTATTATCTACTAACCACCTCAGATTATTGTGAACCAAATCCCAGAGAATACATCATGTTTTCTGTAAGTATCTCATCATGCATATCCAAAAGACAAAATTTCTTTGTTTAAACAAAACCACAATGCTATTATAACATCTAAAAACATTAATAATTATGTCAATATCATAAAAAATCCAATAAGTAGTCAAATTTCCTTGATTATCTCAAAAATACTATAGGTTGTTCAAATGTAGATCCAAATAACATCCATAAACAGACCAAGGAGCTAAAATATACATCAGTACGAATGCGGCATAGAGTGCAGGAAGGGAAGTTTTCAGAAGCAAGGTAGAAAATGAAAGCATATTCCCATCATGAAGGCTATGATGAGCCATGTGAAGGACTTTAGACATTATCATGAAAGCACTGAGAACCATTGAAATATTTTAAAGATTGAGAAACATGAGCATATTTAAAAGGAAAAGAAATGGAATGAATACTAAGGTAGATAGAAAAGAGGTCACATGTTAAATTGTGGGTTTCATAGCTTGCAAACTTCTCTTCTGGATTAACTTTTTCTATTTCCTGTAAGAACTGAAATTGGAGGTCTTATAAGATCATAAGGAAAGCTACTTTAAAAATTACAGGACTGCTATGGGGAGTATGGACCCACAAGGGAGAAAGTAAAAACAAAAATGTGAATATGACTAAATACTGCTGGCCCCGGCTCAAGCAAAAGAGAGAGAGAGAGGAAAAAAAAAAGAGTTTCGCAGAATTCCTTATATGCTGCCAGGCCAGTTTATCTGGGAAGAAAAAGAGCAAAATCAAGGATTATATGACCATACACTTAAGTGGAACTTTATTTTGTTTCTCAAAAAAGGTATATAATGAGAAAATAAAAAGTCAAAAAAACCCCCAACCAAACAAACAAAAAAAAACTATTGCCATAAATGAATGCCATGCATATAATAAGATAACTCAGAGTCTAGAAATTAAATGTGGATAAATTCAAACAAAAAGAATGAAGTGATTGTTACAATAATAAAAAACATGTTTGATTAAATGCCAAATCATTAAGACAGGCCTACCTATAGTACTGCATAATCCACAGCAAAGATTTGTCATCTGAAATTTCTAAAGCGAAAATGGAAGAGAATCTAGCAGAATGAAATAGATTTATCAGAGAAACGAGTGACTTTAACTCATATGTGTTAAACTATGGCATTTCAAACAGGGCAAAAATGGTTCAAATTTATAGTCTCTATATATACTCACATATATATAAAACATCATAAGACATTTTAGATATATATGAAGATACTAAATTCTACATCCTGAAAATAGAATATATACTTTCTTTCCAAGTTGGGAATTTATTCAAAATTTGTTCTATATTAAGCCCCAATTATAATTTCAGTGAATTCCATAACTCGCAAATAAAATATATCTTGTTTTCTGATAACAGTATCAAAGTAGAAGTTAAAGAAAAAAATAGAATCCCCCTGAAAGAAAAATCTTCAAATAAAAACCTAAAATCTAGGGAAAAGCAAAAACAATATTGTGGAATGACTAATAAATAAATAAATAAATAAATAAATAAATAATAATAATAATAATAATAATAAACCCTCTAAAAACCAGAAATACTACAAATCAAAATAAAAAAGATATAAGTTAGATGAATTAATTAGTAAACTCAATAAAACCTAAAAATAAAAGTAAATAAAATAAATCCCATCAGGCAGATGGGAAAAATTAATAAAGACAGAAATTAATGACATTAGAAGGTACAAATAGAGTAGAGCTAATGTGAGGGTACTACAAAAAGCTGTTGCAAAAATAGAATTAAAAGATAATATGAATCTTTCTGTGAACTTTTTGTAGACTTTTCATGCATAAATACGACATTTGATTCTTTTAAAGAACAAATAAAATAAGCTACTTTATGAACTAAAAAGCAAAAGGAGAAATTACAAAGTTAGTAATATTAATAAGGGAAATAAAGGAAAAATTCAAATAATTCTCAATTCTATGGACATAAATTTGAAAATTGAGAAAAAATATCTTTTCTGCAGAAAAAATATTAAACCCAAACAGGCCAAGTATAGTGGAAGAAATTGAGAAAATTGTAACATGTCATGTTTATATCATTTCAAGTGTAAGCACCCACCAAATTTCCATAATTTCTGCTATTCTTCAAATTATTCCTCGATTTTTTCCTCTACCAGAAACCATTGTAAATTTGAATAATATACTTAAGCCTCCACTTCTTGTCCCATTAATATAGGTGGTATTTGCTGATTTCTGACTTTATCTTGTGTTGATATTAGTAACCCTACCCTTACTTTTACTCCTTTCCACCTTCAACTTCCAAACATCAGTTATTAGTCATTATAAATTTTGATTGTTAATATGGAGAGCATATGCATTGGGTTTGTAACCATAAATCTGAATTCCAACAGGCTGAATGTAAAAGGCAGAAGCAAACCTGATGTTCATATTATTGTGACTATGTAAAGCCCAGTGGTTATATTTCCTTTCTGACAAAGTTTGCCTGGACCCTCCACCTCCTTTTAGCCCTGGTCACAGATTCTACAGCCTTTTCCCTTTTTGGTATTTGCTGCCTCTCTCATCCTCAATTTCCTCTGATGTTTCAAGCTTATTATTACACCACTTAAATCCCCTTTATGGAAAAACCTGTCCCAGCAGCTGGAAGTGCTCCGGCAAGCTACCTTTCTTCAGCTGACAGCCCTTTCGGGATTGCCTCACACTGACCAAGGGCACACTTATCAAGGGTGGCCCTCATCTGATAACTGATCTAGGCAGGGGTATAACAGCCCTCCCATTTTTGGCCCAATGGAGGACACCTCAGATGGACAGTGTCAACTCCAGAGCTCCCCCTGGGGTCAACTGACGCTGTGGGTGCTGCATCACAGCTCCACTTCTCTCTCTGCCTAATGCTGCTGCCCCACACCCTTTCAAAAAAGGTGTTGATCTCTACAGTAGTTCATAATAAGCATTCTGCATGCTAATTTCCATTTCAGAGTCTGCTTCCTACAGAACCAAACTTGCATCAATGCTCTTTCAGTCTGACTAGCGCCTTGACCAGGAACCTGGAACGGCCAATAAACAGAATGGCCCCACAGCCTGAAACCACGAGCACTAAAGGCAAATCCACTGGGTGCCGTATCCCAGTCATCCCACTTGGAGTAACTGTATCCCTGGAAACAAGTCAGTCAAGCTAGCAATATCTCCTTTTTCCTACTAGAGAGCCCACAGGTAGTGATGGAGCCCACATCCAGCTACAAACTGAGACCAGAGGCCAAAAGAAGAATCTGGCTTAACTATTAGAGAGAGAGGTAGTCCCCCCATGTTTTTTTTGCCCCAACTCCTCTCCCGACACTTCCCCTCGTCACTACCATGCCTGAAGAATCCCAGCCGCAGAATGTCCATCAACCTCAGTTTTTTATTTTTTAATTTTTTTTTACTTTGCTTTCCTTATTTGCATCTTTTTATAATTATAAGGGTCATGCGGATAGGCGTCATCTCCCAGCACACAGGGCATCAGCTCCAGATTGGTCAGTTTTCCTCTTGGGCTACCTGCCAAGCCATCATCTTACAACAAACTGTTGGAAATACTTTTTATGTGATCACTAATACTGATGACTCTGTTGTCCTCAGCACACTTCCCGCTATTTCTGAAACTATGTGACTTATCCACAATTTTCTGTGTCTACACTTCCCTAATTATCAAGAGTGAGTGGGAGAAAGAGTGATAGAGAGAGGTAGGCTTTTATGAGAAACACTATTCATATGTTAAAATAGATATGTACTTAATAAAATAAAGAGAACAGCAATCTATGCCAAATAGATGATTCCCTCTCTTTTTTTAGATATTCTCCTCCTAGAATCCTTTCTCCTCCAGCCCCTCACCCACTTAATGGGATCTACTCCAACCAGGACTGACCGCTCCCTAGCCCTGTCGCAGTCTTGTGTAATGTTGGATCTGCAAATTCTTGTATCTCCTATCTTCTCTCAGTTTATTCCATTTTTAGGAAAAGAGTCCTCAAGTGACCCCTTTCCCCTCTATTAGAGTGTTCTTTCAGCATGAGATTTTTCTTTGATCTGTTTCCTCACTCAACTTTCTTCCAAGTTTTGTCTTACAGAAATGTGTTGAAGGTATTCATCTGCAGATAGATACCTTCCTATTCTCTTTGAACTTGCTAACGTATACACTTTTAAGCCCCTTTAGTAATGCAGTATTGTGAGGAGAAATGCACATGGGTG
Source organism: Cynocephalus volans (assembly GCF_027409185.1). Classification (NCBI taxonomy): domain Eukaryota; kingdom Metazoa; phylum Chordata; class Mammalia; order Dermoptera; family Cynocephalidae; genus Cynocephalus; species Cynocephalus volans. The sequence goes on along the minus strand of NC_084474.1, from coordinate 40,720,012 downwards.
CCCTTGAACATGAAGAATTCCAGGAAACCATAACCAGTTTTATCTGATAGCAGAACTGGGATTCTAGGAAGGGAGAGAAACTTCCTTTTAATAGCAATGCTCTTGAGTTAGAAATTTTTACTGTGAGAGTATATTCTTTTGTTTGTCAGTAAGAGGAAGCTAATTTGGCTTGGTAAGTAGAAAAATAATTAATAAGCAACTACTACATATCAGACATTTTTCTAGACTGTTTTTGAAGGTATAAGAGACTGAGGAAAATCCAACATTGATTATATAAACTGCCATTAAGACAGCACAGCAATTTCTGGATTTGTCACAATATGTTAGGTCTGTGGAAGCCTATAGATTTCTAGTCTGCTTTAAAAATATCATGAAAACAATCTTTACAATGTCAGCACCTGTAATTTCTTGTACTACTGTAATGTGGGCTCTGAAATAATTTTTAGCATTATGTAAAATCTGAATCAGCAGCTTAAAGTGAGCTCATTTTTACCATGTAAAATATTTTTCCATTTGTCCTATGTGTTTTAGAATGATTTCGGCTATAAAATTATAATCAGAGTTAATACAATGGAGGAGAAAAACTTCCGGGCTACTTTAGATATTTAATGAGAAAAGAGCCAATTGATTTATCTCCTATAGTTTTTTTAAACCCAATGCATTGTAAGATATAATGAATTTTGCTCATTTTATATACATTTAGAGCATATTTAAGATATACAGATAATGCTTTAATTTTCATGATTGTCCTATTTAAAAGAAATCCACACAGTTTTTAATAAGTTGGTATGTTTATATTCATTTTTCAAGTATATTGATAAAATGTTGGAACTGGAAGTGATGGTGAAGGAAACAAAGGCACTAACACTTTTTGCATGCTTTCTATTTACCAAGCATTATGAAGCTCCTTTCTAAAACTTGTGTTTCCTTACTATAAAACCAGTATATTAATAGCTCATCTCCTAAGCTTCAAATGAGGACTGAGTGTGGCTAACACATAGTCAGTAATCAGTGATAATATTTTGTTCATATTCCTATGAGTGGGAAAATCTATTCCAAGGAAGCAACTATTTTTCAAGGCTGCCAATAGAGTTGCTGATTAATACTTGCCTATCAAATGAGAACAATAATCACATAAAGAAAGCTGCCTTGGGCACCTGAAAATCGGCTCTACAAGTATGTGCATGCACCTCAAAGGAAATCAAGCTGTGTCCACAATCTGGTGAAAAACAATATTATACCTTTATATTCAGCCTCACTGATAATACGTCCTGTTGCATATAGGAAAATAAAACAAAAACCAACTGACTTTGGTTATGAACTGGCCCACTCTACCCTTTCATAACTGTGAGAAACAGGCAAATTATTTAACTTCCTATCCAGCTGGTAGCATTATTGTGAGCTTTGGTAAGATTTATGCACACAGGTGTTAACCATTGTTAGTTTTCAGGAATGGAAGTAAGAGAACCAAACAAAGTTGCTGTTTCAGTGGGTCATACTGTTAATCTCTGAAACATACTTCCAACAAGTGAGTCCAAACATTACCTGTAAGCTGAAATGCAGCATATTCATAATCTATTTCTTCATTTATTAAGGACCTATAATATGCCAGACACTGTGTTCTAGACTGCAGGAACATTAGTGAAAAAAACTGACCCCAAACACTTCCCTAAAAATAAAAAAAAAGAAACAAAATACAAACCTTGTTCTCAATGGCCTTACATTGAGGGGCAGAGAGAATAAGCAAAATAAATAAGTAAGCAGTATAGTATATTAGAAAGTGTAAATTCTATGGAGAAGATTACATTAGGGAAAGAAAAATAAGGTGTGTGGAAAATGGGGCTGTTGCTATTTTAATTCCATTAATCAAAGGGGTTTTCACTAGAAGGTGAAAAAGACTTGACGGAGGGAAGGAAGCAATCCAGGGGCTAGCAGAGGGAAAAGCATTCCAAGTAGAGGAATCGGCAATGGCAAAGTGTCTGTGGGAGATGGGAGCTTGATATGATCGAGGAAAGCAAGGAACCTGCTGACTGGCTGGAGCAGAGTGAGTAAAAGGCAGGGAAGAAGAGGGTGAAGTCTGCAATGGGCAGGCCATTTAAGGACTTTGTCCTCATCTTCAGCTTGTCTATATTTTGAGTAGATAACTTATTGATATTGTTCTTAGAACTCCGTTGACTAAAAAATAATCTATTTTGTTGGATATTGCTTTAAAAAAGTGGCATTAATTTCTAAGAAGAGTAGCTTTCATTAATAAATTTTACCCAGGACAATTTTTTTTCTAAAAGAAGCATGCAAAAGTTGTTAGTATTAAACTTTGGTACCTATCCCAAAGTTTTATATCTGGTTTGTTTTTAGCATTGGACTAATTGGTGTACACAATGAGATTTATGCAAATATCTTACAGATATTAACTTGAATAGTGTTCAGGTTCTCCTTCTGGTTTTTTTAAGCGCTTAAAGTAGAAACCATATTTCTAGCTTTCTTGTAAATTGTTGCAGTGTCTGAATCCTAATTGAATAATCTTGGTTTCTTCATGTGATCTAGAGTGAGCATATAATTTATCATCGAAAATAGGACACTTTGGTGGAGGACAAATGCTAACCTGAATGGGCATAAATCAGAACTATCTGAGACAACCAGAATATATGGGCCCTAGAGACAGATCAAACAAGAGTTTGGAGTTAAGCACAACTAGAATTGAATTATAACCTTACGTCTTACTCCCTTTATGGACTTATACACATCACACAGTGTGTTTTAGATCTATAATGTGGGGTTATAAAACCTAACTCACAATTGTTTAGGAGAATTTATTTAGATGAAAACACATACATGTCCAGTGCAGAGCTGCTTTAAAAATGGGATCTACACAAAGATGGAGAGGTAGGGTGAATTATGTTCAATTACTGTAGAAATTATTGAAAGGGGATTATTACAAAACGTTCCTGAGCTAAATTACTTTAAGGCTGTAGCAGTATAGAACTATATTGAGGACTATGGCAGGGGTTGTGAGTATCCTCTGACATAAATAATACACAATCCTTATTTCTTTAACTAAAATTATGTAAATGGAAGCAATGAAATAATATAGTATCCATTATTCTTAATATTAGAACAATGAACCTTGTAACAGAGAAATAATTTCCAAGTTTTAGATATTAGGCTGATTGATTTGAAATGGTAAGTTCAATAGCAAAATTTCTTTGGAAGAAGAGTTTTAAATTTTTCCCCTCTTACAATTTTAGTTCAATGCTGTACCTACTTGTAGAAATACATTTGACACCAAATTGCCCTGCACTTCAGATTCCTATGAGTAATCACAGGAGACTGAAATCCTTATGAGACACTCTAGGCTCTTGGATTTAAAATACAGTCAATTTTCATGTCAAATACAGATTAGAGGATGCTGGCAGAAGATTTTATGATCTTTTCTATGCAAAGACTTGTTCTCATTTTCTGAGATTCATGATATTCAGACTCTCTTTATCTGTTCCTTTAAATTGCCTTAATCCAATCAACCTGCTTTTCTTGCTCAGGATTTATCTGCAGAATTTGACGTCCTGCTCCATCACAGCTGTGATTGGCTCAATACATAACCTACTTTGCTCCCCAAATCTACTTCAATGATTACCTTTACTTCCTTATCTTTCTTCCAAAAGATATTTCTTCTATTTCTGTTTCTTCTTCTATTTCTGTTTTTAACTATTTTTCATATAACACACAATGTTTTATGACACTGTCATAATTTTCAATAGTCATCTAACTTTTGTAGACTTACATAGTCTATACAGTATACCAAATGACAAATTTACATATTCTGTTGCTTATTTTTAACATGTTAAACTTTTTCAGATGAAATAAATTCAAACACCATATATATATATATATTTTTAATCAAAAGCATTTGCCTCTATCTCTAAATTTAAGTGCTTCCAAAACCTGGAGTTTGAAGTAAATTTCTGTTTCAATAAATTTTCCTATTCGTTTCATAATTAGAATTTAATTTAATGCAATAAGTACTTTTATCTTCATTGCTTGTGCCTAGAAATAAGCAATCTAATACTGTGTTTACATACATGTTATTATTCATGTATAAATATTAAATGTATTAATAATATTAACTACATTAATAATGGTGACAGTTATATTGGCTATCCATGTCGCCAGGCATTGTTCTAAGTGAATTTTATGGTTTTAAGAATTAACATAGTCTGTAATCTGAAGGGATTTATAACATACACAATCATATGTGGATCTAAGAAAAGGCTGAATATTACTAATTACTAAATTTTAATAAAAATAACACAAAGAGTGGAAGGTCTTGAAGACAATATGTCACTGTGAGAGATTTAAATTCAACTAATATTTACTTAATGAATGAACACCATGTCGTGTTATGCTTAAAAGGGTGGTAAATTACTAAGACATGATGCCTTCCATCCATAAGAACACACTCTAGTGAAAAAGGATTTGGTGAGAAAACTTTCTCAGATAGGTAGATGAAACCACTATGTATTCCCAGAATAATTCTTGTTAAGATATTTCAATATTAGTTAAAAAAAATGTATATTTATGTCTATATTCATAATTCAATTCAGCACATTGAATATACATTCAAATAACATGTATTACTTTTACTGAATTGTTAGACAGTGAAAGACATCTTTTTTATGAGTATAAAACATTAAAATTAAACATTTTTCTCCTTAATTTATTTGTAATTTATATATTTAAGTGCTTTTTGAAAAGATTTATAAGTATCGACTTCAAGTATAGTAATATGAATCTAACATAAAGTTTTGGATTTCTTTTACGTTAATAATTCACCAAGCATGAGAAATGTTTAACATGGTTAGAGAAAAGAAATCCGAATCCTTGCATAAGAGATTATCTTGAACAAACTATTTTTGGCCTTGCAATGGGAAGCAGCCCTCTGGCTCCACCTATTGACAGCACTGCTTTACTTTCTAATCAAACCACATGCAAATTGGTACTGAATGACTAAAACCTAAATTTTTCTTCCTCTGTTTTTGTTAATGATTGGCCATAGACACTAATGGCAATTAATACATTCAGATACTGACAAATTTATGCTGCACCCTTGGAAGCTGATGTTTGCTTTCTCATTACTAATGAAAACTTGCTTAATGTGTCTGCAGGAGGATGTATTCATCTGAAATGTCTCATCAGAAGCCAAAATTATCCTTGCCAGGGTTAACTGGCTCTGTCTTGTGTATTTTTTTCTCCTAAGCATCTATACTCTGCTGGACAGTCCTTGACACAACCTTCTGTGGTACTGACTTTGAATCTGGGCATTAAAATGACAGCTATGTAAAGAGCACCAGTTAGGTGCCATTACTGAGCATGATACTTTGATACAGACCATTTAATCTAACCTTCCCCAAATAACAGATGAGCAAATTAAGTACACAGTCATTAAACTCCTTGCATTAAACCCTCACGTCTTTCAGGTTTTTAACTCAAATGTCACTTTTTCAGTAAGCTCTTCCCTAGCTATCTTGCCTATAGTTTTGAACATCCCACCTCCCACATTTCTCATTCCCTTTTACCGTTTACTAATTATCATTATAATTTGCTATATATTTTCTTTACACATCTTGTTTTTTGTCTATCTCCCTCCATGGGCTATGGAATGTAAGCTCTGTGACATCAGGAGTTTTATTAGTTTTATTCTTGACTGCTGTCCTGGCACCAGAACAATGCCTGACACATAGTAGATGCTCAATAAGCATTTGATAATGAATAAATGAGTAAATGAATGAATATTTAGTGAGTGGTAAAGCTGGGATTTTAATCTAGGATTAAAGTACTCTTCCTATAGCCACAAGCTATGGCCTTTTAATCCTGTGCACAATAAAAAATGTCTCCAGTGTTTCATGTTAACTTAAGCCACGCAAGAGAAGTAGTTGTCTTTTCTTTCAAATCTTCCTGAGCTAACTAGAGAAAGAAAGTGTCTGAAGTGCCCCGTGTGACCACTCATTGCTCCAATATTCAGCACACTTCTGTAAAATGCTGTCTATGTGCCAGCAGATGGTAGGAAATGCTCCCTTTCGTCTGTGCCTTCAGCATTTATGTGTATGTATGTGTCACGGTGTGAATATCTAGATCTCTGACAGTTCTCTATAAAGCCTTCTTGCAGGATGAAAGGAAGGAGAACCACATCTAATATTCCATTGATAGAATATAAGGATCAGGGCACAGTGGCTTGTCTTGCCTGATTTGGAGAACATGGGTCTTTCTCTGTGCTCTTCCTGCATCTGTTTACAGCACACATTGCCCTGTGCTTTAATTATTGGTTTATAATTTTATTCATCTTTGTAACCCAAAGCACTTATTTATTTATTTGGGTTTGTTGCCTGGCTCTTCTTATAAGTGACTCCATTATTCAAGTAAATAGTGTTTAATGGTGAGAATTTACAGGGGGTACACTTATAAAAAATGTTCCTTCACTCTTATTCTTCAGATGCTTCCAGGTGCTCGATAAGAGGACATAGGTCTAATGAACCATGGGACAAAACAGAAAAAAAGATATCAAAGTTTTCTCTCTTTTTCAATGAACTGAAGGCAACATGAATGAGCATTTTCAAGAAAATTAAAGAAATCCAGACACCAGCCAAGTCCTTTAAGTGTGAAAACAATAGAAAAACAGTTTGAATGTGCAAAAACTCGGAGAATATATGTGACCTTCTAAAGGAATCTACTAGAGGATAAGCTTCATCATACCAAGTCCGGCAGAAGGACTGAGGGTAAATATTTCATATTTCTAATAGTACAACTGAGACGAAGAACTAAAACTAAAAAGTCTTAGTCATGGCAAGAGGAATAATATGTAGACATGATATATTCTAACAAATAAAAGAATAAAACTTAAAAAAGAAAAGGTTGACAAGAAGAGAAGAAATCAGAATTAGTTCATTGACTATTGTACATGTATTGGATGGGAGTCAAAGGACACCAATTAAAATTGACAGAAGAGTTGGCAAAAGTTTAAAGGTGGAGAGAACAAGAAAATGAGGATTAAGATTACCACGTAATGTATTAAAGCAAAGTAGCCACTACAAAAAAAGTATAAACCTTTGTAAATACCAAAATAGAGTATAAACGAATTAGAGAAACAGATTAGAGAAACAAAGAGGATGCACAAACCAGAGGGAAAAACGGTAAAAATAACATAATACACACAGCAATTACAATATAGGATGCTATGATAGATTGAGACCCAGAATATTAGTCCATCAGTAAATGTGATTAGGGTGTACTCATCTAATAAAAAAATAGATTTTCAAACTGGCTTGTAAAGCAAAATCAAACTCTATGCTACATACAAAAGACAAACCTGAAACACAGTAATTCGAAAGGCTAAAAACAAAGAAATGGACAATGGTTTAGTAGACAAAATAACACATAAGAAAGCAGGAATTATAATCCTGATGCCAGAGAAAGTAGAATTTAAGCCAAAGACATTAAATTACTAAAGGATGACTATTTATAATGACTATTTATAAACTTGCCCTTCTATCACACCAGCAATCCAGATCTTTCTTACACTGCTCTAGTTTTTCTTTTTTATGAAATATGTGTCAACTTCTAATATGTAATTAGAAGACATAATAAATAAGTTTATTTCTAGTATGTCAACCCATGAGGACAAGTATTTCAGCTGTTTTTTAAATTAGTATATACCAAATTTCTAGAATAAAGCTTAGCATATAGTAGATGCTCCATAAATATTTGTTTAACGAATGAATAATAAATTTAATCTGTTTTCTTATCTGTGAAATGGTAATAATAATGTCCTTGCATGCTTAACGTGAGCACAGAAGAAAATGAATAAAAATCTTCTAGTAAAGTGTCACCTGAGCCTTGGATGCATCCAATACTACTGCTACTACTAACAACAGCAGCAGCAATAGTTTAAAATCTAATTCCTGGTATTCTTAAATATCTGAGAATATTGGTTTCAAAGAGCAAAACTATCCTAGAAAAAACAAAAATTGAATCGATAGAGTCTTATCCAATTGATTTCGTTTAGATAAAGTGTCTGCAACATCAAGTGAACCAATACTTTGTCTCACATGCTAGAGTAAGAGACTCACAGAATGTTGGAACTTTAAGGATCGAAACCTCTAATGCTGCAATAAAATTTTACCGAGGATCTACAACTATATGTATATTTTGTGAAAGGTAGTTTAATTATATTCATATTATTGATTATCACGTATGACACTGAGCTGAACCTTCCGTCGATGAAGATGAGAAACAGAACAGTCAGAATGTCAACATAAGCAGCCATTCCGTTGGAATGAAATAGTGAGAAGAAAGCTATAAGTGGGTTATTCTGCAAGGAACATAAGATATTATTATTTTATCCTTAAACAGATTTGAAAATAAGCTTTAATATTGCTGTATATTTTTTTTTCTCACAAAAAATACACATCACTGCCAGCGGTAGATTTTTATGGCAACAGAAGAATTTTCTTGTGCAAAAGAAACCAACCTGAAAGTAGTATGAAACAGTCCTGTTTGTCAACAAGATAAATGCTTGTAAAAGATCCAAAAATCAGTAGGTGAGAAAAAGGAGAGGAACAGTTGGGTGACCATAAAAAGAGGAAGTGAAGCATTATTCTGCAGGAGTGTATTTACAGGCCGTCCAGCTAGAAAGAGGACACAGTAATATTGTCCCAATGCAGATCACCCAACTGAGAGATTCAAGGTGTAATAGGGGGAGAGCTGCTATTGGGGCTGCTTCTGGATGCCTTTACTGTTACAAAAGAAACTTGGTTCATTTCTTAACCTGTCCTGCTTATATCTCATCTCTCACAGGAAGGATTTTTCCTTGTCACTAAAGCGAGTTGCTTGTACTTTAAACTCCAGGGGAAAAAGTCTGTTTCTGCCTTGAATTTATATCATTCAGAAAGGAATCACTGACAAGGGTCATAATTCCAAAGTTTAGAAGAGTAGATTGGAAAAAATTCAGAGCAAATGTAAGAATAATAGCTTTATGCAGAACTGTTAAAAGGGAGGCGGCTTTTTGTAGATGTGTGCAAAATTAAATTCTGGTAATATCATATGATAATCCTAGTGGGTAACAGAAAGAGAGGCTCTAAAGAAAATGTGTGGTACTACAGGAGTCTCAAATGGACTCTTGTTGGAAAAGGGCACTCTATGTTATAGAAAGGTCAAGTAAACAAAGAAGAGTGGAACAAAGGGGAAGAACTGAACAACGGTGTCTGAGAGTCTCAAGTCAGGACTAAGCAGAGGTTTATAAAACCAAAGATGTTTTAATGCCACGTATTGAGTTATAGAGCATAAAGTTAATTGTTGAAAGTGAGAAAGGTGAATTACTGAGTTTCCTCATCTCTAGAACAGAAGACTATCAGTAAGAAGAGCTAATATTGTTTGAATACTCTCACTCCAGAGAGCATGCTAAGATTCTTATGTTGAATAAGCTCCCTCCTGGATCTGTACTTTCAGTGTCATTTAATTATATCTCCTGGATCCAAAGAAGCAATGACCCCAACGTTATTTATACCCAAGGACAAAGTGAAATAATTTCACTTTGTATAAAAAGATCTAGAGGTTTTCAAAACTTTTATATAAATCTCTCAACAGTGCATACAACTGCTAAAAAGCAGTTAGTTATATAATGTTAGTAGGATTGAAGTTACCACAATAAGAGAGCTGATTATCCTATAGTGCTTGAAAGACTATGTCCAAAAATGTTTTAAAAGAGGTCATTGTCAACAGATAGCATACCCTGATAAATTTATCCAGGAAAACAAGTCAAGAAAACTTTGTCAAAAAGAGTGGCTGAAGAACCTGGGAGTGGCTTTTCTGTAGAAGATAGTATTTAGAGGGCATGACAGCTGTTATACACTGGAGGGCTGCAAAGCAGAAGGTCACTGGACTTATTTTTTCTTTTCCCAGTATAGCATAGCAATTAAAGATTGTTTCATTTTTTGGTGCCTCCATTTCATTGTCAGTGAAGTGGGAATAATACAATAGCATACTTTGTAGAATTGTGAGAATTTAAAAAAAAATTTATGTATTTATTAATGTTATTTTTTTACATTCAAAGATATTGTTGCAGAGCAGTTGGTGGGGTTGGGGAGAAAGGAAGGAATAGAGTGGGAGGAGTACAAAGGAGGGGGGGCTCGATCGAGGCCAGTGGCACCCCGTCATTCTGGCAGAGGAAACCAGGGGGGTTCCAGTGGTGGCTTGGCGGTCATCAAGGGGCTAGTTGTGGATGACAGGTGGGTGTGGCTGAGGCCCTTGGCCCTCCACCTCCCTGGCTTGGGAGCCCGGGTTGCTTCCTGCAGCAGCCTGGTGGCCCTCGCTGGGTTGGGTGTGGTTGTTGGGGGGCATGTGGCTGAGGCCCATGGCCTTCCTCCCTCTCTGGGTTGGGGGCCAAGGGGCTTCCAGTCCCTCTAGGCTTTATAGGTGTTCTTTGATGGTGTTAGACATTTACTAGTTAATATCAGACTGTCTCTTATCTGTGGGTATTTTGTTTTCTCTTTCAGTTCTGTGTTGGATTATGCACTGTTCCCACCACTAAAATTCTGCACTGGAACTAATTTGTTGTCGTTTGCATACTTCTAAAATGGGGGGGAACTTCCTGTGGGGACCCGCACTTGATCCCTGTGGTTGAGCTAAATTGCTGCTTTGCTGCTGATTCCCTGGGGAAGGCTTTTTGTGCAGTTCAGGTATTAATAGTTGATCTTGTACGTATTTCCAGGTCTTGTGAGGTCCAGAACACCTAGGTTGTGTGGAAACTCTGGTCTGGTCCTGATTCTTTTCTGCAAACTGCACCCCCTGCAGTTCTCTATTCCTGACTGTCTACATTGAGTGGGCCTGTGCTGACTGGGGGAAGATCAGCTGTCCATGCTGTGCCCAGTGTTCCCCCAGTGGGCCTGTCTCCCCCACTGTCCACACTCCAAACACTTCCCATGGGGCTGGCCATGCACTGGTTCCTTGCGATGACTCACCAGACTGTCAGTGGCTCCTTTTTGCAGTTGTCTGTGGCTCCTCTCTCCTATGTGGGTCCACAGGAGCCCTATTAGTGGTCTTGCTGGCCTGGCGACTACCAAGGCCCTCTTCTCCCTTGCCCCTTCCAAGCAACTTCATAGGAAGGAAACAGCTACGGCTTTTGCCAGCTCCTGCTCTGTGTGCTCACCAGCTCAAGCCTTGAAGTGGCCAGGGCTCAAAATGGTGGGAGCAGTCCTTTCTTTCTCTCATCATGGCTTCTCCTGCCTTCATGAACTCCATAGGTCTCTCCTCTTCCCCTGAACTCTTTGACTCCAGCTTGGCTGTTGTTGCTTTTCAATAGTTATAAATTGGTTGATTTGTGTGAGAGAGTGATGCTGGGGACTGTCTATTCTGCCACCTTGACCACAAGCCAAGTTGTATTGTGAGAATTAAATGAGAAAACATGTACTTGCATATAGTATTTAGCATGTTACTTAACTCACAGTAAATGTTTGATAAACAGCACCCTCAATAAGTACAGTGTTCACTTCATAATGGCAGAAATCAGTAATCATGATTATCTTACATACACTTGTACCACCATTATCTGGCAAACAGCAGGTCCTCCCTAACAACATGATAGATATGTAAGTGTGGACTTTCCAAGGTCAGAACTACAATTGTGAATGTGATTTATGGGATTAAAGGCAGTGAAGTCAACCTAAAAAAATAAATGCAGTGGAGCCAACCTAAAGAAATACAGTGGTTTATCATTTTCTCACTATTTAAGTGTCAATAGAATAAGTTCAAGAAAATGGGCGTGATTGTCAATTTAACATGTTGACCTCCCCTAACCCCTTGGAGTTCTCTTCTCTCTCTGTGTAACACTGCACTTACGGTTTTCCTTCTACTTTTTGGCCACTTCTTCTCAGTCTTTTATTGAATATTTCTCATTGTTTAAACTTCAATCCTAGAAAATTCCCCACCTTTTCACTCTATGTACTCTTTCTGGTAATGTCTGTGTCTGATTCTATGGCTTAAACTACAACTTATATGTTGATGACTCAAAAACTATGCCTCAATTTGTTGCTAGTTGATGAGCTCAGAAGTCTAATCAGCCATTTACTAAATATATCTCCTAGAATATTAGTACTACCATTGGTAAGCTAAAGCTAATATCCTCTAGGTACCCTAAGCACTTCCATGAAGCCAGACATGTGGTCATCTTTTTTCATCGTATGCCAAAATCCCAACTCCAGGCTCAACAAAGACTACAATCTCAAGTTATACAGAAGACATTTTGGAATTATTATACCTGGGTAATGCTTTTCCCATGGCTCTTGTTGAGTATATGGCTGAGTTCTGTCTACTATTAATTCAAGTGATGCTTCAACTAGCTTGGGTCTTGACTGGCTGAATTTTCCTAATATACAGGGCATGACTTTTAACTATCTATAAAAACAGAAAAGTTTTATCCATTTATGAAGAAATCCTTTCTATGTGATTATAGAATTTTTATCTTGGTAAAGGTAGCTTACAAAACACAAGTTAGACTGTTCTCAACTTGGAGGCATTGCTATGATTGTCAGTTCCTGTGGAAGCCCTGTGGTTCAGTGTTACTGTCTGTGGGCCCTTGGGTTTCTACAGCTGTTTGTTATGATGACTTCAGTCAGCTTAGCTGATGCTGAGTAATTTTACAGCTACAAAGGATTGTTTGTTGACAGCTTGCTCATCCCTTGGTGACGTTTACATTATTTATACCCAAAAGAAACCCTTCAGAGTATATTGACATGGGTAAGGTCAGTTGCCCTCTCACACAAAGGCCCAACTTGCCATTCTTATTGTTATTTATTCTATATCATCCTTAACTGCTAACATTTTATAATGCTGTCATTGAGCCTACTTCCAGGGATTCCCACTTACTTCTGATTTTAGTCTGCAATCTCCGGACATAGAAATGACTAATGGTTGCCAGTGGAAACCAGATAACTAACTTGTTAGTCCTTTAATTTAATTTTACATATATTACTAAATCAGTACACTCTGACATGAGTACGGAGCCTCCTACAGTAAGGCATAGTCTTTATAAGAATTGTTTTCATTCGTTTTTAGAGGCTTTTTTCCTTTCTTTAGGTTCACAGCTATGTTCTTGATGGTAGATGCTGCTAGAAATGTGACAACTAGACAGGTAAAATCTTTAGTTCAAACAAACATTTATTTATTATTATTACCCATTATTATAGATGTCTTATTGATTATTGTATTCTCAGTGCCTTGCATATAGAAAGGGCTAGAAAATTTTGTAGTGAATGAATGAAAGTATTGAGAAATGAGACTGTTACAAGCAGTGGAGACAATAAAATTGAGTACATGTGGTACTCAATTTTGGCATCAACAGCTCACAGTCTAATGGCACAGACAAACATTTTATGAATAACAAAAAATTTCTGCTCTGATCTTAAGATGACAAATACTGTAGGAATGCCAGAGGAGGACAAATTTATTTTAATTTTGTTATCTGAAAAGGAAGGCTTCATGGAAGATGTAGTGGTTTGGCTGGGTTTTCCTAAATTCATAGGCCTTTGAAAGGCATATAAAAAGACAGGGAAAGGATACTGTTGGTAGACAGGATATTGGTCAAAAGCAGGGAGGAAACAAAAAGAAGTATAAATGAAGAGGATATGTTTAGGGGAAACACATAAATCTGAGTGATTAGAGCATGTTATGTTATATGTATGTTATCTAGATGTGGAGATCATGCACAAAAAAGATTTCATCAAAAAAATTCTAATCTAATCTAATATAAGCGTCAGCGCTGACATGCCAATGCTTTTAGTTTCATCAGCAGTCCCTGCAACTACAGCTATGATGATGCCTACTAAGTAATGAGGTATTTGGTTTGGCAGGAACTGTGCTAAGTTATTTACATCTATTGTATCATTTTATCATGTCAGCCTTTCTTAAGGTAGAAACCTATTATTCCATTTTGAAGACAAGGCTTAAAAACATTATGTATCTTGCCCCAAATCAAAGCAATCATAAGTGGAAGCAGTATTCAACTCTAGGTTTTGTTGATCGCAAAGTCTTTGACAGATATTTCTCTCAGGGCAGAATGCCTCTGTCTTAATAGTGAAAATATGTGAGATGTAGATATACTGATTTGCCCTAATTTGGAAGTGATATAACTAGCAAAGTTTGCATATATGCAAAAATAAGCTTTTATATTTTATATAAGTTTTTGTCAAAATAAATTTATTAGTAAAATTAATCAGGAGCTTGTTTTCTAAAACATTGCTGCATTTAAATTAAATATCAAATAAAAACACACAAAAATGTGATTTTTGTTGGAACAGCTATCTCTTGCTATTTCATATTGTGCAACTAAAAGAACAAGGGAAAAAAGAAGGCAGGGGAGATCCATTTCCACTCTATTTACCTGATGTGATAAGCAGTTATCTTCTACTGTCCAAACTCTATGTGGGTGTTATCAGCCTGCGATCTCATCTAGCTATAAACTTTACTGCTGAAATAGGACATTTTGAAATAATACAAACATAGTTGATAGTATACCTCTAGAAAATTACATGAAATAGAGATTCACTGAAGACTAACATTTTAATACAACAGAGGCAATATTAGGGGAAAAAAAGGCCCAATTCTACCAGTTGTAGTAAAGAAATTAGTTTATGCTAAGTCTAAATCTATGGCTAAACCTTCCAATTTTATGGCTAGTAAAAGTACAGCCAATTGCAGTTGCTATTATAAACATTTGTGAGACAGATATTTAAATTGAAATCTATTTAGAATGGAAATACATTACACATAGAATGAAGACATTATAGAGTTTTGCTCTGAAAATAATGTCATACTGAGTCAGTTACTGATTCATGGCTATACAAGTATGTGTAGGGAGAATTCAGTGTGGCTGAAATGAGAACATTGCAGATTCTTCTGGGAAAAGCTCTCTTTAATTTCCTATTCAAAATAAAGCTGGCTGGAGATATTCATAAGGCTATGTTCCAAATAGTCTCTGTGGGGTACTTTACAAAATAATAAAATTTAGCACTGTTCTCAGCTAGAATAAGTCAAGGTCAGTACTGTACTGCAATATACTAAATGTAAAGTTTAAGCAGAAAGATGAAGAACAGGAGGAATGTGTGTATTTGTACATGTGTATATATACACACACAATCACACACAAATTTGAATATGAATGTAAAGTCACAGGTGAATTTCTAAATTGACATCTGTTTTTTATTTTCTCTTGTAATATGACAAAGCAGGTTCTTGTTTACCTACCACTATCAAACATACATATAAAATGGGACTTGGGGCAACACCACACTTGGTATATCCATCTACTCAGGATTTTCAGAACGTACTTCTAGTGATATGATTTGCCCTTATTATAGCAAGAATGTAGCTGGCAAAAATTTCTTTCCCCCTTTAAAGATGCAGAAAATAAAAGTTTAAGAAATATGTCTTAGTCCGTTCAGGCTGCTATAACAAAATATAAACAACCAAAATTTATTTCACACAGCTCTGTAGACTGGGAAGTCCGAAATCAAACAACCAGCAGATCTGGTGTCTAGTGAAGAACCAATTTCTGGTTCACAGCTGGTGTCTTTTAGCTGTGTTCTCACATGTGCCAGGTGAGAACAAGCTCTTTTATAAGGGCACTAATTTCATACATCACAGCTCCATCCTCAAGACCTAATATCCTCCCAAAGACCCCACCACATAATACCAACACCTTGGAGGTTACAATTTTAACATAAGAATTTGGGGGGTAGGTGGCACAAACATTCCTAACATAGTAATATAGAATTTGTTTCATAGTGAAATGGTAAAAAAATATCATCTTTAAGCAAAAGTGTTTCAAAGAATGCAAATAATCCTATGTATAAATTTCTCATGACCTTTACAGATTCTCATGAATCTGTAAAGTATATATCTTAATGCCATCAAATACTTCAAAGAAAAAGGATGTTGGAGTGAAATTAAAGAATTGTTCCTACTAATAATCTTCCCCCGCAAATTACGCCCTTGGTCTTTATTCTCTCCAGTATTTCCAGTCTTCCTCTGTTCTGAATTCTATATCTCAGTCTTAAGTTCAGATCTCCCCAATGAAAAACAAAAAAGCTTTCTTTTGACCCGGTTTACCTACTGAAGCTACCATCTTGAAAACAGTGCTAACTATCTTAAAAATAGTATCAAATAGGTAGTGTTACATAGTTTTCAAAAGATTTTCACAGTTTCACTTTCATCCCATGATAGCTGTAAGCAGTTTTTGTTAATGTCTTTATTTTTCAGATAAGAAAGTCACACTCAGAAATGAATAATTCTGCCATCTTCCAACACTGTGAAGCTTGTAAAAGATGACCAGAACTTGAATATGGATCTAAGTAGAATTTCAGTAATAATAAAGAAAATCAATTGGATGATTCTATGGGGGTGACGTCACAGCAAAACAACAAAGTAAACTGACTTATTAATATTTTCACACAGTCCACATTTCTCTTCTTGGACAACAGGCAAGATTTCTGAAAGACAGATTTTGCTGAAATAGGCAAGGATTTTGCTGAAAAACAGAGATGTTGTAAAGGCATTTGTCTAATTTATCAACCTACTTACATTATCAAAAAATGAAATGGGGCTTGGGGCTTAATGATCTCATCCTGCTCCTTATGATGACACTTTTCTTTCATAATGTTCCTAAAACAAATGTCTAACTTCTAGAATTTTACTTGGGATTAGTGTCAAGTCTGCCAGATGGTTGTTTATGCAATGTATTTTTAGTTCTTAATAATAAAAACATTTACGTTTCAATCTCCTGATGCTTTCCAAAGGTCTTTATTTTTACAAAATCTAATCTCATTTGCAAGACAGTTTTTCTTCTTGTATTCCAGGATTAAATTCTTTGGGAAATGCAGATGAATTTATTTTATCATTTTCCCTTTTTTTCTGATGATTGTCATAGCTCTGCTCTTCCTCACAGGCATTTATGCAGTGCTTACTCTGCAACAGACAGGGAATATAGTCATTCTCACTCTTATTTAACACTTCCAGTCTAGTGAAGCCAACAAAACATTTTGGACTTCAATTTTCTTAACTTCCTAATTTTAAGATGAGCTTTATTGAAGAAAAACATGAATGTAGAAGAGAAATTACAGCATTTATCTCCCCCACTCCACCAAATTCCTTTTAAACAACTGCATATTCTAAGCAATCAAACTTCCTCATCATAGTTCTTTCTTTCTGCCTGAACATATGTCTTTTGTTGTTTGAAGTTTTTGAAAGCTCACTGGCCTCCCTGGCGATATGCATGTATCTGTCCTGTATTATGGGCCCATTTTTTCACACTAGTTGAGGCCCATGTATAATGAGAGTTCTCTGAGAACACACTGGGTAGCCAAGCTGTGTTTAGGATGGCTTTCCTGTTACTAATCAGTAGAACATCTGTAGTATAAAATTTTCAGTTTTCAGAGCCTTCTACCTATTCTGAATTCTATTAATCCAATTAAGATCCCACCTTAAAAAAAAAAAAAAACTTTTATTTTTTGTAATGTGCTGTGCTAATCTTAGCTTAAAAAATTCTAAATGGCGTTTTCAGATTCTCCTAAATTTCCCTCCCTTAAGTCATGTTTCTGTTAGTAATCAGCATTAAGCTTGAAGTATCAAGTCCTTCTGAGGTTCTCAGAGATGATACTCTTATAAAGGAAAATTAAGATGCTCATGACCTTTAACACATCATTTAACTTTTTTTGGACCTCAGCCTATAACATTTCTGGATTAAAAATTTTTAGAATGTATGTGTCCTTTTATTTTTTCACCCCAAAATTCATACTTGTAGAACAATTAGAAAATACATAAAAGGGGAAAATTATTACATATAATTCCACTTTACAGCCACTTTCAATATTGTTTTGCAGAAACTTTCAAGCTTTAGTCTATGAAATTCTGTGTGTATACACACGTACACAAACACACAAACAAATGCACATGTTGTATATTCTGTGTACTATACATACTGTTCTGTCATATGAACTTAGTTTTCACTGAGCAATATTCAAAACATCTTTACATCTTGACAACATCATTTTTATTATTTTCTTAGGTTTGCTTTACATAATGTTCCAGAATTTGTTTATGCATCTGCTATTATTGAGTATTGTTAGGTCTCATTCATTATTATTATAAAAATGTTGCAACGAACATGCTTGTATATTTGTATTTCTCACTTATTTTTGCTAGGATGGATGCCCTAAAAATAGTTCCTAAGTTGAAGTTTATGCACATATTGAAAGTGTTTTTCCCACACTCTCACAATTACTTTCCCTTTAATATTCACCAACATCGCAAGTAAAATATTGTAGTTCATTTTTAGTTCCATCCATTCAACAAAAATTTATTGAGTACCCTAGCCAGATGGTCCTCCCCATCAGTACTTTGTCTCCACACATTTGTCAATAAAATTTCATGATCACACTTTCCACTTTCCATGGTAATTTCTTCAGAATTTAACTATGACATGAGCTGACATAAGAATATATTCATTTTACTCTTTCAATAAATATAAATAATCACCTACTATGTAAGATTTAAGTACTGTAGTGAGTGAAAGCAAGCTGGTCTACCTTCAAAAACGCTTCCATTCTAACAAGGGATATAAACAAATACATAAATGCTCGCAAATTAGGAAGTACTATAAAGAAAATAGACATGTCTATTGGGGATCATAATGGAAGAGAGTAGTCAGGAAGACCTTTCTGAGGAGCTGTTACTTACTCTGAAACTTGAAAGATGAGATGGAGCCATGGAGATTAAGAATTAATTAGAATTAAGATGTGTGAATGCAGGAATAAAATACTCAGTGATCACAGAAGATGCATAAAGGTTGGTGCTGTGGAATAATGACAAGAGGGGAAATAAAAAAGGAGAGGAAGGTACCCGTCAAACCATATCAATATTAGCAGTTAAGATTTTACTTTATATCCAGTAGTAAGTCACTGAGGGGTATTACACAATAATGACATTATTTTTATTTATATTTTTATAAATTTACTTTGAGGTTGTAGAGAGTAGATTGAAAGAGGGGCAAGAGAGAAAGACACAACAGCAATTCGGAGGCTAATACAATAGTCCAAGTGGGAAATTTTAGAGTTATCTAATTATTGCAACAGAGAAAGAAAGAGGTGAATTTAGTGGGGCTATAATTTGAAAAAGATTTAATAAGGTATGTTCAAAGATTGGGATTTGGATAGGGGTGTTAATGGAGAGGGGGGATAGGTATCAGGTTTTTGACTTGAACAGGTAAGAGGATGGAAGAGCATACCATTCATTATGATGGAAAAGTGGAAAACATCAAGAATTCAATCTCAGCTGTAAGATTTGAGCTCAGCGAAGAGGTCTGAGCTAGAGAAATAAATCTGATATTTATCAGAATATGGAGACAGAAGCTAAGGAGACAAGGAAAAGGAAATCGAGAAAGAGTGGCCAGAAATGTAATATAAAATCTAGGAGAACACAGTGTTGTCAGTGTTGTAGGAAGAAAGGCATGTTGTGTATATCAGTGAGAGACCTAGGAGATAAATACTGTAAATTGTCCATTAATGTGGAAACCTTGCCACTTGACAAGACATCTTTCTGGAGAGCAGTGGGAGAGACACTAGATGACAGTGAGATTAAGAATGACTACATTTCCACTGAGGTTTCCTACAAACAATGCCTTAACATAAAGGTGACACATATAAAGAATTTCAGGTGCTCCAATTCTGAACAGAGAATTGAAAGAGTATCAGTGTAGGAGAAGATCATTCCAAAAGGATTTGACCCCCTAATGAGAAAAATATGGGAGGGGTTCTCTGACATGGGGAGAGGAATGCTAAGTTTTAAGATTTTGGAAGCCCTTTGTAGGTCATTTAGCCCAGTCCAGAAAAGTCAAGAGCCATATGCTTCTATTGTTGCAATAACTTAAAGCACTGTAACATATTTAGGATATCCAATTGAAGACACATTGCTAAAGAAAAAGGGTGTGCAGGAGTGGTGTAAATGCATAAGATGAAGGGAAGTAATGGTAGTACTTTCTTCTTTATCCAGCATCTGTCAGTTCTTTACATTTTCCCTGGAATAGGGATTTAATTGGTCTTTCTTTATCACGTGAACTAAAGTTTGTGAAAGCACAGCAAACTGTAAGGTACTCTCCCGATATTAGTTGCCATCATTATTATTCTGTTCTAAAACATTGACCAAAGGTAAAAGACTGATAAATTCTGGTAATGTTTGTTAAAACTTTGCAGAAACACACACATAATAGAATGTTGTTTGATAATATGTTTGTGTACAATCACCTATTTTAATAAATTCAAAGCAATTCAGAATTAAAATATGTATTTTAAATCAATCACTATAAAACAGCATACTGTTCTAAATTATTATATATTTATATTTTTTCAGTGTCTCTTTAAAGTTTTTTTTTAAAAATCAGTGTTCTTGGATTAATTAATATTTTTCAGCAATCTCAAATTTTATTTGAAATAAACTGAAGCTGGTTATGAATACCCATTGAATTAATTTTCATGTTCCTTGTCAAACAGAACTTAAGTTTTTCAGAGGAATGTTCTGATAGTTAAATGTCTTTTATTCCATCTAGCATTTATCTGGACTAATTTTCTTTAAAAAAAAAAAAAAAAGTATGAGGAAATATGAAGAAAGGACTCCATCATGTGGTCAGAAACTAATAATGCAACAGACATGGAGAACGGTAGTTAATTCTCTGTGCTCTTTCAGACATTCTGAATTTTGCTGGCAAATCATTCCTGCAGAGGGTAAAGCTGGGCAGAATTAACACAATACAGGCACATAAATGCAGCCGCCTCGTGGCACAGCCTGCGACGCCCCCATGCAGCTCTGTTTAATATGTGCAACATTAACTCACTTCCTGCTCTCATTATGTGTTCTCTAATTTTGTGAAGTACAAAAGTTCAAAAGGCATTTAAACTATATCACTGGTAGTTATCTTTTCCCTCTTTTTCATTATACCCCATCTTCATGTATAAAATTATCACCACATTCTGTTATTTCACTTTCTAAATATTTCTCATTTTCAGCATTTTCACTAACCCTGCTATATTTCATCATCATCTTTTCTCTGGAGCACTGCCCCATCTCTGAATACCTTTTAGCCTGTTTCTCTTTTTCCTAACTCCCCGACCCCCAACACACACACACACAACCACAATCACAGACAGAACCACAACCACAACCTCAGTGATATGTAACTTGACCGTGACGGTCTTCTATTTATCTCCATCAAGGGAGCCCCTCCACCTATCCTACAAATTTCAAACTCCTCAAGAAAAGTTCCTGCTGACATTCCTTATCATCCACCACTCTTTGCTGTCTATATCGTCTATATATAATCAATCCTGAGAGCCAGTATAGTGTAAAGTTTGTGAATAAAATGTCTGAACCCAGGCTTCTATCGTTTCAAATCTTGGATCTGCCGTGCAATGTTAGCAAGTTGCTTAACCTTCTTGTGCCTCAGTTCCCTAAACTAACAAATTTGGATAATTATAGTACCTATCCTATAGGATTGTTATGATGGTTAAAAGTATAAAGTACTCCGAAAACTCAGCTGCTAAATAGCAAACATTAATTCAAATTTAAAAGTACTGCTAATATTCATCTGAGCATCTTTATATTTACCAAATGCCCTCACTCCATACTGTTTAGTGCTACAGTGCTTTTGCTTCTTCTGCTTCTGCTATCTGGAATTATTTTCCCATCCAGTCCACTTTCCTAACTTTCATTCATTAAAGTTTAGTGCAGGTGACAGTTCTCAAACAGTTCTTCCACCCAAGGCTACTTTTCCGTAGCACCTTATGATTACTCTATAATTTCATTTACTATAATACAATAGAATTATTTGTTTGTGCTCATCTCCCTAATTAGTGCTAGACCCTGTAGGGTGGTGATTGTCTCATAAGATACAATTAGTACTCACTAAATGACTGTGAAACTGAACCAAACTCAAATCAACTTCTTGAAAGACAGTTTCATCCCTTCTCTTTCAACTAACATAATTTTCTGTCTAAACTTACTTTTCATATTTTAAAAAGAACAATAAATTATGAAATTCTTGGGACAAAATTTAGTCACTGAAATAAACTCCAATTTCACTGGGTACTTCTGTGATTTCCAGGTTATATCTGAATGCATTTCTCTATATGTATAAGAAGATTAATGTCAAGGATATATGTATGAATACGGCTTGTTTATTTATGGGAACCATATTTTAAGAACAATTTTGGAAAAGCTGGCAGATCTCTGAGTATGGTGGTGAGTGGTACATTTGGAACAATGCCTGGTGAAGAGTATCAAAAACATAAGTCAACAAGAGGACCTGAAAACTATTGAAACATGAAACAGACTTATTCAATGGAAAAGGAAAGAATGACTCCATTTTGTGTCACAGTTCCGTGGGGTAAATCAAGAGTCAATGCACAAAAGATTTAAACCTTATATAAGTGTGGGAGGCAGAAAAATGACTCCCCAAAAATGTCCATGTCTGAATCCCTGGAACATGTGAATATGTTACCTTACATGACAAAAGGGACCTTTGCAGATGTGATTAAAGTTATGGACCTTGAGATGGAGAGATTAACCTGGATTACCCAGAAGTGTCAAATTTAATCACTCAAACACTTAAAAGTAGAGAACCTTTCCCAGTTGTAGTCAGTCAGAGAGAGATGTGACCATGGAAGTAAAGCACAGAGAGGTGCAATATTGCTGGCTGTGAAGATGGAAAAAGGGGACCATGAGCCAAGGAATGGGGGTGGCCATTAGAAGCTAGAAAGGGGAAGGAAAGGGATTCCTTCATAGGGCCTCCAAAAGGGCTACAGCCCTTTTAAAAACTTGACTTTAGTCCAGTAAAGCCCATGTTTGACTTCCGATCTAAAGAGATGTAAGATTATATATTTGTGTTGTTTCCAGCCACTAAGTCTGTGGTACTTCGTTACAGCAGCAATAGAGAACTAGAACATGAAGAAAAGATTTTCTAAATGTTTGTTGTGTTGTAACATGGAAAGGAGTCTTTCTGAAAAAGTGAGCTGCTCATTGGTGGATAGACATATTCAAAAATTTGAGCACCATGCAAATGTTTCCTGCACTAAGAGGAATGTTGAACATGATCTTCTCCAAAGACTAACACCACCACCACCAACAACAACAACAGGGTGAAGGCTCCAAACCTTTTCTGTTAGAGTCGTTTTTCAAATGATAATCTAACACAGGAAAGTGGAACAGTCAAAAGGAAAATATCTCATCTATCACTATTAGTTCTACCAACATCATAGGTCTAGTATGCTCTGCCTTCCCACGTTCATGATGGAGCCATTTGCCCCTGCCTGTTGAGACAAATCCTTCTGCTGAGGTCGGGATTCCATCATGGTTTTTTCTCAAAAAAGAATTTGTACAACTATCCCTGCCAATTATAAACTGTTACATGATATTTCTACTCCTATTTAGAGCGAAAGTCCTTTAAAGAGCTGTTTGTAGTACTGGATTCCATATTCTCACCTCACACTCTCTTTAATGCACTACTGAGAATTCCCTCTTCATACTTCTGTAAAAGAATTCTTCTCAAGTTCAGCAATAATCTCAATGTTAGGAGAGTACAAATTTAATTCTGCTTACTTAGAATTCAAATTAAGTGACTTACCACTGGACAATAGAGAGATTTAAGGGGTAAAATGTTTTTCAGAGTGCTAACTTGGAGATTTATTAGTTTTATAGTCAAAATTATCCCCATCACTAACTTTCCCATATGTATTAAAGAATGCCTTTTTAAAATGAAAATGCGTAGTAATCATAATTTCATGTGGTTAACTGGATTAAAAAAATGTTTCATGCTTTTAGACTAATACGATAATGTGACTCATTAATTCTTTACCCCATGAAAAACCTATGCCCACTGAACACTTAAATAATATTATAAAAAACTAAATCTAACAGCATGTTATAGCTGAGGAATGGAACTGAGCTAATATTTGGAAATGGAATAAAACTTAGATCAGGTTTGTTATTCAGGGTCACATTTAAATTTCTGTTAGAACTATCATCATTATTATCATTTATGGGAATTGTGCACATTATAATTCTAACTTTCAGTTAGTCATAAGTAGCTTGAATTTTTAAGCATATATGATGCTCACAATGCCTTAAAAAGAGATATCCATTTAAAATTTTAAATGACTACCTCAGAAAGGTGCAGCGTCTTTATCTAATTAGTCACAACAAAACTTCAGATCTTACACTAGTAAATAAATCTACTAAAAGTTTTTTTTTTTCCATGTAGGTAACAACTTAGTTATATATATCCCAATTCTTACATCTTGAGACATGGATATTTTTATTTTTCAAATTAAAAAGTATTTCTGCTTCCTTTAATTCCCATTATTTCCTCCATGGGATTTCCGTGATTCACAGGAATTTATGTTGGCAGGGTCCATACTACAGACTTCAATTTCTCCTACATGACAGCAAAGAAATTAGGCAGGAATTAGTCTCATGGCCTCTGAGAGGGCCTTCTTTAGAATAATTATAGCAATGTCAATGTAACTCTGATTGTTGGGGCGTTGAGGCCACACACCTCCTCCCGGGGCAGAGAACTAGCCAGGACCCCACCCACATACGCGTATGTCATCTGTTGAAAACATTTGTCTGGACAGGAGAGATAAAGATGGTGCCTGACAGAAGCTGCAGGGGAGTGGCCAAGGAAAGACAGTTTTTTGTTTTTTGGTTTTTTTTGACCGGTAAGGGGATCGCAACCCTTGGCGTGGTGTCGTCCGCACCGCACTCAGCCAGTGAGTGCACCGGCCAGTCCTATATAGGATCCGAACCCGTGCGGGCTCTCCCGAGTGAGCCACAGGGTCGGCCCCAAGGAAAGATAGTTTAAAATTATTGGATAAAAGATATTTCCATGCTTGTGCTCACCACGTGATTGCAATAGCAAAGCATTAGAGCAAGATGCATGCTCACATGACCTTTAAGATGATAGGTTGAAGTTAGGAAATCCCCTTGCCATATGCTTATAAAAGCAGGTGCTTGTGTGGAAATAAACAGAACTGCTTGACAGAACCCCTGCCACGTCTGAGTGTCTCTCTGTGGGGCTGAATAGGCGGGTGGCAGACTCACCTTCCTCCCAGGCTCTCCTGGCCACTAGGGTGGCAGGAGTAATCCTACCGGGTCCCTCTCTTGCTCATCCCGTGGCGGGGGAATAAAAGGGGCTACTGGGAAGTTCGGGGCCTGCCGCCCCTGAGCCCCTGCACTGATGAGCACATGTCCTGACCCATGGATGCACTAATCCTAATGACATTCATCTTTTCCCTACATTTGTTGCTGCCCTGTTTTCTAGGAAATGATGCCACACTCTGCAAAACCTGCTCAAAATTCAATGGCCCAGATTAGGTTCTAAAAGTTTTAAATGACTAAAATTTAGCCTGGCCCAATAAATAATGAATGTTCATATTTGAGACTGAATTCTGAGATCAAAGAAAATCACACTTGGGATTATTTCTTTGTCATTATCAATAAAGCAAACACTTCTATAGTCTTCCTAGAATAAATTTTGAACAAGCCCTTCATACTGAAATATACTTTGAGAGGAGCTTTTGCTTTGTGGCAACAAACACATCTTGCCTCTTACTCTTGCAGCAGTAAAGCTCCAATTGGCACTAACTATAAAATGAGGATAATAGTAGTTCCTTCATAAGATTATTATTATTAGAGGATTCACTGAGCTACTACATGCAAGACATCTAAGTGTCAGTGTTTTGCACATGGCAGGTATTTCGTAGATTCTAACTGTTGCTGTCATTATTATTTTCATCATCATTAAGAGTCAAGATAATATCACATGAGTTTTCAGTCAAAATTTTGTGATTATGTTTAGAATTAATTATTTCTTGAAAGAACACAGTAAAAAGTTCAGGGATGTTTATTTTTAAAGTATATATTTTTGTTTCTCCTCTATTGCCAACTAAGATTTTACTGTGTTAAACTTGATTCTTTTTCAAGGATTCATTTTTAGTTCTTATGAAAATTGAGGCTTTAGGGTTTCAGACAGTAATTCTGTAAGACAAGCATAACTCTGCCCATTTTAAATCTTTTATATCGAAATTCTGTGTTTACCTAGATATTTTACTTTTTTCAGTATTTGATTAACTTCTTTACCTGAAGCAACTTATAAACCCCTAATCTTTTCAAGAGCTTCCACACTCCTCGAACTTGCATCTTGAGTAAACACAGTTTGCAACCACCTTCAAAGAAGAGTGAACATAATCCATTTTGCACAGTAAATTTTACTACCATAACTAAATTAGTATTTACTGGAAAATACAAGCAATTTACATGCAGTGGTAATTTTTTCTTTGTGCAGTGTCACTATGGATTCGTAAACAAGCATTTAAAAATGACATTAGCCATGCTGTTTTAAGCATATTGGACAGAAGTTGTCCTACTCTTTTTATCCCTAGCTTATTTAGAGGACATTTTTAGTTTTTAATTTTCACTTTTTCATCAACCCACTCAAAGCAGTACTTCCAAATAGCAGAGTTGTACATTTTCCAGACTTTTTTGTAGTAATAAAAAGAAAGGAAAATTAGATACTGCAAACAAAAGAATCATATTTTCTTAAAAAAGTAACATTGAAGTCTGTTAATTTTTAGAGTTCCTGCATGTCTCCCTTCTGGAGTTCAGTTATAGGTTGGATCTATTTTCTTCTGCATAGTCACTTCCTGGAGCAGGTAATGGCTGTTTGTTGGCTTTATAAAATGTATTAATGGCTTGTTCTGGCTCATGGGTAAACACCTTATATACCAGTAACAAACAAATGGAGACTTGGTCACAGGGAAAAAATACTTTCTGCTTTCCTGCTGTGATTTTGTGACATTTACTATTCTGGTAGCTGATAAAGCCAGGTATTCGTGACTTGGACAATACACAGACAACCACTTGGGCCACTTTCGATGTTGTTTTGTAACATATAACATTTTTCAATTTTCAAAATGACATCGTAGCCAGAAGTTATAGATAAATGATAATAGATTTGACTACTAGGAAAAAAATCCACACAAACAAAAATTCCCCAAACAGAAATATTCTACATGGCAAACAAGTCAAACAACAATCCAAGAAAAAAAGTTTAGTGTATGCTAGAAAACAGACTAATACCATTACTATGAAAAGAGTTCTTACTAGTAAGACTAATATTCAAATACAAAAATTTTCAAAAAGCAGAAACAGTAAATTTATTTAAAAAAAAAAAAAAAGAGACAGACAACCAAAAACAGGAAAAAAAAATTTACTCACAAATGCAAATCCTATATTTTGTTTATCAGGATGCTGATGCTTTGTGTTATTGGAGGTGTGAACCCACTACAGATGTGGCTGGCTATAAGAGAAAAGCTTCTAAACTACCTCAAACATTACAATGTATCCAAGGTATAGGGAAAATATGGATACAATGAATTACTGTGATAAAGAGAAAGTAAGTAAAATGTATTCTGAAAACAGAATGTAATATGTAAATACTTACAAGATATTTGGCTATATATGTTTTGTATTAATCAAACATGTTATGTATCAATTAATTACTATAATATAATAAATCACTCACTTAATTTACAAATATTTATGGAGTGCCAACTCTGAACCACCATTGAGCTAGGGATATTATGAAAAAGATATTCAGACATAATCTCAACTTTCATGTGTGTGTGTGGTCATATACATATATCTATGTGTCTCTATCTAAGCATTTCTATTTAATGCCTAATTATAATTGTTACAAGAGTTATGAATAGGGTGGCTGACTTAGTGCTTGCTCCAGACTTTTCTGGTTTTAAAACTGAAGGTCCTGTATCTGGGGGACCCCCTCAGTCCACAGAAAAACTGGGATGGTTGTCACCCTAGGAAGAAAAAGTACATGTAAAATTGAAAAAAATGTGTATATCAGCATTTATTTTTTTATAAAAAATAATTGCACTGCCTCTTTGATGTTCATAATAAATTCTTGGAACTTAATAACATTTTCATTATTCAAACCACATGACATTAGATAATCTTATATGAATAAAATGTTTTTAGAAAGCACTCAGTGGCATCTTCTTAAATATCACTTTAAGTGTTCTGCAAGGGAGAATACACTGTCATAATTGTCATAAAAATAACACCGTGAATGTGGGTATTAAAATCCAAATGCCTAAAAAGATGGTACTTAGGTAGCAACAAGCAAATTTAGTGCCCAGATCTTGGTTTCAAATTGCATGCTCCATTAGGTAGAATCAGGGACACTTGGAGAAAAAGCTAATTGAAGGACTGAGGCAGGAAATATGCAATATGAGCTTGGAGCATCTTGTACTACTGGAAAGCAAGGCAGTGCTAAGATAAACAAACAACACACATGCACACACACACAGATGGGGCTACGTCAGAGAGCACAGAAGCCAACTGAAGAGCTCCCAATGACCAAGGCTGACATAATTTGAGCAACAAAATAAATAGAGTAGCATTAGATTATAAACTCCAAGTAAATAAATATCTATGACTCCATGCTGATATAAATAAATGGTTGAAAAAAATTATAAATGCAGAAGAATTCTGAATAAATTACATAGATATTCCTCCCTAAAAGAGAAGGAACATAACTTCTCACTCCTTGAATGTGAGCTGTGTATGATTTCCTTTCAAGAAATACAGTACAGAAAGGAGAGCAGGGCAGAGTAACTTTACAGTGAAGAAAACAGCTTCAGACAGTTATCAAGCTCGGCATCAACAGTCATAAATCATGTTGAAATATAGATCCCTGATATGATGTGTTGAAACTTGCACTTTACTTCTATGGCGTTCTTTCCATAAACCTACAATTCCAGTTGAATCATCATGGAAAAGCATCAGGCAAAATCCAATGAAGGACATTTTGCAACATATCTGACCAATGCAAGGGTACTTCAAAAAGTCCGTGGAAAAATGGAATTAAAAGATAATATAAATCATTCTATGAACTTTTCGAAGACCGCTCATACTCCTCAAAACTATCAAGGTCGTCCATAACAAAGAACGTCTGAGAAAAAGTGTCTCAGTCAAGAGGAACCTAAGGAGACATGACAACTAATAGCAATGTGGTATCCTGGATGGGATCCTAGAACAGAAAAGGACATTAGGTGAGAACTAAGGAAATCTGAATAATACTGCAGAGTTTGGTTAATAATAATGTATCAATATTGCTTCATTAATTAGAGCAAATGTATCATGCTAATGTAAGATGTTAATAATAGGAGAAACTGTGTGTAGGTGTAGGCATTATATAGGTACTTTCCAATATCTGCCAATTATTATTATTTTTTTTTACAAATCTAAAACTGCACCAAAAAATAAATCTATTAAAGCAATCCAGTTTTGCGTTAGGCAACAGTTATAGTGAATTTGAGCCTCCTAATGAATACTTTTAAAATGTCTATTTACATCTAATGGCTCAAGGATTTGAGTTTTAAGAAATGGTCAAGAAAGGGAAAGAAATTCTCATTTACTTAGTTCTTAAAATGAGGCAGCACCAGTGATAGCTACCTTCATGTACACCATTATCTTAAATTCTCATACCAATTCTGTGAAATAGACGTGATCACATTTCATAGACGAGGAAACTGAGGTTGAGAGGTTATGTTGATGAAGGAGAAATTGTAAATTAAGCCACTCAGATTTAAACTCAAAGTGTACAACTTCCAGCCTTCTGACTCTTTCCAATTCTCCGTGCCTCCTATAGTTTGGAAGGGATTAAACAGACCTTGTAGAAGCTCCTGATTGCATAGATCTCTTGGATGTATATAGTTCAACATAGATGAACCTAATTCAAATTTCTGCTAGCTTCATTCTCAGACACATGAGAAAGAACTGGAAAGGTTACTGGCTTCTGAGCCAACGTTCTGATTTGAAGGACCTTCTTCCAATGTACTAGGTGAAGAAGGTTTGGGGTGAGATTTGGGGAACTTGCCTCAACTCTCTGGACTTCAAATTTCACATTGGAAGAAAGACCCATTAGACAATGTGCTCTCCTTGAGTGGATGGGCTCAGTCTTTGCAGTGCTGCCCCATTGCAAGTGTGCAACACGTCTCTGCTGAATTAAACTCAATTGAGGATTCATGGCAGAACTGGTCCAGAAACAGGTCATCAAGAGATCTTTTAGAGGCAGGCTGGCAAAGAGGTTAGTTATAGCAGCCAGAATTCAGAACCTCTGTGTCATTCTTGCACAAATGTATGTATTTGGGATATGCACAATTTATTAATTAAGAGAATATTCGTAGTTTTAAAGATTCATTTTCAGAAAAGGAAACAGGAGTAACCCTGGATGGGAACATGAAGCAAATATGCAGAACATGAAAGCAGCAGCCCTGGGGAGGTGCAATGTGAAAGGAGGGAGAGAACCCACCAGTTCTCCCAGCAGTTCCAGGGAGACTGGGCTCAGGGAACAGTGAGCTGGGCAGCAGCAGGGCTCTCAGAAATACAGAAGTACTGACAAAATAGCAATCATATCCCAGCCCAACTGCTGTATTTGCAGTGGAGATGGAGGGTAAAAGGAGGCACTGCCCAGGCCCCCTCTCTTCTCATCCCAGACCCAGTCCTGCATGAGGTGCTTATGTTTTCATGTGAGGAAACCTTGGCCCCTGTATTCCTCAATTCCTCAACACCTGCCGACAGCTGTCCCTAGGCTACTACTTGGGCCTAGAGGTCCCTTCATCATCTCTGGAAAAATATGTCTGGAGAAGAGGCTCCAGTCCCCTGAATCTGGCTTGGGATTTTTTTGCACAGGGAATTCCAGGGCCCTGAGTATTGGCAGTTTGAATTAGAACAGTTCTACTCAAAGTGGGTCCATGGACAGCTGCTGTCGTAAACTGCTTGTTACTGGACCTCAAGATGATATGGACAAAAATTGAGAGTAAGAGCTTAGAAATTTTACAGTAACTTGATAGAGTACTTTTACGTCTGTTGAAGCTATTAAGAAAAAAAATAGAAGCTTATAATTTATTTATCTTTTAAAATACATTTTATCTTTATAAAAACTAATTTTTATTGTATTTTTTTTATCAAAGTATTGATCCTCGATAGAATGGGGAAAGAAAACAGAAAAACAAAACTAAAACACGTCCTTATCCCTTAAGAGTTTGAGAAACACAGGTTGGGAAGAAGAATATGCACACACTTTTCAATTTATAGATTCTCTTACCCTGTGATGAGAAAAACTGGGAAGTGGGCAGAGTAAAGCTCGCTAAAGCTCAGAGTTCAGGGCAAGCGACCTAGTTGCCCAAGCTGACTGAATGGCCCTGCTGTCCACAGTTCACAAAGTGAGAGTGCAGCGCACACTCAGTGGTGGGGGTTCTGCAGTCTAGCTGTGGACTCGGCGATGTTGGGACACATTTGAGAAAATTGTTGGATATCTGACCTGATTTCAAATTCTAAATGAAAACATGCTTACTGAAATAACCATTGTAAATCAGAAAGTTTCTCAGCATAATCAATAAATATTATTGGTCATAAGGAGGAAGTGTCAAGAGTGTGTATATAAATTGAGTGTGTTTCTCAGCATAATCAATAAATATTATTGGTCATAAGGAAGAACAGTCAAGAGTATATATATAAACTATGACACATAATTATACTAAAGAAATGCTTCAAAATATAGGCTGTTATATGATGCCCCCAAATCTCTAGTTCTATATCACATATCTAATAAGTGCCCAGCATTATACAACAGCAAACATTTATACGTGGTGTGTCTCTTAAAGAAATCTGCTAGACTGCTTCAAAACAATTTGGATAATTTCTTATTTTGGTTATTGATTGATGGTTTGCTATTTTGGGGTCCTCACTGACATCTTTATTTGTCTGTCAACTTAACATTTCTCTATTTTGATTTGGAAATTATGTAATTAATGTATATATTATCCCTTTATATGAGTTTTATATTTATGTGTATGTGTGTATATATATATGTGCATAAAGATTGTATTTCCTTAAGATTTACCTATGACCAATGTTTCGATCTTTCAGCATCAATTACTTTTGTGCCTTTTAACACATTGGACTCATGCAATAAATATAATTATTACGTACAAAAAAAAGAGGTAGATTACTGAGTCATATAGTCATTAGCTGGGTTGAGGGTTCTGCAGGCTAGCTATGGACTCAGGTGATATACATTTGAATTAAATAGGAATTACCAATCTAAAAGAAGCAGAGGCCTGCTTCTTTTAAATATAAAGTAAGTTTTGTTAAAAAAAAAAAAAACCCTGAAAACAGGCATCTATTTTCATAATCTTTGGTAAATGAAATTTTTGAAAAAGCAGGGATTGTTGAAGCCATGGAAAAATTTCTTTGTATTAATGGTAAAACAGCATCTTGTGAAGGTCTCAATGTTATACATGTTAGAGAAAAAGGAAAGAAAATTGTATGTTTCTCTTAATATACTGAGAGAAACGTTCTCAATCGCACCTCCACAACACTTTCTTAAGTAATTATACTTACATTGTTAGAGTAGATCATAGTCTCTCAAGACCATTCAGACGTCATTCTCTCAACAACTGTATTAGAGAAACAAATTAATATTCTTGTTTGACATATTTCAGAAATGTGACAAAAAGGGCCAGCCAGCAGTCCATGCAGCCAGTGACCCACCCAGCACCACTCCCAGTGCCACCAACATGTCCAGCATCCTTTTTCCTCTACTGCAAAGGCTTCTTCTTCCCGAATTACCATTTTGCTAAATATTTTGCAGAGTTTTCTCTAACCGGAATATTAGAGAAGTATTTCTGCAATTTAAAAATCAGTTTGAATTCATATTTAATTATCTAAATTCATGTTTCAATTATTCTCCAGGCAAAATTGCCTTTACAAACTTTCCTAAATATAGTGTCAAATGACTGCAAATTATAACTGTACTCTGGCCAGAGTGGGTCAAAAGAAATTAAGCAGTGGGTCTACAAAAATGTGATACATATTGCTTCTTTTCCACATCCTACTGCTTTTTTGGAGAAAGGAGAAGGAAGAAAATAGGAACAGATGAGAAAGAAAAAGAAGAAAAATTTGGAGAGAAAAAAGCAGAAAGAAAAAAAGAAGATACAGAACTGCTTTAATTTTACTAAATTGAGTTAAAAATAATACAAGTAATCATTAAGAATAAATAAAATGTGTGTCTTTTGCACAACGCTTTCGCTTTGTCATCTTTAATCTCCATCACACACACTCACACACACACACACTCACACACAAGTACAGCACTTCCAGAAGGAGAGCATTCATTTCTACACTTATGTAAAAAGATTTCTCTAAAATAAAATACAGGTAAGTAGTTAACCCATTTAGGAGCAGAATTGGAACTCAGTTTTGTGACCCCCAAATCTTTTCACTGTACTAATCTGAGTTTGTTTTTCCTCTTACATAATGGTCTTAAATATATGCAGATATAGGATATTGCTTTTTAGTGACTAGGCCTTTATTTATACTCCGCTTCCAAAAAATATGCACCACCGCAAGACAACATCTATTAACTGTAGAAAAACAAAAGGCCACGTATGAGTCCCTGAACATCCAACACCAGGTTGGATAAACACAAGCATATACCAGAAATACTTGAATTTTGTGCATGCGATAAAAAGGCCCTCTATTTCTTTATAGAAAAATTTAAAATATATTGGTATCTTCCAGGGAGAATTAAAATAAATAATATTCAAGTAAATTATTAAGGACTCCATGTTATGTTCTGAATACACAGAACAGCATCAGGCTCTAAAGTTATGTCCTTGTGTTTTTTAATTAAAACAACATGAAGAAAAACACCCTCAGTCTTTCCCAATTCCAGGACCGTGACACACAGGAAACCAAACACTAAATTTAGGGGTTTCAGAAGGACAAAATCACTAGTAAGTATGGCATGTTCCTGCTAAATAATTGGAGGATTTTTGCTGGCAGTGATACATTTTATTTCTTATAATTGAGGAATTTAGTAAACTCTTTACCACAGGTCAATTACCAGAGAAAGTATTGTGAAATACAAGGAGATCAGCAGCTTTTTAGAGAAAGAAAGGGGAGATATTCATGTGAACCTGGAAGCACACACAAAAGTGGGGAAATTATACAGCAGAGAGCAATGGAGAAGAGCCAGGCTGATTTGAGTGCAAAACCTACTGTGATCTCAATAACATGTGCTGAGGAGAGGTTAGGATGGGGCCAGGGGGCGAGCAGAATGGACACAGCGTGAGGCTGACTTGTATAGGGAGTACGTGCAGATTAATGAACCCTGTAAATAGCTCTGGCTCTTTAAACCTGGTTCTAGTAGGTTTGGCAGCAGGGGCACTGCAATAGAAATACTGATGTCAGCTGGCCACAGGCATAGTTCCGTCTTCTAGAGGAGGTGAGAGCTGTGTTCTTCCCCACCGCGCAGGTGTTGCGCTAGGTTATGGAGGAGTCCATGCTGGCCGTGCCAACATCACAGGGAGGGAGAATAAGACTGCCAGCAAGCCTGCGTGCTGACAGGGTGTAAAAGATGGAAACCCAAGTAAAAGTTAGTGTTTCAGTTAAAAGATAATAATGTTCTTTTTAATGAAAATCCTTAAATATAAGTCAGGACTTACCCCCTATTTCACATTCAAAGTTTAAAAAAAAAAAAAAAAAAATGAGAGCAAGTGACGTTTGGCTGAAAATTTAAATGTTCTTCAAATCAATTTCTGAGACTTCCCTTGATTTACTTTATAATAAAAATTCACCTTTTGAAGGGTAATGGGAGAACTAGATTTCAGGAAGTTAATGAAACAAAAATTGTGTATGCAAGTAGAATAGAATGTTTGAAGAATAGAATGTACCAAGACAGTTTTAAAAATACCAAATTGTTACCACATGGTGGCGCCAAAGTGCTTTTCAATGATTTACCTTCCCGCCTTTGTACATTTGCTGCACTCCCTGTTTTCCTTTATCTATCACATATAATAAGTGAAAGCTACAGAGTATTCTTCATCCTCCAAAAGGAAACAGGAAACCTGACAGTCAACTTTCTCTTGGTAACAAATCCCGAATGTGACACTGAAGGGATTTCAAATTGACAGGATGTTAAGGTAGGAAATAAGAATAGATGGAAAACAACCCTATTAAAATATGCCACAATTTCAGAGACAACAACACCTTAAAGAGGATGTGTTAAGTCTTCCTGTATTTACAATACATTTAGAGAAATACTGTAAATGCTTTGCCGAAATTCAAATTATATGTAGGAAAACTTGTTGGAAAGTACAGTACACTCTAACATCAGAAGCAGTGAGGTAAGACCTTATTTTTGGCACTGGGAGCACAGATGGTCTTCAGTATGTTTCACTTCAACCTCATAGTTGCATGGAGGGAACTCTCGGATTCTGCCTTATTGCCTGTGTTGGCGTGTGCACTTTGTGTAGACAGCAAATGTTTGAGATTAAAGTGGTTGAGATTAACAAAAGCAGCCAAAACGTTGATCCTGTATTAACTGACAGTAAGCCACATGTTGCTTAGTGTATTTCCCTAACTTTCACAGCTTGCAAGCAACCCAAAATAAAGCATTTGAAATATTTGAGTAGGTGGGATGTGGAAACTCATTATTTATCATTAGAGTTTTGAATAGATTAGTCTAAAGCTGTGCTATCCGGAGAAAGGCACTCTATAAGAGGAGAAAAATATCCATTTCATCTCTAATTGGTCAGAGAAAACTGTGAAGGAAAAATAAAAAGCTATGATTAGCTTTTTTATTCAAATCATTGGTTCCACAAAGTTACCGAGCTCTAGATCCTGCTCTCGTAAAGAGTAAATGAATAGTAAATGACAGTTAGGGATGAATGTAAAAAAAAAGCAAAAAACATAAAACTTAAAAAGAGGGGCCAGAGCAGGGATGGTGAAATTTCGTTAAGATGGGCTCAGGGAAAACATTTCCTAAGAAGTGACATTTTAGCAGAGACCTGAGTGAAGTGACAGTGAGCCACACAGACAATTCATCAAACTGTAACAAAAACAACAACATATCTGTAACCCATAAAGCAAATGCCCATGTGTGTGAGAGAAAATGTTATTTATATTTAAGACTGTTTTTCAAATTAGAGGCTGCATTTGCTTTGCAGCCTGCCAGGCTAGGGGGCTGTTATTCACTCTTTCCCTTGCTTATGTGCCAGTTTGCGAGAGTTATTTCCTCCTTCTTCTCTGGAGTGGGGGGAACGGTGGCCCTGATCCCCTCAGCGTGACTGTGAAGCTAAGTGAGATCTCATACTTATGTCCCCTTTTCTTCCTGACTCTTAATATTTTCTCAACTATATACGGTGGTAGTACAATGTCACCATTCTTCATTCATTCATTCAAGACGCATTTTTTAGCTTATAATTATAGGCTAGGTTTTCTTCTAGGCCCTGTTAATTTAAAAGTGACTAAGACCCAGTACAAGTCTACAAAGAATTTAGTCTAATGAAGGGAGCAAGCAAGTAATTACATTAGAATATGATGATGACTATCAGAGTTATTCACAGTGAGACAGAAGGCTGCAGCAGTACCTAACCCTGTGGTCCAAAGGAATTTGAAAGGAGAGTAGAGTTTAACCCAAGAAAGATAAAAGAAGAAAGCTTTTTAGGTAATATTACTTATAATAATAGTAATAATGATAATAGTAATAAGAAGAATAACAAGCACATATAGAGAGTAGGCGACAGACAGTGTGTCACATTTTGGGGGAAATTTCAGAATTACGCAGTTCACTTTAACACCACCCCCCTCTCTACTTACTCCTGCCCCACTGGCCTTCCGACCATTTCTAGAAACTGCCAGACTCTTGATCTCTTCAGGACATTAATAATTGCTGTTCTGTATGCCTAGGACATTTTCACCCTCTACACCTCATGTGACTGAGTCCTTCTCATCTTTGAAGGCTCAGCTTAAATGTCATCTTCTCAGAGAGACCTTCCCAGCCCACGCAATCCAAAGTACTCTATCCCACCACTGTTCTTAGTGATAGAAATCTATTTCCTTTATTTTATTCATTACAGGTTGATCTTGTTTTGTTGGCTTTTAAAATGATCTGTCTCTCCTATTTGAACGTAAGCTCAATGAGGGCCCCGGCAAAGTCTGTCACTCCAGCAGTTAGCCTGGATTTCACATTGATCATGGGCTCAGTAGCTATGTCTTTGCTGGGTAAGAGGAAATGAGTGCAAGTGGTAGGATAGTTAGAGGAGAGATTAGGTAACTAAAGCTGAGGTCGGAAAATGCCATGCTAAAAGTCTGCACTAAATCTTAAAAACTCTGGAACATCCTTGTAGGATCTTAGTAGACAAATGAAATGGCATCACTGCATTTCTATTAGAGAAAATCACTTTGGTAAGAATGCAGGGAAATTGCCTGGAATGAGAGGATTGAGACAGGCAGATCTATTAAAGACCTGACTGCAGTGATGCTGCTAGAGCTTAGGTGAAGTCAGCGGCTATAAGAATGGAATAAATAGATTTAAGGGTTATTATAATTGGACAGAATTTGGTGTCTGACTAGAACTAAAAGAGTAATGTAGAGAATTACAAGGTTCTTCTAGACTTGTGACGTGGGCAACTGATAAGAAAACAAGATTTGTGTAGAGAGATGAAAAGTAGGTATTGAATATTTTGAATTTGAAGTAATTGTTGGATGTATTTCAGTCTCGAGCTCAGAGGAAAGGTTAAGAAACAGGTTGAGGAGTCAAAGGCATATGATGTCATCGGGCACTGTAAGGGCAACACTAAGTGGCTCTTTGACAACAAGGAGGTGGATGAGCTCACTTAGAGAGAGTATGCAGTGAGTGAGTTACAAGACAAGAACAGAACCTTGGGGAGTGGTATTATTTAAGAGGCAGGAAGTGCAAGTAGAGTCTACAGAGGAAATCAATTGTGACTAACAAGAGAGTTATTCCAAAACCAGTAATGAGTAGTAACACAAACCAAGGAAAGCAAAAATGCTGAAAAGGAGGAAGATGGCAATAGCATCACAGGATCAATGGCTTACGTTAAAGATGCATTTTGCTATTTAAGTTCCTGTTCAGCAGCAAATATCAGAAAACCTGATTTTACAATGGCTAAACCCAATGGAGTTCTATTTTTCCCACTTAATAAGTGTGGAGGAAGACAGCTGCTGGCTATATTCATCAACACATTTGAGCCAAGGTCTATGGAATTCTCTTGTTTTTTTCTCATGTTGCAAGTAGGTGGCAGCAGCTTTGGCCCTTGCATCTGTGTCTAAGGCAGGTAGAGGGGGTTGGGTAAACCAGAGCAAAGCCAGCCTCGTCTGACCTACTTTTAATCCTATCAGTCTACTTCTGAGCAGAACTGTCCCAAGGTCACTGTGCCAGGAAGCCTGGGAAAATGGGTGTTTAGATTTTACATCATCTCTAGTGGAGGCAGTCACCTGCCACCACATTAAACACGTTTCTAGTTTTCCTCTTCTTTGTCTTTGCTTCCCCCAGACATTGTAGTTTATTGGTAAATACAGGTTTGGGGACATTAATCTCTCCAAATACCTATCAGATTGAGACCATGACTTCTTCGTATTTCCAGTCTCCTACACTATAAAATTGGGATAACTTGTTATAAGATTAAATTTAGGTGATATGTAACACACTTTTGTGACATACTTCTACCTCGTACTGAGATATAAGTGCTATCAATGTTAAAACTATGATATTTATATATATCAAATAGTATTTATATTATTCTTTGGATACATCTTAGCTCTACCATCCCTAGTTTGGAACTCTCTTGAGAGAAGGGGCCACATCTCTGTATATCTAAGACTTTCTACATACTTTACACATTGTAGGTACTCACTAATGTTTTCACTTGTTGCTGAATTTAATGAAGTTATTGATAATAACTAACAGCATCATGATGCAAATCATTGAAGATAAACACATAAAATACAAAGAATAACTATGATTTGTAATGATGAGTATGCTAATAATACTGATTTGATCATCATATACTGTACACAAGTACAGATAGTTAACTGTACTCCATAAATATGTATAATCAATTATGTTTCAATTAAAAAACAAACTAAAAAAAGAAAAAAGAAAAAAAGACACATAAAATATTAAATCTAACATCCTTTCCATATAAGCAGACATTTCAACAGGTTCTGTTTGATGTTTATTTCTAATATGTCAGTTTGCTCTGGATAGTAAAATAATGTTCATGTCAACAATGTGGCTTCATATTAAAAGTAAAAAGTACTATGAAAGTAATTTTTCAAAATTCCCTGCTCATTCCTCTCAGTCATATCCAGATCAGCTTGGCATAGGTCGGCTCCAACAGATGGGCTGTGCGTAGAGCCCCAAAGCCTGCAAATTCAGACTGTGCGATCTGGAAGAAAAGCAAATGTCAGCGATGAAGATCCTCCTAGGAAAACATTTTGCCTCAAATATCAACCTCTCTTTACCTATTCACTTTTGAAAGAGCAGACCTTTCTACACAGTCTGCAAAAGCAAGAGTGTGTGTTCAGCAGGCAAATAACAGAAAGTGGATGGTCACGAAATGTACTAAGTCAAGTGAAAGAAAGATTCTAGCATAAATCAGAAATGTAGGAAAATAGCTCACAATCAGTCCATGATTTGTCTGTACAAAAAAAGAACCAAATACTTCAGCTCAGCCCCTGGAGAGGTGTTATAATTTCACATGGCTAAAAAAAGGATTGCCCTTGGTAAATTGAGGATGAGTCCTACTTAGGGAACAGAGTGTAATTAAAGACTATACTATCTATTTTGTTTTAGAGGGTAAAAAAGCAATATAACAAAATCAACTTTAAAGCAAAAATAACAGCAAGTTTCCAAGAAAAAAAGTTTCAGGATTGAAGAAGTTAAATAGTGATAGAAAGCACTGTGAAAACCCACAAGTGTACGTGCTTAAGGTATTACCCATCAATTTGGCAAAAATTGGCAATGTGAAAATTACATTCCAAACAGAAAGTGAGCCCATCATTGAATCAGGCTACGTCATGAAAATTAACAATACAGGTGCTGACAAAAGAGAAAACATACATCCTGCTGAACCCAGACACATTTCTCACATCACTCTGTAATAACAAAAGTAAAATGTTCTTTTCTGGAACCATTAGTTTGAAGAAAAAGAAATTTTTAAAACATATTTATATCTGAAGCAAAGCTTCCTTTGTTTAAGAAACACATATACATACATTCACATGCCATTGAACCAATCCAAATTTTTTTGTTTTTTGTGGGGGAGGGAAGGGAAGTAGGTGAAAGGAATGAATAATAAAACACTTAAGACATTAGATGTTTTTTTTCCTAATTAGAAATATCAAAGGAAGAAATTCTTTTTTAATCTCAATAATTAACAGTAAACTTTAATCATAGTAGGAAGTTCAATGGATATATATTGTCTTAGGTTTTTAAATAACATTTCACTAATGTTTAATTAGTGATATATTTACTGTAGTTATCTTACTAACTTCTATAGGAGGAAGCAGCTTATTTTGCTGTATTGTTTCTTGACTTACAAAATAAATGCAAAGTATTATCCATAAATTATTTTGTTTTATTGAATACTGGCAAATCATAATTTTATATATATTTATTGGGTCCAAAGTGATGCTATGATATATTAATGCTAAATTAAGCCATACTAAATCTTTTTTTCTAGCCAAGAATGGACACATAAAATATTTCAGCTATATGAGGTTTTAATTTTCTGTATTTATAATTACAGCACATTTACGAAATTCTTAATGGTCAGTGACACATGATAATAAAGGAAAATGACAACCTGAGTTGTTTAAATATTTTTAAATGTGTGGCCCAGCCCTTTGATAGCAATTAATTTTTTGCATCTAAACAAATTATCTATTGCTATATATTTCTTGCTGCAATGTCCCCAAACTGAAAATCACATATTTTTGTAATGATATGACATATCAAAAATAATGTTTAAAAATAATTTTAATGCTATATTTTTGTTATTGAATGATATTGCTTATAAGCTTATATAAAGTCCTCTTTTCAACCTAAACTAATGTTACTTGACTTATATGTTAGGTATTTTAATTTATTCAACACACAGTGATTGAGACACTATTAAATGAAAGAACTTGTGATATTCTCTGGGAATTAAAAAATAAATGACACCATTTTCCAGGTTTTGGTGAGCTCAAAATTCAGAGCTTGCAACTTAGATGCATGCACAAATCAATATCCATAAAATAACTTGGAGTGTGGGACAAAGTCAGGGAAGTCTAAGGAGACTCCCTGTAGGAGATGACCTCAATACTCCTTCTACATGCATGAGAAACTGTTAACTCAACAGAGGGTGGACTGCGGTATTCCAAGGACACAAGCATGCCCAGGCAGGACATGACGATAAACCAGAAGGTAACAGCACAAAAGAGGTTGAGGTTGCAGAGAATAGTGCTCAGATAACAGATGTTTGCATGTCATGCTCAGGATCCTAGGCTTATTTTGCAGGTGACAGAGTATCACCAAAAGACTTTGAGATGAGAAATGATGAGGTAATCTTTATGCTTTACAGCAGGGGTTGGCAAATATTTTCTACAAAGAGCCAGACAGCAAATATTTTAGATGTCATGGACTGGATGGTGTCTGTTTCAACTACTGAACTCTGCCGTTACAGAGAACAAAACACCCATAGACAATACACAAACAAATGAGCATGGCTGTGTTCTAATAAAACACTGAAGTTTAAACTTTGAACTGTGGATGCTGAAATTTGAACTTCAGGTAATTTTTATGTCACACAACATTGCTCTTTGATTTTTGAAAACATTTAAAAATGGAAAAACCATTTTTTGTTCAGGGACTGTACAAAAATAGACAGCAGGACAGATCTGGCTCACAAGCTATAATCTGCTGACCCTTACTTTAGATGTATCACTGTGGTCAAATCTGTGTAGCATGGATTTGAATGAGACAAGACTGAAGTCTGGGGGCCTTTTAAGAGGCTACTTCAGTCACTCGGTATCAGTGCGAAGTCTTCATGAGTCTGAACAAGGATCTGGTACTAAAGACTGAACAGAGAAGTGAAAACTCAAGAATATTTGGGCAATAAACCAGTAGAATTTTGCAATGAAGAAGTGAACACAAGGGAGAAATCATGAAAAATATATAGGTTTCTGGAGTGAACAACTGGGTAGTTGGTGGTGCCACAAAATATCATAGAGAATTCAGGGAAAAAGGTCCAGTTTAGGGAATACAATAATATATTCAGAGAATTTTGAAAAACCTATGAGCCATGGAGATCAACAACTTATTCCACTGGGCCAACTAAAGCCACAATTCATTACTTTAGAAAAACTTTTGCTGTTCTGCTTTTAGTTAGACAAGTTGCATTATTTTAGATTTTCTTGTTTCAGAATAATTAGCTTTGAAAATGATTCATTTTCCTATTGAAGCTTATACTCTTTGAATCTGTAGCCTCTTGTTTTCTGTCTTAATATTATTTATTTTCCACACCTAAACTCTCATCCTGCTTCTTTAAGTAACAGAGAGACTCTCCCAATCTCTCCCTTTCTGCTCAATGTATATCAGTGAGTTCCTCTAGTTGCTATAGACAAATCAAGTCTTGGGTAGGGGACTTGAGGAAAAAAGTTGGGGGCAAGAGCAAATCAAAGAAAATCAATTTTAAAAAAATGCCTGGAAACCCAGGGATTCACCTCCTCTCTATTCACCCAAGTAGGTGATTAAGAATCATTCACGGAAGTTGAGACCAGGAAAAAATTGTCTGGAGGTATCAAAGAGCAGCTTGGAGAAAAACTAGGGGTAATGGAAAGAGTAAGTCCCTTTTGATTCTGTAATTTGGGTTGTGTTGGCTCCACTGGGACCCTTGTTCCACCAGACTCTTTGGCCATGGGGAAACAGAAATAATCAAAAGTTAAGGCCAATGAATTTGAAATTTCTTAAATTAGAATTCCTTAGCAAGAGGCATAGCTTCAAAAAAGAGAGAAGAAGATATTCTTTGCTGGGCAAGCTTGTTTCTCGGGACCCTGGAAAACTGATGGCTCCTCTTCACCTCTCCAGAGAGGCATACATAATGAGACTCTGCCATAGATAAGAGAGACATGGTTTTCAAATAATTGCAGTTACTAAGGAAAAAAAAATCACATAAATGAAAGTGCTAAAATATGATTCAATTGAAGTATAGTAAGTGATATGAGTACAAAGCAACACAAAACTGCCAACAGCAAAAATGTGGATAAATGGGCAATGGAGCACACTAATAATGACATGATTGAAAGTGTCAGTATATTAGAGTTGAACCAAAATACCTGGAGTTTTCCTCAATATTTACATTGAGCTCAAACACACAGAATTGTGACTTAGATGTTGCAATGTGTATCGCTGATTTCTTTTCTACTTGATACTAAACTAATAGCAGGTCTAAAAATTCTTAGCCAAATTCTCATATCATGTCTAAGGAACATGTGTGTGACCTAAAATGTGGTGATCAGAAGGGAAGAAAGGGTGGTTTGAGAGGTATCTGAGTTTCTCCAACACCGCTCCCTGGAAGCATTTACCCTTGCTAAGGATCCTGCCTGTTCAGTTTTCCTGAGTTTTTGTTTTCTTTTTCCCCCTAATTTGGAGATGTATGCCTTAATCATTGGGCTCATACTACAAATCCCATTTGCTTTGGTTTATTGGGCACCCAAAAATCTTATGATTTTAGTTTCACTCCCTGTGTTTTTCTACAGAGGGAAAATGCTGTTGTCAAAAGATGGGATTTTCTATGGCTCTTGACAGTTATGCTTCATATTTTATTGCCACCATCTCTAGCATTGCTCCACAGTTACAAACATTTTGTCTAACATCCACATCCTTGAAAGTGCATGTTATTCACACTTTAAAGGGCGAAAGGAGGTGGTGAAGAAACTTACCCAAGGACATGTCACTTTAAGTGCTACTGACAGAATTTAAATCCAGCTCTTTTGGGCTCATTGGGGAATTATTATTTTTATGACTTTTTTTTAAAGAGTTACCAACATGTATTGTCCTAGAGGCTATTCAATAGCATTTAATTCCTACTTATTAATCTATGTTTTCTAGAAAACTTGGATATTTAAAATGTGCCTTGTTCATTTTGCCTGTGTGTGGAGACGTTATATACCATGAAGTTAGTTTAATCTAATATCCATGCTCTAACTTGTCAATGATATAAGATGTTACTGGGGATAATCTCACTCTTTCTTTAGAAGCAACCATGTTCTAAAAACTCAAAGTTAATAAAAGTGTGACTGGAAGATCAATTTTCTAAATGAAAGAGCTTCATA
The DNA here is from genome assembly GCF_027409185.1 of Cynocephalus volans. Lineage (NCBI taxonomy): Eukaryota > Metazoa > Chordata > Mammalia > Dermoptera > Cynocephalidae > Cynocephalus > Cynocephalus volans. The sequence continues at coordinate 40,675,663 of NC_084474.1, read as the reverse complement.
CAGGCTGAAACCTCAACTTGATAGACTTCTCTGGCATAAATAATGCATTTAATAAAATAAATCAAGTTTCTTTGAAGATTCAGATCTAGAATCAATAGGCTGGAATAATTTAGGTTAAAGAAAATCTCATGTTAACATGAAAATGTTTCCTCTCCTATGTTAGCCAAAAGTACATTTGGTTTTAACTGAAGTAATGTTGTGGCAGACTGGAGAAATAATTATCTGTGCTATAATATTAAGATTTTATTCTCTATTAAAACTTATTCTCTATTAAAATGGTCAGGCTGATTATTTGTGTATTTTTAGGGCAAAGTAAAATGCTTCAGGTATTTGCTTTCTAATATTATTAATAACAATGTAAGTATTCTAAATACTAAAATTGTTATAAATTATCTTCATTTTTATCTATATTTGGATTTCAATATAATTTTGTTTTTAAAATAAATCCTTAAAAAGTCCTCACTTAAGACTAAAGAAAGGAAGAGCTTTTTTTTTTTTTTTGCCTTATGAAAAATTATTTAATAACTTAGAAGTTTTTTTTTTTTCTGTCTTTTTTTTTGGGGGGGGGGGACCAGTAAGGGGATCGCAACCCTTGGCTTGGTGTCGTCCGCACCACACTCAGCCAGTGAGTGCACCGGCCATCCCTATATAGGATCCGAACCCACGGCAGGAGCATCGCACTCTCCCGAGTGAGCCCCGGGGTCAGCCCAGAAGTTGTTTTTAATGCATCCCTAGGTTCTAGACAACGTGATTATATTGCTTAAAATATACTATTTTGTCTAATTTACTGTAAACTGCACCATGACTTTCCATCCCTAACAGAAAGTAAAGTTATTAAATGAACATAAATATTTCAGAGATGTTAATGCTTTTTAGGTACTGGGGTTGATTGATGACGATACTTAAAGTGGGCTAGGAAATTAGAAGCCAGATAAATGAACTGAACGAGAATTTGGGTAGAGATGTGCAGGTAGAGGAGACTCAGTGGAAAATGTTGAGATCAGTAAGTCAGAAAAGCTGGTGGGAGTTGATGTGGGAAAAGCTACAAGGGGCATTAAAGTGGGCACAAATGCTACCATGAACAAGACACTGAGGAAAAGAATAGTGGGCCATGAGGCAGAGCCATATGGAACGTGAATGGAAACAAGTGGAGGGGAAGGTTCTGAGAAAGAGCGGCGTGTAAAAGGAAGGGTTGTTCAAACTAGGAAAAGGAAGAGAGACTGGACCTGAGCTTAGGCAGTTCACTTTGCAAAAGATAAGTTATATCTCAATCCACAGAGATATATGCAGTGCTCCCTTAGGTCTGAGGTGAAGAATGAATAAACTATTCTGACCTCTGCTTTAACTGAATCAACCTGGAGCCTTAAAAAAGAAAGAAAAATAAAAAAGATATCTGAAATTATTAATGGTCTGTGTACAGAGGTTTACACTGGATAAGTAAAACCACAAATGTCTGACGTATCTAAGGCATTCTTAACACGTCTTCTAGTCTGTGAGAAGTCACATGGCTATATATTATATAATATACTAAGTGTCCATATTCTGTTTCATACGTTACCTTCCTGAAGGGTAAATGCACAATGCATGTGGCCTTTACTGGAGAAAAGCCAATTTAAGCTGCTAGTCCTTTTGAAAACTCTGCCCAAATGCAGATCATGGTGTTCAGTGACAGAAAGATTTCTTTTTCTAGAACTATGAATTGAAGGTGGGAGATGCATGGAGAAAGTTTTTCAGTTGATGTACCAGAAACCAATAAGCCTTAAGACAGAATGAAGACAATAGGGAAAAGCTGAAAGTTTGAATTGTAGACACTATGAGCAATCATAAGCTATGATTGAGTAGAATCCACGAGGTAGATAAGATCAGGCGTACAGTGAAGAGAGAATTTGAATTAGGTTGTTGGTAAAGCAAGAACTATAGAAGCAGAGAGAGTGAATTGGGACCCCTAATTCATACCATATGCAAAAATTAAAAGGATAGCATCCAAACAAATACATTTAAAAATTTACTTTAAGGAGATGATGTGCAAAAGCAGTCACTTATTACAATGTAATGCAGAGTCTAATGATGGAGCTCCTACCATAATTTTGGAGCTCACCAGGCTAGTACATTCACCCAGGAAGTATGTGTCAGTGATTCTCAAACAACCTGTAGGCTAAAAACATGTACGTTAGATAAGACAAGTTTGTCTATCAGTGAAAAATATCTTATCCTATGTGCAAATCTGAGAGTGATGAGGGCAGAACTCACAAATTTAATAGTGAAAATATGATATTCAGTTCATTTCATGATTATTAAAACATTTTCTGAAAGTTGTCACTTTTATTCTTTGTCCTCATAAACCCAGTCTTCTCGGTCCAACCATAAATTATTGGATATTTCCTCTGTTCCAGGTACTGTTGTTGGATAATAGGTCTCATTATAATGACCTACTTGATTTTGGTATTCATTAATTAGCTTTGTTCAATAGTTCCCACATTTCATTAAGTACTTCATAAATAGTGTTTGATGTTAATGATGACAACAGATTCAGTTAGATTAAAATTAGTGATTATTTATAGCAAAAACTTCTACAGCAGTTAAAGAAATTTAAACCATACATTTTGGACATCTTAAATAGATCTGTATCAATTTATAAGTCCTTTCTTTCTACAGAGGAAGAAAAAAGAAATGAAACAGAGAGAATGAAATCCTTGGTTATCTTTAAAGCTTTTAAAGTAAAAAAAGGGTTGTGTCCCTATATATATTTCATGATAATATCTACTATTATCTTCTTATGGCTTTTAAATAGAATTACCAGTCTCTGAAATATGGAAACCAAACAAGCTATGGGAATGTTAAATAAAGGACCTGACTTTTTAGAAATTGTGTTTTATGGATCATGTGGACTTTTTAAAAAAAGTTTCCTCTTGTGGTTAGAATGGCCAGGCAAAAACAAACAAACATACCCACAAACAAAAAAACTGGTTAGTTTCTCACAAATGTGGCACATAGAAAACAGTAAAATATGAAAGAGCATTAGTATGAAATCAACATTGAACAACAGAGAAGAAATGAGCTATTGTTAAGATAGAGGTGTCCTAACAATAAATAAAAGCCACAAATATCAATGAGTGTCAATAGATAGCCACCGCCAATTCTAGTTATAGGTTATTCATCGAAAGGTTAACCATAGTCTTGAGGTCATTTCTGACACACTGGACTACGAATTTCATTTGCTTTTCCATGTTCTTTCTTTTTCCCGGTCATCACTACACCAAAGTCTGGTTCAAATGCTGCCCTCTTTAGTTCACAGTGGGGAAGCATTTTATGAGAGATGTTGGGAGACAACTCTCCATGGGTCTCTCATGCTTCTGTATATCTTGTGAGAGAGGCACTGACAACTTTGTTTTAGACTATCTTTTCAAGGATATCTGTATAGCAAACAGCCTGGGATGATAGCTATTTTCTCCCTTTGGAGTGGAATGAAAGCATTACCGCTATCCATTATTAAAAAAAAAATGGGCTCCCTATGCAAGCTCAAGTTTCTCTCCCATACATAATTCAACCTGCTGACGAGCATGCACTGTCTGGGCCCACCTGCATTACCCCACTGCGATTTGGTGGCAAGGAAAACTAATTCAAATATGCCAGTGCTCATGCTCCTTGCTGTATTACGAGTAATAACATCCTTTGTCTCTAATCCGGGAGTCCTGAGTCTTCTGTTAACATCCATGAAACTGCGGTAGCCCCTGACCCAGGAGTCTTTAATCAGCATCTGTAAAACAGAGGCAGGCTAACTTCTTAGCATACAATTTGGGTAAAAACTCAGTCTCTTCACAGTTCTTGAAAGATATCTCATGAAAATGTTATTTTAATACTATAATGAATATTTCTCTTACACATTGCTTAAGGAGGTACTATTACACATTAATTTTACAATACACTGAAATACTTATGGTGTGTGTTCAAGGCTTATAGACTTTCCACAGAAGAGAAGAATTTTAAAAAAATGCAGTTACTAATATTAATTTCTATATAGAAAAAGATCTGTAGAAAGGAATGAAGACATGCACATAAATAACTACAATTAATAACAGAATATAAATACCAGTGAAAGAGTTTATAGGTTATATAAGTAAAAGAAACAAATACAATTCAAGAACCTTAAAATAAAAGGTGACCTAAGAAGTCATATAATCATTACTTCCAGATTTGATTGCAGAAATGCTTTTTATATAATCAACTTTCCCGACATAGTTATACAGTTATTGCTTGGAAATATCCAAGGACACCAGGGGGAATACTTGCCACCTTGCAAAGCAGTCATTTCCATGATTTGATAGCTCTGGTTGTTAACATGCTACTTCTTGAATTGAAAACTGTCTAAAGGTAAATTCTATAGGTTCATCTGCCTATAGCTCTAATCCTCCTTCCACATGAGCATCCTTCAAATGTTGTGCAATATTCCCACTCTCAGCTGTACTCTCACTCAACCACTGGCAGCCATTGCATAGATTTTATATTCATGTGATATTTCCCTTTGCTATTTTTAGGAGGTTGATAAATTAATTATCTGATCTATCTCTAAAGTAATGAATTAGAAAGATTGTGCCTCACAAAATGTACATAACAGAGAAATTAAGCCACCCAAGATTGAATGTTGTTAATGATAATGTATGACCATTGGAGCTAAAGAGCTTTCATATGCCCTGTTCATTTCTGTAAGTAATTAGATCCTCTCATTAGAACAAAATCAATTTATCATGTTCAATGTACAGATAATGTGATGACTGATGTCTTTGCCACCAGCTACATGATATAGAAATACTATATATGACTTTTTAATAATCTTACAAAACAGAGTGTCTGAGTTCATTTTATATTCATATGTTTCTTTTCCTCTTTTGGCTTTCTTATTGTTTTGCTCCTAAGATTTGACACGGAGAGTTAACTTAAGTTGCCATTAGCCCTCTCGTTCTGACATTACTAGATATGATCAGTTGAATACAATTAATACTGTAATTGGGTTTTTAGCTATGAATTAGGATAATAAAATACAATATTAGCTATTTAAAAGTATCTTCCTGATATATAATCTGATGTTTTAAAATATATATTTTTCACAATGAGTTATGTTCATTAATATTTCTTAAGCTATTATATATAAATTATGCACCTGCATATGAAAATACATGCTACTTCTATGATTTTGGTATAATTAACTTCATCTGAAGTTAGTAAATTTGCATTATTTTAATCTATGAAAACAATAATTTGGTAATTCAATGACAAATAGGTTACCTGGAGATTAAATGTGATATTGATGACTGGCTTATTAGACAAGCTGAGTCTAATAAGATAAAATTAGAGAAAAGCTTTATTTTTCTGCAATTCCTATGTTCAAAATGCTCTTTGAGGAATCTCATTCAGATCCCTGGAAGGCATCTCCATTAGGTCTTACAGTTTTATAATCACTGTCAATAATTAGAATAAGTCTTATATTAGGGTAGAGGGGAAGAAATAAAAACAAAACAAAACAAGACTTCTCTTTGTTATTAACTCCAGTCCTCAATAAATTTAAAATTCACATTTACATTCAGCTAAATGCTCTTCCTTTCCCTTTATTTTAGGTTTGATCTGTGACTCTGGAATCCGCAATGGGGAAGGGAGTGTGACTTAGTCCTTAGCTCTCCTTCCATGTCTTTTCCATCTTCTGGCTTTTCCAGGGTCCATGCAGTGGGAGAGGAATTTCAGGTAGACATGCAACAGTACCACGTTCCGGCTCTGCAGCAGCAGTTCTCACTTGGCTAATACCAGAGGACCATCATAACCTCCACTAAGACACATCTCCAAACACTGGATTTTTTGTGGGGCACATTTATGATGTTTTCAGAAATTGCCCTATAAGTTACCTTCCATACGTATGACTGCACAGTTCTCTTAAGTGGGTTATGTACGCCCTAACACATCTCCCATCCCCAGCAACCATACCCAGTATACATCTTACAACTTCTTTCTGCTTTATCAGGTAGCCCTTTTGGGTGAATCATCCTGATGATTGCTCAAACTGCTTGGTCCACCACAGACTCCTGCATTTGACAGATTCTAGAAATGCAGAAATACGTCCCTCTTTCCTTATCCTGACATTTTTCTTTCTACTGTGCACAGCTTGGAAAAACTAAGGCATGGGAATCAGGTACTAGACTTTATGTTCATGAACATTCCTTAGCTTAGAATCCTAGGTTCAAGCTCTTCCAAGAATGTTCTTGCTGAGCTCCCCACAAACGCACATGTCACTGCTACACATTTCTACAGCTCAGCACTTCACCAGCTGAGGACAGTGATGCCACCTGGACCTTCAAGCAGATGCCAAAGTTTTATAAGTGGTTCTCTTGGCTTAGGGGAAGAAACAGCAGTCCTCTTCCATGTGTGGAGGGTGGGTGAGTGGAGAGTAGAGGGTGAGAGTATAAAATACCGTAATACTCTTTGTGAGGCTGACAATCCTGTTTCCACGGCTCTCTGCCACCGCCCTTTCGCATTTCTGGCCTTCTTTTACAGGTGTTGCAGGAGGGTTAAAAACTGCTGAGCATATCTGTTGTCTTGTATTAAGTTATTGTGAATGTGTCTAAGCATTCTTGGGAGGTTATGGACTATTCATAAACTGTCATTTTCAGTTTTGGAGTTTCAGCTATAGTCTGAGACATCTGAAAAGTCCCATTCAACAGACTTTATGTTTTACATGTTTTAAATACATATACAAAAGTACTTCAAAAAGTTCATGGAAAAATAAAATTAAAAGATAATGTGAATCTTTCCATGAACTTGTTTGACGTACCTTCATTAAGTACCTAATATTAAATTTTATCTAATAACTACAGCACATTGTGAATATTCTAGCGCTTTGCCTGGGAAATCCTTAATTTTGACTTTCAGTCAAAAAAGTTTTCAGATCAAATCACTTTGGAAATGCTGCGTACTGCAACTATTCCCTGGGGAATGAAAAGTTCTGAGAAATGTTATTAAAACAACGTAATTATTTAATTTTGTTCAACTCAGATTTTCCCAGAATTTTTTGACATAACATTTTTCTTTTCTTTTCTTTTTTTTTTTTTTTACATAAACTACTATTATATCCCATGGAATAAGTATCTCTGGAACATAATTTGGGAAACATTTAAAAATAACATTTAAAAAAGCTAACATAAAACATTTTGAAACTCAATGAGATCACTCTAAAAGGGAAATTGACTGTAGGTCAAAGACTATTATCAATTCATGAAGAACTGAATGATTCTCTCATATTTATACTCTTGCTATTACATCTCAAAAAAGCTCGTGACTTCAAGAGAATCTAGAAATTAATAGAAATGCTAATGTAATACTTTAATATTTAGCTAAAAAGACCATGTTTTTGTTATTAGAATGAGGGAAGAAAAGGTCCGCTCTCAATGTATGTTGATTCCATAATCTATGTTTTATTAATAGATAAAATGCAACATCAAACAAGAACATATTTACTTTTAGCTAGGTTATATTCATACTTTTTATCTTAAGCATGAGTACTGCTACTTGAAGTCTATGCTGAAGTTACTGAATGTTGTGCTTAATGATATATTCAGTGGCAATCAATATTTTAGGTTTGGACAGCTAAGACATCAATATTGCTCTTTATTCCAGAAAAATTGAACCAAAGTGAGTCATATAATTTTTTTCACAGTGATGCAAGGATCACAAAAATATATTATATAGTAGTTTAGTAATATTGAGTCAAAGCAGAGGAAAAGAACATGCTTATCCAATAAGTTGAGTATTATCAGGTCATGGAAAAATTCAAAAAATTAAGAATAATATGGGATTTCCCTTTAAACCTAAGAACATATAGAAACTGCAATAAATCTTTTTTTGAAGAAAAGAAAACATTGCTCAGTATGATTTTCCAACTCGACTGTACCATATTAGTTGTGAGACTAAGTATTTGAATATTAGTTATTATTCTATGGATAATTTAAAAATAAAAATTATAGGTTTGTTATACATCTATTAATAGATATAATTAGGGAAGAATTTCTATTATATAGATCCAAGTATACGTCTAATTGCTTGGATTTTTAAGGCTTTATTTAGGGAATCATTAAGTAAACACAAAGAGTTTAGGCCTTGGGTATGGCAGACCTGGATTCAAATTTCTGTTTTGTGACTTTGGACAAGTTAATCACAAGGTCCTCTAAGTTCTAGTTTTCTCATGTGAAAATAGAAACCAAATATCTGCTAAGATTCTTTTGAGCTTAAATATGGCTAGTACATGGTAGTGCCCAACCAGCCTAGTACCCTTCTGGAATCAGATAAGTGTCCTGAAAGCCAAATTTTCTAAGGGATTCTTAGATGAACTCTCCACGCCTGACCCCTGTCTCAGCATTCAGCACCCTGGACTGCAAGTTCCTGCTTACTTGTGTGTACTTTGCTTGATGGGCAACTTGAGGACAGGGGCCATTTCTTGTTTGTCTTTTTGGCTCCAACATATAGCAGAGTACTCAGCAGCTTTGGCGTATTTTTTAATGTATGTAACTAAAAGGTATTTCCTCAATTGACTAAAATGCCAATGTGAACAACATTTAAATGTATTTTGCCTATTTTCATTATTATTTTAGAGTGAAACATATTTAAATGAAATGTAAAATGGTCATTGAAGCAGCATGTTCTATCACAATGTGAATATAAATAATAATCCTTTAATATGAATAAATATTATATATGTGTGTATGTGTATATATTTGTATACACACATTAACTGTACTTCCTTTATTAAGGAAAACAAAACTCAGATCTAATTATCTCCTTCCTGCAATAATTAATGCATATTATTGTCACTACTATAAATCGATAATATCCACTAATAATATTGACAATTATATTCACTAATAAACATTTATTGAGCTCATGCAATGACTTTAGAATGTACACAGAACTGAATCACACTTTTCCCGGAGGGTTTTTATTCAAAACTAGACAGGCAGACCAGACACAAACATAGAGAAAGAAGGTTAATGAATTCAGGGAAAGAATGAGTGACATCATGGCATATACATCAATATCTGATGCTTAAGAGGAAAGTGAGAGACTCTCAATTGCTTAATGCAATTTATTACCATTATATGTAAAAAAATACCCATAACAACTACAAGGACTCAGACACACATTCTGGGAGAAGGTTGACCCCAAAGCCTCAAGTCAAGTAAAGACCCTGACTATATTAATCATTGAACAATTAGTAGGGCAGAAACAAGGGCTGCATTACCCTAGATACTGAATAATGTGGCACAGAACAGGATTGCTCTAGGGCAAGCTGTTCATAAAAAGCTTTTAGTGGAAGTGAAAAATCATCTGCCCAGCCATTTCTTTGTAATACTAAGGAGACATGAGGAGCTGAAAAGAAGTTGTGTTTTAGCAGATCTGTTATCTCTGATCATTATTTTCATTTTCTCTTTTTCTCAATTCATGGATTTCAGCTCTTCAGCACTAGCATTAGTCAAGTTTCTGTTGTTTCTGAATTTCTCAGGTGATTATAAAATTATAGTATTTCATGAAAAAAGAAACTTGAAAGAAAATGCACCTAAATATTGATAACTTTTTAAAAGAAGAACAAATAAAAATGATATAGCTATTAAATACTTAAAAATATTTAGAAAAGGTAAGAAATTAGAGAATGTGGTATATTTGTTTCTGTAAGTTCCTCTGTATATGTTCTGCCATATAATCTCATATCATGCAGATTTTTTCCAATTTAAAATATATTCCCTATTATCAAATATGTGTGTGTCCTAAATGTTGCAGTCATAGGTTATATTCAGGCTCTAAACTTTTCTAGATGAATAACTTTGGCTAATAGTGCCACCATTTTTAAGCCGCTGTTTTCTTGACTGTTCAATAACTTACATCACAACGTTGTTGCATGGACTTAATAAAGCAAGATATTTTACCGTCCTAGCTATGCCTAGTATACTACAAGATAAAAAAGTTAGTTTTTTTAGATTAAGTTTTATAATTATGCAGTTATGTTTGCTTTACTCTTTCAGAAATAAAAAGCAGTTTAAAAATTATTATAAGGTCTGAAAGTAGATAGGAAGGGTTTACTGAGCAATTACGTAGCAGTTTATATTTTCTATTATCACAAAATAAACTAAATTTTACTGAAAGACTTTTATAAATCTCAGTAATTCACAAAACTCAGAAAATGGATTTTAAAATTTTCATTATTATTTATTAAATTAATCTGAGTGTATTAGGGAGCATGATTCCTGAAATCTATTGAGCAGACTTGACTGAATTGAAGAGTTTGCAAATGAACTAAAGTTTACGGCACTGCAACATGCTGGATTCTATAATATCTGACATATTTTTCATCAAACAAAGTGGAATAATACTATATACAGGCATATCAGCCTTTATCAATTAATATTATTAGTGATATTCACGAACTCAGCAATTAATTTTGGAAACCTCGAACTCAACAGTCTTAAACCATTCTTAACCTAGCCACCCACAATCCTTATTTCAGTAAGTTCACATGTGAACTGAATAGGAAGAAATACAAAATTACTTCATTTCATTAAAAGAATATTGTTATTTGTCAGAAGATAAAGAATATACTGGGTCAATTTTTTACCAGGAAAATAAAACACAGAGATAAGGTAATCAAAGACCCAAGTCACTATCATGGATCTCTGTTACTAAGGAAACCCAATGTCTCTTAGTGTGCAGATAGATGGAGTCAGGAAATAAGTCAAGAAAGTCATTGATTACTTAGGAATAAAAGAAATTTAAATTAGTGTCTCACAGTATCCCAAACAATATCTAATTTTTAGTTTATAAAAATATTGTATATTTAACATTGGTCATTACAATGAGGCATAAATCTATATCATGTTCTATGAAATGAAAAACATTTGTAGGTAAATGTCCTCATAGATTCTAGACCACACCAACAGTAATGTACTAAACCAGTCTGGAGGGGTTGGTGACTGCCCCAAATCGGTTACTTTGTTAGCAGTTGAGGGGGAATTAGAACCAACCCAGCTCTCCTCTTAGCTCAGTCATGTTTTCTACTTACAGCTATGCTTCATCCAGACTTTTGAATAGTATCATCTGTGAATCATAAATAGGAGGCTAATAAAAACAATGTTCCAGAAAATATTACATATTTGCAGCAATACAAATCAAATGGGTCATGTGAGAAAATGATGGGTGAGTGATCCTTCAGCAAGGGCTAGATAGAGATAACTAACATGCCTGGCACTTTTTTCCTAGTTACATTGTAGAGTGGGGAAAAAGCTGCAGTTAGCACACCAGCCTGATATACCATTTCTGATTTGGTACGATTTTATGGATTTATGCTTTCGTACTGCTCAGAAAATAAAGGTAAAATTTGAACAAAAATCTGAGTTATGTTTGATATAACAGTAATTATCATTACAATCAAGCACTCTTCACTATTTTATTGGTAAAATTAACAAATTTTAAGCTCTAATAATAGTTATTGAAGTATGAATTATGGTTAAACACACATGAACAGCAAATCCATCAGCAAGTTCTTAACCACTTAGAAAGGATTCTAAAACACTAAAATATATAGATGGGAAAATTACAATGAACTTTGTGACAACTGGTTTTTCTTTATGTTTTGCAGTAACGTAAGAAGAGAACTAATAATTTTATTTAATTAATGGTAAATATTTTAATAGATTCCCAGTGCTTATGAATATCAATATGGAAATTCACTTGATTTGTTTAGTCTTTGACTATTTCAAGAACACAAATTACCTTATGTAGTAAAATATATCAAAGTTAAACTGCTCTAAAATTGTCCTCTTTCTATTGATTGGAATAGATAACTACCTCTTCCTCTCGTTGACTAAAAGTGTTTTCTCCATGGAAGAATCCATGAAGAAATCTGTCAGAGTTAAAACTTCTGGAAAAATTTCATAAGATGCATTGCTTACTATGTACTATAATAAGAACTTAATATGGATTATCTAATTTAATACTATTAGCATTCTATCAGAACATACTATGATTACCTCCTTTTTACCAAAAAGAGGCTTAGAGATTTCAAGTAACATAATTAAGGAAAAACATGCGGCAACAGATGGAGATGGAACTTAAAGTTTTATCATTATGATAATAGCTCCCTAAGACACTTATCTAAGCTAACAATTATTGCACACGTCCAGTGTTCCATGCTTCTGCAGTATACTTACCATAATCCTCAAAATTCTATTAATTATGTGTGCAATATTAGGGCATTAATGTTAGATTCTGGTCTTATGAATCTCTGAGTATAGTCAATATCTGGAGTTATAATAGATAAAGACAGGAGAATTCATAACTGTGGATATGGGGAGGTGTGAAGCAAAGTCTTCAGAAAGCAAAATTGTGGGATGGTTTTAAAACATGTCCTCAAATTCTTTGACACCTGAAAGGAGATGTGAAGTCTATGTCTCCTCCCTTTGAATAAACACTGAGCTTTATGACTTGCCTGTAACCAACTGAAAGGAATGGAAATGACTCTGTGTGACTTCTAAGGCCAAGTCCTGTAAGGCAGTGCAACTTCAGCCTTATTTGCTGGAACTCTTGCACTTGGACCCCTGAGTCCCCATGTGGAAAACTAAACCTGAGGCACCATACAGTGAAAAGGCCAGGACACATGGAGTTCTTGTCTTTTCCCAGACTAGGCAACAGATATGTGAGGGGATAAGATTCCAGAAAATTCCAGCTCCCATTGTGCCATTCCCCAGCTTTCTAGTCTCGTGTTCAAGACTCCGGAATTCGTGAAGCAGAGACATGCCACCCCTTCTTTGTCCTTTAAATCCTGATCACAGAGCCCATCAGCATTAAAAAATGGTAGTCTTAACCTGATAAAATCTGGGGGATTTGTTATGCATCAAAAGTAATTGGAACAATGATTTTAATATTATTCATAATGATAAGATATACAACTAATAGGGGAATTAATTCTTTAGCCCAACAAGAGAATATTACTTGAAATAACTTGAAAATATAGTTTATTAGGTAATGTAGACCATAAAAATGTATCAGCCATTAATTAGTATTTCATTTATTGACTTCATGTACATAATGAATGAATGAATGTAATGAAGGTAAATCTGTGCTGTCCAACATTGTAGCCACTAGCTACATGTGGCTATTGATCAAACTGAGATGTGCTATAAGTGTAAAATACACACAAAATTTTGAAAGCTTAGTATAAAAATACATAAATTTATTAGCAATTTTACATTAATTAACCATTGAAACAATATTTTAAATATTACCTAAATAATTTTATATTGAGTACATGATGAAATAATATTTTTAATAGTGGGCTAAATAAAATACATAATAAAGAAAAGTATTACCCGTTTCTTTTATTTTTTATTTTTGATAGTTTGGTTCCTGGAAAATTTAAAATGCAACCATGGCTCAGATCTGTGGTTCACATTGTGTATCTATTGGACAGGAATGGACTGAATCATTATTCTTTCTTGGAAAATTACTAGACACTAATCAAAGAAAATAAAAGAAGGGAATCTATTAATAATTCTCATCTTGCCATAATTTTCTCAAATTCTGAAAAGTGAGAAGACATTTTAGTTTATCCAATAGTTTCTATAACCCAAATAACTAAAATATAACTTTAAATTGCATATTATTCAAAAACAAGGGGAAAAGAAGACTTGGTGTTAAAAACAACACACACACGGTAAAGCTGCTGGTAAGTATTACATTAGATGCTGAATTATATTAAGGTAAGGATAGTCTACTTATTATATTCTGTTCTACTATTTAAAATTCTGATTACTGAGTTCCAATCAAGATGGCAGAATATGGTTCCCAGACTCACTATCTCCCACAAATCAACCAATTTACAACTATAAAAATGTAACATCAGCCAAGCTGGGGCCTCTGGAGCTCAGAGGGAGAGGAGGAGAGACCTATGGAGCTCATGAAGGTGGGAGAAACTACGATGAGAGAAAGAAAAAGTTGCTCTGAGGGTTTCAGGCCACGGCTGCTTTAAGGCTGGAGCTGCTGAGTGCATGGAGCAGGAGCTGGCAGGAGCCATGGCTGTGCCCTTCAGATGGAGTTACTTGGAGGTGGCAGGGGAGAAGAGGGCCTTGGTGGCCTCCAGGTCAGCAAGACCACTAATAGGGTTCCCGTGGACCCATGCAGGAGCGAGGAGCCAGAACAGCTGAAAACAGGGAGCCATTCAGAGGCTGGTGAGTCAGCACAGGGAGCAGTGCAGGGCCGGGCCCATGAGAAGTGTTTGGAGCACAGGCAATGGGGGAGACAGGCCCACTGGGAGAACAGTGGGGCACAGCAAGAACAGCTGATCTGCCCCCCAATTAGCACAGGACCACTCAGAGGAGACTGGTCAGGAATGCAGAATTGCATGGGGTGAAGTTTGATGAAAAAAATCCAGCCTAGATCAGAGTTTCTACACAACACAGATCCACGGGGTCTCTGGAGAGCCGGAAGTACCTATATGATCAACCATTAAACCCTGAGCTGCACAAAAATCCTTCCCTAGGGAAACAGCAGCAAAGCAGCAATTTAGCTCAACCACACAGCTCAGCTCAAGTACTGGTTCCCACAGAAAGTTCCCCCATTTTAGAAGTAAGCAAAGGACAAAAAATTAGTTCCAGCCCAGGCACACCACCAGCGCCTTGTGGCTTTCCTGGGAACTGGAGGCTTGGAGCTGGGGAATGGATCACCCTCCCACAACCAGGCACACTATGCCAGCGCCTTGGGGCCCACCCAGGGACCAGAGGCATGGAGAAGGGGACCAGATACACCCTACAACTGGGCACACAGCAAGCACCAAGGAGAATGCCATAAACATCACCTCCATGTGGGTTGTCCACCACAGCCACCGCAGTAACCATGGCTGCTGTGAAAGTGGCTAGATGCCACAACCACCATGCAGATGGTCCACCAGCCATTGGAGTGCACTGACACAAGGAGAGTCACCAGCAGAGATAAAGAAAAGAAGAGGATCTCTCTCTCCACAAAGCCCATTTCAGAGTGACAGAAGAAGCATCTGCTCTATGATAATATTGGGGGACCTGATCACACCTCTCAGCATTGGACAGATCATCCAGGTAACAAATTAACAGAGTAACCACTATTCTTTCAGAAGGAGCAAAGAATTCTAGGGTGATTAGAGGGGGCAGGGGGAGGGAGAGGGGGATGGGGAGAGATTGGACAAGGGGCATAAAGAATAATCACGATTTGTAACAATATATATGCTAGTAATATTGATTTGATTAACATATCTCAATGTTGAACCCCCAAAATATGTATAATCAATTTTGATTCAATAAATAAAATAAGTTAACAATAATAAAAATTCTGATTATTTTAAGTTCTCTTTATTTTCACACTAAAATATCATAAATCAAAAATTTTCACTTTTTTAATTTTCTCATTAGGTTTATATTTATTTGCCCTGCTCTTTGCTCCTATGTCAATAAAATTTGTTTATATTTTCCTAGATTTTCATACTATTTAAAGTAGTTAAATACAATGATATTTAACATAAATACTGCACGATATCACTCATATGTGGAATCAAAAAAAAAAAAAAAGGTGTTCTCATAGAAGTAGAGAGTAGAATAATGTTTACCAGAGTCTGTGAAGGAGGGAGAAGAGGAAGAGAAGTGGAGGACTAATGGGTACAAAACTATGCCATCTGCCCTAACTGAATCATTGTGCAGTATATGCATGTATTGAAACAACACATTATACCCCACAAATGTGTACAAATAAATGTTAAAATACTTTGAATAATAATTTAAAAAAACCAACCAAATGTCACCATCTTCGGAACTATTTAAAATATTAACATCTCAAATGTAAGGGGATTAAACTTATTATTTTAGTAAAACCGTGGCAGTTTTTATCTTAAACATTGAGATAATTTTGCAAACTCAAATCAAAAAGCATTTTGGACTCTCTACTCCTAATCAAACCCCATGCATGCTTTAACTACAGGTCGACTCCTTTTTTTGCCAGGGAACACAGTCTTATTTTACCACCTGCCATTCGCCTGTTACTCTTAATTCTAGACTTCACTCTACCTGCTACTGAACTGCCACTGGTATCATCTTAAAAGCCTGACATTTAGCCTTTCCTCCTCAGCTTCAGTCAATCAACTATTTGAACTCTGTGAATGTACCTTGCAAAATAGGTGGATAGTGTCAGCCTGACTAAAAACTGTGAGATTGACTGTTTCCTTCCCTCAAGGAAGTGTGTAATTATGCCAAATGCAACTGTTGGCCTGCTTGTCTGATGGCCTTTCTGTCATGTACTGTCCTCAAAAAGACCCGAAAACTGTCAGATAACAGCTGTGTGAAGCAGTCGGTGTCACCTCTGAGAAAACACCTGTCAGCTTCTGTGTAGAGTCAAAAGTTCAGTGAACAAGATGGCAGTAAAGGTGGTGGAATTACAATAAGACAAACAGGTACTGTACACTAGAAAGCAGAATGGCCAGGAGTTCTGCCAATAATCACCAGCCATTACATTCTGGAACAGTGTAAAGGTCTGATTAAGTTTTAGAGTTGCAGTCACAAATTCAAATGTCTTCAGGAGCCAGGCAAGTGTACTATATCTGCAGAGAGACCAGATGACCAGATATTACTATCAGTACTACTGCTATCACAACTGTTGAGAACTTATTATATGCCAGGTATTGTCTCAAGTAATGTGTGTGTGTGTGTCTGTGTGTGTGTGGTGTGTGTGTATAATGTATACATATATATATATATATATAATTTATACATAAATACAAATAAATAAGTAAGTAAATAAATATATATATATATATATATATATATAATTTAACCTTTATAGAAATGCTATAAGGTAGATACTGTGATTCTCCTCAGTTTATAGGTAAGTACACTAAGGCACCGAGTAATGTGCCTAAGGCCACACAGCAAGCAAATGTGGGATTCAAATTCAAGCTATCTACTTCTGGAGGCTGATCTTAACCTCAGACCATACTGCTACAGTGAGTGATGATGCCTGTGTCAACCTGAAGAGCAAATGTATTGCCTTAAGGCATTCAATTTTGGCCACGAAAAACCCAAACACATCTGCCATTCCAAATTCAGCCACTGATGTGTCTACAGTCTTAGGCAGAATAAAAGTTGGCACAATATTTCTAAACTACAACCATGTGTTCTCACACGGGCTGACGTTAAATATAAGTATTTAACTTCAAAATTCAACTTTTATTTATAGCAATAAAAACACATGCTTTATAAAAAGTCCTTCTATACTTACTTTTTTTTAACAATATCTTTTAAAGCTTAAATTCACTGGTTGTTTTGTTTATATTTCTAGGGAACAGAAGAAACTAACATAAAAATTTCACAGTATATACATATATGAAAGTTGTTGACTTTCACAGTCTGAAATACAGAGTTCTAATGAGTGTTTATTTAAAACCAGCAAGTAAGGGATTGAAGAAAAAATATACTGATTGTTCCTTATGATAAGTTATCCATATTTCATGATCAAATATATTGTTCATTATGGTAGATTATTTTACAATCAAATAAAGGACACATTCCTTTTTAAGACTAACTATTGGAACTATTGGATAAACCATTATAAAATATTCTATTTGTTTTGCAATTAAGGAAGGATGTGATGTAATAATCACTTGTTTCATATCTAATATGCCTATTTCTAAAACTGTAGGGCAATGAAAACTGAAACTGCTGTCAATCTCTCGCTGTCTCAGAAACAGTCATCAGATGTAGGCTGCTAAAATCATTTATCTTAATTTTAAAATATGGACTCTTAGATATGCCATTGACAGAGAATTTCCTCCTACTACCCTGATCTGCTTAATAACATGAAGGGAACGTCCAGGTCTGAATCCATCATGGCAGACAGTTCTCATTGATGTACCTGTGCACTAAGAATGAGCTTTTGCTGTGTCAGCAAGATAAGCCCCCAAAGAATGATCCTTTATTGATTGAACTGTCCACCTCCATCCTGTGAGGGAGAACACTTTCTATGCTGCACTAGACAAATATTGACCAGAAGTAATGCCTAAAAATGTAAAGCAAATAGTTTCATGGAAAAATTTATTGTCAGTCTAAACTAAAGCAAAACAATTGTGCCACTTCTGGGATTCCATGAAAAAAAGTAGGTCTTTAAAACTATCTTTAGTTATGTTTTAAAGGATTTTTAAAATGAGATTTCACTATTTCGTATAAAAACATATATACTTCAAATATAATATTTTATGTTTGTCTGTAAATAAGCAATAGACACGAATGTTCATTTCTGACTTACAAACAAGCAACAACCATAAATAAAATTTTAATGATTCAGTAGCACTGAAATAATAGAAAAGACTTACTTTTAATTCCCACTGCAGAATAAAAATGTAATGCCACTTTTACAAAGCACAGTCAATTTTTCCCTTTTGATTCGGAAATGTGAGGTTGAAGACTTCTGTATCATCAAGGGAAGGAAATGAAAGCAAAACCCTAGATTATCATGACACTGGTTGAAAACAGCCAGCACTTTCTGCATTCTAGAAACTGACCTTAAATGTCACATAAACAATATGGTTCAATTATGAGCCAAAAAGAAAAAATGGTGACAATTCTTAATCAAGTTTTAGTCTGATAACATAAGAATGGTGACATACCCAAATATTTAACTTGGTTGATGGTTAGAAATATGCAAGATACAACATTTCTTACTTTTTCTTTCAGCCATGATGGAATTACTAAAATCACCTTGCCCTATTCCTATAAACAACTACAAAACTGGACAATATATATTTGAAACATGTTCAGAGTTTGGACAGGAGGCAACACAAGACTGAGAACACAGAAAGAAAGGAACCATGTGAAGTGAGTCTGCCAATCACCATCCCAGATTTCTGCCAGGATGCTCTTTCCAGATCACGGTGCAGGAAGGGTAGGCAGGGGAGGAGGAATAAGCAGAGGCAATAGGCTTTCTCAGTTGCTGAGGCAGAGATATGTGTTTGGGAAAATTGAGAAAAGAGAACAGTATGGAGAAAAACATCCAGAAATCTGCATAATGGTCTCCCTGAGACTGTTACTGGATATTAAGCCAGGCATATATATATAAACCCTAAAAATCCAACTAGAGAACACCTGCAGAAGCTATAAAAAGAAATTCAAGAATTTCCAGAGTTCACAAAAGACTGGAGACACCCAAGTTCTAATAAGACAGAGTGGAACATGTTCTCTGAACAACCAGGGCTTAAGAAGAATCACATTTTAATAGTAGCGCAAATGTAGACCATCCTGAGAAAGTTTAAAAACACGTCTCATAATAAATAATAAAAATTTTAAAAGACCCACATCTCAAAAGAAACAAGTTAATCTGCAAGTAATCTAGCTGTGCATCTCTATTTACAATAGCCAAAATATGGAACCAACCTAAGTGTTCATCAACAGATGACTGGATAAGGAAAATGTGATATATATACACAATGGAATACTACTCAGCCATAAAAAGAATGAAATTCTGCCATTTGCAGCAACATGGATGAGTCTGGAGAAAATTATGTTAAGTGAAATAAGCCTGGCAAAGAAAGAGAAATACTACATGTTCTCATTCATGACTGGCTGCGAGGGAGGGATGGAGGGAGGAAGGAAAGAAAGAAAAGACCACAACAATACATTGAATTGTCAGAAGGAGAGAACAAACCTAAGGACACTAGAGATGGGTAGGGAGGGAGGGAGGGGATTTGGAAAGTGATAGGTCGGGTAAAGGGAATAAAGAAATATTACAATTTGTAAGAATGAATATGCTAATAATAATAACAATTTTAAAAAAATCACATCTCAAAAGAAACAAGCTAATCTAAAGTAACCTAGCTGCTTATTAGATTAAAGTCTAATGCTTTTTTTTTTTTTGTCTTTTTCGTGACCAGCACTCAGCCAGTGAGTGCACCAGCCATTCCTATATGGGATCCGAACCCGCGGCGGGAGCGTTGCCGCGCTCCCAGCACCGCACTCTCCCGAGTGCGCCACGGGCTGGGCCCAAAGTCTCATGCTTTTTAAAGAAAGTAAACTAAATCCAACATTTCACAATAACATCCAACATAAATTTGTAAAGTTCAGTATCTAACAAAACTTACTAGATATTATAATGAGAAACTAGAAATTATAATGAGTAGAAAAATTAGTAAAGAGAAAGAGACAGAGAAATAACAAAGAAGGTAGAGATATTATAAGTAGGCTCAAGGTTTAAACAAAAACATAAAAATTATAAGGAGAAATGAAAGGTATGTAAAAGAACCAAAATGAGCTTCTATAGAAGAAAAACACCACAATGTCAGAAGTGGAGAATTCGATGGAGGGATTAACAGTTTATCTGAGACTGTCAAAAAAAAGATCAGTGAAGACATAGCAATACCAAATATCTGAACTAAAGCACAGAAAAAATAAATTTAAAAATGACAAGAATTTCAGTAATCTGCTAAAAAATATCAAGATGTTTAAACTACATGAATTGAAGTTCAAGAAGGAGGAGAGAGCAGAAAATATATTTGAAAATATCTGAAATTTCATGAAACAAATAAATTTACAGACTCAAGACCTGTCAAAATCCTAACCTGGATGAACCTGAAGACAGCCATACCACAGCATATTCTAATCAAATTGTTGAAAACCATGAAAAAGAGAAAATCTTGAAAGCAGCCAGAGGAAAAAAGACACATTTGTATGCAGGGTCACAGATTACCACAGTATTTTCCTCAGAAATTATTTAAGTTAGAATTCAATGGAATTCGATTTTGAAAAAGCTGACAGAAAAAACTATCAAGCTAAAATTCTATATACAGCAAAAACTGTCCTTAAAAAATGAGAACAAAATATCCATACAATCAGAAGCTGAGATAATTTGTTGCTTGAAGACTTGCATGGTGTTCTTCAGATGGAAGAACCACAGAAGAAAACTTGGATCTACATAAAGGAATAAAGAACACCAGAAATGGTAAATATGAGGATAAATATAATTTTTTAATTTCTTGAAATGATTAGGGACAGTTTAAAGCAAAAATAATAACACTGTTTTGTGTGTCAATGATATACATAAAGTAGAATATGAAAAATGGTAGGAAAAGAACATTAAAATATTATGGAAATATAATGTTTAGTGTTCTTATATTATACATGAAGTGAAATAACAGGATTTGAAGATGTGCTGTGATAAGATAAAGTTGCAAATTTTAAATTGTAAACCAACCACTAAAAAATGGAAGAAAGAAGTGTAACTAATAATTCAATAGTAGAGATAAAATGTGATTCTAAAAATAATCAATTGAGAAGAAGATAGGAAAAAGGACAAAGAGAAAGTGGACAAATGAGAGCAGATAATAATCTAGTGTTCTATAGAACTATAGGTTGACTAATTAACAACAATTTATTATACACTTTTAATTATCTAGAAGACAGAATTTTCAATGTTCTCAACACAAAGAAACAATAATTGCTTGAGGCAATGGAAAAAATCAGTGGTTGCCAATAATTCAGGGGAAGAAGGAGGGAAAAAGGGATGAATGAATGTAGCACAGGGGATTTTTAGGGCAGTAAAACTATTCTGTATGATACTGTAATGGTGAATACAAAACTATTCTGTTTGATACTGTAATGGTGAATACAAAACTATTCTGTTTGGTACTGTAATGGTGAATACATGACATTATACATTTGTCAAAACCAATAGAACTGTACAGCACAAAGAGAAAACCATAATGTAAAATGGTGTTAATAATATTATATCAATATTGGTTCATAATTGTAACAATGTACCACACTAATGTGAAATGTTGATAATAGCAGAAAATGTGTGTGAAGAGTGTCATGGGGGTCTGGGAACTATGTGTATTTTCTGCTTAATTTCCCTGTAAACCTAAAACTGCTATAAAAACAAAATCTATTACTTAGAAAAAAAAAGATAGTAGATTAAAATGTAACCATATAGATAATTACATTAAATAATCAATTAAAATGCAGAGATCTTAAGACTGAGTCATTTTCCTATATGTCTTCGCAAATTTTTCCACTTATTTTCTTTTGCTCTTTCATTTATTCTAAAGTGTATCAAATCAGAATTCCCTTCAAAATCTATACATAAATCAATTGAAACAGAAGATTCTATTTATTACTGTAAATAGAAGAGGAAAGTAGTGAGAAGTGAAATGAGTTGAAATGATGGAACAGATAGTTTAGTCCTAATTTTGCAAATATCAGTATATTAGACAAGGTTTGCCAAACAAACAGAATCAATAGGGTGTGTTTGTGTGTGTGTGTGTGTATGTTGGTAATTTTAAGGAACTGGATGACACATTTGTGGGAGCTGGCACATCTGAAATTTATAGTGTAGGCCGTCAGGCTGCAAATGCAGGCAAAAGTTGATGTTGCAGTCTTGAGTCTACAATTAGTAGACAGGCTGGCAGAATGGAAGCCCAGGCAGGATATCTAAGTTACAGTCTTGAGGCAGAATTCCTTCTTCTCCAGGAAATCTCAGTGTTCACTCTAAATGCCTTTAGCTGATTGGATGAGGCCCACCAAAATTATCAAAGGTAATATTTATCAGTCAACTGACTGTAGATGTTAGTCACATCTACAACTATATTTGCAGTAACATCTAAACTAGTGTTTGACAGAACAACTGGCTACCATAACTTAGTCAAATTGACACAAAATTTGTCACAACCAGGAAATCTTAGATAACATTAACAAGGTTGATCATGTTCACTTTTATTGCATTTATTTTGGAAATACCCTTCTCCTCTTATTTAACCCCCAAACCATCTCTTTATTTCTCGTTGTGTTTACGAAAATTTCTCTCTCTCAGGCAAATCCATTCAATACTGATTTTTTCCTTAGAAATCTTTATACACTATGCACTTGATGTTAATTTTCCTCCCTGCTTATATCAACCTGATGGACCCTAACTTATTAACAAAGAAGTCTTACAGCCTGTTCCCACAATATGTTAAATAGTTAATTTAATGAAAACATTGGCAGGCAAGCCAGTTCGTGACTTGGTATTCATATTCTGTTTTCAAAAACCCTCATTATCCTCAAAATGAGAATGAACATTTTAGCTGTGTGCCATGTAGACAAATAATATGAGATGGAAGGGGGGTTAAGGAAAATATAGTTTGAAACACCTATATAAACTAAATAAAAAGAAGTTATCCCCATTTTACACAAGAGAGAAAACATTTTTAAATTCTATCTTGTAGTTTTACTGTTATGAGTTTGGAGTGGTCCTATGAAAAAGGTTGTGTATTAAGTTTTGGTACTGGATTGCCTCAGAAGTCTTGTCTTATGCCTCTTGTACTGACATGATTATTAAAGAAAGCCTTATTTCACTCCCCAAAGAGCCCCAGTTTAGAGGATAAATTATATGAGCACTTTAAGTGGGAGGATGTGCTGATATTTGGGTCATAAATACTGGTTTATGACAATGGGTAAATTTTGATTGATCAGAATCATCTAGGGAGCCTGTTAAAAATACAACTCTCTGATACCAAAGTCAGACAAAGACACTACAAGAAAAGAAAACTACAGGTCAATATCCTTTATGAAAATTGATGCAAATATCCTCAACAAAATACTAGCAAACCAAATGCAGCAGTATATTAAAAAACTTACATACCATGATCAAGTGGGATTTATTTGTGGAATATAAGGTTGATTAAACATATAGAAATTGTAATACACCATGTTAACAGAATGAAAAGAAAAAAAAAACACATTGTCATCTCAAGTGATACAGAAAAGTACAAAATTCAATACCTTTCATGAAAACAAAACAAAACAAAATTCAATTTATGCAGAAAAAGACAAAATTCAATATCCTTTCATGAAAAAAACCAAACTAGAAGGTAACTACCTCAACATAATAAAAACCATATATGAAAAACCCATAGTGAATTTCATACTCAGTGGTGGAGGACTGAAAGATTTCTTGTGATCAAGAACAAGGAACAAGTCAAGGATGCCTATTTATCCACTCCTATTTAATATAGTACTGGAAGTCCTAGCCAGAGCAATTAAGCAAGAAAAATAAATAAAAGACAAACAAATTGGAAAGGAATAGGTAAAATTATAAGTTTTCACAGATGATATGATCTTATATGCAGAAAACCCTGTGTTCCACAAAAAAATACTATTATACAGGTAAGACTTATAAATGAATTTAGTAAAGTAGCAGGATGCAAATTCAGCATGCAAAAATCAGTTGCATTTCTATACATTAACAATGAACAATCTGACAAGGAAATTACAAAAACAATTCCATTTACAATAACATCAAAGGAATGAAATACTGTACTTATGATTTAACTTAACCAATGAGGTGAAAGACTTTTATAAGGAAAACTACAGAACACTACTAAAAGAAATTAAAGACATAAATAAATTGAAAAACATCCCATATTCATAAATTGCAAAACTTAATATTGTTAAGATGTCAATACTACCTAAAGCAATCTACAGATTCAATGCAATTCCTATCAAAATCTCTATGACATTTTTAGCAAAAACAGAAAAGCCCATCCTAAAATTCATATAGAATCTAACTGACCCCAAATAGCCAAAACAATCTTGAAAAAGAAGAATAAAGCTAGAGGTTTATTCTTATTTAGAGAATAAAGCACTTCCTTATTTCAAAAGTCACTACAAAGCTACAGTAATCAAAACAGTGTGGTTTTGGCATAAAGACAGACATATAGACCAGTAGAATAGACTACAGAATTCAGAAATAAACCCTTGCATATATGGTCAAATGATTTTAGACATGGGTGCTAAGATCATTCAATGGGGAAAGAACAGTCTTTTCAACAAATGGTTTTTGGAAAACAGAATATCTAAATGCAAAAGAATGAAGCTGAACACTTACCTAATCCTATACATAAAAATTAACCCAAAATAGATCAAAGACCTAAATTTAAGCCCTAAAACTATAAAAATCTTGAAAACATAGAGCAAAAGTTTCACAACATTAAATTTGTCAATGATTTTTTTGCATACGATACAAAAGACATAGGAAACAAAGGAAAAAATAGAAAAATTGAACATTATAAAAATTAAAATTTTTTGCATCAAAAATAGTATCAGCAAAGTAAAAAGATAACTGACAGAATGAGATAAAATATTTGAAAATATTATATTTGATAGGGGATTAATGCTCAGAATATGTAGAGAACTCTTGAAACTCAACAACAAAAAGCTAACCAACTCCATTCAAAAATGGGAAATGACTTAAATAGAAATTTCTACAAAGAAGATATAAAAATGAGCACTAAGCCCATGAGAAGATATGCTTAAATCACTAATCATTCAGGAAGATGCAAATTAAAACCACAATGAAATATCATCTCACCAAGCAAAAAAAAAAAAAAAAGAAAAGAAAAACCAACAACAAAAGACAGCAAGCATTGGCAAGGATGTGGATAAAAAGGAACCTTGCACATTGTTGGTGGGAGTATAAATTGGTACAGCTACTGTGAAAAACAGTATGGTTGTCCCTCAAACAAATAAAAAATGTAACTACCATATGATCCAGCAATCCCATTTCTGGATATATATCCAGAGGAAATTAAATAATTGTGTCAAAGATATATCTGCACTTCCTTGTGCATTTCAGCATTATCCACAATAGCGATGATATGGAAGCAACCTATGTGAACATCAGCAGATGAATGGATAAGCAAAATGTGGTGTATATACATATGTGTGTATACACACACACACACACACACACACACAATGGACTATTATTCAGCCTTAAAAAGGAAGGACATTTTGACATATGCTACAACATAGATGAACCTTGAGAAGATTATGCTAACTGAAATAAGCCAGTCACAAGAAGACAAACACTGTAAGATTCCACTTATATGAGATATAGAGAGTAGTCAAAGTCATAGAGACAGGAAGTAAAATGGTGGTTGCCAGGGGTTGGGGGAAAGTGGGAATGAGGAGTTATTGTTCTGTGGGTTTAGAGTTTCAGTTTTACAAGATGAAAAAAGTTCTGGAGATAAATGGCAGTGATGATTGCAAAACATTATAAATGTACCATTATTAATATCAGTAAATTGCGCACATAAATGGTCAAGATGGTAAAATTTATATTAGGTGTATTTACCACAGTAAATGTATTTGGAAAAATGCAGCCATCTGCAGTAAATCTAGGGCAGTAAGTACTTAGGGTATTTATAAAATTATCAAATTATTTGATACATGCCAAATTTTGAGAACCACTAATCTCTAGATTGCAATAAACTCTCAATTACACACCTATAGCAAATGTCAATTTAAACTTTTTGTGCATGTAGTAACATATTTTACTACTGCTGGCCTTCTGAAGGATTCTCATAGCCCAAGTTTTTCTTACTCCACTTTACAGCCCATAATGACCTTGTACAGCCTTTGAAACTAATCTGTAAATAGGTCTCCCGATCCTACAGAAATCATGAGAAAAAATGAGAGCAAGTTATGATGTTGTCAGTTCTTAGGCTAATATTGTGATTTGAATTACTCTAAGAAGTGATTCTGTTCACATTCAATATAAATAAGGAACGGGAAGAAGTTGCTCTAGGAGATGGGATAGGCAGGTGGAAAAAATTTAAAAGAAACTGTAAATGAGAAAATTATATTCAAAAGTATGAACACAGTCACTTGGAAAACTCTAATGTAATCATAGACTCACGAGTATGTGGGCTGTATAAAATAGTACAACTTTTTAATTTTAAAGAGTTAGGAAAATTGGGGCCTAGTGAGTTTCAATAATTTAAATAACTTACAAGTAATTACTGGTTTTAGAAAAACTACATTTATATTGACTGGCTCTTATTTCAGTTTTCTTTAAATACTACATTACACAGCAAATTTTGGATTATGTACTGTCAAGATTAGTTGTCTGATTCTATTCCTTCATTAACTTGGATAATTGAACCATAAAGGTCTGCAACCATCTGAAAAAATCATGGGTATGATGACTCAGTTACATTATTTCTAAACAAATGTCCAGAGGGTCAATGTGCACTTGTAGTAAATGGAAAAATGGCTAAAGAAAGCAAAAGGGTTACTATTACATAAGCATAATGTGAATTAAACAGAAAAATAAGTGGTTCTGGCATATATAAAAAAGGAAAAAGAAATCCTTAGCTTTGCCATTCCTTTCTAAAAATCTTTAGTTATTCAGTACTTCTATTTCTAACTCACAAATATATCTCACTGTTCTGATTGTTTTTCATATTCCACACTCTCATCCTGCTGGCTTTTTCATAGTGTGAATTTATTTAGGTATTTGTCATTTTTTTGCTCCGGTACAGAATATCATCAGGGTATAGTTTAAACATTCACTTATTCCAGAAGATCTTTCTCTTAAAAAGGCAAAGAGTAAAGGGTATAGCATGAGAAAGCATGAAATGGTCTATGCAATTCAGCTTCATCATTCTTTCTTCTGAAGACATCCAAATGGCCTACAGCCTAATGGCTCCTTTGAAAAAATACATACCATAATACTTCCATTATCAATGGATACTAGTAGCCAAATGACTGAACTTTTGCCTGACCTAATTCAAATGAATTGGTTTTGTGTTCAATGTACTAAGGCACAAGGCAAATTAATCCTTTTCATCTTTAATTAATGAGAGAAGAGATAGAATAAGAAAAAGAAGAAACTAACAATTCCATGCTATCTTATTTTATATACATTATTTCATTTAATCTTAACAATCGTCTGAAGTAGGTGGTATTAACCACATACTACAGGTGAGGAAACTGAGGAAACTCAGAAGGATTATGCAAATTGTTCAAGGTTCACAGTGTAAGTACTCAAATAGCAAACTTAAAATTTGAACCTAAATCAACATGACTCTAAATTCCCCTCGCTGCATCAGGCTGGAAACAAAGTGTTACATTATAGATTAAATGTGTGTGCCCCTCCAAAATCCTTATTTTGAAATCATAACCCTCAATATGATGGTATTCGAAGGTGTGGCCTTAGGAAGGTAATTATTGATAAGGCTGGATCCCTCTTGCATGGAATTCGTGTCCCCATAAAAGAGACCCTAGAGAGCTCTCTCATCCTCTTTGTGCATGTGAGGATACAAAGAGAAGACAGTAGTCTGCAACCTTTAAGAAGACTGTCATAAATTTGTTTAGTATAGTTGCTTCCTTGGCATCCAGTTTTAGACTTAGCATAAGTTGTCTGAAACCCAGTCACACCCTGTCAATATTGGGCTAGTTGAAACTTCTCCTTGTGTGGTTGTTTGTGACAAAGCCCTCTTGTTCATCTCACTGATCCAACACACCCCACAGCTGCTATGATAAAACGTAATGGTTGACACCAGAGCCATTTAAATAAGTTCTCCTCTTTGCACGTTTTCTTTAAAGTAGCCAATCCACAGCCTCTGCAGGAAAGCCTAAGGGATAATGCCCATTGATCTTGATAAAGGCTTAGATCCACAGGTCCTCTTTCTCTCTCCTCCTCTTGTTCCTCACCCTCTGGTTGAGCTCTCTGCCATCTCAGAACTTCCTCTTAGCCTGCTGGTGGCATCCTAAGCTCTCTGGGACCTGTGAGTAACAAATTTCTTCTATTTCATAAATTTTGGTATCACCTACTCATTGTGTCTCACCTGACACACGCACATGAAACTAACTTTTCACCAGACAGGGCTTTCTTGGAGAGCGGCCATCTTGGCTTATGGGTATTCTCAAAAGAGAGACCTCAAAACTAAATTAAAAAGAAACCATAATAACAGAAATCACAACAGGGCCCTCACCAGAACCCAATCATCCTGATCTTGGACTTCTAGCCTCTGTCACTGTGAGATATAAATTTCTGTTGTTCAGAAGTCACCCACTCAATGGTACTTTATTTTAGCAGCCCAACCTGACTAAGATACAAAGGCAGTAGTTAATTTGTCTTTAGAAAGAGTTGTGCTTCAGATATTCTTTGAAATATATAGACAGTTATGATCACTACAGGAATCATGACAAAGAAGTCTGTGACATCTGCTTATGCAAATTACTTTACCTTCTAGAAGTTTCTGGATCTGCCCAGGGTTGATCTCTTATATACCATTTATATTTGATGATATATTATTGCTGTCTATACCCAACCTTCTGGCTAAGTGGGACAGACAACACCCGCCTCATGGTGGGAAGCTCAGGCCACATCATTGTCTGATTTCCAATGGTTAGATATTCAGTCTCTGTCAAGACCCTGTAGCAAATCAGAAGCTGTTTCCTCAAAGGAGAGGAATTATCTTCGGCAGAAAGCATAAATGTGCTCTAAAACCTAAAGGTCTGCTTCCCACAGTCTCTATATAGCAGTCTTATTTGCCATAAACTCTTCAAGTATCATCACTGGATCTGAAAGATTATGAGCTCTTTGTGGTAGGGAAGCTTGTATCACAACCTGAACTTGCTGCAGAGCCTTCTCTTTTTCTGGTCCCCACTCAAAACTAGTAGCCTGATGGGTCATTTTGTAAATGGGTTGAAATTGCACACTCATTTGTGGTATATGTTACCCAGTAAATCCAAAAAGTCCTACCATGCATTGAACCTATTTTTGGATGAGATGCAGCAACTTGTCTTTCACCTTTAGGGTTATTTCAATATGCTTCAGACTAATGAAAACCAAAAACTTCATTGAGATGGTAGGACCCTAAACTTTTGCTTGTCTTACTGAGACATTTAAAGTATGTGCTAATTCCTACTCATCAGATTCAATCAGCATAATATCATAAATGTAGTAGACCACTGGAATGTTTCGTGTAATGTCAAAGCAATCAAAATCTCTTCAGACTATACTGTTGCAGAGGTCAGGTGAATTAATGTAACCTAGAAGCAAGATGGTAAAAGTATACTATTGACTCAGCCAGGTAAAAGCAGAGAAAAAGGTGTTGGCCATGTTAGTAGCTGTGTACTAAGTGCCAGGAATTGTGCTGATTTGTTTCAGTAAAGATACTATATCTGAGACAGCACATGTGAGTGGAGCCATCATCTAACTAAGTTTACAATAATCCACAGTCATTCTCTAAGATCTACCTGACATCTGCACCCGCAAAACTGGTGAGTAAATGGGGCTGTGATAAATATTACCACCCTGTTTCTTTCAAGTCATTATGGTAGCATTAATCTCTGCAAACTCCCCAGGAATGTGGCATTGTTTCTAGTTTACTCTCTTGAAAGGAAATGGAAGTTCCAGGAAATTCCACTTAGCCATTTGTATCATAATGGCTCTCGCTCCGTGGGTCAAGAGGTAATATGGGCATTTGTTCAGTTGCCAAGTATGTCTATTCTGATTCTACATTTGGGAGCCTGGAAAACAACAATGACATGGGTCAGTGGACAAACTAGGCCTATTGTAAGTCATACCTGAGCCAATACTCCATCTATCATGAGAAGACAGTAAACCCTCAGTTTGAAGAATTGGCCACAGTGGTGATTTGGGGCCTCAGTAGATAGAATCAATTCATAGTCAGTTCTAGGGATTTTTGAAGTGTCTGGGTATATCCATTTCCCTAATTCACAGTTTCTTTAGGGGAAGGAATGGGAGGAGATTTATGGCGTGTACTTTTGCCAGTGGTGCAGAGTGCTCAAGGGGACTTGGCCTCCCCTTAAATCATGGTACCCTGGATCTGTGAATTGACGTGATCAGGAAAATGAGTGAGAAGCCATGGCTCACCATTGTGGAGACTCAAGTCAGCTTTATGGCTACCAGACCTAAAGCTTTTCCAGTTACATAAAATTAAGTGATATTCTAATGGTCTAACCATCTATTTTGTTTCTAGGAACACCATGATCAATCAGCCACATCCAAAGATCTCCATGAACAAGGCATTCCGGTTTCCTGTATGTCCCTGTTGCTCTTTAGAGTAGACATTCCCATCTTGTCTTCAGCAATTAAGAACTACCACTGTCTTCTGCTTCTCTGGGATCCTATAATCCCCATTAAATCAGGGAACCCATCTCAACTGGTAGTGTGGTAAGCTAAATAATCACCACCATCACCTCCACAAAGATGTTCATATTTTCATATGAGGAACCTGCGAATGTTATATTATATGATAAAATGGACTTTGCAGATGTGGTTAAATTAAGGATATTGAGACGCTAAGATTGTACTGGGTTACCTGGGTGGATCCATTGCAATCACAGAGTTCTTATAAGAGGGAGGCTGGAGGTCAGTGGGAGAAAATGATACACTAGCTTTGAAGATGGGGAAAAAGGCCAAGCAAGCATTGTCTCCAGAAACTGAAATAGATAAGGAACAGATCTTCTGGTGGAGCCTCCAGAAGGAAACAACCCTGTCAACACCTTGGTTTTAGCCTTGTAAAACTTTTTTCAATTTCTGACCTCTGGAAATGTAGAATAGATTTTTGTTGTTTTAAATCGCTAACTTCCCCATAATTTGTTGTAGATTGTCACCCAGTGGAACAGAGGTTCTAAACAAGGATTAATTTGCTCCCCTAGGGCACATTTGGCAATATCTGGAAACATTTTTGACTGTGATGACTCAGGGGAGTATAATACTGGCATTTATAAAGTACAGGCCTAAAACACTGTCAAAATTTCTGCAATGCACAGGACAATCTCCCACTATAAAGAATTATCCTGTCCAAAATGTCAATAGTGCCTGCACTACAAAATTCTGCCCTCCAATCATACCTGGCCATCAAAAAAAAAAGAGTAATCATAGAGATTTTCAGGAATGCAGCTTTTCCCCCTTACTGATATACTTCTCAATGCTTTACTGAGGGCAATGTCTTCTGGGCCTTCTCCTATACCTTGGTTGCACATGGTAAATCTGGTCTAACATTTCTAACTCTCTGATTCTTTGAATTCTCTTACCCCCATTATTCTAGGGAAGTTTGGGCAGGCCAATCTTGTTAGCTGTAGGCTACTGCCATACATTCCAATTTCAGTAAACAAACCAAGTTACCTGTCAGAGCCATCTCCTGCTGCAGAAGCTAACACACTAAAAATAGAATCTCCATCAGGTACACCCAGACAATAAATTCAGTCAGAGTTGGGCTTTTATTCCACTCTCCTCAGTCTAAACACCCTTAGAATATACTCCCACTCATTCCTCAGATTTCTGTCAATGTATATTTGCAAAGACTTTCTATGCATTTGGTGTGTAAGCTAGTTTTCCTGAGTGATAATGTATCTGTCCTACTCAGAACATGCCGAGATTTGATCCCAGTTATGGGTTCGGTAGCAAGAGGAGGTAGTAGTTTTTTATAACTGACATTTTCTTTCAAGATGTTCACCCCAGATGAGGTTGTCACAGGGTGTTTAAGCAGAAGGAAGCTAGTCTTCTCAGATACTAGAGAGCATCCTGCTTCCAAAGATATGTCTCAAAATAATTTAGGGGTTCAAAGTGATTTAGGGGCTCAAAATTGTGTCCAACAATATATATTCCTAGCCCAAGATTCAGTGTCCCATTCCTTATCAATTAATACCATAACTTTCATATGAGAAACTTGTCCTGACTGTGAACTCAACTGGCATCATAATACAGTGACACAAAATTGCATTTTGTGTTTGATTTTCAGCATTATCAACCCTGCAGCTATGAGAAACAAGAGCTTCATATGAAGATATTATAGAACCTCTATGATTCTCAGATAGTGATTTGAACTGAAAGTTAGCGGGCTTGAGTTTGTCATTTTCTTTTTTTTCATCCCTCAAGTGCACTCCCACTCTACAGTCCTTCTCGCCATGCTTGATGTCATACTGGGCATGTGCAGCAGCTACATAGGCTCCTAAAGCAAGTGCTTCAGTTGACTGTCATTACAATCAACTTCAGGCATTCATTCATGCATTAATTCCTTTAAACTTTATTGAAATTTATTATTACTACTTTTTTTCTTAGTGGTTGTTGAAGATTATAAAAACTACTAATCTGAGTGTTTGATGTTGTTTTCAAGAAAAACTCTAGAACAGACTATTATTAAACTGATTTTTTCCAGTCCTTAGTAATCCCTTATAATGCACCCTTTCAAAATTTCTAAAACTTTTTTATATACAGTACCATCTTATTTAATCATAAGAATCCTCTTTAGAAACCAGCTTGAGGTTTAGTAAGTCTATATGATACTAAAATAAATATTTCCTGTTTTTAAGCTAGAAATGGTCCATAAGTTAAATGTTACAGAAATTGAAAAATCTTTATTTTGCCAAGATATTTCATAAATTTTACTATGCCAGACTAATAGGCCACATTAGAGAGACATGGTTATAAAACATATAGTTTGGTGGATTTGTAAGTGGTTGAACTTCTGCACTCAAGTTGTATTAGCTGATTAACTTATTTTATCACCATCTACGTAAGTAATTTATATAGTCTTGGAGAGAGATTCTTTTTGATATAATTTCATAATTTTCTATTCATTAGTCACCAGAAGGTAGATGGCTCAAGTCTGGGAGAGACTGCTTATATATTAGAAAATAGAATTAAAAATTTAGAACAATTTTGTGAAAGGAAATTATGAAATAAAACTAAAAACATGAACGTCTGCTTCAATAAATATAAATCCTTGATTTTACATTCAGATAAATAAATTGCATGAACAGAGCATAAAAGGGCACTTGCCTAAATAGTATTTTATATGAACACAAGATTTTAATGTTTTCGATTCAACAATTATTACAATACAAAATAAAGGCATTGCAAAATAAGGCAGTTAAACTTGGATAACACTAATATAAATATGACAAAGTGTAGTTTGAGAGAATTGGGCCCTAGAGACAACTTTTTTTCTGGAGTTCAGACAATAATTTAAAAAGTCTTTACGTATGTAAAATCCCTACAGTTTACATAAGTTACAAACAATTTGGTGAGAAACCAAGCAAAAGCAAGGAGGAAGATGATAAAAGGTCTAGAACCCATGCATAGGAATAATTTTGAAAAGGTGGCAGAGAGAAAAAATAAAGACTCACAGGACAATGCTGGTGGTCTTCAAATATCTGAATGGCTATCATCTGGGTTGAGTACTAGGTTTCTCTAAAGATTCAGATGGTGAGCTTGGAAAAATGTGTTAACACTACAAAAATGCAGATTTAAATTTAGTTCATGATGTATTTCCCAATAATAATAGTCATCCTTGAAAGTGTTCAAGAGAAGCCAGATTATCATTTGTGACAGAAACTATAGAGCGGTGATTCAATACTGGATATGAGATTGGGCTAGGGATACCAATTATCCTCCTGCTTTCTAAGATTTACTATTTTGAGTACATAAGAGCACTTACTATCTATAGGAGGAAATTTGTATCAAATTTGTAGAGAAAGGCAGAACTATTTATATTTTTGTATCACTTTTGCTATCAATTATAATGTTGTTGACACTGAAATTTATAGAATAAACATAGAGGAATTAAGTCCAAGAGAGGTAAAATGATAGTAAAATAATATCCAGTCACGTGAAAATAGTTTATGAGAAGACATTGTTTCTCTCTGTATTGTATATATGTGTCCTCAATTTCTCCAGCTAAATTCTCCAATACATTTTTTCATCATTGGAAAAATTTTAAGTAAATGTAAAAATCTAGAAACTTCTGAATTCATATTCAAATCTTTTTATATTGTTAAAATGATGTCTCTCAAATGTAAAAATGAAAAAAAAGAAAGCAATTAAACATAACATTTTTCAAAATCCATATAAAGTATATGTTCCAAATATACACAGAATCATGTAACTAAAATAAGCAAGAGAATCATATTATCATAAGTCTTAAAAGAGAAATAATAAGGAGACATCTCTTTAAAACATTATTTTTAATTGCAGTTTAAGGAAAAGAAGGTTTATTTCTAGTGAAGCAATTTCTTGCACATAAAAACAACAGAGAAAAGATCTAAGTTCACTGCGCCATATCGACTGCTGGGAATTAAAAAAAAAAAAAAGTGACCCAATTTAATCAGTCAGCTTTGCTTACATTAAAGGCTCTAAATCTGCCCCAAACTACTGGTGTTTCTAAGATAAAGCACACAATTTTCCTTTAGGTTCCCTCAGAACCTGAAGTTACATTTCTGAACAAAATTATTCCAAAAAAGTCAGATTAAATACAGAAAGAGGACTGTACATTTATCTGTGTGCTAAAGAACTATTTAGAAGATATAAAATTAAAGAACACATAATTATATTAGTCACATATAACAATTTTCCATTTCTAATATCAGCTCCCATGAGATATATCTGTATTTTAAGGGACTAGATTTTGTTCATAATTGTGTTGGGTTGCTGGGGAAAATTGCTGCAATAATTATTGTGACTGTGGAGTAAAGAAATGATTTCTGTTTTTTAACAACAGAGCCCTATACCTATTCCCAGACCCTTCCATGTGATTGTGTTATTTGTGGTAAATTCTGTGGATAAATGGGTAGATAAATCTGCCATTTTTTCCTCCAATAAACGTATCTCTGCTTATTCCTCTTTTTGAAGATATGCGTTTCCTGGAGTACACTAGACCCAGGATATAAGTCCTAACCCAACCTAACACAGTTCTACCAAGGAAATTTTCTTATCCTGCTGGCCACTGGTCTTGGAGACACTGACCAAGCAGGTAAGGTACCAAAGAGACTTTGGAAGTGAGGACACAGGTTCACTCAGATTGCCCACAACGGTTGACAGTTAAAGCATTGTTCCATTTTACAGATAAGAAAATTGAGGCGCAGTAAGGAAATTGTGATCATATACAGTTACATCACAAGGGCATTCATACTCTTTATTTCCTGAGAAACTTTATATGAGTTAAATACAGCTTCTTGATTAGTGAAGTTAAATTCTAGAAGATTTACATCTAGAAGACTACCAATCACGTAGAATAACAGGTTACCATTTGAAAAGAAAACCTGAAGAAATCCACTAAAAGTCTGTAATCATTCATAGGTATTTGATGTATTTGTTCAGATATGTAGTCAAAGATTCCAATTATACATATGAGCTATTATCTCTGCAGATATGATATCAATACCTTCACTTGGAAAAAAGTCTATTTTAAAAAAAGTTTTTCACATTAATGATAACTAATAAAAATACTTGATCTTATTCTGGAATCCAAACAATGAGAAATCTCAAATTACCAAACATTGCTGGAACAATGTAAAAAATACAATTAGCATACATAATGATGAGTCCATAATTCTCTAATCCTAAAACTAAGTGATTATTGAATTATTAAATATTAAATGGCACTAACAGCAACACTGACTTTAAAAATTTTCCTCCGTTGTCAACTTAGGAGAATTTAAGTAATTCTAACACAATATTCTGACTGTTAGCATTAAATCTTTCTACAAGCTAGCCCAGCCTACTCAGGACAAATGAACTCTGCCTCGTAGGCTCTATCAGAGGCACACCTAATGACATATAACTATCTTATATCCTGTTCCTTCTTCCATTCTATGAGATGTTCACCTCCCACCTCTACTATCTAATCAAACACTTATTTCTCTATTTTATGGAAATAAAATACCAACTACAGCCATGGGGCCACCTACTAAGTAACTCTACTTCCCCCCTTCCAGTTT
This sequence comes from Cynocephalus volans, assembly GCF_027409185.1. Lineage (NCBI taxonomy): Eukaryota > Metazoa > Chordata > Mammalia > Dermoptera > Cynocephalidae > Cynocephalus > Cynocephalus volans. The sequence continues at coordinate 40,639,064 of NC_084474.1, read as the reverse complement.
GATGGGACTTAAAATACTCTTTTATCTACACTGTTCCCCTTCCCCACCTCATCCTCCCAGGGTGTAACATTTTCACTCTAGTGACTCTGTCCTCCTCCAACTCCCTGGCTTTACTGAAACTGTTTAAAATTCTTAATTCCAAACTATTACTGGGTTTTCTTTAAGTTCATTTATTCTATTACAAAAATCTTTATTTACCAATTTTATTGAGAATTCTCAGTCATTCTAACATTATCCATTTAGATTCACACACAAACACACACACACATGCACGCACGCACGCAGATGGACCGTGCAAGTTTCATTGATTCCTACTGTCTGTTCTTCCTTCAATAATGATTGTTCAATCAAAACCAAAGTAATTTGAAGAGTATTGTTAGCAAATAGGATGCACAGTGGATGTAGTTTCTGGGTTTGGTATGGCCTGAAAGTCCCCTCAAAATTTGTATGCTGAAATCCTAACCCACAAGGTGATACTTTTAGGAGGTGGGGGCTTTGAGAGGATTAAATCATGAGGACAGAGCCCTCATGAGTGGGATTAATGCACTTATAAGAAAGGCCAGAGAGAAACCCTGAGCCCCTCCCCACCTTGTGAGAACACAGTGGAAAGGTGCTGTCTATGAAAAGAAAGGAGGCCCTCACTAAACACCAAATCTGCCAGTGCCTCGACCTTGTACCTCCCAGTCTCCAGAACTGTGAGAAATAATTTCTATTGTTTATAAGCCACCCAGTTTATAGTATTTTGTTATAGCAAACTGAATGAACTAAAACAGAGTTCATGCATTCTTTTAAGTTTTTTTTTTTTTCCTGAAAGATGAATGGTATTTTGGCTGGATATATACTTCTTGGGTCCTAAACATTTTCCTTCAATAGAAGTCTGTAGATGTTATTCTATTGTCTTCCAGTTTCCAGTATTGCAGACGAGAAGTCTGATGCCAGACTACTTTTTATAAGTTATTTTTAATTTTTTTATGAAAACTTGTAATGTTTCATTAGGCTTGGAGTTTGAGAATTTTACCTAGATATGTGGAAGTAATTACTTTTGTACTCAAGCTTTCCTGGAACCCTTTCAATATACAGTCTCAGGGAAAATTTTCTCTTTACTGTCTTTACTTATTGTCTTTCCTCCATCTTTAACTTTTGCTTTCTACCTCTTATAAAGTACTGCCTTGGGAATGCTATGTTGCTTATCCTTTCCTTCATGATTTTTATTCACTTTTTTATATTTTTACTCAGCATTTAAAAATATTTCTTATTCTAGATCTTCTAGAATAATGATTCTTAGCAGAAACCATCATGTTTTTTAAAAATTCATCCACTGAGTTTTTAAATTCAAATCTGTTTTTGTCATTTCAGTATAAATTTGTATGCCATACTTTCCCTTAATTGTTCTTGTTATTTTTTTCATTTGTTTGGTAAAAGTGATAGTCTACCTCCCTGACTTATTCTTTTGCCATAGCAGATGCCTGTGGTGATTAGTTTTCTTGTTCTTACTCTGTATAATTTCTCAGTGCTCTTAAGGTTATTTTTTTGTTTTTGTTTCTTCTGTTTTTGTTTTTTTCTCATGAGTCTATTTTTTTAATGAGACTCAGGCCAAGATGCTATAGAGTCTATGTAGAAATGACCTGCAGTCTCTGTTCTTGCAGGCTTGTGATATATCAGCTGGCATGCCACCAGTCCACAGGTTTCCATGCTGCCAAGGCCAGTACTATCACATCCTCAGGGCCAGAAAGGATCCAGGTCCCATGTGCATCTCATCTGTTACAAAGGAGTCAACACGTATTCCTAGGGCTGCCCATATAACAGTGACTGCCATTTCTTTCCAGAATCCACACTTTTGTTCAGGAACTCAGACTCTTATTCCAAGGACTCTATGACATAAAGCCACAGGCTCCTCTATTGCACATATGCTAATTTAGTCCTGTGCCCAAAGCTTCTCTGCATGGTATTCCCAGTTTCTGATCACCTTGATAGATTAGTACGATATTCCTTAACTTTAATGAGAACAAGAATTGCCTGGAGATCTTGTTAAAATGCAGATTCTGATTTAGCAGGTCTCCAGCTGAGCTCGAGTATCTTCCCGGTGTGATAGATATGTCTGGTTTGCAGACCACACTCTGTTCAGCAAAGGAGTAGTTAATGCAGTTAGTAGTGATCTGTATTGCGGAAAGTGGCAAGGAGGTATATTCTTGTCTCCATCTTCCACAACTTCCTTCTCCAGCTTTTTAAGTTGTCTGCTTGTGCTAATACTCAGTGCAGGGCAGAGTCCCCTGGGTCACAAGTCCAGCTCTTTGTTGAATAGTGCTCACTGCTAAAGCTGGATTCCTGTCTCTTACATTTTTAAGAACCTTTTCCCGTGAATTTTCTGTCACCATCTTTTGCCCACTTTCTGGAACCCTAATTACAACTGGTTGGAATTCATTTATTTTCCATAACTTTTTGATCTTGTTCTTGACTTCTCTGGCTCCATTTTCCTCTCCAGTTCTAGGTCCTGACCTTTCCCAGTCTGCACAGTATGTCCTTATTAATTGGGTGACATCTTAATGCAAAATAATAAGTAGACTTAGTACACTTATGCTGCTGTAACATGTCAAGTGAGACAATTGATATGGATGCTTCAAATATTTACTTACCCATTTATTGAAATAATAGGTGATATTAAACTAAATATATAATAAGCTGATAAAGCAATCAATGTTATACTATAAATATTATGTCGTATAAATATTTACCAAACCTTGAAGGCATCTGTATGTTCTAGAACAAATGGTTGTTTGATTCATTCAATTAGCAAACATACACTGAAAATCATTTATGTACCAAGAACTTTGTGAAGAGATTTTGATTTAACAGTGAGGAAGACACGTATTGTTGGCAATCCATAATAGTCAATATCGATAGGAGAGATTTAGAAGTTTATTTTACTAGATCAAGGAACTATATTAGATTATATACTATACATATAAATTGAATTTGGTTAGGGTAGGTAAAGAAATAATCTCATAATTATGCTTGACTTGAAATGATTTGTACATTATATTAATGTAAATTTATTAGTAGAAAATTGGTGAGCTTAGGAGAATATGTGTTGATCCGAACCATATATGTAGACATTGATGAGTTAGATTTGCTTATAAAGTGTTGATATCATTAAAAGTAGAGTGCATCAATGAGAAGGCTGAAGTTTACTACAGTGAGGCAGAAAAGGCTTCAACCTTGCTGGCCAGCTATTTTACTCTACTTATGAAAATGACATTAAATTGAGTAGGACCATATGCAAATAAAGAAAATATTAGTCAGGGATGAGGATACATGATAACTTGCACAAAACTGGCAAGTAGTGTGGTCAGGATTTGAACCCAAGAGAGTCTAGCTATTGAGTTTGCATTTTTAATCACTAATAAAAGCACAGTAGATGGGCAAATATTTGAAAGTTAAATTGTGCTATATAGCTTCTGAAGGTTGGCATGGCTTGGTCAACTATGAAATGGCAGTAGGGAAAAAAAAAACATTTTACTTACTACAATCAGAGAATGACTGTTGTGGGAAAATCTAAAAGGCCTGGTTGAAAATAATACATAGATACAGGCTTCAGTGATACTTCAAAGTACCTGGAAAATTTTCTAATGACCTTAAACAAAGTAGCTCCTTTAGCTATTAATTTTGCAAAGACAAACACTAAATAAAGTACAATTTGTATGTTTGCTAATGCTTTTTTATTTTCTCAACCAGAGCCATTACCTAGACATTATTCTTTAGGTATAATATATACACAGTAAATAATTCTAATTAGTCTAGCATTATTACAAATTAGATTGACTGATCCTTCACTAACTTTAGTATTTTTGATTAAAGGTTTTCATGTCTTTTTCATATCATTGTCATTTAAAAATTTTTATTGTATATACTTAAGGTTTACAATATGGTGTTTTGATATACATATATGATTATTATAGTTAAGCAAATTAACATGCCCTCACCTCATATAGTTACCTTTTTTTGTGGCAAGAGCACCTAAAATCTACTCTCTTAGCAAATTTACATTATACAATATTACTCACTATAGTCTTCATGCTGCACATTAGATCTTTAAACTTATTCATCTTATGTAACTGCAAATTTGTACCTTTTCACCTACATTTCCCCATTTCACCTCCAACCCTGCCCACCCTGGTAACCACCATTCTACTCTCTGTTTCTATAGGTTATACATATTAGAAAGAATATACAGTATTTTTTTTTCTGTGTCTGGCTTATTTCACTAAGAAGATTGCCATCCATAGAAGAAAAATTTAAGAGGCAGCATATGTAATCCTAAATACCACTATTGTCAGGTCCTGGGGTTAAAAAGGATTAGATTTCCAGAGGTTAGCATTAATTTCACAATAACTGACCTATTGTAAGCATTTAATAAAGACTATTGAAAGAAGAAAGGAAAGATCTTCTAAAAAATGCAATAAAACTAGGATTTCAGAGGTCCCCTATTGCATTCAACCCAAAAGATGATTCCTTTGCTGCACTGGCACAAAATCTAGTGCAAGGAGAAAACATTCATTTAATAATTAGACCAGAAAGAGAGAACAGGTACTGACCAAGCCAAGAGCATTGAAGCTAAAGGTTCTCAGACTGACTTGAAACACTCTTAGAAAGTTTTCCCCAAATAGATAATCAGAGTGATGGGCTGCCTCTCTTTGGTGGTCAGCCCAAGTATCTGTGCCTACCTTATCCTCTCTTCTTGACTAGAAATTTGGCCTCCAATCAGTTGCCACCCTAATCTGTATTAACCTGAACCAAAATCTATTTTTAATGCAGAATAAGTGGTGAGTCTCTCAGGAGAAAATAATTTCTCAGCAAGAAGAATCGCTAGGTTTTAGCATTGCTAGAAATAGTAAGTGCAATTAAGACATTGAAATAGCAGTGTATGGTCATGTTGGATTCTTAATAAAAATATCATTATAACCCAGGCTATAGTGTCTCTACTGCTGTTACGCTGTTCCTTCAGAAGCTACCTATAGAATTATTGGGTACCTATAGAATGCATGGCACTAGTAGTTTCCATCTTTTGTTGCTAATATTAAACTACTACTTAGTTATTTAGCATCCATTTCACCTTCCTTTGATAATTTTCTCTTTTGAAGAATTGCCTCTTCTCCAATTGTTTATAACCTAGTGAAAGTTTTATTAAGGTCTATTATCCTTCCCTAGCCAAGAGGTAGATTGGTAACCCAAGCTGGATATTTGGCACTTTCTCCTTATAATCAGAATCATGGCATAATGGAAACTGAAAATATACCTCTGTGAGTCGAGAAAGTAGTCACATTTTTCAGACCTTAGAGTCACTTTGGATTTATCAGTTTCCATGTCTGGTTCTCCAGTCTTCTCATAGAAGTTGTAAGTTCTCATATAGTCTTGCAATAAATTCTGCTTTTCTTAGTTTAGCCAGAGTCAGCATCTGTTTCAGGCAACTTAAAAAACCTTAATTCATTGCCTATACCTGAACGTAGGAACTCAGAGTTTTCTCTTACTATGGCTCTATAGATTCCTTGCCTCAATTTCTCCTAACAGCCTCTTTTTTCCTTCTATCTCTTGCCCCTTTCTCATTGGCCTGTGATAGTGCCCTACTTGGACTTGATTTTATCTCTTTTAAATACTTGACTACAGCTTGGTCATATTCTGATATGTCAAACTTTTCCCCACCTGAGCCTCCTAAATACTGAAATAAGTTATCACTGTTATTAACTGTATTTTTATTGTTACCAAACAGATATTTTTCTTATTACCTTTTATTTAGTAATCCTATATTAGTTTTTCACATTCTATTATACCATTTCCAATGTTCCCATTATTAACCAAAACAGTCCAATTTAACAAGCTAAAGTCACAATTATTTACATGTAAAATGAATCAGCATGAAATGCAAATTTAATTCCACCAAAATCAAGAGTTTTCCAAACTACTGAGTGGGTTACATCAAAGGCTATGTTAATGACTTCAAAAAATTAAATAAATAAAAAGGACAAAGGAGTCTTATTTCTGCTTTTGGGGTTTATTTATAGATATATTTTGTGGTTATATAGGAGGTTAAGTGAAACTCCTATTTGCTTCTAAGAAAATTCTACTCTTACTTCCCTAAATACAATTATTTTTGTCTTTGCACTTATTGTGCATTTTTATAATTTTGAAATAATGCTTATAAACCACTGCAAAAAACACTTCATTAATCATACTACTAACATGAAGTGAAAAAAAATAATTATTTTATCATCTTTTTCCAAATAAATAGAAATTATCATTCAGTAATTCTAACAAAAAGGTTATATGAAGAACTACACACATGAATAGAAAGTGCTATTTTTGGTGTCTGTTAAAGAATATTTAATTATTTTTCAGAAAAAAAAGATGATAATAACTTCATAAAAATGTGATTAATGCTTAATGAGATTTTGCATTATTTATAGCTTCATGTTATTGTTGATTGGTATTGTGTTCCTTCACAGACACAGGTCAGTGCAGAGGGTAAAGGCTAGTGACCTTCTCCAGAAGGAAGAGAATGATGTGTTTCAGATACCCTGAACTCAAAGCATGGTGCCAAGGACAAAATCAAAATGTGCTAAAAGCAATTATAGAGGACAATCCTCACAGAAATTCACAGCACATGTTGAAAACCTACATCCGTACTGCTTAATTATCTCTGCAGAAGAACTTTCATCTCCAGTGACCAGAAATTTTAAATTCAAATTTTAGTATATATAGGTCAACATAAACCCAGGGGGGGTAAAAAAAAAAAAAAAAAAAAAAAAACGAAAACGAAAAAACTTGGTAATTGCAAAACTGGGAAAAAAATTAAACCTACAGAAGTAATTTTAGCTAAGAGAAATAGTACAGAAGTAAGTTCAACTGACAGAAATAGCAACTATTATTCCACAACAAATTTTAGAAATGATTCTTAAATGTAATACAAAAAATTCTCTAATTTTCTATAATTAAAAGAAACTCTATAAGTGTAACATCAAAGCTGGTTCACAAATACTGACTTCTCACCTTTTAAATGTCAGTTTTGCAGAGAATGTAGAGAATGTATATATACTAAAAAAACTGAAAGAAACATGCAAAATATAGTAAATAAATAAATACCTCATTTGGATACTGTTGTGAGATCCAGTTTGTTTACATTTTTGTACATCTAATACTAGGCAAATTTGTGCTTTGAAATAGTATTTTCTGTAATCAGTAGGGACTCTTTAAAGGAAAAGTACAATTCTTGCTAACCCTAGTGTTGAGTTAAATTGTATTTATTATGCTACTTAAAAATATATAAACATGAAACTAGGTCTAGACTCTTCATAATTTAAACAACTATAAAATAACATTCATTTATAACTAAAATAGAAATAAAACCATAATATCAATAAATTTAAATTATCAACATTAATTTAATGTGATGGATAATGACGTATCATAAAACTAAATCACAGCTTACGTGCTGAACATATGCACCTGTATGGTACAGGTTCTTTAGACTATTGCAGTCTCATGCCCCGGAGTTATGCTCATAATGATGTCATTATATGGCTTTTCTGCTTATATCATTGTAAAATCTTCCTTTGGGCAGTATGACTTAAAGTCTAGTAACTTTTAACTTTGCTCAAATGTCCCACTGGCCTATCACCTGAACATTTGTTCTTTTCTTATTGGCCCAGGAGATTGTAGCAGAGATACTCTATAGTAAATAGTAAATACAGTAAATAGTGCCAACTCTATTGTAATACAAACTTTGTGTAATATATGCAATTAAAAGGTATTCATTCAAGGGCCGATCCTGGAGCGCCAGGCCGCGGGTTCGGATCCTATATAGGGATGGCCGGTGCACTCACTGGCTGAGCACGGTGCGGGCGACACCATGCCAAGGGTTATGATCCCCTTACTGGTCACACACACACAAAAAGGTGATCATTCATATCATTCAGATTATGCATGTATCATTTTTATTTATATATCATAATAAATATATTTAAATGTTCACAGAGAATACATAAATTCTAAGAATATTTTTACTGATTTCAGATTGTAATATAAAGTGATATCAGTGATATAAAGGAAGTCACAGTAGTCATTTAATTCCTCAGCCTCTGCCACTTTTTCCCTCTTTCAAACTCTTATCTTTTCCTTTCCACCCAGTAACTGCTGATTGCCCTGGGTCCATCCTAGGCCTGTCCAATCATGGAGAAAATTACTTTGAACACATGTGTAGTAAGGCATTGCTTACATAATGAGTAACTGCTCCCAGGATTATTCATTTTTATAAAGACTGCCACCATAGAGAAAACAATGCTTAAGCAAAATGAATTAATTTCTACCATCTAGTACCATAGTGGGGTACTTCTATTTACATAGAAGCCCTTTCCTCAACACCAGGACAAGACAATGCCGAAAACAATATTCTACATAGGATAAAAATTTATTTCCATAGCAACTTTCTGCTTTTCATACACATTAGAAGAGAACTGTGACAAGTAGGTTTTCTATTGTAAACATGTTACCGATTTAGATCGGAGACTCTCTCATAAATGCTTGCCAAATGCATTATTTACTTTTCTCTAAGTTATGCTTTGTATCAAGTAACCTCAAAATATCAGTGGCTTTAATATTTATTTCCCATTCAGACTATATCTCAGCGGTGGCAGTTCTGCTGCCGTGCCTCTGATTCAGGCTGTGTGGTTGGTGTGATCAGTGTTCAGATCTGTACTAGGTGTCTCCTCAGATACTCAGGCTGAAGGAGCAGCCCTGCCCAAAGCATGCTGCTGTCAGAACAAAAGGCAGAAACAGTGACAAAATCAAACCACACGAGCACATGTAAAGCTTCTGCTCGGAAGTAGTGGGTATCACGTCCACTCGTGTTCTATTAGCCAAAACAAGTTTCATGGCCAATCCTGACAATGGGTGGGGGGATTGCTCAGTCTATAAGCAGTCATGGCAAGGGTGTCAAAAGCTGAGATTCAACGTTAATTTACAAAAATTAACATAGTAAATGATGTGTTAAGAATGTGATTAAACAATGAAGATAACTTTCTTGTCTTCTACAAGTCCCTCATGGCGTCTAGGAGTTCAGTCTTTGACATCAAATAGCTTTGAGAAGACTCCAACACTGACACTCTCTAGCTGTTTCATTTTGAACAAACACTCTGTGCTTTAGTTTCCTCATCTGTAAAATAATAATTAATAATACGTGTCTCACAGCTTTCTTCTAAATATTAAATGACTTACTTAATGTAAAACTCTTGGCTATCCTTTTAGGAGTTTAAAGCTACCTCATACATTAATATGCTATCCATCTCGCCCTCATCCATCATCTCCACACATCATACAACTTCTTTTTTTAATTCTGAAAAGTACAGGCAATGTGTAATTTAAATAGTCATTTTTAATAATATTTTGCATAAATCACTCTTGTCCTTAATCAAATTAAATGACCTTTTTTATTTTTATCATTTGTCAAATTGTTCCTGCAAATGTATATGATATGAAAGCAATTAATCTGGGAAGAGAGTGAAGAAACCCCTAAAAACATGCTGTAGAGGCAAGCCCAGGTAAGCAGATCATTTGATTTTCTGATGCTCTTTCTAATGTTTATGAATTTACTACAAAAGCAAATTATCCAAAGCAGTGAAAATTATAACACTACCCTTGATCTGTTCTTTCTAGTTCAAGTCTCTACATGTTATTATTTTTATTTCACTCTAAACTGTTAGCCAGTAGCTTGATTATGTACCTACTCTTGGGATATCTAAATTAAGAAAATGTTGTATATGCTACAAAGATTATCATTATCCTTGGGAGATAATGTACATGTTGAGCCTGGGACTGTTTACAGGAGATGTTACAAGGCAAAATTTTTAGAAGCTAAATATATTTACAAACAAGCACAAGAACCCTTAGCACATATTATTAAAATTTCTAGCTGGAAACTTCACATTACTTTCATTCATTCAAATGTTCATTGGTTAAGAAAATAGTTCTTAGAATGGAGTTGGACCAGTTAGTGAAGAGAAAGGAGAGATTTCCTCCAGTGAGTCTGTGGCATGGAACAGACTAATGATGTTCTAAAGTACCCCAAAGCACTAACATATGTGCAGAGTGGACTATTGGCTAGCCATTAGGACTATGCTGATGGATATGACAGAGATTGCCCATGCTGTCATGGAAATTACTGTTTACATAAGGAGGGGCGTGTTAAATAATCACAGAGGAGTCAACACGGTGCACAGTTAGAATCCAAAGACAGCATATAAAAACAAAACAAAACAAAAATGGTACAGACTCAAAATCATTCTTGAAAATTACTCAAAAAGACCAAAAATACAGAACTCACCTTATGAAAATGGATATTTTGCCAAACTCCTTTATTTTGGAAGAAATAATTTACTAAAAATTCTGTCCTGGGCCTAAAGAATATTTCAGACGTTTACCCTTTATTTACTTGGGTTTATCTATGCTTATTAATTATTCATCCTAGATGATGAGGCAGTGTTGAATGTGAGGACCTGCTGAAATGGGAATATGATTGATTAAGATTTGGTTTGTGATAAGAAAATGAAATGTGTTATGGCTCAAGTGTTCTTCTGAGACAGGAGGGCAAGACTTCAAAGCACTACAAGGTGCTGGAGAAAGGGATAGGTTGGAGAGGTTAAATATTATCAGAAATATGTGACTAGAATCATTTGGACATTTGTTGATCAACTGACACCAATAATGATTGAAATATAACTTGAAATGTTTGGTATTTTTGATCCTTTTGACTGTTTATTTGAAAATTCTCCTTAAATAGACAAAGACTTGATTCCTGGATTTTTAATATTTATATTTTTGTTAAAAAGAAACACTGGACAACAAGTAACACAGTCACTTTGGTAATTTTTTTATTTGAAAGAGGAACACTCACATTTGAGAGAATATATTCTGGCAGAACTACAAATCACAATGAATTGCCATAAATTGTTACATTTCCACTTTCTTAAATGTGTGATGGTCTAATTAACTTAAAGTGAAAAATACTGAGATGATTTGAGCTAATTATAAAACACTGTTGCCTATAAACATGAATAAATGTCTTTCAGCCATGATTACTCAATTTTGTAAAGAATTTTGTTATTACAAAACACTATTGCATCATGATAATCAAGTTTCTAAAAGAAACCTATTAAGTTTCAATTCAGTAAAAGAATGAAAGGAATATGAGGAAATAAAACTCTATTAAGGATGTTAATATGTCACATTCTTTTTTTTAAGGGCATTTAAAAAATTTTGTATTCTAAAGTATTCTAAAACATTTATTTATATGGAAAGATGCTTCATCTTACAGCGAATGCTTGTGCAGTAGTTACATTTTCTGCCTCTACCACTTCATGTTGCTAGGCTAATGGTACATAAATACTTAAAAATATAAATGCATATACTAAAAATGAAATAGTATAGGCCAGGTACATTAATTTCCTTAAAGGTCCACTGTCACCTATAGCTTGATTTTACTTTGGATTTTTATTAAATTTTCATTCATTTTCCCCACAGGCACAAATGCCAGGAAATTACTAATTTTCATGGTGTTCTAAATACCGCCCCCCCCCCCAAAGTTACTCTAGTTCCTTTTAGAGGTTATGAAACAATTTATTAGATACTCTTTTAGGAAAACTTCTGATTTTCAATTGTGCCATTTTCATCTCGAAACATTCTCGTACATATTTCAGTCCCTAAAACATGTCTCATTTAAGGGGTGCTGTGAGGCTGGTAGATAAGATGTGTAAGAAACAATTTCCTCAGCACCAGCAACAAGGAGTGGAGTCCTTCCTTAGTGAAGTAGTTAATATTTAATGGCTTTTACTTTATGTGAATTCAAAATTGTTTAAGATTTATATATTTTAACATTTAAATATTTTTCCAAATAATTGCATAAGATTCCTTTCTTTTCCTCATCTAGTTGATTTATGTATGTGTGTGTATGAATTTCTTCCTCTCTCATGTCTTTTCATCCCCACCCCTACTCCAGGATCTTTAACCTCTTTACTCACTAGACACATCTTTGTTGATCATTGTGTCTTAAGTTGAGGACTCTTTAAATATAATAATTTGGTTATTTCAAATGTGACTTATCATAATGATTTCAAGGAAATATTTTAAATATGAGGCTGGTGAATTGTGTTGATATGAACATGCACTTCATTACATGAAGTCACAAGAAGAAATCAATAGTTGGAACATGAAGAACAAGGGGGGTCTAATTAGGAAGCCAAAGTCAAAACAAAGATCCAAAATTAGAGTCCCAGGTTAAATCAATAGCAAAGATTATAAGACCAAGTGGGGCCAAGTCATGTAAAGAGAGGCAAATATCAGAACACCATGGAACAACGAATATCAGTATTGTTTGCTTTAGCTTACAAATGAGACTTTCTTGTCTGTAAAATTTGGCTGGTTTGCTTGCTTTATCTTATAAATGACAGGATTTGTATATATAGGTGAGGAATATTGGGAGACAGATACATCTGGTTAATCATCAACAATGATATGAGACAGCTACATTTGCTTTCTCCTCTTTCCTAAACAAATATACATCTTACTGTAGTTTATATAATCAGTGAAACAAACGAAGTGTTGTAAATTTAATTGGAAATATCACCATCTTATTTGTATTTTCTCAGCACTGTTTTAAAACTGTATTTGTCCAAGTTCTGCTCAACTTCAGAGCAATTTTCAAACTTTTCTCTCACTTTTTTTCATTTGCTATATCTGATAACCAAGTCATAAAACTTCCTCTCCTAAAAGTTTATGAGCGTTCCTCCTTCCACTTTATTCATCACTCTACTTTTGAATTTATCAAAATGTACTAAAATTATATCTATCTATCTCTATATAGATATAGATATATAGATATATACAGTCATTTGGTAGCCTTCGGAAAAATGTGAGGATTTGTAGAACCAGGGCAATGTTTTATTTCCTTTGTGGTGGGCATTCAAAGGAAAATTGAGGCTAAATGTATGAGTAAATGACTCCTTTCATTTATACAGATATCATCTTGGTTCAAACTATGGATGAAATGACATGGCTTTGTTTCAACAAATATTTATTCAGCACCATGCATTAGCCTAGGAGACAAGAATACAACCATGAACAAACTAGAAGTGGCTTCCCCCACTGTATCCTCACTATCTTTCTAGAATTATCTTTCTTTGCTCTCTTATGTAATCACTCACTGCCAATAAGTACCTCTATGTTTTATTATCCATTTCTGACTTTTCTTTCCTTACAGTTCTTTCTTGCTCAAGCTATTCCTCTTAAATATAATGTGTTTACCTACCAACTCCTTAGTTAATTAATATTTCAACTCAAAAGTCACCTTTCAGAGAGAAAAATCCTTACCTTGTTAGCTTCGTCTCAACTTCCTCTCTTATTTAGACCATGATCATTCTAATTTTTCTCAAACTATTCTAAAAATTGATGCAGAAGGTATTCCCCCAAACTCACTCCATGAGGCCAAAATCACCTTGATACCAAAACCAGAAAAAGACACAACAAAAAAAGAAAACACAGGCAAATACCTTTGATGAACTTATATGCCCAAATTCTCAACAAAGTACCAGCAAAGAAAATCCAAAAGCACATCAAAAATATTATACACCATGATCAAGTCAGGTTCATCCCAGGGATGCAAGGATGGTTCAACATACGAAAATTGATAAATGTAATATACCACATCAACAAATTGGAAGACAAAAGCCATATGATCATCTGAACAGGTGCAGAAAAAGCATTTGACAAAATTCAACATCCTCTATGATAAAAAACTGTCAACAAATTAGGTATAAAAGACATGTATCTCAACACAAAAAAAGTCATATGTGACAAACCCACAGCTAACATCACCCTGAATGGGAAAAAGTTGATAGCTATTCCCCTAATAACAAGAATAAGACAAGGATGCTCACTCTCACCACTCCTATTTAACAAAGTATTCGAAGTTCTAGCCAAGATTTTAGGCAAGAGAAAGGAGTAAATGACATCCAAACTGGAAAAGAGAAAGTCAAATTGTCCCTGTTTGCAGATGACATGATCTTATATATAGAAAAAAATCTAAAGACTTCACCAAAAATCTCTTAGAGCTGACAAACAAACTCAGTAAAGTTGAAAGATATAAAATCAACATGCAAAAGTCAGTAGCAATTCTATGCACAGACAATGAGCTAGCAGAAAAAGAAATCAAGAAAGCAATCCCATTTACAATAGCTACCAAAAAATTTACATACTTAGGATTAAATCTAACCAAGGAGGTGAAAGATCTCTACAAAGAAAACTACAAAACACCGATGAAAGAAATTAAAAAGGACATAAAAAATTCACTCCATGCCTATGGAATGGTAGAATTAATGTTGTGAAAATGTCCACACTACCCAAAGTGATCTACAGATTCAGTGTAATCCCTATCAAAATACCAATGACATTCTTCACAGAAATAGAAAAAGCAATCTTAACATTCATGTGGAACAACAAAAGACCTAGAATAATCAAAGCAATCCAGAGCAAAAAGAGTAAAGGGGGAGGCATTACGCTATCTGACTTCAAATTAAACTACAAAGCCAGTACCATGTTTTCATGCCAGTATCATGGTCCATGTGTCTGTTTTTATGTCAGTAAAACAGACTGGTTATGTAGTAACCAAAATAGCCTGGGCCAAAGGAACAGAATAGAAAACCTAGAAATCAAACCACATACTTATAGACAGCTGATCTCTGACAAAGATGCTAAACTCCTGTCTCTCACTATATACAAAAATCAGCTCAAAATGGATTAAAGACTTAAATGTAATAACTGAAACTATAACACTTCTAGAAGAAAACATATGAATAAGACTTTAAAAGAACAAGCAACAAAGGCAAAAATAAATGATTGGGATTTTATAAAACTAAAAATCTTCTGCACAGCAAAGGAAAGAACCAACAGAGCCGAGACAACCTACTGAATAGGAGAAAATATTTTCAAACTGCGCATCCAACAACAGGCTAATATCCATAATATACAGGAATTCAAAGGAGTAAAAGAACCCCAAATAACCCAATTAAAAAATGGGCAAGGGAACTGAATAGATATTTATCAAAAGAAGAGACACAAATAGCTTACAGGTACATGAAAAAATGCACAGCATCACTAATCATCAGAGAATTGCAAATCAAAACCACAATGAGATATTATCTCACCCTAGTTAGACTGGCTAATATAAAAAATACAGAAAATAACAAATGCTGTAGGATGTGGAGAAAGGGGTACCTTTATACATTGTTGGTGGGATTGTAAATTAGTACAGACATGGAAAACAGTACAGAGCTTCTTCAAATAACTACAGATAGAACTACCATATGACCCAGCAACTGCACTACTGAATATATATCCAAAGAAATGGAAATCCTCATTTCAAAGGGATACCTGCACTCCCATGTTTATTGCTACTTTGTTTACCATAGGCGAGATATGGAACCTGCCTAAATGTCTGTTGACAGATGATTGGCTAAAGAAAATCTGGTGCATATACATAATGGATAATACTCAGGCATAAAAAAAAAAATGAAATTCTGCCATTTGCAGCAACTTGGATGAGCTTGGAGAAAATTTCACTAAGTGTAATAAGCCAGACACTGAAAGAGAAAAACCCCATGTTCTCTCTCATGTGGGAGCTAAAAAAGAGAACAAGCAAAACAACAAAATAATCACATAAATAATAAAATAAGTTGAACCTCTAAAAGAAAAGAGAACTGCATTCCCTAGAAGCAGGAAAGGGGAGTAGGGAGGAGAGACAGTGAGAGTCTGGTTACTGCACACAAAATTATAGCTGAATAGGAAAAATAAGTCCTATTTGTACAGGTGGCCCAGAAGACTACAATTAACAATGTTTTACTGAATGTTATCAAATGCCTAGAAGAGAGATCAATTGCACATATCACAAAAAATGATTGTTTTGCGATGATGAATATACCAATTACCCTGAATATATCATCACACACTGTAAAAATGTACTGAAATGTAACTCTGTACTTCATAAATATGTACAACCAACATGTTTCAATAAAAAATTTTAAAAATTAGTAAGAGGATAGAGGACAAAAGAACATAATCAATAAGGTAAATCTTATTGTAATATATAAAATTATAAAAATAATACTACAGAATCCATCTCTAGAACTTGATATAGAACGTTTATATGAATGTTCACCAAAATTTGGCCAAATCGTAGGCCACAAAGAAAACCTCAATAAGACAAGAAATTTTTGCCAATAGAAAAGTCTTCCTAGAGATAGAAAAGAAAAAAAATAACTATAAAACTCTTGGATCACAGCTTAGATAAAAATAAAATTACAGAATTTTTGAAAATTACAAAAATGATAGCATAATATACTAAATGCTACAAATACTACTAAATACTACGAATACCACTAAATACCTCTATTAATTTAAAAATAAAAATTAAAAATAAAAAGTAACACCTGCCTAAAAAAGATGAAAAAAGAAAAAAATGTAAAAGAATTACTGAAAATAAAACTACAATTAATAAATAAATCCAAAATAACTTATTCTTAAAAAACTTCAACACATTAGGCAAAGTATTATCTATCCTAACCAAAAGAAAAAGGGTGGGGGGAGGTAAGAAAGCACAATTATTATTGAAGAAATAAATAAAGTAGTTTAAGAGCCCCACCCACCCCTAAAACCCCTATTAAATTTGTAAAATATCAGATAATCTCAAACCTACTTAAGATATTCCAACCATAGACAAAAGACTACTTCCAAGACTAATATAATGCAGAGTATAATCTAAGATTTCTCCAAAAAAGTAAACAACCAATCAGACTCACTTATAAATATCAATGTAAAAATTCTAAATTCTAAAAATCATGTAACAGAGTTCAGCAGAAGAATAACAAATTCATCATGATCAAGTGGGGTTTGTTCTAGTTATCATTAATAGATTTGTGGAGAAAATTCATATGATCATCTTCATAGATGCTAAAAAGATGTTTGACAAAATTCAGCACACATTTACATTAAAATTCATCTCTCTCTCCATGTCCCCTGCCACACAACACACACACGCACACACAAACTCAATCTCCAAGACAGAATATCAATGTGAGAATACAAGATATTTTACTACAATATTAGGAGCAATATCAGAATGCCCACTATTTCTACTAATATTTAAGGTTCTTTGGGCACTATTGGTTAATGTAGTTTGACAAGAAAAAGCATAAGAATTAGAAAATAAGACGTAAAATATCTTTATTCACAGACATAATTATATCCTTTGACAACTGTAGCACCACATTATAAAGAGAAAATTTATAAAGTCAATAATTATATTATGGAAAAAAAAATCTCGATAGCATTTATATGTAAAAACAAAGTCATTTACAAGACATAAAATGAAAAAAGGATACCATGTAAGAAAGGACACTACCTACACTAAAAGGGTAAAATAATGTATGAAAATAGAAATATGATAAGGATTATATTATAAGAAACACACATAAAGAAAACCATAAAACACTGCTGAAAGATACAAAAGTAAATTTTGGCAAAGAGAAGTATAGACTATGTACTTGGTTATAGAGTCCGAACATCACAACGTCAGCCTTCCATGTTAATTTATAAATTTAAAGCAAACCCAGTAAGAATATATTTTTTTCTGTACCTAGAAAATTTGAATAAGAAATTTATTTGAAATAATCTAGTAGGTATAGACAGAAGATATTTGAAAAATGAGTGCATTAAGAAGGACTGCTCTACCAGATATTAAAACATATTCTTATCTAATGAAAATTGTTTAGTATTGACAGGTTTTAAGTCAAACCAATGGAACTGGAAAGAAAATCCAAAAATAGAACTAATTACTTATGGAAATTTAGAATACTATACCAGCAGGATTTAAAATCATTGAAGAAAGATGTATTTTATGTATTTTAAAATAAGTGATTATGGTATATCTGGATAGCCATATGGATATGGAAAAACTGAACCAATTTTTTATATTTCACATCAGGATAAATTCCAAATGGATCAGAAACAAACAAAAAAACTCATGAAAAGAAGAAAAAAAACAGGAGAATTCTTACAGAAATTTATAGGAGTGAATTTTTTTTCCAGATATATGATTCAAGGAGCAACAGTGTAATTAATAAATTTAATTATATAATTACTTTTTAAATTGCCACAAGCAAAGTAAAAATAAAAATAATGTACAGGAAAAATATTAGCAACTTACACCACTATAATAAGAGAAATACAAATTAACACTATATGAGATACCACTTATCATCCATCAGATGGAGAAAAATTCATTAGTCTCACAACATACCTTTTTAGTGAGTCTGTAGGGAAACAGATCCTGCCAAACATTGTAAGACGAAATGCAAAATTGAATGACACTAAGAGTATTTCGAAATATCTAGCAAAATGTAATATGCTATTAGTATTTGGCCCTGCACTCCCATTTCTAGAAATCTATTCCAGAGTAACCTGATTAACATATGAAATAGCATGTTCATGAGGATATTTCTTGCAACATAATTTATAATAGTAAAAGACTGGTAACACTCAAATGACTATTTCGGGGGGTCTGGTTGATTAAACTATGGTACATGGAACACAATAGGATATTTTATAGCCGTAAAAAGGAAGAGAATATCTCAAATATATGGACTTTTTACAGCAAGAGACTGTTAAGTAAAAACGCAACATTGATGAAATTATGTTTGATACTGTCTTAGTACATTTTTGTGTTGCTATGACAGAATACTTGAAACTGGGTAATTTATAAAGAAGTTTATTTGGTTTATGGTTCTGGGAGAGCTGCATCTGGCACAGGACTCAGGCTGCTTCTACTCATGGCAGAAAACAGCAGGGCAACCAGTAGGTGCAAAGAGATCACATGGTGAGAGAAAGCAAGAGAGAGAGAGAGTTTCTCACATGCTCTCCTTATAAAGCCATCAGAACCATACCCAGGACCAGCATTAAAACATCCATAGAGTAATCCATTCATTATGGCATGGTCCTCACAATCTAATCACTTCTTCAAAGCCCCACCTTTCAGTTATCATAATAGGGTTTCCCACCCTCAACACCACAGTGGGGATTAAGTTTCAATGAGTTTGGGGGGACATTCAATCCACAGAAAATACATCATAATTTATCTAAAATAAATAGAAAGGTAGATTAGATAGATAGATAGATGATAGATATTTTTTTTAAGTTTACAAATGGTGAGAGAAGGCAGAGGGCAGAAGGAATAAGGATAAAAGCTACTTTTTTGAATATATCTTATTTTTAATTTGATTTTGGAATCATGTAAGTATTGTATGTAGTTGTAAAACAAAATTAAATTGAAGAAAAACAACCCTAATGGTTAAACATTATAACTGTGTCTCTACTCAGTGACATAAGCTCACAGAGAAAAACTACTCCTAGTGACTTTAAAACATAATAATTCTGTTGTTATTACCTAGTAGAATATTCTCTGTGGAAAAAAAGCACCCCCAAAATAAGAAAGTATTAAACTGCTGTCAGATATCATAATTCTGTTGATGCTGATGGTACTGTTTTCTGAGATTCTTATATGTGTATTGTGGGATAATTAAATGAGTAATTATAACGAGTAATTAAAATAGTTTCATTGAGAAGTGAGATTTCTGGCAATGCTAAAAAAAGATATGGATGTAAGATTGATGAGGTTAATCAGCATAATTAGCATCTACTGGATCTAAATAACATTTTCCATTAAATGGTACCAGAGCTGTTTGGAGAACTGATTGAGTCTCAGTATGGGGCAGGAAATTCAGAAACATTTTGTCATATCAGAAATAAATGAAGCTATCAAAGACTACTAAAGTTATGGCAAAATGACCCAGAAACCAACATGAACATGCTGCCACAAACCAAAGTCAGGATAATTTGATCAGTAATTTAAATAACTGCAAAGGACTGAAATGCTTGTTTATCAACTGTTTAATCCTGTGCTCATAAAATTATTAACAATTTTTAAAAAATTCATTTTAATCTTCAGAGAATTCTAGGTAACCATTTCACTATTTTGAATACTGGTATAAAGGGAAAGAATCAATAAATTATCCTCTATTTTGTTACACAACCATAATTCTACGTAACCAAATACTTAATGAATAAAGTCTCCCTTTCTAGAATAATTCCAGCAAATAAAGAAAAAAATATGATAGAAGTAGATAACCATATTCAGTGGCTGTTAGCATCACATATGGGAGGGAGATGCATGGACTTTTAGTGTTCTATGTACCTAGAAGTGTTTGGGGAGTAGCATGGAGAGTAGTATGAAGTATAATTTACATTAAACTAATAAGTCAAGAATACCTGTTGCAATCTTTAGGGTAATACTATATGAACAGTAAAGTTTGTATAAATTAGAAGCTAATAGAATGAAAACTGAAAATAATAAAAGAAAGGTTAATCTAAAAAGACAACAAAGAAAAATTAGTATGCAGCACATGGAACAGACAGAAAACAATCAAACTTGTAAATATAAATTTAAATATATCCATAACTGAATATGAATATATTATCAAAATTAAAGGGTAAAAGCTGTCAGACTGTATTTTGAAAAGATTGTATGTTGCTTGCAAGCACGCTTTAAATATTAAGACACAGAACCATCAAGATTAAAATAGAAGAAAAACAGTATACCATGCAAACACTAATCAAGAGAAAGTGAGTTCAGCAGTACTAAGATTAGACGTTTTTCTTTAACACAAAAATATTTCCTATAGATAGAGATATATTAATAAAAGCATGAATACATTAGAAAGATATAATTCCAAGTTTTTATTTACTAAATACTATTACTTCAAATATATAAAGCAAAAACTTAAGGAACTAAAATAATAAACAGATGAATCCATAGTCATAATCCCACCTCATATATGCTGCAATTATTATATTGTCAACAGTACTGCTACTAGTGTAAATGGTACATTTTTGGACATATAATTTCCTAATTTTTCATTACTGGTATATTTATTGATATACTCACTGATCTTTTAAATTCACTTGTTCATTTTCACAGTTACTCTAGAATTTTGTTTGGATATTCTATGTATACAACAATGTCTCTTGAAAATAATGAGTTTTATTTATCTTCCAATACGCATATATTTCTTTTCTTGCCTTCTTTCATTGACTAGCATCTCCAGAATAATATTGAAGACTAGTAGTCACAGAAGATATCTCTTTCTTATCACATGAGAAAGCTTCCAATATTTTGCTATTAATGTTTACCAGAGGACTTTTTTTTTCCCCCTGTGGAAGCTCCATATGAAATTAAGGAAGTTCTATTCTATTTCTAGTTGGCTAACAATTTTTATCATGAAACCATGTTGAATTTTATCAAATACTTTTCCTGAATATATTGAAATTAATTCTGATTTTTCCTTCTATTCTATAAATGTGATGAAATGTAACAATTGATCTTTGAATGTTAAATCAGTCTCATGTTCCTGGAATCAATTCAAATGATAATAAAGTCTCATCTTTTTTTTCAACCTCTATGTTCATGATATGACATTGGCCTGTAAATTTTTTTCTTATGTCCTTGCCAATTTTACTATTTTATAGCACTTTATATGTCTCAGGCAATGTTTTAACCATTTTGCACATGTTGATACATTTAATCCTCACAACAACTACATGAGGTGGTCCCTATTATGATTATCTCCATTTTACAGACAAGGGAATAGCACGGAGACCTTTAATAACCTGTCCAAAGTCACAGAGCTAGTAAGTGGAGAGCTAGGATTCAACCACAGGAAGCCTGAGCCCAGAGCTTGCATTCTAATGCACCATCCTTCACAAATATTGTAAGCTATAATGTCAATTGCTGTGCTTTAGTTTCAATTCAAATAACTCAATATTTGAAGCATCTAAAGATTTTCTTAAGTATTAATATTCTATACTTTTTTTTGCTCTCTACTTTAGACTAACAGTTAAACTCAAATCTACGTTTCTCAAAAGACCTTCTCCAGGCAACCTTATGATATTCTATCCCTTTTTAACACTCCTCTAGCACTTGACATTGTGTATTACATACTGCTTTCTTGAATTTTCCACTTCCTATTGCATGTTATTGCGTACATGTACACTTACTCCACAATCTCTCCAATAAGACTTCCTTAAATAAACTTAAAATATTTTATCCTTTTATGGTATTTGATCTGCATCATACCATACTTTCTCTTGTTTCTTGAATATTCATTTGCATGTTATTTTTATGTATCCATGTTTTACTACACAATTAGAATATTCTCCTAGAGCAGTCATCTCTTTTATTTTATTTTACTGTTTGACTTTGTATTTCATTTAATTTCATTTTGGTGGGGGCAGTGTGTTTCTATGCCCCATTAGAGCTTAATTTGTGTGGGCATCTAACACAACTCCACATGTAGCGTTGAGAGAATGAATGTTCATAGTAGTATATAGCATTCTGAAATCAGTTCACAAGCAGTTTTCAGACACTTTCTTTCCAGGATTAAAGGACAACTTGAGGTACTGCATTTTATCTATGATTATGTCCATTTTTGTTCTAGAGATTAAGAAGCAAAAAGTAAGTTAAAACTAATAAAATCCTTTTAAATGTTATTTAGGAGTTTCCAGTGATAGTCTTAGTGAAGAAATTACTCACAGAAAGTTTCTACCACTGCTTTCACTAATTTAGGTTCAGCGATTGAGTCAAATAACCAATTTTAGAAACATAAGCAAATCCCCTTGGCTTTCTATCATATCTGGGGCCATGCATCTCCTTGGATGACAGACTGTTAGTTTTATAATTCACGCTATAGTGGAAGTTTGCTAATTAGCATCTGTTGACAGCATTTTAAGTAGCTCTGCTTAATTACTGAAGCCTTGAAATGTGTTTTGTGCTTTATAATTCACACAGTATTGTTTTTAAAACTCATTAATTGATGACAATAAAGGATGAGGATGAAGACTTCTCAAACAATTACCAGTTATTATACGTAGGTTTTTTGGACAGTAGAAATAAGGATAACTTACAGTAATTCTGCAAAATGTAAGAAGGAAGGTCTGAGACTTTTGTCTTCATGAAAACATTATTTCTTTAATATTCAGTACATTGTATGATTTCCTTATCTGTAAAACAGGATTAATTAAATCTACTATCTAGCTTCCATGAAGGATGTTGAAAAGATAATTTTTTTAAATGCAATAGTGTACCTTAAACTTCTTTGAGAAGGCTGGCGAGAGAAAATGACATATAACAAAAAAGTGTTATTACTACAAGCTACAGATATGGAATGGCAACATATTTCTGTCAACCACAGAAAAAAGGAAATAAAAGTGACTATACTGAATACCATCTCATAAATAATTCTTCACACTTCCACTTATTGTTATACTATTGAAGACCTTCCACAGCCTTGTGAAGAACTTTTTGAAAACAAATATAATGGTCAAGTATATATACCATTCTGCAATTAATAACTACTTTGAATATCTGTATAATATAAAATCTGTTGGAAAAATGGATGTTTAAGATATAGGGATGTGTTGGACGAGAGGAAAGCAAGCTGGAATGAATAGTTTCAAAGGCTATTAAGAAAAATTCAAAGATTTACTACTTCAAATATTTTCATATGTTTATTGCAGCTAATGTTCAAATTAGCTGAAGGATTAACTTTTGATTTATATCTTGGGAAGGGGAAGTTTTGTCAAACTATCAAGTTGAGAAAGTATGATGACAGTATGTTCTTTAGACACAGGCAAAAGCTAGGTTTTTTTCCCTATATTTTATCAGTCCAAATGGTAATAGAATGATATAACTATGTCTTGCTAAAAGTATTTTTTATTACCTGCAGTATTCTTTATATGTTTTCTACAAGATATTCATGACTTAGAAATCTCCACAAGGTTTCTGAACTTCTTAAGTGGTTCTGCAATAAACTATTTTTGAAAATTATTATCTGAATTCACCATTTTACCCGAGGCTTTCTGTCAATCTGTCCTTGCTAGATGCTCAGACACAGCATCTAATTTGAACCTAAAGACATGTGCAGGAGAATAATATTTAACAAAATGGATTAGGATGGATGCAATAGTAGAACTAATGTGTTTGTTAGAGAAGACATCGACCAGGGATGTCATAGTTCTTACTTTGTTTTAACAAGATCTTAGTGGTATTGTTGAATAATATATATTTGAAGACCATCCTGAATGTCTGAGTAATATCAGAACTCAATACTGTTAACTTCACACTTTCACAAAGCTTTCTTTTTCTTCATTATTTTTAGTGGAGATTGTACATGTTTGAATGGAAGTATTTAATGGAAAAAAAACTGCATCCCTAAAAGGCAGTATATAAAGATGTGAAGAGAAGGAAGCCTTTCAAAACAAATCAGTATGCTTTTTTGTTAAAAATCAGTAAACACAATAAATATGTCAACTGGATAGACAGATCAATTTGTTTCTGGTGTTTGTTTTTTTAAGGACTAAAAAAACTGGTGATACAAGTGGCAAGCTATGGTCATGAATATAATTTCTTTGAAATGCACATACTGAGTTTTATTTTCTGGACAACTGGAATAAAATCTATCCTTATTATAAATTATGAGTTTTTGTCAAAATAATTCAAAGAATTGTTTTCCTATAGTTTATCTGGACTAAAACTATCAGACCATCTCTAAAAATTAATGGGGCTTATTTTGGTATGATTAATCTGAAATAGTGACTCTTAACAAGGGGAGATTATGCCCCCCAGGGGACATTTGGTGATATGTAGACACATTTTTGGTTGTCACTGCTTGGAGAGGGTGCTACTGGTCTCTTACAGGGAGAAGTCAGGGCTGCTGATAAATATCCTACGATGCACAGGACAGGTCCCCAAAACAAAGGCCCAAAATATTAATACTGCCACGGTTGAGAAATATTGCTCTAAAGACATGCATTTCTATATAGATCACCAGAAATTACAAGTACAGGCTCTATGTTACTTAATGACAGAGAATTATAATACAACAACAATAAATAAATGTAAAATATTCAGCAAATAGTTTATAACAATTTGGCTAAATCTGAGTGTAATCTTATTTTCAGAAGACATCACTTAGCTGATGTCCTGACTGATTGGAAGATAAATAATTGATAAATGAATGAATAAGTGAATGAATATCTCAACAGAGAGGGCATATCAATGTGCACATTAAATAATATATTACATAATTAAGAACATAAAAGCAAGTCAAATGGTAAGTAACAAATGTAAAATATTCTCTTGAAGCCAATCTTCATTATACTGAGTACAATCTCATAAGCATTTCTTCACACTTGGACTCATCAGTTTGACATTGATGACCCTTCAGAGCTGGCATCAATCTTATCTCTTCTGCTCTTTTCCATAAGCCTACTTCATCATGCACAAGGCTTTTCCAATTCTGCCTCAATTAGGACTCCAGATATAATGCTTCATCCATCTGGAATTACCTTTCTAAAACCTCCATTATTTAAAAATCTCTCCTTGCCTAAAGAGTCATCTTCCATCACATCTATAGTCAACAGTACTAAGCTCTTATATTCAGCAGTTACTGACTCACCCATTATGGCCTTCCTATACCATCCATTCACAGTCTGTATAGGATGGTGCACCAAAAATATAGAGAATGTCTCATAGCACTAGAATGACTTCAGAGGTGGAAATTTCCATGTATAAACTTTTACCACGTGGTATGTACCATACATAGGCAAAATTTAGCACCTTATAAATCTATCAGTTCTGCATTATAGTGTATGAACTAACCACTACTATTTCCATTTCATAGGTGAAGAAACTGATTCTTAGAGAATAACTTCAAATTTACTCAACTATGTGTAGCACAGAAGCTGTCTACCAAAGATTACATTCTTCCTGCTTACTGGGTTACTGATGGGGAGTGGCCTTCCAGCCCCACTTGCATCTAGGTATGGTCAATAGAATGTGAGCAGATGGGATGGACACCACAGCCTGGCTTGAACTGCAAAACTGCCAAAGCATCATACTCCCTCTCTCTTTGCCCATCTGCTGATTTGATGTCTTGCCCAGGGAAGCCACGGGAGCCAACCACTGAAAGATGGAGCTTCCTACAGTCTGGTCTTGGATAAACGAGGAGAACAAAGCCTCCACCTCCCCCTTGTCTCCTCCTCTGAGCACTGGCTGTATTTCATGTGAGGAAGAAATACATTTCTACCTTGTTAACTACTGAAATGTCAGGGTTTATCTGATACTGAGGCTGGCATAGTTTAACTAATATTGTATAATATTTGTCCTATGAGAAAGATCAAATAAGATGACAAGTTTCTTTTAAGTACAATGCTGTAGATATCAAGGGTGACCATACATTCCAGTTTGTCCAAGATAATCCTGGTTTAAGCCCTTTCACTCTCAAAAGTATCCTTCTTTGGATGACAAAGTGTACTGTCGCCCTGCTGATACAGAATGAATTACTAGCAAGAATAAATAGTAAAAATAATTAGGGTAAGAAAATGTGAGTTTGAAATCTTACACCACCATTTGTGCGATATAGGGAAAATTCATTTTTCTGGGCTTCAGCTCCTAGCCGGCAGACTGGGCATAAACACTCGTATTACTTACCTCTCAGCATTGCTGTGAAAATCAAAGATAACATGTGCATGAAAGAGCCTTGACAAAGATAAAGTACTGTGAGAATATCTAGCTATTAATAAGAGAAAACTATGAAAGGATGACATTTTAAGAAATGTGTAGAAAGTTTTCCATGAGTAAAAATCTTTCTTTAAACCAATATATCATTCACTCTAACCTTTGAATAAAACATATGTGTTAATATTTGATGCTCATTAAAGACTGGATTATATTTAGAAAAAAAATGAAATCAGGTCTATTAAATAGCTACCTCTGGGGTATCTGACTTTCAAGAGATTGAATACCTTGTCACCCTAACAAGGACACCGCAAGCAGAGTGCCTTCTCTGAACAGCACCCCTACAGTGTAGCTCCTTGCTTTCCATGGAACTTGCAACTACCCCTCTCCTTTCTTATTCTTCTCTTCCTCCTCTTCCTCCTTCTTTGTCTTCTTCCTCTTTTTGTGGTGCTGTTTTCAATGGGGGGTGGTGGGTGGGGAAGAAAGCCTTTAGCCAAGTCAATCCATTCCTGCAACTAGCCATTTATCCAACCTTTCATCCAGCCCCTATTTACTGAGCATTTGCCATGGAAATGCTAGCACTCTGCTGGGTGCTAAGAAGATGAGTAAACACATAAATAGTCAATGCTCTCATGGAGTATAGAGCCTAGAGGAAGAAGGAACAGATATCAGTTATAAAATAGTAAATGTAAATATACAAGGGAAAAGAAGATATCTGCTAGAAAGGGAAGTAAAACATCCCAACTAGGATTGAGGGAGCAAAGGTGGTTTCCCTACAGAAATGAAATGTTATCTGAGACCTGAAGAATGAATAGCAAGGTGAAGAGAACAAATGAGCACATGAATGGAGGTTGTGTGGAGCTTGGTAGGGAAGGACACTCAAGGCAGTCAAAACAGCACGTTACAAAAGCCCCGCTGAGGGAAAGAACATGAGCTGTTCAAAAACTTGAAAGAAGTCAATTTAGATGGAGCACTGAGGAAGGCTGAGAGGGCTGTAATGAGAGTCTGCAGATGACCAAGAAACAAATGATGTAGAAACTTGTAGGCCATAGCAAAGGTTGCAGTCTTTTTTCTGAGAACAATGAAAAGTCCCTGAAGGTTTTAATCAGAGGATGACACAATTGGATTTGTACTTTGAAAAGATCATGCTGGATGCAAAATGGTAGTTGGGGATAAAAACACATTTGAAATCCATCACTCTTAGGGCATCCTGACAGATTGTTACAAGCATCTGCTGTCTTCTTCTTCTTCCCCCTTACTCAGTATTCCTCTCCATCTTCCTCCCTATTAATGCATTTCCTTTACTTCCTTCAGGATCAGGACTAAGTATATTCACCAGATTTACTTTAAAATTAACAATTCCTGTCCATTATGCTTTTACTTGGCATTTCTTCTGCATTTGCAAAATATTTATAAAGTGATGAAACTAATTTATTTCTCTATTTTATATATTCTTTTTCCAAACTAGACTATGCTCCTCAAAAACAGAGACCTGTAAACAGGTTTTAGAACAAGAATGTTTTCTGTATATAAATTAATTTTTTGGTTTTTATTTCTCCTATTATTAATAACTGATTTCTAGAGCTCAAAAAATTGTGTCTTTCATGGGCATTGTAACAGTGAAATAATCCGAAAATAAAAACATTACAAATATTTATTTACAGTATGTATGTAATCAAGTCAGTGTAATCAGTAGATACATAAGATTGGCACTGATCTAGTCTTAGTCTCTAATCACTACATGATATTTCGGTACAAAAAGACACTTTCTGTGTAAAATTTATCAGTATTAAACAGTCTAAAACTTTGTTCCACCTTTCAAATAATGTGCCTTAAAAAAAAAAAGCTTCAATGACTTCAGATAGATTTAATAAGCATAATAAATATTTCCAATACCAAAAAAAAAAAAAAATTGAGAATCCAAATCCAATAAAATATTAAGGTCATATTAGTATTTCATCTTCTTAAATTAAAATTTTATTGAAATAAATTTTAAAAAATAGAGACAGAGTTTTGTAAGAATTTTTATGTTATAGAAACTGCAGGTTTTAAAAACGTTTTTCAGAATTTCTCAGAAACAGAAAAAACTATCCAGACATTTATGTGGAATAACAAAAGACCACACATAGCCAAAGAAATCTTGAGCAAAAAAATAAAGCTGGAGGCATTACACTACCTGACTTTAAACTATACTACAAAGCTATAATAACCAAAACAGCATGGTACTGGTATAAAAACAGACACATGGATCATTGAAATAGAATAGAGAACCCAGAAATCAACACATACACCTATAGCCATCTGATCTTTCACAAAGGCACCAAGTCTACACACTGGGGAAGAGGCTGCCTCTTCAACAAATGGGGCTGGGAAAACTGGATATCCATATGTAGGAGAATGAAACTAGATCTGTACCTCTCACCACATACCAAAATCAACTCAAAATGGATGAAAGAATGAAAGATACATCCTTAAACAATAAAACTCCTTAAAGAAAACAAAGGAGAAACACTCCAAGAAGTAGGATTGGGTACAGACTTCATGAATATGACCACCAAAGCACAGGCAACCAAAGGAAATACAAACAAATGGGATTAAATCAAACTATTCTGCACAGCAAAAGAAATAATCAACAGAGTGAAAAGACAACCAACAGAGTGGGAGAAAATATCTGCAAAATATTCATCTGACAAAGGATTAATATCTAGAATATAAAAGGAACTCAAATAACTTCACAGCAAAAAACCCAAATAACCCAATTAAAAAATGGGCAAAGGAGCTGAATAGGCATTTCTGAAAGGAAGATATATGAATGGCCAACAGACACATGAAAAAATGTTCAACATCACTCAGCATTCGGGAAATGCAAATCGAAACCACTTTGAGAGACAATCTCATTCCAGTTAGGATGGCTAATATCCAAAAGATTGAGAATGATAAATGCTGACAAAGTTGCAGAGAAAAAGAAGCCCTCCTATATGGTCAGTGGGACTGCCAAACGGTGCAGCCTTTATGGAAAATGGTATGGAGGTTCCTCAAACAATTACTGATAGATCTACCATATGACCCAGCTACTCCACTGCTGGGAATATACCCAGAGGAATGGAAATCATCATGTTGAAGGGATACCTGTTCTCCAATGTTTATTGCAGCACTATTTACAATAGCCAAGAGTAGGAACCAGCCCAAATTTCCATCATCACATGAGTGGATCAGGAAACTGTGCTTTATCTACACACTGGAATGCCACTCTGCTATAAAAAAGAAGGAAATACTACCATTTGCAACAACATGGATGGACTTAGGGAAAATTATAGCAAAAGTGAAACAAGTGAGACACAGAAAGAGAAATACCACTTGTTCTCACTTATTTTGGGGAGCTAAAAATAGATAAATAAATAAATAAATATACAAATCAATAAAGGGTGGTGGGGGGGAAGAAGACACAGCAATCAGAACAATTCCTTGAAGTTGTTAAAAGAAGTGAACAGATATGATGTAGTGAGGGGGTAGTGGAGAGAGGGAGGGGAGAAAGAGGAACGGGTAAAGGGACACAGAAATCAACTACATGTATATTGAGAAGTTAAAGTAAAAAGAAATAATTTCATAGCTGGATTCTGATTTTTTAGAAATCCCTAAATACTGTGGGTCAAAATGCAATTAATTGTTCTTTCCACAGAAGGTTTAACAGTCACATAGCAAAAGTAGGAAGCCAGGGCAAAAAGAGATTTTCTTTTCCACTCCATTATAAAAGATGTGCTAAAGAACTGAAAATGTATAGGCAATTAAGTTAAATTATAGAAATGTTTCCTTTTCTGTATAATACCCACAGGATATGCTATGATGGGAGACTGGAAGACAGTAATACCAAAAATCTATCTCTCCACCCAGTTTGTTTATTTGAAATCCCTTTATGTCTTAAATGATTATATTTCCTAATATACAACAAGGGTATTTTACCAAGAAAATTTCCTCAGACAGCCAACTGTGACCTGAGAATAAGAAAAGGAAACATCAATGGGGAAAAGAAGAGAGAATGATTTTGAAACATGTGCCACAGCCTGAGAACATAACCAGGCATGGGGTCACATGTTACCTGAAGGTTTCTGGAGTGGACTATGAATTGAGAAACAAAGGCATACATTTTAAAGAAAATAGCATATAAATGGTTGCAAAAAGCACCCAAAATTAATATCTACCTCACAATCAGGTCTAGAATATGTCATGATTATACATGATTATAGGTAAATTAATCAAAAAAAAATAGACAAAAATAAAATTGGAGATATTCTTTGCAATTTGAAGAAATAAGTATTTTTGTTTGTTTTCGTATAATTGCTCTGTAGTAATAACTATACAGTTTAACCTTAAGGAAAAAGTACTACCTTAATTAAATTATTAGTTTATGTGTCATATGCCTTTAAATGAAATAACCTCCTGGAAAAAAACAATGATTTCAATAAAACATTTCTCATAATGATACAATGGATGGACAACTGAACTAATTCAAGGTGTTTTTTTTTTTTATGTGTTCTGGTATAGTATTTGGGAATCTGTGTCAACATAGTAAAAATAAAAAATCCAAGAGAGAGACATTAATCAAGACCTTAGACTGTGACCTACTTTCAAATTCTATA
Organism: Cynocephalus volans; assembly: GCF_027409185.1. Classification (NCBI taxonomy): domain Eukaryota; kingdom Metazoa; phylum Chordata; class Mammalia; order Dermoptera; family Cynocephalidae; genus Cynocephalus; species Cynocephalus volans. The sequence continues at coordinate 40,607,708 of NC_084474.1, read as the reverse complement.
TTAAAGTGCTAGCATGTTGAGTTTGAATTTCTATGCTCCCATAATTACTCTATGCTCTATAATTTTTAGGTAGAATTTAGTAACTTCTTAAATAATTTCTCGTTTCATATAAGTTAGAAAAGAATGTAAACTGTATCCTTATCAAATGAGAAATTTGATAATAATTTAATGGTAAAGATTTATTCTCCTGAAATATATAGACTATTTTATGATACAAACTGACATAAAAATGGAAATCTTGATCTTAAATTTTCTGGTGTCACTAGAGTCAAGTAAGTAAGATCCTCCTGACTGGGTCTGCAATGATTGAATTGTTACTGGTCTGCAGAACATTTCTATTTATGCGAATGATTTTATTAAAGTCAGACAATGAAACTTGGCAAGAGATAAAGTTTTCTCTGCTATTCAGTGGGCAGATGACTTTGGGTAAAGAAGACATAGATATAGAAAGAAACTTAGGCCTTAAAGAAAATGTGCCTAAGTGCTCATAAATGAGATTTTTATATATTATAATTTTAATAAGTAGTTTAGGGAAAGTGACTTAAGGACTCTACAGCTAAGAAAGCAATAATCTAATACAGGAAGTTTAGGAAAGCCATGGTAACTACAGCTTAGGCTGGGGAATCAGAAAGCTGTGAAGAATAGAGTTACAGTTCAGATCTTTGCAGAGGGCTTATCAGAAACGTTCTCCTTTTTAGGGACCCAAAGATTTCTTCACAGATCCACCTTCAGACAGTATTCTCCACGCACTCTGTATGTTCTCTATAGCTTTAACACTATCTGTGTTGATGACTCACGAATCTTTTCCTATAGTTCAAACCTCTCCACTTAGCTTTGGAGCTGTGTATCGAAGATTTTAGTAACACATATACCTGCATATCTTCAGTCATGCATGTTAATCCTAACAGTACATATTCAGTCCTGAACTCATTGTCTTACACCAAAAACTGTTTGTCTTAGAAAATCATTCTCCATTATCCCAGTGACTTGCAAGACTCAAGGCTATCCAACAGAGAATCCAGTTCAGAAATACGTGATTCATTTTTGATTCTTCACTTTCTCTCTTTCATCCTCTGTGCCAACTTGTTATTAAGTCTTATCAATCCTACATTCTTTTCCCCATATATCCCTCTTCATTTTCTAAACTCTTTCAGTAGGCTCCCAACACATGCTCCTCTTTCTAGTTTCCTAGAAGACTATATAAAAAAAAACTATAGGGCCGAGCCCGTGGCGCACTTGGTAGAGTGCTGCGCTGGGAGCGTGGCGACGCTCCCGCCGCGGGTTCGGATCCTATATAGGACTGACCGGTGCACTCACTGGCTGAGTGCCGGTCACGAAAAAACGACAAAAAAAAAAAAATAAAAATAAAAATAAAAAAAACTATATAGTTTTTTATAAAACTATTATAAATACTAGTTTTATAATAATTATATAGTTATATAATAGTTATATAGTTATTATAAAAACTATATTGTTTTATATAAAACTCTTTCTAGTTTTATATCATACTAGTCCACTTATCAAGCTGCTGATGGATTATTCTTTCAATAAAAGAAATTTCAATATATTACTTCCAAGCTTAAAAATCCTTCAGTGGCTCCTTTATTGGCAGAATTAAAATAGCTATTATTAAAATTTACCATTAATAAATATTAGGTTTCATTACATGAATAACCTATTCTCATTTTAAGGGCATATCTATAATCTTCATACAACTTTAAGAACTCACATTAGGATGCTTAATTTTTCTTCATACTACTGAAGTTTAACTCTAATCCCTAAATTATATGTAAACATTATTAAACATTAGTGATAATTAAAAGGTTGTTTCTATTTAGAAGATGATATAGAAATTTGAATTATTTGATATTAAATAAGACAACATAAGTGAAGCACTAACCCAATTCATGGCTTAATGAACATTAATTTTCTTCCTATTCTAAAGAGAAAGGTGAATGCTTAGATAGGATGTGGAACATGAAGATAATATTAATTTCATATAATAATGGCCTGTTATTTTATCCATAATCAATTCACTTTATATTAATGGCTTGCAAGATTTTGTGGGGGCTGCAGGTCATAAAGGGTTTATTTGGGAGTCAAATAATTCAAGAAGCAAGTGATTTATTTACTTGAATTTAAGTTCTGCCCAAGTCACCAAAAACAAAGTTTTAGTCCTTAAAGCCAGAAGTGGGTATATATCTCCTAGAAACTAAGGGTCTTCTTCAGGACTTGATTAAGAAACTACCTTTCTATGGGAAGCAATTGAAAGACATGCCGTTGCCTGAATTTCCAGCAACGTGGTTTAGGAAAAGATGGGAATATCAGACACTTGACATGAACAGTAAAGTTATTAGTTACACTGTAAAGCACTTGCTTTGTATAAAAGTCATTCAGCTTACTCAAAAGTAGTATAAGACTACATTTCAACTAAAATAATAAAGTATTTGACTTGCATTCAGGCACAAAGTGCCTGATTATGGCTGATTAAGATACATGCTCTAGAGATCAACCTGATGACAAAATTAAGAGAGGATCCAAGAAGAATGACTAAGAATAAGAAATGGACAACCTCTTCAACAAACTGCTGGGAAAACTGGATACCCACATGCCAAAGATTGAAACTAGACCCCTGTCTCTCCCCATACACAAAAAATCAACTAAAAATGGATCAAAGACCTAAATTTAAGAATCCAAACTACAAAACAACTAAAAGAAAATGTAGGCAAAACACCACACGAAATGGGCATGAGCAGCACTTTTTTGAGCAAGACTACAAAGGCACAGGCAACTAAAGCAAAAATACATACACGGGACTGCATCAAACTAAAAAGATTCTGCACAGCAAGTGACACTACCAAAAAAGTGAAGAGTCAACCTGCAGAATGGGAGAAAATGTTTGCAAACTACAAATCAGACAAGGGGCTAATATCCAGAATATACAAGAAACTCAATTGAATCAAAAGCAGAAAAACAAATAACCCAGTTAAAAAAATGGGCAAAGGACCTGAACAGATGTTTCTCAAAAGACACACAAATGGCCAACAGGCACATGAAAAAAATGCTCAACATCACTAATCATCATGGAACTGCAAATTAAACCACGATGAGATGTCATCTCTTTCCAGTTAGAATGGCTATTATCAAAAAGACAAAAAATAACAAATGCTGGCGAGGATGTGGAGAAAAAGGAACCCTCCTAAATTCCTGGTGAAAGTGTAAATTAGTACAGCCACTGTGGGAAACAGTATGGAGGATCCTCAGGGAACTAAAAATAGATCTACCCTACAACCCAACTATCTCACTCCTAGGCATATACACAAAGGAAATGAAATCAATATATCAAAAAGACTCCTGTACTCCATGTTCACTGCAGCACTATTCATAATAGCCAAGAGATTGAATCAACCTAAATGCCCATCAACAGATGAATGAATTAAAAAAAAAAGTAGAAAAAAAACCCCAAAACAAAAAACTGTGGTATATGCACAATGGAATACTATTTAGTTATCAAAAAAAAAAAAAAAAAAAAATCATATTCTATCATTTGCAGCAATATGGATGGAACCAGAAACCATCCAAGTGAAGAAAGCCAGGCACAGAAAGACAAATACCGCATGATCTCACTCATATGTAGAACCTAAAAAAAAAAAAAGTTCTCATGTATAAACGGTAGAATGATGGTTACAGAGGAGGCGGGCAAGGGGGGTGGGGTGGGGTAGTAGTGGGAGGAAAAATGGGGGACTAGTGGGTATAAAACTATGCTAGCTAACCTAAATGAATCATTGTGCAGTATATGCATGTATTGAAAGAATGCGCTATACCCCCAAAATATGTACAAATAAATGTTAAAATATTTTGAATAATAAAAGAAATAAGAAGTGGTATTTTATTAGAGGCACAATTTAACTCTGCTTGGTGTCATCATTTTTTTCCCTTGGTTCGTGCAAGTAAGGCACTAAATTTTTAGTGTGGATATTTCTTTCTTCATTGCATTCTTCTAAAAAAAGAACCAGGACTCTAGAAAATTAGCTATAGTTCATTAAAAAGCAAATTATACTTTTAATTGATCTTTTTAAAAATAAAAATAATTAAATGCATTTCTAAAAGTATGTTCTTGTTTCATAATAATCAAAATACAAACAATAAATGGAGTTTTCCCTGAAATTGTCTGGAATGTGCCTCTGAAATAAGAATTTCAACTTAGATAAGAAAACAAAAATGACAGAAAATTCCCATATGAAGGTAAGCAAGGAGAATAAAGACATTAAAGAAAATAAAAACAGGTAAGTGGAAAACTTACCAATGTCTGTTTGAAAGCATTACTTTTCTCTAAAACATAAAAAAAGTAAATGAGAGAATTATAAATAAAAATTATATTCCTATATAGCGGTGATCATTTGTGGGTTCACAGCAGGCACTTATGTAAAATGTATTTTTTTTTTTGTTTTTTTTCCTCCCTCAAGACTATTAGCTTAGACTTCATTCACATTTTAATGAATTCCATGTCTTCTCAAATATTTTTCTTAATTGTATTATATAACTTGATAATATTCGCAATATTCTACCACTCTTCTTATTTGAGTTCTCTATACATTTAACTTGTTTCTTTTATGCGCTCCCTCAGCTATATGTTTGTGGACATGACAGAGGTAACATCATAAGTTAATATATGTAATCCAAATACTGATAAAGGCTATGAAGAAATATATCAGTGCATCCAGCATTACTAGAGTGACAAGAAGGCAGAGAGAATAAAGAGATGGAATTGAAGATGTGGCAGTGGAGAGCATTGTGGCTATGATATGGAATGTAAATCTTATTCTGTAGGAGAAAGGCATTAGAGGTTTAAAAGCAAGTTAATGCCATAATCTGATTTATATTTTTGAAAGACACTCTGGCAGGAGTGGAAAGAAGCAGATCAGGTAAGGAGTTATTTCCATAGCCCACTTGAGATAGAATGGAAGTCTGTATGAGACCACCTTCCGTGCAGATTTAAAAGATGATTGGGTTTGAGGTATACTTATACTGAAAAGTGAACTTGATGAATTATATTTAGAGTGCAGGGGGAAAGGAAGAACAAGGGTTGACACAGATTTTTATTTGAAAAACTGTATAAATGGGGGTTCCATTTATTGTGATGAAGAAGCTTGAGGTGAAACAGCTTGGGCTGTAGAATAGCAATAATGTACAAGATTCTTAACTATATAAAAAGCAGTGGATTCTATTATATTTTCCAGTTCTAAAAAATTTACTTTCTCTTGTTATTTTCTACTCTTTTCCCCCAAAATATAAAGACAGGAAGTGAGGAAACTGCTTTAGCCCCTCAGAGCAAATGCTTTAAGTATAACAAACAAAGTTATTTTTTGCTTAACATTGTGTTTCCTAGAAGGCAGACACCATTTCAAGTCAAATAAAGTTAAATATGATGCATATTTATTATTTGTGTGGCTCTGTTAGGATCAGTGAGGATAACAAATATTGCAAAGCACCTTTGTTCTTAAGTTTATAAATTTGTAGAGAAAATAACATACCTATATATGTAAAACAATATAAGAATAAGAATATTATATAAATTATAAATATACAAGCACTGTAATTGGTTAAAGAAGAGATGAATATTATGGTGGTGCTGGATTTTAAAAAACAAGACCATGTCTAGATTTGCACAGAAACCAAAACAATAATGTGAAATCCTGAACTGAGCCCGGCTTACCAAGTGGTTGTCCTGCGATGATCCTGGCGTTCTCTCCAGCCACTGCAGCTCTTGCGTGTCGCTCACTCATGTACTGTACAAATGCATAACCTTTGTGAACTGAGCATCCAACTATTTTTCCATACTTTGAAAAAATGGCTTCAATGTCAACTTTCTTGACAATGGCTGTATTTAAATTGCCGATGAAAACACGGGAGTTGATAGACTTGGGGTCATTCTTATTGGTGACGTTGCTGGTCTGTGTTTTGCCAGTCATGGTTGGCTCAACTTGTTTTAATCCTTAAACAAACAAACAAACAAATAAAATAATCAGCTGGTAAATAATTTGATCATATGGACATCACTGGCTTCTAGCAATTTTTTAATGTTATACTCAGGAAACTTCAAATCCCTCAGTATAACTGATCTCTTGAGAAGAAAATTTAGCAATATAAAACAGTAAACATTACATTGTTAAGCAGTAGAAAAATAGTCATAATCACTTAACATATATTTGTAAATAAATTCCTGATTTATTTATCCAAAATTCAGCCCTGAATAATGACAACATTTTATAGAAGTTTTTATTTTTAAGATTATCCATTTGCAGAAGAAAGTTTGAGGAATGAGCCACTTTATTCTATCAACAAAAAAGAAATACCAGTATAGCTAAGGTCTAATGATAGGTGTAATATAGTAATGTAACCTCCATTTATTGTATGAGTATTTGTATTTTTATTTCTACATTTTGTATACTAGATAGACATTTCATTCATTTCAATATCAGAACTCTTCTATCAGAACTAACAATTCATTCCATTAAACGATGTGGAAGAGAAAAAGAAAATATTAAAATCAGAAATTCAATTAGAAAATTTAAGATAAGAAAGACATAATTTTGAAAATAAGAAATATAACAAGAATTAATTCTGTACATGTTATTAAATTGAACCAATAACACGTTTCAGTTTCCAAAAAAAAAAAAATTCCTGTAGCCAGTGTTCATGCATCAATGATCAGCAAATCAGTAACTGGGTAACTGTTAAAATTTTATTATCAATATCATTTTGTATCCATTTAACCAAAGGCTCCTGTTTTGCCTCAGGTCTCCTAGTATTTTTAAAAACTGTTGGCTGAGCTTGGCAGAATGTTTAATTATGCTTAATTAAACTCAGTGAAACTTTTATTTCTAAATACTCCAGCACTTAACTGATTTATTTGTAAGGCTTCCAAAATTCACTCATTCATTCATTCATTTAACAATATTTATTAAGCACATATCTTTTTCCAGGCATTGTCTTCTACAGTGCCAATTAATTTAAAGAAACCATTATGGTAAAACTAAAATTTGAGCAAGGTTACACTTTCTGACATTGATGATCATTGTTGAGCTAATTGAAATACTTTGTCAGTGACAACTACATTTTTACATGAAGACTGCCTTTCAAAATATTACAGCTATAAAAAATAAGTGCATCTGATTTTTAAGAATCATTTTATATAACATTTCTAAATTAAGCATTAAGGTGTTAGAAGTCTTAAAGGCATGTAAATGGATATGTTTGAAAATTTATGTACTATGCATTTTAACCAGGTACTCCTGATACTAAGAGCAATCAAGTACCATAAAAATGTTTCAGACTAAGCTGTTCATTATTACATCTGGAATTGTTAAAGCCTTACTTCATATTGGACACTCAACATTATACGTTTCTCCTTTTAATGAAGGTTGATTTCATAAACAAAATGTTTAGTTATTTGCCTAAAAAATAAGAGTAAGACATCATTAGAAGCAAACATTTTAATACTGCCTTGTATTGTTTCAGATTAGCTACACTGAAGTTGTTCCTTTATGAATTATTCAACCTAGAGCTGAGAAAAGGAAAACTGATAATTTTTTTGAATCTTGCAATTTGAGCTATTGCATACCTCAAGACAAATGCTCCAAGAATTAACCGAAACAAGAAAAATCAATATTTATTTATATGTTTACATATATATAAAATGCTAACTTCTTCATGTAATTTAGAATTTGTTTCCTTTCCTATCCCAATGTCAGTAATACAATCCGTAGAAATCATGTTATTTTCTTTTTGCACTTGCGTGAATAATTTTAGAAATATCATACAGTTATTTTCAAGGGTAAACGATTCTTATGGTTGACATTTTATTTCCTAGACAGAGATACACTGGTTGAAATTAAAACACAAGATTGTTAGATTAGGTTAGACCCATGGTTTACAGAGCCCAGTGGTCTGCCTTGACAGTGGCTCTCAGTCGAATTTGATATAAGGGGATAGCTGTTCTCTAAATTCTCACTGTAAATGTCAACATGCTGTCTTTGACTCCAACCTTTTATTCTATGTGGATGACTGTCATAACTGTAACTACAAACTGCCAATTATGTAATTCTAATGAATGACTTTCAATTACTTTACAATGTATATGTATCTAATCCCTCTCACAGACTGACTTGCCAGTTTCTATCAGTATTTATAATAATGAAAGTTTTGTTGTAGTTTTGTATATTATCATTTCAACATTCATTAAAATCAGGCTTCAACTCAAAATTACTGTAATATTAAAATTATTAAAAATGAATAATGTAATATTTATTTTTTTAGCTTATACTTCTCTATTACATGAATTTTCAATTAGTTGAAGAAGGATTTCCACATTCAGCCATGATGAAATAACAGGGACTAAATAAACCTTCCTGATTCAAACAACTAGAAAACCAGGCAAACATACATGAAACAACTGTTTTTCAGACATTAAACCACAGGCAATGCAGAGCCATGATATCTGAGAGAAAGGAAACAAAGAAAGTAAGGCTTAGGATAGCCCTAGCTTTCTTCTGGAAAGCATACTGCAGTTCATAGAGCAGGCAGAAGCGGGTGGGGGCGGGACCCGAATGGCAAGCAGGGACAGTGACCTTATTGAGTTGAGCTGACAGAGACCAGAATTCAGAGATTTTGAGGAGGCTGGAATTTGTGAGGCAGATTTTTTGAGACAAGAGAGCTGCTCAGGAAAGGAACTCCAGAAATCTGCTTACCGGTCTCCTGAATCTATGCTGATTCCTAAGAAATGCAAGCAAAAGGGTAAAATTCCATCAGGCTGCTAAAAAAAATTATTGGAAAGCTGGGAATGCAATGGTTCCAAGACCCACAAAGGGCTGAGAATCATTCAAGCTCCTGCCAGCAACAGTGGCAAGCACACATTGACTCCCTAGAGCATTAAGTTAAGAATCAGAAGGGCTGGGCCCTAATTTAGTAAGGGGATAAATGATTTGTAGAGTTAAAAGTAATTTGGGACCACCCTAGCAAAACTTAAAAACACATCTCAAGATGATCAAACTAAACCAAAAGCAGCCTAAATGCCTACCAGAGAAAAGCATTTAACACTTCTTAAAGAAAAATAACAGAACTCATTCAACAACACAAAACATGCCATCTTCAGCATCCAGTCAAAAAAATCTTAAGTATTAGAAAATTATGACTCGTGACTAGGAGAGAAATGAAAGATATAAACAAGAATCAAATGGAAAGTTAAAGATGAAAGCTATAATACTTAAAAAAATATATATATATATTTTTGTCTTTTTTTGTGACCGGCTGCACCGCGCTCAGCCAGTGAGCGCACGGCCATCCCTACATAGGATCCTAACCCGCAGCGGGAACACTCCCAGCGCCACACTCTCCCGAGTGTGCCACAGGGTCGGCCCTATAATACTTAAATTTAAAAAAATACACTGGATGGATATTACAGGTGATAGAACTCTACAAAAGAATGGGTTTGTGAATTTGAAGTTGTAGAAATAGAATTACCCGAAATGTAGTATAAAGATAAAACACTGAAAAAAAAAAATAAATGGAGATTCAGTGAGCTATTTGACAATGTCAAGCTATTTAACACATGTATATCTGAAGTACCACAGAAGGTAAAAGAAAATATTAAAAAAAATAGTCACCAAAAATCTTCCAAATTTGATGAAAATGTTAAAATCACACATCAAAGAATCTCAACAAACCCCAAGCAGAATAAATACATCAAAAACCACACCAGACACATCACAATCAAATTACTGAAAAGTAGTCATAAAGAGAAAAATCAGGAAGCTGTCAAGCATTGGAAAAATGACTAAATTCTGACACAATTTTGGGGAATAACAGTCGAAGAAATGTTACAACAGCCAATGACAAGGGAAAATTAATTTTTCAGCAAAAAAGTGCCATCTCTTTGTTTTTAATTTAGAAGTTTGGATGGAGCTAGTGTAAAGTGTCTATCTAAAAAAGCTGCTGTAAAATCAGAGATAAACTGTAAACTACTGTGTCCCATTATTTCTGTGTTGACTGAAATATTCTATATCTGCACTACACAAAAAAGGAGTTTTTAACCACATGTGACTTTTTAGCACTTGAAATGTGGTTACTGAGACTGAGCAACTGAATTTTAAAATTTACATAATTAAAATTAAGGCCAAATTTTAATTGTTTGCTTTACCCCCAAAGCCTAACTGGGTTCTGACCTTTTAAATGTACAGGGTAAAAGTAAGTCAGAAGTAATCTGGATATTTATGTCTCATTCATACATAGAACATGGGTATATTTTTGGTCCTAAAAACTTATGAAAGTTATGATGGTATTAGATATTTTTCAGAAAACAACAACAAAAAGTTTCTAGTAGCTGCCATATGAGAGCTAATTTAAAAGATGAAGGATTTTTATTCTGGAAATATCAGACTGAGATGGTGAATGTGTTGTAAAATCATAAAGAATGTCTTTAAAATAAATAAAGACCTTTTATTTGTATTTGAGGGAGATTTCCACTCTGAAATCAAAATAAAAACAGGGTAAATTAATTATGAATTTTTAAGAGCTCTCAAATATGCTTTAGAGAAAATATTTTTGGAGTAGACAAAATTAACAGACAGCAAATTGTACTCTTCTCCTGATTCAGTGGATATGAGTTTCCAATCTAAAGTTTAGAGTTACTCATTCACATTAAATAAAAAATAAACAACAGAACACTAATAGCCAGGTATTCAAGACAGTCAGCTTGCAACACTAATCTGTACTATAATCAAGAACCTGAGAAAAGATTAAAGGGACACAAAAATGAATAACAATGAATCATACCCTTAAAGTTATCATCTTCTCAAATCTAGAGCTACTACTCTAACAGTGCTATAACATAAGATAAAACATGGTAAGAGCTGCAAGATATACAAATCAAAGCTGTAATTTGTGAAAAAGAGAGAGAGAGAATTTCCAATTGAGAAAACTAGAGAAAACATCTTAAAGCAGTTGATAACTGAATCATTAAAGGATATTGTAAAGATTCAATGGGCTTACAGTTAACTTCTCAGCATGAACAAGAGGATGGTTGTTTTTCAAATATTTTAACTCACCTACATGCACTTTTTTTCATTAAACAAGTTACTATAAAATTGCTTATATTCATAATTAGAAAAAGAGAAAAATTGCAGTTAAATAAACTAAGATATCTAAGCATCTCTTCTTGGACAAAGTAAACCAATAGAATGCCAAGAAAAGTCTAAATTTATTTATTCTTTAGAAAACTGTCCACAATTTAGAAAGATATAAATTATATCCACCAAACAAGTGACAATTCTTCAATTGATCTTAAGAACAACTATTTCTTGAAGACTAAAAAATCTATTTATAAAACTATTTTGTGAAAAATCTTCTGATGCTCATTTTACACACCACAGTATATTATAAATATAAATATTACAATTGTGTTGAAGATACAATCTTTAAGCCTCAAACTGCTTTCTGGAATAAACCAAAAGGTAGCTTTTTAAAAGTTAAGATTTGGGGCAATGTGTAAATACAAAGAAAAATACATACATATAAAGAAAAAAAGTGTAATCCCAGCCTGAAGGCATTTACAGTTAAAATTGTAGTATTTTTCCTTTATTGCTTTTCTAGTACTTAGAAAAAAGCTGTATAAATTAGAAAGAAACTGATCATAATCTACATACCAAGTATGATTACTTATTATTTGAACATCTATATTATTATTGTTAAATAATCATACTAACTATAACAAATAGTTGCATAGTGTTAAAGCTATGCCATCATTTTCTTTGTCCTCTTAATGGGCATTTAGCTTGTTTCCAATTTTTTCAGGTCACAAAGATTTCTGAGATGAATACTGACAAATTTAGTAAGGACAATCCCTTTATCATTATATAGTGGCCTTCTTTGTCTCTTTTTTTAGGTCTTTGGTTTAAAGTCTATTTTATCCAATATAAGAATACGTTTTCTGGCTCAATTTTGGTTTCAATTTGTGTGATATATCTTTTTCCATCCCTTCACTATTAGTTTGTGTGCATCTTTATTGGTGAGATGAGTCTCTTGAAGCCATTATATAGTCAGGTCTTGCTTTTTGATTCGGTCCATCAGTCTGTGTCTTTTGAGTGTGGAGTTCAACACATTTACATTAAGGTTGTTATTGAGAGGTACTGTCTAATTCCTGGAATTTTATGGCTTTTTGTTAAGATGTTTTGAGTATCATTTGTTCCTCTCTTCTCCCTTGATTATTGGTCTTCCATGTTTGTGAGGTTGTTATGAGGTGAAAAGATTTAGTTTCTTTTGTCTTTCTCATTAGCATTTGTATTGTACTGGTGGGTGTTTTTCTTACTCGTGTATTCGTGGTAGTGATTATTGTTTTTCAGGTTCCAGATGCAGGACTCCCTTGAGAACTTCTTGAAAGGCTGGTTGTGTGATGATGAACTCCCACAGTTTTTGTTTGTCTGGGAAATACACTAATTCTCCCTCATTTCTGAAGTATAACCTTGCCTGGGAAATACATGATTTCTTTAACTTCTTCATTTCTGAAAGATGGTCCTGCTGGGTATAGTGTTATTGGTTGGTAGTTTTTGTTTGTTTGTTTGTTTGTTAGTATTTTGAATATATCAATCATCCCATTCTCATCTGGCCTGTAAGGTTTCAGTTGAGAAGTCTGCTGTTAGTCTTATGGGAGCTCCCTTATAGGTGACTTAGTGCTTTTGTCTTGCTGCTTTTAAAATTCTCTTTGTCTTCAAGTTTTTCCAGTTTGACTATCACGTGTCTTGGAGAGGATCTTTTGGACTGAATCTGTTTGGGGACTATTGGGCTTCCTGGATCTGAAGGTCTGCATCCCTCCCTATACCTGTGAAAGTTTCTGTTATTACTTCCCTGAATAAGTTTTCAATGCCTCTTCCTTTTTCCTCCCCTTCTGGAATATCTGTAATTAAAATGTTTGTGTGCTTGAGGTTATTAGCTAGCTTTCTTAAATTTTCTTCATTTTTTAAAATTCTTTTTTCTTTTCTCTTGTCTGCCTGGGTTATTTCATAAATACTATCTTTGAGATTGGATATTCTTTCTTCAGCTTATTCTAATCTGCTGATTAAGATCTTGGTTATGTTTTTAATTAATTGAATGTGTCTTTCAGATCCAGGAGTTCTGCTACATTCTTTTTTAAGGTATTAATTAAGTCTCTATAAATTTCATTCTAAATATCCTAGAGTTTTTTTCTTATTTCATTGTTTTGTAGGATTGATCCAACAAGAAGGCATAACAGTCATAAATACATATGCACTCAACACTGGAGTACCCACATATATAAATCAAACACTGTTAAACCTACAGAAAGAGATAGACCCTGATACTATAATAGTGGGGGACCTGAACACTACCCTCTCAACATTGGAAAGATCATGCAGGCAACAAATCAACATAAAAACACAGGATTTAAGCTACAATTTATATCAACTGGACCTGGTAGATTTCTACAGAATATTTCATCCACATAATATTTCATTAGCACATGGAACTTTCTCCAAGATAGACCACATGTTAGATTACAAATCAAGACTCAATACCTTAAAAACAATCAAAATCATCTCAATTATCTTTTTAGACCAAAATGGATTAAAACTAGAAATTAATAACAGGAAAACTCAGGACTCTATATAAATACATGGAAATTAAACAACAGGCTCATGAATTACCTATGGGTCCAAGAAGAAATTAAACAGGGATCAAAAAATTTCTAGAAAGCAATGAAAATAAAGACATATCATATCAAAACCTGTGGACTATTGCAAAAGCAGTATTAAGAGGGAATTTTCTAGCAATAAATGCTTACATTAAAAAAATAGATTTCTAGTAAACAACCTAATGCTACACCTCAAAGGATAGGAAAACAAGAACAATCCAATCCCAACGTTAGTAAATAGAAAGAAATAATTAAGTTCAGAGTAGAACTAAATGATATAGAGATCCAAAAGTGATATAAAAGATCAATGAAGCCAAAAGTTGTTTTTTTGAGAAGATAAACAAAAAAGACTAATCATTAGCTAGGTTAACAAAAAATAAAAAATAAAAAAGGTCAGAAATGAAAAAAGAGACATTACAACTGATACCACAGAAATACAAAAAATCATTAGAGACTGCTACAGACAACTATACACCAACACATTTGAAAACATGGAGGAAATGGATAAATTTCTGGACACATACAAACTACCAACACTGAACCAAAAAAAAAAAAAAAAAGTAGCAAACCTGAACAGACCAGTAACAAGAAATGAAATTGAAGCAGTAATCAGCAGTCTCCCAACAAAGAGCCCAGGACTGGATAGCTTTACTTCTGAATTCTACCAAATCTTTTAAGAAGAATCAATACCAAGTCTCTTCAAACTATTTCAAATAATTGAAACAGAGGCTGGTCTCTCAAACTCATTCTATGAGGCCAGCATCACCTTGATATCAAAACCAGATAAAGACACAACAAAAAAAGAAAACTACACACCAATATCTCTGATGAACATAGATGCAAAAATCCTCAACAAAATACTAGCAATCAGAATACAGCAACATATAAAAAAAATTATACACCATGATCAAATAGGATTCATCCCAGAAATGCAAGGATGCGTCAACATATGCAGTTCAATAACTGTTATACACCACATCAACAAAATAAAGGACAAAAACCATATGATTATTTCAATAGATGCAGAGAAAGCATTTGACAAAATTCAACATTGCTTCATGATAGAAATGCTCAACAAATTAGGTATAGAAGGAAATTGCCTCAACATAATAATTATCTACGACAAGACAACCACTAATATCCTGAATGGGAAAAACCTGAAAGCTTTTCCCTTGAGAAGAGGAACAAGACTAGGATGCCCACTCTCACCACTCCTATTTAACATAGTACTGGAGGTACTAGCCAGAGCCATCAGGCAAGAGAAAGAAATAAAGGGCATCCAAGTAGGAAAAGACGAAGTCCAACTGTCCCTATTTGCAGATGACATGATCCTATATATAGAAAAACCTAAAGACCCTATCAAAAAACTCTTAAAGCTGGTTAATAATTTCGGTAATGTTGCAGGATACAAAATCAATGCCCAAATATCAGTTGCATTTATATTTTCCAATAATGAGGTAACAGAAAGAAAAATCAAGAAAGTAAGCCCATTTACAACAGTCACCAGAAAAATAAAATACCTAGGAATAAACTTAACCAAGAAAGTGAAAGATCTCTGAAATGAGAACTACAAACCACTACTGAAAGAAATTAAAGACACAAAAAGATGGAAAGACATCCTATGCTCTTGGACAGGAAGAATTAACATTGTGAAAATGTCCATACTTTCCAAAGTGATCTACAAATTCAATGCAATCCTCATCAAAATACCAATTACCAATGACATTCTTTACAAAAATAGAAAAATCAATCCTAATATTCATAGGGAACAACAAAAGACCCTGAGTAGCTGAAGAAATTCTGAACAAAAAAAATAAAGTTGGAGGCATAATACTACCTGACTTCAAATTATATTACAAAGCTATAGTAACCAAAACAGCATGGTATTGGCATAAAAAAGGTACTCACACCAGTGGAACAGTATAGAGAACAAAGAAATCAACCCACATACTTACAGCCAATTGATATTTGATGAAGACAACAAAAACATACACTGGGGCAGACTGACTCTTCAATAAGGAGTGCTGTGAAAATTGGATATCCTTGCAGAAGAATGGAACTAGATCTGCACCTGTCACTATATATCAAAAACAACTAAAAATGGGTTAAAGACTTAAGTATAAGACCTGAAACTGTAAAACTACTAAAGGAAAATACAGGGGAAACACTTCTGGAATTAGGACTGGGAACAGACTGTATGAACAAAAACCAAAAACACAAGCAGCAAAATTAAAAATAAACAAATGGGACAATATCAGACTAAAAAGTTTCTGAGCAGCAAAGGAAACAATCAACAGAATGACAACCTACAGAGTAGCAGAAAGTATTTGCAAACTATACATCTGATGAGGGATTAATATCTACAATATACAAAGAACTCAAACAACTATATGGTTAAAAAAACAACAACAAATAACCCAATTAAAAAATGGGCAAAGGAGCTGAATAGATATTTTTCTAAGGAAGACATACAAATGGCCAACGGGCACTTAAAATAATGCTCAACATCACTAATCATCAGGGAAATCCAAACTAAAACCACATTGAAATATTATCTCTCTCCAGTTAGACTGGCTATAACCAAAAAGACAGAGAATAACAAATGCTGGTGAGGATGTTGAAAGAAGGGAATGCCCCCTACACTGTTGGTGGGACTGTAAATTACTACAACCACTGTGGAAAACAGTATGGAGGTTTCTCAGACAACTACAGACATATCTACCATATAATCTAGCAATCCCAATTTTAGGTATATACCCAAAGGAATGAAAGTCATCACGTCAAAGGGGTACCTGAACTCCCATGTTTATTGCAGCTCTGTTTGCAGTAGTCAAGATATCCAACCTAAATGTCCATTGATGGATGACTGGATAAGGAAAATATAGTATATATACACCATGGAATACTATGCTGCCATAATGAAAAATGAAATTCTGCCATTTGCAGCAGCATGGGTGGGCTTGGAGAAAATTATGTTGAGTGAAATAAGCCAGGCACAGACGAAAAAATACTGCATGTCCTCACTCATAAGTGGGAGCTAAAAGAGGAAGAAGGAAGGAAAGAAAGACCACAGTGTTGCGATAGACTTGCAGAGGGAGAGAGCATACCTAGGGTTGCTGAGTGGGTAGTGGTAGGGTGGGGGAGGTGGAGGTTGAGGATTAATTTAGTGGGGGACACGGTGAGTAATCTCAATTTGTGGTAATGGGCATGCTAATAGTATTAATCTGTCCATCACATATTGGGCACAAGTGGTGATGATCAGCTTTGTACCCTATGAATATGCACGACCAAAAAAAAAAAAAAGAAAAAATTAGAAAGGACAAGTTCCCGGTACTGAAATTCTTGGGTCAAACAGGATGGGTAGTATTAGTTATCAATACTTAACTACTTTCCTGAGAGGTTGAACACCTTTCTACGCTCACCAGCAAGGTAATCTAGTACCTATTTTAGCAAGCTCAAAGCACTTTTGATACCTGTCAGCTCTTCCTTAAGTACTTCATTCAATAGCATTTTCTGATTTATTTGTTTGAGTGGGAGGAATGCATAGACCCTGAATTAAATAAGAGAGTGATACAATAGAAAATGAAATTTAAGAGTTTATTAGCTAGGCTAGTGCTAATAGAAACAGCATAATTCCTCTGTACTTGGAAAAATGAATCAGCGTTTGGAGTTCCCTAGACATATTACCAGACTAAGTCATTATTATTTTAAAGTGTAAGAAAAATTATTCTGGTTTTCTTTATTAAATGCATACTTTGTTATATCTGCAGATAACAGTCTAATATATTGGTGTTGCAACAGTATGTGTTAAATGATTATTTAAAAAATCAATAATTGATTATAAAGAAATTAAAAATACTGTGTGTAAAAACCCTTGATCTTTTAGGAGTTTTTCTATGTTAGTATTTCAGTTTGGTTACCACAACTATAAATAACAGTCACAGTAAAAGTGACATTTCCTACTAATAAAGTTTTTGAAAGCATTAATTATATTCTTATTAATATCAAATTCTTCTATCTACTTTTTTTACACTATGCTCCTCAGACACTGAGTATAGTATTGTGGCAATAGCACCATATAGGAACATACAAATCCAGAGCTTCCATTTTCCTTTTTATCTACTATTTTGTGTGTAATAAGATTAAAGAGATAAAATATTTTATTTCTAATAAGGGCCCACTGAAAATAGAGGTTGACAGGTAAGTTTCACAGAAAATTGACTGATATATTTTAGGAAGAATAATGGCTTAAAATACCACTGCATAGAATCTAGAGAGGTTTCAAAAATTGGGCAAATGGTACTGTTTCATGCAACAGCTCATCAAAGTTTAATAAAGTTATTTTAAGCAACATAAAAATAAAATTACTGTAGAAAAATGAAAATGTCATTAATTTTTTTGCAGCAAGTAATGCTAGCTAAAAAATCTTAATAGCAGAAACTAGATTTGAATAGAAACATTAACTACTAAGAAATAAATAGTTTTCATTTGGTGACTGAGATTAAGTAGTAGAACAGAAAGCAAAGATAAATATATAAGGATAGATAATGTAACAATTATAGTAATAAAATATTAATGATTTTGAATTAAACATTGTAACTACAAAATTGTAAATCAATGGATATTGGTAATTCAACACTAAAAATTTAGTTGAGAATTTGGAATATTAATACACTTCTGGGTTAAACCTAATTAAAATTATTTAGGTAACTATAAATTGGTAAATGATTGACATTTTGTAAACAAAGAGTAGTAAGTGTTAAACTATCTCTCAGGGAACATTTAGTGAAGTGCTGCAGGTCCAAACATCATTTGGCAGAGAGTTATGGTCTATAAGGAAACATTATCTTGGTTCATAAGGTTGTTAGATACATCCATATGAAAATTACGGTTAATCTGAAAGAATACTGGCTGGGCCAGGCCAAAAATCAAGAATAAAGTAAGGAACAAATAATTAGTGCAACAACTTTATTTATTGATGTATTAATCTGTTCGACTGCCATAAAAAAAAAAAAAGCCCTACCTGAGTAGTTTAAACAACAGAAATTTATTTCTCATAAGGCTAAATCCAAGACGAAGCTGGCTCCTACTGAGAGCTCTCTTTATAGCCTACGGAGGGATGCCTTACCACTGTCCTCACATGTGAGAGACGGAGAGCTCTGACCTCTCTTCCTCTTTTTGTAAGAATGCTAATCCCATTTTGGGGTCCTTGCCCTCATAACCTCACCCATACCAAATCACCTCCCAAAAGCCCCACCTCCAAATGCCATCACACGGGGAACTAGGGCTTCAACATATTAATTTTGAGGGGACACAATTCAGTCCACAGCACTTCACATCACCTAAGGATAAAAATCCACTTGTGGTTCTGTAGTTCTGGGGAAATGGAACAAGCTTTCTCTGAGCCATTAGAGACATTGTGATTGGTCTTAAATCTATCCTGTCAGGGATCATGCAGGCATTTTCTATTTATTCAATCACTAAATTCAATTAAAAAGGTTCCAATAAAATTTTTACAAAGAAGGAAAATTAAATATCAACTCTAAATTTAAAACAAAAAAGACTCCAAGAGATAAAGCCATATGGTGGTGTAACTAAAAAATTTTCACTTCAAGGGATTGTCCTAAAGTACACTCATATTCTCTGGAATATGACCAAATTGATACAATTCTAGGAAACTTAGTGCATGGGATATTCTAAAAAGCTTTCTGCTCTGCAAAATGAACCTTCAGTCATAATGTTTTCTAAGATGCTGACTATAATTATGCTTCCATGAAAACTTGCCACTGGTCAACATGACCTAGTCAGAAGATTGTTTTGAGTTAAACTACAGAGAAGGCAAATCAAAAATAATTAGACTTTTTATTTGACTGGGAAAAATAGGTCAATCAGGGTCAGTATCTACTTTTGACATAAGGGTCTTGGGAAATGGAATAGATAAGAAACAAGTTTCCTCTGAATTATTGGAGATGTTGTGACTGGTACTCTATCTGTAGTATCAGAGATTGTGCACCAAGGACAGACACAACCCTGTGGCACTGACCGCTATTCAAACCATTATTTGGCAAAGGGCCATGAACCAAGAGGCACCATTGTTTTGGTTTGTGACTGGTCAAAAACACATATTGGAAACCAAAATATTTGAAAAGATTCCTTACTGAGCTGGGATTAGGTAATCAGAATAAAGTGGAGAAGAAGTAATCAGTGACACCTTCATTCTTTGTTCACATCATCCCTCTATTTTTAATGCCTATTGTAGACTTTACTAAAAAGAGTTACAATTAGAAGATTTTAAATTTTAAAAAATCCTGTCTATAGATCATTAAAAGTATCTCAAAAACCAAACCAAATCAAACCAAAAAAACCAGTTCTATAACAGCTTATATTTAACAAGCACAGAGTACTTATTGTAGACCTGCCATTGATCTCAGTGATTATTAAGTATTCATGCAATTACAGCAGCAAGAAAAAGTTCCACTATTTTTTTGTTTCCTGTGGGATCTACAGTATTTCTAGAAAGGTGTTCCAAGTTATTTTTAAGTCACCAATCACTATAGTACCCAAATTACCAATCACTACAATACCCAAGGGTTCTACATTTAAAGGCCTCTTTACCACCATAACAATTCATGTCATGTTGAGAGGAATAGCCACGAATAGCTAAAACTTACTGTGATTTATATTAAAGGAAAGAATGGCAGATAACAAAGTATCTTAAGACAGCCCAGATATTGTTGTCATAATTTTTCCTAAGAAATTATATGATGTACCAATCCACAGACTCCAGCTAGAATTTCCTTTCCTTGAAATGATATAAAATAGAGTAGAAAATATATAACTTTGTATTGCCTTCTTCTGTGAATCACCAAATAATAAATGTTATGATATAATTCACAATAATGAAATTTAATAGAGCAAATAAGGAGAGTCAAGGCAACATCATTACATTCATTTATAATTGATGTATTATATAATACCAGCAACAAAGAAATAGTAAGGGGATTACTCTTATGCATTCTCTGGAATAAAACTCTGCTTTATCCCACATATTCCTCCACTGAATAAAACATCATCCTCCAAAAAAAAAAAAACATCATCCTCCATTTTAAAACTCTCAGGTCACTTAAAGCTAAATTGTAGGAGGTAAACATTGTCGTGCCCACAGGAGAAACTCACTCACTCATAGTTAACAGGTCCATTCCATTTTTGTCGTTTCTGTTCAAACTGTCAATCATGACAGTTCCCTCAGGAGTTAAATTCAGACCACTAAGTGATTTTATGTAGGCTGCTAGACTGCCTGCAGAGATGAACAACTTTCAGTTATTATTGATGCAGCTTTGGAAGACTGGCCCTAGAGTAAAAGGTCTTAAATCCCACTACCAATCCCCTGAAATTTCTTGTACTCTCCTAAACTACAGATAAATGCCCTACGATAGGTCTTATGGTGAATTTCCTGCCACAAACTTGAATGTTTGGGGTTGTATTAAGCAGTAAATATAAAATGATATAGTGAAAATGCCTATTGTATTTCTAGACCAGATAAAGTTCTTGTTTATAATTTACTTAAACTCAACTGCTGTGAATGTGGATGAAGTGTCATAAATAATAGTATCTAGCTTGTATTGCAAATAACTGACTCAGAACTTAATTTCTCTTTGGCAGAATAAATTCTATCTCTATTGTGCAATAATCTATGATGATATCCCAGACTTTCCATTTCTCTACTCTTCCCTAGGCTGTATAAGGCAAAATGTCTTAAAACATTGAAAAAATTCGTAGAAATAAAAAAAAAATTATGGACGCCCTTCTCTGAATAAAAGCTATAGTGTTATCATTAATGATAATCCATTTACGAACTTAGAAAAGGTTAAGAATTGTTAGGAGCTTACTCTGGAAATAAGAGTAAGGGGATGGTTGACTGTAGGTATGACATAATTATGCCACTTAAGTGTCTTAATTCACTAGACATTTGTAGTCTCCACACATAATTTTCTGTAGATTTCAATGTTAGCATAACTAGTATACAACAGAAGATTTTCAAACTTGGGAAGGAAGTTGACTTTAGTTTTTAAGAATGTTTAAGTCACTAAGGTTATAAAAACAAGGATTCCAGGCTCAGTGCTGCCTCTTTCTAACTAATTTGAGCAGTTATTTAGCCTTTCTGATGCCCAGTTTTCTAACTGAAATTTAGGAATAGAAATAGGAACTACTGATATGACTTTGGAGAAGTTTAAATGAGATGCAGAAAAACACTAAGCACAGTATTTGGTACATAGAAAGTGGTTAAAAAGTGTTATTTACTTATTATTCGCAATACACAGGTAGATTAAAAATTCATGCCCTAGATTATTTTTCTCTAGTGAAAATGACATTTATCTATTTTCAGGTACATTGAGTTGATCCAAGAATGATTTATATCTCCCCTTTGAATACCACATTTTCAGGCAATTTTCTGGTGATCTGGTAACTTTTCTAAAGCTGGACTTGAACACTGATTCCTAGAGCTTTACGTCTGTTCCTTCCCAATATGCTTTTGCAGTGTTCTCTGGAGATATGACACAGCTTCTAATAATATTTTATGTGATATCATTATAATCTTGACATTAGCACATTGGACTCAACAGAGGTTCTTATGAATCAACATCACTGGAGGTATTTTAATTAAGAAGTAACGTATCACTTGACATATCACATATCATAACCCTTGGTTGATATTTACCTTGCACTCAGAGCAGATGTGATTCTACAGGTGTCTTGCTTTGGTATTATGACACAGTCCTTGAGCATCACTGGCATATACATCCCATATGCTAAGGACATAAAGTTATTGAAGTTCTGGTATTTTTGTCTGTACATATACTCTCAGGAATGACTTTCATGTTTTATGTATCTTTTCTCTGACTCCTTGATTTTGCAAGCAAAGCCAGTGATAGCCTGCATGGGAACCAGGATTATTACATGAACCTAGCCGTCATCTGGATTGTGCATTTCATGTAACATTGTTGGCCAGTGCTCTTTTCGGCGATATATGTAAGAAGTTTCTTTTACAAATTTGAGACTGGTAAAAATAGTAAGATAGTTTGCGAGGGAAGGTAAGATTCCAAAGACTGGCCAATTCTATGCAGACTGCTGTATTTATTCAAAGCTATGCTATATGGGTTCCTATTAGTTTCTAAGCTGATAAGATAGAAATTAATATTCACAAGGAGAATTGCACTCACACTCTGATAAAGTCTGTTTATAGTTTACAAATATCTGTGTTAAGCCAGCAAGACAAGTTGTCCAGAACAGTTCTGTCTCTCAGAACAATATGAAAACCGGATCAACAGCTGATGAGAACTCCACCTTGTACAGAGATACAAGGTATTGGGATATCTTCATGGGGACTTGATAACCCAAAAACCCTACCCCAGCAAATTGGAGAGTGGCATTGAGTCTTCTGCTTGTGGTTAAGATCTTCTATCCTTTCTCCATATTAAAAAGATTTGTAACCTTTACTTGGTTGGTTGACATCAATTTTTGTTCAATGGAGTTGTCACTGGAGAGTTTCAAATAAACTTCGCATATAAATTATTCTAGAACATATTATTATTTAAAATGCTGCAAACTGTAGTGCTGAGATAGATCGTGCAACTTCAAAATAGAAGCAACAAAATAGCTTCTTCACACAGGGGTTTCATTTAAGAAATTTAAATATCTGGTCAATGAGTTACACAAAATTTTGCAAAGAGGGATAAACTGATTGTACATTTGACTTTTAGATAATTGCAGAAAAAATATGTAGAAGCAAAGTAAACTACTTCTGGCCTATACCTCTCCATTCATCCTTCTCTTATTTGCATTATTATTATTTTTTCTAAGTTAAATGTAAGAATGACATATATTTTACACAATGTGTATATATATATAATATACATTTTAACTCTGTCATAAAATTTAGCTCACTTTTTTTCATTTTAACTTCTCAATATATATTCTAGATTTTTGTATCCCTTTACCCATTCCTCCCCGCCCCTGACTACATCATATCTGTTCACTTGTCTTAACAACTTCAAGGAATTGTTCTGATTGTTGTGTCTTCTTTCCACACAACCTTTTATTTATTTGTATATTTATTTTTTACTTATTTTTAGCTCCCAGAAATACGTGAGACATGTGATTTTTCTCTTTCTGTGCCTCACTTGTTTCACTTAATATAATTTTCTCCAAGTCCATCCATGTTGTCACGAATGGTACTTATTTCATTCTTTTTTATAGCAGAGTAGTGTTCTATTGTGTAGATATACCATTTTTTCTGTATCCACTCTCTGATGATGGACGTTTGGGCTGGTTCCAACTCTTGGCTATTTTAAGTAGTGCTTCAAAAAACATGGGAGAACAGGTAGCCCTTTGGCATGATGATTTCCATTCCTCTGGGTATATTCCCCACAGTGGAATAGCTGGGTCATATGGTAGGTCTATCTGTAATTGTTTGAAGAACCTCCATACCATTTTCCATAGAGGCTGCACCATTTTGCAGTCCCACCAACAGTGGATGAGAGTTCCTTTTTCTCTGCAACCTCGCCAGCACTTATCATTCCCTGTCTCTTGGATATTAGCCATCCTGACTGGAGTGAGATGGTATCTCAGAAAGGTTTTGATTTGCATTTCCCAAATGCTGAGTGATGTTGAGCATTTTTTCATGTGTCTGTTTGCCATTCGTATATCTTCCTTTGAGAAATGCCTATTCAGCTCCTTTTCCCATTTTTTAATTAGGTTATTTGGTTTTTTTGCTGCTAAGTTGTTTGAGTTCTTTTTATATTCTGGATATTAATCCTTTGTCATATGTATATTTTGCAAATATTTTTTCCCCCTCTGTTGGTTGTCTTTTCACTCTGTTGATTGTTTCTTTTGCTGTGCAGAAGCTTTTTAGTTTGATATAATTCCATTTGTTTATTTTTCCTTTGGTTGCCTGTGCTTTTGGGGTCATATTCATAAAGTCTCTACCCAATCCTACTACCTGGAGTGTTTCTCCTATGTTTTCAATAAGGAGTTTTATTGTTTCAGGATGTATATTTAATTCTTTAATCAATTTTGAGTTGATTTTGGTATATGGTGAGGTCTGGGTTTAGTTTTATTCTCCTACATATGTATATCCAGTTTTCCCAGCACCATTTGTTGAAGAGGCAGTCTCTTCCCCAGTGTGTAGACTTGATGCCTTTGTCAAAAGTCAGATGGCTGTACATGTATGGGTTGACTTCTGGGTTCTTTATTCTATTCCATTGATCCATGTGTCTGTGTTTATGCCAGTAACACACTGTTTTGGTTATTATAGCTTTGTAGTACAGTTTAAAGTCAGGTAGTGTAATGAATCCAGTTTTATTTATTTTTTTGCTCGGGATTGCTTTGGATATGCATGGTCTTTTCTTATTTCATATAAATGTCTGGATAGTGTTTTCCATTTGTGAGAAAAATGTCATTGGAATTTTGATGGGGATTGCATCAAATCTGTAGATCACTTTGGGTAATATGGACCTTTTCACAATGTTAATCTGCCAATCCAAGAACATGGTATATCTTTCCATTTTCTTGTGTCCTTTTTAATTTCTCTCAAAAGAATTTTGTAGTTCTCTTCCTAGAGATTTTTCACATCCTTGATTAACTTTATTCCTAAGTATTTTATTTTTTTGGTGGCTATTGTAAATGTGCTAGCTTTCTTGACTTCTTCTTCGGCATGTTCACTGTTGGAGTATAGAAATGCTAGTGGTTTTTCTGTGCTGATTTTGTATCTTGCAGCTCTGCTGAAATCATTTATCAACTCTAAGAGTTTTTTTGTAGAGAGTTTAGACTGTTCAATATATAGGATTATATCATCTGCAAACAAGGATAGTTTTACTTCTTTTTCAACTTGGATATCCTTTATTTCCTTCTCTTTTCTGTTTGCTCTGGCTAGTACTTCCAACAGTGTGTTGAATAGAAGTGGTGAGAGTGGGCGTCTTTGTCTAGTTTCTGTTTTTATGAGAAAAGCTTTTAGCTTTTCCCTGTTCAGGATGATATTGGCAGTGGGCCTACCATATATGACTTTAACTGTGTTGAGATACTTTCCATCTATACCTGACTTGTAGAGAGTCTTTATCATGAACATATGTTGAATTTTGTCAATGATTTTTAAGGGTCAATAGAGATGATCATATGGTTTTTGTCTTTGCTTTTATTGATGTGGTGTATCACATTTATTGATTTGCATATGTTGAACCAACCTTGCATCCTTGGGATGAATCACACTTGATCATGGTGTATAATTTTGTGTATTTCTTGCTTTATTCTGTTAGCTAGTATTTTATTGAGGATTTTTGTGTCTATATTCATCAAGGATATTGGCCTGTAGTTTTCTATTTTTGATGTATCTTTGTCTGGTTTTCATATCCGGGTGATGTTTGCCTCATAGGATGAGTTTGGGAGAACAGCCTCAGTTTCAATCTTTTGGAATAGTTTGTAGAGAGTTGGTATCAATTCCTCTTTGAAGGTTTGGTAAAACTCTGCAGTGAACCCATCCGGTCCTGGGATTGTTTTTGTTGGGAGCCTTCTGATGACAGCTTCAATCTCTTTTATTGTTATTCTCTGTTCAGATTTTCTATATCTTCTTGGCTCAGTTTTGGTAGTTGTATGTGTCCAGAAATTTATCCATTTCCTACAGATTTTCAAATTTGTTGGTATATAGTTGTTTATAGTAGTCTTTAAAAATTCCTTGTATTTCTGAGGTATCAGTTGTAATATCACCTTTTTCATTTTTAATTTTTATTATTGGGTCTTCTCTCTTCTTTTCTTAGTTAGCCTTGCTTAAGGTTTGTCAATTTTATTTATCTGTTCAAAAAACCTACTTTTTATTTCATTGATCTTTTGTATCTTTTTTTTAGGTTTCTATTTCATTTAGTTCTGCTCTGATATTAATTATTTCTTTCCATCTACTAACTTTGGGTTTGGATTGTTCTTGTTTTTCTAGTTATTTAAGGTAAAGTGTTAGGTTGTTTATTTGCCATCTTTCCATTCTTCTGAAGTAAATATTTAATATAATAAATTTCCCCCATAGTAATGCCTTTGCAGTATCCCACAGGTTTTGGTATGATGTGTCATTATTTTCATTAGTTTCAATAAATTTTTTGATTTCCTGTTTAATTTCTTCTTGGACCCATATGTTATTAAGTAGAATGTTGTTTAATTTCCATGTGTTAGTATAGTTTCCAGAGTTTCATTTGTTATTGATTTCTAATTTTAATCCACTGTGTTCTTAAAAAATACATGCAATAATTCCAATTTATTTGAATTTGTTGAGACTTGCTTTGTAACCTAACATGTGGTGTATCCTGGAGAATGTTTCATGTGCTGATGAGAAGAATGAATATTCCGAGGTTGTTGGATGGAAAATTTTGTAGATACCTGCCAAGTCCAATTGGTCTAAAGTGTTGTTTAGCTCATGGTTTTGAATATATTAGGTGCTTAATTCTTGCTGACCTCATTAAGAGTATTTATAATTAATAACTGGAAGGATAGTTGTCTTTTTTTTAGTTCTTATTGATATTATCAATTTGAATTAAATATGTACATCTATATTAACACTAACATCCCTGTATTCCCCCGTTGCTGCCAATTAGGCAAACAGAAATTGAATTATTTTCTTTTTATAATTTTGAGATACTTTTATAAAAACAGTATTCAATGGTAAATCCACTGCTTTCAATGATTGTATGATGAATTTTGTTGAGAGTCAAAATATATGACGGAAGCAGTCAGAGACTCTGTTGGAGGAAAAGAATCTTTCTGGGAGGTTAACGTTTGTAAAAGTTTCTGTCATACCTCATGGACAGGAAATATGTTTTTTCCCTGTTGTGTCAACTGAAAATTTATCCCATTCTTATACACTGCACATAGAGAGGTTTTTTTTTTTTTTTTTTTTTTTTTTTGTCTTGTACATGCAAAGATAGTAATTGCTGTCTTTTCTGGCATGTCCAACAATCTAAGTAGAACAGCCTAAGCAAATTAAATAGGTTGAAATACACAATCTGGCAGATATTATCATGTTTTTGGAAAGAACAGAAGCCCAATTTTGAGAATCAAAGATATGTCACAAATACTTCTGACACTACTGTTAATGTCCTATTTTAAACCTATTCACAATTTTGGGGAACAGTTTGAAAGGAATATATGCTTAGTTCTAAATTAAGGGATATGCAATTCCTATTTGGAATCCTGTTGGAATTGAATCCTATTGAATTTGGATCCTATTTTGAATGGATCTCATTATTTTAAAATTATATATAAAAATATTACTCCATACAAAACATGCTAGCACCCATTTTACACAATAGATGCAAACAGGAAAGTAAAGCTGTTAAAGAAAATTGGATGGAGAGTGGTTCCCTCTATTGTATATTAAAAAAAAGAGAGCTCATATTTTGCCAAAATATACTTAGAAATAGTCACCATCACTATGTAGCTATTGTTTAGTTGATAACTATGAAGTTTATTTGGTAAAATAAAATTGAATACCACTTAGGATCATAAACACAAACAGTAATGACCTCAACTTTGCAAAGATTCATACAGAAGAACATTGCAACTATATAAGTAGGTTTTATAGGTTTGAGTCCAAAAGCCAAAATTATTTTTAAAATAGTTCTCATATTCTCTTACCTACTGCGTATTCAGCAGGCATTATTTGTAGTGTTATCTGATTATCCCTAAGGTTCTATAAAACACTTTGCATATAACAGCTTCTTCTAGAGAACCATCTGCTAGAACTATAAGGGCTCTCTAGAGGACTTCCTCATCTATAATAATACTAGCACTTGCAAAACCTTGTCTCTTTCTAAAGTAGCCCATATCTGCAGGCCGCAATCCACACAAAACACAAAGGCTGCTCAGAATTTGGGCTAAGGGCACAGAATGTCTGTTCTTAGATTGAGACAAAATTGGTGCTACTATGGTTTGTATGTATGCATCCCTGCAAAATTCATATGTTAAAACATACATCCCAGTGTGATAGCATTAACAGGTAGAGCCTTTAGGAGGTGATTAACTTATGGGTGAGATTAGTGACCTTATGAAAGAGCTGGATGGAACTAGGTAGACCCTTTTGCCTTTTTGGCCTTTCTGCCATTTGAGGACACAGCATTCAAGGCACCACCAAGGAAGCAGAGTCCAGGCTCTTACCAGACACCCAGTTTGCTGGTACCTTAATCTTGGACTTCCTAGACTCCAGAACTGTGAGAAATAAATTTCCGTTCTTTATAAATTACCCAGTCTCAGGTATTTTGCTATAGCAGCACAAACAGACTTAAGGCTATTAAGTCTGTTAAATTCTAAACACACCGTATACCAGACAAAATGTAACATTCACAAGATTCTAACACAGTAATAGTTATTATGTCTGTTCAGTGACAACAGATTCCTAAGTGTGTTGTTATTTTCAGAAGACGGATTGTACTTTCATAGTTTGTATAGCTAAATGAGAAGACCCTGGTGTCATGACACTGTTTTTTTTTTTTTTTTTCAGAGAAGTTTATTATAGAAAACTTTTCATTAATATTGTTTTTTCTAGATTATATCTTTTATGAGCCAACAAATTTATTATAGTGATTACCAAAAAGAAAGGTAATTATAGAATATATGTATAATAATAATTAAAAAACTAAACCAATGAAAGTTTATTTACATGTAACACGATAATAAAAAGTTAGTAATGTTTGTTAAATGCCAGGAACAAAGGCTGGTACAATGGAATTAAACTTTGAGATTCTTAATCAAGATGTAAATTTTTCCTTGAGATTAACTGGATGTACTTACAGAAAATTTAATTCCTCTATCGTTCTTCTGGCTTTTTTTCTTTTTCTATGATTTTTAGTCTCTATTCTTTTAGAAATTAAAAAAAAAGTAAGGTAGACAAAGGACAAAACCAAATCAGACTAATAGCTGTAAAAATTGCTAGTATATATTGAACATTTACTATGTGCCAGGTATTGTTGTAAGATCTTGACATTACTTATTAATTTAATTCTCAGAACAGCCCTAGGAGGCATGAATGAAAACTGAAGAAAAAATTTCAAGCAATTTGCTTAAGTGTAACTCTGGCAGTCTAGCTTGAGAGTTTGGTATTCTATTTCATTGGAAGCCTAAATTTCAAACACTTACCTTTGATAAGCACAATTACTTGGTATTTCCCATATTAAAAGAAGCGTTTTTTGTTTAGTGACTTAAAGCAGAACAGGTTGAACTCACAGAAGCAGAGAGTAGATTAATGGTTACCAGAGGCCAGGGGGAGAGGAGATGTAGGGAACGGGGGAGTTGTTGATCAAAGGAAACAGTTTCAGATAGATAAGAAGAATAGGTTTTGAGTCATATAGCAGGGTGACTATAATTAATAGTAATAATAATAATAATAATGTACTGTATATTTCAAAATAACTAAGAGAATAAATTTCAAATGTCTCACCATAAAAAAAGGTAGGTAAGTAAGGTGACAGATTTAATCATTCCACATTGCATACATTTATCAAAACATCACAATGTACCCCATAAATGTATACAATTATGATTTTTAAATAAAATAATATTAATAATAAAAACTGCTGTGCAAAAGACAATATCAAGAGATGGAAAACACAAGCCATAGTCTGGGAGATAATATCTGCAAAAATATATATCTGCCTCATTTCATTCCATTATGCTATTTTGCATCATGTAGTAGCACAATTTTTTTAAAAAAAAAATTTGATATTGGAGGATTTGACAAGGGGTAGATCAGTTGGCTATATTTATGTGAGTATATGTTTTAGCATTTAATCTAAGACTATTCGTTCTCATTATAAGATTCTTCCCCGTGAAGCCTCCCATTTTTCAGCAAACACACATCGAGAATAAGGAAAAACAAAAAAACAAAAAAAGAAACAAAAAACTTACTCAACAAGTTAAATCAAATATACCAACCCTAGTGACCTATACATCAAAGGATATGTCCCATCCAGACTTCAATAAATGTAGCATATAACACACAGTATCAGTTTTAGAAATTTCTCTTTCTCCAAACAAATATCTTTTTTCCTTTTTAAAAAAATTTTAACTTCTCAGTATACATTGTAGTCGATTTTCATGACCCTTTACCCATTCCTCTTTCCTCCTCCCTTTCTTGCCTCCCCCTTACATCATATCTACTCACTTGTCTTAAAAAGTTCAAAAAATTGTTGTGATTGTGTCTTATCTACACAATGGAATTCTATTCTGCCATAAAAAAGAAAGAAATACTACCACTTGCAACAACATGATGGACTTAGAGAAAATTACCTTAAGTGAAACGTCAGGCACAGAAAGAGAAATACCACATGTTCTCACTTATCTGTGGGTGCTAAAAATAAATAAATAAATAAACACACAAACAAATAAAGGGTGGTGGGGGGAAGAAGACACAGAAATCACAACCAAATATCTTTTATAGGATAATATATATATATGTAAACAACATGCTATGTTTATTTTTTTCTAAAAGCATTTGGGCAAGCAAAAGTATAAGCAGAAAAATCTTTCTCAAACCCTAAATTTAGTTATTTATTCAAGAAAAATAATCATATGTTCGTTTACATATTTATGAATAGTCATTCATGTTTAAAAACTTAGTTATAATTAATCCTTAAATTCTACAAAATTCTACAAATATGTCTACCTATGTTGAAAAAATTGATCTTTTTAATTAAATTTTTATAATGCATCATCAGCATGGTATAATGGGAGTAGCAGTAGCCTGAGAATCATGATCTGCGGCAAAATGCTTAACAACTTTGCAAGAATTGGTTATACTTTTTATGGGATAAAACCCAATCACATGGAAAACTGAAAAATTCAGCTTTTAAAAAAATAAATCGATTGCACAGCACTTGGCATACCATACTAGTTTAATAAACGTTAATGATTAGCATATATATCACACTGCAGTTCCTTTCAAGATTTTTTATTTAAATCGTTTTATATTTATATAGCAATTTGAATCTCACAAAATGCTTCACTATTATTATCTTCTTAATTCTTATAACAACCTTATGAAGTAGTGAAGTAGGTGGGACTTACATTATTGGTCTTGTTTTATATAGAAAGCATCTAAGGCTCAAAAGTCCAGTGATATTGATCATACAGCTACAGAGTGAAGTCCAAGACCAACCAACACTAATTCAGCACCATACAACACACCTTCTATTTGTGATCCATCCTAGTACAAGCCATTACGTTAACTCAATCACTGTTTGCTTAGCGATGGTCTCAAGCACTAGGAAAAGTGTTTACCTTGTTCATGAATTGGAGATCTTATTTTCTTTCACAGTGTATGAACGTGAACATCATGTGGTATTAGAATTCTACTCTGAGGGATAATAATCTCTAAAAAATAATGTTTTGAAGTACTATAAGACCTTTTCACATGTCTAACACACATTTTAAAAATTTTTCTCAGAATCATTTTCCTTTACATAGTGACAAGAGCACATTGACTCTAACGAATCAAGTTGACAAGTGTTTATTTAAAGTCTTCAACATAGACTCTTAGAAATGTCAGTCATTAATCTACTGCCAGGCATCAATTCATGAAATATATCCTTAATTTTCTTCCTTCGGAAATAATTAGCAATATATACAAGGGCTGCCAGAGCAAAAACATACAATCCTCTCTTAGCTAATGGTGAGATGTACTGTCCTCAGGACTTACTAATTACCATGTAAGATATAAGCTCAAGTAAAATGCTTGTAATTGTGTACAGCAGTGTCCAGAACCACCTACTAGAGCTCACCTCTATGGATGCAGAGTGAGGACCTAGGTGTGCCAAACTTGTGTCCTGCCATTGGAGGGAAAAATAAACCTCTGTTAGATATAAAGTCATTTGGGCTTATCTCTTGTGTCACAGAGCAACAAGGGGTAAACAAAAACCCTATACGCTTAATGAGACTTGACAATCCATCACTGATGGCAAATTAAATTAATATACTTCCTGCTTAGGTAGACCTTTTTATTTCCTCCTAATTGCAAGATACTAACCAGATGCCACAGCCTGAATTTCAGACTGGAAGCTTAATAGTATATCCCACCGAACCGCAGTTTCTGTGTGTTGCCTCTCTATAGAACAGCACACTTACAGAATCCATAATTAGACTTTGGTATCTGATAATTAAATCACTAATTAGAATAAAAGGGGTCATTCAGAGACCAATGATGCCTGCGTTTTACAAACCAAGAATTACTATTAATTTTGTGCACTGGCAGTCAATAAGGAAAAATCAAAACAGAAACTTACACTCAAATAATTACATTTCTATATTTTCTGAATGAGTAGGTTTTGGGGATAGTATTCTAGCGATTGTAGAATTTGTTGTTGTTTATTTTAAGAAAAGGAGATGGGGCAGGAAAAGTGCAAAGTAGAAACAGCAATGGATGATGCAATCTCCCCTCTCATGAATTTACCTGGTCAATGATTAAAAAATACCCTAATTCTATCATATGTTATAGACACTTTGCCAAAGAACTCCCAGTACTTTCTAGATGAACATCAGATAGATGACAGCCTTACTCTGATTACATAAATATATACAATTTTTGGTTACATTGAGCTCTGCCTTGTAACAGGTTTCAGATGGAGAAACATATCACCTTTGTTATCTTCAGAAGAGAGAAAAATATCCATTATTCTGAAAATTTAAAGATCAGGTTGGTTAGGTTAAAAGGATTCTATCAAAAAATATTTCAACGGAGTAAAAGTTTACTTATAGCTCAACCAAACACTATTTAAAAGTAACACGTTACAGGAATCTTATGAATGTAGATTTTAAAAAATCTGTGAATAATTTAAACCATATTTTAGATAAAACACAAAATAACTGGAAACAAGTACATTGTGACCTAACATCTTATTTTACTTAAATTTCACAACTTTTTAAAATTCTAATGATTTTCAGAAAAACAGAACCACTTAAGCTCCTTTTCATAAGACAAATCATTATTTCATTTAGCATAACTAAATACATTTTCAAACCTGAAAAATCTAATGGCCTAATATGTTACCAAATATTTTGTGTATTAGTGATTTAGAAAACAATAATTTGAATTTTAAACTTTATAATAATTAATGACAGAGATCACACTTGGAAAAAGTTCAATTTTCTATGAGTTGTTATAAATATGGAGGCAATAACAGAATACTGAAAGCATAGAATGTGGAATCAGGCAGCCTTGGTTCAAATGACAGCACCATGTTTTATCAGCTGTGTGTCTTTGGGAAAGTTATTTAACTCCCCTGACCGTCATTTACCCTCTATGGAAAATTGGGATAATGATATCACTTTCCTCATAAAGCTGGGTGGAGTTTTTGTTTTAGTTTTTTTGTTTTTTTCCTGTTTCCAAGGGACTCTACTGGCACTTCTATGTCCAGTGAATAAAGTTTGAATTATTGTTGTTCTTGTGGGCACAAGTAGGAATTATGGAATTCACTCATGGAAAACGACAGTCAAGTCTGGAGTATTATTTGATAAAACAGGTCCCCCACTGTGCTGTATTTGTGCATGTTATTCATCCACACACTGTATGTCATGTCCTACTGCAGGGAATGTTGGCTTGTGAACTTCATGATGTCATTACTTGTTTGTCTTACGTTCCAAACAAATCTGTTGCAACGTGGTTTTCGTTGGCTTTTCCATGGTACGTGTCAGATAGATGCCATGGATCTTACAGATTTACTCACCTTTGTTCTACTCTTTGGAAGATGTAACAGGCAATGTTTGTGATAGGATGTGAAACTGCCTCTACTTAGGCCTGGGTCCAGAGGACTGGCCCTCTAAGAAGGTAGCCCATGGTGTGCAGCAGTAGGAAGTTTGTGTTAAGCTCTCTCTGTTTTAAAACTTACTTTGATTGGTATAGGGATATTGCAAAAGCCATGGGTTTGAAAAGTCACCATGACATATATTCCTTCTATGAATGTTTCAACAGAAATTAAATGTTATGTGTAAAGATTCTAGGGGTGAAAGAGAAATGTCCTGGAGTCTTCCTTTCAAGGACCGCTCTTGACGTGAATAATTGTGATATGAGACATTCTAAGCCTTATTCTAAGAAGTTTATTGACTCAAAGTTCCAGGCAAATCTCATTATATGGTGGTCTCAGGTTACAATAGGATCCTGGAGAGTAATGTTTCAGAGGGTCTAGAAAATTCAGTGGTTTTGAGTTTCTCGATTCTATTAAAAATTTCCTCATAAAAGAGAATCCTCAGGTTGGGGCTGTTCAGGAGAAAGATGTCACCATGTACAACAACTTTTAACTTTAAAAAGCATGTTGATTTTTTATAAATTTAAGTGTGCTTGGGAATTCCTTAAATTTTGTGCAATAAACAATTTTTTGGTAAAAAAAATGGTTAAATTTGTAACATGGTTACAAAATCGGGGTACATGTAAACACTTAAAATACTGGAGACAGCATGGTAATCTCCTTAGAACAGAGTTGGTAATAAAGAAAAAGTAATAATGGTGCTTTTTAGAAATAAACAGAAGTTCCAGAGAATGGTATCATTCTAATGCCATGGGCAATTTGATCAGTGTTGAGTTTGTCACTGCTACTATTATATTTGTAATTATGGAGTTCTATATCACAATATATAACAATATACAAAGAAGTTACAAAAATAGCATAACAAACTTATAACCCATAATGATAGTTATACATGAGTAAAAATGGCAATATAAATAAAAATAGCCACCATACACTAGGTATTATACCAACATTTCTATAAAATGTAACTTTAACCCCACCATCTAATAATAATTGTTAAATTTTTAATACATTTTTTCTAGCTTTTTATTTCTTCTATTTTGAGATTACCATTTTAAAAATATTTCCAAACTCATGCAACTTTAGATTTTTTTTCATTTAATATTAAATCACCTAAAAATTTCCATACTATTTTCTGTACAAATCTTTTTATTTTTGTTACTTCCTTTCCTGAAAAGACTTTTAACTGACCAAAATAGCACGACTTACTGTTGATAAATAACAAGTGAAACAACGTAGAAAAATGTATAAATAGAAATTAATCTTTCTTTCCAATACTAACACATTTCTCCCCTCCCCAGATTAAAATGTAAGCTGTTTAATGTCTATTTGTTCATCTTGTTTGAAGAACCTATAAACATAAACATATATAAGAATATATCAAATTTTTAAGCAAAAAAATATAATGGCAGAGGGAAATGTTTCTGGAATTGTGGAACTCCTAATCAAACTCTGTTTCAGAACCAAAATGATGAAAAGATATTGAATCAAGGTCAGGTGCAGATTGATGGTAAATAGGATGCTGAAAAGATGGAGGTAGATGTATTGTTCCTGGATACAGGACATCTGACTCCTTTCTGCCCTAAGATGGGAATGAGGGTTTTGCTGAAACTGAATTTGGCTCATGAAACAGGAGAGTCCAATATCTGTAACATTCCCATACACGGCATCACACAGATTGATGGTTTAAATTCTTTCCAATTGGTGATTTATATGTTGAGAAAGAGCAGGGGGGAGGAGGTAGCAATAACTGAGTCGCTCCAATCTTCCAGCTCGTAACCCTGGGGCCAGGAGAAAATGTCTTGAAGTATGCTGCCTTCACTCCTCTGTATTGATTTGCTATCCTTGACTAATTAAATCTGAAACATATGTCTGTATGTATGCATTTGTCTGTGTGTCTCTATACTCCCTAATTTGTCGAAGACACTTGAGCATCCTATCACACATATTATTTGCACCTTACATTACTTAACAATGTAACATGAATATCCTTTTGAGCCATTGTGTATGGCTAAAACTTGCACAATATTTCCTATAACACATGAAATATAATTTGTTTAGCTATTCCCTTATGCAATCACTGTGAAAACTCTTCTTGATTTTTGCCATCACAATCGATATTTTTTAAAATATTTGATATATGGGGCCGAGCCCGTGGCGCAGTTGGGAGGGCGGCGACGCTCCCGCCACGGGTTCGGATCCTATATAGGACTGGCCGGTGCACTCACTGGCTGAGTGCCGGTCACAAAAAAGACAAAAAAAAAAAAAAAAAATTGATATATTTATACATAATATATTGGTGCTTTTATTTATGTAGAAAAATTATCAAAAGTGATTACTGGGTAAAGTTATATGAATATTTAAAATTTTATTAGATGCTCCTCTATTAAATTCCAAAATTATTATTCATAGCAATTCACAGTCCCATCAAAATTGTGTGAGGGTACCAATTTCCCATTTCCACAATAGTTTTAAATGTTATTAAAAGTTAAATTTCTGCCAGTGTGATTGGCGAAATCAATAGCTCATTGCTATTTCCTTTTACATTTCTCAATTAATGATTTTTAATATTATCTCATATATTTATTATCCATTTACTTCTCCTCTTTTTTGGATTTCCTGTTAAAAATACTTATCCATTTTTTAACTGGGTTAATTGCATTTTTCTTACAAATTTTTAAGTGTTCTTTGGACAGTAAACACAGTAGCACTTTATTTTATTTAAGGGTCTCCTAGGGTATTCTTTGTCTTTTGTCCTCATGGTGACTTTCAAGAGCAAAGAATTTTTATTCTTATGAAATCAGATATATTAATCTTTTCCTGTAAATCCCCTGGATTTCATGTCTTTCTTAATAAATATTCCTATATTTTTCTAATAATTGATTATTTATTCTTTACTTCAAGATTTTTATAATCTGGATTTTTTTATATGGTTTGCTTTATAAACTTAAATGTAGATTGATTTCTTACAGATGAATGGCCCCCAATATTTCAATATTATCTATGAACTATGCTATCATTTCTTCCACTGAAAACAAGTGAAACCTTTTAGCATATTACATTCTCAAATTGAATTAGATATTTCTTTGGAATTTCTTTTTAGTCAATACATTTTTTCTCTATTCCTGTGCCAGCATTTCTTACTATTCTGACATTAAAACTGATGCGTTCTCCAGTATTCTTCCTTTTCAATTTTTTCTCTCAAGTTTACTTGTCAAAATATACTCTAAATTACTTTTCTGGTTTCTTTAAATAGTAGGTCTGTGATGAAAGCTGAATTTCATGGAAAGATTAATATTATCTCTTAATTCCATTTTTCCACAAACTTTTAAAAGTACTTTTGTGTGTGTGTGTGTGTGTGTGTGTATTTAGAAATATATATATATAAAATTAAATATATATATTTAGAAATATATATATAATTAAAGAAAAAGGGCATTTCAATGTCTTTAAGTCTTTCCATATAACAAAATTTACAAAGACAATTATTTAGATAATTTTATGATATTCAACAAAATTTAAAGTTTTATGAATAAATTACTCATAAATATAATGAGTAATAATTGATATAATTTGTTTTTTGTTTTTGTCTCACTATAAATTCGTGTTTGTTTAAAAAATGTTGAGACTGAGAAAAGTGAAAAACATAGAAAAAAAAGTAATCCCAAAAAGAATATAATTAACTTTGTCATAATTTCCTTCCAATTTAATTGTTAGTCTTTTTTTTAAGAAAAGAAAATATTTGTATTGCACTTTTCAACTTTATATTCTGTGATAAGCGTTCAATTATTATTGAACTCTTATAGTTGCTTATTTTTCCCCTATCACAAGTAGTCGATCTTGCCTTCTAGAAAATGGCTAATATATTTTCATTTGTTTATGACTCAATTTTTTTATTCTTGAGTAAAATTCTATTATTTATTAATGTAAATTAACAGGTCCCAAACTCAGATGTACAAAAGAATCATCCAAGGACTTTTTAAAAATTACCAACTGGGACCCATGCCCAAAGATTTTGATTTTATGAGAGAAAGATGGACAGAGAGAGAAATACTGATTTAAATACAGAATATATCAAGATAATCTAACTTTCTTGAACACTCATATTTATCCTAGTGATTTTTTCAGTTTGTATTTACTGGTTTTCATACTTGTACTGCCTGTAACAAATGATTGTTGTGAAATATATTGTTATGTTTATGTCTCATTGCAACGACCATAAACTTACAGAATATGTCAAAGTATTTTGTTGATTTTCTTTGGAATACTGTCAAAGTTACAGTTTTATAAAGAATTATATTGGCTATTTAGTAATATAAATTGTGCGTATGTTAAGAAATTACTCTATTCATCTAAAAAAAAATCTATGTAGAAAGTTAAGCTGAATATAAAATATATAAAATTTGAAGGGCAAACAATGTATATTTAAACAATGTCTATTTTTAAAATGTTACATGACTTTGGAGAGCAAAAGAAACACACAAAACTTTACAAAACTGCACTTTCTTAAAGAGCTTCAGAAAAGAGTAGATTAACATTTGAATATTGGCTTAGAACTATTTCCTGGCTAACAGCAGTGTTTTATAAAAACATTATTATTTTCTACACACATGCACACACACACAGACAAAGCACATTAAATGACTACAATAATTATTCCCCATTAAGTGGCACTATAGATGATGACTTATATGTTACATTGAAGGTTATTAACATAAATTACAAAAGTACTAAAAGAAATGATCTGATCAAGTTTGACAGCCTGAATTGAAGATTATTGTTTAATATTATCTTGTCATTCCAAATAATTATAATACATGTGTGTTAGGTTGTATATTCTCAACTTAATCCTATCAACAAAATTAATTATTTGACAGAACTAATTATTTTGAGATTCAAAATCCACTCAGCGGGGATAGAAATTACACTTTTACATGCAAACCTAGCTCCAAGGCCACACTGCCAGAACACCCAGCATCACATTTAATTTCCATTAGAGAGGCCAGTCATTATTCTAATATGATTACAGTCTTGTAAAATGTCCTCTTTTTAGGAAAAGCAATTAATTTTCATTTAGTAACATTTTGGGTGCCAAGAATTTAGAAGTGACTTCTCAGAATGCAGCTTTCACTACCGATATTCATGGTAACCCCCAAATCAGTATCAGACTAAAGACAAAGACAAATAAAATATAACATAAGAAGCTGAATTTTAAATGTCATCACTAATAGCAGATTAATTTTGAACATTCCTATTTCTACTGGCATATTGATAATAAAAAATAAAAATTTCTAGTTTAAGAGCTACAAGATAAGGTTTTAAATAGCAGCACTTAAAAATAGTTCATTTAAAAATATATAGACAGAGAAATGTAATAAGCATGTACAAATGTCTTTTTCATCAGATTTGATTACATACTGATTGTAGATGTTATAAGTTATTCAGTCTTGATTATCAGTGAAGTTTACCAGATGTCATGAAGTAAAAGACCAAAAAAAAAAAAAAATAGTAGCAAAATGTCACTCTAAAAGACACTGAAAAGCAGCCATTTGCAATACTTTAAAAATTAGGTTTTTAAATCATCACATTTCAGCTTTACAGAAAACTGTTTTAAGTATTTACAAACATGGTGATAAATTTATGCTGCCTCATATAGTCCTGGATGTGGTAGAAAATAAATTATTTTAAAATGCTATTTACAATAGCTACAAAAAATAAAATATTTACGAGTAAATTTAACAAAAGAGATGAAAGATCTCTACACTGAAAACTATTAAACTTTGAAGAAATAAATTAAAGAAGACACAAATAAATGGAAAGATATCTCATGTTCATGAACTGGAAGAATTAATAATGTTAAAATGTCGATACTACCCAAAGCAATCTATAGATTCAATGCAATCCCTATCAAAATAACAATGAAATTCTTCACAAAAATGGAACAAACAATCCTAAAATTCATTTAGAACCACAAAGACCCAGATTAGACAAAGCAGCTGGAGACCACACAGTAATTGTCATCAAAATATACTACAAAGCTATTGTAACCAAACCCAGCATGGTACAGGTATAAAAACAGATGCATAGAACAATGGAACAAAATAGAGAGCACAGAAACAAACTCATGCATTTATAGCCAACTGATTTTGACAAAGAGGACAATAACATGCAACAGAGAAAAGAGTCTTTTCAGTAAATGGTGCTTGGAAAACTAGGTACCCACACATCCAAGAATGAAATTAGAACCTTCTCTTTCATGAAATACAAAAATCAACTCAAAATGGATTAACAATTTAAATGAAAGATCTGAAACTATGAAACTACTAGAAGTAAACACAGGGGAAAAGCTGCGTGACTTTGGTATGTACAATGATTTTCTGGATATAACCTCAAAAGTCAGACAACAAAAGCAAAAATAGAAAAATAGGATCGCATTAAACTAAAAAGCTTCTGCACAGAAAAGAAATCAATCAACAGTGAAGAGACAATGTACAGAACGGGAGAAAATGTTTGCACACCACACATTTGGTAATATCCAAAATATATAAGGAACTCAAACAACTCAATAGCAAGGAAACAAGCCAATTAAAAAATGGGCAAAGGAACTGAATAGGCATTTCTCAAAAAAGAAAAAAAAAAAAAGAGGGAGAGAGAGACATAAAATGGCCAACAGATATATGAAAAATGCTCAATTCACTAATCATCAGAAAAATGAAAATCACAGTGACTTGTCACCTCACTCACTCCTGTTAAAATAGCTACTATCAAAGAGACAAAAGATAAGTGTTAGCAAGGATGTGGAGAAGAGGGAACCCTTACATGTTGTTGGTGGGAATATAAATTAGTATAGCCATTATGGAAAATAGTATGGAGGTTCCTCAAAACATTTAAAATGAACTACCATATGATCCAGCAATTTCACTATTGGGTATATATCCAAAGGAAATGAAATCAGTTTGTTTAGGAGACATCTGCACTCCCATGTTTATTGCAGCTTTACCATGAAAGCCAATATACAGAAGCAACCTAAGTGTCCATCAGTAGATGAATGAACAAAGAAGATGTAGTACATATACACAGTGGAATAGTATTCAGTCATAAAAAAGAAGGAAGTTCTACCATTTACAACAACATGAATAAATATGAAGAACATTATGCTAAGTAAGATAAGCCAGGCACAGAAAAGCAAATACCGCATGATCTCAGTCATACATGGAATAGAAAAATTTGATCCCATAGAAGTAGAGAGTAGAATAGTGGTTACTAGAGGCTGGAGTGGTTTGGGGGAGAGGATGTTGAGGAGATGTTGTTGATGAAAGAATACATATTTACAGTTAGTAGGAATAAGTTTGAGAGATCTATCGTATACCATGGTGACTATAGCTAATGATGATATATTGCATTCTTGAAAAATAGTGAGAGTGGATTTTAAGTGTTTTCACTACAAAGATGACAACTATTTGAGGTAATGCATTTGTTAATTAGCTAGATTTATTCATTCCACAACGTATAAATACTTCAAAACATCATGCTGTACATGATAACTACATACAATTTTATATGTCAACTGAAAAAATAAATTAGAAACAAATTAAAAAAAGAAAATCACATCAACTCTCATTTTTTCGATAAATGCCAATGTGTTTTATGATCTCTCCATTCACAGGAGTCCAAGGTTAGACCTTTTCCTGGAAATGCAAAGAAACACCATGACTTCTTGTGGGCTGGCTTTGACTTGCCTGGGAGCTCCCAAATCACACTGTAGAAGCACATCATGTAACAGGTCTCTGTTGTCTTCGTTCAGTATTCATAATACTCAACTGCTTAACTGGTTAAAACAGTAATATTGGTAAATACAATTTAAAATTAGAAATGATTCTCAGATCTTATTAATGATTTTCAGTGTCTCCCATAGTATTTCTTCAGTATTTGCTAATAAACTTCACAATGCACTAAATTAACTTTTACTCCCATTTCCCCCAAACCAATATTCTATGATAACAAGGACATCTATCTACTTATTATTATCTAGAATATTGTTGTCATGCTGGATGTATTTTGGACTTGTTCTTTTGGAATTATACAAGGTTTTTCCTACCTTCTCAGGAAGATTAACAATCAACCTTCATGGTATTGTGTAAATGATTTGTTTTCATATCTTTGATAATATGTAAGAGTCTGTTGAAAAGTGTCATCATCCCCTTATTTCCCTTAAAAGAATATATTGGAAAAGGGCTGTTTTATCACGGTGTGAAAAGAACAAAATTTATTGAGCTTTATGGAAGCTTTGATGATCAAACTAAATATATAGTAATTCAAGAATCTACTTTCCTTATTAAAGGTGAAAAATGTCATTGATAGGCATTTTTGTTACTAGGAAGGCTGGAAGTGCTTCTTGAAATCAGGCATGGAGTGCTTTATTTGAGGTGCCAAGTTAACAAGCTCTAAAATGAGTTCCATTAGTAGCTGCAATGAGGCTTTTTAGTCAAAGTAATTAATGGAATTATGAATAATGGTTATTATTCAATTCAATCACAGAAAATAACATTGAATCTGATAAGAAGGACTTAATATTGTTCAATAAAGTAGTTAGAATTTTGAAGAGCTAATCATATAATGGAAATAATATCTTAGGGTGATGATAGTCTACAATGTGCAAACTGAAGAGGATTCATTGGGACCATGGAACTCTTTTTGAATTTATAATTGATATATTTATGTGTTATACAATGTTCTGTGGAACACATGATAATCACGTGGCTTTTGGTGATGATACACTACATTGGAGTTATGTTGGCTTCCAGCAAATAGGAATGGGATGATTCTGTTATTAGTCAAAAATAAAAACAAATTTAAAAATCAACTTAAACAATCAACTTAAAAATCATTCATTTCCTTTTCTGAAATTGTGTGTATTATGTAGATGAAAGAAAACATATGGTGAATCATCTCTAAAATATTATCCTTATTTATAAATTTTTAAAGTTTCATATATTATGAAAGGTAGAA
The DNA here is from genome assembly GCF_027409185.1 of Cynocephalus volans. Lineage (NCBI taxonomy): Eukaryota > Metazoa > Chordata > Mammalia > Dermoptera > Cynocephalidae > Cynocephalus > Cynocephalus volans. Next base: position 40,564,172 of record NC_084474.1, on the reverse strand, counting down.
AGTTAACTTTCTTACCCAAACTCTACCCTTTCAACTGTACACACACACTTATATTAGGAAGAAATAGTTGAATTGGTTAATTAACTAATTTGGGTTCATTAAATAAACCAGTTACTAGTAGGTGTAGTAACTATGTTGTGAAAGGTACAAACCCATACTTTCCTCCTAGTTTTGTGGACCTGAGTAAATAAATTGATTCAAGCCTTAAAAGAGGCCCTGTAGATTTCCTCTTTCTTGTTCCTTCTCCACACACATGCTTGAGAACACATGTTGCGGTGTTTATCAGTTCTGTGCCTACCACCACCAGGCAGTAAGATTGTAAGATATGGATGGAGATTTTAATGGATGGTAAGGGGCCCCATCTCAGAACATGATCCTAAGTGGTGCCATGACCTAGTTTTTCTAGATCTTTGAATTAGAATATTGAGCACTCAAGCCGTTATTAATAAAACACACCAGGGCTCTCTTATCGATTATTCTTCATGTGTTTAGCTTCTTTGGGAATTCCAGTGAAAACAAGAAGAAGATTTCTGTTTTCTTGGATTTCTGAGCCATAATATCATGAAAAAAAATCAAATCTCTCCTAAAACTACATTGATTAATTATAATAAATTCTAAAAAAATGGGGAAAAGTTGAAGATAAAACTGCAATTACGTTACTTTGGATCTGACTGACCGATGTGGTTTGAAGTGTTCTTAGAAAGTCTAAGCCAGGGCTGGATTACAAATCATATATACGATACATAGATAGATAGATGTTCAGATATATATTCATAGATATTTAGACAGAAGAATATATTTTATGGATCAAGATAGCCTTACGTTTGCATTACTAAGATGGTTCATTCTGAGGACAGTTATGTCTTGAAATGATTTATGCACCTATATAATAACTTTATTTGCTTAATTAGAGAATTGTGCCAATAATGCAATAGTTATGAGTTGATTGTATCATAAATGTACATATAATCAGTACTACAAGGGGCAATATCCTGTCAGTCTTCCCTTTAAAGGAATCCACAACATTTCAAATGTAGTCATCAGACCTGAAATTAAATACACAGTGATGGTACTAATTGGTTTGTAAACTTTGGACCGTGACTGCTTTTGATATTTCATATCTGGCCATTTGACTAACTTGGTTGTTCACATGGAGAAGAAACTGGGATCTGAATGGCCCAATATACATTAACACTACAATTAAAGCTAAAAACAAAACAAAACAAAACAAAAAAAGATGAATGCATTCAGTATAGTGCTTTTATCTTTCTTTTTTTTTGCTGCTATTAATAGTCTCACTAACTGAAGTCCTTTTATATGCCACAAGCAGAGACCACTTTTCTAGTAGAAAAGGCAAATGCTATTCATTAAATATGCTCTTGCATGTGTCAGGCACAGTGCTTTTACTTATGCTTGAATATCTTATAAATAAGCAGATGGAAACTCAGGAAAGTTCATGACATTTTCAAAAGTGTATAGCTAATGAGTGATTCAGTGGCTTGTCTATCTTCAACGTCTATACCTTTCCATTACAAAATACTAAATAGCAATTAGTAACTGGTAACCCAATAGTTTCCCCTTCCCTGCTACTTCTGAAGAGATACTCTGTACATTTGCTTCTAGTCATACTGGGGAAAAAGAGCCAAAAGTTACAAGTAGACAGAAAAGAAAATATGAAGTTGGCTTGATTTTAAGTTTGTAAAAAGTAAGACAAAAAGAGGTGAGTACCTAAAGTTTTTGGATTGAAGATAAATGGAAAGGAAAGCTTCCATATGCCATGTAAATATGGAAAATGATAAAATCTGCATATTTTTATTTTAAGGTATATTTCTTTAAAATATCTTCTTTAGTTAGACATTTTCAAAACATAAATTAAGAGATAGGGAGTACTAAAAACAGAAAATAAAATCTTTAAGGCAATAGAGTATTTAGTAAATAATCACAAAATCAAAATGACACTTTTCAAGATGATGTCTTAAAATATTTTATACCCTCTGACACTGTTCCAGTTATTCTGCAAAGAGCTTGAATCTGTGTACTACTTTAGCTTCATCTAACAAAGGAATAAAAATATATATCATATGCTAATTTGCAGGTGAGTCTTATTTTAACAGAAATTTTTTCCTTAAGAAAGATGCTGAACCTGAAGTGAAGATCTTGGTCTTTATGGGGTGCATCAAAGATGAATGTAAGTTGTGAAAAATGTAAAATAATAGAACTCTTTTGACACTGAAAAATTTATTAAAAGGCAGATACAACCATTATTACAAAAATAACTATAATCCAAGAAACTGTTGTCTAATGCCTTATTAAAGATGTATTCATTCATTTATATAAATAATATGCATCCATTTGTATTATGTGTATTCATAGGAAGGAAACGCACAATCTCTTCATAGTATCCAGTACATTTTATGGAGATAATGGTGTTTTAATGGATAGTGAAAGAGAGGGAATTTCAACAGATTAAAAAGGCATGAGAAGCTTCATAAAATATTCAGTTTGATGAGTGCACTACATACATATGAAGAAGCACTTGGAGATCGACTGAAAAGATAAATTAAGGTCAGACTGAAGACTTTGAATGCTAAGCAAAGGAGTTTGAATGCAATTCAGAGAGCAAGGAGGATTTGAGGTTTTACTTTTTTGCTTTTGAAGCATAGATATGATAATCTAAATACTGCAAAAATATTTCATAATCAAATCTCTTTTAAAAGCTTTGCTACAGATATACAATTAAATTATATGCACAAATTAGGTTTCTTAAGAGTGTTTTTTTTCTAAGGATGGGGTTGTTTTGGTTTTGGAATAGAAAGTTACTTTTCATTATATGCTTCTTTTTTAAATCATGTATTACTTTTGCGATTACAAATGTGGGAAAGAAGGGTAAAAGATTTACTGCATTATACAATGCATTTGAATTTTGCATTCTCTCAAATATTTGGCAAGTGGTTATGTTAAAAGACTAAAAAAAAAGGAGTTGGTTCCATAATAAAATTGTTGTGTGATTTCTAAAAAAAATTGCTTAATTTGTATGAAAACAAAGGAAGGAGAAAAGGAAGGAAGGAAGGGAGGAAGGAAGGAAAAAAACTATGAGTTTCCTCATGAGAAATCCATCATAAAGACTTAAGGACTTCGGAAAGTTAAAGACAAAAAGTTGGTCACTCTAAACATACAGCAAGAGTGTAAAAACATAAAGAAAATCAAAGGAATGATATCACTGAGGAGGAGATGACATAGCCAAGAGACAGAAAAGATACATACAAGTCACACTAGAAGGAAAAGCATCAACTCATGGAAAGAGGCAGGAACTCAAAATATAATATGAGAAAATTTCCCTAGTTTAGAGAAAGATTTAACCTTGCATCATGAAAAGGCTAGTTGCAGACAGAATAAAAACAAACAAGCAAAAAACCATATAGGCATATCCTGATAAAGTTCCAGAGAAAACAATACGAGCTCCTAGACAAAAATAAACAAGTACCTTAGAGGGAAATGTATCAGATGGTGTCAGAATTCTCATATATACCCCTGGAAACTAGATTATGGCAGAAAAAAAAATACTCTAAGTTAAGGGAATACATACAATTCATTCTGATTACCTGCGTTGAGAAGAGGTGAACTTAGAGAGAGGAAGGAAAAAGGGAAGAAAATGTGAGCCATATTTTTTAAAGCTATTTAAAAAAATTTACCCTGATGAAAACACCACCTGATGAAAAATGACAAGACTTCAAAAAGTACATGGGAAAAGCAAATTATGAAAAAAAACCTATACATAAATTTCAAAAAAGTTTTCTACGAAAATAAACTTGTACTAACTTGTTATAACATATCTGAACAAGATCTAGTTTGAGGCACTAAGAAAAATATGACATCAGTTTGAAAAGAACATCTATCAGAGCAATGAGAATTCTGCTAAAATTGAAGCAAGAATTAAGATCAAATTTGTGGTGAAGCGTGGGTGGAAGAATGATGAAATCATTGATGCTTTACAAAAAGTTTATGCGGACAATGCCCCAAAGAAATCAACAGTTTACACATGAATAATTCATTTTAAGAAGAGACCAGATGATGTTAAAGATGAAGGCCACAGCAGCAGACCATCCACATCAATTTGTGAGAAAAAAAAAATTTGTTTATGCCCTAATTGAAGAGGACCATTGATTAACAGCAGAAACAATAGACAACACCATAGACATCCCAACTGGTGCAGCTTATACAATTCTGAATGAAAAATTGAAGTTAAGTAACTTTCTGCTTCATGGGTGCCAAACCATTGGTCCCAGCTGCAGACAGAAACAGACTTTTCAATAGAAATTGTTAACAAGTGGGATCAAGATCCTGAAGCATTCTTCTGAAGAATTGTAAGAAACATGAAACATAGCTTTACCTGTACAATCCAGAAGACAAAGAACAATCAAACACATGGCTACCAAGAGGTGGAAGGGCTCCAGTCAAAGCAAAAGCAAACCAGTCAAAAGCAAAGGTCATGGCAACAGTTTTCTGGGATGCTGCAGTGGATTATGTCTGCCCCCCCCTCCAAACTCACTGAAGCCTGAACTGTTTCCCCCAAGTTTTATGCATTAGAAACTTGGCCCCCGCTGTGACTGTTGAGAGGGTGGGAAGTCCTATTACAGTAATTGAAAAGTGTAGCCTTGAAGAGGTGATTAGATTGTGGAATAATGCCATAGTGAATGGATTAAAAATGGTGGTCAGGTGTGTGGTTCTGAGGGCTTTAAAAATAGAGAGAGGAGAGTCTGCCTCTTTTTCTCTGCTCCACCATTTTTTGCAGTGTGACACTCTGCCATTACTGTCACAACCACCAAGATCTTCACCAGCTATGTGTGGACTTCGGACTTCCCAGCCACTGAAACTGTAAGCAATAAATTTCATTTTCTTACAAATTATGCAGTTCCAAGAAGTATTTTTTTATGAGCAACAGAAACAGACTAATAAAGAATGCTCAAGGCATTTTGCCTGTTGGCTTTCCTGAAGAGCCAAAGAACAACATCTGTTTATTATGCAAGTGTTTTGAGAAACTTTAGCAGAAAAATGCCCAGGAAAACTTCACCAGAGAGTCCTTCTCCACCACAACCATGCTCCTATTCATTCCTCTCATCAAACTTTTGTGAGAATTTTGATGAGAAATTTAGGCATCCACCTTGTAGTCCTGATTTGGCCCCTTTGGATTTCTTTTATTTCCTCCAATCCTAAAAACTCTTTACAGGGCACCCATTTTTCTTCAGTTTATCATGTAATCAAGACTACATTTGCAAGATTAAATTCTCAGGATCTTCAGTTCTTTAGAGATGGACTAAATGGTATCATCACTTACAAAAGTGTTTTGAACTTGATGAAGATCATGTTGAGAAATAAAGCTTAATTTTTTATTTTTATCCTTTGATTCCATTTTTCCATGAACTTTCTGAAGTCCCCATTGTATGATATGATACCATTTACCTAAAGTGCATGTGTTGAGAAATATACTTGTATATAGAGAGAAAACAGTATGAAAGATAATGAGCAAAAAGATTTCATATACTGAGATTTCAAAAATATTTTCATTTTCTTTCCTATGGTTTTCCTCATTTGTGATAATTAGCATGTATTACTTATATATTCAGGGTAAGCAATAAAGCTATTATCACTTTGGACAGAAATGTCCTTCCCAATTTTGATCATAAATGTACGTCCCCATAACTTTCTCATAGGGGTCTTCTGCTTTGCTTAAAAAATACTACAAAATGAATGTAATTTTCCCTCCACATGAAGGGTCTCTTAAATATAAATAGATATTAAAGGTGTAATCAAATGTAAATTTAAGTCATTTAAAATGATCCCTCGAGATCCTTCTACCTGTGGTCTAGAAACTTGCTTACTTTACAGAAATCTTCCACTATCATCAGTTGCCATACTGGAACTTGAAGTTTTCTCTAATTCACTCAATCTAAATTATACTCATCTTTTTCATCTTGAAAAATATTTTTGGAAATACCCATTTCCTTCACAAATTAAATGTTGATTCCCTTTCCAAATCCTCTCCTAGCCCTATCTTCCTTTTTTCTTCCTTTCACAGTCAATTGTATTAACAGAGTTGTCTATTCTCATTGACTCTGTGTTCTTATTTGACAGTTTTGGGTTCTGGTGTTCAAAGGAAGCATTAAACCAATAGCAACCAAAAGCTGCTTTGACTTTAGCAATTATTCCAGGCAACACCTTTTCTCGTTTCTTCTGCGTATTTTTTTTTTTTTTCATTTCATCTCCCATAGACTGATGAGCAGATATCCTCCTTCAGTAAGGCACCTTGGAGATTTCATTTGCTTTATTGTGTCAGCTTCTATGTAGGTGGTAGCTCTGAATTACCCCAGTAAGCAGAGGGAATTGTATAAAGGCAAACTTAGATATGTTTTAACGGTCAGGGAGAGATGAAAGGCTCAGAACCCCTGCAAATGAATAGACTTTGCCTAAACACAGCTCTTTAATACGGTTTTTCCTTTCCACTCGTATTTATCTTTCTAGAGCTCAAATCTTCAACATTTATTAAAATAATATGATAATTATTCATTCTCCTCTCAACACATGCACACACATACACACATGTGCACACACAATCTAATTTTCATGACTCTATTAATGCAGTTTTTACCAAAAGCAAATCTGATTGTGTTACTGTCATTAAAATCACTCAATATCACTCCTTATCTTCAGGAAAAATTCTTCATCTGTGGATATGGTCTTTCATGATTTGATTCCTTCTCACTAATTTACCCTGTTTTTTACAACTTTAAAACAAAAACACTAATTCCAGTCATTATAAACCACATGGCAGCTCTCTAGATGGTGAATGCTTATTTATTTTGAAGCTCTTCAGGACTCTCCATGTACTTAACATGGAATTTCCAGATTCTTCTAAATTCTTTCCCATGCCTTCTCATTGTCTGCTTATTCCTACTTATCTTTCAAGAGTCAGCCTGTTAACTGAATGTTCTAATAACTGGATTGTCTTACTGCTACCTTCAAATCTCTCAGTTGCTCTTTATAGGTGTTTCCACAGCATTCCGTGTTTACTCCCATTTAATGATAAAATATATAATATGCAGTCATTCCTTTTCTGTCTGCCAGTTTCTGCAATTGGACTGTAAACTGCCCAAGAGTCTTCTGTCTTGTATGTGTGTATCTCAAACACTTTTCCACAGTCAGTGCTCAATAAATGTTTGCTGACTGTATGACATAAACTTCAGGCACTAAAATATTGAGAATTTCACATATTAAATTTCAAATTTAATCATATGCACTGTTAGAACTAAGTTTTCCTTTTGGAGACTTCACATGTGACTAATTGGACACCATTCTTGGTAAAGTCAACGATTAACTCACAGTTTTCTGAACTGTGTTTCAGAACTCCCGGAGTAGGACATGCCAAAAGGAATAGACACATCACTTCAACAATAACACAAAAGCCAAGGGGGAGAAAGGAGAAAAGGAAGAAAAGCCAATAATAGCTATCAGTGTTGAAGATTACCGGTGAAGATGGAGATGAAGTATTTCTTTATACTCATACTTGATAGGCAAACTCTAAAATTTATATTGCCTGAGGGTAGAGAGCTTGAGTACACAAATAATAGCAAGACAGTTTATAAACAAGGAGAGCAAGTGAAAATAGTAACTATGTATGGATATCTGTCAATAAATCATTAAACAAATTAATTTTATCCAACCCTTACGTGTCTTCCTTAATTTTGATAATTTGACTTAGCATCAGTGTTTCACCTCTAATTACTGAAGTACTTCTTTTAAAATATTTTGATGACTCTATAACACTAAGATGCACATACTATTTGCAATTAGAATTCCTACAAAAACCATTTTTAAATGCATTAGTATAACTTATGGGGTAGATGTTAAATATTACTTTAGAAACAACAATATGTTTCCCACTTCATTTTCAAGTTGGGCCCAGTATTACCTTGGAAATTATTTTCTTTGTCGGAGTCAACTAAGTGGCCCTCTCAGTTACACAAATGTATGGCAAGTAATTGCCCTCCTGAGATAACCTGATCTTCAGGGGTTTGACTAACGCTGCCCTACTCAATCATACCTCTGTATGTGGAAATGATAGTACAGAAGGAACTGGGCACATTTAAAGAATCTAAGCAGCTTACTGAGAAGAAACGGAGCAAGGTTCAGATATCCACACCTAAGCCTACAGAAGAGTGTAAACTCAGGAACAATTTACAGCAGTGGAACATAGGGCAGCAACAGGAGTCAGGGACATTTGAAAACAGGAACTTTTGTGTACTTACTGGCCTCCTTGAGTATCCATCTATATGTTCTTTGGAAAAAGAAAGCCTCCAAACATATAGCAATTTCTTGATGTTAAAACTTCAATATTAACTTCCTTGTTAAAATGGATACGGTAACTTATGCAATTAATTGGACAATTATAATATTCAACCATGTTTGTACCACAAACTTGTGAAGCAGGTCATAGAACTTATGCTGAAGGGGGGAGAAATCACATTTGTTACAATCATTTCCAGATATGAAATAGTTGTACTATAAAAATATCTGTCTCTCTAAATCATCTCATGATAAATTATTTCCTATTACTCTACCTTGTACGAATGCTACCACTTCAATCATTCTTCCTTATAAATGCTATTTTGGTTCCAATATTAGTGAAGACATAAAGTTAATGTTTCATAATCTCACTCCATGGATATAAACATCTTTGCTCTGTTAACTTCACAGTCATGTTAAAAACACTGTTGCCTCAGTAACACTTTTCTCAGAGAGTAAATCACTCACTGCATACATCTCAGCTCAACTATATCAATTTTATTTGGTTTTGTGTTTCTCATTAGCACAGTTCAATAAATGAATTCAGTATAAAGTAAACTTTAACACCCAATTTTTTGTACACAATATAATATGATTTCAAGCATTTTCTATAAAGGAACAAGTAGTTTAAATTTTAGGCTTTGTGGGCTTTTGATATGTTTCAACTTAATTCTTCCCTTGTAGCTTAAAAGCAGCCATAGGTAATATGTAAATGAACGAGCCTGGCTATGTTTCAATAAAACTTTATTTAAAAAAACTGGTGGCAGGTCAGATTGACCTGTGGGCCATAGTTTGTTGACCCCTGTCCTATATTGAGACTAAGAAATGATTAAATACCTTAAAGGACTTTTTCTATAAGCAACCACCAGTTCCAGAGTGTTTTTATTGTATATCAAAGCTTCAGCCAAAGTAGAAGTGCAGTGAAGTAGAACTTGACTTCTGCAAAGGTACCCAAAGCATTTCTATTAAATAAAGTATCTTTATCTCAAATTCCTTATTATTACCTTCTACTCCAGTGGCCTACCAAAAGATTGAGCAATGGGAGCAGTCCATCAGGGTGCAGGCAATTCCAACCAACGTCAGTGAAAAATACTTTCTCTGAAAAAATTCTTCGTTGGTTTAAGCACTAAACAATTGTTTTGGTTATTTTTGAATTTTAATACCTTAGTGTAAATTTCATGATTTTATTACTTGTCCTTAAAACAAAATAAAACAAAAACCATTATAATGTACATGGACGTCAATGTAAACAACTTTATCTTACAATCAGTCGAGAGTAAATTCATGAAGTTTTGGGATCCTTTAAACCCACTGCAGTCATAGTTCATACATCCAATCCCTGTTGAACTACCTGCCCCTGTATTTTAATAGTAGACTAGATTAACAACAAAGACAAGATTAACAAAGTCTCAATTACAGAAGATGGATGAATTCTAGAGATCAGCTATAAAACACTAACCCCATAATTAACAACACAATATTGTACACTTAAATATTTGTTAAGAGAATAATTCTATGTTGCTATTTCCACAGTCAAATAAAATTTGAAAATATAGAACATTAGATATAAACACAAATGATACTGTGATTAGAAAAATAAACAGAATTTGAGTTAGTACACTTCTGTCATTCAATGTTACTATCTGATGTTTTTATGTACTTTTCAAAATTTATTGTAAAATAAAAATTTATTGGGATTTTTATGCTTTTCTTTCAAACTGTCTTAAGTTAAAATTTTTTTCCTAATTTTGTGTATATATCTTATTTCATGTGAAAAAAACTTTTTGAAATTAAAACTAATAAAAAGTGTTCTTTGACCAAACATGAACATATCTGTTTATATTCTTTATTGAACATGGAAATACAAAGCAGATTAATTTGGACAAAGTCTCTGGCAATTTGCAGAAGTTAAGCTGTAAAACAGAATGATACTTTTTATGATTAAACTGACTAAAATTGGTTTTGTGATTTTGCTCATATTTAATGAATAAACGTGTTTTGAAGTTTTATTGTGAAAAGAAAGAAATATTACATATATAAAAATAACAAAATAATTTGAGTCAACACGGCAGATTGGCAAGAATTTTTTTTTCTTTTTAAAGTGTTCTGTCATTACTCATGTTTGAAAGAAAGTGCCCTATACTACAGCTGTACTGGACTACTCATCACTCCCTGTACACATCCTGACATTTCACACCTCCCTGCCTTTGCCTGTGTTCTTTTCCCTGCCTGGTATCTTTTCACTTGATGAGTTCTTTCTCCCCTGAAAAGCACATCCAGAATGATTCACTCCCTGTTTGGTGATCCCATAGCATTTTTAATATATCTGCATTATGCTGAAGTGGTATTTTACTAGATTATATTTAATTTTTTACATATTTATTTACCTTCAAGAACTCTTAACAAGACTAAGACGTTGTCTGTCATTCTTGTTGTGGCTTTTGTAGCACCTACCCTTATCCCTGGAATATTTGTTAAATGAATGAGTTTATTGAATGACTCTTTTTTTTTTTTTCCCTTGATTTCTAAGGTGCTGTCTATTAAAAGAAAACCAATCAACTCAATAAAAGTTTTTCAGGAAAGAGAAGCTGCATTAAATATGTGCCAAATTTAAAATGCATCTTAATTTCAGAAACATTAAAATGGAAAAAATATTTATATATATGAATTTATATAACTCAGTAATGTATATACAAAAAGGAGACCTAAACATACTAAAATAGGAATAGAGAATGCATAAAATGAATGGATGAAAGAAGAAATGAAATATTTCAAATTAAATTTATATTCCGTTTTGAACATGTCATTACGTATAAAAATGGCAGGCTTTTGTTCAGAAATGGCTTTCAGTTCCAACCCAGTGTACTCTGTCTCCTAACAGCTTTGCAAAAATACAATAGCTTCCATCTCTCTGTTATTTCTTGATGATAACTGCCCTCCCGGTTAATCATCTCATCCTTTCATCAATTATTACATTTCCCTCTCCTGAGTTGATGATGCCTGTACTTAGTTGCATACAGGAAGAATTAAGCTTAAGGACAAAGACACATTATTATATAATTTGCAATCATTTGTGTTATTATTGTTAAATAGAGAGCAGAGGACTATTAAGGTGAAGTTGAAATTTCCAGAGTATTACCATCCTACGAAAGTAATTAATCAGTCACAGCATTGCAGCCTGATTGACCATAAGTACTCAGAAGCCTTCAATGATTTCACAAGGTCCACAATGTAGCAGCAACTAATACTTTAGGTCTCAAAAAGAAGAGGAAGAGAAAAAGTTACACACCAAGTCTAGGATTTAAAGATTTATGTCTAATCTCCAAAGGAAAAATTTTATAAATATTTAGTAGTTTAAAAAAGCCCACAAAGCCATTCTTTAAGCATAAATCAGCACAAAAAAATCATAACAGATTTAAATCAATTATGCTAATAGTCATTATAACTAAACCAGCAAAGCACTTTTTCTACAGACTATAGAATTAAACATGGAAATGTCTCTGTTACACTGGATATTTTTTTCAATAATGCTATCTATTCTGGGTTACTACCTTTCTTTTCATTTGAAAAATTATATATATATAATACATAGATAGATATATAAAGCTGTTGCTTATTTTTTCTCAATGTGTTTCTACCAATCAATTTATTCTTTTTAAAATTTTCTAGTTTTGTTAAGTATTAAAGTAAAGCATAAGCATATTAATTAAGGAAAATCCACAGCTGAATAAACTTACCAATTTTCCTTACATAGTTTTGGATATAAATATGCAGAACAATATTAGAACAACATGGTCTTGCAAAGTTCTTTTCTTAATTTTCACTTTGTTTTTTTTCCTTTTAAAAATTAGGTATTATCTACATGCACTAAAATATGAGCACTTCAATATTCAATATTATGAGAGTTGACAACTGTATACATCTATACAACTCTGCCCAAATAATATATAGTACATTTCTATCACTGCAGAATATTCTCTTGTCAATTCCCAGTCAAACCTCTGTCTCCACTTTCAGACAATCATCTTTTTAACTTTTATTTCATAGATTCGTTTTACTCTTCTAAGTCACCCATCAAACAGAATGTATTATGAACTCTTTCGTGTCTAGCTGTTTATGCTTTGCATAATGTCTGTAAGATTAATCCGTGCTGGTACATGTATCAGTGTTTTTATTTTTTTCTTCTTTATTGCCTAGCATTCTCAATATATCACTTTTATTTTTGTCCATTTAATTTTTTTCGCCCATTGTCTTGTAAATGAATAGATGGGTTGTTTCCAGGTTTTGCTTATTATAAATAGTACTTTCATGAACATTCATGATAAAGTCTTTTTGGTGAAATTCAAAACAGGAACAGAAGGGAACATCTTCAATCTGGTACCGGCTACCTGTGAAAAACCTACAACTAACCTCACACAAAATGGTGAAATATCAATCTTCTTTCCCCTAAGATAACAAATCAGTTAAAAAAAAAAAAGTCTGATAGTACCACTTCTATTTCAACACTGGAAATCCTAGCTAGTGCAATACTCCCCTCAAATAAAAGCAGAGTCTAAAGATTGAAAAGGAGGAAATATAATGAGCATCATTTGTAGACATCTATAGAAAGACGTCTATGGAAAATATCCTATATGAATTCTATAACAAATCTAGAAAATTAATACTTCAGCTTTGTAATGTTACAGGATGAAAGGTCAACATAAAAAAGCAAATGTATTTCTACATAATCTAGTGAACAAATGGAAAATGGAATTTAGAAAAATATAACTTACAGAAGCCACAAATAATCTCTTAAAAATTAACATGTTCTCAAATTCTAATTGTCCTTTTTATCTTGCTTTGGCCAAGACTTCTACAACTCCTTCTGCTAGTATACTGGACCCCATTTCCACTGTTCATAATAATTGGCTATGAAAATAAAGCATGCATTCTGTAGCAAGTATGCTCAGATAAGCGTAAGCCCAGAGATGATACACATTATAATAATATAAAATTTTAAAAGATATGCAACATTTTTATTTATTTTAGACATTTCTCTCTGAACATCTTTATTTTACTAGCTCCTCACTTTATAAGGCCATCCAACAGTTGCAGAGAAAACTAATTACAGCAAAGATTATTAAGTGTACCTTGGGCACATTTTCATACCTGTGCTTTATTATTCAGAGTCAGTAATCTGTAGGGATATAAAAGTCATTTCTGCTATTACTAGTCCTTCTATCTTCTACTACGAGTTCCAGAAAATGGCTTTTCTTTTCAGCCCAGTAGAAACTCCAAAACTCTCCTATTTTTAACCCTAGCTTGTCACCACATTTCTTGTCTTTTCCCCCCATCTCCTCTTGGCTTATTTATCTACATCCTTCAAAAATCAATGTTTATTTTTCTGCTGAGTATTTTCTGCCAGCAAGCATTTCAGCTATGTTTTTCTTGCTCCGTCCAATTTATGATGCTCACTGAAGTCCTTAATTACAAAACCAAAAGCATTCATTGAGGTGTATTCCTAAGCAAAGATGATTGTCTTCCTAAGGGAATCCTGTTCACAGTTCTTAAATTAAGCATATTTCCCTCATTGAGGCAAGATCATTAGAAGCACAAGGTATAAAGCAAAATCATCTTTTTAAAATCCACTTTAGTTTCTTTTGTATGATGATGAGCCACAGTGAAGAGTTACACAGAAACAAAGTGCAACTCTCTATTTTGTCTTTTGCAGATATTCATAATGTTCAAAATTTAGAATATGCATTAGATGATTTCCCTTGAGCAGTTGAGAATAATATTTATTGTTTATACTCAGCTTCAAATATAATTAATTAATTATCAAAACCTATTTGACAACAATAAGATCAAGAGGTCAAGAGTTGGGCTCCACTGGCTTAATAGTTCATATGTGTTTGAAGATTAAGTTAAAAAACATTGCTAACTCTTTTGGGCAGGGCACATCCTAGGTGCTCAGTAAATTCCTGAGTTAATTGATGACAATTCCTTTAGAAACTTCTAGTTCCCAGCATGCCCTCCCTCTTTCTTTTTCCAGTAAGATTAAATTAGTCTATGATGCCACTGTATACCAATATTAATTTTCTCAAATCAGCTTTGAATTTCCAAATCTCAGGATGTAATTTTCAATTTCAATCATATTCGGTCCATAACAACTGCTGGATATTAAACAATGCCTTAGTGATCTGAAGTGGTTAATATTTCCAAATTCTCAGCAGATTCTGTAGTCTAACTTGGAAAGTCTAGCGCAAATAGAAAACAGCTGGATATTTATTAAGAGAATACTTGAGGAATATTGAGGTACGTGTTTTTAATATCTAAATATCAGATTTAAGGGGAGGAGGTGACAGCACAATGGCTCCACAATCTGAAAAAGAGTATGCATTCTTCTTGCTGCACTACATTTTTCCTCTTCTATAAAAATAGCCATTAATTATACCAACAATATAGTAGTTTTCAGAACAAAGACACCAAAAATTGTCAGCTGATTGATCATCTGAAAGATACAAAATAAAACGATTTGAAAATAATAACACTATTGTTTCCCAAGGTGAAATTGATCATCAGGTTTAGAATATCAGGTAATATTTGAATCCTAAATATAGATTTTAGTTATTTTAGGAAAATAAACTTGTGCTATTTTTATGGTTAATAAAATGGTTGGCCGAAACTTTTTTTTTCTTTTTAATATATCTATGCTATTCTGATGTTTTATATATGTGTATGCTATGGTGATCATCTTTGATTACAATGTCTATGGGAGGAAGAGAAAAGGTTGATTTCTGCATTCAAAACAGGAAATATTTTAAGTATTCAGTTCTCATATAACATTTGTATATAATAATGATCTTCAGGAAAAGCAAGGCACCCATCATTAAGGGTAATTTAGGAGAGTTTGATAAAGAAATTTAGAAAGGTTTGTGAGATTAAGGGGAATCCATACAGGATGTGCAGAGTTGTGTGTGTAGAGTGCAAAGATAACAAAACCTGAAGAGAGTATCTGAAGAGAGGATCTGGGCCGAAATGGGTCTGTGTTTGTGAGAGAGAGAGAGAGAGATGGAGAGAGAGAGAGAAAGAGAAAAAAGACTTGAATTTATTTTACTTAGGGTAAGGCCAGACATTTGTAATTTTTAAAAGCTAAAATATGTGATTCAAATATGTAGACAATATTTATGGACTGGTTAGTATTTTTGCTTGTGCAGAAAGTGATTGTCATAGAAAACTGGATGTTGCAGTATTTTCATTCAGACATTGGATTACATTTCTTTTTCTAATCTCCTACACCACTCGATTTCTTCATTCTGTCAGAGCATGTTATATTGCTTTGTATTTTTCAATTTATTCATTTCTGTCTTTCCTCCATTTGCAGCAAATTCTCATCATCTGAAACAATCTTTTTACCTGTTTAACCAGGTTGCACTTGTGGTCTTAGTAGTACTCAATCAGTGTATTTTGAATGAATATATAGGTAGACTTCATTAAGAAATAAAATATTACAAATAAGAAATACATGTATCAACATATACTAAACTCTTGGGTTTTTACTTTTATTAACCCACAATATTAATAGTATTCTGTATTACAAAGGCTTTTACTGATAATCTTTTACTGAGACTTTATGCTTGAAAGAAATGAAAAGGAAATTTTAAAATATAATAGAGTAAACAAAAATGCTTTTTTTTATTTCTAAAATTTTAAAATCTGTTAATTTATTCAACAAATATTTTAGTTGAGAACATTAAAAAATAATGAAGACTATTTCTTATATATGAAAAACAGAATTTATTTTTCTGATTTTCTTACACTTCACTTGTTTGGTCTGATACAATTATTATTTAAGCCTGTTTGACAGGTATCATAACTTCTTCTGAATCCTGAAAGGAGTTAGGACATTCCTGGTACTAATTTTATAAGAAATAATGCCAGAAATATTATTTTCTTTGCTCTGAGAATCAAGGTGAAGCACTAAAAATCACTTTCCATGAAGCTTTAATCCAATTCTTTCACTGAAATTCAACTTTTAAAAATTGCTCATTACTTTGCCATTGCAGAAAGTGATTATGATAGGGAACTGGAAGTCATCATTATTGGATTTAGACATATACATAGAGTGCTTATGATGAAAAAAACACAGAGTACATGCTGAAGGGATATCCTGTCCTCCAATACTTATAAGTTGATTAACAAAAGTAAGACATGGACCTATCAGTGATGTAAGGAAGTAGGGCAATCTGTGAGTTAGGTTAAAATGATAAATACAGCCATCATGTGTCAATAAGAACAAAAAGAGTTTAAATTTAATCTAGAAAATAATATATGAGTCAAACTGGTACTTTACAGAGGGATAAGTGAATTAGGCAGAAGCAAAGAAAGTGGCATAGTATGATTCCAAATTTTTCATCACAATGTTTTTGCCCTGTTGCAGGAGAAAGGTCTGCTTTGTCTTTCTTTTATTCCATATTATTTCTCTGAATCATCACCATACCTTCTAAAACCATACCTTAATTATCACATAAAAGCCTGATGCTGCAGAATCTGTTTTGCTACAGATGTATTTACACCTGAGCTCTAGGTGTAGCTAATGCAGTCACCTCCCGACTTCTTCAAACTGACAATGTTCACAAATGAATTAAAATTGCTGTCTAAAGTTGCACCCCGTTTTGCATTGGTTGCATTACTGAATAGCACCATCATGCTCCCCAAATCATTAAAACATCAGAAGCCTGAGAGAGCATAACAAAAGTGCTTGCTCTAGTTCCATGGATATCTTTATAAATAGAGTAAATGTATTTGAGAAATTTGGCAGTGAGGGAATGAAGATACTAGCATTGAAATGTATGGTTGGAAGAGATAGTAAATGTGAGACAAGAGCCTTCAAGTATCAGGAGGAATAAGACATTGGCTCAAAATCTTGAGAGATTGTAAGCAAGTACTAAACCTTTCTGTTAACCTCAAGAGAAGAACCATAAAAGAATTGAAGGAATAGAAATATGATGAGATAAAAAACAAAGATGAAGAATAAAAAACATCACCTTTCTTGGCTTTGATCTTTTCAGAAAGCAAGACTAGTTTTCCACAAAAGAGGCAAAACATTGCGTGTGGGAGTGGGAGATTGAAAAGAGTTTTGACTACTGAGATAGGTTGTTTGTGGAATGTAAGGGTACTATCTAGAAATGATTTAATTCTAACTCTCCTTCGATATACAAAATTAATTGGGCATATGAAATAGGATTACATTAATCTTACAATTTAATTAGCATACTCTCTGGTTTCCCAGTCTAGGTTAAAAACCTCCACTACAGGCTGCTCAACTACTGTGTGCCTTTTCTTATTGGCAATTTTGCATATGGAATGTTCCATATGCTTGTATGTCTCCCCTCTGAACCACCTCTATCTGAGACTGTAAGGTGCGGGAATTCAAGGGCTATATCCATTTTCATCCATCATTTTATCCCTGACACATAGTAATAACTCAAATATTTGTTGAATGAATGCCTGTTATTAGTATAATCTTTCTGACCTCTTAAACTGATTTTTCACTTTGTATCATTTAGTAAACTTATTGCTAAATTGAGAATCTCAAATATTGAGAATCTCCTGTATTATAATTCCTTTGACTAAATAGTTAGTACTTTTATATATCACTCACTCAACCTAAAATATGCTAACCTAATAGGCCATCTCCAAACGTATTCATTCATTAATACGACAGACTTGATTTACTCCAAAGTAATGAGAAAATAACAATTGTGGTAGATTAAAAAAAAAATTCTGGAGACCATATCTTCAATAACTTCTTTAGCCATAAAAAGCATCTTTTTTTAAAAACAGAAACTTTAAAAAATACTAATTGTCTAAAGTTGCCAACTAACAACTTAACACAATTCACAATCCTCATGAAAGAAAATAAACCATCATCCCTTTTCTTTAGTATATGTCTAAACATATATTTCTGTTTTCCTAGCCCTAAACTAAGCTAAAGCTATTTGCCCTCAGAAATTTATACTAGAGACTTTTCTAGTCTGTCTAAACTTGTTTTATATATTTTTAAATGTCATTAAAAAAGGGTTGCCATTACATCTGTGATTTTTTTAATCTCCTTATTTTAAAGAATAGACATAAGAATGTAGTATATATCACATTCACCACACAAAATTTAGTCTAATGAGTACAGATAGTTTGAAAAATCCAAGTTTCTTTGCAGAAACACTCGAGGGAGGTACATTTGCAGGGATGTCTCCTTACAGTGCCATGAGACTGGTCTTTTCAACTTGAGAATACCATCAAGAGAAAGCCTGGGAAATTATTAGGTACTACAATTGAAAAGATATTTTCTTAGGTAAATAATCTACAGAACTTGAAATATCATCGAAGGAACTTATTCTACTTATAGAATGCATTAAACAGCTAGAAAATTTACTGTAGCACCTTGAAATTTTCTCATAAACTTGTACTTATCCCATTTCCTGATTATAACACTAGCTTACAACTAATTAACATACATTTTTAGTGGGAAAAAATACTTAGAAATTTACTTTTTCCAGAAGGGCTATTACTACTTTTATTGAAAAGATACTCTCTTTTTCTTTTTCTTTTTTCTAAATTCGACTCCAGAGACTTTCACATTTTTGGCAAATGACAATATGACCTTTTACATGCACAAGAATGAAACTACTGAAGTGAAAAACATGTACTGTTAAAATTTTACTCCCAGCTGATTCAACCTTTCTGCTTTGAAATAATCATTAATCAACTTTTCATCTCACTACTAAACCTCTATTTCTTTCCCATTTTAAGTTTTGTAGTAAAGATGGTGCCTATAGTGGCTGACAATCAATCTGTTTTTGAAACAGTGAATAAAACCATCTTTCATTTGATATCAGACCTCATAATAATGAGAATCTCTCATGGGTTTGTTACTTAATGCATTAGAATCAATAACTCCCTCAATTAGGAGTCACTTTCAGTAATAGACACAGGAATTTCATATTGATAAACCAAATTCCATTTCACTCTTTGCAGTAGTGAAGTTTTTAGCAACCTTATTGTGCTCAATAGTGATAATAGTATTTATAATGATATTAATAGTAATAACCCAAACATTTCATATAAAAAGATATTTTTTGCATAATATATGGGTTTTACATGCTAGATCAGTGTAATAAATGTAAACTAAATCATTATAGCTTAAAACGTATAGATGTATGAATATTTCATTTCTTAAAATAACATTTCATCTGATAAAGTGTTAAGATTTTTCAAACTTCGAATTATTTTGAATAGTTACATAATGAAAACCCAAAGAAGAAATGTACACAAAATGAACACATACAAAAATGTTAAATACACAGGATGAAGTATATTGTATTAAAAATACTTTGCCGTATATGTACTACTTTTTTTTAAAAAAGCAAAAAGTTTAAAGTGAAAGATTTCATTCTTTTCAACATCCAATTTTGAAAAACTATTTAAAAGATATAAATTATTAAGAATAATAAATCCAATTAATTTATATTTTATTATCTTATATTAATTATTGCTAATTGCAGAAATTCACTTTTAATTTTTTTTTTTAGTTCTTGGTAAAAGTATTTTAAAGATGATAATGATGATGATTAGGTTTAAAACTTAATGTATTTCTTCTAGAAGAGTCAAATAAGCTCTAACATTATTGACCCAACTGGATTATTTGCTGAACGTAAAACTTTTTTTTCTGGCATTATTTTGTTTTTAAGTATATAGTCTAAATTAAAATCTTCTTAAGAATTTTTAGCACACATGTATATTATATATTAATCATATATATATATAAAATTATTTTTAAAAATCTGAGTTAGTTTCAAAAAGCAAAAGAGTAGCAAAATAAATCAAACTATGAATATTTGGATTTTTCTAAAGGAATCCAACTACACCTGCCTCTCCTCCCCAATAGACAGATATAATATAAAGGACTACTAGATATTCATTTAAAGCTTCCTAATTTTTTTTTCCTTTATTGGCTGACAGAGTAACTGAGGCTCAACAAGGTCAAGAATTTCAGTCTCACAGCTTCCACAGGAAGAGTTTTGCATTACAGTTTCAAAGGCAACTCCACTTAAAGAAATCCTTGCTAGGGAGTAAGCTAGCAAGCAATCCACATGAAACCATGAAAACAATAAAGAAAATAACACTTTTGGAGCTGTTAGAATGAAAGGGAGATTTTAGAAAAGTTAAAATGAGTAAGTCAAAACTATTTTCCTTTCTCATTCAAGCTCTAAATAGTGAGTAGATTTATTTCGCTAAAAGTGAAAGGTTTACTTCACTTCTTTTTTCAGGTTTGAGTGCACACTGTAAGAAGATGCCTCTCTGTCCAATGAATAAAGAAAAAAAAAATCACTTACATTCATAGCTCTCTGTGATGTAGTCTAAACTATATTTCCAATCTTACTTCCCCCAGAGTTCTTTCTTTGTGTGTCCAAATCTTTACCATTCCTTCAAGCTCAATATAAGGCCTTCTCCAATCTCTCAGAGAAAATTAGTGGTTCCACTCTTCTGAACTCCCTTGGGACTGTGATCTCCATCTTTCTTGTTCCACCAAACATCTCTTTTTCCTGTATTATAAAAATTCATACATTTACCTCTCTTAGAAGAAATGAGGGGGGGCAGAACCTTATACATGCAGATATGTGTAGACAAGGATACAGTGAATTCTGAATAAGTAATGAAAGCTTGAATGAATGAATGGTCAAATGAAGGAATAAAAAGCCTTTTTCCAAGTGGTGCATAAATATTTGCCAGTGTATCAGCAGCAGATGAGAAGTTAGCCAATCCAGAATACACTACTAGAGCCCAATATTTGGACATAAGGATAAAATTTAAAATACCAATTATGAATAATGTCATAAAAGTGTTTCTACTGAGAAGTTTTCAGTTCTATTTTATAGATACTGATCCTCTAATTTCTATGTGTAAGTCATTGTCTAAAGTACTGTAATTCAATATACTCCTACGATTACTAATTTTTTTTTGTATAACAAACACGCCACAGTGTTTTTTTATGTGCCAAGTAAGTGCCCTACGAAGTTTACCAATATTATCTCATTTTTTCCCTCATAAAATCCATTGAGAAAGGTCTTATTAGTATCTGCATTTTACAGATGCAGAAACAGAGGTACACAAAGGTTAAGAAATTTGTCCAAGGTCATAGTTAAGATAAATGAGGTCTATGCTGCATCTCAAAGGAAATTTGCTTTAGATCATGATTATTTATTTATTTTTGTAGAATGTTGACTGTTTTAGGGCCGAGCCCGTGGCGCACCCGGAAGAGTGTGGCGCTGGGAGCGCAGCGATGCTCTCGCCGCGGGTTCGGATCCTATATAGGAATGGCCGGTGCACTCACTGGCTGAGTACCGGTCACGAAAAAGACAAAAAAAAAAAAAAAAAAAAGAATGTTGACTGTTTTATAGTTCTGTATATCCTAATTTATGGTAATATCATATTTGAGAGGCTGAGAAACCTCAAATCCTTTTCTATCTTTCTTAAAAAGCCTAAATAAAACACTAATTCTGGAAATCTGTATTTCTATTTATAATAATAACTTTTCAAGATATTAATTCAATGTATTTTCTGCCAGGTGTAGTGTGATTAGATTTTTATGTCAAAAAAATTAGAAAATCAACACTTACTTTCTAGGCAAAATCATACTTCTGACATGTGCTCCTGTATTGATCCCAACTTCATAAAAGGATTTCAGAGCCAAGAGGCAGTGCTCAATGTTACAGAAAAGAGGCAACGAGGAACACAACACCAACGTGTTCTCTCTGATACATCAACAGGTTCTGATTTGGTGAACTGTAACATGGCATCTGCATTTCAGAGAGGGTGAGCTCCTACTTAAATGATTATAATTAACAACCAAAACTTATTATACTAACAAGCCAAGTTTGATTGTAATTCGTTGATGTATAATCATCCCTCTAACATATAATTATACACAATAACTAGCGAATTAGGCACAGATAAGAAAAGGACATAGGATAACTTTCAGACTTAAAGAGGTAGGCTCTGGAACACAATTTGGTATTCTGCCAACACACTGCTGGTATATAATAAGAGCTACCCTACAGACCATTTAGAAGTCACTGGGAAAAGTAAGCAGCATTCACATCTGATGTACCTCACAACAGGCCAGCAGGGCACAATGTCAGTAAAACATCAAATTGCCAGCAAGATTTCATGTTGCTACGAAAATTTGAAGGGTACAATTACTTTAATTTTATACTTTTCTTGTTCAGCTCAAAAAGGCTTTTTTTGGCAACAGGAAAAAAAAAAAAAACCCTACACAATCAGTCACACCTTGGCTTTTCAATGCCCATGTTTCAAGAAAACTACCTCCTGTTTTTAATTTCATCTCAAACTATATGACTACAAACATTACAAAGTTATATTTTTTGGAAAGTATGCCCTTGGGAATTCAGTTTTCATCTGAAAGAAATAGATGAATACATCTAGAAATGATGGCGTATGGCTTAAGAGAACTATTAATGCTATTATTTATATTCTATACAAATAGATGTACATCTTTAACTAAGCAAGTTATTTAATAATACCTTATTTTGTAGAAGTTTGTTTTAAATCTTTACTAAGAATAAATTAATTGGATTTCAATAAAATTATAAACCTTTTTTCATATGTCAATGAAAAGGAACAAACTCTTGATAAGTACAATAGCATGGAGGATTCTGAAAGAATTATGAGAAGTGAAGGAACCCACATACCGTGTGATTCTATTTTTTATATAACATTCAGAAAAAAGTGAAACTATAGGAATACAAAGCAGACATAGAAGCAAGAGGGAATATTCAGGGTGGTGGAATTGTTCATGATCGAGGTGGTCGGTACAGGGCTATATACGACTGTCAAAACTACTAGTACTGGACACTAAAAAGGGGGAATTTTACTGTATGTAAGTTATTCCTCAGTAAACCCTACATAACACTTATTTTCATATATATTCCACATTAATTTATCAAAACTTACGAGAAGATAGAAAGGCCATATTGTTATCATTATTTTACAGAAGAGTAACTTGATGCTCAAAGAAGTTAAAGAACTTACTTGAAAACAACCAGCATTTAATATGTATCAGATACACGCTAAATCTGAATCATCCAATGCCAAATGAAGCATTTCCCTATTACAGTACACTGCCTCTGCATACCATGTATAATACCTAATTAAATTAACGTAAGTCAATGAAAGTTAATTCCTCACTTTTACATTCCCTCAAGGCATTTCATATTGAGATTTTCCATACATAAAAATATTGGATATGACCACTAGGCAAATGTTAATTTTATAATGAATTTAATATAAAAGTGTGTTATGCTATTTTGCCAGCAAAAATACCAATGTTTTAAAGCTTAATTGATAGAGAATGTTGTCCATGTCACAGAAAGTAACAGACCCATTTTACATTACACCAGGTGGCTGACTTCTACAGCAATATGCTTATATTTGAGTAAATAATGTTTTGAGAGGATCATAGACAAATGAACTTGCACCCAGATAAAAGTATATCAATGACACATTAAGGATGTTTGAAAGAACAGGAAAGTGTTAAACTGAGGGGAAAAGTAAAAGACACTCTAACATATATAAAAATCAATGATACAGAAGAGTAAACATATGTTCGCATACTGCTCAAAAGAATAGAACCAGGATCTAGTAGTTTTAAGTTTAGCATAATACAACTTCTTACACTAATATCTGTCACAAAATGGGTCTCAGTACCAAGGTACTTCAAAAAGTTCATGGGATGATTTGTATTATCTTTCAATTCTATTTTTCAACAAACTTTTGGAAGTACCTTGTATATGTTGAATGAATGAATGAATGATACTTTGGGTTATACAACACAGAGGTGAGTTGCTTCACGGAATTATCACCTAGCCCTTAATGCAGATTTGATGACAAGCTGTAGGGATGCTTTGGAAGAGATTCTACCTATATACAGGTGATTGGAAAAACACAGAAGATCTCTTCTAAATGTGTAGCATAGTAGAAGAAAATCCGGAGTAGAAAGATAGAAATGAGCTTGAAGCCAAGCATTTTATGGATAAGGTTAGAAAGTTAGCAAATGAAATAGAAAAATTAATTTTTACAAAATGAAGGCTTTTTAACAAATGTTGCTGGAACAACTGGACATCCTCATGCAAAAAAGAGAATCTAAACACACTCCTTACACATTTTGTAAAAATTAACAAAAATGATTACAGGCCTACATGTAAAATGCAAAACTATAAAACTCTTAAAAGATAATATAGTAGGAAATCTAGGTGACCTTAGGCTTGGTGATGGCTTTTCAGATACAAAACCAACAGCATTATTCACAGAATACAAAAGTTATAAGCTGAACTTAATTAAAATAAAAACTTTTGCTGTGTGAAAGACTGTTCAGAGAATAGAACAAGCCACAAACTGCGAGAAAATATGTGCAAAACATATCTAAGAATGGATTGGTTTCCAAAATATATATGGAACATTGCTTGCAATCCATTCCTACCACCTGTAATAACCACTATTAATATTTTTAGATGTACTTTCTTGTCATTTTACTATGCCTGTATTATGTAGGTTTTATATCCACACTCTTTTGTAATTTTATCTCTCCTGCGCTCAAGCTCATTATTTTGAAAATATTTCCTAAAATAAGATTTTACAGTCACTTTTGTGGTTACATTTATTTATCAATAGTTTGATTTTTTAAAAAAATCCAAATAGTATTCTATTTTTATTGATCAAAATTCATTAAGTATAAAAAATACAACGAAATAACCATGAAGCTTTATCTCTACTTCTGTCCCCCACCTTCAAAATTCTCTTCT
Source organism: Cynocephalus volans (assembly GCF_027409185.1). Lineage (NCBI taxonomy): Eukaryota > Metazoa > Chordata > Mammalia > Dermoptera > Cynocephalidae > Cynocephalus > Cynocephalus volans. The sequence goes on along the minus strand of NC_084474.1, from coordinate 40,538,973 downwards.
CTCCAGCAACTAATGATATTATTTCCTTATCTATTTATCTGAAAATAATTTATGCATATGTATGTAAATAAATATATAGACTTTCCCCCTTATATAGATGGCATTATACATTATACAACATACTTTGTTCTGGGCCATGTTTTTTCTCTGTTGTTGTTATTGTTGTTGTTATTTTAAATTAACGATGTGTCTTGAACATTTCACATCAGTAAAATTTTTTCATTCCTTTTTACAGCTTCTTGTATCCCATTCAGATGCACCATAATGTGCCTAGTCAGTTCTTTATGTTGGGCATTTTACTCTTACATACAATACAAGAAAATACCCTTCTGCATTCTTTACTTTGCACGTGTACAGACATAACTGTAGGGCAATTCATAGAAGTGGAATTGCTGGTTGAATGGTATTTGTATCTAAAATTGGTGGACAAGGCCAAATTGTTTCCATAAAGGTTCTACTCACTGACACTTCCACACACACAGATTTACTATAATTTATTTAAACCCTCCTCTGTTATTGCACTGCTTAGGTGTTTGCAGTTGTTTGCTGTTATTTACAGGGCTCTAGTGAACATCCTAGGTTTTTAATAATATTTGTGCCCACTTAATTTATTTCCTTGGGAATTAAATCCTGGAAGCAAGAATGATGGGGTTCCTTAAGACTATTGATTGTTTAAATTAATTTCCACTGAGCTCTTTTACCAAATCATATTGTTGCTTCTAACAGTTTTTCAGTTGAATCTCTTGGGCTTTCCCTGGACTCTTCCACCTTTAAAATTTTAAAATCCAATATTTTACCCTTTCTACATATTGCTCTATCCTTTCAAGACTGCCATACCCTTGTTCCTTCCACTTGGAAGCTCCACTCTACTTGGATTTAGATGCTAAGCTCTCTGCTCCATCCTATCTTCACCCCCTTTTGTACTTAGCCAGATACAACCCATAGTTCATCACTTGGACTCCTCTCCAACATTCTTAACCCTTGTTCCTGTTTTCTATATCTGGTAGACTCTAAATTTCATATCCACCTAACAACCTAGGTTTCTGTGCCTTGTGAACACCGTATTTTCTGCCCTTTCTATAGACTTCCAAGCAAGAAGACGAAGTGTGTGAAGCAGAGAGCCCTGACGAACTGGAGAGGAAGTTCAGCACGGCCAGCATCATTCCTTATGCGTACGCGGGTCAGTCCTCTGCTCCTTTCTCCCACAGATGATACTTTAAGTCTTCACCACATTCCATAAACACTCCACTCCACTCTCTTCTCCTTCCCTCACAGAAGATGATTTTAGCAATTTACTTCAAGAGAAAATAGAAGCCATGAAAGCAAGAATTTTCTCAATCCACTGTCCATTCTCCAGCTCCCATTCTCCACTGTTACAAACATCTTTATCATTTATTAAAATATTTATAAATAAATTGGCTCACATTTGTTGTTTTGACTTTGATTTTTTAAAACTCTTACTGTCTTATGTTTCATAATCAAAATTAATTATCATAATGATTTTTATTTTCCTGAGCATTCTTCTTTCTCATGCTATGCCACTTCATTTAAAGAAAAAGTTAAATATAAATTTTATTTGGGGTAGAGGATGATCTGCTAAAGTCATCTACTTAAAATACAAGGAGGCTTTTAAAAATAGGCTTTATCAATACTAATGTTTATTATTTTATATTTTAATGCCATACAAACAAAATACAACTTATTTTTATTTTTTCAAGTTAACTAAACTACTGTTTATGTGTTATATAATTTTCTCTGTCAGTTATAAACTTAAAGTGGAATGGTAGATTCCAACATTGACCTACCTTTTGTTTTTATATGTTTGTGAAATATATTTTATAAGTTTGATATCTTTTTTCTCAAGAGAAATGTTTTAATGCATTTTTTTCCTCATGAAGAAAGGAAAAATAATGGGGCAGCCATATACTTAGAAGAATGCTTTTAAGAGTGTCATGTGAAGCCAATTTGGAAAGTAAAGTGATTTCTATTTCAGGACACAAAACTTGTTATAATCAACAATTAATATAAGAACAATTTCAGATACAGTATAGAACACTAGCAATGTTCTTTAAAATTTGTGGTGAGAAGATTTAATGTTGAGTCATGGTTGGAAATATAGAATAGTACTTTTGTGATCTCATTTTTTCACTTACCTGGAAATTTCTACAGCTATCTACACTCAACCAAGATATGAAGATGTAGGACTACATTTTTATCATCTTTGACATTTGCAATATCATTTGAATAACAAACCATCAATTGTCGTGCAAGAAACTATCAGAGAAGGTACAGATGAAGTTGATTATTTTTAAAAAGTCAAATTTGCTTTCCTGACAAATAAAAGAATAAAGATGAAGTCAATAGCATGTTATTTTATTTGGCTGTAAAAACTTAATTTTAAGCAGATGCCAAAGGGTTTTTAGACTACTTCAGCAGTTAAAAAAAAAATACTTACTGAGGATGTGCTCTATGCCAGAAAATATGCTTGGCATTGGAGCTAAAAGCATAAATTATCCTCTATAAATAAGATAGAATTTGGTATCTTAGGGATGTCATAGTGTAACTGAGAAGACAGATAATTACCTAAACAAATTCAATACAATGTAGTAAGTAGTAATAACATAAGAAAGCAAAAATGATTACAGAAACATGAAGGAAGGGTATTCTTAAGTGATCTGACTTAAGGTTCATTTAAACGGATGAGTAGTTCACTATCATCAGGTCAAGATGAGCAGAAAGGAGAAAGACATGTAAATAATAAGATACAAATTTAGGTAACCATAGTCATTGTAATTCTACATGATCCATGATGTATGTATTTAAAAAGAACAGATTACATTAGAATTACTTTCAGCTACCATTTATTATTTCCGAAGCATTTATCACACTGTACATACTATATACAATCACCAGCTATGTTGACAGCTATTCCATTAGATTTTACATACAGAGTAGAAGCTCAGTAAATGTTATAAAAATATTTATAAATAAATTGGCTTGTGTTTGTTGTAGGACTTCATATTTTTATCCTCTTGCTGTCATTATGTTTTAAGAGTTCCTAATACCAGATGCTTTTCTTTGAAAATACAATCAAAATTAATTGATCACAATGATTTTTGCTCCCTTGGACATTCCTATGATATGTATGTCACCTAACTTAGTTATGATAACCATCCCAACAGGAAGGCTATTTTATATATGTATACATATATATTGTGTGTGTGTGTGTGTGTGTGTGTATATATATATAAGCTTAAGCTTAAAGGAGTTAAGTAACTTATACACTTATACACAGCATAAATATACACCCATTGATCATATTTTCAACAATAAAAATTTGAATAAATCATTATATATTACTTCTTGCCTTGCTAGTTACCACCCATAATATAAAAAATAACAATCCGGTCATCATCAGTAAGCTTCCATCAATAATTTCAAATAGTATACTGGTCAATCAGGCTCTTTTTTTTAGCAGATTTTGCTTTAAAACATCTTTCTTAAAATAGTGTATAATTAGTAAATTATTAAAGAATTATAATTGCACTTTGATGTAAGACCGTTTGTTATCAATAAAAAAGAAGAGAGTTGGATTAATATCGAGATAAAAAACGTTAGAAATAAGCTATAGCTGAGTGATTCTTATAACTGGGGTAACGAAATAAGACAGGGCATAAATATAAGAGAATGCTTAAAATACACTTAAGCTACAGAGTGTTATAAATCTTCAATGATGTCATATAGCACAATTATAAAGTGATTCTATTTTTGTGAAAAAATGTAAGTGTAAAAACATTAACATGCCCGTTTCCGGGAATACTGCAAAATAACACATTATAGGGGATTAGAATTCTTCAGGACATTTGGTAAAGAGTGAAATGGCCTACTAGATTAAAGTTTAATTTAAGTAAAGAAAATGTTATCAATAAAACAAAAATGAAAGCCACTCCTGGCATCAAGGAGCATTTAAAAATTTAAGAGTAAACTCTACTATTTATATTACCCATAGCTAGGGTTAGAAAAGTGGCTATGAAAATGTCATCATGTAATACTTATCCATTCTATGAGTTATTGCTACATCATTTAGGGATGGGGGAAAACAAGCTTTATTGCTTTTATTAATGCAGAGCAAATACAACTTCCAAACCCCGCATTCCATTTATTCTTCAGAATGACAATTGGCAAGGAAACTCATATTCTGGAAATGTTATGGCTGTGCTTGCCTGTGAAAAGAGAATAAAATTAGATTTTTTTAGATAAGTATTTGCATTGTCAGTACAAAAATAAAATAGAGATTCTTAATTTTAGATTAGTCCTTTTATTTTCCAGAACTTTTATAAACTATGTATATTGCAGAGAAATGTATAGATGCTCAAGGCAAGTTCTAAAATTGAGCATCCATGGAGGGCAATTATGCTAATTCACTATGAAATGTACCGTAATATCTTTGTCAGAGTCAAATGCCTAAATGATAAAGAATGACAATTTAAAATTTTTCTGGCTATTGCAGTCGTACTTATTCTAAGATGATGCAACATGGATTAAAACTTACTATGGCGCAGTGGTAAGAAAGCACAGAATATTAAGAACATATTTTGCCCTTATGAACCTCAATCACTTGTAGTCAGGATATATGTTATTCATTTTTATATTCCCAATGCCTGACCCATAGAAGGAATACAAAAAGTGTTTGTTGAACTAATAACTAGAAAGAAGTTAAAAAATACTTAGGGAATGCATGACAAACAATAAATCATTTATTCATTGTTCTCTTTGGAAGCAGGATCAATAATATAACCAGGTCAAGGAATGAAGCATAAAAAGGAGAAGTGTGTGCTCTGGGCTAGATGTCCAGGCTTACTTCTATGATTGTGCCACTTACTAGATGTATAACCTCAGGAAATTCATGCAACCTTAGCGAACCTTAGTATCATTTTGGTGTTCTCTTTGGTATAATGATGATACCAAGTTCATATGGTTGTTACATTAAATGAATTAATTAATGCACAACACTTAGAAGAAGCATATGATTGGAGCTTGGAAGGTCATTCATTAATATATTCAAAAACTTTTAAGAACCTGCAATGGTCCAACATCTGTGCTAGGCACTAGGGAGCAACACCCCACACAGTTTTTATTTCAGGGAGCCAAATACTTGTTTCTCTGCCCCACTGGTCTCTCTGCCTCACTGCATTTTAGAATTGTGTATATTTTGGTCTAGAAACAGAGAGGAGAGGCATCTAAAATAGACTGAAAGAGGAGGAAAGGTATGCTTGAGCTGAGTTCCGAAGGATGAGTATGTGCTAGTTATTAGATAATGTTGAGGTTGAGGTTGGGGTTCCAGGCAGAGGAGACAGCATGAATGAAGGCAGACTGGAACTGAGATGACTCTGGAAAGATCTCAGGCAATCAGACTAGATGAATTTACCATGTGTAAGCTCTCATGTAAGATGTTTCGGGAAAAATAAATTCCCAAGATAGCAAGTATTCTGATAAAACAAATATAAAGTTTTATATGGAAATTGTCTTAAGGATTATTTCAGTCCAGTTAACCTAGAGCTCCTAAAAGCAAGAGATTGAACAACTGAACTAGTTTATTAAGGTTTAAGAAAATAAGAAAATATAAGGAAACTTTTGCTATTCAATTATCATTGATTTTGTGATTTATTTTGTCTTCTATCAGGTCTAGACTATATCCACTTATTTTTTATATATCCATTTTTTAATATTTAAACTTCTAATGGCATAAATATTTAATAGGAAGGAAATAGTACAGAATCCTATAAAATACTGTATTTTCTCTACAAATACCAAAAATCTGAGCAATTTATCGTACTTCTTTAAGCTAAACTCAGTACTTCTGGGAAATGGCTGAATCAAAGATTCATTCTATTTGAATTTATTTTTCCTCACTTTGATTAAAGGTTTCTTCTTTCTTAATAAACTGGCTTTTCCTGTTGGAAGAAAATAATCCTTCTTTTCTGGTTTTGTATTCCACAGTGAATACCTTATCTTTTATACCAGACTCAAGGTATGCCTTATCCAGTCCCGAAGGCCTGGACAATTTCAATAAAAAAAAAAAAAGAGTTAACAGGAAGAAGAAAGCACAGTCTGTTTTGAGCTGACTTTAGTGAACAATCAAGGGAGACTGATGAACTCAGCAGGAGATTTACTCTCATAATAAGCCTCTACCTCAGAACTGTTCCCCAGTCAATGTTCCCAAATTCTGTGCAGTACTTGGCTCATTTTTCCCCCTTTTCATGGCAGTGTATTTTATATTATACTATGTATAGTTATCCCAATTCATTACATGTAAAATCACTTGTTTCAGATTATATGAGTTTTTATGCATTAAGTCTTTCTGGAGCTGTGAAGAGTATGTCTTCTCTGCTTCTAGGTTTTAGCACATAGCAAAACCTACTATACACAATTGTTAGTTTTCATTCATTCATTCATTCATAAAGATTTTCTGGGAACCTCCCACATTCCTGGCACTGTGTTGGGAACGGAGATTCAGAAACAAATAAGACATAGTCCGTTCTCTCTAGAAGCTATAATTCTATTATGGGAGAGAATTTATGATAAGAAAGGTACCTAGCACTGAATGTTAATAGAGAGCTTCCAGAAGGATTAGATGTATGCATTGTTTATTAACCTAGATGAGAAGGAATATACCAAGCGAGGAATAGCACCACAGATGTGCCAAGAAAGATCTAGCCTCTGTGTGTGGCCAGCTCAGCTGAGTGACTTCCAGTCCCAGGCTCAGGGTTTTAACTCATTTCCATTTGAAACAAGGATCCCACCTCAAACACAGATCAGGCTGATTTGAGACATCACAAACTGAAGGAAAAACACCCTCTTCCATTATCCCTGCCTCCATTTAAACCATTGAGTCAATCTTGCAAAGGTTCCAGGTAGTCTATGAAGCCAGTGAAGTTACAAACAGCAGTTAGCATGTATGTGCAATTTTCTGGGGAGAGTTCACAAGCTCACGCCAGATTTTTAAAAAGGCTCTCCCTACTTCTTCAAACACAGAATTTCTAGAACTCTAATTTTGTATCTACCTGATGCTAGACGCTCCTACCCTCACCTTGCATCTCTAGAATATGACTGTGGTCTAGATACACACTCTTTCCATGCATCTGTTCTATTGGGAAGGTGTTCCTTCTCCTCCCCCTCACACCACAGTATAATCACTTTGTTTTTAGTGGAAGTATCCAGCCTGCCTTGAGACCAGAGATATGCTACTTCTGATGCTGGAATTCTGTAAGTATATGAAGTCCATTCATTATATATAATCCTAAACATGATTTAAACCTGAATCATAACTTCTTCCAGGCTTTCATGTTTGAGATTGAGTTAACCTACACCTGGGTTTGGCATAACTAACTAACTAAACACATACATACATACGTGCGTAAATAAATATAATGATACAAAATTTTGCAAAGAGATTGGCAAAGTTTTCTTTCCACTTAAGGTTCTCAAAAGTTCTCTGTCTGCTAGTACCTACATGCTCCCAAAGTATACAAGATTTTAATCTTTTAAGCCAAAGAAATCCTGTTGTTTGAGAGAATATTAGTGAAACTAGGTTTATTTAATTTATTTCTGAGTAAGAGATGTTCATGTCATTGGTACTGTGCCCTGATTGCAGACAAAATCAACATCTGTCCAAGACAATCATTTAAGACTTAAATTGTCTTTTCCTTTCTCTGTGTTGCCTTAACACTGTGAGTGCAGTGTATTTCTCTGGCTGCAGTCTCTTGTTTTGACTTGTTTGTGAATTATATGTGTTCATTTCTTTCCCGATAGATTTTAAACTCTGTGGATATAAACTCTGATTTGATCTTTCTTATGTTCCTAACCTCTAAAATGTATTCTTGATATGTAGTTTGATAAACAACTGGACAAATGAATAAATTGTATGATAAAATGTTTCCTCACTTCTAATTATGTCCATATTAACTCCTCCTGCATCACATTTTTTTTCACAGATATCATATCTGAAGTAGGCATGCTGAAGACTCTAGCTTAGGAAACTGTTAAGCATCTGCAGATATAAATTATATGTACCACTGGATTTTTAAATAGTCAAGAACTCTAATATATGTCTGTGTACATACACACACACATACACATGTGTTTGTGTAAAAACACTATTTACTCATATGAAGTAATATAATGTTACATATCAAAGAATTATGAAGAAAAGTCTTAGCATTCATAACTATCAAATTCTGTGACAGCCTAACTCTTTAAAAGCTCTGGTGAGACACAGTAGGAAATACTGTACTACATCTATTTTAAGCAGTACACTCAAGCAAGATAAAAGCAGTGCATGTCAATCAAGATTATAAAATCAGGAAATGGACTAAATTTTCTTTTAAGGAAAAATGTTCAAAAATATCTTAATTAGAGATATACACATATATACAAATTCAAAAAAGAAAGATTTTACCTTTCTTTTGGATAGATCATTTTTTATCTAATGATCTATTCCATTTTATATTTAGAAAAAAAAAGGTAAAGAAAGAAGTGTAGAAAAATAAATAAAAAGTTCAACACCAAATGTTCTATGAACAATGAATTCTGAGAGCTGTGGCAGTATCTCCTAAACACTTGAAAAAAATTTCAGCTGGCTGAGACTTGTAACAGAAATACAGGATTTATATTGTACATTCTTCTAAAGAATTCTACCACCACTAATTCATTTATTAATATATCATATTTATACTGAAAATTAATGCTTTCTTTATTTTTGACTAGTGGAAGGAAAACTGAAAACAATTCATAATATAAACAAAAAATATTACTGGGTTTCATAAAATTGGCAAAAAAATAATCATGTGTAAGTTTTGGCTGTAAACGATTGCTGATTCATTTACACATGTTATAATAGCTGCATTTTATTTTAGGGTGGAAAGAGTTAGTATTGAAACAAGTGCAAAAAATGAACTATATATCTCAAGACAGTTGACTTGCCTCAGACTCGGGCAGCACAAAATTCTGTTAGAACTCTAGTTAGTAACTTAGGAAAAAAAGAAGCATCAATGACAAACTGACTGTCGCCCTGAACAAAGTTGGAAAGGTCAATATGATGCTTTGATGGTTAAACAGACTGCCTTATGGGTAAGAAACTTATTTTAAAAGAATCTATAGAAAAACAGAAGCGTCTTACGGCCCTATCTGTAGGTAGCCATTTATTAAATGGGTCAAGGAGCACATATTTCAAGGAAGAGTGTTGGCAATAAAGGACATAGAATCAGTCTCTAGTAAACAGCAGCCTGATGTTCACTGACATCACACTGTCAGGGCTGCCCTTCAGAACATTGATCCAGCACCAGTAAATATCAAGTATGAGAACAATATAGCAAAACAGTGAAAAACAAAGTACCAAGTAGAAAGAAAAGAGGAGTGATAAGTAATGCCAAAAATTCTTAATTTTAAGATGCTAGCTATTAAAATCTTAGCCATCAGTCAAATGTGTTTTATAGTGTCAATTAATTTAAAAGCACTCATTTTAATATATTTGAAAAGGCAAAACCAAATATTTAATGCAAGATTTTATTTTGTTTTTCTAAGCACTTTGCTGCCCTCTCTCATTGCAAAAATTACCTAGTCTTAATTATATCAATTTTAAAGTGGCAACTTTGCTATCGGATACTCAGATTTCAAGTCTGATAATCCAAAACCTAGACAAGGCATATTTTTAAGTCAAATCCTAATTCAAAATATCATTCAACAATTTGGCAAATATGTACACTGTGTACACAAATTTATAGTAAAAATAAGACTGTTATGTGAATTTACTTGATCAATCTGTCTTTGGGCTGCAGACCTGATATTACATTGGAGTCATCAGAATTTTTTAGTATACTATAATATCAATTCTCTCACTTTCCTTCTCTCTTTCTCTAAAATTTACTTTCATACCACTATATTAACTTGGGGAATAGTATAAAGGTTGGTGGGAATACTGAACTAAAAATAAATGCTTATAAAAGAAGACAAAGTACATATAGACAATAATCATATTTCTTTATCTCACTACATAATCCAGAAAGGTAGCTGGAGCACTGGAGGACTGAAAGTGGATGAAAAAGGGTATTGATCCAAGGCCAAAATCTAACCCATAGTTACTCAGTTCTACTCTCTTTGGCTAGACTTAATCCCATCTACTGAAATGGGAATTGGAAACGATTATTTGCAATCTTCGTACACAATCTGATAGTTCTTGACTTGTCCGTACACTGTGCCAAACGTGGGTGGGAGTCCAGAACAGCTGAACTCAGTTTGCTACTCTGAGTAGCATGAAGAAAAGATACTCAGGAATAAAGAGATCCCCATGCACGAAGTAGAAATGTGTAAAAAGGGAAGGCACATTATCAAATGTTCAGTCCTTTTTTGGAACACAAGATCAGGCAGCTGTTAAATTGAGTCATTTGATTAATCTTTTTAAAAATTTCACTCCGTTGGCCCACAATATTGGCAAAATTAAGCATATTGAAATAGGGCTTAATAAGATGTTATTTTCCTGCAGTTTAAAGTTAAATAAAATTTCACAAAGTGCCTAACTTTTGCATGAAATACATGTGGAAAAAATGTAAGGATATTTGTTCTTTTATAGGCTTTCAAAAAAGCAATTTAAAATTGAATAAAAAGGAAAGATATTATCTGAACTGTAGGTATTGTGAAAGTTGTGCTGTGAAAATTAAAATACTAGTTTGTGCTGCAGCCATAAATTACTAGACTAATTATCTAGTAGCAGGCATAACTGAATCATTCAAAGGGGTAATTAGCAATCAGACATAATGAGTACTGCTACTATTTCTTGTCATACTGTATTTAGCCTCCATGCAGCCTGGAGGAACTGAATTATTTCCTATCCTTCTCAGAGGGCATTACTGCTATATTGAGTGCATCAGCCCATATTATTACTCCCCGTAGTTTAATTCTTCACTGGACTGCACATTTCTGATTTCCCCTGTCAAAAGTTTCCCAGTTCTCCCAGGCCCTTTAAAGCAGTCATCTTCTTAGTAATCATTTCTTAATTTATATGTAAACTACATCCAAACCAAATAATATATTTCCTTTATTAGTTTTACAGAATTCTGATCCAGTAATGTATGCTGTATCATTTTAAATGATATTTTCTGGAGTAAAATCTGCATGTTTTAATTATATGTATGAGGGTACTTCAAAAAGTTCATGGAAAAATAGAATTAAAAGATAATATGAATATTTCCAGAAACTTTTGGAAGTACCTTCATATTTCTGAAACCTTTTGTATATATTTTATGTTTCTTTTTTTTTTTTTTGTATATATTTTAAACAAAAATCCGAACAATGCTATAACTCATCAATATAACTAATTTGTTCATTTTTTACTGAGTGCCTTCTGTGAGATCAGACATAAGCCTGTGTCCTGGGGTGTGAAAATGAGAAAATATGATTCCTGAATTATGGATCTCACAGTCTACTAAAGGGAGATAGGTATTTAAATATTTGCAACACAATGTCGTAAATACAATAATGAGGCAAGCAAGAAAAATTATATATATGTGTTTGTGTGAATATAAATATGTATCGCACAGCCATATGTCACCTCCTCTTAGTGTCTTCTCATATTATAAATGAATTCAAAAGATTCTATGGAAGAAATAAAGTCTAACAATAAAAATCAATTAATGCAGACAGTATATCTCAGAAAAAAATTAAAGTTTAATTCAGCCCTTTTTTTAAATTCAGTTGAGATTTATTAAACATCCACTATATGAAAATACATTGGTTCTGAACCTTAGTTTTAAGAAGCTAAAGTTTAGAGTTTCTGATTCAGAAACTCATTGGGGTAGCAGAGATTTCAAACAGCAGAGCCAGGGAAGCAGGATTGGAAACAACTGTATGAAGGCACTGAAAAGCCGCATATCCCCTATTCAGCCCCCAGATATAGTCAAATAATTTATAGGGACATTTAAGATGGAAGACAGAATACAATCATGAAGAAAAGGGTTTCTGAGTAATGGGAGAGAGCTTTGCAAGCAGCACTCAAAGAGGATCATATGCTTTGTCTTTCCAGAAACCATCTAGGAACACGATATCCTTTCTCTGTCTGCGGCAGAGGGTGCTAAGTGATTCAAACCTCCCCACTTTTGTATTTGAGGAGGAGACCTCACCTCCTGCAGTCCTGCTCTGCCCTTCATTAAAACAGCAATTAATCAAAATAAAGAAAGAAAGATAAATATAAAGACATATTTTGGGAAAGCCAAAGTTATGTTAAGGATTTTTTTTTTTAATAGCCTCCTGAGAGGAGATCACTTTGCAATTAGCATAAAAACAGTAAAACCAGCAAGAAAAATCTAACAGCTCACAAGCTCTGTGCTAGGAGCTTAATACTCTCATTCCATTATCTAGATGTGATTGGGCTGCATGTTTGTTGGCTGCTTGTATGTTATCACTACATATGAGGATAAAAGTGACCTATTATGTTGCTGAAGATGATTTTCTTTTGGAAGAATGCAAAGAGAAAAGGGAAGGACCTAGCAGGGCCTGAACATGGTACTCAAGGTCTTAAATGCAGAGTGAGTGGGTGTACATGAAGCTCATATTTCCCAAGATTTTCAGGCTGCAAGAGGTGATTTCCCAAACATTGAAAGTATGAATGTCTATGAGTCAAGAAAGACATGCTGGTTGTTCTCCTTGTCTTCAAATTTGGGCTTTTTACCTAAGGTCAATGATCCCCCAATTCAGAGAGTTATAGAGGCAATACTCTATGAAGTTAATTCCTTATTGAAGAAAAGGCCTCTAGCAGTGTTTTGTTATGTGACAACAGCTTCTATAGAGTGAATAAGCCCATATAAAGGTTTTTCATCATTTCTCTTCATAAATTGTGCACTATGTAGGGAGCCAGAAACTAAACTATGGTTAACAAAAATGTATCTTTTTAAAAATTAACATTCTTTTTAACACGTCATCGAATGTAAATTATTCATGAATTTCCCATTATTTCAAATATGTCAACAATTAAACTGGAAAATCTCTAAACTCTCTGCACTCCCCCACATGCACACATGCTCACACACTCTGCACACAAACACAAACCATATAACACTTAAGAAACTAGGTATGTATGGCTGAAGGGTGGTTGAAGCGTCTTTGTTAATAAAGGTATATGACAGGCCACTCCTTCCACTTATGGGGCCCCTTCCCAGTAATTTATTTATTTTGACAAAAACTACAAGAACAAAAAATTGACATTGCCACTGGTTACTTATGTATTTATTCAACTATATGTTAAGCCACATGGTATAGTGTACAAAATCCTCCTCTCAAGGATCAGCAGGCACAAATAATATGGGCTCACTCTTTCTTTCTGTTGCTTACATGAAAAATCTTATATGTTCCAAACCCCTGCAATATAATGTCTAATATACATTATAGTGTGTTCATTTCTTCCATATCAGTCTTTTCCGCTAAAATCTTAAAACAGTCTTCTGCATGTAGAAGGCAAACAATAGATTTTCTTGAATGAGCAAATATATAAATGCAAGTTTAGCTGTGACTCAGTTCACACTAATATAATCAAAGAAAATACCATCTTACTTTTTCACATCTTCCTGAGCAATCAGAACCAGTCCTCTGTCCTGAGCTTCCCATGCAGTGTCCTCATCCAATCCAAAATTTCTTGAAGCAACAAGGATTTAATTAATACATTCTAAGTCTTCTTTTGAGAAGTGTTTATTCAGGTCTTTTGCTCATTTTTTTCTTTTTAAATCAGGTTATTTATGCTTTTGCTATCAAATAAAGAATGACCAACAGTTATATGCAAAAAATCCTCAACGTCACTATCCATTAGGGAAATAAAAATTAAAACCACAAATGATATATCACCTCACCCCAATTAGAATGGTTGTTATCAAAAAGACAAAAGAAAATAAGTGTTGGCAAGGATGTGGAGAAAAGGAAACACTTATACACTGTTGGTGGGAATGTAAATTAGTAAAGACATTATGCAAAACAGTATGGAGATTCCTCAAAAAACTAAAAATGGAATTTCCATGTGATCTAGCCAACCAAAGGAAATGCAATCAGTATTTCAAAAAGATATCAGCACTCCTATGATTATTGCAGCAATGTTAGCAATAGTCAAGATATGGAATCAAACTAAGTCTCCATCAATAGATGAATTGATAGGGCCGACCCTGCGGCGCACTCGGGAAGAGTGCGGTGCTGGGAGCGCAGCAGCGCTCCCGCCGCGGGTTCGGATCCTGTATAGGGATGGCCGGTGCGTTCACTGGCTGAGCGCGGTGCGGCCGGTCACAAAAAAAGACAAAAAAAAAAAAAAAAGATGAATTGATAAAGAAAATGTGGTATATATACACAATGCAATAATATTCAATCATAAAAAGAAGGAAATCCTTCTATTTGCAACAAAATGGATGAACCTAGAGGGCATTATGCTAAGTGAAATAAGCCAGGAACAGAAAAATAAATGTCACCTGATCTCACTCATGTGCAATCTAAAAAAAATGATCTCATAGAAATAGAGAGTAGAGTAGTGGTTACCACAGGCTTGGGAGAGGGATGAGGAGAGGTTGTTCAGGATACATACTTAACAGTTAGGTAGAAGGACTAAATGTCAAGAGATCTACTGAAATTATAGCAAGGTGACTATAGTTAGACAGTATACTGTATTCTTGAAAATTGCTAAGAGAGTGGATGTTAAGTGTTCTTACCACAAAAATGGTAACTATGTGAGGTAGTGCATTTGTTAATTAGCTAGATTTAACCATTTCCCAAAAATGTATACTTCAAAACTTGCTGTACATACACTGTTTTCTGTAAACTTAAAAAAAAAAAATGGGAGTTTGAGAGCCAATCCCAGCTCTGCCTTTAACTAGCTGTGTGACTTTGGCCACATTATCTAATTTTTCTGAATGTCAGCCTACACATACATCTACCAGGTGGGATTAATAATACCTACTTCAGAAAATTAAATCAAATAATGTATGTGGAGTACTCAGAACAAAATTAGAGCACTAAACAGTAAGCACTCAACAAAAAGTAAAGAGTTTTGCAAAGGAAAAATTAATACATTGCAGTTATTCAATAAATATTTTAACTGAATGAATGAATAAATGAATAAATAGGTGAATGAATGGATGGATGACAGTGTGTTAAACATGAGATCCAGCCACCCATTGCTGTTGCTCATTCCTAGCCCAAGACTGATTTGCTCTCTCTGACGGGTCAGGCCTTGAATAGGGTAAAGGGAGGGACTGGTCTATGGACCACAGATTGTGGACCTGTGTGACCTGAAATAAAGCATGCAAAAACAAAAGTGAACTCAGAGACCAGGCAGGCCATCCTTATAAGTATCACTCCAAAGGGAGAGAAACTCAGGAGTGTAAAAGAAAGAGGAATGTAGGGATCCAGACATGAAGGCTCAGAACTGGAGTGTGCTCCAGAGTAGGTGTAGAAAGTAGCAGCTTCTCCCGCTAGGAGCCTGTGGCTCAGTCTGAGTGGGGAGGTGGCATAAAAGTCCTCAGAACCAAATGCAACACCTGTGACACAAGTAAGAAAAACAGTCACAAACAGCTACAAACTCAGGTGCTTCCTGGAATCAGACATATAAAGGACTGAAGTAGGCCTGTGAAAGAAAATGGGAACTGATGTGACCTGGGTGGAAAGGAGAGCTCCTGCCCCACATATTAGGTTTTGGAAATCGGTGGGAAATTTGCAGCTTATAGTTTATGACCCCAGCAAAATGCCTGATTATGTGTGAATTACAGAAATAAAAAATGTTAATGTGAGTAGAAGAATTAGACTCCAGTCCTGGTTCTCATATTACCTACCAGTATGGCATTGCCAAAATGTTTAAGCCCTTATAGAATCTTAGATAATAGAACAGGGAATCTAGCTTATTTGTTATTAATCTGTGGGGAATGAGGGGGTGCTGTGTAGTGCGCTCAGCTCTAGAACTTTGTATGTCTCTTAGGCTGTGCTTTTAGAGCCCTCATTCTTGACGTCTTTATATTAACACTCTGCCACCACCAAAGTCCCTATCTTAATAATCAATACTCAAGTGAGTCATGAAAATATGTAATTTCCATAGACATGTTCGTGCGGATAATAAGTTAATACAGTCCAATTATCTTATTATACAGGTGAGAAAATCCCAAGAAAGAAAGTGACTTGCCCAAGGCCATAAAGGTAGATCATGAAAGAGTCAAGATTAAATCCATTTCTTTTAATTCACAGCCTTAATAGACCCTTCCAGAGATAGATCCCTGAATATAACTATTCTGTGTTTTTTTCTTCTTCTTTTTCCTTTTCACTATTCTCTCATGTACATAGACACATAGCATAAAATGCTTTCATTAAAAAAAATAACTGTAATTTTTATTCTTTCTTAGACTTTCTCGTTATGGGCATTCCCAATAGTTCAATGTGCATGCTGCTCCCTTGAGGAATGTAGGAACAATACACATGAATAGTTTGCAGGGAAAAAAGGAGAGGAACACCATGCATTTTGAGAAATATGAACACACATGCTGAACATACAGAATATAAAGTATATTATGTGCATACTTTCAAGTGCCAATCAAAATTCTACAAGGGCTAATTTAATTTCTCCAAAGAGTTTTCAAAAACAGCTAATCGTGCGTACAAAATACAAATGAAGGGACACCAAATTTGTTCTTTTCTTTTTGCTTTGGTATTTTCAATACAACTTTGATATTCAATATTTTAAAATATTACACAAATCTTTAACACAATCAGAATCAAATATTGGTGTTTTTAAAAAAATGAAAGAATTATCAGAGGAAAGAATAATATTAAATGATTAAATAATTATATATATTATTATTTTTAAAAAGGCTTTAGACAGGTGATTTAGTTTGGCATCAAAAAAATATTTGGAAACATTGATTTTTGTCACAAGAGGGAGCTCATGTGTTTCAATTAATGCAAACACATTGCAAGTAAATGAAACGAAGGTAATCTGATCCCAACTAAATATGAAACTATAAATTTTATAGGATAATTCACTACTGATAACAAAATATCAATTAATATTAAATATCAGTAGGCATCTCTCCTCCTTTTCAGTTTGTCTGGCTGAAAGATGAGAAAAAATTTTTAGTGATTTATTTTCCAAACAAAATTATGCAGGAAGCAAATAACACGTCATATAGTTTTAATACAAAAATTAAAAACTCGAATATATTGTTCTGGTAGTATGCTATAAAAAACAATAGAGACTAGTTATCTTATGTTCATAATTATGTATTATACATCCTTCTAAATTAACTTAAATTTTTTCTAGAACAAACAACTGTTGAATGGATAGCAAAAAAAAAAAAAAGAAAAAATACTAATTATAAAGTTTTATAACTTTCTACAATGTATATATACTTCAAAACATTATGTTGTACAGGAAAAATACATACAATTTTATCTTTCAAGTTCAAGTTCAAATAAATAAAAATAAAAATAAATGGAACTTCCTGAAAGATGTTTAACTTGAGTTTCCTACATGTATAACAGACGGATGTTTAGCTACCTTTCAGCACGGTTGTAAGAATTAATAATAACCTGAAAACACTTGGAACATCAGTGCCTGGCATATGGTAGTTAATAAATAGCAGTTTCTTTCCACCTTCTGAGTAAACATTATGGAAATATCCCTGATAACAACATTTGTAAGTCCCTTTCATAAAAAAAATAATGAGGTGAGAGAGAGAGAAGGGAAGAGGAACCGGTAAAGGGTCATGAAAATCAACTACAATGTATATTGAGAAGTTAAAGTAAAAAAATTAATTAATTAGTTTAAAAAAAATCCTTTTCCTGATACCTAATGCTCCTTCCACTGACTGATTTTCAGCACTTATTATTTCCTTTCTAACCTAAGTTTCTCAAAAGACTAGCATACATTGGCCACTATAACTCTTCCACTCTACCAGTGCTTTCATTACTTTCTGAATAGACACAAGCTGCCAAAACTATAGGACAGTTTTTCAGAGTTTATCTTACTGGGTCCTTCTGAAGTGTATGATGCTTCTTCCTTCTTGGACTTTTTTCTCTTCTCTGATCATTCCTCCTGTTTCTTCCATGGGCTCTTCTCTCTTACTATTGGTATTGCCCAGGGTTAAATCACAGCCTCTTTGTTTGTTACACTGTGTCTGCAGTCTATGGAAATATTATCTTTTTCTTGGTTTCACTACCTCCTCCACGGTGATAACACAGGTAGACAAATGGATCTGCTGGAATGATCTATCTAGCATTTACGTCTAACCATTTCTCTTTCCTTCTGTATTCTCCTAGTCAGAGGTAGCTGACTAACAGATCACACAATGTGTTTGTTTCTACCTGTTCAGATAACTTTGGCCCCTGTAATGTTTCACTTTGTGATTTTGACTTGAGCAACTTATCCACATAAAGAAAAATGAGATAATCCATAAAATTCCACTCCTCTGACTTTCAATGAGAAATTAGCAACACTGATAATGAGGGAAAAGGACACGGTCCTCGCTTATCATCCACACCCTTCTCTCTTCTCTACCACTTCACTGGCATTGGAGGTTGCTACGCTAGTTATTTTATTTATTAGAATAGAATTAACAGGAAAGTTAAGCACTTTATTTATATAGATTCCCGTATCAAAAGTGGGGAATTTAAAGCTAAACACAGGGGCTATGTGTGTCAAGAAAAATTCAAAGAAAGAGGTTGTGTGTCCAAAGAATCAACTTTAGCAACATTTACGGAATGAAGCCAGCAGGTGTGCTCAGTGCCTGCCTGCCTGGCTCCTGCAGGGATGGGGATTGTGATCACAGGGTGGGTCCTTAGTGCCTACTCTGCACCAAGCAGGGTACTGAGGGTTTTACATGTGGAGAGTGACGAGACATGCATAAAGCACATACATCCCAAGCTGTTCATCTGTAATGACAGTAACAGTCCATATTTACACAACAAGGCAACCGACCAGCTCTACTGCTCACTAACGGATTAGACAGAAGTTTCAGGCTATAAGAGGTGAGTTCCCAAACATTAACTGAAAATAAAAATCCCTACAATATACTAGTCAGCTTCCAGTGGTGCTTTGTTAGTGGTACCATTTATTTCCTATGTGATGTTAAGTTAAATAAGTTCCTTTTCTGCAAAGTAGGACATTAATATCCACCTCATAAAATTATGGGGAGCATTAACTGTCCAATGCAGAAATGTAGTGATGGTAGCTGACTTATACTAAGTACTTTCAAGGTGGCCACTGTCTTTCCAACTTTACAGACGTTAACATATTCAACGCTCAAAAAAACCTTACGAGGTAAGCTCTTTTATGTCACTTTTCCTTTAGAGATGAGGAAACCGAGGGTAGAGGGGAAGGTCACACAGAAAAGTGTGAGAACCAGCACTGAAAGCCAGATATTTTGACTTCACAAATCAATATATTTTACACTTGACCAATAGACTATGATGACTCTCACTCATCCTGTAGCATGACATCTAAATTCCTTTATGACGAAACCCTGGCTTTCACCTGCCACCAGACATGCAGTTCAACACTTCCTCACGCTGTCTCCTGTGTCAGGAAAACCTTCCTACTTATTTTTAGTGAAGCTCAGAATTACTGACTCAGCCTGTGTCTCCTTCCAAGGGGCTCACATGGAAAATTTATCCCACACTTGACGGTACGCATGCTGGGGTTAGGAACTAGGTCTTACTTGGTTCTGTGTCTTCATAGCCTTTCATGATTCCTGATAAATAGAAGGCAAGCAAAAACGGTTGCTGTATGAGGGATAAGGAAAGAACAAATAATAAAGGTTCTACAAAGGTTTTAATACTGGGGAAAATAGATTCTATATGCAACATTTAAATATGGAGCATTTAATTAGAATCAAATTGCAGGTGCTAAAATAAACCGATTTAAATGAAGCATCATAAAATATTTGTTACCATTTAAATTTAGCTATGTCATTACAAAGATGTTTATTTATAGTCTTTTTCATATTTATACAAAAATGAGTGTGGCAAGAAAAATTTAAATTTTAGGAGAGTTTGAAGAGGAATGTCACACAGGAGAAAAACAAACATCCCAAATGCATTTTTACGGCTTTTTCTCCATTTCTTTCTTTTTGCCTTTTTTGCTGCTCTCTAATATGCAAATGTTAAGTGAAATTCCCTTTGTTTCAAATAGGATTTGCTTAAATAGCATATCACCATTTTCATATTTTCTACTTCACGTTCGCGTTCAGTTCATTTTTAAGAGGTGAACAGGGGAACAGCTACCTACAACTGGCTATAACCAAAATGCTGGGTAAACTATGACCCAGAGAGAAATCTCCAAAGTCAACTGAGAGTTGTCAATTGGAAATCTTCACATATCAAGAACTCACACAAATGAATGCAGGACAATTCTGAGGACAAGAGCCAATAGTTGAAGGACTATAGTCACAGGTGAAAGTCCATCTATCCTGAAAAAGGCCCTAATACTCATCATGGGATAGGAATTGCTATAAGTGAGGTGGGGAGCTGAATTAGAAGTTGTTTAAAGAAAAACAACATAAAATCCTTAATTTTTGAATTCAGATGAACTACTAAAAATTTAATTAATATTGATACTTAAATCAATCATAGTATGAACACATTTGCCAATTTAAGGTAGCATAGATCTAAGGTTTTATTTAATGTGTGGTTTTTTTCCTCTTCTATGTTCTTCTACTAGGAGGTACCTGCATCTCACTATGCCACTTGCTCCATAGATCTGAACACATTAGTGTTTATGTCTAAGGGTTCCAAAACAAAATGTAAAAGAATAAATGTTATTGTTCTTAGCTCAAAAATGAAAGTAATTTTGAATCTCCAAATCTGACCTTTCGAAGCTTTTTCTACCTTATTGTCATAAACATCACAACTGCTTTTCTAATCCATAGCTCACTCATTCAGTTGCTGGAATGGACTCTGGCCTCTCTTCTACATACGTCTAGGCCTGTATTCAGGGATCCACCTTAGGGCTTCTGATTCTTCATGAGCAACTTGAAGGCAGGGACCATTTCTTTTTTAATTTAGAATCTCTAGAGATCTCACCGTACCTTATAAAACCTACAGAAAATGAAATCAAACACAAAGTTTCTCCTCATGAAAAGCCTTAAAAAAGGAGAAAATGTGAAATCCTCTTAACAGAAAATGTACTCATTTGTAATTCCAAGTTAGTTTGAAGACTTTATACTTTAATATGCTTTAGGTAAATATCTTTCCTTATTTAAAAAGGAATACATCACTACTACATACCTATTAGATTGGCAAAACATATAAACAAACAAAATCCTGACAATAAAAGTAATGGAGAGAGTGTGGAATAACTGAAACTTTCATTTATTTTTGGTGGGAATGCAAAATGGGAAAACTACTTTGGAAAATGGGTTTTTTGTTTCTTTTATACTGTTAAACACGCATTTACCATATGACCCAGAAATCCCATTTCTAGACTTTTAACCAAGTTATAGTAGCTTTGTTCATAATTGCTCAGATCTGGAAGCAACCCAAATATTTCTCAACTGGGAATGGATGAACAAATTGCCACACATCCACACAATGGGATACTGTTCAGTAGAAAAAGGAAAATAATAATAGCACATGGAAAAAAATAGATGAATCTCAAAAGCATTATATTAAGTGAAAGAAGCAAGGCTTAAAAGAGGGTGTCTATGTATATATGACTTTCTTGCAAAGGTAAACCTATAGGGACAGAAAATTGATCAGTCATTGCCAGGGGCTGGGGAACACAGCAGATTTATTTTAAGACTAGCTGCATTTCCTGAGTGCTTGCTGTGCTCTACCATCTTATTCCAGCCCTCCAAAACAATACTACATGGACTAAAAACAGTTTTTATCTCCATTTCTCAGAAGACAGTGACATTAAAAAAAACAGAATTTGCTCTGTCTCTTACAGAATTAGACACACGCCAAAATTTTAGATGTCATAAGAGAGACTGCTGTAATCATTAACAAATACACATTTTTTTGTCCTTGAAAAAAGTCAGTGTACACACAAAGTTATGAAAATATATATCAACAGTGTCAGCCAACTGAAGACTCCAAATTATCACCTGCCTCAAACTCTAATATCTAAATTCACTTGCAGGAAATGAGTAAAAACATTTTCTCTCTCATAAAATTCCATAGTAAGTTCCTACATTCTGCCTTAATTATAATGATTTATAAATGTAAAATAACATGGAGATGCTATGAGTAATTGTAATATAACAAAGAATCCGGTACACTCTTATACTGAATTAAATTTTGTTTCTGAAAGTAATTATGACTGCACATATTATTATACATTACACTAGTTAAAAAGGGTTGAAATTTAGGCTAAATAGTGAAGAATGCTGGTATGCATCAGTGAAAGATTGTCAAGTATAAATTTAGCATAGGCAATCAAATGATTTTTTAATTACAAAGAAATCTAAGTTATTATCACACTTGCAAACACATTTGTCTTAAGTATGACCATAAGAATCTGACAAGTTATTAAATTTGGCTGAAGAAAATGCTAGTACAGTGATCTGTGTTTTAATTATTAAAATCAGAAGCACAGATCAATGGATATTGTGAGCAAAATAAAATCACATATATATGAAAAACAGTGAAATATCAATCATAATTAGGCTAGCCTCCATGATGCAGAAAAAAAAAAAATCTGAAAACAGAACTACAGATGACACATATAGCTTATAGGATCAAGTACTCCTCAAAAAGGATAATACTAAAGAAACTAAAAAATATAATTATACCAAAGTACATATTGAGAAAGTCTTATATCACAGTGCCACTGTTTCTATTATGTATTCTTAGGCTTGAAATTACTATTTAAATGAGCTGGCCAGCTCTAGATATACCCTTATGTAATCATAAAACGGGGACATACCTACCAGGACACTGAGGAGGACACGTCATAGAAAAGGGAACAAGATGGAATAAAAATAACTCTATGACTGCTGGAAGGACATTTTTAATCTACAACAACTACTCTTCTAGAGAAGAAAGCAGTCTTTCCATCCAATCCTGCCTCTCCATCACAGGATAACTGCAAGAGAGTGAATATAGGGGATACCGTGCCAAGGGTGAGTAGGAAAGACTGGATCCTGGACTGAAAACAGTCTGATGCTTCGTTTTCAGAAATGAAAGAAAAGGCCAGTTCTAGAACAAAGGGCTGATAGTATTCAGGGAAGAGAGGCTGGCCTCAGTCTCTCTGGTGAGTGTGGTAATGATTACCCTGGTGGAAAACGAGGAAAATGTAGGGTCTATGATATGCTGAGATAAAAAATGACAAATTTGAAGCAATGCACCTCACATAATCCAATCTTGTTATATACTGTGGGTAGTAAAAAGTGATTGTGGCACATCACTAACTTAGAGTTACTTATATTAATGTATGTACCTAGAGTCCATTAAAAAAGCCCTTCTGACTAGTTTTTCTTCTATTTTTTCTGAAAATTCTGAAAACCACACATTATTATTTAGTGTTCTTTTCAGAGTATGTCTGTTCTGAATCAATATACTTAGCAGCATAAATTTGCACTTTGAGAAAAATTTTCATCCAAGATTTGTAACATCTCTACCAATAATAGAATAATAATGTTATGTGTACACTAGATGATTTTTACAGAATGGAATCGCATTCCCTTCCCATGTACAGAAATAAATTTGAATTACATATTGCTATGAATTCTAATATCTGTGTAAGCTAGTAAGCTCTGGTACAGAGAGAAATAATCACAGTCTTAGAATCACAGAATCCTACACATCAAAGAATGTAAAAGCTTTCTTTTTTCCACAGTAGCTGTTTTTTCACTCTTCAAAGTCCCTCAAATAGAGACAGTACATCCTTTAAGAGACTAATGCCTTCTATTGCCATCTAAAAGCCGATCGAAGCAATTAAAGATGTCATGTCACATTCTTGAAATGGTCTTATTAGTGTGCTAGAGTGTCAGTTTATCTCCTTTCCATTCACTACTTTTTAGGTATTATTGCTTGAAATAACAGAGATTACTATATTCAAATCAAAACCTATATTGCCAGTTCGATCAGGTATTTCAACAAAATAAACATCAACAAAGACAAAATCTCAAATCCTTCAAAGTAAAAATACATATTCTTATTTTACCTCAAGAAAATTACCATGTTGAAAAACAATACTGATAATAATATTCTTTGATACTAACATTATCTGACTAATATTCTTCAAATTTGTTTTTAAAGAAAAGTGGTAGCAATCCATTTTAATTCCTTCTTTATCAAAGTATAGTTATCAAATACAAATTGCATATACGAGGGTACTTCAAAAAGTTCACGGACAGATCATATTATCTTTTAATTCCATTTCTCCACAAACCTTTTGAAGTACAGTGGGCAATGTGATGTTTTATATTTGTGTACACTGTGAAACTATTAAATCAAGCTAATTAACATATCCATTACCTCACATACTTTCAAATATTTCTAGCTAGGTAGCTCTTCAGCTAAAAATCTCTACAGAGCAAGCTATTCATGCCTTCTCTTTAGGGCTGAATTATATCCTCCCAAATTCATACGTTAAAGTTCTAACCCCTTGTTAAAATGTGACTGTATTTGGAGATGGGGTCTTTAAAGGAGTAATTAATTTAAAATGAGGTGATTGGGGAGGACTTTACTCCAATATGACTGTTATCCGTACAAAAAGAGGAAAGGAGGACACACACAGGCATGGAGGAAAGAACATGTGAGAGAGAAGATGGCCAAGGAGAGCCAAGGAGAGAGGCCCAGAAGAAACCAACCTTGATCTTGGACTTCTAGTCTCCAGAAATGTGAGGAAATAAATTTCTGTTGTTTTACCCTATGCAGTCTGTGGTATTTTGTTATGGCTGCCCTAATAACAACTAATATACCTTTCTGCAATGCCCACATATAAATTTCTGATATGAATACCCAAGGTTGAAATAATAGTTCCTGACATAATATAAAATTTTAAAAATATATAATATTATATACCATGCACGTACATCATTCTTGGATGACAAGTATTTTACAAAACTATAAAAGCATAAAATATAATACTAGCCTTCTAAGAATTCATAATCTAAATACAGAAAGAAAATAACACATATGAAGTAAATACTACCAGGCAATGTAGAACTAAGCACTCATGAGTGCCATAAATTATAACCACGACAGAAGTTATGAATGGCGAGTTCTGGGAACACTGGCTACTAGGCTGAAGTGAAGAGGAACATCTATATCAACAGAGACATATATTTGTCTCCTGAAGGAATATACAAGAATATCACAGGTTTTAGATTTTTAACTTTAGAAAATTATATATAAGAGTAGTTTGTTTTTTTTAAAAAAGATTTCCAAACACTATTAACCTATATAAAGATAAGAACAAATGTTTTTGAGTGATTATTGTACTGGATACTGCTCACAATTTTATATAATGTATATTAAATATGAATATAAATATGTTTCCTAGATCTCCCATAACAAAAGATCACAAACTGGGTGGCCTGAAGCAATGGAAATGTATTGACTCATAGTTCTACAGGGCAGAAGTCTGAAATTATGGTGTCACCAGGGCAATGTTCCCTGGGAGACTCTGTGTAGAATCTTTCCCTGCCTATTTTTAGCTTCTGGTCATGGCCTGAAATCTTCGGTGTTCCTTGGCTTGCAACTGCATAACTCCAGTCTATGCTTCCATCTTCACATGACATCTTCTTTGATGTGTTCACACCGTCTTCTTAAAAGAACACCAGTCATATTGGATTAAGGACCCAGTCTACTGCAGCATGACCTCATCTAAACTAATAACACCTGCAATGATCCTATTTCCAAATAAGTTTTCATTCTTTATTTTTTTATTTTGGGGGGAGTATGTGATCTACTTTTCTTTACTGTACTTAAAATTTTTTTGTACTGATTATGCATATTTATTGGGTACAAAGCTGACCATCACTACCTGTGCCCAAGATGTGATGGTCAGATCAATACTGCCAGCATGCCTATTACAACAAACTGCAATTATTCCCAGTGTCCCCAACCCAACCTCTCCCGGCCTCCCTCACCCTCTCCTCTTCCACCCTCAGCAACCCTACGTATGTTCTCTCCTTCTGCAAGTCCAATGCACCACTGTGGTCCTTCTTTACTTCCTTCTTTCTCTCTTAGCTCTATAAGAGTGAAGACATGTGGCATTTACCCCTCTGTGCCTGGCTTATTTCACTTAATGTAACATTCTTCAAGCTCATCCAGTTGCTGCAAATGGCAGAATTTCATTGTTTTTTTTTTTTTTATGGCTGAGTAGTATTCTATAGTGTATACATACCACATTTTCCTTATCCAGTCATGGACATTTAGGTTGGTTCCATATCTTGGCTATTGAAAATAGAGCTGTGATGAACATGGGAGTGCAGGTATCCCTTCAACATGATAATTTCCACTTCTTTGGGTGAATACCTAGAAGTAGGATTGCTGGATAACATTGTAGACCTTTCCGTAGTTGAGAAAACTCCATATTGTTTTCTATAATGGTTGTACTAATTTACAGTCCCACCAACAGTGCAGGAATGTTCCCTTCTCTCCACACCCTTGCCAGCATTTGTTATTCTCAATCTTTTTGATTATAGCTGGTCTAACTAGGATGAGAGGATATCTCAATAAGGTTTTAACTTGCATTTCCCTGATGACTAGTGATGTTGAGCATTTTTTTAAGTCCATGTTGGCTATTTGTATGTCTTCCTTTGAAAAATGTCTGTTCATCTCCTTTGCCCATTTTTTAATTGGGTTATCATTATATTTTTTACCATATAGTTATTTGAATTCCTTGTATATTCTAGATATTAATCCCTTGTCAGATGTATACTACCATGGTATCTGCACTACCATGTTTATTTTAGTATTATTCACAATAGCCAAGATATGGAATCAACCTAAGTGTCTATGAATGGATGAATGGATAAAGAAAATGTGCTATATATTCAGTCATAAAAAAGAAGGAAATCCTGCCATTTGCAACAACATGGAGTACATTATATTAAGTGAAATATGCCAAGCACAGAAAGCCAAATACACATGATCTTACTCATATGAAGAATCTAAAAGTTGATCTTTTAGAACTAGAGAGTAGAATGTTGATTAGCAGGGGTTAGAGTAGTTGCGTATGTGTATGTGGGGGAGATGTTGGTCAAAGTATACAAAATTCAGGTTAGACAGAAAGAACATCTTTTGTTTTTTGATAATAGCCATCCTAACAGATGTAGGGTAATATCTCATTGTTGTAGCAATTGGCATTTTCCTCATGACTCATGATTTTGAACAGCTTTTCATAGACTTATGTGCCACTGAGAAAAAAAAAAGTCCTGACTTTGTCGTGAGTAGTGAGAGTCAGCACAGTACAGTATATTGGCCAAGTGCACAATTTATGGAGTCAAAATGCCTGGCTTTCTGCACTGGTTCTGATACTTCTATTCTGTTTGACATCCTCCTCTTGCCCCACAGTCTTCTCATCTGTAAAGGGAGGAGGCATAACAGAGCCCGTCTAATAAGATGGTTGTGAGGACTAAGGATGCTAATTCCTTCTTTGTAAAGCTGAGAAGATTGTGGACACACTGTAAGTACTATGCTGGCTACAATTATTACATTACTACACGGTCAGCTAATTCCCCTTGAGATTTTATGAGGCGGGTCTTAGTGTCCTACTTTACCAAAGAGGAGTTTATAGTAAGTCAGGAAGGCCCAGTGACAAATCTCACATCACACAGGAAGTAAAAGAGACAGCATGAAGCCCAGCCATGTGACTCTGGAGCTTGCACTCTTTCTGCTTGCTGTGCAGCCTCGATGGTGTGGCAGCACTGTTCTGTCTCAGGGGACAGTGAGAAATAAGTCAAATTAACCTGTTAAAGGTTGTGTTAGAAGAAGATTTTCCTCACCACCATAACCTGCTTTGAAAGTACTCATATAGTCTATAGCTATTTAGTAAAGAATATTTTAAAATAAATAAAGTGTTCACAATATTAAAAAATTCAAAACAATTATTGTTTTTTTTAAAAAGTACATTTATATCTTGTGCTTTGCAATTTTATAAATAACATGGCTTTTGCCATAGCCAAATGATTTTTATTTTATACCTTTGAGTAATTTTTGATAAAAAAAGGCAGCACAAACATATTCTATGAGAAAAACGGAAAATCATATTTGTATGTTTGCTTCAAATGGGTAACTCTCTAATGCTGGTTATTTATGCACTTAAATCCTGACCTGGAATGACAGTTCATAGATTAAACACGAAGCTTCTAATTTCTAGAATTTCCTTCCTGAAAATACTTTCATGAAATCATTTCACATTTTACACTAGAGTAAGCCACTGACGCTCACTGGTTTTCTCCCAGCCGTTCTTATTGTCTCTGTAAAGCTAGGAATCACGTGCAGAATAAGAATGTTTTTCTAGTCCTTACACATTGCCACTGTGTAAGTGACTTTCTTTCCTCTCTTTGAACAAAGAAAAGAGTACATCTGCATTTGAACTTAACAACAGAGTACAGAAATAAAAAGGAAGTCCAGAAAGCAATGAATGTATGAACATTCCCCAAATACAATTATATAGTTTTGAATTGTCTTCAAATAGAGCTAATGTTTAAAATAAATGACTGCATGATAGAGGGGGAAAAATGCATTTGAATCAAACAGAACTGTGTTGAAATCCTAGCTATGGTGGCCCTAAGGAATTTTTATATCTATCTGGATTTTTCATTTTCTCACTGTAAAATAAAGGAAAGGTTATTTTGAGGAATATATTAAACATATGATTAAGATAACTACTAAATTGTCTAGCACAGAGTACTCATTCAACAAATGTTCCTTCTGTGGCAAATTTAATAGGAACAGGTAAAAATTTCTGTTGTATTTCTCCATAAAAAAACCCCAAAAAACAAAAAAACCAATTTGACCACCAAACTCTTGTAGATAATCTATTTGTATCTTTTGTTGTTTCCTTCTGCTTCCTTCAGAGCAAAATGTTAAAACTTGGGGGTGGGGTGGTGGGTGAGGGTAAAATACATGTAAATTACCTGAAGGTGAAAGTTTTGCTCATGTTTATTGTACACAAGGTGTTAGAGAGGTAAAGTTGAAAGGCAGCTGTGACACGTGCCTTAACTCTTTGTTTAGTAGATAAAATGTTTTGTTTAAAATTGCTGATGGGAAATTTAGTGTATATTTTAAGAGGCTGATACCTAAAGTCCCATCCCCACCCCTTGCCCCAACCCCTCAAGTCTCCCATAGAGCAACAAAAGAATTTTTGAAAGCTTACTGTGTGCCAGCCACACTATTTACAAGAAAGTTTGGGAATATAAGAATCTTCTAACATTTTAAGACTGGCAATTCAACTGACTTGGCAGCAAACACGTGTAACAAACTAAAAATAAAGATGTATACTTGTCCATATATGTTTTTTATACAAAAGTATAATGTAGACTTTGGGAAAATATGTCTTTTTTTTTTTTTTTCTCTAAAAGCATTTTAAAAGTCTCATTTATTTCAGCTCTCATTTAAAGTACTGGTCCAAAATGCATTGGGGTTTTATTCAACAAAGGAATAAAGATCAAAACTGCAGCTTACAATATCAAGTTTTTAAAGATGTCAAATCTCAACAGCACTAAACCAGTTCTTCATTGTTCCTTATGTTATTCTTATTTTGTAAGTACTCAAACAGCCTGTGCAATTCTTCCCTGCTTCTTTTCTGCAATGATTTCCTTTTCAATGATTTAAGCAGTCTATTCTCAAAAGCAATGCTCAGAAATCCAATTACCATTCCAACACCACGCTTTTGTGAGCCTGGAGCATTAAACCATAGAATATGCTCCTCCTTGCCCCTTCCCACACCTCTCACTCAGGCACTATGCATTTCCCTATCAAAAGGGGTTTGAGTTTTGTTTTGTTTTGCTTGGCTTTGGTTGGATAAGAAAAAGTGGCCATAAATTACCTTAAAACAAATGAAATGAAGAAACCAAAACTATAAACTTTCATGTAAAAATAAATCCAAGAATATGTATAAAAGAAGAAATATTGAACATGCAATTCCCCCCTAAAAATGGTGTTTGCCTATTTTCCTTAAAGGTGGTTTATAAATTATACATCGTAATGTTTTAATAGTTACAACTAACACTTTATTTCACGTTGAATATTGAGTTTGATAAATTAGGAGATTTTGAGGAGAGGACACCATGGTAATTACATTGTAAAAGGTAACTTCTCAATTTATGAATGTGTTAGTTTATTCATCTGCAGAATATATTGCACGTGTGTGTCTGTGTGCAGCTGAACATGTGTGTGGGAGCAAATAAAAATAAAGGATAGAATGATAGAGATATTATAGAAAGATTTCTAATTTAATTTCTGGAAGCAATGGGGAAAGACATTGACAAAGGGTCAAGCTAAGAAGAGAAGTCTTTAATTGGATTGAGGCTGACTAAATCTACTTACAACAAGAACTCTGTATTTAAGATTTTGTGTAACAATGAGCCATTTCTGACCAGCCCTACTCTAAAAAAGACAAAGGAAGGTAAATTATCTAAATCTTACATCTGAATTGAAACCAATTTTTCATAGCCTATGTTAGGATGAAGCCAAGAGACATAGGAAACTCCTTGGAGGTGATGGAAGTTTTAATACAGAATCGAAAGCCCTCATGATCAATGACTATCTGGCCACCTTGATTATCTTTTTAGTATATTATTAGCTTTAGGAAAGAAAAATCAGTTTCAAGATACAAATAATCTATAATTAATTAATGAAGAACTTATATATTCTATAGAGCTCTTCATTTTAAAATAGCTTCGATATAAACTTAAAATATATTGAACCACTGTGTGTGTGTGTGTGTGTGCAAGTGTGTGTGTGTGTGTGTGTGTGCACGTGTGTGTGTGTGTTATCCAGATCAATAAAACCTTGTTTGGAGAAAAAACTCCCGCTGACAATTTTTATTTTACACATGAGGAATCTGAGACATACAGATTTGAAGACAGACCCATTGATTTAGCAATAACGGTTTAATGCCTCCTCTATCTAGGCAGAGTAGCAGGCACAGGGGATTAAAACAGAGACCAATACAATTGCTTA
Organism: Cynocephalus volans; assembly: GCF_027409185.1. Classification (NCBI taxonomy): domain Eukaryota; kingdom Metazoa; phylum Chordata; class Mammalia; order Dermoptera; family Cynocephalidae; genus Cynocephalus; species Cynocephalus volans. The sequence continues at coordinate 40,507,830 of NC_084474.1, read as the reverse complement.
CTTTAAAGAGTAAAAGCAGGAAGTCAAAGCAGGAAATTTAAGCAGGAAAGAAAGAGTGGTGAGAAGGGGAAAGACGGATAATTACAAGGCAATGTGAAAACTACAAGAATTATGAAGAAGTAAGAGTGGCAGATGAGTGAGTGCTTAACCTGGCTAGGTGACTCGGTGAAAGCTTTTCAGACAACAACAGGAGAACAGAAGATATTCTAAGCAAAACGAACAATACAGTGTACTGAAAGGCAAAGAGAAGAGAGAAAACCTGGGAAGATAAGTAATACATATGGCTGAAGCACAGGGTAAGGGACAGTGGTAAAAAAAAGATAAAGAATGGACTATGACAAGGCTTTTACTTGGAAATATTTAAATATGTTTGGATATCATTCTATAGGTCACTGTTTTCTCAAAATGTGATTTTTTGGAGTAGTAGCAATAAAGAAACACAGAATGCTTAATTGAAATGCAGATTAATGGGGCAAGCTCGCAATCTAAATCTGTAGGATGCAGTCCAGAAATCTCCCTTTCATGAAATTCCTCAGATGACTTAAGTTTAAATTTGAGAACCACTCCAATATAAAGAATGACAGAAACATGCCATTAACAGGTTTGCTTTACACAGAGAAGGATCTGGAGGCAGTGTGGAAAATGGACTAGAGGGCTGAGGTGAGAACTGAGAATCTAGTTGAGAAATCATTGCAACAGCTGAGGCAAATGACTGTACATTCCATCATGCCAAAGTGCCTTTTCACATTCGGTCTTCTCCCATGTACACACCTGCTAGTTTTCCTTTTGAATATCTGGCATGAAACTGCCCCTTTGGTTTTTGTCTTAGAAAATGGGCCTTTAAAATTAGTAAACTCATATATGTGTACCACAGTTCCTTTATGCACTCATCCATCCATGGACATTTATGTTGTTTCCACCTATTGGCTGTTATGAATAATGACACAATAAACAGAGGAGTGCAGGTATCTTTAGAATCTGGCTATTTCATTCCCTTTGAGTATATTCATGGAAGAGGGATTGCTGGCTCATATGGTTAGTTCTGTATTTAATTTCTTTAGAAACTTCCATATTAGTTTCCATAATGGCTGTAACAGTTCACATCTCCACCGACAGTGTACAAGAGTTCCCTTTTCTGCACACCCACTCCATATTTGTCATTTTGACTTTTTGATAATAGCCATCCTAATGGTGTGAGGTGTCATCTCATAGTGATTTTAATTTGTATTTTGCTGGTGATTAATAATGTTTAGCACCTCTTCATATACCTGTTGGCCATTTTTATATCTTCTTTGAAAAATGTCTATTCAAGTATTTGCCCATTTTTTTCTAACAGGGTTATTTGTTTTTTCACTATTGATTTGTCCCTAAAAAAGATATTGCCATTTGCCACAATATAGCCTGGAGAACATCATGCTAAACGAAATAAGCCAGAGACAGAAAGAAAAATATTGCATAGTATCACTTATATGTGAAATTTTTTAAAAAGTCAATTATACAGACAGAGAACAAAGGAGTGGTTATGAGGAGTGGGGGTGGGAAAGGAAATGAGGAGATGTAGATTAGAGGATACAAAGTAGCAGATATGTGGATAAACAAGTCTAGAGATTTAATGTATGACACCATAAGGACTACAGGTGATGACTTTGTACTGTATATGGGATTCATGATAAATGAGTAAATTTCAGCTGCTCTTTCCACAAGAACAAAAAATAATTGGTAACTGTGTGAAATGATGGATAGGCTAATTCTCTTCACTATAGCAATCATTTTATTATCTAAATGTACTTCATAATATCATGTTATATTCCTTAAATACACACAATAAGTAAGTTACTAAAATAAGTTAATAAATAATAAAATTTATTTTAAAATATAAACATAAAATTAGTAAAATCATCCTGGATCTCAGTTCAAGGGGATATCTGAGAGATTTTCAGCCACAGGTGACATAAGGGTGACATAACATAAGGTGACATAGCATAACTGTTATCCTGAATTTTTCTGTACTTTGGATTATATATACTATTTATTTCCCAGTTCCAATGCCCCCAAGAGATGTTGTACAGATGTTAGAATGGTAGCAACCAAACCCAGATTTAATTGTCATGCTGAACTTTCAGAAGGAGAGAAATAGTTACTAGAGGTGGGACAGGGGGAGGTTGAGGGGGCTAGGGAGTAATTGAGTAATGGACACAAATAATTACAATATGTAGTGATGAATATGATAATAATATTGATTTGATCATCACATCGTGTACACAAATACTGATAGTTAACTATCTCATAAATATGTACAGCCAATTATGTTTTAATTCAAAAAATAAATTAGAAAAATAGAAAGTCCAAATCATAATACTCAGTATTTTGCAGATGGAAGAAAAATGCTGGGAAAATCCTCTTGTAGAACATGGACTATTTTCTTTTGATGATGGCACTGCTTTTGATTTGGGTTGAAACTAAATTGAAGGAGTTGACAGTATTATAAAAGCAAACGGAGACAACTAGTCCTAATGTCTTTTCCTTTTATGGTGTGCTTTCATAGGTGGAATAAGTTTGCCATATTCTTCATTGCTGTGACCATAATCATCTCTTTTTATTTTTCTCACTAAAATGTGCAATGACTATCTTCAGATATCAGGTTGGGAATGGGGTATGGGATCCTTTTATGCTGGATTCCCTCCTAAGGTTATCTCAGGGAAGAGAAGACAGGCAAGACAAGGACATACATCAGAAGTACACTTTATATTCATATTGCTCCTTTCTCCAATTCTCTCTTTTCTTCCCAATTCCAGAGAACCCTAGCACTTTTCAACCGGGAAAGTATTAAAATCCTAGCAAGTATTTTAAAAATTCTATTCAGTGTCTCAGGACATCAGCTGAATTTTGTCTTTTCTATTCTGCTCCTTTTTTTTTTTTTTTTTTTTTTTCAGTAAAAGCACCTTCTTGAAGACATAAGGTCTCCCTCCTCCCCCTCCTCCACACACCCAAGTCACTCAACGTGGAATGATCAAGCAGTTTAAACAAAATCTGGGAACATAAATATTCACAAGTAACTGATACGCAAGTAACTGCTGACCTCTTCATATCCTGATTGGAGTCCACAAGTAGTCATGCTTGACAAGATCTGTGGTGTCTCATACAGACATTCTCATACAGTGGAATCAGAATGGTTAGGCTTGAATTCTGACTTTGATATTTACTTATTACAGGACCTTGGGCACATTATTTAACCTCTCTATATATCTGCTTTTCTATCTGTAAAATGGAGGTAATAGAAAAGCCTTTCTCATAGACTTCTTAGGGCAATAAAATAATACAATTCATATAAAACACACAGCACAGTGCCTGGCACATGTTAGACACTCAGTAAATGTTAGCTAGTGTTAAAATGTCTAATGACAATTTAACCTGTTTGATGTCTGGTACTGCCAGTATCTGACTAGAATTAGTTTAGTAGAAGGATGAAAAATAGGATGAAAAATTCTGAAGAAAGACCCTAATTGAATAATTGAATAGCTGTGCTCTTTTCCCCCTCCTTTTTTAAGTTAAAACATCAATGATAGTATAAATACAGAGATTATTTTTATTGACTATCTTATCTCCTCTTTGCCTTTACATCAGTAACTCCCTACACCCCCCCCCCCCCCAAAAAAAAGAGAAATGAATCATTGTGTTGCTAGAATGTAGTTTAGGGTCTATAAACTCCAAACTCAGTACTTAACTAGAACTTTTATTCACTGGGACCTTGAACATAGTCTTCACACTTTACCTATAATGCCATTAATATTTTTAAATCCAGTTGATTGTCTGTCTTCCTCCAGAAACTGACCTCTTGTTTCACATGTTCTCCTTACCTCCCTCACAGTGCTGACATTTTTCAGTTTTTTGCATCTTATCACCTGGCACTTCATTTCAATATTAAGTAGGCCTCCTAAGTAAACATGTCTTAATGTCTTCTTCACAATTTCCAACACTTTTTTTGTGCCAAGTACAACTTAGTTCTCTTATTAATACATAATTTCCTCTGCAACTGTCTCTTGAAGAGATTTTGCTTTCTTCCCAACTCTGCATGTAGGAATGCTGGGGTGCAAAGAAGATATTGGGAGCATCCATTCCTGTTTCCCAGTGTATCAGTTCTGCCTCCCTTCCCTGCGGCTACTGCCCTCCAGCTGTGTTACGCTGTATTCATTCTTGTGTTCCTCTTGTATATTCATGGAGGACTTTGCTTTGTGGCTTATAGTGTTCCTATTCACCATAATTTATGCCATCACTAAGGCACCTTAGTGTCCCTTGACCCCTTTGATGTCAATGTCCGTCAACTCTGTTCTGCTTTAGCAGACTCACTGTCTGTCATCACTTCTGGCTTCACCTCCTTGCTTCCTTTATTCTGTCTGGAGCTCACTGTCTTTCCACCCCTTTCAACTCCTTTCCCCCATTCTGCACCTGTACCATCATCCATAAACTGACTTAATCTAATAACTTACTTTTCTAGTACTATCCTGAGAAGCTTATTAGAACTGCTACTGCAAATTTGTGATGTTAACTTTTACATATTCTTAAACAGCTTCTTGTCCAATGTTGCAAAACCAATTTGAAACTTTTCTCTCTAGATAATTATTAAACTTGATATCCTATTCTGACTCCACTGGAAGGCTGTCACTCAAAAGGTTCACTGGAAACTTGACCAACACAACAATGGGATGAAATTGCAGCATCAATAGTTAGGAAGCGAGATTTGCATGTGTGCGCTGGGCGGCAGGGTGGTAGCTTGGCAAGTGCAATCAGCTATTGACAGAACTTGAAGTGACAGTGTTTATTGTGACCTATCTTTCCTTTCTTCCTCCTTTCTTCATTCCTTCCTTCCTTTGCTCCCACTTACGAGTGAGGACATGCAGTATTTCTCTTTCTGTGCCTGGCTTATTTCATATAACACAATTTTCTCCAAGTTCATCCATGTTGCTGTGAATGGCAGAATTTCATTTTTTGTTTTAATGGCACAGTAGTATTCCATTGTGTATATATACCACATTTTCTTTATCCAGTCATCAATCAATGGACATTTAGGTTGGTTCCATATCTTGCGGATTGCTTTGTATCTGTAGGTCACTTTGGATACTATGGGCATTTTCACGATTGTACACATTATGGGGTACAGAGTTAACTATCAAATAGCCAAAGCAATCCTGGTGGGGGGGGAATTGGAGGCATTACACTACCTGACTTCAAAGCATACTATAAAACTATAGTAACCAAAACATTATGGTACTGGTATAAAGACAGACACATGAACCAATGGAACAGAATAGAGAACCCAGAAATCAACCCAAGTACTTACAGCCAACTATTCTTCAACAAAGGCATCAAGAACATACATTGAGTAAATGGTGCTGGAAAAACTGGACATCCATGTGAAGAAGAATAAAACTAGACCCATACCTCTTGCCATATACGAAAATCAACTCAAAATGGATTGAAGACTTAAGTTAAGACCTGAAACTATAAAACTATAAAACTCCTAGAAGCAAACATAGGGGAAGCACTTCAGGATGTAGGACTGGGCAAAGACTTTATGAATCACACACCCAAAGCACAAGCAACAAAAGAAAAAAATAAACAAATGGGATTATAACAAGCCCATTTGGACTTTCTAACCTCTACCCTTCAAGGAGGGTCTTGCCTTGTCCAATTGGCCTCTTGGGTTTTGGGGCATGAATAATCAGGAAGAAAAGACTCTTTTGATATTTTTGAATACTTAATAAAGGAAACCAGTCTCCAATAGTACTTTTAAAAATATTTTTTTCTTATTATAGCTATTCTCATGCCCTCTCAGAACACCTCCTCAAATTCATTGTTTCCCCTTTTTTGTTCTATTCCTGCCTATTTTACTATTGTACATTCATTGCCTAGCATTGGGCCATGCATCATGTAGACATTCAATAAATATTGGCTTTGTTGCACTTTGTAAGTAAAAAGAAAAGGAAGGAAGGGAGGAAAGAAGTAAAAATGTCGGTTAGTTATTTGATAGCTTATATATAGCAAGAAATTATGCAAAATGGTAAGAAAGAAGGCTGCACTTTCCTAGGTTATGCATTCACCAGTACTCTTTTCTTTGTAATTTGGTCTAATATTTGAGTAAACAGTATTGGATTTCATTCTAGATAGGCTTACCATAAAATTTATAATCCAAACCAGACCATACTTGAAAGCAAAACTGTCACTATTAATAATCAAACCTGGAACAGTACTGAGACAGTCACAATAGTGGGACTGTCATAACAAAGCAAATTTGGAAATGGTCATCTTAATTTTGGTGGCTTTCAGCAAACCAAACTTTTACAAAAGTGATATATTACCTATACAGAGGCAGGAGTAACACATGAAAAATGTTTCAAATACTTGTGATAATCTCCTTTTCTGCTTTCCCTTTCTTTCTTTCGGATCCTTGAAAACACCAAACCTTCGCTTTTACTTTTCTCTGTTCATATGGGAGTCATTTTTCAGCTTCTTTGCTTATTTAATCTCTCCTAAATGCAACCTTCTCTGGCAAGCCTCACCTGCCCCTGGACTTTCATCCACTCCCACTCCTGCTACAGACTAGGTTAGCTCCCTTGGTTACTGTATTTATCACACATGGAATCCTACATTTATCTGCATGATATTTAATGTCTATCTTGCCCAGTAGATCTTAGGTGTAACGAGGACCAGTACAGGGTACAATTTTGCTTATCTCTGTATTTCCAGCTCCTAGAATTGCATCTGGTACAGAATAAATGCTCAATAAATATTGACTGAATAAAAAATTAGTGCCTCTGAGGCACAGAGAAGTTTAATAATAATTTTGTCAGAAATGCAGAATGGCTGGTGAATCCAGAAAAGGAAAAAGGTTATCAGGTTTCTGGGTTAACTAAAAATGTGTCTACAAATAGAATACTTCCATTCTTTTGAAAACAGAGACAAGATACTATAGTGAAGGGAGTATCAACTGGCCCAATTCTAATTCCAATTCTGCTAGTAAGAAACCATATGAATCCTTATATCATTTCAGGAAGACTAAATGCATGAATTAGATGTTTTCAGTCTTGACAGTCCATTACAATCACCTGTGGTTTAGAAATCATAGATGCCCAAGACCTACCCTAAACCTTGTATTTCAGTGCTGCCAAAGGTAGAGGTCTGGTGTTGTGTCTCAAGAACTTCAAATGATTGCCTCACATATCCAGGAGTGAGAAACTACTGACAAAAGCAGAACATTTACCCCTCTTGGTCCATGCTTTCTGGGTTGTATAAATGGGTTGCAGTAGAACCTCTAAGGTGTCTTTCAGAGCAACATTTTCATGATTTTGAGAAAAAATAAGGTATAAACACAAGCAAGCCATGAAAAAATGCAAACAGAAAAATGAACAGAAACAATTTCTTTTCAGATATTAGAAAACTTCACTTGCAGCTGTAAAATGGCTTACAGCAATTTCTTTTAAAATATTAATATTTTAATTATATAATAAATGCTGATAGTTTAATCTTAAATATATCTGCACATAAACTATTGTTCAAAATCATTTATCTTAGAAGCAATAAAATCACAGTGGAAGGCACAAAACATAGGAATAATAAATGATCTAACTATGTTACGCACCAATCAATTAAAACATTTGGTCTACCTCTTTATTTCCCTTCACCTGCCATTAAAGAAACCAAAGATATTTAGTCAATTGAAACACAGATGCAAGTAAACTTTTTGAGCCACAGTCACATATGGTAAAAGAGGCTATTTTTAGCATAGTTTTTCTCAGGAAATTCATATTAGTGCAACATGGATAAAATAGAAGAATGACCATCAGGAAGGGACCAAAAGTTAATAAAAATAGCAAAAATTTACAAATGTTTTAAAATATTATCAACTTGAGAGATGAGAAAATAATAAATCTCATGGTGGACCAAATAGGAGGAAGATTTTGAGACTATTTTTCTTTTGAACCCACTAGAAGTTATGTTAAGCATGCACTTTTATTGCTCCATGTTTAGATTCCTCTATTTTAACAAAATGGGTTTGAGGTTACATTAAAACAAACAAACAAACAAAACTAGCAAATGGTAATGAGATTTTCAACAATAGAAAACTCCTCTGTCATATATGTCATACAAGGAAAAAAATAAGATTTAAAATAATAAAATATGGCAGCCAGCAAAATCTATGCTATAGACTTAATGATGAAGAAAAGGAAAAGGATTTGGTTCATGACTTTAAATAGGAAACAAGAAACTGATCTTGGTTACACTAAGAACTTCTTATAACAGCCCTCATTTTATATGCAAATCATTTGTAAGATGAAGATTATCTACTAATTCATATAAAACCTTATGCACATCTCCTTTACTTCAAGTGAAGCATAAGGTAGAAGTTATAACAACCTGCACTTTTATTCATGTTTTAATTGAAGATCAACTGTGTTTAACAACTTTAAATATAAGGCTTTCTACAAAACATATGTTCTAAAAAATCATTAAAAAACAAGGTAAGGTTATATGATTTTCATATGCAAAACGTACAATGAAAGATGTTAGAATGTCTAATAAAATTAAACTGCTCATCCAAAACTATATCTAAATATATAGAATTTGGATATCAATATAGCTGTGTCTGATAAGAAGAGGAAAGTTTTTTTTTCTACATCAGTAAACATATAGTGTCCACTCAGAATAACATCTACTTTTCTCTAATTAAGCAAAAAGTTTTTAAATAAATGTATGTAATGATTATTTATAATTATTTTAAATTAATGAAATTATTGTACAAAATATAAAGAAAACAGAAAATGTTAAATTTTTTAAAAGTACCTACATTTTTTAAATTCCCAGAAGTTGATCTCAGTGATCTTAATATCACCAGTTGTGAGAGCTCTAAATAATGTTGACAAAGCATTTTGAAGAACCAGAAATTTTTCATTTCAATTATGTATATAATTATATATTTAGTATTTATATTATTAGTTATATATAAAATTATATTATAAAATAGTGAAAAAGGAAAAACACATTTCTTTAGCAAAATTTTTATTATTTTTTTGCTGCTTCTCTATTTTCTTTTCACTTCCTCCTTTTCTTTCTTTTGAGTAAACTTGCTGTCTATCCTCCAAAGACCATAGGGCTTTGCTTTCAGAACCCTTGGTAAGTTCACCAATTACTGAGTGCACCTTGGAATTTCAGGTCAAATGTTCTTACTTTGAGCTATGTGGGGAAAAAGGATAATTTAGTCAGGCTCCCTGGACATTTCTTTGTAAACAAGTTGTGTGGGTGGAGTTGGTGTGCACGTGGACCCATGTATCTTTATAGTTATTGCTATTGTGTGTTCTTGAGTTTGTGAAGCAGGCTGGCCCACAGAGCTTGGTCTAAGAATAGAGCATGTTTACTCTGCTGGCAGCTGCTCAGTTTCAGTTTCTCTTTGGACTTTGCCAGTAGCAGTTGAGTTTTGGAGTTTCTGAGTTTCTCTTTGTACTGCTTGGCTCCTAGTGTTGTGTGTGCTGAATAAAGACTATTACTACTGCAAACAAAGCTCCAAGGACCTTTTTGCCAGTTATCTAGCTCATAGACCTGCATTTGAAGGGTTTGTGAATGGGCTTGCAGGGTCTGTGAGAACCAGACCCCAGCCCTAGCTCTACAAACTATAAATGCCCCTACTTGAGCTGAATTTCTTGTGCCATTAACTGTTACAGGAGTGTAGTTACCTGGGCCCTTAATGACAAAGCTTTTCCTGCATATCTAAATCTATTTTTTCTCTAAGGAGTCAAGAAGATATCTACCTAATTGCTTTTAGCATAAAAGTTATTTCAGAAAGACTGCAGATTAGTTTTATCATTAATATAAAGGCTGAAATTCAAAGAAAAGAAATCTATAATTAGGAGATTATTAAAGGAGTAAAAATGAGACCTCAGTTCCCAACTCCTAATATCATTTTACAATGTGAATGCCTTTGGGATTCACAATTCACTTGTGATATAAATGAAACACACAGTAAAATCTCCCTAGACCAAAAATATCCCACTTCCCTTACTAAAGGACAATCTAGGATCTATGAGAGAAAAAGAATCTAAGAGAACTTTCTGGTAAGGAGCACAGATTACAATTTTGCTTCTATTATATTCATAAAATAAATCATTATCACTATCAGAAAAACTAAAAATAAAATTTTAGTGACGCCCCATACATCCTTAAAATCTCAAGCTTGACTGATTTTCCAGATTTGATCAATTCCCCTCAGACCACACAACACTCCTTCACAGCTCTTTATATGATTTTATATACATTTAACTGTACATTTATTTGCATCTTTGTATTTATTTGATTAACATTTGTTCTTTTCTAGACAATAAGAAATACATTTTAATTGCCAATGTACTCTAAAACCAAACATATTGATTAGCACTTAATAGGGTTTTAATATATATTTGCTTAAACAATGAATGCAGAATACTGTAAAAACTAATAATAGCTAACATTTTTTAGTGATTAGCATATGCCAGGCACTTCTAAGCATTCTACATATGTAGAGCCTTTCTCCTCTTTGCTATACTGAAGATAGATTCTATTATAACCTACCAATGAGGAAACAGATGCATGTTTAAATGTCTGGACAATTGTCATACAGCTTTTAATTAACAAAGGTAGGATTTGAGCTCAGGTAGTCTGGATCCTACCCCTTTGCTTCTAATCGCTAATTTATTTAGTAATTTTGGGATATTGGAAGACATATGGCCATTTTCAACAGTTGGAAAAATATCTTCTTTTCAAAGGCAAGCAGTTTCACTGAAATAGAAGTATTTAAACAAATAATCCGTGGTTGAACTTTGCCCACTATAAATAGTGAAAAAGAGAAATACTAGTCATTAGTATGTGCCTCACATTGTGCCAACTGCTTTACTATAAATGATTATCTCAATTGATCCTCATGATGGTGACATGCTGAGGCAGACAGACCCTTGGTAGAAAACCTTTAAACTGAGCTGCTTATTCTAAGAACAAAACCAGAAAAAAACGGTAAACAGAGTTCAGTGTTCCCCATATTGATGGGTTCGAGATCACTCCATCCCGCACTCCTTGGAAGGAGAGGGGATAGAAGCAGTGTGTTGAAACAGAGAATAATGAAATTTTGGAAAAGCCACTGAAAAGACTACAAAATTGAGTCACTAAAAAAAGAAAATCAAAAAAGAGGGTGAAGCATCGGCTGAGAGCTAAGCTGACTCTGAAGTTTCATGGATAGTGAACCTCACCTGCAAGATTTTTTCATTTTTGCTAATAATGTTCTGTAGTGCAGGCATGACAGTGGAGAATTCAGACTTTATAGCAAATATTCTTAATGATAATATCGTGAAATAATCAAGTGTTAATATTTTATTTGCTCATTCTGAGAACAAGATATGTATTTTTTTAAACTCTGTTCTGATTATTACCAAATTCCTATGCATATTGTATATATCGTATTTTTAAGTAGATTTTGAAAAAATGCATTATCATATTTTCTAAATCTAGAATAAGATCATTTATTGATCTTGGATGCTTTTGAAAAAAGAAACATCTTCCACTTTCAGAAGAAAAAGCCATAACTTACTAAGACTAGATTTATCCTAGTGCTTATTTCCTTTCTCATTTTGTATGTACTCATATATCATAAGCTGGGAATTGAGGCAAAAAATGAACTCCTACTTCATTCTTATCAATAGAATGCTCAAAAAATAGAATGTCACTATACCAGGTTAAATGGTATCATTCTACTCTGGAATTTGACCTTAACAATAAATAAAAAAAACTACATATTGTAAACAATGATGTCTTGTTATTTGAACTGGTTTATTGTGTATAAGTTTATATTTGATAAAAAGAATCCAAAAATGACAGGAAAAAGAAAAGAGGGATCTATTTTTTAAAAAAAGAAATCAGAACAATGATGAGAACCTACATTTATTGTGGGTCTAATGTATAACAGAAACACTTTTTTAAGTGTTTTATATTAATTAAATCATTTACTTATAAAATGATGAAGTCATAAATCCTATTTGACAGATGATAACACTGATGAAGAGAGTGGTTAGAAAACTTGTTCCCGTTTCATAAGCTAGAGAGTGTTAGCAGCAGGATTTGAACACATGCAGTCTGACTCTAGAGTGCAGATTCTTTACATCACTTAAGACTTTCCTTTTACATTATTGTGAGCAAAAGAGAAAGCTTAAATACACATAAATTGGGAGTAATTAAGTCATCTGAGAGCATGTTTCATGTTTAACAATTAAAAACCTATATCTGGCATATAGTAGGCACTCAAAGAATAATGCAGGAATTCCAAGTGAAAATATTTACCTCTAAAAATACCAAAGAAGATATGTTTCTGCTCATTATGTTTACCAGAGACCATATTAATGGAAGACTTGGAGATTCGGTGCCCTGGCCATGTTTTGGTTCAGTTTCATTCTTGGCCACATAATGACATACATTTGTTTTACAACATCATAGAGTCAGTAAAATAAAAAAGTGATATCCTGCACTAAAACATGAAATATTAAGAAAAAAATTAAAAAAAACTTCATGGAACATGTACTTAATTCTTACTAGCTTTAGAAAAAATGAATTTGTGTTTTAAAAGAATTAGCACAGATATCTCTTGCTAATTAAGATTTAATTATTTGGAACCTTAGCTGAGGTTTATATTGTTTTAGAAGATAAAAATCTTGGTCCAATACAACAGCAGTGAATGCTGGGAAAAGTGTCACATCAATCATTCCTCATTAAAAAATGCCGTCAGGGCTGACCCCGTGGCTCACTCGGGAGAGTACAGTGCTGGGAGCGCCGAGGCCGCGGGTTTGGATCCTATATAGGGATGGCCGGTGCACTCACTGGCTGAGCGCCATGTGGGTGACACCAAGCCAAGGGTTGCGATTCCCTTACCGGTCACAAAAAAAAAAAAAAGAAAAGAAAAGAAAAGAAAAAAAAAAATGCCATTAACTTGAATGACAATCACTAATATACAGAATAAATTATATATTTTCATCAGGCCTCAGATTTCTTGATCCATAAAATAAGATTATTTAAAATGAGCTATGATAGCTCTCCTCTTCTAAAATCATAATCCAAAATATTAAAATAAGGTGGCCCACTGGAGTGATTAGTTGTCCCAATTTTCCTTGGGCTGTCCCATTTTTCAGCTGTTATCCTTGAGTATTTATTAAGAACATCCCTTTTCCCATCAACAATGTCTAGTTTGGATAATAAAATGTACACATTGTGAAGAATCAGAGATATATTAGTGTTAATGCTCACCTATCTATCTTATAGTACACAGTACAATATTGAAATAACTTTGTATATATAATGGATAAAATGATATATATTGTACATGAGTAACTGGGAACTCAATAAAAACACAGCAGTCTACTTTGATAGCAATTTAAAATACAGTTGGCCTTCCATATCCACGGGTTCTGCATTTGTGGATTCAACCAACCACGGAATGAATATATTCAGGGGGAAAAAAAGGACGATTGCATCTGTATTGAACATGCCCAGATGCCCAGACTTTTTTCCATCATTATTCTCTAAACAATAGAGTACAACAAGTACTTACAAAGCTTTTAAATTGTATTAGGTATTATAAGTAATCTAGAGGTGATTTAAAGTATACAGAAGGATGTGTATAGGTTATATGAAAATACTACCCAATTTTATATAAAGGACTTCGGCATCTGTGGATTTGGGTATCCATAGGGATCGTGGAACCAATCCCCCATGGACACCAAGGGACAACTGTGATTTCAAATGTTAAAGTATTTGATATTAAAGTTAGTTTATACAATATTATGCATGATCAAGGGATGGGTGAACATGGTTTCCAATCCTGGTCATGTACCCCATTAGGGAAGTCACGCCTACATTTTTCCCCATCATATAATCAAGAGATAATTATCTCACTACTTTTTTGCATGTGAGGATGACTACACTTAATTATACCTCCAAGCTAAGCATTCAAGGGTGATAGTATTCTAAACATTAATTTAAAAGGTTACCGCATAACCTCTAGTTTTTTTTTTTTTTCTTTACACAGTAATCCCATATGTAAGATTGCCAAATTTAGCAAATAAAAAAACAGGACACCCTGTTAAATTTAAATTTCAGGTAAACACCAAATGATTTTTACATGCAAATATGCCTCACATATAACATTGTTGTCCCATATTTTATTTGGCAACCTATGTATATGGCTTTCTTATTCCTAGATTTTTTGAGTGATGACTACTAGTGCTTTGAAAAGTACACAGAAGTTAGAAGCATGTCCCTGTCTTGGTCCTGCCACATACTGGCTTTGTGCCCTTAGGTAATGTGTATAACCTCACTAAGCCTCTGAATTTGCATCTATAAAGTGATTATATTGATCTCTAACACATAAAGCTGTTGTGAGGATTAAAGGAGATGATGTGAGCACTTGGTCTATGCAAGCTATGATTATATTACTGTTCTGAAGAAAGATGCTACAAAATGTTTTTGTTATTTTGCTATTATGAGTTTTTAAAATTTATTTTTTAATTGAAACATAATTGATTATACATATTTATGGGGTACAGAGTTGCCTATCAGTATTTGTATACAATACGTGATGATTGAATCAGTATCATTAACATGTTCATCTTTACAAATCATAACTACTCATTGCTAATTTTAACACACTGATAGCAAGTCACCAAAATCCATGTTTTCCTTTTTTTTCTTGGTACATAACTGGACTGCATTTCCCAGGTTCTCCTGAAATATGGCTAAATTCCAGACATGAAATGCCAGAGGAAGTATTACGTACCCTTTCCTTGCTAGTCCCATTAAATTCTGAGTCCTTCTATGAGCTTTTTTCCATTTTTATTGACTAGAATGAAGAATTCCTTCACTCCCACCAGGTCAAACTGGGAAACCCTGGACTGTCAAATCAGATTCACAAAAATCACAGATCTTATCCAACATCAAACTTTACTAATAATTTCCAATATCAGTCCTCATTAGGCAAGGCAAAGCAGGGAAAAGTCTAGGACCACATTAGGATTGACTCTTGCCCAGATTTAACATGAGATTTCTAAGAGATGTATACAGACACGAGTTATACAAAAGAGCTTTTTGTTCATGAAACATCTCCCTTTTGGTCTATAAATTGTTATGTAGTTTTTATGATATTTTCTGGTGAGACACAGTACAAAAATTCATCGAATCACATGCAGACAGACCAGGAATATTCCACAGATAATAAAGTCTCCTGTTGGCAAATAGCATTTACCTGCTGCTCACCTCTTTCTTTCAAGATGCCAGAAAGAGCTTCAACCTACCTGGGTCCTGAATGACTATATGGAGGAGAGCTGCCATGTACACCTATTCATATAACCCCATGCTGTTATAGGAAGAGGAAAGAAACTACTGTGCTATTACATACATTTGGGGCCTATTAGTACAGCAGCTGGCCCTGCCTGAATGATATAGTTTTTATAATATCATTATAGGTATAATTAAAATGATAACCACATTAAAAACTTTCTTTTTAAATAAGGTAATGTTTCATAGCATTCTTATTCTTGGATTACTAGGCTAATGATTACAAAATGCTTTGAGAGGTCATAGTGGTTAGGAATGTCCTCTAGCAACAGTTCTGAATTTATATTCTCATCCTGCCACTTGCCTTGGACAATTTATTTACCATTACCAAACCTCAACTTCCTCATCTATATAATGATAATTATAGTACTACTTAATTAATAGGGTTGCTGTGAGAATTAAGATGAGATGATGTTGAGCCTGGTTCACAGTAAGCAATCAATAATTATAGCTAATATTATTATTGTTATTATCCCAGTGAAAGATGTGTCAACATGTTTTCTTAACAGCACCAGTTTTGCAAATTAAATGAATTTTAGAAGCTTATCATTGATACTTTTATTTTCCAGTAAAAGCTGATTCTATATTCAGAGAATTTTTTTCCCCCAGCCCTTATGTCTAATGACAGAACCACATCCTTAAACATTATACAGCAGCACAGAGAAGTTTATTACATCAAGATATATGTAAAAGTGCATGGGGTCCTGAACCTGCTCAGAAGTAAGCCAAGATAGTTTCATTATCACTGCAAATTGTTTATCCTAACATTGTTTGTCAATCTGAATAATTGTTGAATCTGGCTGATAGGTACATGGGGATTCCTTCAATCATTATCTTTACTTTTGCATATTTGAAATTAACCATAAATAAGAAGTTTTTTTAAAAAATCACTACTTTTGCATTCTTTTGAAACTCTGGAACTATTAGCCATAATGAGGAAAAGCAGCAAGTTGTATAGTGATGTGGTCTTCGTACCACCAGCTATGTTCAAAAGCAAGACAAGAAACCACTAGAGGGATTTACCACTAAAAATGTATAAGCAGATGTATAAATTTACTTTGGAGACCAGGTTGTAAAAACAATCTGATATATCTAACTGAAAGAACAATATTAAGTTTATAATAACTAATAAGTATTGAGTCCTTTTCATTTGCCAAGCATTCTTTTGCGTGCCATTCATGCAGTACCTGATTTCACTCTTGCACTAAACCCATGCTGTATTATCATTATCATTCACATTCCATAGATAAGGAAATGGCAGGTTGGAGACATTCCATCCTACCATTATATGCAATACTCATACAATGGAATATTACATGTTTGACCATAAATATAAATGAAGTATTGATATATGCTACAGCATGGATGATATGCTAAGTGAAAGAAGCCAGTCACAAAAAGATCACATATCGTGTGATTACACTTATATAAAATGTCCAGAATAGGCAACTGTATAAAGACAAATCATAGATTAGTGGTTGCCTAGGGCAGAGAGAGATGGGGGTACTGGAAGTAGATAGGTAAGAGTTGCACAATTTCTTTTTGGGGTTGTGAACATGTCTTAAATTTGATTATGGTTATAAACATACAACACTTTGAAATACTAAAAAACGTTGAATTGTACATTTTAAATGGCTAATTTGTGTATGTGAATTATATCTCAATAAAGCTGTTAAATAAAGAAGAATGTGTTGGAGGACACTTAAAAGAGCGAAAACAGAGAATGAAAGAAAGTTTGAAATGTGCCATAACATCACGTAAGGAGGAAAAATAACCAAGATTGTTGTCTAAGAGGATACTTCTCCATTATCTATCCATCGATCTACAGATATATACAAATTCATATATGTGTGTGTGTGCGTGTGTGTGTATAGAGAGAGAGAGAGAATACAAGCGAAAATACCAGCAATGTTCATGTGTTACTTATACAAGTTTTCTTTTCTGTTTCCAGATGTTTCATGGTCTATTAAAATTATTCTGCCCATGTCTGCACAGACACGCCTTTGAAGATTATATTTGAGAACTAGAAGCTTTGACAGTGTAATCACCCATCATCTGCTTTCAATGCCAAAAGGGACAAATTCCAGCAAACACCGAATGCATGAGGTTCTTTAATGCTTCTCGAAAACACTGGTATTTTATTCATTTTAACAGGCCTTAGACTTTCAGGCCTATGGTAGTCAAAATGTTTCCTGATTACATAAACCTAATTTAAGTATTCAGTTTTGATGTTCCTGGGTAAGAGGTTGTATGCATATGTTTGTGTAAATGGTTTATTTTAAATGGTGATATTATATCAAAAGAAAATGCCCAGAAGTGCCACCTCTTATTTTTCACTTATCCAGCACTTTCTGATCCAGAATATATTTGAATATATTTACCTAATATATTCAAATATATTATAGTCCCAAATGTTATGTAGTAAACCAAGCAGAAGATAGGGAATTTTTAAAAATTTATTTCCATCACTGCTCTCATCTTCATCACCACCCTCACACAGCTTCATGTTGTCAAATTGATTTTCAAAGTGGGTTTACATGTCAGAGCCACAACAGGAAATATACTTGGACTTCCTAAATCCTGGAAATTCACAATCTCTCTGAAAAGAGGGAATAATAAACACCTAGGTATACACATGTACATAAAATTTAGATGCACACATTGTTAAATTAAGTTTGGCCTAAAGGGTTGTCTGGACATAGTGAACTGTAACGTAACTTGATGTGTAAACAGACTGTAACTGATTCTTTAAACATTTATGCAAGAGTAGCTGAGTTCCAGCCAATCACAGAAGCTGAACTTCAGTCAACCACAGGTGGCCAACTGTTCAAACCAGATTCAAATGGGACAAACACCCAGGGGTAACTGATCCAACTGTTTCTGCATCTCATTTCTGTTTTCTGTAGGTCACTTCCCCTTTTCTGTCCATAGTTATATGACCACATGGCAGCCGTGGAGTCTGAATCTATTGTGGTTTTCGGGGCTGCCCAGTTCAGGAATTGTTCTTTGCTCAATTGACTTCTGTTAAATTTCATCTGTCTAAAGTTTTTCTTTTAATAATACTGAATCCCAGAAGTGTTAATTCAGCTATTGAACCATCACGGTATTTCTGTAGCCATTTAAGAACATGCAAAAAATAATGCCCTGAGATGCCTTAAGAAAAGTAAATATATGTCCAACATTTCCTTACTTAAACAAAACACTGTGCCCCAAATTCAGAATAAAATAGAGGGTGTAGTTAATCAAAGATTTTTTTCTTTTTTTCTTTTTCTTTTAGGTACTAAATGGCACAAGATTTCCTATCATCTTTCATATTTAACAAAAGTCTACAATTTTCTTGTATTATTTTTCTAGTTTATGGTCATTACCCACCAAGAATGGAAACATATGTGGATCATTAAACTAATTTAAAATTTATAGTAAATTTATTTAAATAAATAATTGCATCGTTACCTATGGTTTTAGATAATATCCTACAAAAATAGATTAGTGTATTCAAAGAAACAATTCTATTCCCTTATTAAAACTTTAAAATCAGTTATCTTTAAAACTGTAACTCAAGGAAAAAGTGGATCTTTCTGAGAGGAGTTGAAAATCTGAAAAAGCACGTCATTTGCAGAGGTAAGCCTTGGATCCGATATAGGCAATGGATATTTTCACTACCAACATTTGGTAGGAGTCAAGGACATTCTGTTGCTTAGAGCCAATATCATCAGGCTGCAGGATAGTACTGATTCCTCTACTGAGTTTGAACTAGGGCAGTGGGCCTACCTGGTCTTGTTTCAGGCCACTGGTAGGTACTTTATCATATATTTAAATTTTTATTTTTAGAGCATCCCTGACAGTTACCTTTATTACTAGAAAAATCTTTGTTATCATTTGGTAATCTATATATTGTAATTTAAGACATGGATTCAAGACACAACCAACAAGAAAGGATATTAAATAAAAAGGTTCATATTGTACCCTTAGTGGAGATTCTATGGTGAATTAATCACAAATGAATGAAGTTAGGTTGAGCTTTGAGGTATGTTTTTCTTAGCACATTTACCATGGTAATGATTTTGTGCATGAGAATGAGTCACTATTATTTCACTATTTATTATCTATTTATCTATAGAAACATCGATTTAATTTAAATAAAACAAAATAAAAGCCATATGTCTTGGCCATTTACAAGTCCCTTTGACAAATCTGATAGAGAAAGCAGAAACGGAGAAGCCAGCAACATTTTTCTCAAGTTGCCGTTGCCTTTGGAGATTATTCAAACTTGTGCTTAAGAGAGAGATTATATAAGGGCCATCAAAAAGTAGAAAGGTCTCTGAGCTTCGAGTAAAGCGAGAGGTTTACAAGTGATTTCATAAAGGAGATGAGATATGAGCTAAGGCTTACAGAACAAACAGGATTTTGACAGGGTAAATGGAGAGGTGCTCCAGGCAGAGCAAGCGTGAGCAAACCAAGAAATGAAACTCCTAACCAGAAAAAGCATCAGTTCTATTACAGTGTTTTTCGGATTGCAGGGTCATGACCCATTAGAATACTTCTCAAAAAGGTTCTATTTACCTTTTACATAAGAATATTTTCCCAAGAACAGTAGGATTTTTAATAACATCTCTGACTTCTGGCTACTAAATGCTAATAGCAAGGCTCTTTATTCCTTTAGCTATGGAGAAAATCCAAACTTTCCTCATTACTGTACATATATTTTTAAATGTCCCCTAGTGCTGTCTAAGCCTGCCCCACACCCAACCACCGAGTCAAGAATTCAATGAAATTCATTTTTCAGTAGAAATTAATAGATTATAAAAAAGAAAGAAGAAACAAAAGTGCATTACAGTAAAAAGGGTTACCAAATAATGAAGAGCCTTGTCATAGCTGCATTTTAACATTTTGACCTGTTGAATTTTAGAGTTGACATGGTCTTGATTAAGCACAGTCTCAGTGATTTTCAAACTTTATATTTTATATTTTTAAATATAAAGCCTTATATTTTATCAGTATATCCATTGGTAAAAAAGCTTATAAATCACACACACATGCAGCTTCATAGAAAATAAAGACCAGAGAACTTAAGTAACTTAACAAATTAGGAATGTCTGCCATAACTGAAATGAAGAGCCATTAGACATCTATTTTAGAGAGGAGATAACACTTAAATATATCCAGGAAAATTGTGTTAATTCATAAGAAAATATATTTCCTTCTTAAATAAACAATAACAACTGTTTTCCTACTTGTCTTCACTAGTTGACACCTGGCAATGAAAATCCCTTACATGGACTTCATGACCTACAGAAACTAACAGTACCTACACAGCTTTTCCAAAGCTTTCCTAAGAGGATTTAAACATCTCTTTCACCTTTAAGTATTTGTGTGCAAAATTTACATGCACTTCATTCCAATTCCCTTAAAAATGACCCCTGTCTGCTTTACACCATGGCTGGTACAATTGCCTACGGAAAATGAAGCCTGATCTAGAAATATGGCAACAGTTCCCTTTCTTAGCCACCATCACTCTCACATTCATGGCCATGAGATAGCTAGTACTCCAGACTAGATCTTAATACATTCTTTTAACCCCTTTAATTTCAAGGTCCTTCTCAGAATTCAGCTTTTCTCTTGGCTTTTGAGTCTGAACACTCCTCTGATTCTAATAACTCCTCCAGGCTCAGATGAGTTCCTCTTTCCTTCCTGATACCAGGTGAGTCACATGACTGGGCCAATGGATAAAACTTTGCCACGAAAAGGGTAATAAGACATTGTGATTACAATGTAATTACAAAGTAATTTTGTTCTCTGCATGTTTATATTCCTTGATAAAACTTGAATAAGATCAAAATGAATAACGGAGTTATAATGTGTAGAAATGAGTGCTTTTGAAAGCTGCGTGACTCTGTGTAGAGTTAAAAACCAGAGGGTTGAATGCTGAACACAGCCCACAAATATGTGTTGGTTCCTGGGTATGGGTATGTAGTTTAAATGTAAATGCATTTAAATTGTGGACAAATTGCTATAGTCTCTACCACTCCATAATGCATTATAATTGGCAACTTCATAAATCTATGTTCCTGTACCTATTTTTAGTTTGCACTCACTGGAAGAATATTTAAGAGCATGGACTTTGATGTTTTACAGACTAATTCCAAGAGTGCTTTCCAAGCAAATTTCTAACTATAAAATCCTCCTCCTCTTCCTCCTTCTCTTCCTCCTCTTCCTCCTCCTACTCCTAATAAACTATTTCATAGAGTTATTGTGAGTATAAACTTAGGTAATGCATGTAAAGTACTCAGCACATGCTCTGTCATATATTAATTAATAAATGTTAGTTATTATAGTTTTTTAGTAAATGAAACACCTGCTACTAATGATATTGTGTTAGAGCAAAAAATATGAATAAAATGCTTTGCCTAAAAGCAGTGCCACCTGCGCGTAATGTCATGAACACAGTTTTATGTAGATTGCTTTAACAGAAACTGACATTAGGGAAGTGAGTTTTAGAAGATGACAGAACTATAATAAGATTTCCTTGGATTGGTTTTTAAATGTGCTACATTGCACTGAACCACTTTTGCCCATTAGTTCCAAAGTAATGTAGTTTTCAGCCATGTGTTCCATATATCATTTTTTCAGGTATGTGACTCCATGAGTTAAGGGTTTGAAAAATTAAGATTAAGACACAGAATCTAAAGAACAGACGACTACTGTGAAAGAAGAAACATGTTTTACCTTCAGTTTTATAAAAATGAAATATTTCCTAGGTCCTGTTAGCTTTCACATTATTTATTGAAAGAAGAACTTAAAACTTATAATTTCACTTTATTCAAGAGAAATAGGTAGGCAAAAACTGTTTTGTCATTTGGTATATCACACCTGAAAAATAATAGAGATTAATAATGCATTAGCAAGGTAAACTTTACCTTGTAAAACCAAAATATGTTCTGTTAACTAAGAAGTGGATTAGAATGTTCGAAGTGCTTGGGGACCAAGCTCTCTGTAAAGTCTGATTTATGCTGCAGGCATCATAATGCCTACCTACTTCAGAATGACAAATAGGACCAAGCTGAAGTCGCAATGGCAGCCCCACAGCCTTAACAGCAAATGCCTTCCATCTTAATAGCTGAGTCTGTGCCACTCTGTACACTTAAAATTCTGAGCATTTAACACTTCTTGTTGCATCTAAATCCAGATACAAAAACCTTCAAATCAAACTATTTACTTCAACCGAAATTTGCCTTGAATAATTCATACAAAGGCAGAAAGATGGCAGGGAAGAAAGCCAAAGAGAGTTTTAAAGAACTCTAGAGTTTCAAAAATAATGGCGTAGAAGCTATTACAGCTTCCCCTCTTACCCTATAAAAAGGAGTATTGGTCTCTCTTAACATTAAATACTCCTGGAAAACAGGAGAAACAGTGCAAAGTTCAGCTTTCTGCTTGTCTGCAATCAACATACAAACAGCCCCACACACATAACCAGGAGAGGCTCTTTTTTGAATGTGTGACAGTTGAAGATATATCTAAAGTATTCACATTCAAATGTCTTATCCTTGTGCTGTTTCTTAAAATCCCAATGATAATGGGTGATAGAGTTAAAAAGAAATGATGACAATCAATAAACGTAAGGGTTCTGGCCTCAGTGACACCAGCACCCTAATTTTTTATGAAATTGCTACCCCCAAAAACTTAGTAGTCAGAGTTCCCAGCTAGCCTATGTTAAGGTTTCACACTGTTCTAATAGATAATCATCTCTGCAGTGATTTACCTGGGGAATAAACCTAGGATTTTTATTAAATTACCACAATAGAGGTCTTATAGTGTTATTACTATGAAGGTTTGTATTAGTTTCCTATTGCTGCTATAATAAATTACCATAAACTTAAGTGACTTAAAACAACGTAAATTTATTTTCTACAGTTTAAGTCTAAAATGAGTCTCTCAGGGCTAAAATTGTGTTGTGTTCCTTCTGGAGACTCTTGAGGCGATTCTGTTTCTTTGCTTTTTCCACATTCTAGAGGGTGTCCCCTGTCCTTTGGGGAGCCCCCCCCCATTTTCAAAACACATCACTCCAGCCTCTGCTTCTGTTGTCCCATCCCCTTCTTCTGCCTTTGACCTTCTTGCTAGTCTCTTACGGGTTGCTATAATTACATTGGGTCCAACTGGGTGATTTAAGATTGTCTTCCCATCTCAATATACTTAACTTAGTCACATAAATAAAGCCCCTAGTGCTATGTAAGGTAACCTATTCATAGGTTCTGAAGATTAGAAAGTGGATATCTTTGGGGGGTTATTATTTTGTCTTTAGTAAGTTTGTAATAAACAAATTAATGGCTTAATAGAAATGTATTTATATATTAGATATTAGACCCTATATGGCTTGACTGTAAAGCAAAAACAGAAGAAAATCCTGATAACTGTAGAATGACTAACTTTTTCAAAGTAATATTTTCTAAAACTATATTTCACAAAACTTTAAAAAGCTTACTGACAAACTTAAAATTTCTGAGTTGCTAATCTCTGTTAATTAAGAATAACTGAATATTTCAAATAAATGTAAGACCAATATCAAAGCAATTTTCATTAATTACCTACAAACAATTAACTCATTAAAATTTAATAATATAGTATCTTCTCTCATAGGGCTTTTTTTGGACATCTGTTATTTCCCCTCTGGTCTGCAGGTGTTTGTATCCCAGTGCCTAGAACATCAATAAGTGTTTTTAAATGTTTATTGAATGAATTAATAAATGAATGAGTGAATGAAACTATTTAAAGATGGATATATGTCTTTTTTTTTAAATGTACTTTTATTCTTCCAGACTTTTAAAAGCACAATAAATAACATTGCTGGTTGAAATACTGAATGCAGACCTGATAGTCAATAAACATTTTTAAGAACTATATAAACTATTTTTAGACAAGCTTCATTTCAAATATATGCAGCTAATTTTTAAAGATGTCCTCAATAAATGAGTAAATCATGTGAAGGCAAATTTTTCCAAATAAAAATGAACTATAGATATTATACTTACTTCAAGTTAATTCAAGAGCATCCTGACATAGAACCTAATACACATGTACATGACAAGCTCAAACTTGTTTTTAACAACTTGCAGAATTTGTAAACATTTAATGTAATTTTTGTAAAAATAACTATCAAAGGATGAGAGAATTATTTTAATTGACAATCTATGTAGACAAAGAAATATTTTTTAAAAATGAAGGCATTAAAACAAACAAAAAATGCACTCACTTTTAAAACTGTTTAAAGAACCTTCAAAGGAAGATATAATTATATCAAGAATTTCATTCTGTTCCAGGAATGAAAGTGACCCATAAATTAGAATTAATATACTTAAATTTATATCCCTGGGAAAGAATGTATAAAGTAGGTTTCTGCAGGTATATTTAATTTCTAAGTATTTTATACTTGATATTTCTCATTCTAAGAATTTTTTTACCAAAGCTAGGGCTTTTATTTTACAATATATTTCAAACAGAAAAGAGAATGCAGTGAAATAAAACAGCTGTTCTCATACAAATGTTCTCTGTTACTAGATTCTACCTAAGGATACCATGGGCCTGTTAAACTTTGTTGATGTTTTTAAGAAATATTGTGTTGTGACAATGTGAGTGTACGTAATGTGCTAAATGATATTTAATAGAAAAATAATAAACTGTCATTGATTTGAATTTCTATTATAATCTGAAGGAAAGTACAGGTGCTGATTGTGAATTATATCATTTACAGATTATATTGAAGATTTTTAGAACTATTTAAATTGTCATGTCTTCTTACAAAAAGATAACAAGCATTTGATCATGGAAATCCTCACGTTTTTAACTCAAAATTCTGTGTTATTGAAAATGACTCCACTCCAAAATCCAATAATAAAATACACAGAAACATTACTTTTTATATTTTTACTGTATATTTTTATTGGAAATGGGGTAATGGGAGGACACAATGTGGTTGCAGTGGAAATACAGCATCTGAAAGTGACATCAAAGACAGACACAAAGAATGCCTAAAGCCTAAATCTTTACTACATGTATGTGTATAGATATCAAAGGACTTTTATTTTTAAAAATCACTAAATAAAATACTAATATCTCAACAGAAAAGAATGCAATCTTATGATGTTTGTCTAAAAAATATCCATTAAATGTGCACAGTGGTTGTCTATGGGTTATGATGATTTTTATTTTCTTCTTTATATCTTTGGTGCTTCTAAATGTTTTACCAGAAACATATGTTTTGCTTTAATAAGCAGGAAAAAAAATAATGTTGAACTTTCCATTAAAAATATATTTTGTGTTTAATCTATGAGCCATAAATAAATAAATAAATGTCCTTAGTTTCATTATGTTTTCTAAGGAGAATAACTAGAAAATGTCATGCCTAAAAAAATAGCACTTTCTATTTTTATGTGAACTGGTAAGAATTGTTCACTTGGGGAGAAAAATATATTTGGACTTTTATTTTTTGTGGAAATCCTTTGCACCTAATGGTGAAAGAAAGTATATTTTATTATTAATCAAATCATGACAATGTACAGTCAAAAGCATTTATAGATTTATCTTCAGTCAATAAGCATCATATATATACATATATATCCAATAATGATTTCATTATAGTATATGGATGAACATCGCATATTTACAACTGTAAGAAAAAATCTATCTGACTTAGCTGTTAAATGCTTTTACTCAATGACTTTTTTTATTCAAAGGATAAGAAATATTTACTTTTGTACAGAATGCAATAAATTACAATTCAATTTCAGGAGTTGCTTCTAGGCTTGTATTAACACCGAACAATGATAGAAGATGAGGATTTTTTTACTGTATCCTAATTATATTACTGCTAAATCATCTGACTTATGTTGAATGAAATATGTTTAAAAAGAGCCATGAGTTACCAAACTGTATTCCTATACTATGCTTCCAATTTCACAACTATTTTGATGAATCTGGATGGAAGTAAGCAAAGAGTTTAATAATAGTAACCCTGTCCCATTAGATCATTTGTAAACTACAGTACTATCATTTTTAAGAAAAAGATTCATAAATATCATTGCATTAGTTAAAAACTCACTACTTAAAATTGTTCAAAAAATATAAAGATATCCATACCATTAATAATAATCCTGGTCCCCTCTTTATGGGTTAAACTATACCTAACATTTATTAATCAGTTTTGTATAATGATTTACAGCTGTATTATATTATAATTATAATTGAGAAGAGAGTGACCTGCAGACTTGAAGTCATGTTATATAAGGAGCATCTGTAGAAACAGTGGAAGAATGGAGTGTAGAGGAGAGGGGAGAAAATACAGGCAAAAAATATGATTTCTTTGGATGTAAATTAAAGGCAGGGCAAGCATTTGAAAGTGGATATGGCTTGAGCAGTGAGTCCAAGTTTTTCAACCAAGTTCAACAGGAAGAAATTTTAGAGAGCTGGACATCAAGTCAGCAATAAGATTTGTAGAAATATAACAAAAAATAATTAACATTATTTGTTCATTATTTGTCAGGTAACATGCTTAGAGCTATACATTCACTATTGTATTTAATTTTCATAGTAACTTTATCAGATAGACACCTCTTTATGGTGAGAAACTGATGCATAGAGAATTTAATAAAGTCCCAGATACATGGCGAGACAGAACTTAAACAAACAAGTAATGTCTGATTATAAAGCCCCTGCTGCTACATGCTATTCTGTATAATAGAAATGATTACATCATTTGCTGGATGGCTTCTTGATGGGCTAATCCCAGATAGTTAGTTGAATCAACTAAGCTTCCTGTGGTAAGCACCTTTAAGATACTCGCCAGTGATCTCCTCCTCCTGGTACTGATGTCCTGATTAATTCCCTCTTCTTGAGTAACTTGCTTCTAGCCAGTCAGACACAGCAATGTTGAGGGGATGCCATTTCTGTGAATGGGTTATAAAAGATTGTGACTTCATTTTCCTAGCTAATTCTTTCTATTGCCTTTTCGATCTGCACTCTGATGAAGTCATATTGCAGAGGGTCACACAAGAAACTGAGGGCAGCTTGTGGTCAACATCCAGTAAGGAACATGGGCTCTAGGTCCAACAGCATTGGATGTTCTGAATTCTGCCAACAACTACAGTGCTCCATGAGCCTGGGAGCAGATCCTTTATCAGTCAAGCTTTCCGATGAGATCCTGACATCTTGATTGCTGCCTTATGAGACACTGAAGTAGAGGTCCCAACAAAGCAGCGTCTGGATTCCTGACTCATGGAAACCTTGAGATGATAAACATGTGCTGTTTTAAGCCACTAAACCTTGGGGTAATTTGTTACACAGCAATAGATACCTAATTACACTTCCCCAAGACAAAGGCTATGCTTTATTTGGTCCCATGTACCCAGGAAATAGCACAGTTCCTGAAACACAGAGAACAACTCATTAATGCCAACTGACTAAGTAAAGAGTTAATGAAGAAAGGAAGGATCAGAATAATGATCTTCAAGATCATCGAGATATTATTATTCCAAATAGAAAATAATTAAAGCAGTTTGTTTTCCATGGTCCTACCCACTTTAGGAGAATAAAAGACATTACAAGTAAAATAGCCTGAACTCAATAACAAAGTTTTTTCCTCCTCACCCCCTAGCTTTAGTGAGGTATAATGTATATACTTAATTGTAATCCATTGTGTAAGTGCACAATATGACAAATTCTGGCAACTGGGAAATATTCATGTAACCACCACCATGATCAAGATATACAGGATTTCCATCTCCTGAAGCCTACTTGTAGTCAAGCCCCTTCCCCAATTCCTCCAGGCTGATCAACTTTCTCTCACTGTAGCTTTACATTTCTAGAATTCCATAACAAAGATGTACCTTTAAATGTTTTAAATGGTAGATTTGTGCTGCAAATGTCCATATAAAGCAGCTTCAATTGGATTTAATATTTTTGGTTCTTTACTCAAAATTTTATATGGTAATCTCTTCAATAGATTCAATCTACAAATGAATAATTTATCTATAAAAAAGAACTCAACATTTCTAATGGTGTTTTTACTAATCAATCTATAATGGATTAAAGAGAGGACTATTTTTCCAATTTCTTAAAGATCTCTGAAATTTATCCAGATATTTTCCCCTGAGCATTAAGAGAAACATAAGAATTATTATTGCACTGTATTAAACTATTCTGCAGTGGCCATTTATCAGTGTGTTTTAAATTTAAAATCTGAATAGAAGTTGAGGCTATTGTGGAGCAGGAAAGGATTTTGTATTTAAAGTTAGAATTCTCTAGAATTTGCTACAACTTCACACTTTTAAATCAGTTCTTGCTGATTAAATTTTAAACTCTCACACAATCAGCCTACTTCCAAACTCTGATATTTCTCCTACTTGTATGTAAGGGAAATGCAGCCATCCAATAAAAATGCTAGAGACATTTTCTTTAGTGTAAGGGCTGGTGATGGATGAACAACATCCATCGAGGCCTGCACAATGGAAACATCAGACAACACTCAGTACTGCCACTATATTCTGGGATTGGCAGCATCAGCTAACTTTGGATACCTGCAGCCTTTTATTTAACAAATGTTTATAGAATTCTCACAACAAGCTAGGCACTGCTTTAGATATATCAAGTATTTTCTTCACTTACTGGGTGAAAAAGACTAATAGTTACTAGCACAAATGCAGGAGTCAATTAATGTGGATAAGCTTTAATATACCTACAACATTTTAATATACTTACAACACCAAAGCTCCATTTTATGTTGTAGGTATCTACATAAACCCTGAAGACTTCTATTGCTATCTATCTCAACTTACAGATGCACTACTGTAACCACTTACAGTTGAATCATATTTGAGTAAATAATACAGGGAACAGAAGAATAAGTTTAGGATCAGACTAACCCAGATGCAAGTTGGATTTTGACTTTTACTAAGTTTTGTGGCCTCAAGAAATATAACCTAACTTCTATAGTCACTATTCCTTCAGATGTAAATGAGTGCTTTAAATGTCACAAGATGTGAAACAGGACTTTTCCCGTTGCTTCAAACATTTCAGCTAAAGCTCTAAGATTGAGACCAATAAGGGGAAGGATTCTAAAGAGCTGCTGCCAGGCACCTCTCCTAGGGTTTCCCAGTAAGCTTGCCCCTCATCTGGCCTATCAAAAGCAGAATTTGGAGAACATGGAGAGGAGAGTCATCAAGGCAATGAGATGTTATCCAAGGGAAGGGAAGGGGTTTGGACTTATGTGCTCCCCTTCACGTGTGCTCCAATATGTCTGTGTGGGTGGGCACTTGCAAGCAGAGAAAGTAGTGTCTTGATTCTGACCACTGGCTTGCTACAGAAGTGTGCAAGCAAATCTCCACATGACAACTGTGATGAGAAGATTCCGGAACAAGTTGACATGTGGCCCCTAGAGTGTGGGAGAATGTGTGAACATGAAGATGACCTAACCACTTCAGTCCCTCCTGGAGCATTCAGAAGACAGAATGCTGTTTGGATCCATATATAGGAGCAGAGAGCAAGGAGAGAAGAGAGCAGACAGGGCAGACCTACATTCCATTACCAGGCACAACAAGAATGCCTGCATTCCTGATGGGCTCAGGGCACCTCACAGAAGATGATTTGCTATTTCTATCAGACCCCACTGAAAATTACTACCTGCCAAAGTAAAGGAACTCCAGCAGAAGGAGGTTCTAGGATTGGCTGCTGTGGGCGAGAGCTAAATGGTAGCTAAAATGCATATGTCCCTTGTTGGAGGGATGAGGTTACAAATAGTGGTGGCATGGGGAAAGGAACAATACTCTGAACAATTTACAAATACATCCCACAAGGCAGCCAATCCCTGACAATGACAGAGATAATAATTACTGAGAGGGTCTAAAAAAATACAGTCAAGTCAAAAACCATTCTGCAGTGCAGAGCTAGGGGTAGGAATCAGGCCTGAACTGAGGGGAAGGGAGTGACTTAGAGTTTTATTTAAATTAAGGACAGCCTGTAATTTTTTTTTTTTTAATTTCATTTTTTTTTGTTTTTGGCAGCTGGCAGTACTAGGATCTGAACTGGAAATTTTAATAACTGAAAATAAGTTTTAATTATTGAAATTAAATTCTTTTGTCACTGAAGATTGGAAAATCTATGGTCTCTGCCTAAGATGTATCAAATCGCAGGCTCAAAAGATTTGATAAAATGGTTGAAGAGAAAAGTAAAAATGCTTTTTGGCTTTGAATTCAGGCCATTCAATAAAATCATTACATAAGGATTACAGATAATACATGTTAAGTGCCTACTATAGTACCTGGCACATAGAAAATGATTTTAATAAATATGAGTTATTGTTATTTTTATTACTATGTCCCTGGCACTGTTAGTTACCTTACTTACATACATTACCCTTAATCCTTCCAATAAATCTACACGGCAGCTATTATTATGTTTATTTTATAAATGGAGAAAAAGAGGAAACAAAAATGAAAGAGGCAGTCTCCACCTTCAGGAGATTAAATAGATGAATGGTACTAATGGTTAAAATAGAGATTGCACAAGATGCCGTCTAAAGCCAACTCAGTCAACAATTAGGCTTTGCCAACAGATCTGGCCCAATTAATAGGAGTCAGTTATTCAGGTGAAAAGAAGGGACAACATTTCCAGGTGAAGGGCTCTATGGAGGTTTAGAATGGCTGGAGTACAGAAGAAGAACTAGCAAGAACAGACAGAGAGGAGGCAGAATAGAGTGTTACAATGAAAAGCCTTCTAACCTCCTTGGTAGTCTGCATTGAAGACAACGTGGAGCCAAGAGATGAATTTAAGTGGGGAAGTGGCCAGTGCAGTGTAGGGTTCACTACATAGTACCCGGAAATATGGTATTGAAGTCTGACAGCTGCCAGTTGTTGAGTCAGGCAAATTTGCAAACTCCCTGACCTCCATTTTTCTCACCTGTAAGGTCCTTTAGTGTCCTTATTTTTAAAGTTGAATAAAGGTGACACTTACCCTATGGAACTATAATGAAGTGCTAAGTTACAAAGTGCTACATAAGTCTTCTATGATGGACTCAAAAACTGGAAATCTCAAAGTCAAATCTCCCCAATTTTGTTTAAAATTAACAATTATATTATCACCGATTAAATTTTCCCTCTGCACTTAGATGCATGTTAAGCATCAAATAATTTTTTAAAAAAATTATTCTTTGATCTTGCTTAACAACCTTGGGCTGGATTTTAAAATTTCTATTCGGGATATAAATTCTAACAAAGAGGAAAGTAGAAAAATATGGTAGGAAAGTCAGGATGGAAAAGGGCAAAGGCTAACTACAGAGGCTTCACTTGAAGTTCACAGAGTAGCAATAGTAATTACAGGTTTGGAGCTTCTGGCAATTACAGCAAATTCTCAAGTGTAGTGCTTCTCTTTTCTCTATAAATTTGCAGTGACTTGGTGACCTAATCCAAGTATCAGAAAAGACCCAGCTTTAACAGGATGTGCCTGTTCCTGAAGTGGATGTTTATACTTTGTATAAATGCCAACAGAAAGAGAGAAGGAGTGAGAGAGTAAGTTAGGGCGAAATGTAATGAAGGCGTCTTGAGAGGTGGCAGAATGAGACAGAGGGAAGAGTATAGTTCTGGAATCAATTCCTCACCATGCTCTCCTAGACACAAAGCATGGTAAAACTGGCCAACAAACTTGGATGGGGAAGGTGAATGGTCAAACTCTGGGACAGACATAGACCTGTTTCCTGGGTGCAGTCTTTGGGATGCCTGAGATTTACCTAACACCAAAGACTAACCCTGATGGGTGCAGCTAGGAAAGCCACAATTCAGAGGCCAAGAGGCTTCATAAACTCAGGAACTGTTCAGACAAGTTCGGAGGCAAAGAGAGTCAATCGAGAAGAGGGCATGTGGGAGATGCTAGGAAATGAGTAACAAGGAATAAAGACAGAAATTGTGTAATGGTCCCAAACAACATGGCCATTTCTCACAGGACTTGGGAAGCTACAAAGAAGCCCTTCAAAACTGAGGACTGAGAGCACATGAGCAGAGAGTCACAGTCCTTGCCATTTTTGTTCTGAAACTATCCCTCACAGATTTGATAAAGATTAATATCTAAGGTTCATTTCTATTCTATTTTTTCCTTTAATATGATTAGATGTTTTTTAAGGACTTCTTTAAAAGTTAATGTTAAATAATTAAAATTTGGCTTATCAAAAAAACCTTTTATATAGCTCTTACAAGTTGACTGAATTGAATTTCTTGCATCTAACATTCCAATCCGCAATGTTTTATTTTTAAAGAAGGTTTAAAAGTAAAAGTAGTATTGCAACAAATTTGCTACATTTTTTCAAAAATAGCAATTTTAAGATATTTAAATGCAGCCTGTGATTAATCATATACATGTAAATGCTCTAATATACTGCACAACTAGAAAAGTTGACTGAACTATTTTCTTTTCCTTTACTTTCCTGGACATTGTGGGGGAGGCAGTGATGAAAGGAGAACGTGATCATAAAATTTGTATTTACCAATGGGATTGCATCATTATTATGTCAAAGGCCAAGACAAACATTGTAAGCACTGAGGTAGTACTAATTTGGTGAAGGAATGGAGTAGAGGCATTGGAAGCCTTAAGAATAATTAGAACTCTGACAAAACAGCTTTTGGGAATGGTTGGTACCAAGCCCTAAATCAAGCTCCAGTAAATAATGAGGCTGATGTTGCTATCTTTCTACAACACCTTCAACATTTCATTTGATTCCTAGAACAGACTGGTACTGGTGCATAGAGCTCATGGGTGGTGCTTAACAGAGAATTCCAACTCACAGAGTGAAAGAAGATAAAGTTAGGGGAAAGGAGAATGGGACTTACAGTTAAGTTTTTATATGGTACTTTACTTGATGAAATAATTTCATTGCACCCATGTAATATGGGAGAAAAGCAGCTATGAAATAAAAGAGATAGGGAAAAAGCCCTCAAAAGTATAATGGTCCTTGAAATGTGTATTAGTCTTCATCCAGAATTCAAAGATATCTATAATAGAAACAATATTATGCTTTCATGAAAATGCATTTGTCGTTGATTAAAATGGAGTCCTATGATAAAAATCTTGTGGGACATGCTCTACAGGAATTAGAAGAGTGACATGATAAATGAAAATTGAAAACTGTTTCAGGTTCATATAGAGGGCACTGCATAATCATAATGATGATAGCTTGCATTTATAAAGGATTTTAGTTTTTGAAGTGCTTTCTTACCCATCATCTCTTCTGATCCTTACAACAATCCAGTGAGTTCAGTAGGACAAGAATTATTATCCCCATTTAGAAGGAAAAGAAACTTTATATCTTTCTCAAATAGGTAATTTTTATATTTAAAGTGACTGTATAACATCTCACTCTGCTTGGTATAAATGGGATTATAAAATATTTTATAAAAACGAGAGTGAAGATCAAATAAAGTTTACAAGATGAAAAATTTCCTAGAAGAAATAGGCACAATTACAAAGACTTAAACTATGAGAAGATGTATATACATTTAATATAGTAAGTGGGACAGGGAAAGTATTTTGCATAACATAGTTTAAGAAGCTTTCTTATTCTTTGGGACATTTCATATAACTATTTGGTGATCATCTCAGTTTTCATGTATCAGAAATTAACACTCTTCTCTCAAGTTTTCCATCTCGACGTATAGCACCTCTGTTCGTGTCTGTATCTGGATTTGATGACTCGGTTTCAGTTTGGTTGCCTCTTTTTAATTTAACTGTTTGATATCACCTCATCTTCTTTCCCCTTCCTTTCATTCCTGCCGTCTCTCCCTTAACCCATGTCTTCACTCACTCAATCCTACACCATACTTCAATTTATCCACTTTTCAATCTACACAAGGAATTACAATATACCGGATGAATCTTTTCTTCACAAACATTAATCAAATCCTTTGTTTTTTTTTTTCATTTCAGTACTTTAACTGCCTTTCAGAATCACTTATAACTTATCTCCAGATGAAATACCACCCAATTTCCAAACACAATCTTTTCTTTTTTAATGAGCCCTGGATCCTCTTAGCCGCTCCCATATTTTGTGATCTTTGCTTCCTCAAACCCTCAATGTTTTGCTCCATTTGTGTGGAAAGCAAAGTTTCCCCCTATTTGTTGCAAATATTTCTTCTCTAAGCTTTACTTAACTAACACTGCTGTGATTCTGATTCTCTGTGGAAGATCCTCTTTTCTGATTACCCAGATGATATACTCTGTAAATTCAAGTAGAATCTTAATTATATAATGTCTTCTACTGAGACTGATCCACATGCATTAATCTGTATCTTCAGTTAGACTGAAGGCTGCTGACAGGGGCAATATGTTTTAATAGTCTTTTGACATGCCAGGAATCAAACAGTGATAGGAATGGGTCGTTTTAGTTAATAACTATGTTAAAAAAAAAAAAAAGAAAACAAAATACTTAAAAAATAAATGCATTCATTTATGCCAATCAGGCATTATGTTAAATACTGAGAACATAATGACAAAAAGATTAATCTGTTGCTACCCTCACTGAGCTTATGGTCTACTACTATAGAGAAAGCAAAGTAATAAACACCCCCCAGTGGGAAATTCTGAATGCGTAACCACAAAGGTAAAGATAGTCACATTTAAAGTCACGAAGGTAAATAAGACAGGAGATTCGATCAGTCTTTGTTATGAAAGAAGCTCACAAATGAAATAAGCCCTTTTGCTTCATGAATCATAAAGGGTTGATGAGTACGGCAGTTTTACATATGGCAGCACAGGGATCATAAATGGTTCAACACTACATGAAATATGAAGATAAGCGAAATGCTTGGCACTTTAAGTGGGCAGCTGGAGGCGAGATGATTTATAATTCAATGATAAGTATTTTTATATTCATCAAACACTGTATGCTTAACATCATTTAATTTTTAAATAAAAAATGAATAATTACAATTATCCTAATATGCATATAAAATAGCTTCAGGAACTTTAAAATTTTGGTTATTCACTAACAGAAAAATTATGTTAATATCAGTTAATTCTTCAAATTTATACAGTAATATGACATTTTACTTGCAAATGTTTGATAATCCAAGCCCTCATAGAACAATCTGCTTAGTCAATGGAATTTCTTTATGCAGTATGTATCATGTACAGATCTTTGCAAGATGAACACTTGTTTGAGAGTGTTAAACTATAGAAAATAATCAATGGCAATCTTAAAGATACTTTCAAAAGATTTTTGTCAGTCATATTTCAAAAAAAAAAGTTACTGCAGTATTTTTTATCCTCCTGCTGGTTTAATTTTGATTAAGAATGTGAATTTAATTCCCATACAAAATGTAAGTATTTTAATCACCACGTGTTCATTTTTTGACATTGTTATATACAATTTCCTCAGTCGTTCTAGAGACAAAAAACCGGAGTGAAATATCTCTAATGTAAAAAAAATAAATTTTTGATGATATTAATTTGATATAATTTATTTATAATTTAGAGACATTCGAAAACTACATTAGACTGGGCTTATATTTCCAATCATCAACAAAATTTATGTAATCAACAGACCTTTGTTTTAACATTTCAAAGATGATTTCTATTTTCCCCTGTAGACAGATTCATTATATTTAGAGGGAGGAACAGCAAGGAGAAAAGCCACATAAATAGTGATGAGGTAGACGGAAAAAAAATTAAAGAAAAATAATGTCACAGAACTAATAAAGAAAACTGTGTCAAGAAGACATCAGGCCTTGCTGAGATGTATCAAAAAGAATAAATTGTATGATGAATGAAAACAGCTTAATTGACTTAATCACTAGGTAGTGGGTAAACTTACTGCAGTTTTTATACAATGGGGAGAGTGTTGAGGGCATAAACACCACGCACTTGCTATCATTTCAAACAATTTTACTGAAATAAGGAGAATAGTGGACCAGCTTGTGCATAAATGCTGATGATGAAAAAAAAGGAAACAAAAACACTTTTGTAAGAAGAGAATGTAGGAACAGCAGAAAGGAAGAGCTTGAGGATAAAATAAAATAAAATAAGTAATAGGGGAAAAAGGTGGAAAGATGGTGAAACTAAGAAAATAGGTGGGAGAGTTTGTGTTAAGAAGGACCTCTCTTCCTTTAAGACAAAAAAGAACACTGGAATAAGAAGTTATCCACAAGCAAGATGGTAAAATTAGATCCCAGACATACACCTATACACAATTCACAGTGAATTAAAGACCTAAATGCAAATAGTAAAACTTTAAAATCATAGAAGATCATATAGGAACATGTAACTTGTTTGGAGAAGAAGGATGCTTACATGCCCTCATCAAAGGTGGAGGAGGCAGGGTCTTGGCTGTCTTCTCTTCGCTTTGGGGATTGCCCTTTACCACCTGGTCACTGGGAGTTTTCCTGGCTTCTCCAACTGGGATCTGTACCAGATAGATATTGTTCTCTTGTGTTACGAATGTTAGGGTTCAGGGGTCCTCTTTTTGCTGACTTGGTCTCACCTGACTCCTGGAGCATTAGTGGACCTTCTGAACTCTGTCACACCCTCCATCCAGCTCCTGCCTAAGCTGTCCAGCCCTCAGCTTCTGTGTGGCGACACCTCACTCTCAGTCACAGAGGCCATGATGCAGGCAGACTACTTCTCAATGCGTATATCATGCTGCCTACCTCAAGGCAGGGAGGAACTTCTGCATCCCTCTAGGACATGTAGATGGCACATTTAGGCCCTCTCTGTGCTTACACATTTTGTGAACCACTTTTCCATTTTTCTTGGGCCACCACTAGTGATGGCAGCCTACCCTAAGAAGCTGCAGTCTTCTCCCAAATTTATAACAGGAGATACAAGCACCCGTGGCCATTGGTTCTCCACTTGTGAGATTTCAAACAAGTGCCTCGATGTTTGCTTCTCTTTTCCTACACTCTAAAGGAGCAGAAGAATCCACCTGTCCCATTTCTCTTCCCATATGATATAGATTAATCTTCCATCACCTGATAAGATATTATATCATCGTTCTTTCTAATGGGCAGGAAGCCTCATGGCCTAGTGAACTTAGGGGGAAGGTGTATCCTCTCCATAATGTGAAAGGAACTCTCCAATGAAGGTCCACCAGGGGTGGCTCTTGATATAGAACTATGGAGTGACCAGGGACTACTGATTACCAGGGAAGAAAATACATTGGTTTATGTCTCAGAAATATTATGCCTAACAAATATATATATATGTGTTTGTTAGGCATTATATATATATATGGAGAGATAATATATATATATATATATTTGTTAGGCATAAAAAAGGGAGAGATGACAGGCTTCAATAATGGATTGAATGTGACAGACATCATTCTTCCCAATCTGCAGATGAAAACCAAAGCTTTAGAGGAATTAAGTAACCTGAACAACATCAAATGGGGCAAAGTCAAAATTCCAACACAGATCTGACACCAAAAATCGTATTCTCTCTATAGTGATAAGTTATCTAATATTTTGAGAAGCATATAGACGACCACCATTAAAACTTCTTATCAACTAATGGATAAAACACAATTAATCAAATATCTGTGAAAGCAGTTTATTCATGAAAATTCTCAATTTAAATCTCTTAACATTAATAAAATGGTTTTGAAACAAATAAAATTCATATTGTCATAGAGCTTGAAAGAGAATACAGTTGAAATAAAACCTTTTTGTTTTATTAGCTAGCATCTGCAGAAGATTTAAAAAATTGTTACTAAATTGAATTTAAGTTAATATCAGGAATATATCTAAATACACTGTTAGAGTAAGATGAATGCTGGGAAATCTTACTTTTTTATTTACAAGCACTTGCATGCATAGTTTTAATAACTATTGATCTCACTCTATGTAAATGATAGTTGTACCGTCAGTCAATGTGCTATAAACCACTACATTGAAACCTGTGTCCTAATGTGATCACTTCTCTTGCCCCATTATTATTGATAATATTACAATTAAATAATCATGAATAACTAATCCATTGGATTATTACTAAAATTATATCTTCCTAAAATTATATCTTCCCAATGCCTCTGAGATTTCTTAAAATTAAAACCCACGGAGACAATTGGAATTTTGTTTCTTTTAATGTTTTCACTCACATGTAAATGTCTTTCTTCTAGGCTAAAGCCTGGTTTCAATGAGAAAGTGGTTTGGGTTATATGTATAGGCTGTCTACAGCACGGAGCTGCATCTGAGAAAACAGGCAGCAACCAAGAGCAAAGCAGGGGCTGAGAGGACAGTCATCTTCCAAGAGCAAAGTGGAACTTGAAAGCCAAGCCCAGCAGTTCAATGGAAAGGAGAAAAAAATAGAAATACAGAACTAGAGCACCTGGTCTGTAACGTGGTGAGCACTCACTAAATAGAAAAACGGTATGAATTCACGTGATGTAGTAAACTGTGATGCCAACGTAATCATATGCTGCATGACAGGAAACTCAAAGCAAGGTAAGGACCTTTCTTCTCCTCTGGAGATGAGTCACAAAAAACAAACGAAGTGTCTCAAGGACATAAGTTACCATCTCAAGAAGGCACATCAGCTAGATCTTGTGGGAATAATATGATTTTCACACTTCTAGATTCTACTAACTGTTACGAAAAACTATAGTTTATGAGTAGTACATTTGCCCATTTTATCAATAAATAACTCTGCCCCACTGCAGTGGTATTTTACAACCCTCAATTCTCCAGTCTCCGAAACTCATCTGTTGTTCTCAGGGGGATTCTGGTGCCTCTGAAATTGAATTCAAAAAGTACATATATTATTTCTTCATGTGTGTCTAAAATACATGAAATACTGAAGAAAGAAAAAATAAATAAACTCCCAAATTCACATTAATTTTTGGAAATGATAGGCGTTTGTCTAATTCACAGGCTATATACATGCATTGCAAAAGTTGAATATAGCAAGCCATACCCAATGTGATTTCAATAGCGTGAATTCAAAGCACCAGAGATAGCACCAAATAGCTGACCCTATGATATAACTTTATTTAAAAACTTTTAAATTTGTTGTAGTTCACAGAGAATTAGAAGGCATAAAAGAATATATGCCTAAATATCAAAACCTTGAAGGTAAAACTCTTAAGTGGCAATCTATTTTTAATTATAGTAATTTAAGGATAATTAAAGAACAAAACACAGTTCATCTATCCAAGCAAATATCTTTATACTTTTAGATCATGTATTCTAGAAAGAGGAACTGTATTAAACATTACTTCAAAAGCACCAAATTGTCGGCATCCTTCAGTCAATAATCTTATTGCTTTGTCAAATTCTTTAAATAAAACACAGGAAATCATTCCCTATTCTCTCATCTTATTATTTACTTCTTCAAGATGGTAAACACTGACAGTTCTAGAAATACTGGACATTATAAGTTATTTGTGTTTTGAAAACTTGTGGAGCTCTAGGCTAAGCCTAAGATCAGCAAACACTAGTTTTATGGATCTAGAGTTTTGACATTTCTTTGGAAGGATCTGTTCTGAATTCTCAACTGTTCACATGAAAGTAATCCTAGTTCCCTAGTTCCTAGGATGAGTGGGATGTATTTAAGGAGTGGCTGGATAAAATACTGAGACTTCTTTGAGAAGTATTAGCATAGAAAAAGACTGTCGCTCATGTTCAAGAACACTGCAACCAGACCGCTTCCTAAGGATGTAATTTTCTACCTTCTTGAGAACATATAAGTACAAATTTCTCATTGCCTCAAACTATGAAAGGTGGTATTAACTACAAAGAAAAATGTTTTGTGGGAAAACATAATTGCCCTTAATGATGTCGGCTCAAAATGCTCAAATATTTTTGTCAAAGAAATATATGCAGTTTCCTGTAATAACTCATTATGAATATAACTATGCCCTCCATCAATTTATTTAAACTCTTCAAGATTCCACTTATTGTTTAGCCTGCACCACTTTTTGAGGGTCACAGAATCCATAAATTAAATACAAACTGTATTAAACCAGTGTGTCCCAACCTTGCCTGCTCATGGGACTCAGGACACTTAACTCAGACGCTCAGGCCCTCAATAGACTGTCCTTTTAACTCACATCGTTCATGATACATAAAATAAGGAGCCTGTAATCCACAGATGGAAGTATAATTTACTTGGTAAATGATTCCAGGATTTGAAAAATAGATCTGTGTTCAGTTTATCTATACCAGCCAAAATTCTATTAACTTTTTCTGCTTCTTAGTCCTAAGATACTATATTTTAAATTTTTAAAAAATCCTTTTCTCATTTGCAAACCATACTCTTTTTTTCTTTTCAGTGGCTCTTCTTCACCTTCATTGTATTTTTTTTTTTTTGACATATTTAAGACACAAGGTTGCATATAGTATTCCAGGTAGGGTAAATTGACTTGACTGGAAGCCAGGGTCAATGATGTTGAACTGCAGAATTCAGTTGGCCTCCAAGGTCAGAAACTAATGTGGTCTTTAATCAGAAAGATGGGAAGACACTCTGAATATGTAAGAAACAAAGAAACTCATGAACATCAGGGTCAAGTGAATCTGCAGGGAGTCTTACTCCAACCTAGGCTCTTTTCTCCTCTGATTGGCTGCTCTATTATTAACAAGTTCCAGTAATTAAACTTCTTTTCTTCCAGTAATGTTAGGCTCATTCTTGACAACTGTCAAGTACCTTGTTTCCTCAATGGAAGTGTTGTATATATGCCAGGCTCCCATGACCCAGATTTCTGTCTTTCTCTTACTCCTTGACATGGGTCCCTCTACCTACCAGTAATTTCTTCTGATATAGGCAAAGTGGCAACTTTTTTGGAATCACTCATACCTGCTTCCAAAGCATTATATTATATTTGTTGACAATAAAACTCACATATAATTTTATTTATTTCATTCAGATCCACTGGAAATATTGCTGGCATACCTGAATATCCTTAATACCATGTGCCAAATTACAAATTTTACTGGGCACACACTGTCAGATCTTTTTTAAAAATGTAAAATAAAACTGTTCCCAGTACTAAGCCTTAGTTTAAATTTTTCCATGCAAAGAAGTTGTTTCTTGCCTATAAGTCAATTCTCCACCCATGACATTATAAGGCATCTGACGGTGACTTAAATTTTAAATGGTCTTTGGTGTGCTGCCATTATAAAGGGCTTCTTAAAGCTGCAAACACATTATGTATGGTACATTTTCCTTGTAAACATACTTACCTATTCCTTCAAAGAACTTTACACGCTCTCTTCTTTTTGAAAGTGTTACCTTTTCTCAATCTGCTCTGCTTATTTTAGTCCATCAGTTTGCAATGTAAGAAAATGGAAATCACGGGTCTTTTTTGGAGCCCTGATCAATGGCAGTCACTGTGCTTAATCAGCCAGGGCTCTGGTGCATTGATCATGTACAGAGAGTTGTGGATACATTTTGGCTAAGGACGTCTCACGATTACATATTTTCAAAATATTTTGTTGGATGACATTGCCTTTATAAATTATTTATATCTATTTTGGCAAATTAAGTTGAATGGTCATTATTGTTTATTAAAATATTAACGAGCAAAATGATTCAAGACCATTAGAAATGACAGTCTTTAGTAAAGCATGGGACACACATTTAGACACTGCTATTGCACCATTAACATTCCTGTGCTCAATCTTCACAAAAATCTGATCAAATAATTCTCTCTGTAGTTTTCTGTTAGTGGCATTAGTGTGTCCTACAAAATAGCTTTTGGTATTTAACTCCATGAGGATCAGACTTCCACCGAATTACATATACAATGCCTACTTCATTTTTTCATCCAAGAGTATTTACTAAATAACACAATGTGCTCTTTTTCAGACTGTAAGCAGCAAAAAATATGTTAAGTTATAACTCTAATCTTTAAGAAGCTCGTAATAATAAAAAATCATGTGGTTCATTTGGGATTTGACTCACCGTGGAAACTAGGACAATTTGTATCCACCACAGTATTAGGTGTTCGTTGTGGGTTGATGTCACGTTTCTGAATGGCCAAGAACGAAAAATGACTGTCTATATCTTGAGCAGAAAATGACCTTAAGGAGTAGGTGATGTGTAGTTCATAGAATCAAGCTGAATGCAGGTAATTGGAGCTTGAAGATGTGCAGAAATCAAAGGAAGCTGGATGGTTAGACCACAAGCAAGATGATGCCACAAAGAGTGTGTTTTTGAATTGCAACTGGCCCCACTGCTCCCACATCTGCTATTGTATACAGGTGGCACAGCTGCTGCTGCTGCTGCTGCAGCCACATGCACGATAGATTTTAAACTATTCTTGTTTCTTCATGATACATCCAGACTAAATAAAAGCCTGGAAAATTCTTCTGATTGCCTGAATGTAGGCGAATGTGTGCCCCTCATGGGCCAGTGTTCTCAGAAGGCAGATACCTGACCTTTCTTCTGCTATAGTGGTGGACGCCAGTCACAGATAGTCACTAAAATGGGCCCAGTAATTTTTATGTGATGATATTGGCTTGCAAAGGAACATTGTACTTTCTCCACTAGTAACCAAGAGGTACAATGTCTCTACTGTTTACCTCTCTTCCTTTAAATCTTGAAACCCCTAGTATGGTTTTTATATAAATGACTTCAGTTGCTTTCAAGCACTCTAAAGAATTTTTTAATTTTTTCTGTTTTTTAGGTTTTTTAAAAAATTCATGTAGAAGACGTTATACTCTGGTCAGGCTTTTCTACCGCTAATCACAGCCGTTAAGTGTCTTGCTGGCTGCTTATGCGTTCCACAACATGGAATTCTCACTGAGTGTGTGTGTTTCCTGAATTCATCAGGGCTGGCTGTCTATATACAGAAAATAAAAGCTACACTGGCATTTGCCAACTTCAATTTCTCCCCGCCCTGCCCCCTCCCAAGAACACTGTCCATAAAAGCAGACACCTTAAAGAGTTTATCTTTAGGAATAATTCTCCAAATTGCTAATGAACCTAAAATTTTTCTTATCTCTAATGATGGGTAGGTCATGGCACAGTATTTCACAAAGTGGCCCCCTCAGGGACTTTGGATTTTTGTATCCATCCTGTTCAATTATACAGTATGTAAAAAGTTGCTTCTGTATATACACTCATATATATGTATGACTACTGCAACTTTGTTCCTCATTTTTACTAAATTTTGGCTCCGTAGGTTTTACATTGCTTTATTTTATCTATGATGTTGCTCTCACACACATAAAGGACCCAATGTAGAAATAAAATGAAGAAATAGTAAGTTATAAGTAGTTCTTTGTTGTACTTTTTTAATGTGTGTGGAGGGGGGGGAAGAGTGAGAGTTTCAAAATGCCACTAAATATCACTAAATATCTTACACTAAAAATCTTTAAACATCTTATTCATAAGCTATTGTCTGTATATATGTTTCACGGTAAAAAATAAAATAATATCAATACCTATTTTCACAAGTAAGTTTCAACAGGTAATATTAAATTAATGTGTGTAGCCCAGCTCTTGACCCACCACAAACAGTAAATAAATGTTGATGGAGGGAATTTGCTTTAACAGGGGTTATCTGTGGGTTTCTGTGAGGAGGGGCAAGAGGACTGGGTTATAAAGATAAGGGAGTAGCACAATTAATCCCTACTCTCAACATCATAGCT
Organism: Cynocephalus volans; assembly: GCF_027409185.1. Taxonomy (NCBI): domain Eukaryota; kingdom Metazoa; phylum Chordata; class Mammalia; order Dermoptera; family Cynocephalidae; genus Cynocephalus; species Cynocephalus volans. The sequence goes on along the minus strand of NC_084474.1, from coordinate 40,463,827 downwards.
CAGGCTATGTTTGCCTAATTATTCCATCTTTCAGCACTAGCATTCTTTGAAAATTTTAACCTAGAGATGATAATAATAATCTTGTAAGACTTTCTTTCTCTCCCTTTTCTGGAGCAATGCTATTTTGCAACCTCTGATAATCTGAGACCTCTATCCTTATTGATCCCATAGTAACCCTCACCTTCTATTTTCAATTTATAAGGGAATAAATTGTCATGTCCACATACTGCTACTAGACTTATACAAACTTGCAAATTTACATTATTTAAAAATATTTCTGATGACCTATCCATCTATAATTTTTGTGATTACTCAAGTTCTAAATACCCACAACTAGGTATACTGAAGATTTTACATTGATATTCATTTGCTGCACACTTAATTTTCCTGCTGCTCTTTGAAACTTTGGAACTTTCTTTGGTTTACTTTATTCCTATTACTGTTCCTTACCAGTCTAATACACTAATTTTACTGAAAAATGTCACATGGCTCCCCATTTACAATACCCGTGATTGGTTTACACGCAAACACAAAACACCACTTTGTGTGTGCATGGTTGTGTATGTGTATGGTTTTGTGTATGTGCATGTGTACACATGTGTGTTTGTATGTGTAATTTCCCATGCTAGTTCTAACTACTTTGAAACTACCTTTCTTTTATGTAAAAGTAATAACTTCTTATTCTTGACAGCCCTGTTACTTTAGCATTGGGTTCAGAAGGTTAGGTAATTCATTTTCATCTTCTTACCCCAAATTTTTACTCATAACCAAGTTAAATCAGATAAGCAGTATCTCCCTTATAAACGGCAAAAGTAAGTATCTATCGTCTTTTAAAACTAAACTCTTCAATTCTCACTGGAAGAGATATTAAGTCATTCATCCTGGAAAAAAAATTTTACACACATAACCTTAGAAATAAAATGGCTCAAAACCCAAAATTATTTAGAACTCGCAGGGTTTTGTAAATCATCACTATTGGAATTTTTTGTGTACCATTGTTGTTAATATAATTTGAACTTAATGAAATCAAAATGAAGCAAGGCCAAGTAAGACTCCCTGTTGAAATCATAGCTTGTGTTGCATGTTTGGTATCTGAATGTCTCTCATCCTTCTGTTTTGAAACTGTGCTACCAAAATGATGTTCTATTTCAATCCATTATACTAACTGATTGAATGTTTAAATGTTTTCTTTGGGAATAAAATGACTCATTAGAATGTTTTAATAGTTTGCTACAGGAGTGCACTTTCCTATAACTATTTAAACTAAAGCATTATGTGAGGGATTGGCATTTTGTATTCACTAGTATCATTTGTTTTTCTCATTCTTTTAGAATATGTAATTCAGCTATTTCATTTACAGTGCTAAAACATTCAAAATAAATATACTCCTGATATAAGAAAATCTAAGGTAGACAATAGCTTTCAAGATGGCGGCGGCTGCGGCGGCTGGCGCAGAGTAGCTGAGGTGGAAAAGGTGGCCACTGGGCCTCAGGCAGCCGGGAAACTTGTGGACATTCCTCTCGCCATCTCTTAAGGGAGGACCGCTCCTGCTGGCCGGTCGTGGGGGGTGACCGCCACTTTGCCCCCGGCAGGAGAGGCTGCCTCATTTACAGGCAACAGCGTTGAAGTGTGGAGCAGGAAAAGAACTGTTTCTTAGCGGCAAAAGCAAGTCTCGAAAGAGGGAACACGTCGCCAGGGCTGCTGTGGATGCAGCCAGGATCCCGGAGGCCGGGGCCGCGCTGAAGGCGGCCAGCTGCCCTATTCAGGATTCGAGGTTTCAGGCCGGCATTAAAGAAGATTCCTGGGAGCACCTGAGCCGCGCCGCGACTGAACAGCCCGAGGCGGCAGCGGCCGAGAACTGGGAAGGCAACAAACCAGAGACAGAGCGAGCACCCGACCTGGCACAGCACTGTGAGTGACCCCTGGCACAGCTCTATTCGGGGGGTGGATGTCCACCCGGCTCCCGCATGCACCACCAGGCCACTCACCGCCCCGGTGCTGCCTCCATTTTCCCAGGTGCGGGCAGCCCCGCCCAGCTCGGCCATCACTGAGCCCTCCCACTTGCTTGGCCTGGCGCGGGGCTTTCCGGAGCCTGTGGGCCGGCCTCCCCTCCCACTCCCTCCGCGGTTCTCTGGCAGGGCTGGTGGCGGGGGCGTCCCCGGCCAGTGTCGGGAGGACAAGGAAGTACGGGCAGGCCGACTGTCACTCCACCACACCCTGGACTCCGGCCCCAGGTAAACTCCCTGTTACTGGGAGGCAGATACCATCTCTGTGGCCACCAGTTTGGAAAAAAGCCTAACGAATTTCTGGTTGGGAATAGTGTGGTAGGAGAGTTCTCAGGTCTGCTTGAACCTGCCGGAGACCAGGCTGCAGGTGGGTGCTAGACTCGGATTATACTGGGGGATACAAAGGTGAACAAGACCCGAGAAAGATCTACATAGTGCTACAAAGGCATCCAGAGAGACTGGTCGTCTGTGCCTAGCAGAAACCTGGTAGACTTCCTGGGCGAGGCGGTGCCGAGCAGGGTCTTGAAGGCCCAGCTGATAGACGAGGGGTGCAGAAGACATGCCCAAGCCCAGCACACTGCGCACAGAGTGGGGAGACGTGCGGCCAGGGAGGCGGAGACTCGACAGAAATCACACAACAGGTGGGGTCGCCACTGCACAGATCTAACAGCCTGGGCCAGAGCACACAGAACAGGGAGAAGTCCTGCACAGGAAGTGAAAGCTCAACAGAGATCACACACCCTGTGGTATGTGATCCACCAGCCCAGCAGAGTCCAAGCTGACCAGAAAGGTGGCTCCCCGGAGAAGCCCAAGACCTGAGGCAACCACACACACAAGGCACTAGAGGCCAACTGAGCAGTCACGGAGGGAGCCATACCAAATTGGCAACCACAGCAACATCCTAGTTAGTCATTAGTCTCAAACCAGTGGACTGTGAAACCCCCTGCCACAATGAATAAACACCAAAAAAAAGATACCAGAAATACAAAAAAATCAAGAAAGTACACCACCAAAAGTTAATAAATCTCAAACTCTAGATCCTATAGAACAAGAAGCCCTTGAAATAACTGATAAGGAATTTCGAGTGATAATTCTAAAGAAACTGAATGACATACAAGAAAACTCAGCTAGACATCATGATGAAATGAGGAAAAGTATACAGGATCTGAAAGAGGAAATATACAAGGAAATCAATGTCCTGAAAAAAAATGTAGCAGAACTTGCTGAACTGAAGAAGTTATTCAGCGAAATAAAAGACACAACGGAGAGTTTAACCAGCAGGCTTGTCAAAGTTGAAGAGAGAACCTCTGAACTTGAAGATGGGCTGTTTGAAATAACAGAAGCAGACAAAAAGAAACAAAACAGAATCAAGGACATTGAAGAAAATCTGAGAGAGATATCAGACAACCTTAAGCGATCAAATATCCGAGTCAAGGGTATTCCAGAAGGGGAAGAAAATGGAGATTCCATTGAAAACATATCCAACAAAATAGTGGCAGAAAACTTCCCAGGTATAGGAAAAATCACAGATCTTCAGATCCAGGAAGCTCAACGATCTCCAAATGTATTCAACCCAAAAAGGCCTTCTCCAAGACATGTCATAGTCAAATTGGCAAAACTCAGAGACAAAGAGAGAATCTTCAAAGCTGCAAGAGAGAAGCGTCAAATCACCTATAAGGGAGCCCCAATCAGGTTAACATCAGACTTTTCATCACAAACCCTAAAAGCTAGAAAGGAACGGGATGATATTTTCAAAATACTAAAAGACAAAGATTGCCAGCCAAGAATACTCTACCCTGCAAGGCTATCCTTCCGAAATGAGGGGCAAATAGTATATTTCTCAGACAAACAAAAACTGCGGGAGTTCACTACCACACGACCACCCTTACAAGAAATCCTCAAGGGAGTACTGGGTTTGGTTCTGAAAAATAACTACCACTGCCATAAAAACCCAAGAAAAATCTAAACCCACTAGTATAACAAAAATGGCATTCATGAAGAGAAAACAAGCTAACAAAAACACTATCTACAACCTAAGGAACCAACAAACACAGAAACCAAACAGTAAATCAGAAAGCAAGGAACAAAAGACACCTAAGACAACCAAACAACCAATAAAATGATAGGAATAAATCAACACCTTTCAATAACAACTCTTAATGTAAAAGGCTTAAATTCCCCAATTAAAAGACACAGACTGGCTGACTGGATCAAAAAGCAGGACCCAACTATATGCTGCCTACAAGAGACCCACCTCACCCATAAAGATTCACACAGACTAAGAGTGAAAGGATGGAAAAAGATTTACCATGCAAACAGAAAAGAAAAACGAGCTGGAGTAGCTATTCTTATATCTGACAAAATAGACTTTAAACTAAAAACCATAAAAAGAGACAATGAGGGACACTACTTAATGATAAAAGGTCTGATCAATCAAGAAGACATAACAATCATAAATATGTATGGACCCAATGTTGGAGCAGCCAGATTTATAAAACAAACTCTATTAGACCTAAAGAAGGAAATAGATACTAATACCATAATAGCAGGGGACCTGAACACCCCACTGTCAATATTAGACAGATCATCTAGGCAAAGAATCAGTAGAGAAACACAAGATCTAAACAAGACTCTAGACCAATTGGAATTGGCAGATATCTACAGAACATTCCACCCAACAACCTCAGAATATTCATTTTTCTCATCAGCACATGGATCATTCTCCAGGATAGATCACATATTAGGTCACAAATCAAGTCTCAATAAATTCAAAAAAATTGAAATTATCCCATGTATCTTCTCAGACCACAATGGATTAAAACTAGAAATGAATAACAAACGAAACTCTGGAAACTATACAAACACATGGAAATTAAACAGCATTCTACTTAATGACATATGGGTCCAAGAAGAAATCAAGCAGGAAATCAAAAAATTTACTGAAACTAATGAAAACAATAATACATCATACCAAAACATGTGGGATACTGCAAAAGCAGTATTGAGGGGAAAATTTATTGCATTAAATGCTCACTTCAGAAGAATGGAAAGATGGCAAGTGAACAACCTAACACTTCACCTTAAAGAACTAGAAAAACAAGAACAATCCAAACCGAAAGTTAGCAGACGGAAAGAAATCATTAAGATCAGAGCAGAACTGAATGAAATTGAAAACCAAAAAACAATTCAAAAGATCAAGGAATCAAAAAGTTGGTTTTTTGAAAAGATAAATAAAATTGACAAACCATTAGCATGGCTAACAAAAAAAAAGAAGAGAGAAGACTCAAATAACAAAAATAAGAAATGAAAAAGGCGATATTACAACTGATTCATCTGAAATACAAGGAATCATTCGAGACTACTATAAACAACTATACACCAACAAATTTGAAAATCTGGAGGAAATGGATAAATTTCTGGACACACACAAGCTCCCAAAACTGAACCGTGAAGACTTAGAAAGTTTGAACAGACCAATAACAATAAAGGAGATTGAAGCTGTTATCAGAAGGCTCCCAACAAAGAAAAGCCCAGGACCAGATGGATTCAGAGCAGAATTTTACCAAACATTCAAAGAGGAATTGACACTGATTCTTTACAAACTATTCCAAAAGTTTGAAACGGACGCAAATCTCCCAAACTCATTCTATGAAGCAAACATCATCCTGATACCAAAACCAGGTAAAGATATAACCAAAAAAGAAAACTACAGGCAAATATCCTTGATGAATATAGATGCAAAAATCCTCACTAAAATACTAGCAAACAGAATACAGCAACACATACGTAAAATTATTCATCACGATCACGTGGGATTCATCCCAGGGATGCAAGGTTGGTTCAACATACGCAAATCAATAAATGTGATACACCATATTAATGAACTCAAACACAAGGACCATATGATCATATCTATAGATGCTGAAAAAGCATTTGATAAAGTTCAGTACTCATTCATTACAAAGACCCTCTATAAGTTAGGTATAGAGGGACAGTATCTCAACATAATTAAAGCCATATATGCCAAACCTACAGCCAATATCATCCTGAATGGGGAAAAGCTGAAAGCTTTTCCTTTAAGAACAGGAACTAGACAAGGATGCCCACTCTCACCACTCCTATTCAACATAGTGTGGGAAGTACTAGCCAGAGCAATCAGGGAAGAGAAGGAAATAAAGGGCATCCAGATTGGAAAAGATGAAGTCAAACTGTCCCTGTTTGCAGATGACATGATCCTATATATCGAACAGCCTAAAACCTCTACAAAAAAACTCTTGGAATTGATCAATGATTTCAGCACAGTAGCAGGATACAAAATCAACACACAAAAATCAGTAGCATTTCTTTTCTCCAATAGTGAACATGCAGGAAGAGAAATCAAGAAAGCCTGCCCATTTACAATAGACACCAAAAAAATAAAATACTTAGGAATTCAGTTAACCAAGGAGGTGAAAAATCTCTATAATGAGAACTACAAACCACTGCTGAGAGAAATTAGAGAGGATACAAGAAGATGGAAAGATATCCCATGCTCTTGGATTGGAAGAATCAACATAGTGAAAATGTCCATACTACCCAAAGTGATACACAAATTCAATGCAATCCCCATCAAAATTCCAAAGACATTTTTCTCAGAAATGGAAAAAACTATCCAGACATTTATATGGAACAATAAAAGACCATGCATAGCCAAAGCAATGCTGAGCAAAAAAAATAAAGCTGGAGGCATAACACTACCTGACTTTAAGCTATACCACAAAGCTATAATAACCAAAATAGTATGGTACTGGCATAAAAACAGACACACTGACCAATGGAATAGAATAGAGAATCCAGAAATCAACCCACACGCTTACTGCCAGCTGATCTTTGACAAAGGCACCAAGCCTATTCACTGGCGAAGGGACTGCCTCTTCAGCAAATGGTGCTGGGATAACTGGATAGCCATATGCAGGAGAATGAAACTAGATCCATACCTCTCACCGTATACTAAAATCAACTCAAAATGGATTAAGGATTTAAATATACACCCTGAAACAATAAAACTTCTTAAAGAAAACATAGGAGAAACACTTCAGGAAATAGGACTGGGCACAGACTTCATGAATACCACCCCAAAAGCACGGGCAACCAAAGGAAAAATAAACAAATGGGATTATATCAAACTAAAAAGCTTCTGCACAGCTAAAGAAACAATTAAAAGAGTTAAAAGACAACCAACAGAGTTGGAAAAAATATTTGCAAAATATATATCTGACAAAGGATTAATATCCAGAATATATAAGGAACTCAAACAACTTTACAAGAAGAAAACAAGCAACCCAATTAAAAAATGGGCAAAAGAGCTAAATAGGCATTTCTCTAAGGAAGATATCCAAATGGCCAACAGACATATGAAAAAATGCTCAACATCACTCAGTATCCGGGAAATGCAAATCAAAACCACATTGAGATACCATCTAACCCCAGTTAGGATGGCTAAAATCCAAAAGACTATGAACGATAAATGCTGGCGAGGCTGCGGAGAAAAAGGAACTCTCATACATTGTTGGTGGGATGCAAAATGGTGCAGCCTCTATGGAAAATGGTATGGAGGTTCCTCAAACAATTGCAGATAGATCTACCATACGACCCAGCTATCCCACTGTTGGGTATATACCCAGAGGAATGGAAATCATCAAGTCGAAGGTATACCTGTTTCTCAATGTTCATCGCAGCACTCTTTACAATAGCCAAGAGTTGGAACCAGCCCAATTGCCCATCATCAGATGAGTGGATACAGAAAATGTGGTACATCTACACAATGGAATACTACTCAGCTATAAAAACGAATGAAATACTGCCATTTGCAACAACATGGATGGACCTTGAGAGAATTATATTAAGTGAAACAAGTCAGGCACAGAAAGAGAAATACCACATGTTCTCACTTATTGGTGGGAGCTAAAAATTAATATATAAATTCACACACACACACACACACACACACACACACACAAACCGGGGGGGGGGGAAGAAGATATAACAACCACAATTATTTGAAGTTGATATGACAAGCAAACAGAAAGGACATTGTTGCGGGGGGGAGGGAGAAGGGAGGGAGGTTTTGGTGATGGGGAGCAATAATCAGCCACAATGTATATCGACAAAATAAAATTTAAAAAAAAAAAAAAGAACAATAATACTTAGAACTCAAAAAAAAAAGAAAATCTAAGGTAACATGTTTGAGTGAAAAGCAAATGTGGCTAAAGGGGGGAAAAATCCTCCTAGTAATGTTTTCCCAACCTCCTTCCTTCACCCCCCTCACATTCCCTTCATCTGTCATTTCAATCCAGATCAGAAGTTCTGTAGCAAACGACTGAACTGGACTGAAAGGAAAATTCACAGTCTAAGAGGAGAAGCAACCTATAGCCCCAGACCTCTGATCTGAAGCATTTATTGACAAAAAGTAGGCACCCAGTCTCCTACAAAGACTGCTCTCAATCTCTGTCCTTTGACTACCATAGGGAATTTTTTTTAAGGAGCTTTGTCCACCATAATTGTTAAGTTTGATGCCATTTCTCTAGTCAGGATTGCACTGGATTCCAAGACAGTGCAGATGCTGCTCACTAAGTAAGCAGGGCTGCTCCCTGCTGCTGAGCATGCCCAGCCCTCCCTTGCCATAAATGGAGTCACCGATTCACTCTGGACAACAGGCTATGTACAGAAGTGATGTGTGTCACTTATGGTACATCATTCCAGTGCAAGGGCTTGATCCCTCTGTTCTCTGTTCATCTCCACAACGACCAGGAGGCCGTGTTCCCCAGATGGCAAAGGTGCAGAAAGGTGGAGCCTCTCTCAGCCTGGTCCACCAGAGACCATGTGAGGCAGAGCCTTCTGAAAACTGACTTAGATATACTGTAGGCAAGAAATAAAGCTTTATTATGTTAAGCAAAGGAGATGTCAGAGTTAACTCATTACTACCGCAGGCCAATTAGAGATGGAGAGCATTACTAAGCACCTGGGGTTACTCTGCAGGACTCTAAGAGAAATAGAAGTACGCCAATATCAAAATGAATACTTGCAGTTCAACAAAGAGATACTTCTATTTCTGGTTAGAGCTCTTTTGAATGAAAATAACTAAAATTCAGTTCAAACTATTATAGGTAAGTGGAAATATATTGGTTTGTTAAATCCACAGGAACCACAAAACTGTTGGAAGGTGAGGGGTGCAGATGAGATGCTTCAGGAACAAGCAGCAGAGGCTGCAGTGCTGACAACACGCTCTCCCTTCCCCGCCACTGCATCTCCCTGTAAGTGCTCTTCATTCTCTCTTCCTGCAGCCTATTTCCACAAACCAGGAAACGTTATCTCCTGGTGGCTCCCAAACTTCAACCACCGGTGAGAAAGGAACTGTTGCATTCATGCCTTTATGCACTAGTTCAAAATTCAGAGGGAAGAATATGATTGTCCCAGCTAGAGTTAAATGGCCCCCATGTGGGCCAAGCAACTATGTCCAGTGGAGGGTGTGGCTTTTGGATACCATTAAGCTTCAGTACAAAGGACATGGTTGGAACCAAAGCAAGCTCAAAAATTATTCCCCAAAAGGGTGGTTTCTAATCAGACAAAACATGCATATACAGGTTAAAAATCTGTTATCCACATTGCTAAAATCCAAAAAGCTCTTAAGGCTGAAAGCTTTATTTTCTAATTCATTTGATGGCAAAACTGGACTTGATCTGTAGAATGTGGCAGACAAACTTGGCATGAACTTAATGTGAAGATATTGGAGTACTGTTTAACATTTCTGAAGACTAAATGCATTTCAATATAGAAATATTTTTGTTTGATTATGGGTTGCTGCCCAAATGCTCCTGGGGTGTTATATAAAACATGCAGTATGTAAGAATGAATATGCTAATAATAAATTTAAAAAATCAAAATAAAAAAACGCATTATATTTTTTGGAATTATAGATTCCGAAACGTCTCTAAGGGTTTTAGATAAGGGATTGTGTATCAGAATTATAATAGTGTATGATAATATTATTATAACAAGTATTCATAAAAATAAATTATATGTACCATAATTTAAAAATACATGTGTAGTACATTCACAATTCTATCTGTATCTATATTTCTTTCTTTCTCTTTGTGGGGTGGAGAGAGAGAAAGTGGGGAGAAGAATGCACATACCCAAATAGATACATGGATGCTTGGCTTTCTAATGCGTTTAACTCATTTCCCTGTTTCAGCTAAAAATTCTCAGCAGAAGAGCAAAATACATGAAGAAACATAAACTCAATGCAACTTCTGCATATAGTGCAAATTAGAGACTTGCTGAAGTATATAGTGGTATGATAGAATTACATAGTTTTAGAGGTGAGAGTTATCTTAGAAATCATTTAAAACATTCCCTCATTACCACATGGAAAAATTGAAAGAAAGGAGAAAAAAAGTGACTTTTCTAAGCTGAAGTAGTTGGTAACAGCATGGAACTAGAATCATTTTTCTGTACTTTCAATCAGTGAGATATGATATTTTAAAATCCTACTTCACTATGGCTTGAGGCATTTAAATATTATTATTTGCTTAGATCCCTTGCCTATAATGATGAGATAAAGTAAAAAGATAGGGGGAAATGATAATAATACTCAAGTGGTCTGGGATGAAAAATACTATAAAAGTGTTATTTCTTATCAGAAGAAAAGTGTGGGAAAGCCTATATCGAAATTTGCTAAAATCAAAAGATTCTGAAAATACTAGATATTTCTATGCTTTTCCTAAACTTTGAGTTTTGTGAAGCATCTGAAATATAGTATTTTTTTACTGACAGATTTAAACCAATTGAAAGATATGAAAACTATAAAACAACATGTAATGGTATTATGAGAAAATGAGATACATTTTTCTCAAATTTCTGTGTAGATGGCTTTGTTTTCAAGAAAATATCTGTAGTGTTTTCCCCCAAACTCCACAGTATAGTTTCCTCTATCTTCTGTTGTAGATTACCTAAAATATTACTACAATATGCCATGTAGAGTCTATTTCCTACTACTCCCCTATTCTCTCATTCCTTACCACTCTTGTGAAAATTTGCTTTAATGGAAATATTATCCAGCTGTTACCATGTGTTCATTCATGTGGTGAACAACACATGTCACACAGGTGCTGACCTGCCTGACCTCCAAGTTACCCTGGCAGATACCTTTTAAGCATCCTCTTCCATCTCTGATATCTCTAATTATCAAATAATGTCAAATTTTTCCTTATATTCTACCATTTTCACCCTTGCTTATTCAGATCCTCATTAGTTGTTGCTTTGTTTGCAAGGAGTGTTTGTATAATCTCTCTAGCTGATCTTAAAACTTCTGTTATTTTAGGTAGACATTATCCATTTCTGTCTTTATTTGTCTGGTTTGAAAAATGATATCTAGTGAAATTGAATGATTTGCCCTCTTAGACCACTGAGTTGCCTTCCTACATGTTTTGGTTACAGGTAGGGTACTCTTTCCCTCAGCAGAAGCTGAAAATTCCAGTTAATTGCTCTCTCTGGCTCCAAACATAAGAGCATAAACATATAACCTCAGTTCAACAACTGGATAACATCATCTGGGACTATGAATCTAGAGCAAGTGATACCAAGAATTAAAGACAGCTTGGAACTGATTAGAACAGTTTAGAACAGCAGCTACAGTGAAGCACCCATGTGTGGTCTCTACTGCCAGTAATGCCAATGGAGTTAGTGTGAAGTCCACTATCAGCAGCAGAAACATCCTAGCCACTTTTTAAAGGCATCAATTTTGCCAAGTGGATGCAACAGGTCTCTAACCATTTCTATGCCTGTGGTTTCTGCCAGTTTTCTAGCCTTTCTTTCAATTCTATGAGCTAACCATTTCTTTCCAAAACATTTCTTGTCTGCTTAAAACCCATAATTGCTTTCTATTGTTTGCAACCAAGAACCTTGATTAATATAATGTCAGCACTCAGTTAACACACAGGTTTACTGACCTTTAATATTTTGCTCTTCTTCCATCATATATCCCTTACTGCTTTGATAAAATACATTTACTTTAAATTTTCTAGACACTATCAGTGGTAAGGTTCACAGCCAGTAGTTTCTTTTTAATTGTTTAACTTTATATCCTTTTTTACTTATGATATAATTTGCATTATAATCACTAACATTAATTTTTTTATAAATAGTTTATAGACTGTAGACAATGCATTATTTATTTATTTATTTATTTATTATGATTATTCATGAAATATAAAGCACGGCAACAGTATAAGTTTGCTTCATCCTGCAGATGGGGACTGAGTTATTATGTCATTTATACAAGTTGAAAAGGAAAAACAAATAGTGTGTAGCTGGAAATGAGAAAGATATTGGATGAATATATGAGTAAAATATATGTGTCTTCAATACGTAAGAAAAGACTGGTGAAACCTTATGTAAAATATAAAATGTATAATACACATAAGTAGTCTCAAACGGCTATTTATTTTACAAAACTGACTAGTAGGTAATTTACCACTAAGAGGAAGACCAAGTAAATAAAAATAATCAAAAGGTAAGAATTATTCATTTCTTTTCTTATCCATTCATTTACTTGTTCATCAATACACAATTTCAAAGCACCAACCATGTGCCAGTTATTATTCCTGACTTGTTGTCTATAAAAGTTTAATAGTGTCTAGCACTCCCTTAGTAGTTTGTGCAAAGAAATGTATTGGAGGAATATTTAGTCACAGAAATAACTAGTTCAGTATCATTTTCTCTTTTAGTAACTTAATTTCATCATACTAGTAGACATTTTATTCAATATCAAGTGACAATCACACTTTAAATGTTACTAAACTTCCTTTTAATATTTTATTATTTTTGGGAAAAGAATAAGCTAAGATTTACCTTTTTTTCCCCTCCAACTTACATCCATAAATTTTAATAAAGAAATTTTTAGTAGTCGTATGCTACTTCATTGAAATATTAAAATAAAATATTTTAGTTTACTATCAGGTGATTATTGTCAAAGCTGTTTTATATCTGCATTGCTTATGAATACAATTTGTTGGTCACAGTATAAAATAAAATATTTTAGTTTACTATCAGGTGATTATTGTCAAAGCTGTTTTATATCTGCATTGCTTATGAATACAATTTGTTGGTCACAGTATAATCCACAAAATTGATTCCTTAATATGTCACATTGAGTGAATCTTTTATTACTAAGAAGAAAAGCAAACTTTATATATGAAAATGGCCACCTCCACCATTTTGTCAGAAGTTGTGGTTGATGGTGTACAGGGTCCCCAAACTCTCTCCACCCCATCCCACTCCCTCTCTCTTATTTGAGTGGCTGTGGGTTAGGCAATGCATGCTCTAGTTGTAGCCTTCAGACCTCACCATCTTCTCTGGTCTCACATTTGTGTTGTATGTGTGGCATTTGAGGGCGCCTGAGTCTGGGAGCTCAGAGTTATTGCATAAAAAGACCATAGGTAAGTTAAGTTGTAGGCGAATACGTAGGAGAGAAAAAATTATACGAGACTCTCTTCCTTTCTTTAAGGAATCAAGAATTCATTTGTTTGTAAAATACAAGAGATACAAAACAGTGGTTCTCAGCTTCATGCCGTATAGATACACCCAACAGAATGAGCACACTGATCCCAGCATTGGTGACTTGCTATGATGCTGTGATTCCTCACCGACAGCGGGTGAGTTTACATCCTCTAAATAATCTGTAATCGAAATTGCAAGCTTTTGGGAGATGAGTAAATAGAAGCAGAAGCCAATAATTAGAAAATGTTTCCCAAGTGATTTTGGGATGCCACCCTTTATTTGCCTGTTTCTACCTTTCCCAGACCCTCCTTATACCTCCGTGTGAGAATTGCCAGTGCAGAAAGGGCTAAATGGAATCGCAATGCACAGGCTGGCCTAAGGATAATGACATCAAATCTCTTCTCAAGGGTGGTTTTTCACTGTGTCAAGCTAGCTAAGTTGAAAGTTAAATTCCCCAGAAGGCCCTTTCCTGTGCGGTATCAGGTTAGGTAAGCCATACAGGAATACGCACAGTTTTGGAAAGAAAGAGATGAAACCTCACTGATTTACCTTTGTAGGATATCACTCACATTGTTACTAATCTGATGGTTCACCTTATTGACATGGGAAAGCAACCAAACTCACCCTTTCCCCATCTGCCTTCAGTTTCTCTGAGTCCTGGGTCAGGTGCCAGGCAGATCATTGGTGAAGGGTACCTTTCTCTGCAGATCACCAAAGTCACTGAGGTTAGGTGCAATGAGAAACAGACATGGCTTCAGTTTGTCCGGTGGGGTCTGAATATGTCCCCATGGGGTCTTGTTTGTTCTCACTGTTCCCTGTTTGTCCTCACGGGTCCAGTCTTGTCTTTGCTTTGCCTCTGCTTTACATCCAATTGCCTGGAGGACCTACAATGCCATTACGCCCACCACTAGAAGCAGAGGAAATAGCTTCCTGTAGAACCTTACCAGCTCCTCCTCATGATCCTTAATTACTGTTTTCTTCTGATGCTTCTATCACCCCCTTTCAGATATTTATTTCCCCAGTGTTTCCTACAACTGTGTAAGGTTTAATCCCCAAAATAAATCCCTTAGTCTCAATCAGTCATGATGGTTCTGTTTTTTTACTCAAACTCTGATACAATTATTGTTTTTCATATAAGAAGCCATCAACATTGCATCTCCTGAAATCCTTTGGGATTGTCCAATGTACTGTTCCCAAAGATGAAGAAATCCATTTAGAGGGATGTGTCAGATGCTGAGATACCTGAAACCATTACAATCCCAATAGGAACAACTGCCCAACTCAAATGTAATTTCTCTCTGTACCTCACTTCAATCTTGGTACCTTCCTCTCAATAGCTATTGTCATGCTGACACTTTGCTGCTTGTGATCCATATACTAAGAATAGTTTAACCATTAGTAAGGCAATTTGAGAACTAATAAACTACTCCTGATTGTATCCTCTGTCTCTAGCACTCTTCAGCATTCTGTGTAAATTCAATAAATGTTTACAGAATGAACGAAGGAACAAAGCAATGAATGAATGCTAAAAGCACCCTCCCATCCACTGATCAGTCAACATTATAATAATGGCTAATATTAATTGATTTTCTACTGCATATAAGGCACGGTATTTGTTCAATTGTTCAAATACAACAACCTGAAAAATAAGAATTATCCTTGGAATTTTACAGATGAAAAAACAGAGATTCAGTATCTTGCTCAAAGTCACAGAATCAGTGTGTGAGAATAAACTTGTTTTTGTCTCACCCTAAAATAGGGGCTTGTTCTAATACATCAGGCTGCCTATCAAAAGGAAGTTATCTGTAGTGAAGCCAGTTTATCTTGACTTCCTCACCCGCCTGCCCTCTCTTGAATGTTCTTCTTCCAGTACCGGTTTTCTTACTTTTCTTTGTTTATTCGGGGAGCTGTTCTCAAACATGTTCTCAAACACAGAGTTGTTCAGATTTAGAATGCCCTCTGTCCCCAGCCTTTGATTCCTGCTTCCCCCAAGTTTTGTCTTGTGAGTATGACTCACCCTGACCTCCTTCTGCTTTCCATTTTAAACCTGGCTATGAATTACATCACTGGACTAAAAAAAAAAAAAAAAAAAAAATTAGCCATTGGCTTTCAGATGAGTTATGGCTTTTGATTTCTTCTTTGATGTAAATGGTATGTGAGATATGTGGTTACGTTCTCTGCAATTCTGATCCAGCCACGCATCCTCCACGGCAGCCAGCTCAGCTCTGTCATCCCAGTTTCCACTATATCCAGTTTCTTCCAATGTCTCCCTAGTGAGTGGTTTTGGGCCACTGCCCAACTTCCTTGTTCTCTGTGGCTCTGACCTGGGTGTCCACTGCCTCATTTCCAGCACAGCCACAGGCTTGAATATTGGAGTGCTGGAACAAATTCCAGGAGACAGGAATACCAAACTTGCATAATTCATATGGAACATTCTCATACAAAGAGTCAAGTGAAGTTTATCATGTGTGAAACTAATTTTATCATTCAGATGAAAGGCACAAATCATTATTTCATATGTATTTTCAAATAGCAATAAATACAATTTGCCTTAGACTGGATAGCATAATAGGAATTTAAGATTTTCCAATAGTAGTGCATACACTAGGACTCAAACCATTTCATTCTTACTAGAAAAAAGGAAATGCTAATCCTTCTCAAAAACACTGCTTCTTAAAATGGCGAACTACTAGCATTTCATATAGTTCAGGTTTTTTTCTTTCCTTTATCTGAAAAGTTGTTGAGTATAAGGTAATATTTTGGCCCTGATTCACTGCTAGAAAAAACAGTCTGAAAACCTGACTCCCTGAAGAACACAGTGAGAATTATCCAATTTTATTGTTCTCTACAGATTCATAGAATTGTTGGTGTGAAAAAACCATGGCAATGACTCTAATTCATCCCTACACTCAATGCTTGCAGGCATATCACATACCTCCCTAGAGAAATTGAAATGTATTCTGTTTTTAAAGATTTCCAAAAATCCCACAACCTCACAATAAATCCTTACAATGTGCTATTACTCTCCACACTAGGAAACATTTTCTTATATCTAACTAAAATCTCTTATTCCACAGTATCTTTGTGCCCTCTGCTTCCTCCTTGCAATCAAGATTAAAAATGAATGCTTACTGTATGTAATGCTTACAATAAATAAATTCCCTTATTTATTGACCTTCAGTCTTCACTAGAATGAATGACTCATTAGAACTTTCTTGAACATTTCAATGTCTCTCTCACTAGAAAGTTCTTGAGTACTTCAATGTCTTTTGCCAGTAGAAAGTTCTTAAGTAGATACAGTCTCTTATGAGATTCAAAAAAACATTTATTGGGTAAATACAAAAAGTTCCATTAATTGTTCAGCACGAGTGCTTACCTAGGAGGTTCTCAGGCTGTATTTCTTGATGGTTGACAAGGACCTGGGGTTACAAAATTATAGCATTAGCTGCAACAAGTAATCTCTAAAAAGTTCAAGGAATATTTAAGCAACATTCTTGTGCTCCATAGCAAGGTGAAGATACACTATTTTTAATTGTATTTAATTATCATTAATCTAAATCTAAATGTAGCTAGTGGCTACTGGATGGCACAATGCAGATCTAGTAAAATTTTCAGTAGAGATTCTATATCAAAATTACTAAATTTTAGAAAAGTGGGGACTCTTTGTCAGAGCATATCTTGCTACTGTCGGAGCTATTTAAGACTCTGAAAATGTCAGTTTATTATATACAACTAGGAAAGTCTGATCTTTATTCTGTAGTTATTTTAGTGAAGTAAGTATTTACAAAGTGACTAAACAAAATCTGAACATGTACAGGTATGATTATTAGACATAACTAAAATGCTTCCATTTTAAACTAAATTAAAAAAAGCATTCCTGGAGATAATTAAGGAGATTACAGATTTAAATATTAAATCCATACATAAAACAAGTATATTATAAACAAAATAAATATTTTCTTACAGTAAATTTATCTTTGAATCTACAAGTAAATCATTAATCCAGTAGCTAATAATTCAGTCCATTCTATTTAATTCATAAGTATATATGCTTAATTTAACAAATGTGGTTTATGCTGATTCAGTGAAAACCTACAAGACAATAGCATTAAATTATGAAAATTTTTGTCTGGGTTTGTTTGTCCTTTTAGGACCATGTCTCAAAATAATTTAAGTATCTTGTAGTTCAGAGTCCCAACTCCCACCCCTGCCCCCACTTTCTTCCCAAGGAAATAAAATTAGGTTTATATACTGTGAAATAATAGGGATAAATAATATTTACTTCAATTCAAAATCAATATAACTGATTAACATAGTTAAATAGTATGTGTGCATATATATACATGTATATATATTTTTATATTTCTTCATTACAATATTCTATTACATTATATATGTATATATTGTATATGATGTACGTAATATGTATATGTATATATCACATACATATTGTATATGATGTATGTATATATAAAGGTATGTATGCATACATATATATCTCTTTTTTTTGCTAGCAATCTATTTACCTAGTCTTTTGTCATCTAATGCTTACACTACTTCAACAATTTTATATGCTCTGATTCCTCTAACGTTGGCCTTTTCCAGTAAGATACCATAAAAACTACGTAACATATAGCTCTTATAAAACCCCCCTACTACCTAAAGGGCCTCTACAAGATTTCTGCATTTTTGTTATCCAAATCTAGGACATTAAATTAACAACCTCTTCACTCTTCCAACATTCATACTTCTAAGCAATTTTCAATTCTTCATTGACACAGTTTCACCAGTGCAGCCAAGCCATTCTTCTTACAGTCCCGTTCAGGACTGCCTTATTTTCTCCACATTTTTCTCAGCCTGAAATACCATAGCAGTGTTCTAGGCTTCACATATCCATCATTTCTTTCAGGCCCCTGCTCAAAACCATACTCAACATTTACTAATACATCATTCACTAATCTCTTCTTTCATCTTTTACTAAGCAATCCCACTTTTATAATTTTCCTTATCTAAAACCTCACAGCAATCAGCAACATAATTTCATGTATTCATAGTATGCCTTTTTATTATTTTATGGCATACATGCGTGCGCATGCACACACACACACACACACACACACACACACACACACACACACACACACACAATTTTATCTTACTGCCTAAAAGGTAAGATTCTCAGGACTCTCCAAATTCCACTATATAGTCCTGTTCTCAAAATGTTTCATTTTTACTTTATAAATTAATAAAATGACCATTTCTTACCTAAATTAAATTTTCAAGGGAAGTTAAGAAAATTTAAGATCAATGTCTTGATAATCCAATGTCTTCTCTAAAACATTTTAAATTAAAAACAATTAGTAAAGTACAACTCATTTAATTCATTCTTCAATATCTGTTTCTGCTTTCTACGTGACATTGTTTGACTGGGTGAAATAATTCTAATTTATCTTAAGTGCAGAAAGTAATTTGAGTGGCTGCTAAGAACGCATTTGTTTTTCAAAATTATTTTGCCTTCTCTTATTTGGGTGTCTATGTAGATGGAGAACCAGCTTGTATAGAAAAACACTTCTTATTTCTTCATGCAGCAGAGGAAAAAAATGTCAAAAATGTAAACTTTAATAAAATAACATTTATTCTACCAGTTAAATTCCTTTTTATCCCCTCAGACAAACCAGTTAACTATTTTCAAAATTAACTACTTTGGCAAGTGAAACTAGAATAAAAAGAAAAAAAGTTAAAATCTGGCTAGTTCACTACAGACTGGTAACCTATAGAAGCCGATGATTTAAAAGAAAACATCCTAAAATGATGAGACACTTTTCTAGAGTTTCAAAAATATAAATTAGATATTTCATTGAAAGTCCTGAAATAGTGGACTAAAAAGTTGTTTTTTAATTCACTTTGAAGTCACTAGCATTCATTTCTACAGTGCCTAAGATACTAGGCAAGATATACCAGTGAAACCTTCACCTTACAATTAGTGCTATACTGAACAGAATTCATCAGACTCCTTAGGGCTAGACACATAACGAGAAATTAGTTCACAGTAACCTTTAATTTAACTTTGTAGTGAATGTCTGTAATAGCTAGAGGCAGTATGTGGGAATATATGAGATGCCACTCAAAATCAGGGAAATCAATCTCTTCACCTTCAGCCGATCTTCCATTTCTACTCTGGTCTATAATGTGTCAATTATACTTTTTTTCCCCTGGAAATTTGCTTGTCACAATGAATGGGGGTATTACTGGCATTGGTTAATGGGGTACAGGGAGTGTCTTTCTGCAAACTGAGGGACAAATGTGCACATCGAAGAATCATTCTGCATTTCACACCACTTTTCAGTGTTCACCAGGATTGTGACTAACACATTAATCAGGAAACATTATAGTTTGTTTTATTCAGAATGTTGCCAAGAGTTGTTTAGTATTTTCGGAAAGGTGATGCAACATCTTTTTGTGTTTTATGTCATTCGGTATAGGACACCAGCAAGGCAGACATGTATCAATCTGCATCACTGCTGCTGTGTTCGATGCGATTCCATGTATCACTGCAACACCTTTTACCGCATTATCCTATAATATAGTTGCAAGCTTCTAACTAACTCAACTTGAGTCTGGCTTAAACATCTATACATTCTTTGATTTTCCTGTTTGATAACAAATTGAGCATGATGTTTTTTCTTATTAGGTTATGTGTGTAGGCAAATTATATTGCTTATGAATTTTATTTCAGATTATTAAATGGAGGTTTGTGTCTAATAAAGTTGAGAACCACTGTTCTAAGCCAATTTTGATGATATCTTTCTCCTTTACCAACCACTCAACATCCTTTGCAGTTAGGGGGAGGCCATGACTGGGCAGACCTCTAAGGAAGTCTTTGGAGTCTTGGGGGAAAACATTTGCTTACTATAAAAGGGGAAAGAATAAGAAAAGAGCTTATTAAGACTTCCCTCTTCCATCCTTCTGCCTTCAATGAGAACATGAAGTCTGTTGCAGCCATTTTTTGGCAATGAGGCAACAAGCATGGAATAAAAGAACAATGTGCCACTGAACCAATGGACCATCTTGGAACTACCTTATTGATCTTCTTGATTTGGGGGGGTGGTGGGGGTAGGGAAAACGGTATGGTTTAAACTGCTATTATTTGGATTCTATTATTTATTATTTGGAATTGCAACCTAAATCAATTGCAACTGATACAAAATAGAGTTTACTATCTTAACCTCCCAACCTGGTTATCATCCTATGTTCCATTAATGCCAGTAACCTTAGAATCACCTTTATCACTCCCCACACCCCCAAGTTCTAATAAGTCCCTAAGTACTGTTGATTTGACCCCATAAATAAATGGACATCCATCTACATTTCTCATTTTACACTTCTATCATTTTAAGCCAAGTGACCATCATATTCTATCTGTACTTTCTGCTGCAGCATCTTCATTGGCCTTACTGAGTCTACTTCACCCTTTACCATATTCTCTACCGATAACAGACTTACCACTTTAAAGTGCAAATTGGATCATATTCGTCCCTCAGGAAAAGATAGATTCCTCTTGCTTCAGACTAAATTTCCAAATCCTTAACCTGGTAATTCTTAACGACATCAATCTCTTGATCTGTGCATGAGCAATGGTGTTTCCCTTTCCTGAAAAGCACTTCTCTGCTTTCTTCCCACTGTCATGCCCACCCCCACACCCACTAAATTTTCACTTCCCTGGAAAAGCCTTTCCTAACCCATATATTTGGTCAGCTGGCAGTTATTCAGTCTAATTGAACAGTGTTCCTTCAAAATTAGTTTTTGAGAATATTAGTTTAGCACTATCCCCTCCATTAAACTAAGCAACACCAGGGCAGTTGATGTGACATATTTTTCATTATAGTCCTAGTTCTCTACTAAGCACTTGTTTCAGACTAAGTACTCAATTGATATTGGTAGGAAGAATGGAAAAATAAACTCTCAAATCACCTTTGTTCTGATTCTAGATATAACAAAGAACTTCCCTGGGAAAAAATTTGGCTCTTTCCCTAGGTCTCCCTCATGCAGAAACTAAACTAGACATATCAAAGAATGTGGTACTCTCAAAAACTGTATTTTCCAATGTAAATTATTATTCTGATTTTACTCACTGGTCATATATTTGTGATGAGAATGAGACAGAAGCCCTCTTGGTATGCTTACAAAAATCAGGATTCATTATAAAATTGAGGACTTCTCCCTGGAAAGCAGTACATTTACCCAAGTACAGCCATATTGTGAGGCCATACTGGTGTGGCTTTTCTAAAGAACTGATAACTAAAAATAAATTAAAACCTTAAACTCTCAGTATGATAAAGACAAAAATAGCACAGTATAAATAAACACAAGCTTTTGGCTACCCCCACCTTCTAAGGAGGACTCTTTGATCAGCTTGACTTCAAAGATTCTGTTGTACTGATTTAGGAATTTAATATAGAGAAAAATTAGAAGAAGCTTTGAGAAGTTAAATTGATTCACACAAGAATGACCCACATGCCATAGAAATAGAAAAGTTTCAGAATGTGGAAGAAGGCAGCCAAACTGTGATGAGCTGGAGCTAGAATTTTGAAAAAAAAGACTGCTGAGAAACCAGGCAGGCATGGCTGTGGAGAGCTGTCTTGATGAATCTAACTCCGGAGAAAAAGAGAAGCTGGAAGAGGATGTCTTAGGAGGCTTGCTTCTTGGTGCATGGTGTATAATCCCAACCCCACCACACACCAAAAGTATCCAGTAAAAACTCATAAGAGCTGTCCAGAGTTAGTTTTATATTTTATTTTAAGGGGGAATCATGCTGAGATGGATCTTAGAGAAGAAGTGCTGCATCCCAGAACGGGATTACAAATTTGCCCAATAAATATAGCTCGAGTTCCTTGTAATAACTAGAAACTTCTAGCAAATTGTTTTTAATCAGGGTGACTTTCACTAAATTGAGTTAAAGGAGAAATGGATATTATGTAAATTATAATCCTTAACATTGTTCTGCGATCTCCTCAGGTAGCCACAATGGATTCTTTCAAATGGCCATGTAAAAAATTTTACTTTTAAAAAATGGCAATTCCCTCAGGCATGCAAATAAAGACCTATATAAAAGCACTTTGCCATGGTTAGTCATTGACGATAACCGTAGACTAGAAAAATAGCCTAAGATATACCATTACAAATATATCTGTGTTTTAAAATTGCAAATCTTTTACTCAAAATGATTCTGTTGTTATATAAATATCTTTTAAAGAGGAACAAAGACATTTTATGACACTTTATCAAATATGGATAAAAATATTTGTGTTTCATTTTAGATGACTTTATATATATAATAGAAAATTACTTAGCACCGTTAACCCCACTCAGAGGAACAACTCCCAGTCCTCTAACAAATGCTCACAAACCAATCCTGTTTAGGTGGTTGAAATGTTTTTCATGAGTTAGAAAGGCAGTCAATGTTTAGTCATACACCTTGTAACACATTTCACCATGTCCTACAACCAAGGGATGATTCATACTTTCTGAGTGACTCATTGATTAATTGCAGATTTGCATTTCTAAAAGTAGAAATTTGATGAAAATTTCAAGCTACAGGGAAATTATAAACATTGTCACAGCTGGAATCCAATTAATGGAGGGATGGATTTTATGAACTATATGTTACATGCCTGTAATTGAAAAATGTATTCAAAAAAGGAGGATGCACTAGAAATATTGTTGGGGTAGGTGGTCTGTGGGAGACACAAAAATGTATAAAACACAATTTCTGTCCATGAGGCCTTAGCATCTAGTAGGAGTTGAAATGTGTACACATATAATCAAGGCAATATAGCTGATGCCTAGGCAGAGTAGTCTAAATGATGAGAGAAAAAGCAATGGAAGCTCTGTAAAGTCCCGGAATTCGGTTTTTATATTCCCCAATGCTAAGAAGACAGTCTGGCACATAGTAGGTGCTTAGTAAATACTTGTTGAATCAATGACAGTAATACAGGAGGTCTGTGCATGTATGTGTTAATATAAACCTGCCTGTAAGATTATTTGTAATTGTGGATTCAAAAAGGCTGAATGCTCTAAGCAGCATGGCAGCATGGGCAGTTTCAAATCACCAGGTACTCTGGCAAAGTCTGGAGGTGGTCCAACAGGGTACTAGGTGATTAGTACTGTTCCTAGCTTGGGTTTCCATAAAATAGTTTATTTGAATAAAGTATTTTCCTGCTAGAAAGAGTTTATAATTCTTTTGCAGAGTAGAAAAGGCATAAGTTTTGCAGTCAGAGCTCAATGTTCAAATGCTAGCACTGCTGCCCAGCAGTGGGCAAAATGGGGAAATGGAGTAACCTCTCCAAGCCTGTGTTTTTATTTGCAAAATGGAGATGATAATTTCTAACCCATAGGGTTGTAATGAGAAATAAATAATGACAGCAGATTACTTGTTATATACTTTACATGTAATGAATATCAGTTCCTTTTACATTTCACTAGCGGTTTTTAAAAGCAACCTAATTCCAGATTTAGTCTGATTATCCAGTCTTGGCCACCTGAAGGTTGTGTGGCTGTGGGCAAATAATTTAATTTATCTGACCCTCAGTCTCCTCATTTGTAAAATGGGAATAAAAGTGGTACCCACCCACAGGGCACCACAAAAGCACACCAATTTTTCCTTCAAATGCCTTAATTTTATCTGAACCCTGTCTATTGAGATTTTAAAAGATTTGCTTCCCTTCAGTACTTATAATTTCTATATCTCTTATTTATTAGTTTTCATTATTAATTTTTTATTCCTCCTTAACTCTGTTGCAATTCATACAAATGAGGTGAATATAACAAAATCACAATGATTTGTTGAAGGGGCCTCCATTTTTCAGAGGTTCTAAATTACCTAAGAGAAAAAAGCACAAACCAGATAAAAGCAAGAACATCGGAATCTTTTCCTCTGGACTTAGCACTGGATTTATATTATTAGCACTGCAATAGCAAACCGAAGGGGGGGAAAAACATACCAGTATCTCCACTAACAAAGCAAGAACTAAATTAATAATATATTGGTGGATAAAACTTTCTTAATTGGGAAGCTCTCCAGATTCAACTTGCTTTAGTGTCAAGAGAGCAACCTTCTCTGCAGCTCTCTCTTCATGGTGGGGTAAGAGTGTGTAAGCCTTGCACATAGACATCTCCACTTAAAAATTAACAATTACTACATGCTGTGAAATTAACTTTTCCAAGTCACTTTGCAAACTCTCACTTCCATTCCTCATTCAGTCACCATAAACTTATTTTTTCTTAAATAAGTTATAAATATAACTAATATATTAAAAAGACAAATATTTTATTATTATAAATATATAAGCACAATGTGTATTTCTAGATACTTTGCAGTATCAAGTACTTTATATACACTTTAATAAAGCTGTGGAGCAACCATTATAATACCACTGATAGCACACACACACACACACAAAGACTAATCTTAAGGGAATTAACTAGAACAAATGAGAAGAAGCTGTCAAGAGAAAAATTTCAGATTAACAACACAGAGACTATCAGAGAGAAATGTCCAAAGATGAAATGGGCCATATTCAAAGTAGCTAGTTAGCCACATTCTAGGGCTATTACAGAGCCAAGTCAATTATCAGCTGCCCAGCATAGTAGAAGGAAATTCACGTGCCCCTGAAAGGAGGAAAAGTCCCTTTGTACTATGAGATTCTGCAAATTCTAAGTAAAAATAATAAAGAATTGTTCATAACTTAAAATGAATACCCAAATACAAAATTCACATTCAAAATAAATCACATTACAAAATATCCTGAGGAGCAAACCATGTGAATATAAGTATACAATATCATAAATCAGTTTCTTTTTAAAAAGATTAAATTAAATTAAATTAAATTTTATTTTATAAATATATGATGTAGTTGATTTTCCTGTCCTTTTACTGATTCCTCCCTCCCCTCTCCCTTTCCCCCTTCCCACCCATCAACATAGCCACCTGATCTTTGACAAAGGCACCAAGTCTACACACTGGGGAAGAGACTGCCTCTTCAGCAAATGTTGCTGGGAAAACTGGATATCCATATGCAGGAGAATGAAACTAGACATATATCTCTCGCCATATACCAAAATCAACTCAAAATGGATTAAAGAATTAAATATACACCCCGAAATATAATCAGTTTTAAAAAAAGAAATATGGGGAAATGAATTCTGATTTTAAGTTTCCTCTTAGTTACTGATCATTTTAGAACATTTTTAACAAAGTAACTACTTAATCAGATTCAAGGTGACATTAAATTATTATTTAGTATTGAACTGGTTTTAATTGTGTATCACAAATAAGCATTTTACTTAAATGTAACACTGTATGATATTTAAAGTTCAAAGGAACAATAACCCAGATCAAACAAAAAGGAATAAATGACTTATCATTATTATGTTTGGTAGTTTGCTTTGCTATTAACAAACATATTTTCAAAAACCAATGCCATGCCACAACCCCCTCACCCTCTACTTATTACAAGGTGGTCCTACGTACCTAACAGAGGTCCTTACTGCTCAAGTTCATTTCTTTATCCAAAAATAACTAACTCCCTTTTACTACTGAACAAAGATAGCTGAAAAAGCTCTTCTGTGCATAGAAAATGACTCTTCTATTGATCACTCTCCTTCAAATAGTGCTCCAAATCCTCCCTTCTAATTATAGCATTTTAGTCTACACAAAACTACTTGCCCCTAATTATTCTTAGCCTCTTTCCACTGAAGAGTGGAAAAGATTTGTGCTTTGCTTATTTGGCAGTATTGTCATGATAGTGATGAAAAGGGACCCCTTGTCATTGTAAATCATGCAGTTCTCTGGTTAATGTTCCTATGTGAGGTTTACTAGTGCCCTGGTTCTGAAGCAATATACTCACACCTTGTTTTTACTTACTTATCTACTTAGTTGCTCATTTGCTTACCGACTTATTTATTTCATTTCTGTGGCCACATGCAGAACAGTATAATACTGGGTTGACCAGGGACAATATTTCAAAAAAAGATTATAGAAAACGGGAAAAATAAATGCAAAACTTGAATTCATATGAAAATATTAAGAAACAATTTCTTCGTTTTACTAAAAGCCTTGCAAAATAGCACTCAACAGCAACTGCTTATGAATAATTTTGCAGTATCGCAAATTGTTATTAAAGTTCACATTTTCTATCTAATCAGCATTTCAGATCACTGTAAAACTAAAGAAGATACTAGAAGGTTAAGGTGTGTAGGGGAAATGAAGTTATGGAGCTACCTAGCTGTGGCTGACATTGATCATACATGGGTCCTTCCACTGTCTTGAAAAGCCTTTTGGTACTTCAATACATTTTCAAAATGTGAGTTCTAACTCAGAAGCACAAATTGAAATTTCCAGATTCCTTTGCAGTTGGGATGTAGGCAAGCACCACAAGCTCTGAAAATCAAATGCAGAAATCAAGAGACACTTGCATTCAAGTGGGAATCATTTGAAGAAGCAGCTCCTACTTCTTTGGGGGCTTGGGGATTCTGCAGTGGTGTCTGGATACTCCTAGTGACAACAACAGAAACAACAATGACCCAAGGTCAAGTTCCTGGCTGAGACCTAACCTTTCTGAGATGGTGGGTGATTCCTCCATCTCAATGCATGCTAACTACTGGGCTAGTGTTCTTATAAGGCCAGTCGAGTGACATATTTTTAAGCATATCTCCTTAAGACTTAGCCTCAAGCCTGGTTTTTCACAACTCCCACCTATTCTGTGATCTACCAAATACATTACAAGTAACAATTTTGATATTTAGAGTCTGCATGTGTTGACTGCAATTAAGAACAAAGAATAATACTGTGTATGAGGGTGGGTGGGAGGAGAGAAAATACCACAGTAGACACTAAAATTTGAAGCTTAGGTAACTACACAAGATTAACCTGCTGGCCAAAGGTGTCCAATCTTCTGGGGATAATGCAGCATCAGAAGTTCTAGGGGACTTATGGTACAAAAAATTAAGTTGAAGACCAATGTGGGTGTGTATTTTTGCTCTTCCATTTGTTCAATTTCTTAAACTGTAATATACAGCATTATTGTGAGAATTGGATATAACCTACATAAAGTTCTGAGTACAGTTCTTAATACAAATTGCTGTTATATAGAGGAAAAAAGGACAATCATATACTTCTTGGAGAATCATCTGATTTGTAGACCTAGCCGAGGAGAGGCACAAGTGGTAAGTACTAGAGTATCTGGAATCCCCATCAAATAAAAGGGGTTTTAGACCCAAGTTCTAGTTCTAGGCATCATCTGGAAATATAAAACTTAAGTAAGAATGCAAACCCAGGGAAAGTCTTGAAAAATGGTCCCTGAATGGTTGCTTCCCGGACCTGTGAGTACCCAGAAGTTAATTTCAGGCACACTAATCCCAAGGCTTGGGCAACAAATCTAAACTGGTGCTGTTAGGTTGTTCTTCCCTGCCCAGCCTGTGTCAGGGTTGCCTGGAGAACTTAGCCTGCAAGTGCGGGCCTTAACCAGAGGTAACCAGGAATGTCAGAACTCTCCACACATCTTATGTTAATTTACACACAGATACCTCTACACACACACACACACACACACACACACACACACACACACACACACACACACACACACACTCCTTTTCCCTCACAATATTCTGTCATAGACCTGGAACCTGTAGCCAAGTTGTTTCTAAATGAATACTTGTAGAGCTGGACTGAAAGTTTAAACTGAGTACCTTTCCAAAAGCTACTGGCACATGGTTTTCTTCTTATTTTGAACTCCAGAAAAATGTTGAAGGTCGATAAAGCAGTAATAGTTCCTGATAGTTTAATTGACTGGGCATTGTGCAATGATTTGATCAGTTCTACACAGACACCTCTGCACATTAAATGGACAACTGGCAGGGTAAAATAACCTGCGCTGTAAAGTGATGCTTATGGCTGCAAAATGGCCTGGGAGGAATAGATGTCAGTGGAACACTCAATGAGCTCTTGCTAGGTGAACTGAAACAGAACAGTAACCAAAGGATATAGGAAAAAGTGCATGTGAGACAACTTCAAGCCCAGTTATCGCTTCAAACAGCAAACTGCATCTCTGAAAAAGCCACACCTTTTGACAGTATAGCCTGCCATTAAAATAACAAATGGTGAGATTTCTTTCTCAGAAGTGATTTTTGGCAACAGAGTTGTTAAAATAAATTAAACTTGGCCTAAAGCTGCCTCCATGGGTAGTGATCTGCAACCTAACTTAGTATGCAAACAAGCTGCAACCTAACTAAGAGTATATTCTCATAACAAATAGCTGAGTCTTAGCCAATCACAACAGCTGAGCTTCAGCCAATCACAGTGTGCCAACTGATCAGACCTGTCCATAAAAGCAAATGTCTCATCATACCATGCCCAAATAAGGCAAATGCTGAACTGTAATCAACAGAGCTGTTTCTGTATGCCACTTCCTTTTTCTGTTTATAAATACTGCCTGTCCATATTGCTGGTTGGAGCTTTCTGTCCCTGTACTGGTTCAGGATGCTGCCCAATTCATGAATCATTTCTTTTTTTTTTTTTTTTTTGGCTCAGATAATCTGTGCTAAATTTAATTTGTATAAAGTTTTTATCTAAAGAGACCACACTGCAGACTTTCACCCTCTGCAAACAGAAGCTATAGTTGTTAATTCTAGTCACAGCCAAATACCACAAATAATTAGAGGAGTAAAATTTTCAGATGCAGTTTATGTATAATTTTTTTTTTCTGTTTAAAAAATAGACAATAGAGATCTATGTCCTCACCTGGATTAGAACCAAGGTGACAGGCAAAAATTAGTTTTGAAGAAAAGAAGAAGGGTATATTAGATCAAAACTCAATGAGAAAAGATCCTAACTAATTAAGAGGAACAGGATATTTACCTCAGAAGACATAGATTGGGAAGGATCCTCTGAAGCCCAGAATAACAGAGGCAGCAGAATCAGGTAGAAAAGAAAGTCACCAGAGGTTAGGTGAGTGTATAAGTCTGTTTCTGTTGCTTATAACAGAATACCTGAAAATGGGCAATTTATAAAGAAATAGAATTTATTTTATACAGTTTAGGAGGCTGGGAAGTCCAAAGTACAGGAAACACATCAGGTGAGGACCTTCTTCCTGGTGAAACTCTCTACAGAGTCCCATAGACCAGGGTGTCACATGGTGAATGGCTGAGCAAGAGAGCTAACTTGCTCACTGGCTCTCCTTTTAAAGCCATCAGAACCACCACCATTACTCATGAATGGATCAATCCATTCACATGGGCATGGTCCTCACAATCTAGTCACCTCTTAAAGGCCCCACCTTTAAATTACCATAATAGAACTACTTCCCACCCTCTTAATACTGTTACAGTGGGGATTAAATATCTAACACATGATCGTTTGGGTTCATGAATCTTTGGGGAGCACGTATGACCCATAGCAGGGAGGAAGGAGAAATCTTAACATAATTAAGTTAAAGATACCATAGATATATGAATGGGTGGCTGAGAATGACAAGTATAGAATCTACAGGAGGAAAATTAAGAAATGAAAAATAAATGGAAAAGAACTCAATGCAAAGAAGTCAAGAACTTAAGATGGTGGGTACTAAAAAGGTCTACAGTAGTAAACACTGTCATTTCTTACAAATATTTCATAAATGTCAACTCAATATTAGAATCTCTACTTGTGTATAGTCTTATGTATACTGACATGTTTACTTTCAAGCTATGAACTGTATTAATTTTCAGTTTTCCAATAAAATCAATATTTTCTCATAAAAAATTTATAGGCCTGAAAGAACATCAGAAACTTTCATTTATCAATCTCTCCTACAATAAGAATAACCACTCATTCATTCATGCAATATGCATGTATTAAATCTCCACTATAAATACAAATATACTCTCATAAACAGTACCATTTATACCACAAAAAATGACATTGGTAATAAAATTGTGCTTAAAAAAAAAGGCCAGTCTGTCAGCAATCTCTGACACCATTAATGTCAACCACCTAAGGTTGCACAATCATCTGAATTTGACAAATCTGGTCAGATGCTGTTCATCAATTTGTTTATATATTTTTAAAAAATCAACAATGCAATATTTTATTCCTCAAACATTCTTTGAACACTCACTGTAGAACCAGGCAACTCACCAAGGGCTGTGGCTACAAAGGAAGTGAAAAATAGAACAATTGCACTTAACAAACACACAGTCCAGTGTGGAAACATACAAGCAAGCAAATCACTGCATTTAGAGTAGTTGTGAATAATAGAAATGCATAGATATTCCAACCATGGCCTCAAATAGGTAAATTGATGAGGACTGGAGAGTTGAACAAAGGCCTCACAGAGGGGAATGACAGGTATAGGTAAAGTAGTAAAAGGCAACTTGGAAAACTGTTTCACAGTCCATGGTACCTGAGCTTTTCCATAGTATGCACAAAAATTACAATTATTTGGTTCATGTCTGTCATCCTCACTATCCTCTGTAAAGCTACCCAAGAGAAGGGTGAGGTCGTCCTGGTTCACTGATATTTAACATCAGAATCTAATAAAGTGCCTGGCTCCTACTTGGTGCTCAGTTTACATCAGTGGACAAATGAATGAACATGCTTCCATACATCAGAACATGGAAGGAGGGCAGGCAGGAAACAGTGAATACGAGAGGAAGATGCTGAATGGTCCTTCCAAAGGTGACTTTGGTTATGTTCTGAAAGAGTTTAGACATGACTTGAAAAGTGATGTCATTTCAATAATTTAAATTCATTAATTACTTAGGGAAGGCATGAAAAGACTCATTAGTAAAATATAACAACAGGGTAAGTGTAAAGTGTAAAGTAGATTGAACAGGAAGAGAGGAAGGTAGACACTGGATAGAGAAATTATGGTGACATTTTATTTCACTTTCATGATGAAGTTTCCCCAAACTACCTTTGTGAAAAGAGGCTAATATTTCCTAAAGCAAAGTGTACAGGTACCATTGAACTAACAACTCTCTAGGAGCATTTTCTTGAGTAACATTATATTATAATGTTATAATAATTATATATTATAGATAATATAAATATTATATATTACCTAGCTGGTGACTTTACCTGGCCCAGTATAACCACATGTTCTGTTTGTCTCCCAAATAAGGGGTAATGTGGAGAAAAAGGAACAGTTGGTGGGAATGTAAATTAGTACAGACATTATGAAAAATTGTATGAAGGTTTCCTCAAAAACTGAAAATAGAATAACCATATGATCCAGCAATTCCACTTCTGGGTATATATCCTAAGAACTTAAAAACAGTAGGTTGAGGAGATGTCTGCACTCCCATGTTCATTGCAGCATTGTTCACAATAGCCAAGATATGGACTCAACCTAAGTGTCCATCAATGGATGAATGAATAAAGAAAATATTATACTATTCAGCCTTAAAAAGGGAAATTCTGTCATTTATGACAACATGGATGAACCTGGAGGACATTAAGTGAAGTAAGCCAGGGACAGAAAGACAAAAGACAAAAGACAAAAACTGCATGTTTTCCCTTATATGTGGAATCTAAAGAAGTTGAACCCCTGGAAGCAGAGAAAAGAATGGCAGTTACCAGGGACTAGGGATGGCGGGGTGGGGTAAATGGAAAAATGTTGGTCAAAGAGCAGAAAGTTGCAGTTAGACAAGAGGAATAAAAGATGAGTAGGTATTTAAAGTGATGAATATGTTAATTAGCTCAATTCTATGATTCCACACTGTATACTTATGATATCACTGTGTACCCACAATTATATACGAGATAATTTGTTAAAAAAATTAAATTTTAAAAAAGAAGACAATGCCCTCAAAAGAAAAAAAAAAAAAAAAAAGGGAACTACAATGAGGTAAGTGTTACTCTGGTCAAACTATAAGCAGGTTAGTGCCATCATCTTACACATTCCCCATTTGACTCATTTATTCTCTTCTATCACTGCCTGGCCCCTGAAAGTACTAAAGTATATTACTTCAAATAAATTAATTTTTTTTGAAAAAGAAAGAAAAAACAAATTATAGAATTTAAAAGTATGGTAGCAGAGTATGTTTTTTAGTACCATATAGTTTTCTACCTTTGTGTAAAAAAAAAAAAAAAGAAAGAAATCTTGATCAATTGCAAGAATTGCAAGCATTTCTTAATAGGTTAATCTGTATTATACTTAGTCATATACTCTTCTGTATATGATATCATGAATTGCAATTGCTATAAAATATAACTTACCGAAGAAATAAATTCCATTTAAAAGTCCCCTCCCACTGTGGAAACTGCCTTTATAAAAAATGAAATTCCAATTACACGAGATTGAAGTCTTAAGGAGAAATGTAAACCTTAAGAAGTACTAACCATTTTAATATGAAATTAGAAAAGTTGGGGACTTTTCTAAACATGGTTAGTAAACTAATTGCCATATCTCAGTGGAGGTCATGTACAATGCCCTTTCAATTTTTTGTATAAGTTGTTTCCATTTTGTTTTCAATTGCAAAAAAAGAGATTAGATTGTGGTTAGCCTGTTTACATGTGCTTCTTCTAGAGAGGGAGAGGTATCAATGTCAAGACTGATAAATGTATGTACTATTTTTGCTTTTCAAAGTGCAGGGAGGATGTATCCGATATTCCAGGTGAGTAGAGCAATGCTTTTCTGCATTGCTGAAGGTCTGCAAAAGTCCCATAAATTGTAAGAAGCTGACAGAACTAATATTTCACACCACTATGAATATAACTTGTTAACAGTATAAACCTATTGACAGTAAATATTCTCCGTGCCTTTCTGTGAGAGGATTTTCCTTCAATTTTCATAAAGAAGTAACCTATAGAACTAAATTTGTAAACTACACTACTTTGATAGAAATTATTCTTTAATACCAGTACGAACAGCTGTCAATAATTGGATCCACTTTGAATGGAGAGTGATTAATTCTTTACTTTGGCAATGCCTACCAAATGATCAGTGGCTAAGCACTATATTACTCTGTGGATTTTCTGTGAAAAAAAAGAGAGATTTGTGTATTTTCATTGGACTTTTGCTTCAAATACCAAACAGTAGGAAAAGCTAGAGGCCTAACTGGAGTTCTGCTTGTCTCCTCATTATAAGTAGAGATTACAGATAGGTCAAAATACCTGCTTCATCAGATTTTTCTACCTGGACCACTTCTTTTTTTCTGTAATATATTGATATACCAAAAGAAGCCAAAGGAAAGCACAATCTGACTGAACAAAATATCACCTGGGCATGTAGAAGTGACATGATATGAATCTGTATTACCTTGGCTAGCTGGATCCCTCTGTACCATACCCGGGAGTAATTGGCATATGAAGCCTAGGTCAAACATTTATCTGTTCAGTAAGCAATTACAGAAACTCTTGGCTTATCCATCATCATTTGGAAATAAACACCTACTTCAGGGATTTCTCTAGATAATGGAAACTATCTCCTTTAAAAGTCAAAGCTTTTGGTCTGATTTTCATTTTCTGTGAAATATATTAAATATTCCTCTGTTATCTCAGAAAATTAAAACCATGGACATCGACTTGGCCCTATGCTGTACAATGCTAATGCCTTCACAGATGGTTAACATGTGCGGGCCTGGCTGTTCTCATACTAAATGACTTGGAAGGGCTACATTTTTTGAGTTATATATATATATTAATGACATTCTGTACCTTCACTCACTGTCTAGGTATTACTAATAATTTTTGCCACTGTGAAATAGACTCTCCTCTTTTTGCCATTTTTACTTTCTGTGTAATGCTTTCCTTAGTAAAGGTTTAATTCTCCTATAAATAAAGTGCATTAACTTTAGAGTGTGTGTGTATGTGTGTGTGCTTGTGTGTGTGTTCATATTTCATTTAACTTGTCAGTTCAATCTTATAAACAATATTTTTCTTGACTGTATGGTCATAATAAAAATGATAATACTGGCGTCTAATCTTTACTATGGGCCATGCTCTGTGCTGATCACTTTATATGTGTAACCTAGTTAACTCGTCCTCACTACAATTCTGTGATTATGAGCTACTATTGTCCATTATGTTCTACACATGGGAAAACTGAGGAAAAAGAATTTAAGTGAATTTTCCAGGGTCCCATGAAAGTAAGTGTTAAAAGCTAGAACTTTACAATCCAGGGTTGTCTGACTCCAAAGACTCTACTGTACACTACTTTCAAATGATGGATATTTATTATTTTTCAGTAGTAACTTGAATAGTGACTTCAAGATAAGTGAAGTATATCTATACAATGTTTTTTTAAAAAAATATTTTTTAATAACTGGTTCACATCGATATTTTTCAAGCAAAATCTTTAACTAAGAAACTTCTATCGGTTTTATGGGTATATTCTTAAGAATGATTTGTATATATTATTAGGGATTTTTTTTGTTTTTTAAATTTTAAAGAAAATAGGCAGTCTTTATTCTGAATTAACATATTTATATATACAGTTAAGGGCAACTTAAACTAGTTTTATATATAAATGAAATGCTGTAATAAGATTATAAATATATAATGACAATACTGATATTGTGTTATAAACAAATAATGAAAAAAGAAAATTATTAAGCACTTACTATATGTCAGGTGCCAAGGAGCTACATGCCTACTAACTTTATTTATGTCT
Organism: Cynocephalus volans; assembly: GCF_027409185.1. Classification (NCBI taxonomy): domain Eukaryota; kingdom Metazoa; phylum Chordata; class Mammalia; order Dermoptera; family Cynocephalidae; genus Cynocephalus; species Cynocephalus volans. Next base: position 40,428,633 of record NC_084474.1, on the reverse strand, counting down.
CAAGCAACAATTGTTTCAATTTTAAAGTCAAGGAAACTGGGCTCAAAGAGCTGGAATTTGAGCCCAGTATTTTCCATGCTAACCTGCCTGTTTAACCAAGTTAAGAGGAAAGTGAACAGGGTGATGTAATACCAAAGATCATGTACATGTACATAAAAATATTTGAAGAAAATGGCAATATTTAGTCTACCATTGACAAACCATTTATCTGATAAAGGGTTAATAGCCAGAAGGTATAGGGAACTCTTACAATTCCAAGGCAAAAAATAAATCACCCAATTAAAAAACAGACAAAAAACTTGAATAGACATTTCTCCAAAGAAGACATATAAATGTCCAATAAGCATATGAAAAGATGCTCAATATCACTAATAATCAGAGAAATGTACATCAAATCTATAATGAGATATTGCCTCACACCTGTCAGAGTGGCTGTTATCAAAAAGATGAAAGACAGCAAGTGTTGGCAAGGATGTGGAGAATTTGGAACATTTGTACACTAATTGCAGCCTCTATGGAAAACAGTATGGAAAGGTGACACCCCCCCCAATTTTTAAAAATATAATTATCATACGATCCAACAATTCCACTTCAGAAAATATTTACAAAAGAATTGAAATCGAGATCTCAAAGAGATACCTGCACTTGTATGTTTATCACAGTATTATTCACAATAGCCAAGATATGGAAACAACCTAACTGATATTTATTCTTCTTGAATACTGACTTGAATAGTATTGGAATGCTATTCAGCCTTAAAAAAGGAAATTGTGCCACATGTGATCACACAGATGAGCCTGGAGGACATTATGCCAAGTGAAATAAGCCAGTCACAGAAGGAGAAATACTGCCTGATTTTACTTACATGAGGTATATAAAATATTCAGACTCTTAGAAACAGAGTAGAATGGTGGTTGCCAGGGTACGGGGGAGGGAGAAATGTGGAGTTGCTGTTGAATAGAAATAGTTTCAGTCAAGCAAGATGAATAGAGATCTGCTATACAACAATGTGCCTACAGTTAATAAGACTGTATTTTATACTTAAAAATTGTCAAGTGGGTAGATGTCATGTTAAGGGTTCTTATCAGAAAGTCAAGGCTTAGCAGAGGCATGAAAACTGTCCTCATAAAATGAAGAAGCAGCTTCATTAAGGAAGCATAGGACTGGCACTAGGTTGTCCTGCGAGAGTACACAAGGAAGAGCCATAGGTAGATATCAGATTAATGCAAGTTTCCTTGTTACATCCCCACACTGAAGGAGGAATTGTTTTCTATTCCATCCAGGTTACAGTCTTTTTTGTGTTTCCTAAGCTACAATTTTGTTTACATGGACAAATATGAAACTGCAAGCCTCTGGACTAAGAAGATTGACCCCAATCCTCCTTAGCCCTGGTTAACTCACCTTCACATCATGTCTGACCCATCCTGACTTTTGGTGCCCTGTTGCCATTTGGTTTCTGAAGATACCCTTTACTTTTTTTGTGTGAGCTTATCTATGCCTTTATAAAAGAGGTTTGTCGTATTTTTAGAATTTCCATGCACTTGTTTTAGAAGGGATTTCAGATTATGGTTTCTGACATTTTGCCAGAACCATCAAAAAAAATTCCTTGGAAAGTAGCAGTGTTCTATAATAGCGTAAAATGCTATCATTATTATGTCTACTAGTGAGATTCTATATTATTATCACACTGCGTTTGCACGAAGATATAGATGACTAGCAGTCAGACAATGCATTAGAGTTGGAACTCTTTATTCATAGAAATATTATGCAGAATCCCAAAGTATAAAACAGATCAAAGAGGGCTGTTTGATTTGGATGGCTGGCAGCATCTACACTAGTTCAGCTGTATTAGTTGAACACTAAGTTCCATTTCCTCTCAAAGTTTATAGTATTCTGCTTACTTTCATAGAACTTGATATATAATGTTCCCCCAAAGAATTGGTTGGATTAATATTGCTAATAATACTTAATAGGTTTCAAGGTTTTTTTTTTTTATTTTTTGTTCCAGAACCACAGCTAATTTCATCCTTTTAGATTTGTTAAGATATATTTCCTGATTAATTGATCTTAATATCTTTAATTCTTTTTGGATAATTCTTATTCTGTGTTCTTCCATGTTCCTTGTACAGTTAGATTAATTTATTTCTATCACTTAGTAAAAACAATATTATATATTAAAGCACAGGAATCATATGATGTTCTCACTATGATTAACACTCATTTCTGTCTAACTTCTTTCACCTATAAAATGGGAATAGTGTATAAACATCCTATTTCACTGGACTGTTGTGAAGATTTATGTTGTAAAAATATTCATCAAAGTTGTATAAAAGATGGAGAAATGTAAAGAATCTTTTATTCTCTAAAATAATTCATATTTTAAAATAACAACAACAAACACAACTATTTCATATTAAGACACTTTCCAACACCTGTAATTTCTTGGCATATTCATTTACTATTCTAGCCAATACACGGTTTCATTTTTTCCTTTGAGCTTTTTTGAGTTGCAATAATTATTCAATGGATACTGTATAATGGTATCTAGCACGGTGCTAGAAATTTAATGAGCATCCAGCAAATGCTGGCCTTTCTTTATATCATCTTTCCTTAGAGGAAAAGCTGATAGTGAAACTTAGAGAAAAGAGAACAATTTCATGCATTTAAAAGGTGAGTTGAGTATCTCTTACCAGCTTGTACAAGGTGTATCACATGCCTATTTACAAAAGTAAGGAAACTGTCAATTTGATAAAGCACAACTCACAACTCATTAGAGTTGAGCACAGAAGTAGTATTCCATATCAAAAATGACTGCTGAAATATTCACAATTACCAGCTGCTCAGAAACCATTTTATATGGATAAAAAACATGTCACATTTAATTTATCAGATGCTTTCTGCTGTCATAGTTTTCTTTCGTTCAATGTACTGAAAAGATATGAAAACAACTTCAGTCTTGCTGTAGCCATGTATAGACATTAAGAATAACACAAAGCCATTATCTACCACAATATAATTGTATCTACATGGATGAATAATCCTCTGCAGCTTCTTTGCACTCAGTCTAAATTAAGTATCCCTTTAAAGATATCTGAATACACAATATTCAGTATCTCTGTTAAAAAACTACCATTTCAATATGAAAAGGGAAAAAAGAAACATTCGTTTCTGAAGCTATCATTCTTGAATGAGCTAGCATTATTAGCTCTTTTACTACAGTGACTACAATTGGGAACGGCATCAGAAAATAACTGCATTTTAATTTTCTAACAACACTGAAACGAATCAAATATGCATTCAAACACTTGTGAAAATAAAATAGCAATAGTCTAGCTTTCCATTGTAATTCTGTAATGTAGGCTTCAAGTAAAAATTGGATTAACCCTTTTCAAAGTATACGAGACACAGCCCATTGCTGGTAACACACTAACTCCATGGTGAAAAGTCAAACTATAAGCAAACTAAAACAAGTAGATAGATAGATAATTCCCAAGTTAAAAAAACAAGCAAACAAATAATAAATAATTTGTTGATATCAGTCTTATATCTAATTTACTGTAAACTTAGCATTATTCAAACTAGTGTCTATGGAGGGCCCTCTTCTCCTAGGCTCAGCTAAGTGTGCAGCAAACTTCATTTCTGTTCCACTGCATTTCATATCATAAGCTCAGTCTAGTCCTAGACTTCTTAATGGGTGGCCTTCACTTTCTGCTTTCACTGCCAGATGTAGTTTTCGGTGTCAGCTGCAGTGGCTCTATTTAAACTGTCAGTGAAAAAAATAAATAAACTGTCAGTGGAAACTGTTTAAAACCATAAAAAAGAAATAAGGTAGTTTCTTTGGAGTTTCTCATTTTAAAAACGTGTGACAATGTCCTAATCACCACATATTTGTCTTGTCTTATTTTTAAATAATCCCCCAACCACTGTCAAGGGGTATGTGGCCTTTTACATACTTTAAAATATCCCATTCTGTTCCTAATGCATGTGAAAAGTGGGAATGAGGTTCTTCAATGATATGAAATAAAATTCAATCACTATCCTTCCAAGAAGTTATTTACTTATTCATACTTAACTTTTTTTCTAAAAAGGACTTTTTAAAAATGCAAGGCTATAGGAGAAGAAAAAGTGAGGAAATCAGAAGAAAGAGGGGAAAAAAAGGGGGGGGGGAATAAGAGAAGCCTGGGTTGAAGTTATAAACAAAACATGTATCTTGTAGTTTTGCACATTTTCTAGAGGTGAAAAACCATCTCAGCTCCAGTGAATCTAGCAGTCATCACAAGTGAAAAACAATCAACTTCAGTGTCCATAAGGTTAAAAAAATCAGCTGCTCAGAATTATAACTATTCCTAGAACTGAGGACTGAGAGAAAATTCTCCTGTAGTCTATATAGAGAAGTCACTGTAATATATAGACCGGAATCAAACAATCCCTAAAAATAAATACAGAAAATCTTACAGAATGCTTTTACATTCTCACTTAATGCCCATATACATTATATGCCAGACTTTTAGGATTGTTGGTCTTAAGCTTCGTACTCATGCACAAGGAAATCTTGCCAGAAATTAAACCTCATGTTTGTTGTTTTTCTCTCTAGGAGGACAGGAGCTACAAAGGTTTACCTAATTACCCTTGGAAGACTTATTCACTATTTTGGGTGTTACACGGGCCTCTACCTGTCTCAGTTTTTGCTGAGGGCCCCCAAAGCACAGACCAAAATATCAGAGCACATATTCCCACATTGCAAAGTGAAATGTTTGACCACCTAGGTAAGATGGGCTAAAGGATTTGGCCAAATCAGGTCTTGTGACATTCTTTTCTAGGTTATAAAAGGACAGAGATTTAAAAAGCTAAGAAAAGATAGTGTTAGAAATATTAAACTACTCTTTTCTTTGGAGTAGTTGAAATGCCATGGTATTTTTTTCTGATCTCCTTGGGGGAGAAGGGGAAGAAGTTTGCTTCCCTTCACCTCCAGTCCGGTGAGAGAGAGGATTCAATGAAAAACAGAAAACGTGATTTGTGATTTTTTTGCACAGTAAAAAAATTGTGGAATTTGCACAGTAGGTGTCTGGCTCATAGCCCCAAAAGACTATGAGACAAATTTAATGGAACTGCTTGCTCAGCTACAGTGGAAAAAGAACTCGTTGCGCTTCCAAAGACAACAGAGCAGAAAATGCATATTTCCCATGGACCAAATGAGTGTTAGCCACGCAGGAGGATGATAGACAGAGACAGCTTTATCTAGGAGCAAGGAGACATCAGCAAATAGAGGATGGAGATGTATCCATTACATTTCAAAGCTGTGCGTGTGTTGTAAGCAAGAGAAGAGATATTGTTGCAGTCAGAAGCTCTACTGAAGGCTATGGATATGCTCCACTAGCATATGCTTTTAACTCAATAAAGCCCAAAGGTGAGCAATACCCACCACACCAACCACAGCAAAGTGTTGTGCTAATAGAACAAAATGTTGAATATTTTAGAATGTATTCTTCATAATGCCAAAAATATGAAGGTCCAGAAAGACAAATAAAAGCTGAGGACATCTAGATTAAGGCAGAATAAAGAGATGACATGATAGATACAATGCATGATCCTGGACTGAATTCTGGATTTGAAAAAAAAAAAAATGTTATAAGGCACATTAAAGGGAAAACTGATACAATTTTTATATTGACTGTGGATTAAACTTCTTGATTTTTATTATTATATAATATTTTAATATATACAATTTGATTTTAAAATTAAAATGTAACATAATAAATAATTTGATTTAATTTAATATTCAATTATATAATTATGTATGTTATATGATTAGATTTATAATCTACTAATTATTTTTAAATGTCCTTGTTCTTAAGAAATACATACTGAAACATTTACGTGTTAAAATGTTGGGGTCTAAAAAGTAGATTTTACTAAGGCCCTTTGTCCATATAGCCTTGTAGCTGGAATGTGCTTATTTGCAGAAAGCCCCTGAAAGTTGGTTTAGTGGTCACATCAGTTGTTTGCATCTTCAGCTTCTGTAATGCTGCCACCTGACACTGCTTCAGAGAAGCTGCCCACCCAAGACCCTAGTTTGTGAAAATGGATCACATCTTGCCTCTGTGTAGCTGCCTGCTAAAGACCCTGGTCTGTGGTCCCCATAAGTGCACTGTCTGCTTCTGTACACCTGCTTGCCATAGCTTCTGTAACTCTGCCTAGATTCAGACAGGACCAATTAAAAAGCCTGCATGCCTGCCTAAGCAAAGTATAAAACTGCAACCCTGCCTGCACTCAAAATCCCAAGATTTAGAATGTGAGTTCTCCTGGGTCTCGCTAGCGTAATAAACTTCCTGGCTTTCTAACCTTCCGAGTGCCTGAAGTTTTCCTTGCCAAGTTCTGTGACAAAAGAACATGTTTGCAATTACTTTCAATTTATTATAAAATTATAATATCACAAAAATATTAATATAGGTGTGTGTCAAGAGATTGATAAAAGAAATGAAACACAGGGTAAACAATTGGTGGATCTAGGTAAAGGGTAAATGGGAGTTCTTTGTACTATTTTTGCACCTTTTTTAAAGTTTAAAATCATTGCAGAATAAGAAGTCACAAGGAAGTGAGAAATGGACACAATCGTCTTCTACTCTTTGTCTTCAGGTCTTCTACCAAAGCAAATCAAGGTCAGGACTGAAGCTTCTCTGTCCTCAGGTTGAGTTTCTACAAATAGGATGATTAAGGAAAGGTTAACTTTCCTCAGGGAAGAAATGTCACCTAAAACAACACATCTGGCTCTAGGGAGGGAAGTAGAAGAAAAAGCTGTTTCTGGAGAAAGGAAGATGTTAGACTAGGATTGGAATATGGGACTGGGGACTTTCTCTCTCCTCCCTCTGCTACTTGCTCTTTCCCTAATGTCTTAGTCTTCTCAGGCTGTCATACCAAAATACCCTAGACTGCGTGGCTTAAAGAACAGAAAGGTATTTTCTCACAGTTCTGGAGACTGGAAAGTCTATCAAGGTTTTGGCAAGGTAAGTTTCTTCCGAGGCCTCTTCTCTTGGCCGTAGAGTGACAGAGAAAGGAAGCTCTCCGGTGTCTCTTCTTATAAGGACACAAGTACCTTCATGAGGACTCCATCCTCAGGACCTCATCTAACTCTAATTACCTTCCAAAGGTCTTATCGCTAAATACCACCACATTGTACATTAGGGCTTCAATGTAAGAATTTTAGGAAAACATAAACATTCAATCTGAAACACCTCACAATATTCTACTCTTATTTTCCCTAACAACAACAACAACAACAACAACAACAACAACAACAACAACAACTGCAACAAAATATCTCTTTCCTCAGTCTAACAGGAATCTCTGGAAAAAGTTGAGTTGAACTCACTCTGGGCAAATAGCCATACTAATAAGTAATAACTAATAATAAGATGTCCAGACTTACTTGGAGCCAGAAAATGGAATAAAAATAAAACCAAAACAAACAAACGATAACAATAAAACACTAAGATACATTCCAAAGATTTTAACTTGTAGAGGGATGTGGTTATAATGCTTTATATGTGAGCGCAACATAAAAGATAAACTCAGTAAAACATCCAAGGGCATCTAACTCTTTAAGAAATGGTACTTTTCAATGAATCCTTCAAGATAAACTAGTCACAATTAAACTAAACTAGGTGAGTTGCAGTATAGTTTATTTACACTTGACCACCATTGTGGAATAGCCCATTTGAAGCCATTTCCTCCGGTCTTCAATATTCACTCATTCATTCCATTCATTTAGCAAATATTAACTGAAAATCTACTATTTGCCAATTGTTCCTCACCTGGAGATATACTAGTGAAGAAGACAGACAAGATCTCCATTTTCCCAGGGTTTATATTCTAGGTGAGAGGGACACAAATGTAGGTTGGGGAAGTGCATATCCAGAGGAAACAGACAATAAAACAGTGAAGGAAAAACTGAATATAATGGTTCTATATCTGTGTTATTCAGTACAGTAGCCACTAGCTACATGTTGCTCTTAAGCAACTGAAATATGTCTAGTGTAACTGAGAAACTGAATTTTAAAAAACCCTCAAATTTAAATAGCTACATGTGGCTAGTGGTTACCATATTGGACTGCAAAATTCTAGACAGTGCAAAGAGGTGGTACATAGCAAGGACAATATATTTGAACTTAATTCTGAATACCAAGAAGAAGTAGCTATGCAAACATCTGGTGTATGACAATCCAGAAAAAGAGAAAAGAAAATGCAAAAGCTCTGAAGCAGAATGCATGAACAAGGAAACATAATGTGTGTGAAAAATTGAAACAAGGCCCATTTGGCTAAAGCTTAACAGCAAAGAAAAAGGTGGGAGGATAGGAGGCTGAAAAGGACAAGTCACCTTTACACATTTATAATACTGAATTTTTCAGTAGAACTAAGAGATTGGATGTAAGAAAACATGAATAAAATGAGTTCTATACTGATTTCAAAATCCTTAGCGCATAACAGTTTCTTGTGTAAAGAAACAGAACCAAATAAAATTTGGAATGCATCATAAACAATGTTGTTCTTTTTGGCTTTCTTAACAAGTGGGTGAAATTAGATTAGGGGTAAGAAAGATATATTTTGAGTCCATCTTCTGTTCATAAAGAAATAACATAGTTTCTATACTGTTAAGCTAGGTCTATAATTTTTGAGGAGAGAACTCTTGACTGTTTCAGTCTAACCAAAGAGGGCTTTACTAGTAAAATTAATAAAGATAAGCATCGACATTTTCCTAAGATGATTTCTTTAGCTCAAAATTTAATTCACTGTGTTACATGTAGGAGCAATTACATGCCAGACTGCAGTGTACAAAGTTCAAGATGGTTGACTTTGGAATACAAAGCTAGAGAAAAAACATTTTCATTAGTTAGCCACAATCTAGGAATCCATAGCCCCACTTACCAAATTTATACTTCAGGTGATTATGTCAGAATCTCATTACCAAAACTAAGGGTTTACTTTTATCTTCTCAAAATGATGTATTATGCCTAGAAATATCCAGACAATGTAGTCTGTGGTAGACTTTTTTTTTTTTTTTTTGACTGGTAAGGGGATCACCAACCCTCGGCAAGGTGTGGTCTGCATGTGGTAGACTTTTAATATGATCCCAAATAGCTACTTTCTCATTTTTATTTTGTATATGACTTCACAAACCTGACCAAGATTTATTTTATGCGATTTGTTCCTAATCATTAATATATTTTCACAAATCAGAAACTAGAGGACTTAAGTCCACATTTTCTGGACATAAATAAAAGTTTTATTTTTGTTTGGTTCTTAGCAATTCATTTTAAAAAGGCAACAGAGGGAAATTATTCCTCAAGATATGTGAGTTTGTTTTGTTTTGTTTTGTTTTGTTTTATAATAAGTTCCTTGGATAGAAAAGGCTAAACTCTCTAATTTCACTAATCAAACCAGATTGGAGAACACTTACACTGAAGTTCCAATGACCGTGTGAAGAACATGCTTTACCTGGACCATAATATCAATTATAGAACAATGGTAGAAAATACAAAAGGGATAAATAAAACATATTTTATGATGTTGGCATTCAAGATGAAAAGCTTGCTTCTTCTACATTTATCTACCATTCATCACTGTCAGGTTATTTAAAAATAAATCTAACAAAGAAATTTTCTATTGTGATCAATGACTTTAATTTCAAAAGAATGGAAGAATGACTTCAACATTAATTCTCTTTTCCTAAAAATCAGAACACCTCCATTGTATGCAGAGCCAATGCAGAGATAATTCTTCAAAAGTGTGGATAGAATAAGTCAAAGACTGCCTTTACATACCCAAATGTCCATGCAGACAGCACAGGATTAAAAAAGGCAAAATTTAGGTGTCAAAATGAAAGCATATGCAGCTTGACAGGAACGAATACAATCAGAAAATGAGATTTTCCCTATAGGAATACCAGAGAGCTCACCAGCAGTTCTACTGTGGTAGACAGAGCTAAGTCTGATTAACTTTTTACCTGCCAATATTGTTTTTCCTGATGATGAAATATATAAATGATTTAAATCATTGAATATGGTGAGCTACAGTACTCAAATCTATTTTTTAAAAAGATAAAACATGGACTCCTTAGAGACAGCCTCTTGATCAAATTTTAAAAATAGAAATAAAAAATAATTACTATCGAGGTATGTAGAAGATTTTCTACATCTAGAAATATGCAGCCATTGATATACCCAGAGAAAGTGTCCACAGTCGCCAACTCCCTCCTAAGCTCTTTGACTCTATTACAGAAAGCTAAGCTCATCTGATTTGAGCTGGAGCATGTCAGAACTTCTGGAAATTGAGGAGGTGACAGGCTTTCTGGACCAAACTACCCATTTTAGAGGGGTGATCACTGTTGACCCCGCCAGATAAAGATGATAAGGAAAATTTCTTTCGACTGTTATTAAGGAATTGGGAATGGACCACAGGTGGTCATTTCAAAGTCAAAGAAAAAAGACATTATCTGAGTCCCTCCTAATATTTTTCCATTTTAATTGTTATTTATATGCATGTATTATTTTCCCTATTAGACTGAGAACTTTTTAGGGTTGACACAGTTTTTTTGTTGTTGTTGTTTGTTTTTGTCTTTTTGTGACCGGTAAGGGGATTGCAACCCTTGGCTTGGTGTCGCCCATACCTGGCTCAGCCAGTGAGCGCACTGACCATTCCTATATAGGATCTGAACTAGGATCTGAACCCCTGGAGGGAGCGCCGCTGCACTCCCAAGTGCTGCACTCTCCCGAGTGCGCCACGGGCCGGCCCGGGTTGACACAGTTTTAAGTTCATCTTAATAGTTTTCATTGTGCTTAACAGTGTGTTTATTTACAAAATAACCACTAATATTAAAGGGTACCTACTGCATGTCAGGTTTTTACAGGGCTCTTCCATTATCTCATTATCTTCATTATCTCATTGATATTCATGGGAAGATTGAACAAACACTAAAACAATGTACTTAAGTGTCCAGCATTAGTACAGAAAGGTAAGAACATGCATTGATTATTACAAGTGTTCAAAGTTAGGCTTGAGATCATTCTCCTGGCAGAGAAAAAAACAAAAACAAAATAACAAGTAGCACATAATCAACCAAAGGTAAACTGAGTCTAAAGTAGCTAAGATTACTCTTCTGTAAAATACTTAAGAGCAGTTCTGATTTATTGTGCATTCCTGGAAATTCTTTTCCTTAGCTCAGGAATGTACTAGAGAAAGGTTGGCTTTCATCCCTAAATGGCTTGAAATAACAGGACTGCTGATGTATTTTTAAGGAAATCACCCAGGGACCTCTGTAAGATTTAATTGCCGAGGTTTGCTTCTGCATCTTAGTTTAGTTTCCAGGTCACTCCTCCTCCAGCTCTTCTCTGAATCCAAAGAATGGCCTCCAGAGACTCATCTTCGCTGCCATCATCTGGGCATACTTCCACTAGTCTCTCTGCTCTTGGATGCTCTTCTTAAGGTCACTAGGAAAGCAGGTGCTGTCAGCAAGCAATATTAGGGGAATAGGCATGAGTTTAAAAAATAATAAACTTGGAGACATTAAAAAGGGGAAAGTTTTAAAAATCAAAAATATTATTAATGGTCTTCACTAAATACAAGTAGAGCTAAGATTGTTCTTTAATAGCTTGTTCCTTCATTGAATTCATTGGTTACTTGTTTTCAGTTTCAGTTTGATTGACCTTTTATTTATTTATTTATTTATTTATTATTAATTTTATTTTGTTGATATACAATGTGGTTGATTATATTGGCCCATTACTGAAACCTCCCTCTTTCCTCCCTCTCACCCAACAACGTCCTTTCTGTTTGCTTCTCGTATCAACTTCAAGGAATTGTAGTTGTTATGTTTTCTTCCCCTCCCCCCTGTTTTTTATTTTGTGTGTGTGTGTGTGTGTGTGTGTGTGTGAATTTATTTATTTATTTTTAGCTCCACCAATAAGTGAGAACATGTGGTATTTCTCTTCCTGTGCCTGACTTGTTTCACTTAATATAATTCTCTCAAGGTCCATCCATGTTGTTGCAAATGGCAGTATTTCATTCGTTTTTATAGCTGAGTAGTATTCCATTGTATAGATGTACCATATTTTCTGTATCCACTCATCCGATGATGGACATTTGGGCTGGTTCCAACTCTTGGCTATTGTAAAGAGTGCTGCAATACACATTGGGGAACAGGTATACCTTCGACATGATGATTTCCATTCCTCTGGGTATATTCCCAGCAGTGGGATAGCTGGGTCATACGGTAGATCTATCTGCAATTGTTTGAGGAACCTCCATACCATTTCCCATAGAGGCTGCACCATTTTGCAGTCCCACCAACAATGTATGAGAGTTCCTTTTTCTCCACAACCTCGCCAGTATTTATCGTTCAGAGTCTTTTGGATTTTAGCCATCCTAACTGGGGTTAGGTGGTATCTCAGTGTGGTTTTGATTTGCATTTCCCGGATGCTGAGTGATGTGGAGCATTTTTTCATATGTCTGTTGGCCATTTGTATATCTTCCTTAGAGAAATGCCTGCTTAGCTCTTTTGCCCATTTTTTAATTGGGTTGCTTGTTTTCTTCTTGTAAAGTTGTTTGAGTTCCTTATATATTCTGGATATTAATCCTTTGTCAGATGTATATTTTGCAAATATTTTCTCCCACTCTGTTGGTTGTCTTTTAACTCTGTGAATTGTTTCTTTTGCTGTGTGGAAGCTCTTTAGTTTGATATAATCCCATTTGTTTATTTTTCCTTTGGTTGCCTGTGCTTTTGGGGTCGTATTCATGAAGTCTGTGTCCAGTCCTATTTCCTGAAGTGTTTCTCCTATGTTTTCTTTAAGAAGTTTTATTGTTTCAGGGTGTATATTTAAATCCTTAATCCATTTTGAGTTGATTTTAGTATATGGTGAGAGGTATGGGTCTAGTTTCATTCTCCTGCATATGGATATCCAGTTATCTCAGCACCATTTGCTGAAGAGGCAGTCTCTTCCCCACTGTATAGGCTTGGTGCCTTTGTCAAAGATCAGATGGCAGTAAGTGTGTGGGTTGATTTCTGGATTCTCTATTCTATTCCATTGATCAGTGTGTTTGTTTTTATGCCAGTACCATACTGTTTTGGTTATTATAGCTTTGTAGTATAGTTTAAAGTCAGGTAGTATTATGCCTCCAGGTTTATTTTTTTTTTTTGCTCACCATTGCTTTGCCTATGCGTGGTCTTTTCTTATTCGATATAAATCTCTGGATAGTTCTTTCCTTTTCTGAGAGAAATGTCATTGGAATTTTGATGGGGATTGCATTGAATTTGTATATCACTTTGGGTAGTAAGGACATTTTCACTATGTTGATTCTTCCAATCCAAGAGCGTGGGATATCTTTCCATCTTCTTGTATCCTCTCTAATTTCTCTCAGCAGTGGTTTGTAGTTCTCGTTATAGAGATTTTTCACCTCCTTGGTTAACTCAATTCCTAAGTATTTTATTTTTTTGGTGGCTATTGTAAATGGGCAGGCTTTCTTGATTTCTCGTTCTGCATGTTCACTATTGGAGAAAAGAAATGCTGCTGATTTTTGTGTGTTGATTTTGTATCCTGCTACTGTGCTGAAATCATTTATGAACTCCAAGAGTTTTTTTGTAGAGGCTTTAGGCTGTTCGATATATAGGATCATGTCATCTGCAAACAGGGACAGTTTGACTTCATCTTTTCCAATCTGGATGCCCTTTATTTCCTTCTCTTCTTTGATTGCTCTGGCTAATACTTCCAACACTATGTTGAATAGGAGTGGTGAGAGTGGGAATCCTTGTCTAGTTCCTGTTCTTAAAGGAAAAGCTTTCAGCTTTTCCCCATTCAGGATGATATTGGCCGTGGGTTTATCATATATGGCTTTAATTATGTTGAGATACTTTCCATCTATACCTAACTTATAGCGGGTCTTTGTCATGAATGAGTGCTGAATTTTATCAAATGCTTTTTTCAGCATCTTTTATGAGATCCAAACTTGTGAAATCCTTTTATTTCCATTTCCCGTGCTCCTAAGTTTTCCTTTTCCCCTCTGTCATCTGTCTTTTCTTTTGAGTCAGATCCTGTATATATAAAAAGAAATGATGGGAAACGGGATCAAACCTTGTATATTCCTTCCATTTCTCTTTGTCAAGCTGTGGATTCTCCTCTTTCCCTGTGCCTTCTTTATTTTTTTGAGAACCAAATCCTGAAAACACCAAAAAATAAAATAAAATAAAGGCAGGTGATAGCCAACCACATCCATAAGGCTGACAAAGAGTCAGACTGACATTTTAGCAAAATGCCCTTCTGTTTTACACACAACCTCATGATCTTTTCCTCACAAGAGAAAAAAAGTATTATTGGGGAAAGCCACATGAACTGCAGTAATAAGAAAGAGTTAAAATTCCATAAGATGTGGAAAGCAGAAAAATTACAAGAAGTAGATTCAATAACTCTGAAACATTGGCAGGATGGGAATGTCAAATGTTGGGTAAAGACATTTTAACTATTTTTAAAACTCCATAACATAAACATATAATTTCACATGATTCAAATAATATAACATATGCCTATTTGCTATAATACATTATATAAACTTAAGGAATTATTACAATTTGCATAAGTATAATGTTGACTTTGAACCATCGAGAAAAGGTGGAAGGTATGTGTTTGATTATAAAATATTATGCTTAATAAGTCAAGACATATTTAATGCATTTCAGAATTTATTTAAACATAGTTATTGTCATGAGAAAATAAGACACTTATATACTGACCAACTTTATTTCTGCACTGCTTAGTCATAGCTACATTTACTTCTATGACAAACATCTTGGGAAACAATTAATTTACATAGGCTTTTCAGATAAATTTTTCTTATTCAGAATGCCCCCCACAGTGGGCTCTGGCTATGAGTATAGTACTAACCAAAACTTCTGGATGTGTAATAAAGAACAAACTTTTGTGGGATTTCTGAAGATAGCTTCAAGAAAGACACGAAGTCCAAGTTTACAGCATTTATAACCAGCCATAATAGCAGTGATTTTAAAATGTAACATTAGATTTCATTGGATCCAAATGGTATGAGGATTATTATAGTATTTTGGTACTGTGGCTCCAGAGTTCACAGGATAGGATGAGCATTATTTTTCTCTGTGACTCAGACACACATGCTCTTGACTATTGCCTTAAGAGTAAAGACAGAGATAGTTGTTATAAATTCAGCAACCCTAAACATACAATGATCAATATTATGGTCAGTAGCTGCTCAAATAGGTCCTAATACACAGTTGATAGAAGCTCAGTCTCTGTGGAGAAGTTTGTTTAATTGAATATCATCCTGGGCATAAGGATATGTTAGAATGTCTAATATACAATTCCAATAAATGGAATAGATAGGCTCTGTTCGTCCTGCTTACAAAGAGATTAAGTACATTAAATTCCTCAATAAGATCCTGCTTAAAATATCAGTGTCTTCATCATTTTCAAGATAAAATGCTACCCGTTTTTCATAGCATAAATGCCCTCCATAATTCTTCTTACGAGGCTCAAGTCCTAGAACCGTCCAAACAAACACAGTACTATAGTTTTCTAGAACTTCATAAAATTCCTCAAACACACCACCATTTCCATACCCTTGCCCATGCCTCTGCAATAAATTTTTAAAATATTGGTTACTACCTATTATACTGATTTCATGACTTATGACTGGATCACCACCCACAGTCTGAAAAAAGTCTGACTGAGGGAGAAAGTGAGAAGGGAAATGAGTCTTGGGTAGAACTTTGTGAAATCCAAAATTTGACTACTAGTTACAGGAAGGCAAGCCTTCAAAGGGAGGCACAAGGTAGAGACATTAGAGGAAAATCCATAGTGAGCTGTGATGGAAGCAATGGAAAGAGTAACTTAAAAAGGAAACTATTAATTTTACTTCCCATTTATAGTAACTGAATGATATTCATTTTATGTGTGTACCATATACTATTTTGCCATCTCCCAGGAGATGATAACTTTGGTTGTTTCCAGTTTATTCTAAGTATCAACAATGCTGTGATGAGCACGTTTATGCATGCATTTTATGCCCTTGTTCTATTATTTCCTTAGCATAAATTCCTGCAACATTACTAAAATAGATATGTAAATAGTGTAACACTTAAAATGCAGCCAAACTCTCCTCCAGAAAGACTAAAAATTGTACTCTTGTGAACAGTAAATGAGAGTGTTTAGGTTTTTATGTGCCCTAGTTACTATTGAAGCTAATGTTTTATTCACCTTTACAATTAGGTAAGTAAAGTTATGTTAGTCACTATTCTTTTAATTCACATTTCTTGTATTCCAGAGAGGTTATGCATCCATTCGCATGCTTATTAGCCATTTGTACATACACTGTGAGTTGAATGTACACATTTTTTGTTTAATTTCAATTTTTACTTTTGATTTTTACAAATTCTTTATATATTCATGATAATATCCCCCTTTCTGATTTGCCAGTTTGTCTTTCTTGTCTTAACTATAAAGTAGTGCTTTTAAAATAAGTCTTGAAGGGATTTTTCCAATATATTTTCCAATAAAGCAGAGTTTTACTGGAATTAAAAAGACTCAGGCTTGCATCTAAAGGCATCAGATTAGCCTACAAATTCAATATGTGTAAAACAAAAAGTAGTTCTATAGCATGGTTGTCATTTAAAACCCAAGAAATTGATAGGAAATTAAATTATTGTGAGGAAGACAGGAGTTCTAACAGGATCTTCTTAGTTAATAACTTGTCACAGTGCTTTATATTTCATAATAAAAGAGCAAATAATCTTATTTACAGCAATGGAATAGGAAAAAATATACAAGTAAAACTCAAGTTTAAAAGACCCTATAATAAACCACGGTAACATGGGAAGCAAACAAATGTGCAAGAGTTTGTGGCTTAAGTCATTACCTTTCAAGTATGCATTTGGCAAGGCAGGACTTTTCTTGTTTCTGCAAATACCACACTCCAAAGTGATTCCTGTTGACATGTGAAATTAAAGCTTACAAAGGACAAAGATAATGCAGTAAGCAGCAATTATTTGAAGTATAATGTCTGTCAGATTAATGTGGACTTAATGAATTATGCTCATTGTGTATTAATACTGTATGACAACTTCATGAAGAGCACTTAAAAGCTTCAAGTTTAAGAAAACGTATGGTGACTTGCTTTTTTTAAAAAAAAGAAAAGTCATTCTGGAGACTGAAAAATGTGTAAGTCTGGAAATGGAGCGCTAACCAAGATGTTCTCTACAGCTGTCAGGACCCAGACTGCCTTACTGTAACAGTTCCTGTCGTGTTGGCGTGACAGTGAACATGACCAAGATAATTCCCAATTATTAATGCTACTGCCGTAAGTTCTAAATGAAAAGACAAACTCAAGAATTAATGAAAATAGCAACCAAAGCCCATCTATTCTTTCAATGTGAAAGTTTGGTCCTCCTTTCCCTTCTTAAGCAAACTCGTTAATACCTTTTTGAGAAACTCTTTAATCCTTTTTTGGTTCGCTTTCCCCAGTGGTGGTAAACAAACCAAATACAGTGCATGTTCTTCATGTTCTTCCGATTGTTGCATATTCTAATCTCTAAGCATGGTTTACAAGATTAAAAAAAATAATAATAACAAATCAAAACAAAATATATTTTATCAGGATATTCAAAATAAATACTCCACACTTTCTTAAAAGAGTGAGCCCCCATTAATGGGTTCTACTGCTTTAAAACTTCCAAAGAACCATTTTTGGGGGGAGGGGTGGATTGAGGGGCATAGCCATCTTTTCAATGAAGGGTCACATGGAAAATATTTTGTGCTTTGTGACCCTAAGTTCTCTGTCACAACCACTCAACTCTGCTGTTGCAGCAGGAAAGCAGTCGTAGATAAATACGGTAAACAAATGGATCTGACAGTATTCCAAGAAAACTTTGGCCCACAGGCCCCAGTTTGCAGGCCCCTGTTCTGTATGATGAAATTCCAACATACATGGCCCTTCATGTCACACCACAAGCTACCTCTGTGGCCTCATCTCCTACCACATTTCCTCTACAAACTCTCTACATACTGCCACACTAAACTTCCTGTTCTTTGGACTGTGCCATTTCATGACATAGCCTCTTTTCATAGTATATATGACTACATGGAATATCTTACTCACTCTATTCCTCCCTGGAAAATTTCTAATTGACTTGTAATCATTTACAAATGCCCAGTCTTCTCTGAACTGTTTCTCAATCTGCTCCCCACCCCAAAATGAGCTAATCACTCCCATTCCTAAGCTTTCACGGCACTGTATGTCTATGCTCTACCACTCCCTATCACAACTAATTGCTTATAATCTTCTGGGTAAACGCCATATTATATTCATTTTTATATCCTCTGTGCCTGCCGTATGATGAGATGTCAACAAAGTTTTTTTGAAATACGACTGTAGAAATCTTATGAATATAAGAGGAAGAAACTGCAAGTTGTCTCCCAATATCTATTAACACCTTAGTCCTTAGTCTAAGAACCTCCTATGTTAAGTCAAGCTCATCAATGCTTTGAATGAGACTATATTTAAAGCCTGCCTTGCAGATAAGTTCTGCTCAGGGGGATCAGGACAGAAGTAATATATGCAAATTTTGAGTCATGTCCTTAAAGTGACATGGTTTTTTATGTTAGAAAAAAATATCTTTAAATTACTTTCATTTCAGTGTCAGTCACACATGATTACATTTTAACCTTTTTATATAGAAATATATTTAAATATAGCTGTAATTAATATATTTAATGCCGGTGTTTTGATCTTAAAATACGCTGTTACAGATATATAAAAATATATGTCTATTGGGTGGGCAAAGTGTTATTTTAAATTATTCCTTGCCATTACCATATTATTTTAAAATAAAAATAGCTAGCATGTTTAAAGCATAAAGGAAATAAATAAAATTTCAACTGCTTACCTATTGCAGAGATTACTTCAATTAAGGAAAGTTGAGCTATTATCTAAGTGCAAAAAGAAAACACTCTAATTTTATCTCCTAAAAAAGGAGTGAACAGTCCAATTAGGATAGTAAGTGGCCATTAGCAGAAAAGCAATCAAGAAAGTCTGGAATCTGTTACCGTTTTAAATGGACCATAAGAGACATATTATCTAAAATAGTATACTAATAATCAGAATTATAAATAAGTACAATTGTCATTGAATTCCTGGCTTTGCAATTCATACTTATCGTACATGGCACTATAATGTATGCAATCATATATGTATATTAAATTGTTGATATTGAATAAATTTAGTAGTTTGTAGTAAATGCTTGCTACTTATTGTTTTTTCAAATAAATAAATGGCACAATTATTTTTATTCTGTAGATTTTTACCCGAGAGACACAGATCAAAAGTTACCTGTTACCCACATAAAATGGTGACAGCAAAGTGGAAATTCTGAAGGCTGAGAAGCAGGCCAACTTGGAAACTAACTGGGTGATGTTGAAGCAAATTATTTTTATTGCTAACCTAGCAATAGAGGTGAATAAATGAAGGAGAATACACAGGAGGGTATTCAAGTTCAAATTTGTCAATTATCAATTTAATGTTTGCGAATTGTCAAGAAAGTGGAGATATAGTCTGTGTATAATTTTGAGATGACCAACTTGGAAGTCGAGAACTTCCAAATGATGACACTAAGACTTGGCATTGCCACTGGATGGCTGAGGTGAAGAATGTCAAAAACCAGAGAAGTTAAGGATATCAGGGAACTATGAGTTTAGGATATTTCATCAGTTATAAATAGTCATTCTGTAGCAAATGCAGAGGCTGTCAGGAGAACAGTATAATTACCAAATTTATCAGTAAAACGGGAAATTTTTAATTCAGTAAGTGGAATTGACAAGGACATTGAGAACATAGTGTAGGAGAATGGCTTTGTGATTAAAAGAAGATATATTGTCTGATGATGATGAAATTTTGAATGTGGTATCCAAAAGCAAGTTGTGAGGTTCTCTCTATAACAGTAAATCGACAAACGTGGACTTGATGACCTCCACTGAAAAGTTCCACAGTATTGTGGACATGAGAAATATTAAGGGAAATGGGCTGCTTTCCTAATAGTAGAACAATCCCTATGCCACAATGAGACAGATTATTAAGTGGCTGGACATGGATGACGTAGATATACATAGTGCGATCCAAGCTTCAAAGAATTTAGCTTCCAGAGGAAGTGGCAGTGGGGGAGGTAAACAGTGACAAGAGCCTTTGCATGATATATTTCAGAACATTTTCTTTTGAAAGCACATCATTATGGGTTATGCAGGAAGGGCATGTTAGGAACAGAATCATGAATCTAACACCTTCATAATCCAGTTAGGAAGTACAGTGGCTGAAAACTTGACTAACCAAGTGAGAAATCTTCCAGAAAGTTACCTTCACTGATCTGTAGTAGCAGAAAGAAAACATAACCTAGAGAAATATTAATAACTCTATACTAGTAATATTAAATAATGTAAAAACAAAAGTATCACACCAATAACTGAAAATTAATGTTTTTAAATAAATAAAACCTAAAAATGCTTACAAAAAAAGAAAAACCTAACTCTTTACTGAAAAAATATAAACGGGGACTTAAAAAAATTTCAAAAGGAATATAATCTTTATAATGAAACTCCATTAAATTGGTTTTTAATATACTGAGAATTTTAATATGTTTAAGGCACCCTTCAAAAGAATTCAATGAGGTTGGTTTTAAATGAGGAAACTGAGGCATAAAATGGTTAAGAAAGCTACACTACCACTCATAGTTCATTTTGTTTAAGTACAATCTGTGAGTAACATTATCCTCAATCATAAAATGGAAGGAAGGAAGGAAGGAAGGAAGGAAGGAAGGAAGGAAGGAAGGAAGGAAGGAAGGAAGGAAGGAAGGAAGGAAGGAAGGAAGGAAGGAAGGAAGGAAGGAAAATATGGCATTAAAACACATGGTTGATTTAACAGTAAAACAATCAATATACTCAATAGTCAAATAACCAGTCTACTTAGCTGAATAGCTCAAACCACCAATCTACAAATCTTGAACAAGTTAGTGAAAAAAAGACCTTTTAATTCATTAGAATACTAGTGTATTAGATTAAGTACCATTACTCACGACCCCCACACTATCACAAACACACACATGAATTCTTCAAATTCACAGCAGCACAGTTCTATTGCTTCACATATGCTATTACCTATATTACATGATCCAGCAATATAACATAAAAGACACAAAAGGAAAATATTTAGAAGAATGATTACATAACTGCTGTACTGACATTCCCACACCTTTCAACACATTCTAGTATTCCAACCCTGTGATTATCAGAATAATTTCTGCACTGAGTCATACTGTAGCACTCATCAATTGTAAGATGGCATGTTTAAAATTTTAACTGACAAAACACTTGTTTGATGATGAATGATGGAAATCAGAACCCGGGAGAAACTTCCTTTCACTGTTAAGTCCCTGGAATTTAGTTATGTGTGGTCATACAAGCAATACACAATTTTTCTCATTTGGTTTATTTAAAGATATTTAATTTAGAACTACATTTCTAGTGACTTTCCCTACCAGTCTGGATTTACTAATGTAACACTATGCATTAAATTGCACAGAGGAAAACAGGCTTTTTTTTTTCTTTTTAAGAGCTCAACTCTAGACCAAGAAATGGAACGACTTTTTGTTATAAGGGACATATACTGAGATCAAAGGAAAGCATTATTCGAAGTTCTAAAGCTGTCTAAGTACAGCTTTTCTCATAAACCTAGGTTATTTACATCCTTCTAACGAACTTTTAAATTTAAAGAAAGTTGGAAATGCTTTTTATAGCTAGCATATTAGATTTAGGCCAAATTTATAATGCATGAGAGTTATATTATGTGTTCTACAAACAGTATACTGCATTCCTTTGTATAAAATATTTTTAAATTTGTATGAAATATATTTATAACATATTTATGAGCTTTCTCTAAAATTTGAGGCATGTTTTACTATTTAAAACAATTATGAAGGATTATAATTCACTTTTATTTACAAAGCCCCAAGCTGGAGGAAACAAAGATGAATAAATTATACTCCTTGCCTTTAAGAAGCATGAAATATACCATGGTATATCTTTGTTTGGAGGAATATTATGTAATAATATAGGGGGGGAAAGAGGCTTCCTTATTTTAATGATCTTCTCCTCTATCTTGCTTCTATCCCAATTCTGGTCCCATTACCCCAAAATAATATATATCTGTGACTTCTATTTGCATATACAGTCACTGACTTTATTATAATAGCCTTTTCACTTAATTTAAATAGCAGGAAATGAGGATGTGGGGTACTTATGAAGGCATCCTGGCAACACTAAATTGATATGCAGAGAACAAGATTTATAGAAAAGAGGAAGAAGTTGAGAGCCAAGAGGTCTGGCCAGAGGGAGGGAAGCTGGAGACTGATGAGGAAAAGGACCCGAAGAAAATGGGAATATATCACCAATCAGTGATTACCCTATAAAACTAGTAGTGATGAATGAATCCATTCTAGATTTGAACCATTCAATCCAGCCTCACAAAAGGTAGCCTTCACCCTATATTTACAGAGTCAACAAAGTCAGGTCTTGGTTAGTCAGGTCTCTCACTTTAAATGTTGTCTCTGCCACTTACAAATTACTGAACTTCTTTGATTCTCAGTTTCCTCATCTGCTAACGATGATAAAAGCCCAGATCAGAGTGTGTGAGAATTAAATAAGATAATGAGCTTGGGACAGAGCCCACATATATTCAAAAAAAGCTTAGAAGGGGGTAGTAATTTTTCTTTTTTCCTAGCTTTCTTCTCTTCTCCTACCTACAATTTTTATGCTTGCCTAAATTTCTTCCAAATAAATTTCCTCCTCTACAATTTTTTCCTTTCTACATTTTATTTCTGTCTTCTCTAAGATAGATCATATGCTGGGTCCATAACTTTCTACATTTTATTTCTGTCTTTTATGGACCCAGAATATGATCTATCTTAGAGAATATTTCCTGTGAGCTTGAGAAAAGTGTGTACTCTGCTGTTGTTTTATAGAGTATTCTATAAAGGTCAATTAGATCAAGTTGACTGTTACTGCTATTCTGGTCAACTATATTCCTACTGAATTTTTTAAATTGCTGAGAGAGGGGTATTAAAGACTCAACTATAATAGTGAACTAGTCTATTTCGCTTCCAGTTCTATTAGTTTCTGTGTCATGTATTTTGATGCTATGTTGTTAGATACATGCATGTTTAGGATTGCTATGCCATCTTGGAGAATTAGTATCTTTTTCATTAAGCAGTGGCTTTCTTTATCCCTGATAATTTTCGTTTATCTGATGTCTGCTTTGTCTTAAATTATAATAGCTACTTTAGCTTTCTTTTGACCATTGCATATTTTTCTCCATTCCTTTACTTTTAAGTCTGTGTCTTGAAGCACTTTCAGCTATAATCTATTGTTATTATATTGAAGTCCTGTTTGTGTAGTGGTAGGTGTGAGTTTCTATCATCTTATGATTAAATCTCAGTTGTTTAGTGATCCTATGTCCCTGGTTGTGATCTTCCCAAGTGTTTCTTAGCTTCCCTCTCCCCCCACTTTAGGTGACACAGGAATGCTAGAGGAGGCTGCAGTTTGAGAAATTCCCTTCCCAAATGATATAAAACTCTGGTAAGTTCTTTTACCTTTAATAGCAAGCATCTGTTATGGAGATTGCTTTAGACATAATTCACAATGATTACTCTTCCTCTCCTCCTTCCAGAACCATGAGAGGATCTTTCTGAGTTCCACAGGGGGTAAAACCTATGCAAGTATAGTGACCTCATCAAGATTGTAGCCCCATGAAGTTTCTCACTCTTATGCTACCCTATAGACTCCATAAATTTGTCAAAATTACCTTTCAAGTGTCTCTACCAGATTATGGCTCCAATGGCTTCTGTTTCAGGTAAGTAGATCTTGGATGTGGATCTCTTGATTAGTCTGTCTCTCCAGATTTTAGCATGGCAGTTTACCCTGTGACATCATTTCTCTGATGTGTCCATGAAAAGTCATTGATTTTCAGGTTGTTCATATTTTTCTTGTTGTAAGGCTAGAATTATGACTTCAAAGTTCTTTACATATTGAAGCTAAAAATCACAAGTCCCATTCCTGCCTTTTAAACTCTTGCTCTTCTTTCCTTGCCATATTTCCTCTTTTCCCCTTCATTCTATTACTATTCCAAGAAAAAGTTCTTCAACTAATAATCTTAGCTGAAATCACGAAGAACCTAAAATTATGTTTTAGTTTTCTATCTCTAGTTAATTTGCATCAACCAGAAAAATGAATGGAACACCAAGCAAGACACTGGGAGAACAGAAGCCTTTATACCTACACATCAGAACACAGTTACTGTGTTCCAATACATAGCAGACATTAAGTAACAATTTGCTAAACAGATGAATAAATAACTCTATTTTATTTTAACTTCAAAAGCAACTAAAATATCAATTAAGTTCTTTATCTTTGGTGTTTGTGTTTAATTTTGTTATGTAGTCAATACACAAGACATATATTATATAAGATAATCTACAACTATATATGAAATGCAACTTTATTGCAGTGAAACAATTTGAAAATGGGATATAAGTTTGCATGTGTCTATGTTTGTGTTTACATATACATATGTGTATGTGTGTGTGTACATATATACACATGTACACACACA
The DNA here is from genome assembly GCF_027409185.1 of Cynocephalus volans. Classification (NCBI taxonomy): domain Eukaryota; kingdom Metazoa; phylum Chordata; class Mammalia; order Dermoptera; family Cynocephalidae; genus Cynocephalus; species Cynocephalus volans. Next base: position 40,403,913 of record NC_084474.1, on the reverse strand, counting down.
TATTTCATATGTATATATACATATATACACACATATGCATTTATATGCACATACATATACATATATAAAAAGAGAGAGGGAGGAAAGGGAATGGAAAGCTGAATGCATAAGGAAAATGTCAACCCTAGAACCCCCATCACATCCCAACCTGTATTTCATATTACTCTAGACTAAACAGCACAGAACAGTTGATATTTCATATGCTTCACGAAAAACCTAAGCAAAATATGGTAAATCAGCATCTGACATCAACTATTCTGACTTTGATAGATGTGCATGCTTTACTGTAAAATTAATATTATTACAGACATTTGGAATTCCAACTATAAACATTGGAGTTCAAATCCGTAAAAAGCATTTGCCTATTTTAACATGGATAACAGAACAGAATGAAAACAATGTTTTTATTTAAGGACTTATATACACTGACACAATTTATGTATTTTAAGCATAATGCAAGAGTTTTACATATATCTGTGTAAAACTAGATTGCAGAACAAAAGAGAAAACAGAACTAGTTACATATTTGAATTCCATTTTCACAAATTACCTTGAAGAATTTGTATCTTTTGAAAAATATCTTTTATGATTAACAGTTCAAAAGATACATGTTCCTTGGAAATTTAAAGGGAACATATTCTATATTCATATTTAAGTGATGAAATGATAAAAGAAAGTGTTTCTTCACCTCAGATAGCTTCATCTTCCCTAAGCCTCTTCTGTTCACCAATGACTCAAAAACTGTTAATAAACGCTTTACTTACATTTGGCAAATATCGAGACTTTCTAAAAGATCCATCTCTTAGTTATGATTAAAGGAGTGAGAAGTTAAAAAGACAACCAGCAAAGCACTTTTGAGCATTTCAGCTGGTATCTGCAACAACCTTAAGAAGAACATAAGGAAGAAAGCCCTCCTCTGTCTTGCTATCACAACAATGAAAAAGAACCACCACTCCTCTTCTAGACAGGAGAGAATTCTCAGCTATTCACAACATAAATGCAGTTTAAATTTTGCCCATTAGATGTATTAAAACTACTTTCAAATCAAGGACACAATCTGACTCTGGAAAAGTCAAACATTTCTTAGAAACACTCTACCTTCCATATTCACTATGAAGACAGAATATCATCACAGAATATTAAGAAATGCTTTCCAGCTGACTTAAAGAGTGTTAACATTATGAATAAATATAACAATTTCATTTTAAATATAAATGGAACCAAGTTATTTATTCTGTGAACATAGAAGGGAAATGAACCTTCTTCAAGATACTCACTATATTCCAGCTCCTGATGCCACAGTATATTTGGCTGAGAATCGGCAACATGGGTAAGCCATATGTATATTTCAAATTTATTTAGCAGAATAGCTCTTGGTTGACTATCAATGCAAAAAAAAAAAATTATATGTTAAGTAACTTAATTCCCTTAACTGTGTTAACATTCATTCCCGGGCAAAGCAGTTTCATCCGTATCAAGCCCAACACATGTTGGCAGGCCACTGTATTCTCCACAAATAAAGCCTATAATAGAAATATTAATAAATCATCTTTCATTGATTTAACTTGAAATATTTTACAGATAATGAAAATGATGTGCTAGCATCATAGAATCTCCCTGTTTGTTTGCCTGCATTGTAAATGTTGCAAAGACTGTATTTGTCCTATGCTGGATTCTATTCTCATCATCTCAATGCTGCCATTCAACTGAGTAGTTTTGAGACTCTCCTATATGCCTGACACTGTATTGGGCAGTAAGGTTTTAATCAGTAAATAAGTAGACTTGATCTTCCTGACCAAATGGCCAATAAAGAGGAGGGAAAAAAATTAAAGTGTGCAAAAATTTGTAAATTTATTTATAAATATTACATTGTTTCAAAAATGAAACACCACATGATAGTTTGCCATAGTTATGAAGTCAAGGAAGGTTTTAGGAGGATATGATGAATGCTATGAGTTGAAAGATAAATAGGGAAGAAGGAGCAGCAGAGAAAATAGAATGTGCAAAGGTCCAGCAATGTGGTGACAAAGGAAAGTCAGAAAACTATTATGGGTAGAGCTCAGAGAGTTAAGAACAGGGGCTTGTATGTTATAGAAGCAGATGGAGAATCAGAGTGCTAATATTTTGCTCATATTAAGGATGTAGGTCCTCATCTTGAGAGCAATAGAAAAGATCTTTTGGTGCACTAGATGGAGGACAAATTGTAAAGCAGGGCCCCGCTTCATGGGCATGCAGCTTGTGCAGTTCCACAAGTTCCATAAGTTCCATGTGCTTGATGTAATGCTCTCCTGTTGCCATACCGAAGTTCCTAATTTTTTGAACAAAAGTCCCTGCATCTTAATTTTACTCTAGGCCCCCCAAATAACAGCCAGTCCTACTGTAGGGGGCTAGTAGTGAATTAGGGTAGACATGGTTTTATGGCTATTTTAGTTGTCTACAAGAAATAACAGTAATAGACTAAGGTGAAAATGAAGAGAAATGTATTTTTTTTGGTGAGGGGAGGACCGGTAAGGGGATTGCAACCCTTGGCTTGGTGTCACTCGCACCACGCTCAGCTAGTGAGCACACCGGCCATCCCTATAAAGGATCCGAGCGCCGCACTCTCCTGAGTGAGCCATGGGGTCGGCCCAAAGAGAAATGTATTTTAAAGGAAAAATGGCAAGAATTGGTCAAAGTGATAATTATTTAATAATTGAAATAATCAATAATTAATTGAAATAATAAAGAACAAAGGAAGGGAAAGAAGGAAGGATGGAAAGAAGAAAAGGGAAGTATAAAATAGCCAGTTTCCAAGAAACCTAAGACTGCTTTTCCAAGTGTTCCAACTTACATTTCAAATGGCAAGATAAAAAAATTTCCCTCTTTAAAAAATTTCAGTAACAGAGCAGACACTGACAGCTGCCTAAATTATATCTATCTCCTCCTCCTATCCTCCTTGCTAGTGCAGGCCTATTTTGTGTAGGTGAATGTATCTTTACAGTACCTCGTGTTCTACAAAGCCTGTCAAGGAAAAGTTTTTCCCTTTGTTGGTTATTAGTATAGAAACAACAGCCTGTTGCATAATTCTGTTCGATATGTTGTGCTAAGTCTGAGAACTTCTGAAAAGATTCCCTCATTGCTAAGAAGACACACCTAGACTCTTCTCCCATTTTCCACTTGACCTTACCACATGACCCCAGAACTAGGGCAGCCTTCTTGACATCATGAGTAGAGAAACAACAAGCTCAGGACAGCAGGGCAGTGAGATAGTATAAAACCTAAGTTCCATGGCTAAAGTACTCAGCCTTTTAATTATCTCCGTTGAAAATTCTAATGTGTGATCACAAAATTCCTTTTGTTTAATACTACTAGATTTAATATCCTGAGGTCAGAGTCTGCTTTATTATTTTTGGTTTTTTGCCTCTAGCATCTAACACAGTCATTTCAATCTCTTCGCTGTATCTTATGTTGTGAAAGATGAGTTCATTTAGAAGCTAAGGATTATGTACAACTGAAGTATCACAAAATAATATTTGGTACTGGTTTCATGTGCTTCCTCCCTGCTGCTCTCACTACATTCCTTTTAACATGGGATCATTATGTTGAATAAGAAGTGGGTATTTTTGCTTCTATGAATCATAAAATCTAGCTTTGGAGTGCTTTTGAGAATATCTAACCTAATTATATGAAGTGTTATTAAATTTTAATTAATGTGTGCTATTCAAAATTAATCAGATCCATAACTAAAATCATGCTTAGCAAATGATCACATACACACACACACACAAAGCAGCACCACTAGCTAGTGTTTTATTTCAAAAAGATTTGATACCTTATTTTTTCTGCTAAAATGGGGAGCCCCTTAAAAGTGCCTATTTTTCACTGGATCAGAATAGAAACTGATAAAGATTCTAGATGTAAAGAAAGGTAGACTGCTAAATTTCAAATTCTTGAATTCTGGTGAGTTTAAACATTGAATCTGTGGACACAGAATGAAAATAGACATATGAACATGTTGAAATAAAAAAGAAATAGATCCATCAGGGAAACAACTACAGTTTATTTTAACAGTGTTTAAGCAAAGAGTAGAAATGATATAAAGCAAAATAGTAAATCACTATGATTTAATCATTTTTACTGGAATGCACATGTAACAGAATACCAGATTTTTTAATTTCCTTAGTTTTTATATCAACTAATAAAACATCTTAATGTAAGTAGCAATAACTTGACTTAGCGTATGGAAATATATATGTTTTCCTCATTTTCAAGCATGACATTATACAAATACTTTTTGAGAGAAGTCTAAAAAGTGATTTAGAGTACATGGAAGATTGTTATAGAGAGGAATACCAACAGTACTTTTCCATATCTTTCTCAGCCAGAATATCTGGAAATGAATGTAAATTGCAAACAAGGGATTTAAGCAGACTTTGGATAAACATGCTAAAGAGTAAATAGATTAGAAAAGAAGTAATAGATGTTATTTCTTGGAAATCACAGTAAACATGGCTTTGTAAAATCCTGATGGAAACATGAGCTTTAAAGACTTTCCAAATGTATGATTATCCATCTCTAAGTTAGTAAAAAGGGAAATACACAGGTTTTACATACATCAGTAAACACGTGAATGAGCAATTCTCCAAAGTAAAGAAAAAAATAAATTTTGTAAAGTATTAGATTCTTCGTATTTCAGTCAATTAATTGGCCTAAATAGCATCAGTTGTGCTTAAAGCTAAATCTAACCCCAACTTTACATTAATCATTTTTACCAAGGCAACCTATAATTTTCGTTAAAGTAAAAAATTCAAGGAGATATTCAATATAATTTTCATATTTGAGTCCTTGACATAGAAAAATTTTGTCAGGCAGTGAGGTAGCAGAATGTCAATTTTTCATTCAAATTAAATATTCAAAATTGGCTATAAATTATGCAGCTAATGGATTTCCTGATGCTCACGGGTTACATTCCTATATAAGGCTATATGAATCCCCACTGTATGCTAATATATAAAAATCTATTTAACTGAGCTTATATTAACAAGAAATATGGCATCTTATTCAGCCAATTTTAATTGATAGGTAGATTTCTCTAAAATTAAACATCTTCACAAAGTTCAAATTTCAGGAAGCACAAAAAAGGTATTCGTTGAAAAGTCTCTTAACATACAATTCTCCCCCAGACCTGCAATTCCTCTTCCCACAGGTTGCAAATTGTATCAGTCTCCCATATATAAATTTAGATGTATATTTTTGCATATTCAACAAATAGGTATAAATATTATTTGTCTCCATTTCATACAAATTGTTTTACACAGATTATGTAAAATTAAAGTAAATATACTCTTGGCATATTATTTAATAAAATTGGGAGATTATGGCACATCAGCACAAAAAGACTTCCTCAGTTCTTTCAAAAGCTTTCTACAGTGTGGACAAATATAAACATTTAACCATTGTTCTCTTCATATAAGAATATGCTTATAGAAAAATTCTTAAATGGAATGTGTAAATGGAATGTAATTTATTTAACCCCCGGCTTATTGAAAGACATATAATTTGTTTCCAATGTTTTGTTATCACAAATAATATTGAATAAATTTTTATCTATATCCTCTTATACATATAGGAATGACCCATAAGAAAATTCTTAGGTGTGCATGGTAATTTCAATAATAGTTGCCAAATTGCTTTCCAGCTACGCATGGAACACCTGTTTCTCCAAAGCAATGCACCAAAGAGTGACTTTGAGGTCATTTGATATTTTTAAGAGCTATTTATCTTTTTTGAACTGTTTTGTTATATTTCACCTATTTTTCTATTAAATTTTTCATCTTTTCCTTAGTAATTTAAGTATAAAAATCTTTTTGCATATATCTGAGGAAATATATATCACAATCTGTCATTTTGTTGTATTTTGCTTCTGGTAATTGTGTCTGCAGAATTTTTAAAGATGTTTTTATATATTATTGCTTTTTAAAATTGGGTTTGGGTTTTATGTTACACTTAGAAAAGCCTTGTGTGTAAAAATACATACATATATACATACATACACACATTTATATGTGTATATACATATGTATATGTATTTATAATAATTTTCTTCTAATATTTTTCTGTTTCTTATCTTTTCTTTTAATTACTTTTTTTGTTTGCACAGTTTGGAGTGTTAAGGGTTTAAGGTATTATACACAGTCCCATATTTATTTTTTTCCTCATGGACACAAGATTATCCCAACATATTTATTTTATAAACCATCTGATTTGAATACTATTTTTATTTAATACTAAATTCCTTTACACATCTGTTCTATTTCTGTCATTGCTATTGTTGTTTTAGTTTTTGGTACTGTTGTTCTACTTATCTCTCCATGCATATGTACAGTACCATACTTCTTAAGTGACTGAAGATTTATGATAAATTTCAATATCTAGTATAGCTAGTTTTCTCTCCTTACTCTTTGTTTTCAGATTTTTCCTTTTATCTATTTTTTTTTTTGATTATCTAGAAATAATGACATCAGTCACTAAAACAATCCCTGTGGTATTTTACTGAGTTCCTGTGAGTTTCAGAAGTTAATTTACATATAATCTTCTTTCAGAAGGAAGTTTAGTCTCTCAAGTACACAGAATAAACTTCGTATAAGTATAGCGCATATCTGTAAGTTTATTTATGCTATTTTGTTTTTGCTACCACAGTAAAAATGACTCTTCTCTTTCATTCTGTGTTTAAACATTGTTGTTTATGAATAGAATAACTAATTTTACTTACTGAGTTGTTTTATCACTTATAATAGCTTTTCTGTTTATTTTCTTGATTTAGTTTTTAGATAACTAATCATCATTTGTAGACGTAATGGTTGTATACCTGGAAAACATTTTCGAATTTATACCTATAATTTAATGTCTTATTTAACTGAATTGCTATTAAATAGTAATGGTAAAAATGAATAGCCTTGCTTTTTCCTGGTTTTAATGGGACTTTTTAAAGGATATTTCCATTAAGCCTAATTTTAGTTTAGGAGTTAATACATACATATATTCTTTTTAAAATTGATTACACATATATAACCATATTGTATATTATGTTTCACATATTTATATTACACATTAATGTATGAACTTTAAAATCATAAATTAGAATTAACCATTAATTCCTGTCTTACCAAGAATTCTATCAAATGTCTTTATGAGAACTCAGAGATAACTGTATAATTTTTTCTCCTTAAAGCAATTCATATTTCAAATTAATTTGAATAATCTTGAGCAAAATTCTTGTCATTTTCATTCTGGTCTATATTATTCCCTCTTGTCATCATTCATTTCTTCCTTCCCTCCTTTATTTTCTTCATTTTTTTTTTCAGTTTGAGCACATTCTTCCGTTTTTTTCTTTTTTCTTTTATTTGATAAACATATATAGTGTAATAATTACCGCAATCAAAGTAATTAACACATTTTCCATATTTTTAGTTAGGTTAGACAATATATTTTTTTATTTAAAAAAATAGCTCTGAGATTTCTCTTATGAAGTTTTACTGTTTTGCTTTTTGTTTTTTCAATTCACTATTTTCTAAATTTACCTTTATTAATGTCTCTTTCTCTTCTTAGGTCCATTTTTTCATAAATTATATGCTTAATTTATTTAGTTTATTTTTTATTATTAATATAAATGTTTTGGTCTGTGAATATATCTCTAAGCACTGCTGCCTCTATTACAATAATCTGGAGATTCAGCATTTTCGTTATATAAAATTTATAAGTTAAATGAAATTATAATAATTTTTTAGAATTTTTACAATTTTTTTTAGAATTACTCTTTCTAATAAGTTTTCTTAGACACAATTGTTTATTTTTTAAAATCAAAGTGGTAGAGATCTTTTACTTTTAATTTTTGTTATTAATTTATTTAGTGTATTTTTATTACAGAATATTTTCTGCACTACTTCTGATTTGGCTAATTTATTAAGACTATTTTTGCAATCTAATACATTATCAATTCCTATGAATTTTCCATTTGTACTGAAATGAACATACATTTTATCTTTTCAGGTTACAGCAGTATAGAATATTAATTTAATGCACCTAATTAATTATATTACTTAGTTATTCTTTATTTTTGCTTGTTTCACTTATATTGGACTAAGACAAGCAAATTAATGTTTTCTATTTATAATAAAACTGGTTTTGTTCTATTTCTATCGTTTTTGCCAAATGTTGAGGTTTGTAAAATTTATAAATGTTTATAAAAACATTTTATAAATGTTGATGCTACATTGTACAAAAAAATATAATTGCAATACATTCATTGTGTAGTATAAAATTATAATGCTAAAGTATATGTCAATTATGTTAATTAGCATTTATTGGCCTTAATTCAACATTTTGTGATATAATGATCCTAATCTTTGATATTTGGTTATTGCCATTTTCATTTTACATCTTTGACTATGTTTTTATTATCATGCTTATATTATCAATCTTTAAAAATCACATTATTTTAGAAGCATCTGTTGTTGAAAAGACAAAATTGGGTTTTGATCTGTGATCAAATATAACATTTTAAAAATAAACGTAACCCATTTTTATTTATTGAAATTGTAGGTGTTTATCTTAGTTCTGACAGTCCATTTTAATATATTCTTTCAATTCATGTACACTTCTTTTTTCACATTTAACATGTCTGGAATTGGGATACATTGCATTATTAAATTCTCTGGGGTAATATAATCATTAGTCTCTTCCAGTTGCTTTTGGCTAGTGGCAGTTGATACAGCTTTACTGTCTGGCATGCATGTGTAAACTATCTGAAAAGTATAGTGACTCTTATTCTGGGTGTTTTGATTGGACATCTGCAGTCAACAAACCATTTTTGGATCATCTGTTCATTGTCTGAAATCTTCTATTTACCACTTTAGGAAGAGTCCTAAAAAGTACTAGCAAGCAACAAACCAACGACACAAAACAAAAAACTGGGAGGGAGTGAAATTTGTTGTAGATTTTAAAAGAATTAAGACATAATCATAATAAGCCTCATTTTAACATATCTTCCATGAGCTCTGTTTCCCTCTCTTTGGTACTTGCTTCATTGAGACATACAATTTTTAAATGTTTTGACAAGATAGTCAATTTGTGTCTGTTACATGTCCATATTTTATTTTTTCTAAGTATCATTCTCCTCTGTTTCCTGTCTTTCATGTTCCTTTCATTTTTTTTTTCTTTGTAGAATCTTTATATTGATACTTTGTTGGCTCCTGTATGAGTACTCATCCTTTAAGTTGCTGTTCGTCCTTGGTGACCTATTTATATGTGGTTTGGATTTAAGAAGGATCAGAGTTATGGTCTAAGACAAGCAAAACATTTTTTTCTGACCCAAGGTTTTGGGTGGAGGCTCAGCTATCCTTTACTTCTTAACAACTAATGGAGATAGGAAACTAATTTGTTTTTCACAACTCAAGGACGTCTAGCTTCTTTCTGAAAATATGACTTGGGCGAAATAACCCTTATTTATCCTCGGACCTCTGTTTGTGGGAAACAAACTATATTCTGGGAAGTTCCTGTCTCAAGCCGATAACTCCATTCTGACCTCGGTAAATAAAAAATGTAGTCTTGTGTCTCAGAATGTGCCCTGCACCTTTGAAAAGTGAACTTCATTGACTTTCTAAGATGTGCAGCTGTGGGAGTCCTCTCTCCTCTTTCTCCCTGGCTCACCTCTGTTCCCTCTCCATGTGTTTACAGCCCTTCCAATGTACTGTTACCAAAAATATAATTAAAAATCTGTTTTTATTCTCCTCTGGCCTTGAGTAATTTTCAGAGTGAGAAAGGAGAAATGTTTGTTTTGAATATCATTGTGAATTGATACTACTTTAATCAATGAAGGAAGTTAATTTAAAATATACTTGGTTCTGCTACTTTTTTAAAAAAAATTGGCTATGAAGAGTGAAAATATATAACCTGAAATGGAGAGGAAAAAAACCATCTGATTTCTGTTTAATTTTCAGGTTAACCCCCAAATTGAGCCCTGATTCATGATATTCAGAGAAGATTCATTGTTGGCATTTTCCTAGGTGTTAATGCAAACATGCCGGTCGGTTCAGAGATTGATTTACTATATTACAGACCTGTAGGTGAAATGAACTCATAACTGGCTTGAATAAAAGGGAAGAGAGAAAAGCAAGTCTACTCTCCATTTAAATACATGGAGGAATTTTCAAATGGGGTTTCTATGCTCTTCCTGACTTATAGGAAGATCACTATTCCTCCCTCTGTACTTGCTGTAAAACATCACAATAGCTGCCGATATGATTTCCCCACTTCAGTTGCTACTTCTAAATATTTTATATAAGCTGGTCTTGCTCATAAAGTCACCATAATAGAATTTGTCATTCAAGGTAGATGCACATACTGAGACTAGGAAAAGTTCTTTCGGAGTAGTTTAGGATTTCTGCCCCCAGTTTTCTTAATCCTGATCTTAGCACCAGGCTACAGAGCTCTAGCAATTCAACTTGCTCCCCTGAAGCTGAGGATTCTGCTTCTGTAGGAAAAGTCACGTAGAGTTATGGGAAGGCTTTGTTCTTATATCTTTGTCCAAGGCACTTTACCCTCACACCTTTAAGCTGAGTAGCCACTTCTCGAACCTTCTTCATCGTAGTTCCTTCAGAATTGTCCTGAACTCAGGCCAGGGGCCCTGGCTTTTGTGTCTCTGCATCAGCTTGCCAGAGACTGTAGGCTGTCCCCTGAGAGGTGTAACCTTGGCTCAGGCACTTTCCATAAGTTCAAGTACAGCTGGTACTGCAGGCAACTGTGGATGGGTACATTGGTGCTAAAGAGGTGTTGAGAAGAATGCCACTGAATCCCTAACCCTGCAACACTAAAGCCTGAACTATACTTGTTAGAAGATGGTCTAATAACACTTAGTTAGGCAGACATGGATCGTGATCTATCTAGTTAGCAGATCCACCCAATATCTAATTTTAGAAATAATATTTTTCCTTTATTTAAAAATCATTTATAAGTGCCCCCTAAAAACTTGTTGCAGCCAAAATATCTGCTTAAGAAACACCATTTGAACATAGTAATAAGTATCTAGGATTTATGTTTAACACAGATAGAATAATTCCTGCTATTGAAAAAGGTTACTAGTTTTTGAACATTTCTTTGCCTTTGGACTGGAGCTACATATTCATCTGTTTTCTTCCCCAACAGGTTGTAGAGTACTTTCCTTTATTGCACATTAATATTTCACTTTACCTTCAGTTTCCCAATCCAAACTATCTCACTGGTGTTGGAACTACTGCTGTGTATGAGACTATGTAAACTTCCTGAAACAAATAATCACTACTGTATTCAATTATCCACCAAGCAGTTTGGTTTCCTTACCGTTAGTGGGGAAAGATAGGGATGCAGTCAGAAGGTGAATACAAGCTTTTAAGTAAACTATACAACAAATGATATACTGTTAGTCCAATTTATGCTCTTAAATTACCTATAAATAATGGCAAATAAACAATGCAGTTCGAGGTAGCTGGAAAACATGTATATTTTTTTATTCATTTGCTTGTTCCATTTGCAATTTCTGTTCCCTTTTCCCACATTTCACACAATTACATCTATATAAATTTTCTTCTAAGTGCCCCTCTATATATTATTTTCCATTAAATTTAAGCTTATTCATATTTTTAAATAACTATTTTTAATCTCCCCCAATTCCTGAACATATTGTTTCTTATTTTATGTAGATGAACATCTGTTGCTGAATAAATATCAGCTGAATGACTAGCTGAATGATTAAAAGAAGGAATCAGTTACAGCTATGGTATAGATAATGAGTCTTTCACTACTCTATGTTAAAATTTTTAAATGAAAACAATCCGCCCTGAAACAAAAAGCTCTCTGATTCAATTTTCACATGAGCAAACATTATGTGCTTAATAAATATTAGTTATATGCTTGGATGAAAGAATGAGTAAATAAGTGGCTTTTTTATTTTATTCAAGAGTTCATATATTTCCTGTGTTTTAATCATAAAACAGAAAAATTAAAGTTGTCTTCTAGTTTTATCATCTTAATTTCTCATCCTGTTAGGTGCAAGTACTTTTGAAAAACCAGCTCTGTAACTTTTGTTTCCCAAAAGTCATATGAAAAAATAGTTTTAATAAAAAAAGATGTAAAGACAATAAAAGCCTTCCTCACTAGTACATAAAAATGCCAAGATCAGAAACTGTTTAACGAGTTTACTGTAAGTCAAGTGCAACATCTAGAATTTTCTAGAATAAATGTTTCATCTTAATATACATAGCTCAAAACTCAATTTAATCACACATCATTAACATTCAGATTTCATTACAGCACTGAGCTATCCCATCTATTCTAATTTATTGTGATTAACTTTAACATTAAAAAGATATGACAGCAAGCTATCTAATGAAATGTACATATATGCAGAAGAAGAAAACAAAACCACTGACATTTCTTTAAAAACTTGTGTGATTGTGAGGGAGTAGAGAATTAGAAGTCACCCTTTAAAAAAAAGCGTAAACTATTTATGAAAATTCATTTTGCATAGAACAGTACAGAATAAGACATAAAAGTGCAAGTGGTTTTGAATTGATTTAAAAAAGAAAGTAAAAACAGCTCATTTTCTAAAGAAGTTAATGAAAGCTAAAGAATTATTAGCAAAAGGAAGAACATTAGTAATATTACATATTATACTAATAAATATTTGAACAAAAAACCAAAATTGACTTGGATTATAAAATATACCTTTAAAACATGAAAAAACATGACGTGTTTTATATTTTATTGATTTTTTTTGCTCTTTTCATTGTTTTCAATTGACACATAGTAATTGCGTGTGTATATATATATATATATATATATATATATATATGGGGTACAGTATGATATCTCAATACATGTATAGTGTGTAATGATCAAATCAAGCTAATTAACATATCCATCACCTCAAATATTTATCTTTTCTTTGTGTGGGGAACATTCAAAATCCTCTCTTCCAGCTATTAGAAAGTACTGTATACAATAAATTGTTAACTGTAGTCACCCTGCAGTGCCACAGAATACTACATTTTTCTTCCTCCTTTCTATCTGCAATTTTGTATCCATCACCCACCCCATTTCTTTCTACTTTCCCTGCTACACTCTTCAGTCTCTAGTAATCACAATTCTACTTTCTATTATAAGATCGACGATTTTAGCTTCCACATGAGTGAGAAAATGTAGTATTTATCTTTCTGTGCCTGACTTTTCTTACTTACGTAGTGTTCTCCATGTTTACCCATGTTGCCACGAATGACAGGATTTCATTCTTTATGGCTGAATACTATTCCATTGTGTACATGTAACACATTTTCTTTATCCTTTCATCTATTGATAGACACTCAGGTGGATTCCATATTTTGGCTATGGGTAATAATACTATAATAAACACGGGAGTGAAGAAGGAAGAGGGAAACCTCTTCAACATGCTGATTACCTTTTCCTTTGGTTATATACCCAGTAGTGGGTGGGCTGGATCACACGTAGTTCTATTTTTAGTATGTTGAGGAATCTCCACACTGTTTTCCCTAATAACTGTACTAATTTACTTTCCTACCAACAGTGTATGAGTCCCCTTTTCTCCATATCCTCATCAGCGTTGGTCATTTTGTTGTTGTTGTTGTTTGATAATAGCCATTTTAACTGGGGTGAGATGATTTATCAGTGTGGTTTTGATTTACGTTCCCCTGATGATTAGTGAAGTTGAGCATTTTTTCATGTACCTGTTGGCCCTTGGTATGCCTTCTTTTGAGAAGTGTCTATTCTTCTCATTCTCCCACTTCTTAATCAGATTGTGTCTTGCTGTTAAGTTGTTTGAGTTCCTTGTATGAGTATGTTCTGGATATTAATCCCTTGTAGGATGAATGGTTTGCTAATATTTTCCCCATTCAGTATGATGTTAGCTGTGAGTTTGTCATATATGGCCTTTATTGTGTTAAAGTACATTCTTTCTATACTTAGTTTGTTGAGAGTTTTTATCATAAAGGGATGTTAAATTTTATCACTGCTTTTTCTGTCTATTGAGATCATCATATGGTTTTTGTCCTTCATTCTGCTGATGTGATGTATGTATGCATGTATGTATGCTTATTGATTTGCACATTTTGTGCCATTCTTGAATTTCTGGGATAAATCTTATCTGATCATGATGAATGATCTTCTTAATACCCTGCTGGATTCAGTTAGCTAGTATTTTGTTGAGAAATTTTGCATCTACATTCTTCAGTTTTCTATTATTATTGTGTCCTTTTCTGGTTTTGGTATCAGGGTAATACTGGCCTTGTAATGTGAGTTTGAAAGAGTTAACTCCTCTTCAATTTTCTGGAAGAATTTGAGAAGTACTGATATTAGTTATTCTTTAATCTTGGTATGTTTGGTAGAATTCAGCAGTGAATCCATCAGTCCCTGGGCTTTTCTTTAATGGGAGACTTTTTACTACTGATTCAATCTCTCACTCTTAACTGGTCCGTTCAGGTTTTCTGTTTCTTCTTGGTTTACTATTGGTAGGTTATTTGTGTGCAGGAATTTATCCATTTTCCCTAGATTTTCCAATTTGTTGGCATATATTTGTTCATAATAGTCTTCAATGACCATTTGTATTTCTGTGGTATCAGTGGTAATACATTCTTCTTTCATTTCTGGTTTTATTTATGAGTCTTTTCTCTTTTTTCCTTGGTTAGTCTTGCTAAAGCTTTGTCAGTTTTGTTTATTTTTTCTTTTTTCCAAAAAAAAATTTTTTTTTTGCTTCATTGATCTTTTATATTGTTTTTAGTCTCAATTTTGTTTATTTCTACTCTAATCTTTATTATTTATTTCCATCTACTAATTTTGGGTTTAGTTTGTTCTTTCTTTTATAATTCCTTGAAATGCATCATTATGTTGTTTATATGAGATCTTTCTAGTTTTTTGATGTAGATGTTTATTGTTATAAACTTCCCTCTTCATATTGCTGTGGCTGTATCCCATATGTTATTGTATATTGTGTCTCTATTTTCATTTGTTTCAAAAAAATTTTAAATTTCATTCAGGAGCATGTGGTTTCATTTCCATTACAGTTTTGGAAGTTCCTCTTTTTACTGAATTCCAGTTTAATTCCATTGTGCTCAGAAAAGATACTTGATATAATTCTAATTTTAAAAATTTGTTAAGACTTGTTTTGTAGCCTAACATATGTTGATCCTGGAGAATATTTTACGTGCTAATGAAAAGAACGTTCATTCTGCTTATCAAGAGATTTCTAATAAAAGAGAAAGTGTCAAAACTGAAATGTGTTTTGTACATATAGGTCATAGTAATGTGAATTTCCCTCTGCTAATCTGGAAAAGGAAATGGAAATACCCATATAATCACAGCAGTGTGGATGTGATATCTTTCCCTTAGCAATGGATCAAAAAGAAACTATTGTTATTCTGAAGAAGGAAATAAAAGCAATGTTCACACACTACGCATTTAAAAAGAGAATTGAGGGAAAAATGGAGCTAGTGACACTACATCCCATCAGTGTCTCATTTGTGTGGTAACCTTTGACACAGTCCAGTGATTGCTCTAAATTTCAATTCCGATAAATTGTTATTATTTTACTCATGATAAATTATTACCTTATTTCCGTGGTCCTCAAGAGCTCTGCCTTTGCTGAGCTTTAGTTTCAGGTAACATATTTCTGTTTTAGATTTCTTAGCATGGTTTAATGAAAGACTCCTAAATACCTACATCTCTCTCTGATTAGCTATCTTAAAAAACTAATTAAGTAATCAATAAACAGAACAAGTATAAGTCAATAGTACCTCTGATAAGCATGTGTGATCTCCAACCTACAACAACACAGTTGTCAGCAATTACAGGGGAAGCTATATCTTAAAGTTCATTAAAGACACACTTGTAAAGCTAGTAAATGTTATCTGGAAAATTTTTTTTATACTATTTAAAATGTAGCTCGTCATCACTAAATTTAACTTTTACAGTTTATTATTAAGCAAGGTAAATAATAGACAAGAAATTCTGTCCAACTCACTCAAATATGTGATTTAAATAACAATTACATATTGTTTCTATCATTTATTCATTTATTGGGCTAACATTTAGTTACATATGTTTCTAACTTGTTCCAGATGCTGTGCTATTTATAGACATAAACATTAATATGTTAGTAACTCAACCATCAGTCAGACCATAGTCTAGTGGAAGAGACAGACACATACAGAGAATAATTTAATTTATTATGATAAGTAAAAATGTACCCTGAATATGCCCTAACCTCAGCGGCATGTGGTAAAAATTAAATGATATTAGTATTAATATTAAAATTCTCTGGTTCATAGACTCCCTTGTGCATAAAAATAGGACTTAAGATTCTCCATCTCAAGGTCTCTCCAATTATTTCAGGGAGTCCTTTAAGTATCTAATGTAACTTCTTGACCAGTCGTATCATGTTACTCTGTTCCAGCATCCTTATAAAAGCTCATTGACACAAAGGTACTTGAGGTCCCAAACATTAAATTAACAATTAAACCACCTTCAGACCACACTGTCCTCCCCAACACCGTTCTTTTTTTTAAATGCTGCATATATATAACCCTTTATAAAATTCAAAACTGTTTTATCTCACTCCTCTGCCTACATATAACCCTTACATGGCTTTTCATTGAGGATAAAGTTTAGATTTCATCTTCCAAGATGTACCTCTTGCTATTCAGCACAAAAGCAGTAAGGATCACGAAAAGGATAAAAACTCAAAATCAATATACTCCCTTGGATATATGCAAAATAAAAAGAGAAAAGGGGGTGGAACTAATAGACCTATGAAGTTTTCAGAAATCATAAGGCAAATAATCTAGGGCTGGAGAAAAGACGGAGGTGGGGGGGGAGCTCTCTGGATGTTTGACAAGCTATCCTGTTGAACAGTGCTTAATCATTATGCTCTTGAGAGAAAAATCAAGGATCAAGGAGAGGTAGTAGAAAACCTCGGCTAAACAAGAGGAAGAATTTTTCAGTGATCACTATCTTAGATACAATGTGATGCTTTCTCAAGGAAATATGTTTCACAAGTATCAGAATATTTACATAGTAAGCATTTTAAAAAGAGAATCTCTGAATTGAGGGAAAGATGTAGCAACTGACCCTACATCCCTTCAGCGTCTCAGGTGTATGGTAAACTTTTTTTTTTTTTTTTTTTAATTTTATTTTGTCGATATACATTGTAGCTGATTATTGCTCCCCATCACCAAAACCTCCCTCCCTTCTCCCTCCCCCCGTCCCCCCCAACAATATCCTTTCTGTTTGCTTGTTGTATCAACTTCAAATAATTGTGGTTGTTATATCTTCTTCCCTCCCCCCCCCGGTTTGTGTGTGTGTGTGTGTATGTGTGTGTGTGAATTTATATATTAATTTTTAGCTCCCTCCAATAAGTGAGAACATGTGGTATTTCTCTTTCTGTGCCTGACTTGTTTCACTTAATATAATTCTCTCAAGGTCCATCCATGTTGTTGCAAATGGCAGTATTTCATTCGTTTTTATAGCTGAGTAGTATTCCATTGTGTAGATGTACCACATTTTCCGTATCCACTCATCTGATGATGGGCACTTGGGCTGGTTCCAACTCTTGGCTATTGTAAAGAGTGCTGCGATGAACATTGGGGAACAGGTATACCTTCGACTTGATGATTTCCATTCCTCTGGGTATATTCCCAACAGTGGGATGGCTGGGTCGTATGGTAGATCTATTTGCAATTGTTTAAGGAACATCCATACCATTTTCCATAGAGGCTGCACCATTTTGCAGTCCCACCAACAATGTATGAGAGTTCCTTTTTCTCCGCAGCCTCGCCAGCATTTATCGTTCATAGTCTTTTGGATTTTAGCCATCCTAACTGGGGTTAGATGGTATCTCAATGTGGTTTTGATTTGCATTTCCTGGATGCTGAGTGATGTTGAGCATTTTTTCATATGTCTGTTGGCCATTTGGATATCTTCCTTAGAGAAATGCCTACTTAGCTCTTTTGCCCATTTTTTAATTGGGTTGCTTGTTTTCTTCTTGTAAAGTTGTTTGAGTTCCTTATATATTCTGGATATTAATCCTTTGTCAGATGTATATTTTGCGAATATTTTCTCCCACTCTGTTGGTTGTCTTTAAACTCTTTTAATTGTTTCTTTTGCTGTGCAGAAGCTCTTTAGTTTGATATAATCCCATTTGTTTATTTTTCCTTTGGTTGCCCGTGCTTTTGGGGTCGTATTCATGAAGTCTGTGTCCAGTCCTATTTCCTGAAGTGTTTCTCCTATGTTTTCTTTAAGAAGTTTTATTGTCTCAGGGTGTATATTTAAATCCTTAATCCATTTTGAGTTGATTTTAGTATACGGTGAGAGGTATGGATCTAGTTTCATTCTCCTGCATATCGATATCCAGTTATCCCAGCACCACTTGCTGAAGAGGCAGTCCCTTCCCCAGTGAATAGGCTTGGTGCCTTTGTCAAAGATCAGATGGCAGTAAGTGTGTGGGTTGATTTCTGGATTCTCTATTCTATTCCATTGGTCAGTGTGTCTGTTTTTATGCCAGTACCATACTGTTTTGGTTATTATAGCTTTGTAGTATAGCTTAAAGTCAGGTAGTGTTATGCCTTCAGCTTTATTTTTTTTGCTCAGCATTGCTTTGGCTATTCGTGGTCTTTTATTGTTCCATATAAATGTCTGAATAGTTTTTTCCATTTCTGAGAAAAATGTCTTTGGAATTTTGATGGGGATTGCATTGAATTTGTATATCACTTTGGGTAGTATGGACATTTTCACTATGTTGATTCTTCCAATCCAAGAGCATGGAATATCTTTCCATCTTCTTGTATCCTCTCTAATTTCTCTCAGCAGTGGTTTGTAGTTCTCATTATAGAGATTTTTCACCTCCTTGGTTAACTCAATTCCTAATTATTTTATTTTTTTGGTGGCTATTGTAAATGGGCAGGCTTTCTTGATTTCTCGTTCTGCATGTTCACTATTGGAGAAAAGAAATGCTACTGATTTTTGTGTGTTGATTTTGTATCCTGCTACTGTGCTGAAATCATTGATCAATTCCAACAGTTTCTTTGTAGAGGTTTTAGGCTGTTCGATATATAGGATCATGTCATCTGCAAACAGGGACAGTTTGACTTCATCTTTTCCAATCTGGATGCCCTTTATTTCCTTCTCTTCTCTGATTGCTCTGGCTAGTACTTCCAACACTATGTTGAATAGGAGTGGTGAGAGTGGGCATCCTTGTCTAGTTCCTGTTCTTAAAGGAAAAGCTTTCAGCTTTTCCCCATTCAGGATGATATTGGCAGTGGGTTTGGCATATATGGCTTTAATTATGTTGAGATACTTTCCCTCTATACCTAACTTATAGAGGGTCTTTGTCATGAATGAGTGCTGAACTTTATCAAATGCTTTTTCAGCATCTATAGAGATGATCATATGGTCCTTGTGTTTGAGTTTATTAATATGGTGTATCACATTTATTGATTTGCATATGTTGAACCAACCTTGCATCCCTGGGATGAATCCCACTTGATCGTGATGAATTATTTTTCGTATGTGTTGCTGTATTCTGTTTGCTAGTATTTTAGTGAGGATTTTTACATCTATATTCATCAAGGATATCGGCCTGTAGTTTTCTTTTTTGGTTATATCTTTACCTGGTTTTGGTATCAGGATGATGTTTGCTTCATAGAATGAGTTTGGGAGATTTGCGTCCGTTTCAATCTTTTGGAATACTTTGTAAAGAATCGGTGTCAATTCCTCTTTGAATGTTTGGTAACATTCTGCTGTGAATCCATCTGGTCCTGGGCTTTTCTTTGTTGGGAGCCTTCTGATAACAGCTTCAATCTCCTTTATTGTTATTGGTCTGTTCAAATTTTCTATGTCTTCACGGTTCAGTTTTGGGAGCTTGTGTGTGTCCAGAAATTTATCCATTTCCTCCAGATTTTCAAATTTGTTGGCGTATAGTTGTTTATAGTAGTCTCGAATGATTCCTTGTATTTCAGATGAATCAGTTGTAATATCGCCTTTTTCATTTCTAATTTTTGTTATTTGAGTCTTCTC
The DNA here is from genome assembly GCF_027409185.1 of Cynocephalus volans. Classification (NCBI taxonomy): domain Eukaryota; kingdom Metazoa; phylum Chordata; class Mammalia; order Dermoptera; family Cynocephalidae; genus Cynocephalus; species Cynocephalus volans. Next base: position 40,383,822 of record NC_084474.1, on the reverse strand, counting down.
TCTTCTTTTTTTTGTTAGCCATGCTAATGGTTTGTCAATTTTATTTATCTTTTCAAAAAACCAACTTTTTGATTCCTTGATCTTTTGAATTGTTTTTTGGTTTTCAATTTCATTCAGTTCTGCTCTGATCTTAATGATTTCTTTCCGTCTGCTAACTTTAGGATTGGATTGTTCTTGTTTTTCTAGTTCTTTAAGGTGAAGTGTTAGGTTGTTCACTTGCCATCTTTCCATTCTTCTGAAGTGAGCATTTAATGCAATAAATTTTCCCCTCAATACTGCTTTTGCAGTATCCCACAGGTTTGGGTATGATGTATCATTGTTTTCATTAGTTTCAATAAACTTTTTGATTTCCTGCTTGATTTCTTCTTGGACCCATATGTCATTAAGTAGAATGCTGTTTAATTTCCATGTGTTTGTATAGTTTCCAGAGTTTTGTTTGTTATTAATTTCTAGTTTTAATCCATTGTGGTCTGAGAAGATACATGGGATAATTCCAATTTTTTTGAATTTATTGAGACTTGATTTGTGACCTAATATGTGATCTATCCTGGAGAATGATCCATGTGCTGATGAGAAGAATGAATATTCTGAGGTTGTTGGGTGGAATGTTCTGTAGATATCTGCCAATTCCAATTGGTCTAGAGTCTTGTTTAGATCTTGTGTTTCTCTACTGATTCTTTGCCTAGATGATCTGTCTAATATTGACAGTGGAGTGTTCAGGTCCCCTGCTATTATGGTATTAGTGTCTATTTCCTTCTTTAGGTCTAATAGAGTTTGTTTTATAAATCTGGCTGCTCCAACATTGGGTGCGTACATATTTATGATTGTTATGTCTTCTTGATGGATCAGTCCTTTTATCATTAAGTAGTGTCCCTCATTGTCTCTTTTTATGGTTTTTAGTTTAAAGTCTATTTTGTCAGATATAAGAATAGCCACTCCAGCTCGTTTTTCTTTTCTGTTTGCATGGTAAATCTTTTTCCATCCTTTCACTCTTAGTCTGTGTGAATCTTTATGGGTGAGGTGGGTCTCTTGTAGGCAGCATATAGTTGGGTCCTGCTTTTTGATCCAGTCAGCCAGTCTGTGTCTTTTAATTGGGGAATTTAAGCCTTTAACATTAAGAGTTGTTATTGAAAGGTGTTGATTTATTCCTAGCATTTTATTGGTTGTTTGGTTGTCTTAGGTGTCTTTTGTTCCTTGCTTTCTGATTTACTGTTTGGTTTCTTTGTTTCTTGGTTCCTTAGGTTGTAGATAGTGTTTTTGTTAGCTTGTTTTCTCTTCATGAATGCCATTTTTATTGTACTAGCGGGTTTAGATTTTTCTTAGGTTTTTATGGCAGTGGTAGTTATTTTTCAGGAACCAAACCCAGTACTCCCTTGAGGATTTCTTGTAAGGGTGGTCTTGTGGTAGTGAACTCCCACAGTTTTTGTTTGTCTGAGAAATATACTATTTGCCCCTCATTTCAGAAGGATAGCCTTGCAGGGTAGAGTATTCTTGGCTGGCAATCTTTGTCTTTTAGTATTTTGAAAATATCATCCCATTCCTTTCTAGCTTTTAGGGTTTGTGATGAAAAGTCTGATGTTAACCTGATTGGGGCTCCCTTATAGGTGATTTGACGCTTCTCTCTTGCAGCTTTTAAGATTCTCTCTTTGTCTCTGAGTTTTGCCAATTTGACTATGACATGTCTTGGAGAAGGCCTTTTTGGGTTGAATACGTTTGGAGATCCTTGAACTTCCTGGATCTGAAGATCTGTGATTTTTCCTATACCTGGGAAGTTTTCTGCCACTATTTTGTTGAATATGTTTTCAATGGAATCTCCATTTTCCTCCCCTTCTGGAATACCCATGACTCGGATATTTGAGCGCTTGAGGTTGTCTGATATCTCTCTCAGATTTTCTTCCATGTCCTTGATTCTTTTTTCTTTCTTTTTGTCTGCTTGTGTTATTTCAAACAGCCCATCTTCAAGTTCAGAGGTTCTCTCTTCAACTTCGACAAGCCTGCTGGTTAAACTCTCCGTTGTGTTTTTTATTTCGCTGAATAACTTCTTCAGTTCAGCAAGTTCTGCTACATTTTTTTTCAGGACATTGATTTCCTTGTATATTTCCTCTTTCAGATCCTGTATACTTTTCCTCATTTCATCATGATGTCTAGCTGAGTTTTCTTGTATCTCATTCAGTTTCCTTAGAATTATCACTCGAAATTCCTTATCAGTTATTTCAAGGGCTTCTTGTTCTATAGGATCTAGAGTATGAGATTTATTAACTTTTGGTGGTGTACTTTCTTGATTTTTTGTATTTCTGGTGTCTTTTTTTTGGTGTTTATTCATTGTGGCAGGGGGTTTCACAGTCCACCAGTTTGAGACTAATGACTAACTAGGATGTTGCTGTGGTTGCCAATTTGGTATGGCTCCCGCCGTGACTGCTCATTTGGCCTCTAGTGTCTTGTGTGTGTGGTTGCCTCGGGTCTTGGGCTTCTCCGGGGATCCACCTTTCTGGTCAGCTTGTACTCTGCTGGGCTGGTGGATCACGTACCACAGGGTGTGTGATCACTGTTGAGCTTTCACTTTCTGTACAGGACTTCTCCCCGTTCTGTGTGCTCTGGCCCAGGCTGTTAGATCGTGCAGTGGCGACCCCACCGGGTGTGTGGTGTCTGTCGAGTCTCCGCCTCCCTGGCCGCACGTCTCCCCCTTCTGTGCACACTGTGCTGGGCTGGGGTGTGTCTTCTGCACCCCTCGTCTATCAGCTGGGCCTTCAAGACCCTGCTCAGCACCGCCTCGCCCACGAAGTCTACCAGGTTTCTGCTAGGCACAGACGACCGGTCTCTCTGGGTGCCTTTGTAGCACTGTGTAGATCTTTCTCGGGTCTTGTTCACCTTTGTATCCCCCCCGGTATAAACCAAGTCTAGTGCCCACCTGCAGCCTGCTCTCCGGCAGGTTCAAGCGGACCTGGGAACTCTCCTACCACACTATTCCCAACCAGAAATTCGTTAGGCTTTTTTCCAAACTGGTGGTCGCAGAGATGGTATCTGCCTCCCAGTAACAGGAAGTTTACCGGGGCCGGAGTCCAGGGTGTGGTGGAGTGACAGTCGGCCCGCCCGTACTTCCTAGCCCTCTCAACACTGGTCGGGACGCCCCACACCCCCAGCCCCGCCAGAGAACCGCGGAGGGAGTGGGAGAGGAGGCCAGCCCGCAGGGTCCGGAAAGCCCCGTGCCAGGCCAAGCAATTGGGCTCAGTGATGGCCGAGCAGGGCGGAGCTGCCCGCACCTGGGAAAATGGAGGCAGCACCGGGGCAGTGAGTGGCCTGGTGGTGCAGGCAGGAGCCGCGTGGGCATCCACCCCCCGAACAGAGCTGTGCCAGGGGTCACTCACAGTGCTGTGCCAGGTCGGGTGCTCGCTCTGTCTCTGGTTTGTTGCCTTCCGTGTTCTCAGCGCTGCCGCCTCGGGCTGTTCAGTTGCGGCGCCGCTCGGGCGCTCCCAGGAATCTTCTTTAATGCCGGCCTGAAACCTCGAATCCTGAATAGGGCAGCTGGCCGCCTTCAGTGTGGCCCCAGCCTCCGGGATCCTGGCTGCATCCACAGCAGCCCTGGCGCCGTGTTCCCTGTTTCAAGACTCGCTTTTGCAGCTAAGAATCAGTTCTTTTCCTGCTCCACACTTCAAAGCTGTTGCCTGTAAATGAGGCAGCCTCTCCTGCCGGGGGCAAAGTGGCGTTGAGCCCCCACGACCGGCCAGCAGCAGCAGTCCTCCCTTAAGAGATGGCCAGAGGAAGGTCCACAAGCTTCCCGTCTGCCTGAGGCCCAGTGGCCACCTTTTCCACCTCAGCTACTCTGCGCCAGCCGCTGCAGCCACTGCCATCTTGAAACTCCAGGTGTATGGTAAACTTTGATACAGTCCAGCAATTGCTACAAATTTCAAGTTTCACTTTGAATAATACTCCAAAAAAGCTTACAATAATTTTGAAAAGACTTGTGCATATCATGGATTTACTTGCATATTTTGGGTTTATAATTAAGGTACAGATTTTTTTGTAATTCCCATTTTCTAAACTTTCTATTTTTAAATTAAAAAAAAAAAAAAAGAAAGAAAAATTTGTATTATTAAAGGACGCATCTTCCAAGTTGCTTAATGAGGCTTCCATTCTTGACGTCTAGTTATAAAGTAACTAGATAATTACGTTTATGAAAAAAATATGATTTATCTGCTAAAAATCTGACCAGATATTAAAAAAAAACATATATAAATTTTTATGAAAATTCATAACATAATCAATTGCAGGGGTATTTTTTTCTTTCACTCCGTCTTAACCCTACAATATTAAAACCATTACTCTGCTCTCATCATCTAAGATTTTGTATTCAAAATCTTTGTTACTTTCATTGCCTTAGCTGCAGATGACTTCACTTTTTCAGTCCTTTGACCACCTCTTAACAAAGGCTACTAGTAATGATGTCTTCCCTCCTATATATATTTAATGCATATATAAATTGAATATAAATTTAAATTATGGATAAACATTTAAATTATATATACATATAAGTGTTTTAAAATCTAATTTTCTTAAAGAAATGTACAAGGAGTTATTTTTCTCATTATAACAGATATTCTTAATTTTCCTCTAGCCCACCAAATTAGGGATCCCTTCACGTCCCTTCTCCACTCTTTGTTCACCACAGTCATCTTTAATCTAAAATAGATTGATACTAAAATCTTCATTAAGTCATTACTGTTTCTTTCATGAAAGCAAGATCCTGGGTAACAAGGTTTATTTTCTTTGATTACACTACAAAATATAAGTAACTGACATATTGACCTACTACAAACGTATAGGCAGTCCTTGCTTTGCACAGTTCTGATATGCACAAATTCCAGTTACCATGGGTTACTTAAATAATACCATTCCCCAAGAACACTAAATTTCAGTTACCACACTATGTTCACTGTGAATAATTGCATAAGGTACAAACTGCTGCTAGTTGTGCTCTATAAATTATGAATTTGCATCATGATCAGTGACCAATCATATCACTTCTTTCAATGTCTGCTGGTGACTGTTCACTGTGAACCTGTTATTCAGATGTTAGAAAGATAATAAAGCACATAGTTGCGTGGTATCTTTGTCTCTCAGTGATAAAACCATGTGAAACTGTACCAAAAAAATGAATAACCGAAAGAGGGAATTGGACACCAGAAATGAAAGTGCCACAAAGAAACAAAAAGTGATAGTGCTGAAAGTGAAATTCCTTTGATTGTAAGTGGAGTACAGAAGAACAGCTGACCATGGGAATGCTGACACCAACACCATTCAAAAGACTTTACATATACAGCCTAAGAGCCTAGGGAACTTATCAAGGGTGAACTTATGACAGAAATGAGAAAAATCTTTGTGACAAAAAGGTTGAAGATGTTCCAGATCAAGTGATGCTGGCAAACAAACAAACAAACAAATTGTACATTAAAGAAACTCCTAGATATCTTTCCTGATATAAAAAGTGTAATGAATAAAATATTGGAAGCTGATCCAAAGTTAGAAAGAAATATAACATGTCACCAAGGCATAGAAAGGATGCTCACCGGGCATTGTAAGTCATACAACAAGAAGAGGAAGACAAGTCCTGTCAAAATATAATGGATAAATTATTTACAAAAAATAAAGCACTTTCTCAATGTTTCTAATATTTTAAATTACAATGTACTAAGTAAATATTACTGTTCTATTTTTATTTCCCTGTGGACTTAAAATTTAGAGTAAGAGGGTTTTTAATGCTTTTACAAAAATTGAAAAGTCACAGAGCAATCATAATTTTCCTCATTAATTATTAAAATCTCTTCGCATGGTTTCAGCTTGTAGTCATTTTTAGAGTCTCACACTACTGCACAAAGTAAGAAATATCTGTACTCTCTTAATTCAAATTTTACAATACATTTTTCTTCAGTTTTCCAGTTTCTTCCATGACCAACTCAACTTTCATGTGTAGAATTTAAGGTGTTTATTCAGAAACATTTCAATATTTCTAAGACTCTTTAGGCAACAAATCAAAGTATAACACTCCCCTGATCAACATTACATATTCATTGTGTAGTAGTGTGTGGGAGTCCTTACCACATCCTCATCACCCAATTTAGTGATCATTTTTAAGCCAGAGAAACAACCAATTATTCTAGATTTGTGCAGCACCTAGTAAGGTTGGAGCAGGTTTCATTTTTCCAACATGTTCCTTGAATGACATATCTCTCAGTCAAATATATGCAAGGGAAAGATGTCTCCTGCCCTAGGGAATAGGTAAAGCAGGACTTTTTGTGACTCATTGTGCTACATCTTTGCATACAGAGCTCTGTAAAATGGATGGAATAATTAACATGAGGATCCTGAGGCATTTTCAATGGAAAGGAAATATGAATATGGTGAACAGGATAAGAGATCACAGCCGTAAGAAAGATGTTTCCTGGGATAAATGTGTATGATCTAAAAGCCTTGCTTACTAAGACTTTTTTTGTTTTTTGGGGGAATCCTTCAGCTTTGAATTCTCAGATATGAGTTTAACATTAGGAAAATTTCCACACATTGAATAATTATTACCTCTGTAGGAAACCTCCATTCAACTGGTGGTAAATGCCAATTTATAACTTCAGTAATAACACACCCTCAAGTTACTTGAAAGACACATACAATAATAAAGAGTGCATGCTTTTCATGCACACACAACTTCATTAAAAATCTCCTGCTCCATAGACATTCTGGAGCTACCCACCCCTTCACCTTTCAGAAGAAAACACCAACATTGCCACTATTCAGCAGAGCTAGGCTTCAGGAACCACTGTTTCCCTACTGCAGGAGCATCTCCGCATCAGCTCCAAGTCTCCTTGTACCAGCTGGAGAAGAAAGCATAGTCCATGCTACTGTGCTTCAGTCATAAACTTCACAGATAGATTTGTCCCAGAGGAAGTATCTCTTCCACAGTCAGCAAGACCAAACAAGGTCAAGTTCCAAATGGTACAAAGACTTTTAGACCTATACAGAAGTCCTTTAGTTGAAATAGCATTTTCAGAGAATACTAGTAGGAAATAAAATGTAGTGTATAATTTTGACAAATTTCTTTGTGTAAGTGTGATTATGAATTTAACATAGCTATTTCATATATTATGCAAGCTTCAATGCAGGACAATGGCTTCTAAGGGGAACAGAGAAGATATGGTCCAAGTGAAAAGAGAACAAAAACTGTCCACTCCCACACTCAGCCTGTTCACTAGGAACCTACACCACAGCTCACTATCTTTATTAATATTGATTTTCTCTTCTTTTGTCTTCAATAGCATGACTTTTTTTCCAGGAGTCTCCTGCTCAAGCAAGTGATTTGAATGTTCATTACAGGAACTTTTTAAAAGATCTCCTCAGTGGCAAACATCAATAGGCAATTGAATCATTCATCTCAAAATCCTTGCTTTGCTTTTTCTACCAGTCCTGGACTGTTATATACTTATTCTTACCCAATTCTAATCAAACCTTCCCCAACTTTGAAAGACCTGCCTTAAATCAAACTTCCAATTTTCAACAAACTCTGACTTTAACTTCCCCCACCCCAAGACACTGTAAGAGCTTTGTGAGGTAGCATTTTTCCTTATCCAGATAAGAAATAAATTCGGGTTCGTCTTATCAACAGGTTCTGCTGGTAATGTTTGGGGAGTGAGAGACCATATGTAAAAATAGAAATCTGATGTATAACCTCTGCAGCAATCAGTTCAGAAGGATTAGGACTTGGTCAATGACTGCCAACTTCTCTGATTTTTGCTCCTGTTTCTAACCCAAGACCAATCAGAGAAATTCAGTTATGCTTCTCAACCAACCACAAAAGATGTCTTCCTTGCAAGTAGCCTAGGTCCTGCTTTCTCCCATGCCAATAACCTCCAATCAGAGTAAAACTGAATTCTCCCCAGGATTTTTTTTGTTTTTGTTTTTGTTTTGTTGTTTTTTTTTTTTTTTAAGTATACAGTTTCCCACTCTCCTGTCTACCTTTGAGTCTCTGCCAACAAATAGTGATGGTGGATGACCCTTGCTATAACAAGTTCTGATTAAGTGAGCTCTATTTGTTTTCATTTTGATGGTTTTCCATGCTTTCTACGGGAGCCAGTTTTTGACAATAGGATTTGAAAAATATAGAAGAAACTTTTAGAGGAATGAATCAGTAGCATATTCCTCAGAACTGTTAATTTTCCAGTCAAACTTTTAATAGAAGTTGGTGAACTCCCTGACCAGCCAAGAGTTTCAATGACAGTTGAGTTCTGGATACTATGGATAGTGTCATATAAAACTAAAGATGCCAAAAAGCACACATACCTGAACAACACCTATAAATCTAACCCACACATAAAATTTGTTTTCAAATCCTGCCACTTTTAAGAAAATTACCATCTTCTATATCTCATATTTTTCACTTTTAGCTTCAGACCTAGTTATCATGTATTTAGATCATCACAATTCACTTTTTTCTACTTTAGCGCCACTTACAATGATGTTAAATTGTCAATTTCATCATCTTTTAAACCCCTCTGATATGCCAATCATATTTTCTACATACCTATTTTTGAACCAGGCACCAAAATAAATTAAAAAGTAGAATATAAAGAACTCTAAAAACTCTCATTTTTTTTTATTTATATAGAGTAGAGAGGGGGGAAATTCTACAATTTCTTATGCAGGGTGAAGAGAAAATAAACGATGTGCCTTCTAATACAGGCACAAAATTTTTCTCCAGGGTAGTTGACTACTCAGAAAAATAACATTACAGGTAGTTTTGGTATTGAAAGTCAGGACTTGCTGCAACAAGGAAAATAGAGGACAGAGTATACATAAAATGTGAACAAATCAGAGCAAAAAGAAGGAGCATTAAGGAAGGTTTCCATGCTTGGAGAGTGTGGGTCGTGAATCTCAGCAATTATGAAAGGTGAGGAGATGAGGACATTGGTGTCTGATGACAAATGACAGCCTGTGAGAATTTCCAAGAACAGGAATGACTAAGAGACTGTTAAGAATGATATTCTAACAATAATATAACAATAATATTTTACTATTCAATTTGCTATTGTTTTCTGTGCTGTGCTACCCAAAATGGTTTTTAAAAACTGTGTAAATTTATGAGCTTTGTGATCATGATTGATTTGTACAATCCAAGAAAAGAATATGTAGGTGTTTATACCAACACAGGATGTAGGAAAAAAACAACAGAAACTGAAAATTCAGTAGAAATGTGAAATCAGACCAAGAGGTGTTTGAGTGAAATGTAGATCCCCAGTGTTCCCATAGATCATGTGGGGGAAATGCTGGTTTTTCTAAAATAATTGGGATGGAAACTAATATAAATTTTGCTTACATATTAAAGGAAGAATAACCCCACAAGGCCAGAGAATTTGGGGCATCCACACGACTGACGTTTAGATGACATATGATTCTGTGAATGTAGGTATGTAATTATTGTCTGTAATTAACAGACAATAACCAGGGTTATCCTTCCTTCCTTCCTTCCTTTCTTTTTTCTTTCTTTTTTTCTCTCTCTTTTTTTCTTTTTCCTTCTTTCCTTTTTTTCTTTCTTTTTCTCTACTTTTAAGTTTTCCCTTATGGCTCAGTTTATTGGTACTTATATTAATTCTCTGCTTTGAATTTTAATTTAGAAGTAATTAAACTTAGAGGTAGTTTTTTCTTTTTATTATTTTTCCTTTTTTCACTTTTCCTTTACCATATTAAGTAAAAATGTAATACTGAAGTAATTTTAAAAAGTAACTTAATGGCATTACCAAGATACATCATGATGCAGAGAGTAACATTGAGACAGAGTAAGACTAGGCCTGTGAACCAAACTGACTCCATTTTCCCTGTAGAGGACACTTTGCTACTTTTCTACTCCTCAGTCATGAGATCCCCCAGGGAAAAGGATTACCCCATGGCCTACCCTGATAAAATAGACTAAGATAAGAGGGGAATAGATATTCACTGAGTTGCAAAACCCCTTTTCAAGGCTTATTTACTGTAATTGTAAAAGTTAGTTACCGATTAACCTTAAGACCCCTTTAGGAACTCCTGTATGCACACAAAGCTTCAAAGTGACTGCACAATGACCCTCTCGGGGTGATGATGATGAACACCATCACCATCTTGGAACTTCTGAGCAGGCGCAGGACCAATGCCTTAACTGAACATGTGCCCATGATGCAACCAGGAAGAACAGAATGGACCGCCTTCAGTGATACTGGCCTGCATCTCTTAACTCCTTTACCTATAAAAGACCCTGAACAGCTTCCCTTGGGGGCTAGCTTTCCCCTAGATTTCCTCCTTATGCATAATCTCCTATCTTAAAAAAGTGTTGCTTGCTTTACTTCAGGATATGTTGTTCCTTTCTATGACTTTAGGACCCAAGAGCCTAATTTGGGTGTGAGGAGTCATTTCACTGCAGTTTGAGGGCAGGTGTTTAACTTGTGTGTTCTCTGTTAATAATACCATGTTGGGAAGAAAAATCTGGGAGACACAAATTCCAGTGCAGAAATATGAGAATAGTGGGACGGTAGCTATTTATAACTTTGTAACTTGAGGTTTGGGGATAGATCAGATTGCAAACTGTTAAGAATATATACATATATATTTCACATATATATGGCGTATATATAGCTAATATATATTCCTAATATATGTATTATATAACATACAATATATATGTAGATTATATATACTTATATTTGTAATTTAATTTTATTTACTTTCTTGAAATTCAATCATGAGAATTGTGAGCTATCTTCTCTCAACTAACCAACAGCTCATCAGAGAAAGTATAATTTATTCTGAATAAGCTCCATAGAGGCTCTACAAGGACATAATGCCATTCCATTGGTTATGAACTAAGACCAAAATTATCTTTTTTACAAAAGCCATTTAAATAATAAGCTCTCTTGAAACTGGATGCCTATTATATCTATAGTAAGAAAATTTTCATAATTAATATACATAATATTTTACTAGTTTTTATTATTGTCATTCAGCAATAAAGTCATGTTATCAGTCATTAATATGTCAGTTATAGTTCTTTAGCAATGATTTAAAATAAGTTTTAACTAATATTTATTAGAAAAAAGAAATATTATTCGATTGCTATTTTTGATATTCATAAATTATGAAAACTTATATACTGTATTAGGATTTCACTGTTGTTGAATCCTGTGTTTCAACACTGCATTAAAATTATATGCTTGTATAACTGTTTCCTCTGTAATAAGCTTGAAGGGCTTCATTTCAGTATTTTAACTCTCTTTGTCTCTCTCTCTCTGACACTATATATATTATAGTGTCTGATAGAGTTTGGCTGTGTTGTCTCCTCCAAAACTCTTGTGGAAGTCTGATCCACAACTTGGCAATGTTGAGAGCTATTTGAATCATGGGGGTGGATCCCTCATGAATGGATTAATGCTCTCCCTGGTGGGTAGGGGTAGTGAGTGAGTTCTCCTTCTATTAGTTCCTGCAAGAGCTGCTTATTCAAAAGACCCTGGCACCCCCCACTCTTGCTTTGTCTCACCACGTGATCTGCTTGTACCCACTGGCTGCCTGCCACTTTCTGCTCTGAGTAGAAGCAGCCTGAGGCCCACACACACCAGATGCAGCTGTCCCAGAATCATAAGCCAAATAAACCTTTGTTCTTTATAAATTACCCAGTCTCAGGTATTCTGTTATAGCAACACAAAACTGACTAAAACAGTGTCTATTTCAGAATAAGCACTTAATTTATGAAATAATTGAAAGGAGACAGGAGATAAAAGTAATAGATATAGAAAATAAAGAGATCTGAAAGCTGTCAAAAGTAGAAATACATTTCAATTTGCTATTTTTCTCCTATGATTTATAGCTCTCCCCGAGAAAAATGGAAGCTTTCAGAATTTAATGAACATGTATGATGGGGTCTCTTTAAAAGTCCAAAGAATGTAAACAAGAGGTGACTATGGAAGTGTTACAACCAAGAATATTTATTATAACAAGCCACAACATATAGGACACATATCTTGGTGTGCTGTGCTGTGGATGGGTGGCTGTGTCTGGCAGAGAGGGTGGGCAGCCACATGCAGGAAGATTTGTCATTCCTTGGTCATAGTTTTGATTGCCATTTGATATATCCTATAATATATTTACTTTCTCCTTTCCTTCCTCCAACAAGCAGCAATTGTCCTTATGCAACAGAAATATCAGTGTCTAATATTATACTAAAATTAAGACATAGCAATTCCTTTTGCCTGAATATAGAATGAGGAAAATATCCTCAAACTAGACACATTCTCTTACTCCAGTTGTTCTTATTCAAAATTAAGGAATCCAGCAGAAACAGAGGTATGAAATTTCCAGGTGTTAAATTAAATAAAAAGTTTGACCTGAGAAATCCTTCTTGCTCACTCTTGAGCTCTTATGTACAAACTGCAACCTAACTTGACACCTAAGCACACAGGCAAAATGAAAACCTAACTGTGGGGAAAATAGAATAATTTAGTTAGGCTCCTTCAGCTCAGGTCTGGCTGGGGCGTCAAGCAGCACATTTCTTGTAAACAAGTTGTGTGTGGGTGGAGTTAATGCACATTTGCACCTATGTATCTTTCTAGTTTGTTGCTTGTGTGTGTTCTTGAGTTTGTGAAGCAAGCTGGTGGCAGAGAGCTCAGTCTAAAAATAGAGCATGTTTACTCTGCTGGCAGCTGCTGTCTTTGGACTTTGCAGGTAGCAGTTGAGTTTCTGAGTTTCTCTGTGGACTGCTTGGCTCATAGTGTTGTGTGTGCTGAATAAAGACTATTCCTTCTTCAACCAAGGCTCCAAGGGCCGTTTTGTCCGGTTACCTAGCTCGTAGACCTGCATGTGAAGGGTTTGTGAACGGGCTCAAGGGGTCTGTGAGCTCCAGACCCTAGCCCTAACTCTACACTAACTTAGAAGTGTGCTTCTGTAATGGTAGCTGAATCTCAGCCAATTTCAGGCAGCCAACTGCTCTGTACCTCAATTCATTTTTCTGTCTAGAAATCTAACTAACCCTGTGTTTGGGCCATAATCCCTATTAATCTGTTCTGACTATGGGCTGCCCAATTTGTGAATCATTTTTTTTTTCTTTTTTTGTTCAAATTAAACTTGGTTAAATTTAAGTGTCTGAAGTTTTTCTTTTAATGTCGGGACAAAACAAATACCTAGGTTTTATGAGCTCTTGGTACATTATATGGATTTTCTCACATTTCTGAACCATTAAGCAGGATAATACTGCAGTTTTCTTTTAAAAAGATATAAACAGTATAGAAGAAAGATTTAAAAACCTTCATAAAATGGCTATTTTCAACAGAGGAAATACAAGTGGGCAATAAACATAATTTTTGAAGTTAAATCACATTGTTAATTGAAAGGGTGATAGTCCACTCATTACAAATTGGTCCAAATAAAAATAAAAGCTGGAAATAGTCTCTCTTAACAATTTCATGTTGGTACAAACATAGGAAAATGGGTATCCTCATACCCTACTGGTAAGAGTATCAATTAAAAAAAATTTTTTTAAGGCAATTTTCCAATGAGTCAACTGTTTTTAAAACATTCTTGCACTTGCCTGGCAATTTGTAACTCTCCTCAAAGAAATAATGATAAAATGTGCCTTGATCAAAATGGCCTTAATGCTCCCCTCAGCTTGACAAAATTCAGACATTGTTCTTCCTAACTCCGATCTCCCTTTTCTTACAGCATTTACTTTAGAAAACTTGCAATATTAAATTCTTTCTCTGCCCTTTGAGATGTAAATCTTTTTAAAGTCTCTTGCCAGTTTTACAAGCCTGGAATGTCTTTCTCAAGGACCTGGGAGCCATCTCTTTCAATGTAAAATGAAGGGAGTTCATGCTGCTATGCCAGTTTCTGTGGGAAAGTAGGAGCCCAACCTGTTGGAGTCCTGTTCTAAATTATAAAACTATCTCCTATCACAAAGATAAGAGAAAATTTATTTCTCCTTTAGGTAAAGCCAATTAGCAAACAAAGATGGCCTCTGGTCTCCCTCACACCCAAGAACTTAAAAGTTCTCCCAACCTTTGTTTCAGCAGAGTTGAGCTCAGACTGCATTCTGGTCTCTCTTCCGCTATTGTGATAGCTTTAAATAAGTCACCTTTGCCTGTTTAACTTTGCCAAGTGCAATCTTTGCTTTTACAGCGGTAAAAAGGTGTGCAATATATTATTTATTAATGCATTATTTACGATGCCAAGAATAAAACTTTCAAATGTTCAGCATTACTAATTATATACATTATAAATATTGTAGAACAAATAAAATACATCAGAGAAAAATATTTCTTTCCTTTTACAAATCTCTGCACATAGGTTTTTAGGTAGAGAAGGAAAGATATTGTAAAATAAGAATATCTTGCATCTATTCCCATTCTTGAGGTCAACATTTTTGTTAGCTAATTATGGTTTTAAATACTGCAATGAAATTAAATAGAACAATAATACCCAACTGAAAATTGCAAAAGGAGCACAACTGACATTACAAATCTTCCACAAACATAGAATTCCATGTAATTGATGAATGTGACATTCTGCAACTATTTATATAGCAAGCTAAGCCATTGAAAAATGAGGCCTTGTCATAGCTTGAACAGATAACAACTGAAGAAGAGAAAATCAACAATAATGACAGGACAGATGCTTTCAACGATTTGAATATCATAGGATTAAGAGATACTGTAGCACAGTGGTCCTCAAACTTGGCTGCCCAATGGAATCGCGTTGGGGAAATTTTAAAAATACCAATGCCTGGGTGTATGGCCTAGGTGTCAGTATTTTTAAAAGCTCTCAGATGTTTCTAATGTGCAGAAAAAAATGGAGAACCTCCTCTATAACCAAAGCTCTTGGTCCCCTGCTTACATCCCTCAATGCTCACCTCTCTATTTCCACATGTACACTGGCCTGACTTCCAAGCTGAGACTCAGCCTGTGGGTTTTATTTGTCCACTGGAGCCAGATTAATCTTCTTATTCATTTTATTTCAAAATAACAGCAGTCCTTGCTTTGCACAATTCTGTGATAACTAAGATTTGATTGTAATATGATTTGATCTCAGTAACCACAGAACCAAGCCAAGTGAACAATGTCTGTATATCGGTTATCATGAGAAAGAAGCCCAGGCTCCAGAGTCATCCCTCAGCCCTAACAAAAATCTTTTAAAGCTCTCTGCATCCTCATCTTTTTACTTGGCCGATCATAATGATAGCTCTTTTGCTTGTATGGCTGTCCCATGGTATCTTTGTCGATGGTTCCAGGACCTCCCACAGATAACTAAATCCACGGATGCTCAAGACCCTGATATAAAATGGCATAGTATTTGCATATAACCTATGCACATCCTCCTGTATCCTTAAATCATGTCTAGATTACTTTTAATACCTAATGCTATGTAAATGCTATATAAATAGTTGTTATTATTTTTTAGGGAATAACAAGAAAAAAAAATCTGTACATGTTCAGTACAGAGGTGATTGTTTTTTCTGAATATTTTCAGTCTGAGGTTGGTTAAATCCACTAAGGTGGAAACCATAGATACAAAGGGCCCTCACTGTACTCACAGGACAAAAGGTCAATCTTGGTTACGTCTCTCACCATACTTTGTTTCTGTGGGCACATAACCAAATACAGCCAGAGAAAAAGATACAGCTATGCCAGCTGATGGGACCTCCCTCCTTTTAGTCATGTAAATTAAAAGCATTCAAGAGTTTCTTGACTTCACTCTTTCTATCATACCATAAATTCAATCATCAGGAAATCACACCAGTTAAACTGTCAATATATATGTAGAATCTGATCATTTGTCTCCGCCCACCACAACCTCTGTGGTCTAAACTACCATAATTTCTCACATTTATTGTTGCAATGGCATGCTCAGTGGTCTTGCTGCTGCTTACGTCAACACAGCAACCAGAGGTGTCCTTTTAAAATATAAGTCAGATCATGTTACTATTTTATTCAAAACACTACCACTCAGTAAAAGGCAAGGTCCTCAATATTGCCTACAATCGTTTCTATTCTGTTTGACTTCATTTCCTATGATGGTTCTGCCTTGCTTACTCATTAGTTACGCTAACCTCCCTACTGTTCCTCCAACATGTTATATGAGCTTTCACCCCAGGACCTTTATACTTGCTATTCCTTGAGCTTAGAATCTTCTTTCCAAGGTATCCATATAACTCCTTCTCTCACCTGCCTCAGGCCTTTATCACATATCATCTTCTCAGCCACAACCTCATTTAGAATTAGAACCTCCATATCCCAGCACTCCTGATCACACTTCCATGGTCCACAGCATTTATATCCATCCATCACACTATGTGATTTTTTTTGTTTGTTTGTTTTTTTCACTATCCTTCTTCTACACATATGCTTGTCTTTAGCCTTAGAATTTTAAAATAATGGGGGGAACAAGTAGATCTCAGTAATAATTATCATCCAACAATTAACCCTCTATGCATATTATTAATTAATGAAAACTCTCAATTCACAAGACAAATTCTCAGTTCTCTATAATACATACTTAAATGACTTTTTAAATCTTGAAGAATACTTTGGGATTATAGGATTGAAATGCATCACTATAGTTATTATAAATACTGCAAGTTTGGTGAAAATTCCTAGCTTGTAAGAGGAACAAAATAGAGCCATATTTGGATTTAACACAGTATCCAGAATCTCATAAAGGCCAAATTAATGTGTGTGACTGAAAAAAAAAAAACAAATGAATTTATTAAGCCTTGGCTTTCTAACAGCATATAGAGTCATATTTCTCTTCTCTTATTTCTCTTCTCTCGTCCTCTCTTCAACTCTCCCCTCTTTTGTACTTCATATTATTTCCCACAAAGAAATGAAATTCACTTGAATATCACACTTTAAATACAGACACCCAAGCAGCAGACCTTGTGTTGAATATGTTCCTAGCATTAGAAATGACACTAATTTTAGGTTTTCAAATTATTTTATCCTTCACTGCAATTAATATAATTCAAAGTAGGTATTTTAAGATAATGGAAAAAATACTAGGTAGAAATAAAGAGCATGGCCCTAACCACCTCCTAACCATCTTTTGCCTTTACTGAGCATGAAGGGTCTCTGCCAAATGAGTTTTAACCTGTGCCTCTTTCTATCTAATAACTTCATAGGCTCCTCTACTCCAAAAATCTCTAGGGGATACCCAGCCTGACTGTGATAAGGTTAAAGTACTGCTAATGGTCTATGGATCCTTTGCACTGAAAATTGTCCTATATTCCTGCAAAGCTCTCCTGGAACAACCCTGCTATAAAGTGGCAAAAACATTTGTAAGCATGCAAAAATTGAAAGCTACATAGCTGGTTCTTAAGTATTTCTAAGTGATTTATTTCAGAATGTAAACATTTCATTATTTACTTGCAGATGCATTGGTTTGTTTAAAACACGAGTGTCACTATTATGAGAGAATAAAAATGGATTCTGTATAGCCTAACATCATACATTTCTCTAATGCTGAACTACAGATGACTTTAGAAGCTAAAGAACAATCATTCAAACACAGCAATTTTCTGCATTACTGCTTGACTTTCTGAAAATAACTAACCTTTTACATAATGGAAAATTGAAAGAAAACAGTATTACTAAATAAGACCACCTGGTAATCTGGGGTAAGGAAAAACTGTATGTCTATCATTAAATGAGATCACGTCTAACTGCAGTATTTTCTTTAGCCACATTTTAGAACAATTCTCTAAAGCCTACTTTGTCAACTACTTCCACCTATTTTATTTACTGTTCTTTCTGTGAGCTTTCACAATTAAATTACAGTATGTGTTATAGTCAATATCCTCTCTTAATTGATTTCTTTAACTTGCTGTCCTGCAACCTATTTTTCATTTTTTAACTGACCTAGAGCAGTGCTAAATTTAATAAATAAAACCAACACCTTTTACTATTCCACTAGAACCTGTGTCCACTTCTGCATATCAGCCATTTCATTGACTGTAAGAATTATGTGACATCATCTATGGTCCAGGTCTCCAACTCTAAGGAAACTTTAATCCATTAGATATGCTACCTCCTAGCCACCTGCCCCCCTTCTCCTGGGTAAGTCCAGTTTATTGGATGATACTAAAGGTGACAAATCTGTAAGGGATGCTTTTGGCCACAAATAATAGAAAATCCAACTAACTGTGGCCTAAATCAAATCACATTTTTGATCATTAAAATGGTGTCTGGTTCTAGCGTTTATTCAGTGATTAAATAAGGACCTGGCTTCTTTTAATTAATTGTAGCATCATTTTGGAATTTCTTTCTCATGTTCATTACATGATGGCTGCAAGATGGATACAGCTTCTCCAGCATCATACCCTCAAACCTGCATCCCATGAACACAGAGCGAGCAGGAAAATAGTTTTTCTCCTCATAAGACTGTCTTTTAATATGAGAGGGAGCTTTTGCCTTTTCCCTTTTATGACTCCTTTTAGGTAGTGATGCTGACGAGCAGAGCAGGAAGACAACATGGATGTGCAAATACATGATTTTTGCTTATAATGAGCTGACTAAAGTCAAGAGAAAAAGCAATAGGTCAGCAATACCCAGGGAAAGTAACCAATAGCAAGTTCAGGTTCATACATAACTCATATTTCATATATCATTGTGTTATTCTTTGTGATACAAACTATTTCCAAATCGCTTCTCTAAACACTTTTTTTCCCCAAAAAGGAGCTAGCTAAAATACAAATGGCCACATTTCTAATTACTGTTTATCACGTCTATGCAGAGTATCTTATTATAATGCCATTAAAAAAGGGGAGGAGCAGTATCCTACTTCTATGCCAACCAGGGATGAAGCATATAATCCACACTTAGTTTAATGCTCTGATCCATCCATTTTGTCAGGTTCCAACAGTTTTCTAGGTTCACCTCACTCTTTTTTTTTTTTTTTTTTTTTGTCTTTTTCATGACCGGCACTCAGCCAGTGAGTGCACCGGCCATTCCTATATAGGATCTGAACCCGGGGCGGGAGTGTAGCCGCGCTCCCAGCGCCGCACTCTCCCGAGTGCGCCACGGGCTCGGCCCACCTCACTCTTAAAAATTAAAAAAAAAAAAAAAAGAAAGCATTCTGTAATTACTCATTCTGAATTTGATCTACCCATTAAGCTGGGTGATTTATACACATTCACCTAAATATAGTAATTTCACATATTATATTTTTACCTCTTGCCTAGATGTCTGCTCCTCAACCATTAAAACAGCATTCTCCTTTGATCAATACCAAAACCTCAACAAAAGTGGTGAAACAAATATATAAACAGGACCTTGAAGACTCTGGTTGGATCTTTGTGCAACTGAAGAAAGAGACTTTAAGTTATGAGCCACCTCCCATTTCTATCTTGTTCTGCCTTTTTATTCCCAGTACATCAGAAGGCTCTCAATTTGAAAGGAATGATCATATGAGGCAAGGATAATAATAATAATAATAATAATAATAATAATAATAACAATAATAATAGTTTCATTTGCTCATTAATTCATCCAAGTATACTTTACCAATTATTATGTGTCAACCATACCATTAAGCACCGAGTATATACTGGAGAATAAAAGTGATAGGGCTCCTGACCTTGTGGAATTTATAATCTAGTGAGAAAGAGGGGCTATACTCAATTAAGCAAATACATGCACATAATCAAAATGTTTCAGCACTGTATGTGCATATATTTCATATAGTACATATAGTGATAGAGGATAACAGAGGGGAGCCACTTAGATAAAATTCCTATGGGAGAAAGGTCTATTTGAACATGTACTTCATAAGACAAGTGCTGAAGGACAAGAAGACAGATAAATACATAGCAGGGAGAAGAGTTTTCCAAGGAGAAGAAATACCATGTGTAAATTCATTAGGCAGCACAAAACTTAGCATGCTAAGAGAACTGAGAGGATACTTCCCTGGCTTGAGCATAAGGTACTGTGGAGTATATTGTAAAGCAAATATATTTCACAGGGCCTAGTTTCTTGTACTTTCAGGTTTAGTCTAACTTCTTAAAAGTGCATATAAAATGTTGACCTTACAAAAACAGGAAATTTTCCCCAGGCTATAGTCTTTGTTGTAAGATAAAGAATTGTAGTACAGCAAGGATGCTGGTTCAAGGACAGACAAGTTACTGATTAATATGTGAAGATATGGGAAGCTGTGTAGTGAGAAGGAATGTTTGCTAAGATCAAGCTTTTGTGGGTGGATCACTTAAATTGCCTTATGGAAGTTTTACTGAATGTTACCAGCCTATATTGTTAAACTATAACACCACCTATGTTCTCATCCTGTAATTTCCTGGTCTGGAGAATAAATGCGGGAAGAGAACCCCAATTCATGGTTAATTTCCCAAATGGAAGGAATGCCTTTCTCTGGAGGGTTCTGGGAGATTAACCACTTCAGGGCTTCTCACTGCTCAGAAGAGATGGGCTTTGAGTAATCCTTTGTGGCTCCATCACCCAGGGGAAGAGGGGTGACAAATCTGTGGGAGGCAAAGCAACAGGGTACAGAGGGAAGAGCACAAAGATGAAACGAAAGAGGTAGGCAGGGGTTAGACCATGGTAGATCTCAGGGGTATATTCAAAGTGAAATGGGAAGTCACTGGAGGTTTTCAAAGGGGGTGGGGAGAGAGGGATATATATGTATATATGTGTATATATAATTGCTCTTGTTACTTTCAGGTGGGTAGATTAAAGAAGGAAAGTTTGAGGATAGATCTATGGTGAAGACTAACTTCTGCTGAATTTTCTAAAAAACTGTTTGATAATTCATATACTGGAGTTCAAAGACAATTCTGAAAAGGAATGCAGAGTAAAGGTCAGGGGAGTGAAGTTAAACAGTGGTATTTGCTCAAGAAAGGACAACACTCTGGATAGAGTTATATTTTACTTCCAGTGATAAATTCTTTCATTCAAGTGTTGTAAAACTCTACATTTTTTTAATCTATTTCTGAGGAAAAAATTTACTCCAACAAAATATCTTAGTATTTTATAAGTTTGAGAAGATATGAAATACCCTATCTCACTTTTCCCCCTGAGAGAGAGCAAAATTGACATCACAAAATCAATATTAAAAAAACCCAAAAAACAACACCCCCCCCCAAAAACCTTATGTTTATTCATGTATCTAAAATTATGCAAGAATATTTCGAATATTTCAGTGTCCCAAGTGATTTTAGGAAATTGCTCCATTTTGATCTCCCACTATAAATTGGGTCTTCAATCCAGAATACCAGTTAGAAAGCAAGCCAGGAGTCAGGCCGGAAGAAAATCTTAAAATAAGCATGTTAACACCCCTTTTCAGTGCCAGTGAAAGCGCAGCTTAGCTCTCAGCTCAGAGTTCTCACTCATGCATGCCTCTAACCTGGTGATAATGCACCTCCTCCCCATGCACACCAATGTGTGAAAACACAATCTCACAACATCACAGAATTTTAAAGCTGGAAAATAAATCTAAGTGAAAAAAGTCAGTTTGACTACTCTCTATTTTTTAACCTCATGGGATAACAACAAAAACATTCTCTTCTCCCAAAAGATATATTTTCATAGAGCGTAACCACTTATGTAAGAGAAGAGTCCACCCATCTTCTAGTTTTCTAAAAATAAATAAATAAATACATAAAAGATACATATATTTAATCTATGTTTTTTCAAAAAATTGTGTGGATCATCTAGAAAGTACCAGTACACTACTGGGCACTGTGAATGAATTCAAAGCTGAGGTACAATGCACTCGAGGCAATGTGATTGGGGCAAAAATAAATTTAGGGTCTTTAAAATCTCACATGCCTTTAATGTGTATGGTATTTATTGTGTACATGGTGTTTAATCCAGAAATGTGTATGGTGTTAAATCTAGATTTAAAAGGATAATGCACAATTGTTAATTGTACTTCTCTTTGAAAATTTCCAACTCCCTAGATTAGGAACATAAACTAATCTTGGTATGTAAGCTTTGAAAATAAAAAAATATATGGTATGGCTTTGTACTTGGTGTTTCAGGGAAAGCAAGCAGACATACTATAGCTTGCCTTTCAGTGAAATTTTTAAAAAATCTCGAAATTAATATTTTTCTATGTGGAAAGTTTGGTACATTGTTTTCTGATAGATGAGCAGTTCTCATCTAGAGACACAGATATGAATTGTTGCTGAGATTTAATGTAAATATTTTACTGTCAAAAGCTTTCAAGGGCAAATGGAAGAGTACCACTGGATATTTATGATTGAGACATAAATTTAATTTTGTAGTCACAATTAATGTAGACAACACCATGTCATGTGTACTGATAACTCTTTTAAAAGAAAGCCACTGTAGTGTGAGTTCTATCAGCATTTATATCAGCTTAACTGTTGCCATTTCAGATAAACCATCTGTGAACACCGAATCTGAAGATATCCCATTCCTTCTAGGCTTTTCTCTCATTTAGCTTTACTCAGTAGGCTGGAAAATGTCCCCCATCCAAGACATACACATCCAGATCCCAAGAACCTGTGACTGTGTTACCCTGTATAGCAAAAGAGACTTTACAAATGCAATTAAAGATTTTGAGGTAGGAAATCATCCTGGATTATCTGGGTGTGTCCCAAATACAAGCATCAGGGTCCTTTTAAGAGCTCAGCAAGAGTGTCAAAATCAGTAGTAAAAGATGTGATGATGGGAACAAGAAACAGAAGTGATGCAAGGAAAGGGCCATGAATCCAAGAATGTGGGGGGACCCTAGACACTGAAAAAAGCAAGCAAAGTCATACTCCCCTGAAGCCTGCAGAAATAACACAGCCCCGCCAACACCTTGACTTTACATTTCTGGAGGTCAGAGAGAATATATTTGTGTTGCTTTAAGCCACTAACAAAAATAGGAGATTAATACACTTCATTTTCATTGTTTTCAGAACAGTTACCTCTACCTGAAATTACCTTGTTTCTGAATTTCATTAACATATTTCTTTCCAATTTTAAACATAAATGCCCTAATATGGACATAGAACTTTTCTATCTCGTTGGCTGCAGAAACCCCAGCACTTGGAAGAGTGTCCCAAGCACAGTGAGTGCTACATAAACACTGAACAAGTAGAGCAGATGACAGAGAGATGAAAAGATGCCGAGGTCGACATCGAAACTCGTGCTTCTGACATCTGTGTGCTTTCTTCAGTATCAGGCCAGCATTGCCTTTATTTCTTAGAGAAGAAAAATGAGTTCTTTATTTTTCAGTTATGCCTGATGGGGATGTGAAAAAGAATGAGAAATGTGTTTTCACATAAGATTTGAATCTAGTAATTGTACCTGTTTTATTGAAAAGTCTACACTTCACTAGGGTACAAATATTAAATAATTTTGTTTTATTCTCCAGTCACTATACTGACGTCTCCTGTCCCTCAAGGATGTCTACAGCAAGTCCAAATTTAGCCCAACTTTAACTTTAAACATCATATCTCATTTAGCACTCATGTCTACTCCTTGTCCTCAGTGATTCTTAAATTCCCTTTCATCTCACTGTTGTCTGCTTATAAGGACCAAGTTGATAGGATGATTCTTGCAGGCCTACTTCCGGTGCCTTTTAATAAACTTTCCAGAAGTGTAATTGATGTCTACTATTTTCAACATTGCTTCTTACATTGACAGCAAAACGGGGATGACAGTGTTCTTTCTTCCCGCAGAAAGATGATGTGAGGTTCAAAAAGCACCAAGCACAAGTACTGTAAAATGCACAATAGTGAGGAGTAGTGGAAGTGAGGTCAGTGAAGACAGGGAAGGGGAATCACATTTTCTTGGCCATATTGTCTTCAACAAAGGTGCCTTACACATGCTGCAGCACTCACCCGTGCCAACAGTGCAATTCAGTACATGAAACACGAGATTTAAAGACTGTAGAGTCATGTCCACGTTCACATTGCCTAATAAATGGCAGAGCTGAGATTTAGAGTCTCCAAAGCTCATTTTCTTTCTAAAACACCATACATTTTTAACAAAGAAACAAAAAACGAAACAGCTTATTACCAATGGACGCTTTTGACTTTAAAGGTTATGATATGTATATAAATAATATGTATAGATGGCAAAACACAGTTAAATTGTTGTTTTAAGAACAAAAACAGGATGACGGAAACAACGTGATCTTTTACATGCCATTGAGTGTAGGCTAGTGTGCCATGAGATAAATGATACCATTTTTTAAAAATTGGTTTGCTTAAGTAAGCTTAATGCATTACGGAGCCAAAATACAAAGGCTGTCTCAAGACCACTGCCTCCTGGTTAACTCATTTCAAGCATAATATCTGTAAAGAATTGCTAAGAAAGTTAAAAAAAAGAATTGGCTAGATTGACAGTTTCATCTTTCCAGAGAGTATCCTTAAGAAAGAAATGAATGTTTAATAAGTCTAAAAAAGTTGATGTCATAGAAGTAGAGAGCAGAATGGCAGTTGTCAGGGGCTGAGGTGTTGGGGGTGTGGTTGGAAAGATGCTGGTCAAAGGATGCAAAATTTCAGTCAGACAGGAGGAATAAGTCCAAGAGATCTTTGTAACACGTGGTGACTATAGTTAAAAACAAAATATATTGGGCCGGCCCCGTAGCTCACTCGGGAGAGTGTGGCACTGGTAGCACCGAGGCTGCAGGTTCGGATCCTATATGGGGGTGGCCGGTGCGCTCACTGGCTGAGCGTGGTGCGGGCAACACCAGGCCAAGGGTTGTGATCCCCTTACCAGTCAAAAAAAAAAAAAAAAAAAAAATATATATATATATATATATATTGTATTCTTGAAAAATGCTAAGGGAGTGGATACTCTGTTCTCACCACAGAAATGATATTTATGTGAAGTCATGCATATGTTAGTTAGCTACATTTAGTCATTCCACAAGGTATAAAGTCATTCCTTGGTATCTGCAGGTGATTGGTTCCAGTACTTCCCTCTCCCCTCCACCGACCATGAAACCAAAAATCCACAGGAGCTTAAGTGTCTGATACAAAAGGAACAGTATTTGCACATAATCTATCCACATCCTCCTGTATACTTTAAATCATCTGTAGATTATTAAGGATACCTAATATTATGTATATGCTACGTAAATAGTTGTTATACTGCATTGTTTAAAGAATAATGACAAGAAAAAGAAGTCTGTACATGTTCAATACAGATGCAACCATCGTACATCAGCAACAACATAACATTTTCCGGATTTTCTTTTTTTTTTTAGTATTTTCCATGTGCAGCTGGTTGACTCCCTGAAGATGGGACCTATGGATACAGGGATACAGAGTGTCAACTGTATATATTTCAAAACATCATATTGAAAATACATACAATTTTATCTGTCATTTTAAAAAATAAAATAATGAAACAACAAAAAAATCCAGAAAAGTTAGTACTGATTTTGGAAATTTAAGTTAAATAATTCTAAGTTTAATATTGATATCTGTCTCATGTACATTTGCCACTTCCCAATACAGACATGAGATATTATATTAACTAGCATGATTGGATTTAATTCACTTGCATAAAATACTCAACAAATAGCAGGCTAAGTTTTCAAAAACATGAGAGGTTTAGCAATGGCAGTGGCATTTTTGCTTTGCCTTCCAAACAATCCTCCCTTCCTTGGGGAACTATTCCTCTTTCTATGCTGCCTTGTGCTCTACTGCAAGCATACAGAACTGAGATGGTATTTGTTATACTTTTAATAGAACTCTCTATAAAAATGGCCAAAAATAAACAAAATATATTAGCCTTAAAGGCCAAGAGAAACTGATTTATAACTTTCATAATGTCTGTGTATTGTACCACCTGCTGGGCTGCAGCTGATGGAACGCCAGACCCAGGAAAGGTCATTCACAAGACCTTCATCCACTGATCACAGGTGATTGATCCCAGAGTAGACACCTGACTCAAACCTGAGCAATCACAGTATATCTCTGGGAGTTTTTCACTCTGGTGGTAGATCTCTAAGTTGTGAATCTTTGAAAACTGTCTCTCTCATATGCCGTATGGCAAAATTCTACAGTAAGAGAGATGACAAAGAGGTTTGGCAGAGTTCGTGACATTCGTGCAGCTATAATTCTTAATTCTCTCTTTAGTAGTATAAGAGTCTTTCAATAAAACTACAATTTTGCCTATGCTCATCTGAATTGGATTTCCATGACTTACAGACATAAAATTCCTGAATTATATGAAAATGTTAACATCAAAGGAATAATATCTCTTGATGTCCACAATAGTTTTATTAATATCAGCTGTGACCCTTAAAAAAGTTTTTGATTTGCTTTATTGTTCGAAAAAGAAAACTTAAGTACAAAAATTTGTGCCTTTAGTTTTACTTGAGAAGATGAAAATGCTATTCTTTTTTAGTGACCTACTTTCAGAGCACTGTGTACTGATCGTGCAGAGAACTCTACGCTCACAGAATATACAGCTAGGCTTCTCAAAGTTAACCAGGAGAGAATATTAGTGTATTTTCTCTCTTGATTATTATATTATAATAAAAGTCATTAAATGCAAAGCAAAATGATAATAATAGTAAATAAAATATCATCAAAACATATTATTAAGGGGAAAGAGTTAAAGACATTTTACTAGACTTGTAACATTTATCAATGGCTTCTGAACCTAAGGCACACACATGGACCACCACCAACAATGCCATCACCACATTTAAGTATTAGGATTTTTAAAAAAATCATATTTGAGCAAGATGCCATTCTTGGGATATGATCATGACTTTGGAGTTTGGAGGCTTCATAACAGCTGGATGGAAAAAATAATGCGCTTTTTGCCAATTAACTAATCAAAAAGTTAGTATGAGTTTTGGAATGAGAAAAGAGAAGGGGATAAGGAGGCAGTGGACAAAAAGAGACACAAAAGATATCTTTCCTATGGTTCCTAGTTTTCTTATGTCTCCATTCAGACTGATGCTAAATAAAAAGCAGATAGTGACAGTTTACATGGGAACATGATGCTGTGCTATTCCAGTAACTCTCTTCCTCTCATTCCTTCCTATAAATGAAATATCTTTCCTCTCTCCTTTCTTAATACATTGTCAAATTTCTAATTGTAAAAGAAAAAAAAAAAGCCTTTTCCTTTCAACTGCAAACAAAAGAATCTTACACTTACATTTAATTCAGTCAGTTTTTCTTTATTATATTTTTACCATTGATGACATATCAAATAATGCTAACAGCTAAAGTGAGGCTTCTCCCCGAATGTATGAACACAAATGTGGTAGACATCTGTAAAATGTCCCAGATGATCTGTTCCCACCTCCCGGTATGTAGGTCCTTGTATAGTTCTATCCCTTTGAGTGTGGCTTTAATGACTCATTTCTATTGAATACAATGTGGCGCAGATGATAGGATCCACTTCTAATGATAAGCCGACTGTGGCTTCCACTTGGGTGTCCTCTCTTGCTCTCTTGTTTATTTGCTCTGACAGTAGTCAGCTGCCATGTTGTGAGCTCCCTTATGGAGAGGCTCATGTGGCAAGTACTTCAGCCACAGAGGACCTAAGGCCTACCAGCAGCCACACATGGGTGAAATTAGAAGTAGTCGTTCTCCCAGCAGAGCCCTGAGATGATTTAATCAATTGCAACCTTGTGAGAGGCCCTGAGTCAGAGGCACCTAGATCCTGGATTCCTGATTACAGATAAGTAATATAAAAAGCAATAAGTTCTTCCTCTGACTATAAAACATTATGATCAACATATTAATTTTCAATGCTGAAAAATGCAAACCCTCCTAAGTATGCTGAATAATTGCAAGAATGAACGGAATCAATCTAGCAAATGTACGCATCTCTTTATCTCCATTTCTGTTTCTATGTCTATATTTATACCTGTATCATCTCTCTGAGTGGAAAGTTTGGCCATGGAAAAAGGTCATCCCTGCTGTGGAAGAGAAGAACCAAGTGATTGTATCTTGATACCAGTAAATATTAGCTTTAATTAATTGCATTAGTTTTGAGTCTGTGCTTATCAAGCAATTTTCTAACTATGATGTATTTTAGGAGCCATTTGTATAGGCTGACATTCTTGATTCTGTGATTATTTCCTAAAGTATACCAGTGCATTTCATTATGATTGATAAGTAAAATTGCCTCTTCATCTGCTATTGCAGTTCTGTTTACAGTAGTAAATAAACTGATTATATGTACACTAGTACCACTTCAAACGCCCCTTTCTGAAATCTCACAGGTAGTAGTAGCCTGCTAGTCTTCTCTCCAGATGGATGCTTTTACATTCAATATCTCTCTTTTAATTAAACAAGTACATGTTTTCCACTCAAAACAGAATAACCTTAAAATATCATTTTGGTGATAACTCAATTTTTAACAGCTTTATTGAGTTAATTTACTGTCAAAAAATTCACCTATTTTTTGAAGTACACAACTCAATTTTAGTATTGTTATACAGTTGTGCAACCATTACCACAATACAGTTTTAAAATCCTTTCATAACCCTCAAAATCGCCTTGTACCCATTTACAGTCATTCTCTACTCCCACCCCAAGACCCAGGCAACCACAGATTTGCTTTCTGTCTCTATAACTTTGACTTTTCTAGAATTTCAATATAAGTGGAATATAATATGTAGTCTTTTGTGTCTAGCCTATTTTATTTAGCATAATATTTTTGAGATTCATTCATGTTATTGTATATATCAGTAGTTCATTCTATTTATTACTGGGTAGTATTCCATCATATGGATATACATTTGTTTATCCTTTCACAAGTTGACGGCCATTTAGGTTTATTCCATTTATATTCAAGCCTTTGTGTAGACATGTATTTTCATTTCTCTTGCTTAGATAGCTAGGGCTGTAATTGCAGGGTTAAATGGTAAGAAACTATAAAACTGTTTTATACAGTGGTTCTAAGATTACACTATCACCAACACTGTATGAGCATCCTAGTTTCTCCATATGCTCACCAATACTTAGTATTCAGTTTTAGCTATTCTTGAGGATTTTTAGTCATTTCATATATATGTGTGTGTATATATTGTGATCTTGTACAACACAAAAATTTTGAATAGAAAGATACAACTGTTTCAACAGATTCAAGCATACGACAAGACAAAGTTTAAGGCATTTCACTTCAATCATTGGAGATCTATAGCAAAAATGGTTTTCTTACGACATTACAAAAAAAACTGCATAACTTTTAAAAATTGAGTAACAGCAGCTATAATGAAGAAAGAAGAGATAATAGCCCTAATCACATTGTAAATTTATGGCAGAATTTGAGATTGCAGTTATTTGTGCTCACAGTGGCATCCCATGAGATCCTTTGATTTACCTCTAAATTAATTCATTCACTGTCGTTCGTTAGACTCAGGCAGTAAAAATTAATTTGAAATTTTTAATATGTTTGCTTTCTTATCTGCAAATTTTAAGCAATATAGAAGGAATTTCTTCTACATTCCCATCTTTAATACTAATAATTAAGAATAAAAAGTGTGGAATGAAACATACCATATCAATATTATAGTGTTACAGAGTCATCCTTAGGCCAATACATTGGGTAATAACTAGAGAAAGATACGTGAAAATTAGACACACACACAAATACACATGTACTCCTTTGAACAAACATCAGAATCCCTTTATAATTCTTCAGTGTTAGTATACCCTCCTTTCTTCTCTGAACAATCATTTTGAAGACCTTGGTCTTCAAATAAATCTTAATTTCTATTCAAATCTATATTTGCCTTTATCTTACGTGTGTCATCAAAAACTTCCAAAGAGCACCTTTGAAGTTTTATTTTATGATGTGTTCCAACATCACCACATCTATTGACCATTATTTGTGCCACTGCTTTCCCAAGGAGTGACCGGTTCTCTACCTGCCTATTGTTGATCACGGTGAAAACCTTAGAGGAAGTTTTTGTATTCGCAGGCATAAAAGACAATATGCCATTTTGATTGTTATGAACTGGGCTCTTCTGATTCAATCCGTCACTGGTGAGCACTCAAACCCTGCCTTCATGCAACGCTGCTCACATAAATGTCAACATTCTAAATCTGTGGTCTTTTGCCCATGACAGTATTCTTTTGAATTGTGAAGAGAAGTTTGCTGTAATTGAGGCATTCTAAAAGTAAAATTATACTATCAAAAACTGCTTATTTGTCCTTAAATATTTTGGAAATGACAAAAGTAAATGTGTCTGCTATAATTTTTAAAATATCAATAATCAAGAAAATGTGCTTCAGTTAAACTTCTGTATTATTATTTTCTTTACATGGATTTACCAATAATATATTTAGATTTTTTTCTATGATCTAAAGAGTATTAACACCCATTTATCCTAGTAAATATTTATAAAAACAGGAAAAATATTAACCATAAATATAGTATTGAATCACAAACACTTAGAATTGATGATCTTTCTTAAAAATAATAACTAGAAGTGCTACATATTAAATACATTACTGAAGTCACTTTGGTATTACTCAGCCACTGCTAATCAGTCTGAACTATTAATTAAACTTAATGGGCAGCATGCTCCTGTCACTGACAACTTGTAGTTTATAATTCCTAAAGAACTTAAATTAAATAATAGAATTGAAACTGAAAGAACAGAGATCGAAACGAAGCAAGTTTAAATCAGACAAAAAATCATATACTTCACAAGATAACAATTATTAACAATGAATAAAGTAAAAAAGCTACCTTGGAGTCCATCTGTATTCATGACAGGAGACCTGCGTCCCCTCATTTGTCAATCACTCCCACTAAGACTTCCGTTGAATAATGCAATTGTTTACTAAAGCATTCAATGTGTCATGGCATAAGTGGCCACTAGTCCATAAATTTCAAATTAATTAGTTTTTAATTTATCTGCTTGCACCAATATAATTCAAGTCTCATATGCAATAGAATCATTCTTTCCCATACTAATTACATAATTTCTATAGTATAACAAAAAATATCTTGATCTTGAAAGAGCTAAAACATTTGAAGAATGAATTATAAACTCACAGTAATCACTTGAAAAGCAGCAACACTGGTAGTTTATAAGATCTGTAAATGCAACTTGATTCCACCATCTATGCTAGTACTGATTACTTTGCATTCTTTCATCATCTATACTTATTTTATTTAGCAGTGAGAATGCTTTAAAACATCATTCATTTTATTTGTCTATATATGCTAATAGATTATTACATAACATTCAAGCTTTTTTTTTTCTTCCTTGCTAAACAATATGCTTCCTTGGCCTTAGAAAAACTTACATGCTAAAAAACGAACATTTATTAAGATGTAAGACAGCAAAACCTATCCAATTTTCCCTCTTACTTGAGAAGGCTACAGCACGTGGCAGTTATCAATACTTTACTACAGAAATTGCTTGGATGGACAAGGCAAAAAAAAAAAGAAAAGAAAAAGAAAAAAATACACCTTCAGAGTAGAGAAATAATCCTAAAATGACCTCTCTTTTGCCTCTGTATCTCCAATTAACATTGAAAATTGTGGCTATACTGTAATGTAGTTAGTTTTTTCTTACTTAATTTGTAAAGGGAGTATTCCTGTAATTCAGTGAAACAAGCACAGAAAGGAAAAAAAAAAACTACAAAGTAATATAATAAACTACAGAATAATGCATTTATCATTACTCTCTTTCTTATTAATATTACTATTAATTATTTTGTTTTATTTTGTTTTACTTTAGACCAAGTTTTTCCCACTCATCCCCTGAAAGACATTAGTATCGAACCTACACATTATACAAGGGATTACATACTGCCTTTAAGAGTGACGCCTCTCATAGAGGTGATCATAATTTATAAATATGTAGGTATAGTTGAAAAAAGCAAAAGACAGCAAATGACCCTCTAAGTGACCCTGATAAAATACATGAAATGTCGCTGGTTTATGACTTCAATTGTTTGAGAAACCCCTCACTATGTCTGTCTATCTCTTAGAGTCCCAACCTCGTGAAGCATTTGCTAAAAAGGATGTAACCTATTTTTGATAGCTTCATGTCATATAGGATTAGCCCTATGGTTAAAGCTGCCACAACTGTGTAAGTTATTCTCAGGGACCCACAAAGAAGTTTTCCTCTACTCTTCACTTGAAACCTTTCTGCTTATTATCCATTATTTTAGTGATCTGAGAAAATGGAGCAAGTGTGACTTTGGTAAACATTATAGTCACACTAGTCAAGCATTTGGTTTAAAAAAAAAATCAACAATAAAGTAGCCTAGACTGCCTGATACTGAATCTAGTATAGTTACATATCTTGAAATTCTCTCTTGTCTGATTTCAATTGCAATGACAGAGTTTATGTAAACCCTGGTGAAAAATGTCCCTAAATTGTTGAGTCTAAGCTTTTTTTTGGTCCAGTCCGGGATTTTATAATGTATTTTGTATCCATTGCAAAGATGTCTGTGGACATTCAAGGAACAATCAAATAATTTTGGGAGCTGCAGTTCTCTGGGTCTGCTGAAAGGTGTGGCCTTCTTGCTAACAGATATTTTTAAATGGCATTCTATGCAGGAAAAAAAAACTTAATATGGGCAAGATGTAGGTGTCCAGAAGAGTGCTTGGTTCATGGTAATCACTCAGTGAATATTATGTAAATGAAAACTCTGGTGGGCACATTTGTAGATATAACATTTAAGGATTGTGGGTACCCTCAAGAAACTTACAATTTGGTTAAGGAGATGTAATGAAAGTAGGTAATAATTAAAACACAATATACAATTTAAATAAGAGTGAAAGATGATAAATAAATCTCATCAGCCAATTTGTGATTAATCGTCAATGCATACTTTAGGTATTATGGGCTTCAGGAGTTTAGAAATTAGGAAATCATAAGTAATAAGAATCAAAGTGTTTGAAATTTAAAC
The DNA here is from genome assembly GCF_027409185.1 of Cynocephalus volans. NCBI lineage: Eukaryota > Metazoa > Chordata > Mammalia > Dermoptera > Cynocephalidae > Cynocephalus > Cynocephalus volans. The sequence goes on along the minus strand of NC_084474.1, from coordinate 40,350,956 downwards.
TGGGTATTTTCTGGGATTCTTAGGAAAATAATCAAATGGGTCCTAAAACTCATACATCACTATGAAACAATTTTTCCTTTTTTGGGGGGGAAAGATGAAAAGAGTAGATTATGGTCATTTTCCTTTAGCAAGACTGCCAAACATGATCACTTTTCCCTTTCCCGTAAGATTCCTGCAGATCTGCTCTGAGAGTGAATAATGAGCACATCTGCTGCTTAAGGCTCCATGTTTATAGTCTCTCTCAGTACAAGTCCCTGAATACTGATTAGGAAGATAGGTATCCCCTTGTTTCTCACATCAGTTGAAAGGATTGGCATTTGCCTACTGAGGTTGTAATGTGATTTCACCAGGAACTCTCAATCTCTGTCCAGGGAAAGTAATGCAAAACAAAGGGTCAAAATATCCCCTGCCAGAGTGTTCCTGCCAGCTGGGTCTGACCCAGCTTTGAAGTCTAGGATAGTTTGATATTTGCGGATCCCCAGCTTCAGGACTAAAGAGGAGAGTGATATGGGACAAATCCAAACATTACCTGACATTGCATTTGATAGTGAAGAAAGGAAAAGTAATATCATGGTCTTATTCTCTTGGAGCTCTCAAGTTTCCTTTTTACTGTTATTAAAATAATAGGAAAACAAGCTATTCCAGACACAAACATTTCCTAATTTGAAAGCCACTAAATAAAAGGGGGCTAGGGTTTGAATAGGCAAAGTGTGCTAGGGAGTAAGTACATTGAAGGTGAGAGGAATGAGACAGGCGAAAATCACACTGGCAAAAAACCAAGAGGTATATTTAGGGGATTCTGAATGAGCCAAGTTGACTGGTTAAGATGATTTCTACAGAAATACAATGGGATATATGGGGCATAATAAATGGAAATTGAAACTAGAGCAGAGTACCTTGAAAGCCATACTACAGAGAAGGCTATTAATGTCAGGGAACCATTTAAAGTTTTTGACTCAGGAAGCAACAAAATAAAATAGAGTTTTAAAAGATTTTTTTTTTTTTAAAGTTTTATTTTGTCGATATACATTGTGGCTGATTATTGCTCCCCATCACCAAAACCTCCCTCCCTTCTCCCAACCCCGCTTCCCCCCAACAATGTCCTTTCTATTTGCTTGTCGTATCAACTTCAAGTAGTTGTGGTTGTTATATCTTCTCCCCCCCCGGTTTTTTTTTTTTTTTTTTTTTTTGTGTGTGTGTGTGTGTGTGTGTGTGTGAATTTATATATTAATTTTTAGCTCCCACCAATAAGTGAGAACATGTGGTATTACTGTGGAGCTATATCTAGTTGAGCCTAGATGCAAAAGATGGAAGAAAGGAGTTGGTCAGTCAAGATGTGATCAGAACAGAATTAGGATTGTGAGGCAGGACAGGGAAGAAAGGGATAAATATGAGAAATAGAACTACTCACAAATTGCAATATCTAGTCTTGATCCAAAATTACATGTTAATGTATAGAAGGCTGTGAGTGGAAGATTTCAAGAATCGTTAACTAGGGAAAGGATGGTACCTATCAAAACCAATCACAGAGTTACTATCAGCTGCCTAAACTATGAACTGACAGGTAAAGGCATTGAGGACCTCAAACCTGAGATGTTGTGGAACACAATAAACAGATCTAATCATCACTGTGCACTCCCTGTCCTGCTTCTATTACTCCCATCAAATGATTCTGTACTAGGACAAGTTACTCAGTCCTAAGTGCAATTTCTCACATGTGCTTTCATAATTGAAGTCCCAAGCCTTTGCGGGTTATTTTTCCATCTTTCTCTCCCTTCTTTTTTTTTTTTTTTCTCTCCTCTTCTTGGCCCAGTTTTCTCTCTCTGAATTCTCTGAATTAAATCATTTAAACTAGCTTTGTTAGATTCTCCTCATAGATAATATTCATGTTTTAGTTAGGTTTGTTGCTTTAAGTAAAGAAAACTCCCTCTAATTTTCTAAAGAAAAAAGAGGTATATTGGAAGAATGGACCACAAAGGGAAGTGGAACTTGCAAGGGGGCCACTCTCTCCATTTCTAGGTCGAAGGTTGTGAGATCTGTGCTTTTCACTACACACCTACTTTTTGGAATCTTGTCTTCCTACTGACAACCATCCTCTGGTAGCTCCTAGTTTCTTCTCCATTACTTCATTCTGCACATGGGCCATCATGGATTTTTCGCTCTGTCTGAACTCATGAGCTTTCAGCTACAGCTGACATAACAAACTGTAAACATTTTAAAATGTTTTTCTCTTAATACAAAGTCCAGAAAAAAAGGGAGAGAGAATATAATTGGCTAAATGTATTTTGAGCCAGGACAGAGTTTATGTGTCACTGATTAATCTAGAGTTTGTGTACCATTAGCTAACCTGAGTTGAATGCCTTTGGGTCAGTAACTGCCTTCTGTTCCAAAGAGCTGCAAACTGAGAAGAGGTGGTGTGCAAAGATACACCATCACTGTGTTAGGGTCTATGCTACTGTAACAAATTAATTACAAACTTAATAGCTTAAGCAAAGCAAATTTATTATTTACAGTTCTGTAAATCACAAGGCTGACATGATCTTAACATCCCCAAATCAAAGTGTCACATGGCTGTGTTCCTTTTCAGTAGTTCTAGAGCAGGATTCATTTCCTTGTTCATCCAGGTTATTGGCAGAATTCAGTTCCATCCAAGGGTTGGTCCCAGCTTTTAGAGGCCACCACATTCCTTGCCTCAGCCTCAGGGCCCTTTCCTCCATCTCCAAGGTCAGTAATTGCAAGTCAAGTATCTCTTGCAAACTGAATCTTTCCTCCTTTTCTCAGAGTATCTCTCTCTGACAATAGCTAGAAAGGTTCTCTGCATTTAATGACTCACATGATTAATTTGAGCTTGCCTGGATGGTCCAGGATAATTTTCCCATTTCAAGGTTTATATCTTTAATCATACCCACAAATTTCCTTTTGTGTGTAAGGTGACATTCACAGGTTCTGAGAATTAGGGTGACAGACAACTTTAGGGGACCAATTGCCTGCCTACCCCAGGAAAGACTATGGGAACTGTTTTCTTTTGGAAAAAGAAAAGAGGCAGAGGAAGGCAGGCTTTATGGGCACGTCTACTCCATAACAGTAGTTTTGCTCATGCAATGCCCCCCCCCCCCGATCTAGAACATATCAGACTGGTTTTTAGCATTCAGGTCTAGTCCCACCTCCTTTATGTTTTCCAAACAATGTGAGATCATATTAGTTTTCCCTTCTCTAACTACACATTAAACGCATAGGCATTACCACAGTTTTTCCCACATTATTTAATTAATTCATTCAATAATTCACTCATTCATCAATACTTACTGAGATTTTGATAAAGAAACCACTGGTTTAAGCATTATAAATATAAATACACATCATTGGTGACTTAAAGAGTACACATATTTCATGGGCATTTATTTTGTCTCTCAACTAAAATGTTAGTTTTAGGAAAGAAGAATCATACCTTTGTTGCTTTAGCAGAATACTGAACCAAGGTACAATCAGAATATTGAACCGAGGTACAATTATTACGTACAATCATTAAATACATGACTGACCAAATGCTAAGAATCAAAAACATCAGTTCTCAATACCAACCTAATATATTAAACTTTCATTAACAACTACAGTATTTAAGCAGAAACTAATTATTTAAATTGCATTCAGAATAGGAGAATTGGCATTTTTTGCTGTATAGATTTCTTATGTGTATATATATATATATTCCATCTCATTTTGAAAGTACCTTGTCAGGTTGTAACATAAAATTAATTAGAACTTTCTCTGTCCTGTAAACGAATAGAGTTATTCTTACCAATAGGAAGTTTCTTGTTAAAATATTTCAAGAATGACAGACATCTGTCCCATGGCTATGAACAGTAAACTGAGAAATTAGAGATAAATCAAGAAATGAATCCTCAAGCATTTTAATAATAAAGATAAGCATTTAATACAGGAGGGCAATATTTACTTTAATTTTACTTTTAAAGCCAAAATGTCACACTTTGATCTTTAAAGTAGTCTGTGGTTCATAAAAATACAATTGGAGACACCAAACTTAGTTCAATAATGAAGTTTAATCTTACTAAATAAAAACTAAAATTGTTTCTCTACAGGTTGCTTTCAAACTCATTTGACCAAGACCTTCAGCTAGAGGTATATTTTATAATGATCAACTACACATAAATGTATAAAACTGAAACAAAATTTCCATGAAACAACATCTCTCCTTTACTCTATACCTATGTACTGTTATTTTCTATTCTAATCTATTTTATTCAATTCTATTCTACTTTTAAAAAAAATTACTAGTTTAACCTACTAAATTGGTTTCATAACCCATTAATAGATCCCACATATGTTGGACAACCCTTGTTTTGGAACATTCAATACAATTCACCTAAGAACTTAGAAACTTTTTTTTATAGTCCAAAAATCTATAAAAATAACTCATGGTAGTTACTATAAAGAGCAGGCTAGGACAATTTGTTAAGTTATACTCAAATGTATTATCTTTCATTATAAAATCAGTTATACAAATAATATATTATGGATAGTTTTGTTTACTTTTTTTTTAGTCAAGAAACAGATTAGGGTTTTATTCAATATTTATTATCTGGTATCTCCAGAAAAGGAATTATAAACATTTTGATGAACACATTGTAAGACTGTCTGTTTTCAGTTCAAATTTGTAAATACACTTTGCTCATAAGTAAACCTGAAATGTTATTTTGAGTCTCCAGTGTGAATCAGAACAAACCTTCTTATTCATATAAAAGCCGCAATAAAAAAGTGCTGTATATTTTTCTATTAGTGAAAGAACACAGTTGCCCGAATGAAATGTTAAATCAGAGGAACTAGGCTTTAAACACTGCAATTAATAACATCTACAAACAGAAAACACTATCAAAAATTTCTGTTCTGGAACCATGACTTCTATATTCACTGGTGTCATGCAAATTTCTATCAACAGAGAGAAGCTGACTTTATTGTCATGAAAATATTGTCATGGAGTATGTTAGTGATGTAGTAGATTTTTTAAATATAACTGAGTTTAATAAGTGATGGGACAAAATTTCCTCTGTCAACCATCTTTATTACGTGATGTCTATTGTCAGAGAATTAATTTATAATATATACTGTATTTTATTTTTTTAAATTAAAAAAACCTGAATTAATGCAATGAACTTCTAAAAAAAAATCAATATGTATATCTTAAAAACACCAAGATTTCTATTCTAATGCCCTATCACAAATAAAGCAATAAAACAGATGTTAAAAAATGAAATTTCCAAACATCGATTGCCTAGAAAATTAATAAGTCTAGATAGAATTAATGAAAACAAGCCCAGATGTTTTGGACTGATACTGCAGAGCCATATTTTCAGATTTCAGAATAGTATATATAGAGAAAAAACTGAACTTTTATTATAAGTGATAAAAGAAAGCAAATGTGATTCATGATTTTGCTGAGATAACTAATAACTAAATCATATATTTATTAAATAATTTTATAATACAAATTAATTATAAATTAACCCTTTTTTCTGAATAAAATTTGGTAATCAAAAACTAAGTTATGCAACATAATAATAATGAATAAATCTTTGAAAACAACTTATTATAGTTAAACAAAAGTTAGTAGGACTGATTATATTTAAACATAATTGTCTTACAGAAGCACAAACAGTTAAATAATCATTATATAGATGATAGCAATTTGTGATCCTAAAATTATCATCTACTGCATTTCAGAAAATGTTTATCACACTCCAAAATTACTAAAAATAACTATATACATGGTAAAAGCATAATTGTAACAATAGAACTAATGGCAGATTGGTTTACTCTAAGAATATTGGGATTGTTATAGCTTTTAATCAACATATAGAGAAGCATCATTCACATAATTTTTAGGTAATCATTTCTACGATCTTGAAAAATCAGCAATGCAACTCCACAACTTTCATCTTCTCATCTGCATGTTATTATTCTCCTGGTTGGTCACTGTGTGTGCAACTGTGGTCATCCTCAGTGGCCACCAACAGGTCCCCTTTCCCCTTTTAGGCATAATGTTCCTGCCATCAAGAAGGGCAGTCAGTTTCTCTTCCTCTTTAATATAGGCTGGGCTTGTGACTTGACTTCCTATGATCAACAGAATGTGTCTGAAGTGACATTGCTATACTTCAGAGTCCAGGCCTAATAGGACTGGCAACTTCCACTTTCCCTCTCTTAGAACTCACAGGCAATTGTTCTCTGAAATAACCGAGCTAGCCATCTGTGCAGGCCACATGGAGGAGAACTAAGGGGCTCCCGCTGAAACCCCAGCTCAACGACCAGCTGACAGTAGCTGCATGAGTGATCACACATGAGACCAGTACAGGAACAATCAATACATAGAATCATGAGAAAACATAACTGCCATTATGTTAAGCCATTAAGTTCTGGGGTGGGTTCTTCTACAGGAAAAGGTAACAAAAATGATCAGTTAACTTTCCTTATATGGTCTTACCATTTCTTCAGGAAATATCTAACTTATAAATGCAATCCTTCCTGTATAGCTGTCAGGCCAGAACACAGATAAACCATAATAAAACAAAATGTACAAGTGTTTAATATCATACAAAAATTACTCCTCTGTATCTCCAGCCTTTCCAGGGAATGCCCTGAACCCAGATATCCATGCCAAATCTAATGACTGACCTGCAGCAGTCTGGTCTCCACTCTTGTAGGTCCTGACATGACACGCAGTGTGTATACTCACATGCGCTTCTATCACATGCCCAGACAGTTGAAGCACGTGGTATGTTATCACTGCTTCCTCTTAGGCACTGAGTTTTATATTACACACTTTTCTATTGTTCTCCTGGCTTTTCAAAACCATCAATAAGTATGAAAATTAAAGGTGGCATAAAAAAGACAGTGGCTTGATCATTTTTTTAAAAAAATTAAGCATGCATATAATCATAATCATGAAAAAGCATATTGCATAATAAATATCTGAATAAGTTCCTCCAAATGTCCAAAGAAGATAATTTCAGATATTCTATCTAAAAAAAATACTAAACTACCATGAGGAAAATTACATTCTGGACTCGAATTTAATGCTGACTGAGTATTCCTGTTCAAGTCGCTTAACTTCTTTATGCCTCATTTTACTGAGCAATTAGAATGATAATACCTGTCCCTCCATACATCACAGGAAATTTATTCAAATAAATGAGATAATATATATGAAAGTGCTTTTGAAGACTACCTGAGAGGGTAGTTAATGACACAAGAGAAAAATATAAGGCATAGAACACAGGAATTGGAGGGGAATTCAGAGGTCAGGCTATGCAACATTTCTTCTGCATTACCATTCACCTTGTGCTTGACCTACATTGTAAAGGCGGGTCATTTCATTTTCAGACAGCTCTAATTATTAGTAATAAGCTTAAATAATCTGTGTCCTTGTCACTTCTGCCCTTTGGCCCTATTTCTTTCCTCCAGCGCATGATAGAACATTTCTATTCTACCCCCAGTTCAATTCCGTACAAAAGCAAATTGTCAGGAATTGAACTAAGACTTGGGCTACAGACATGAATAACACATGTTAGTAAGGCAAGATCTGTGTTTTCATATCTCTTGCAGTCTAGTGGAGACAGCCACACGCGTCAATAAATTAACGTCTTTCAATGTGGTAAGTGCTGAAATAATAAGGATGGGGCAGAAACACAAAGAGAACATGAAAGAGGGAGTGGTCCGTTCCTGGGAATATCAAAGAAGTCCTCACAGAGGAGTTTATCTCTACAACTGTGCCTTGAAATATGATCTGTATTAGGTTTGTGCAGAAAGGTTAATAGTAACAACCCTTCAATTATATGCTAATTTTCAAAATAACCTTGGTAAAAATTTCTTAAACTGTCTTTACATTATCTTTATAGTAAATAATTTACAGATTCACTCTCTAGCCATTCAAACTGGTATTATTTCTCCAAATAGTTTACAGATCTTAAGAGAAGTAGAAACAATAAACCAAGTCCTAGACACAAATTATACAGAGAATGACTTTTGTTAATACCATCCAGTACTGCAACTTGTTTATTTGGGGGAGTAGGGGAAGAATCGAAGAAGGAACAAGTCACTTGTATACAAAAAACAATGACAAAAATACCATTCCAGCTTCAAACTAAGCATTTTAAAGCCTGGCTTTGCTATCCTTTCTGTAGGATATCCCTTTATTTATTTAATATTTAGCTTAAATGTAAAATTTAGTATTTATTCCTTTTAATTTTAATTTTGTTGTTTTCCAGATATTGATTCCAGTCAATGAAATTAACTGATTTCTGATTTCATCAACAAGAATACTATTTGTGTCCCTAATTTTTATATCTGAAATCCTGAAAGACTCACCCATTTTCTATATGAACATCCAAATCAGTAATTAAAAAAACAAGTAGTGGAAGAGGTCCATAAGCAAATCCCACCACCACTGTACTCCACCTTATCCAAAATCTGGTAAACACTGCATGTGTGGCTACCTCTGCTCTCGTGCCTCAGGTGCCAGATAAGCTGATTATGTCTACAGTTACTATTTCTCCTCTAAGTTCCAAAACTGGATGTCTAGTTACCTTCCAGCATTTTCAAGTAGCTACCCAACAGGGACTCTAAACTCAGTGTTCCAAAATACCTTGTCACTTCCATTTGTCCTCTAAAACTGCTTTTTCTGTTACTATCTAACTTGCTTAAAGACAATTTTATCCTACTAGTCTCATCCAGAAATGATAATTAAATTTTTTTTCACAAAATAATTTATTTCCCAAGTAATAAATGAATTTAAAATACCTACAAACCCATATCCTTAATGAACATTTCTGCCTATTTTGAAATCTTCACTGGGAAAATCAGGCCAATGCAAATTCAGGAAATTTACCTATCCAGCTAAGAAAGCTTATGGAGTCACACAGAGAAAAGATGCTTTAGGTATGACATATGTCTGTTGCCTAATACCCTGGAGTCACTCCTAACTGGCCGACTATTGACCACAAACCAAGCATGATGTAATTTCTGACCTGGAATTCAAAGGCATATGTTAGTATCACCATGATGATGTTGATAAAAATTTATAACACCAAAAGGTTTGCCTGCTATGAACTTTCAGCATTTTATGGCTGTACTTGGCATTTTGTAGTCCCATTAAATAATTAAGTGGGTCTTCATTTCTTCAAAGTGTCATTGCTCTAAGTATGACCCTTCAACTCCAGGAATAGCCTGTGGTAATTGGAATTTAAGTAGGCAAAAACAATGAAATCCTGCATAAATTTTCTTCTATAATTCCAAGATTCAATAATCTGTGACCTAATGCCCCATAAAATAATTCAGGCTGAAAGTGAGGCTCGACCAACCACCTGAACATTTTGCATTTTCCTTTACTGGCCGGGTTACTCACACAATCTTCTTCCCTGAAAGTTTATTTTATCAAGAATAAAATTTTTTGTTAAAAAATGTAACTTCTTTTAAAAAAAATCTGCTTCCCAAAAGTTTATATTCACAGTCAAAAACCATTTAATGAACACCTGCTGTGTTTAGACGTTATCTCATTTAACCTCAAAAGAGTACTCTAAAGTAGGTAGTATTAGGCACAAAAACAGTGGGTGGGGTTATGGCTCAGGAATCAGAAGCCTGGTTCAATTTCTAGGCATGTGTGCTATCTGGTGGGCTAAATTACTTAATCTCTTTTTGTACTTCAGTTTCTTAATTTAGAAAGTAGGGATAATCATTGTGGAACTACTACAAATGTTTGAGAATTAAATAAGTTAATTGATTTGAGGTCCTCACAGTAAGAGGAGTTGAGACACACAGTGGTAAAGTCACTTGTTGAAAGCTATATAGTCAACAAATAAGATTTCCCTGATTCAGATAAATTTCTGTTGCCCAAGTCCAGTTCACTTTTCCTACCACAGCTGCATGAAGATCCTTTATTTTAAGGATGTAGACAAGATGAGGATATAAGTGCAGTCAAGATTACTGTCACAGTCCTCAGGACAGAAAGCATGACCTTCAGAAATAATAGCATGACCTATGTCAGAGAAGATCTTTTAAGTAAGTCACTCCCAGTTATTACATAGAAAGCCCTTTACCTGCTATTTGCTTTAAGAATACACCTCGACCTAATGAACACTGTTAGGTAGCAAAACACAAGTTTCTGCTGGAAAATGAGACATCTTCTTCAGAAACTAGAAATGTTATTTGTTGTGTAAGAACATATGTTAAGAGACAAACCTGAATTACTTTTGCACATAACTCCTCTCTTGCCTATAATATTTGAAGACTTTATATTAAGGCTAAAAACTAGAACAGAAAAAAAATGTAGTACCCAGAAACAGCTGACAGATGTTGGCAAACAAGCCAACACATATAACCCTCCCCAACCTTAGAGATAATTATACCTTTCACCAGTAATCAGACATACCCTTTATACCTCTGGCCTTTGGTGAACCTGTAATTGTGGCAAATTGTTTCTTTTGCCATAACCTTGGGTATTTCATGATATTCAATCTACGTCTTTCAAAATATTTTTAAATGAAACCTTACCCATAATAATAATAATTTTGCTAAGTGGTATCCTTATTTATGCTCCTGGTTATAAAAGGGAGAAAAATCTCCTAATTTAGTCTACAGTGAAATTATATGCAATATCTCATTCATTCATCCATTTCCACAAAATTGGTTTTGAAAAATTTAAATGAAATTTCTGGGGAAAACTCTACATAAGTGCATATAAGCACATAGACAGTCATTTCAGATGTGCAGTTACAATTATATTATTATTCATTTTTGCACAAATATTTTGTTGAGTGTTTACTCTTAGGCAATGTTCTGTGAATAGAAGGATAAATAAGCCAAAGTTTCTCTGTTAAAAAGTTCAGGTAACAACAACAACAAAAAGTCAGACTCCTAAGTCTGGATTTCAAAGCCCTCCATACAGTAGTTCTAATAGAACTTTCTAGAGTAACTTGCACTAATCTCCATCAATGATCTGAAGCACCAGTTAAATCCAGCTTCTTTTGAATTTCCAAATACACTCTGAACTTGCCCACCACTATATATTTGTTGTAAGGGTTTTCGGATGGTTCCCACCGTTATCTCAATTAAATTCAATACATCTTTTAACATGATCTCAAATAATTATCATCCCCACTAACCAAAAATAATCTTTTTCCCAGCACTTTCAAATCACTTTTACATGGCCTCACTGGCTTTGTAGTCTGGGTTTAGCAATCTCTTACTATAAGGAAGTTCTGTGAAGGCAGAGTCTGTGTCTAAATTTTTATTCCCTATACATTCTGTACCTTACACATAAAAGGTACTCAGAAAATATTTGTTGAATTAAGTTTTTAAAATAATTAAGATTTTCAGTTTAAGCATGCATCATTTTGTGATGCAAAAATTGACTTAGCCTTCACTTTTCATTCTGTGTAACACCCTCCTTCACACACACACACTTCAGGATTTCCCCAGTAATTATTTGCTAGAACTCCACAATAAATTTTCAAAAGCCGAAGGCCATTGGATCCCTCAGGAAAGATACTCAAGCTAGACTAAGATAAAGGAGTATCTACCTAGTCCTCCTGTCACAAGATGTCCTAATGTCAAAGGCACAAGGGTTTCACCGATTGCAGGGCCTACAGACCTCACAGACTTTTACAGAACTAGCTAAGGAGACCAAATTGCACCTTTACATTCCTTCCATTTGAAATTCTCTGTCTACATCCTTTAAGGCCAAGCTAGGCAAGGCTCAGAATTTGTTTGAGTTAGAGTGGTACCCATAATTTGAACAAGTATATTCAATACTGTAAGTTAATTTATATCTTTAAAACAAACAAAAAAAAGTTTATTGCTTTCAAAATATATACAACTGAAGATAAAATTAACTTGGCCAATTTTGATACTAAAAAGGTAAATAAGTTTCAGTGGTGGTAAAAGAAACATAATCCACTAAAAGTAACAGAATCTCTGGAAATTTTAAATTTTATTGTTGCAAATAAAGTGAACAAACATTTGGGTTTGCGCAGAACTGTGGAGGTCCCCTGGATATGCACTTTACAGTGCTAAAATCAGTAACCTCCTGAGCAAATTGTAAAGAGCTGGTCACACTAGTTACAAAAGCATGAGAAATAATATTCTTGTCCATTCACGGACACTGATTTTCAGAAAGACAATATGGATTGGGCTGCAGTGGAGGGGCAGTGGTATGCTGCACTTTGGGTTGGAGAGTTAGTGGTAGACAGGGATAGAAACATGAAAAATATCAATGATATTAGAGGAAGAAATATTTCTTTAAGTTGTTCAGAAATAAATTCTACTTTCCCAGTCAGACAGTGAGTGAGATATTTCCTAATTCAAGAGACCCATAATATGCATGCAAATGCAAGATCCAAAAAGGATGGATTAGGTGTTTACACGTCAACTGGTTTTCTATTTCAAGACCCCCAAAAAGTAGTGTGACAGCACCAGGAAGTCAAAAACAGGGTAGTCAGGACCTGTCTTTCCCAATCAATTACTTTTCAAATACCAGACATGGAAAGACCTCTTTTCATTCAACAGTAAATAAAGAGTATGAGACTACACACACACACACGCACACATATTAAGAAGGGCAGTGAGACTGACTGAGAGGTAAATATATATCAAATAAAAGGCACTAGCAGGCAACTAGAAAATAAGTTTTATTCATGTAAGTTCAATGGCAAAATTAAAATCAGATTTGAGGCAATAAACAACAGCGTTCTTATGGAGAAAACTAAATCTATAATGTAAATGACAAGCTTGAGAAGATTCTCCCATACCGCAAGGAAATAAAGATAGGTGGAAGAAAATGAAAAAATAGGGTTCCGATATTCTTAGAAAAAAGAGGAAAATTCGATATTCTCAGAGAAAAGAGGGATTATCAGTTACACTTCAGCTTAATTAAAACACATCAACACCTAAGCATATTCTAGGGATTTTTTTTTTTTCTCTTTATGAGAGGATAAAGAAAGAAAAGCAGAGAAGAGCAGGTCATGTGGGTCAGGAACCACACTTTCCTCAGACTTCTCTTCACCACTAAATTATAAAAATCATTCAAACAATGTCTACAGAAACACTGACTATCCATGACCCAAATATGGGCTTTTGTCAGGGAAAAAAGGTGTTTTCCTATACTCTTACTCAGCTACAATCAACAGAGAAGCAGACTTCTGTGACCCACATGTGTGGGGATTTCTCCCCATCAGCAAGCAAGCAATTCCTTCTGCAGTGGACACCAGCTGAGCATCCTCTAATTTAAGTCTATTCTGACACTGTCTACCAGGAGAGAGCATCAGATCAAACAGATTGAAGGCTCAGTCCCCAAAACTGCTCCCACTTCAGATGCCAGTCGTAAGTACAGGCCCCTGGAACTTCTGAGCAGCTATAATTTGAGGTCGCCACAACCCTCTCTTCTGGTTTGATTGATTTACTGAGCAGCTCACAGATTTCAGAAAAACACATACATTTACTCATATATTATACAGGCCTCACTCTCCAGGAAGCTCCACTTATTCAACTCTGCTGAAGCTCTCTTAACACAGGCCTCTTGGGTTTTTATGAAAGCTTTATTACATAGGCACGATTGATTAAATCAATGGCTACTGGCGATCAACTTAACCTTAAATCCTTCTCCCCCTCCTGGAGGTTGGGGGTAGGGCTGAAAGTTCTAACCCTATAACCCTGCCTTAGTCTTTCTGGTGACCAGATCCCATCCCGAAACTATCTAGAGACTACCAGTTGGCAGTCAATTAATTATTATACCAAAAGACAACACTTCAGAGATTCTAAGGATTTCAGGAGTTGCATGCCAAGAAAACGGGACCAAGACCAAAGATATATTTCATAATATCACAGGCCTATAGTCATTTATTTGTCCTTCTCAGCATAAAAATAGATAAATGTGAATGTCTTCAGAATGAGTCTGCTATACTTCTGCATTTTTCCATAGGCCTTATCTATTACCTTACATCAGACAGATTTCACAATTTACATTTCCAGCTTATACAGTGTAGACATTTGTAAATTGTCTTTAACCTTTGTATGTAGAGAATTTTATAACTAGTTAATATCTGGTTTGTGTCTGAAGGAAAAGAACTTGTCTTTTGATACAATAACTTCATGCCACACCTAAAAGTATATCCAGAAATGAGTACTGGCTGCCTAGAAATAAAATAATTGATAATAATACGGAAGAAAGATGTGGTTTATTAATAGTGTTGGTAAGGCATGTTGAAAACAGCAAAATGTAGAGGCTTTGCTCAATGTTTGTTTTGAATATGGCATACCACAAAATGTAACTGTGAAAATTTATAACTCAAAGATGAATATATGACAGTTTATTTTATACAACGATATATCAGCAAAAACTATGAAATGGGTGAAGGCATAGGAAAAGAGTGCTAATTCCCTCATGAAGCATACATTAAGTTGATATAATTTCCTAATTAACATTAACAGAGAAATACTATTTCAAGTATTTAAAAAAAAAAAAAGCTTAAAATGGAACTACCAGCAGAATTTGAAACGAAAGATAAATCTCTCTAAATCTTTCCTCAAGATAATTAAGAGCAGGAATGAAAATAAATTCTGCATATCAAAAGAAGAAACAAATGCATAAACAAATAACAGAAAGCAGAAAAGAAAACAGCAAATGTAAGAGCCTATCAGCTCTGACAGCAAAAGTTAATGAATCAATGCCCTTATTAAAATGCAAATGTATGCAGATTGTGAATAAAAATCAACTATATGCAAAAAAATATATTTAAGTAAAAATGTCATATAAGCGTAAGATTAAGTATATACACAGAAGGGCAAATATATTAATTTCAGACAAAGTGGAATTTTTTAAAAGGGTGTGTTGATTTGTTTAGTGTCAGTCTAACTAGACTCTAGACTCCAAAATGGGAGAGAAATTGCTTTTATTAAAAAAATTACTATCTAATATCCTGACCTGAAACACGAACTCATTAAATATTAACAAACAGGGTAATGGATGAATAAAGAGCTGAGTGAGCAAATGAATGAATCATGGCACAGCAAGTTCTATGTTGTTTCCCCTGCCAGGCTCCACCTTTAAGGAATCTTCCTTCATTTGTTCTACCTCTCACACTCTGTTCCCATAGGACCTTTTGTAGACCTCTCCCACAACACCTTCACCAACTGCAGTTATTAGCTGGAGTTTTTTGTCTTTCCAACTGGTCTATAAGTTCCAAGAAAACAGTTACTATATATTTTACACCAGTATTTCCAGCCCTCATCCCAATACCTGATATCTCTTTAGGTACTCAAGAAATGTTTATTGAATGGACTTCATTATATCTGGGTGCAGCTTCTTACTCACCAGAGAGAGATTCTACAGCATACAGAAAGACAAAATACAAGTAAACGCAATATAAAATATGATGCATGTTATTAGAAATTAATGGCTAACACATACAGCACTTACAATATACCAGGTGCTGTGTTGAATACTTTGCATATATTAACTAATTCGATCATTCCAAGATCCCAGCCTGAAGGTATTACTTATTATTTGCACTTTGCAGAAGAGGCAATTAAGACATACAAAGGTAAATAACTTTTCCAAGGTCATACAACTAATAAGGGGCAGAACCTAGATGCCAAGCCAGAGAGTCTTACTCCAGAATCTGAGTTCTTGATAATCACACTGCACTACCATAAAATGACTGAAATTCAAATTGGTGTCAAGCAGACTATTTTGCTATTGTAATAATTAGCATATTTTATACCAAGAAATTTTTAGTATTTGACAATGAGAGGATATTAATACAGTATCGTCACAAAAACAGTACAGGAACTTAATGTGGGAAGTAGGGCTTAAGAGTCCTAGTCTGAGGTCTACATTCCATAACTGCTATGAAGCAAAAACCATCATTTAAAGGTTACCGACTTCAGTTTTCTTAATTCTATAAAGAAAATAATAATATCTTCCTCATCTATATTTTTACAAGAGTATGGTGAAATAATAAAAAAAAAAAAGGTACTCTCAATTTAAAAAACAAACAAACAAGAAAACATTGCAAATGTTTCCTGGAGCTTCCTTACCTGTCATGTTGTGAACAGAAAACACTCTTTCAACATAAATCCTTTTAGAACTTTAAGAATGTATTTAATATTGAAGAGTTAGGAGCAAATAGCTTTGCAAAGAAAGAATAAAAATCAATTGACATGCTAAAACCTGAGTAGAAGGCCAACCGAGGGATATATTCTTCCAAAGCACAAATTTTAGAATGGTTACTTTCTAGTATACAAAGATTGTGGGCCCCTGACATCTGCACCCAGCCCAGCAATGACCAAGCCACCACGGGAAGCCCCCCAGTTTCCCCTGTGTGAATGAGGGGGGTGCCACAGTCCTCAATCCTGCCCCTCCTCCTCCCCCCTTCTTCCATCCCATATCCTTTCCCTCTCCCATCTCCCCTTCCCTCCCAACTGCCTTGCAACAACATCGTAGAGTGTAAAAAATATTATTAATAAAATTTCATTTTCCTTAAAAATAAAAAATAAAAATTATGCTTTATCCTTGAAAAACAAAACAAAACAAAAACAAAGATTGTGGGAATGGAAATTGGTCTGCTTGGTACTCTATTTTGTATTCATTGCACCCTATTTTTCCCTTTACCTTGCGAATAAATGTGTAGTAAAATCTCTAAGAAAGTAGGTGTAGACTGGAAAATCAGCTATTTTCACTAAGAAAAATCAGCATAGCTACTGCACTAAACTTTATACATGATTTTTAAAAAGCAATTCAGTAGCATGTGTATTTGGTTTCAGTTTTTTCTAAACAAAAATCCATATAATTCTATATTTCTATCTTGCAATTTCCTGTAATTAATATGCTACTCAAATTTTTGTCCCAAACCATATCATAAATGCCCACTATTTCTTTGGGTTAACAGAAAAAAAAGGTCAATTAAAATTAGAACATGGCATCACCACAATGAATTTCAATAGAAATTAAACAAATATGAGACAAGAAGATAAGACACACCTGAAGTTTTGCTTTGTCCTATCTGCTCAGTTGATCATCAGGATTTGGAGTTACAAAACTATATATATATATATATATATATATATATATATATATATTTTTTTTTTTTTTTTTTTTTTTAAATTTTAGAACAACATGTGAACTGCTATTAGACTGCAATGGTATTAAAATTTTTGAGTGCTAGAAAGCCTCTGCTTTTCTAAAAATTAAAGAGTGATATATGTATATATATATATATGTAGAGAAAGAGAGAGGGGAGAGAGAGAGAGAGAGAGAGAGAGATAGATAAATTGATTTCTAGTTTCCTTTTAATATCATCTTGGCTGTTTAAGGAAGCAGGTCATTGGACATTGTAATAAACTAATCTAAAACAAAAATAAAGTTAGAAATTCCATATGAATATTTTTATAAACTTTTGGAATATTTTTCAAGACATTTACCTTACCAAAAAGTTTCAGCTTTTAATAGGTTCCTGTTACTGTGTAATTGATAGCATATGTGTGTATAGAGAAAACAAACAAAAAACAAACAAAAAATACTTTGAACTTTAAAATACCAAAAAATTAACTCCACATATTGTTATTTTTTATATTTTCTCTCTGTGGACATTTTTTACAACAGACTTAGAATCTTCTTCTATATATAATGTAGTATAACAGAATATATATACTCTGTAAGACATCACGAAACCTGTTTGGTCCTGGCTTTGAAATAATCTAGTATCATCTTTTGATTCTCTAGAATTCAGTTTAGTTTCCTATAAAATGCAGAGCAAACATCTATCCAACTCTTCTTAAGTTTTAAGACTATAGGATTTCACAGCACCTTTATTTTTTCTTCAACTCATTGCCTTTTGATCTTTAAAAATAGAACTGCAAGGGCTGAGCCCGTGGCGCACTCGGTAGCGTGCTGCGCTAGCAGCGCGGCGACGCTCCCACTACGGGTTCGGATCCTATATAAGAATGACCAGTGCACTCCCTGGCTGAGCGCCGGTCACGAAAAAAAAAAAACAAAAAAAACAAACAAAACAAAAAAAAATAGAACTGCAAAAGTTGAGTAAAAAGATTCACTTAGCATCTCAGAAATGTTCTGGTACAGTTATAAATTTTAATAGCTTATTGATAAAATGTAAGTTGCTGGAGTATCTTAAAGGGAAGATTTTACATACGTGTAAGAGTTGTACTGTTTTCTGCTCATTGGTGTGGACCTCACATAGATTAGGAATAATTATTTATGTGAACTCTTGTACGAGTTCTGACTGATTGCAAATTTTAGAAAAATTCTAATAGGTATTAGATGACTGTACCTGGCTAACTATCATAAATTCTACGAGAGTGAAGGAAGAACATATGTAACTTTTAATTTAATTTGCCAAATTCCAGGCAATCTTCTCTTGACATCTTACCCCATTCTGATGATACCAGTTTTTCTTGAATATCTCCTTTTTTAAAGTTTTTATATTCATCTGTTTCAATATTGGTTGCATAATTCATGATTTTTCATGTTGTCCCTTTTATCATAGTGAATAACTACTTTTGTTCAAGAAATAGTCCCTCTAAGAGTATAAAATAAACAAATATATAAAAAGAGAAGCATGAATACAAAGTGATATTACTTTCTTTCTTTCTTGAATCAAGCTGGATAACTTACATTTGAGATATATCAAGCTAATTTTAAAAGATCGAGTCCCTGAAGTGGACTTTGTTGACTATATCTTCTTCATATTCTGTAACTCAAAAGGAAAATGTAAATCTTTCCATAAAATGAAACTGCTGCTACTTATACACTTCCATTTTGGAAGCATATAAATATGAGTTTCAGTTATGCACAGATTTTAAGCCAACTTTCAAGATGACTGATTCCCAATGCAAAATGTCCAATAGCATCAGACAGATAGCAAGAGAGAGGACTGAGGGAAAGAATGTTTTCCCCAACTGCAGAATCACAATGAAAATCTACAGCCAGGAGAGAGAGTTGTGGTGGAGAACACAAAATGACTAAAGATTACACAAAAGCAGACCATATCAGCAACAGAAGAATGAAACATCGAATTACTGCTGTTATTTTGTGGAAACAATATTACAACAATCATTAATGCTGCATGAATTCTGACAACAAAGAGCTCCTGAGTATATTAAGAGGGACATATCCAGTGTTATCCTCTGAGAAAGATGTGAAATTGTCTTCCTATCAGCAGAATTATTTGGTCCAGGCTTGATATGGTTGCTGAGTAGGACCTCTACTGAGTAATCTTTACTTCTAATTACTCCCACGAATCCCCTCAAGCTGCAAGCTAGACCTGGCCAATTTCTTCATGAGCATCCTGAAGAGATCTTTCATGACAACGTGATGTAACCAACCAAACATGGTCACATATTTTGGTACCTAGCATACAAATTGATAATCCTCCTATATTTTCCCCTTAGGTACATAAAGGCATCCCCTAAGCAAATTAATGGAGAAATAAAGCTACA
This sequence comes from Cynocephalus volans, assembly GCF_027409185.1. Taxonomy (NCBI): domain Eukaryota; kingdom Metazoa; phylum Chordata; class Mammalia; order Dermoptera; family Cynocephalidae; genus Cynocephalus; species Cynocephalus volans. Next base: position 40,331,438 of record NC_084474.1, on the reverse strand, counting down.
TGCTCCTTATCTATGGCTATTCTTATTGTTCATAATTGTAATTTATTAGTTTAGCAGCCTTAAGCATAAAAAGTTGTTTACATTTTGAAAAAAAAACTTTTCACTTGACAAAGAGCTTTTATAAAATATATTTGTTTGTCATAATACACAGAGGGGCTGTTTCTATTTGGGTGTCATTTTTAAGAGTTACAAATGAATGCCAAGCAAGGATAGTCTGGGTTTCATCAATTATTATATTTGCATAACTAAAACTCTGGCAGACAGTTTTTTAGTGTTATCCCTGCCTAAATAGCAGAACTGTGAGCAGATGGTGAGCTGGTTTGCTTCGATCAGACATGTCTGGATTATTACACTTGAAGGGGTACTTTATTATAGGCCTTTGGAAAATAATAAAAGACATTCTTTTCTGAATAGAATTTAGAATAACCACTACTAAAGCACAGATTTATTTAACAATTCACTAATAATTAAAAGCTACATTCTATTGTGTATTTACTAGTTTCCAGGTTTTAATCAAGTATTTTAATACAAATATCACATAAAATCATTGCACAAAAGTACAGCAATAAATTTCAAACAGACCTAAATTTTGACCTGCAAAAGGACACTACACCTGGCATGCTAACCTTGAGAAAAGTTCAGTAATATGCTGAGAGTGCTACTACCAGTTACATGAACCTAATAAGCAATGGTAAATATTGAACAAACCAAAAGGGTTTAACACATCACAGGAGAATGGCAAAGAAATGCCGAGAAAAATCTAATGGTCAGGTGAATGCTAGGGCACATTTGAAGTACTAGAAGGCTTGGGACACCTGCCTCTCTAATGAGGATAATGTGGAAAGTCTCCTGCTTTGTACAACCACTTCCACCCAGTTAAGTTCTTATAAACTTCCTAAATTAAAGAAACTTGTGTACTTTGCCTGTGTTGTCTTTCCATAAATTGTTGTCATCATTTTGACACTCTCACAAACCCTATGACAGAGAGTTCTATGCAACTTATAGTACACATGAGGGATCTGAAGGCCAGATGGCTCAAGTTCATGCAGCTAGTAAGTAGTAGAGCTAAGATTTGGATGCAGCTAGTCTCACTCCAATGTCTGTGTTGCTAACCATCATGTTTTCTGCTGGCCATAGTCAACTGATGGCAATTAGAAAATAGTATCGATGCTCAGTCTTTTTCTTTGAATAACTGGTTAGTTTGCTGTTCTGTGGTGTTGAAAAGCATCCATCCATGTCTCTCCTTCTCCGAGTCCACTTCTTTAGTACACACCCCATCTGGACTGTGGCAGTAGCCTCCCGGACGTTCAGCCTTGTGTGCACCTACTCACCATCAATCAGGCATCCAAGCAGAAGTCCAGCTCAGCTTTCGGACTCTGCTTAAGTCTCCAACTTTACTTCAGATCACTTATCCACAGGTACTGTGCTCCAGCCATATTGGACTTCTGTCAGTTTCTGATCCTGCTTAGGTCTTTCCCATCATGTCTGCCATGGCAGTCCCCTCTCTCTTTACCTGAAAAGCCCTTACTTGGATTTCGATCTCTGCTTAACTATCACCTCCTCAAAGCAGTTTTTTTTTATTTTTCCAGTCTAATGTAGTTGTCCCTCATAAATCTCTTCCTTGTAAATCTCCTGTGCAAATCTTTATGACTTGCGATCATATATTTCTTTTGTTTCTCTTACTGACTGGTACATTTCTTGAAAGCAAAGACCACAATTTCTGTTCACTACCATAACCTTAGGACTAAGCACAGTGCTTGACACATAGATAAAGAAAAGGGCAGAAGGGAGGGGAAGAGAGAGGAGAGGAGGGGAGGGAGGGAGAGGGGAACAGAGAGGAGGGAAGGGCAAAAGCTCACCTCTGAGTTGGCTCCACCCGCTTCACTGGGGCTGCTGTCTCCCTCTGAGGGTACACCACGTGTCCTCCTTGCCAGTTTACCTCAGGGCACTCAGAAGTTTTCATTCTTTCACTGTCAAACTTGAACTGAACAAATGCTTGCCACTCTTAAAAAGAATATTTCTCTCCCAGGGCTGCTGAGCAGCTGCCATTTTACTCTTACTTTGGCTCCTGAATGCAACACATAACATTATGGTATTCAAGGCCTGATTCTTCCAAGCTCTCTTTTTTTGTGAAGCTCCCTGCATTTGCTTTCAAAGCTGCAATTTCTCTTTGTCAATTAAGATTCCTCCCAGACTCTGCTTTAATTATTAAAAAGTTCTTCTTTGTAGTGAGGGTAAATCGGCCTCCTCAAAACCTTCATTCATTGATCTTGATTCTGTATTCTGGGGCAGTCTAAAACTGGCCCCTCAACCCACCCTGCAGCATCCCTTCAGATTATTTCAACAGGGCATACCCCTGAACCTACCCTTCTACAAGCTAAACATTTACTTTAATGTTAATAAATATTCCTGTGAAAATAGGCCATCCAAAACTATTCAAGCATCTTAGATATAATGAGTAAAATGCATTTGCTCAAACAGCTAATGACAGTAACAATAAGCACAATGATAGAGTATGTGAAGATTTCCTCAATATCTAATTTTCTCCCTTCAAGCATTTTCTATTTGAAGCATTCTCTGAATTAAGGCCCCAACCAGAATTTATCAGTCTTGCCTTTAGGTCACCCATATAAGAAGTCTAAATTCCTCTATACGTATTAAATTCTGGTAAAATTATTTGTTTATATCAATTTGTCCTAATAGACAATGTATCTAAAGATGGGAATTATTTTTCAAAGTCCATTATTCTCTTCTTCCTTTCACTGGAAGAAAGTTCTCAATGGGTCTCATGTGTTTCTGCACATAGGAAAGACACTGACTGTTCTGAATTGTCTCTTCATGGATATTTGTATAGCAAAGAACCTTGGAGGACAGAGACAGCATCTCCCTCTGGACAAAGGGTAGATTTGTTTGCTAACCAGTATAATATTGAAGATCATATTGCCGTTCAGTGCAAACGTCAGACAAGTTTGCTTGTGGTGCCTTGAAAAGTGAGATTTCCTAAGCTCGGATTGCTCAGCTGCGAGGAACATCCACTACTTATCCATTATCCACCTGAGTCACTCCATGTTCCCCCTCAAGGGACTTAAGGACAAGAGTAATGATGTGAACTTGAAAATCATGCTGCCTGCTGTGCCCTAATAAAGACTTGTGTCTTCTGCCGGCATCCACAACAGCTTACATACAGGGTAAAGTCTCAGACCCTTCACAGTCCTTCATGGGTCCCAAGAAACAGTGAGAATCCAACTTCAGATGTAAGTGAAGGAGACGTCTGATGATTCCAGCTCCAACCTCTGATTCTTCCAGCTGATTCCCAGATATTGTGATGCAGAGACAAACCACAGCCTGGCTATCCACAAAATGCAAGCGATAACCGATGATCATCTTTGTTTGAAGCAAATAGGTTTGGAGGTAATTGGGTTAGCAACAAAGACAACTAAGACCTGGAAGTCAGGCACTGCCCCGACCAGTTGCACGGTTGGAGACTCACAGTATAATAGTGTGAGAGGTCACTGGCTGGCTGCACAGAGCTGGAGTCCTGAATTCTGAGTTACAGGTCTGGGAGGACACGAATTGCGAGGACATGCACTTCTCTTTGCTGTTTCCCTGTGAAGATAAACTTATTATGCTCTGCCAGCTCAGTTGCTGTTTTTCTTTTTTGTTTTTTTTTACAGATGAGATTAGAATATGCCAGTTGTTTATGTTGTGGTCAGTTGCTGTTTTTCTAAGAGCTTTCCATCAACTTAAATGGATTTCCTACTTGTTCTTGTCTGTCTCCTTCACATTTTGTCCATGTGTTTTTGAAAAATTTTTGTTCTTTGTTACCATCTTAGTGACTTTGGGGGAGGGAGAGTAGTAGATATCTATATATCTGTATCTATCTATCTATATGTGAGGATATATCAAAGAGTATGTGGGAAAATGGCATTAAAAGATAATACAAATGGAACTTTTTTTCCTTTTAATACAGGGAGATAGGGAGTAGAGTAGGTGTCTGCTGATTTTTTTTTTTTTTAAATGAGCCTATTGCCTCTATTTTAATTTTAAGCTATGGACACCTATTGCTTTGATTCAACAAATACACTTTATTTTTTAAAACACTCAGTGCTGCTCCTGGGACATCCTTGGTTCTCAAATTTTAGCTTCTTTATTTCACCTTTTCTACTCTTCCCTGTTCAGATCAAAAGCTATAGCTTAGCTGGAAAGAGTTTTATAGTTACTAATTGAAAAGTTCCTATAAATGCCCTATTCAAGTCACTTTTGTCATGATAACATTTTTATTCTTGATGATGTAGTATGAAGAACTCTCTCCTTCCTCAGAAATGCAATAGCATTTGCTGTCTGTTTTATTCATGTGGCAATGAATTCACTTCATCACCTTTTCACATTTCTTCTATCATCTTGAAGAATTAAACTTCTCTACACAATGTATGTTTTCTGAAAATATTTATTTCCTTGTAACAGTGATGCACTTCATAGACACTCAGTAAACATCTGTTCTTTGAAATTGACCTTAGGAAAGAGGACAGGGCATTAGATATTTTAGATCACAAGATGCCAGGATGCCAAAATCAGCAATATCTAAATTGACACTAATAAAATTTTGAAAGGCAGGCTAACACACCAGATCAAAGCTAAAGATAATTCTAGATGAAACAATTTTCTGGAAAATACAAATTTCACATTATTTAATTTTTAAGTAACAATGACTTAAATAAATAATTGTTAGCTAATTGTATACCTTTCAAATTTAGCTAAATTCACAGAGCAGGGAAAAATTTTGTTATTCATTTGTCTCAGTTCTGGTTTAAAAAATACATAAATTTAGTACAATAATATTGACAAACACTGATAAATAATGTTAGAAAACTTAGTCACCACTGCTACTGATTCTTCAACAATGAAAATATTGGCTTTCTACTGCCGCTCTGTCACTTTTACAATGTAAGATCCATTTTGAGGAGAAAGTACTAAATATGATGCAGTACTTTGGTACCTAAACCAGAGCGAGGCTGCCTCAACGTGAATACTGGCAGCTACTATCTGGGTAATCTCAAAGAAGTTATGAAACTCACCATGCCTCACTTTCCTCATCTGTACAATTGAAACAATGATAAATACGCATTGATGACACCAGGAGGATTTAATAAGCTGACAAATTTAAAGGCCAGGCACATAGTAAATACAATGTAGCTCATTTTTAAATTATTATCTGAAGTACATTTTTTTGCAGCTACTCATATTATAATTTGATTATGTTACATTTACTAGTTCTATGAAATTAGGAAATGACACAGATGTATTCAGTGGTTTAAGGGGCTCAGTGATATTTATCATAATGTTTTGAGTTGTTCACAAATGAATTATAAGCAACACAAATGTTCAACTGGTGAGGATTTTTCCTACTGTCTATCATAAAAACATCTTAATTTTTTAAAAGGCATTTTCTATATACCTACTATGGAACTGCCAAATCACACATTGATGGAGACAAACCAGTGACATGCTTGTGTAGCTTTGTGTCATTTTGATGCCTTGTTCATTAGCACCTGTCACAAAAAGTGTCTGTGGATTACAGGACAGTCCAGTGTCTGACATGGTGTAAGATGACTTTACCACTTTGCCAGCCGAGTGAAAGTCCCACGGTTCATAGCAGAACCTCTGATTTGGAGCCACAACTTGTAACAGGAAACAAAATGCATAAAACTAGACTATGTGAATTCATTGTATTGATTACAGATCTGAAATTAACAAACTGAGAGTCAGCAGCTGCCACCATGCCTTCTGCTTTCCGGCTCCTGTCACCCTGTGCCACTTGCATGTGTTAAACCCCACCAAGCTCCATAGGCGAAGCTCTCAGATTCCCCTCTCCTCTCTCATGCCCCGCCACTATAGCCTTCAAGGGCTTGACTTTTCACCACTTCTCCAATCTTCCCCATTGCCAAACTCAGTCAACACCCCTCTTCAGTTTTATTTATTTTTTATTTTTTTATTTATTTTTTTTTTTTAATTTTATTTTGTCGATATACATTGTAGCTGATTATTGCTTCCCATCACCAAAACCTCCCTCCCTTCTCCCTCCCCCCCTCCCCCCCGACAATGTCCTTTCTGTTTGCTTGTTGTATCAACTTCAAATAATTGTGGTTGTTATATCTTCTTCCCCCCCCGGTTTGTGTGTGTGTGTGTATGTGTGTGTGTGAATTTATATATTAATTTTTAGCTCCCTCCAATAAGTGAGAACATGTGGTATTTCTCTTTCTGTGCCTGACTTGTTTCACTTAATATAATTCTCTCAAGGTCCATCCATGTTGTTGCAAATGGCAGTATTTCATTCGTTTTTATAGCTGAGTAGTATTCCATTGTGTAGATGTACCACATTTTCCGTATCCACTCATCTGATGATGGGCATTTGGGCTGGTTCCAACTCTTGGCTATTGTAAAGAGTGCTGCGATGAACATTGGGGAACAGGTATACCTTCGACTTGATGATTTCCATTCCTCTGGGTATATTCCCAACAGTGGGATGGCTGGGTCGTATGGTAGATCTATTTGCAATTGTTTAAGGAACCTCCATACCATTTTCCATAGAGGCAGCACCATTTTGCAGTCCCACCAACAATGTATGAGAGTTCCTTTTTCTCCGCAGCCTCGCCAGCATTTATCGTTCACAGTCTTTTGGATTTTAGCCATCCTAACTGGGGTTAGATGGTATCTCAATGTGGTTTTGATTTGCATTTCCCGGATGCTGAGTGATGTTGAGCATTTTTTCATATGTCTGTTGGCCATTTGGATATCTTCCTTAGAGAAATGCCTACTTAGCTCTTTTGCCCATTTTTTAATTGGGTTGCTTGTTTTCTTCTTGTAAAGTTGTTTGAGTTCCTTATATATTCTGGATATTAATCCTTTGTCAGATGTATATTTTGCAAATATTTTCTCCCACTCTGTTGGTTGTCTTTTAACTCTTTTAATTGTTTCTTTTGCTGTGCAGAAGCTTTTTAGTTTGATATAATCCCATTTGTTTATTTTTCCTTTGGTTGCCCGTGCTTTTGGGGTCGTATTCATGAAGTCTGTGCCCAGTCCTATTTCCTGAAGTGTTTCTCCTATGTTTTCTTTAAGAAGTTTTATTGTCTCAGGGTGTATATTTAAATCCTTAATCCATTTTGAGTTGATTTTAGTATACGGTGAGAGGTATGGATCTAGTTTCATTCTCTTGCATATCGATATCCAGTTATCCCAGCACCACTTGCTGAAGAGGCAGTCCCTTCGCCACTGAATAGGCTTGGTGCCTTTGTCAAAGATCAGATGGCAGTAAGTGTGTGGGTTGATTTCTGGATTCTCTATTCTATTCCATTGGTCAGTGTGTCTGTTTTTATGCCAGTACCATACTGTTTTGGTTATTATAGCTTTGTAGTATAGCTTAAAGTCAGGTAGTGTTATGCCTCCAGCTTTATTTTTTTTGCTGAGCATTGCTTTGGCTATTCGTGGTCTTTTATTGTTCCATATAAATGTCTGAATAGTTTTTTCCATTTCTGAGAAAAATGTCTTTGGAATTTTGATGGGGATTGCATTGAATTTGTATATCACTTTGGGTAGTATGGACATTTTCACTATGTTGATTCTTCCAATCCAAGAGCATGGAATATCTTTCCATCTTCTTGTATCCTCTCTAATTTCTCTCAGCAGTGGTTTGTAGTTCTCATTATAGAGATTTTTCACATCCTTGGTTAACTCAATTCCTAAGTATTTTATTTTTTTGGTGGCTATTGTAAATGGGCAGGCTTTCTTGATTTCTCCTTCTGCATGTTCACTATTGGAGAAAAGAAATGCTACTGATTTTTGTGTGTTGATTTTGTATCCTGCTACTGTGCTGAAATCATTTATCAATTCCAACAGTTTTTTTGTAGAGGTTTTAGGCTGTCCGATATATAGGATCATGTCATCTGCAAACAGGGACAGTTTGACTTCATCTTTTCCAATCTGGATGCCCTTTATTTCCTTCTCTTCTCTGATTGCTCTGGCTAGTACTTCCAACACTATGTTGAATAGGAGTGGTGAGAGTGGGCATCCTTGTCTAGTGCCTGTTCTTAAAGGAAAAGCTTTCAGCTTTTCCCCATTCAGGATGATATTGGCAGTGGGTTTGGCATATATGGCTTTAATTATGTTGAGATACTTTCCCTCTATACCTAACTTATAGAGGGTCTTTGTCATGAATGAGTGCTGAACTTTATCAAATGCTTTTTCAGCATCTATAGAGATGATCATATGGTCCTTGTGTTTGAGTTTATTAATATGGTGTATCACATTTATTGATTTGCGTATGTTGAACCAACCTTGCATCCCTGGGATGAATCCCACTTGATCGTGATGAATAATTTTTCGTATGTGTTGCTGTATTCTGTTTGCTAGTATTTTAGTGAGGATTTTTGCATCTATATTCATCAAGGATATCGGCCTGTAGTTTTCTTTTTTGGTTATATCTTTACCTGGTTTGGGTATCAGGATGATGTTTGCTTCATAGAATGAGTTTGGGAGATTTGCGTCCGTTTCAATCTTTTGGAATAGTTTGTAAAGAATCGGTGTCAATTCCTCTTTGAATGTTTGGTAAAATTCTGCTGTGAATCCATCTGGTCCTGGGCTTTTCTTTGTTGGGAGCCTTCTGATAACAGCTTCAATCTCCTTTATTGTTATTGGTCTGTTCAAATTTTCTACGTCTTCACGGTTCAGTTTTGGGAGCTTGTGTGTGTCCAGAAATTTATCCATTTCCTCCAGATTTTCAAATTTGTTGGCGTATAGTTGTTTATAGTAGTCTCGAATGATTCCTTGTATTTCAGATGAATCAGTTGTAATATCGCCTTTTTCATTTCTAATTTTTGTTATTTGAGTCTTCTCTCTTCTTTTTTTTGTTAGCCATGCTAATGGTTTGTCAATTTTATTTATCTTTTCAAAAAACCAACTTTTTGATTCATTGATCTTTTGAATTGTTTTTTGGTTTTCAATTTCATTCAGTTCTGCTCTGATCTTAATGATTTCTTTCCGTCTGCTAACTTTAGGATTGGATTGTTCTTGTTTTTCTAGTTCTTTAAGGTGAAGTGTTAGGTTGTTCACTTGCCATCTTTCCATTCTTCTGAAGTGAGCATTTAATGCAATAAATTTTCCCCTCAATACTGCTTTTGCAGTATCCCACAGGTTTTGGTATGATGTATCATTGTTTTCATTAGTTTCAATAAACTTTTTGATTTCCTGCTTGATTTCTTCTTGGACCCATATGTCATTAAGTAGAATGCTGTTTAATTTCCATGTGTTTGTATAGTTTCCAGAGTTTTGTTTGTTATTAATTTCTAGTTTTAATCCATTGTGGTCTGAGAAGATACATGGGATAATTCCAATTTTTTTGAATTTATTGAGACTTGATTTGTGACCTAATATGTGATCTATCCTGGAGAATGATCCATGTGCTGATGAGAAGAATGAATATTCTGAGGTTGTTGGGTGGAATGTTCTGTAGATATCTGCCAATTCCAATTGGTCTAGAGTCTTGTTTAGATCTTGTGTTTCTCTACTGATTCTTTGCCTAGATGATCTGTCTAATATTGACAGTGGAGTGTTCAGGTCCCCTGCTATTATGGTATTAGTGTCTATTACCTTCTTTAGGTCTAATAGAGTTTGTTTTATAAATCTGGCTGCTCCAACATTGGGTGCGTACATATTTATGATTGTTATGTCTTCTTGATGGATCAGTCCTTTTATCATTAAGTAGTGTCCCTCATTGTCTCTTTTTATGGTTTTTAGTTTAAAGTCTATTTTGTCAGATATAAGAATAGCCACTCCAGCTCGTTTTTCTTTTCTGTTTGCATGGTAAATCTTTTTCCATCCTTTCACTCTTAGTCTGTGTGAATCTTTATGGGTGAGGTGGGTCTCTTGTAGGCAGCATATAGTTGGGTCCTGCTTTTTGATCCAGTCAGCCAGTCTGTGTCTTTTAATTGGGGAATTTAAGCCTTTAACATTAAGAGTTGTTATTGAAAGGTGTTGATTTATTCCTAGCATTTTATTGGTTGTTTGGTTGTCTTAGGTGTCTTTTGTTCCTTGCTTTCTGATTTACTGTTTGGTTTCTTTGTTTGTTGGTTCCTTAGGTTGTAGATAGTGTTTTTGTTAGCTTGTTTTCTCTTCATGAATGCCATTTTTATTGTACTAGCGGGTTTAGATTTTTCTTAGGTTTTTATGGCAGTGGTAGTTATTTTTCAGGAACCAAACCCAGTACTCCCTTGAGGATTTCTTGTAAGGGTGGTCTTGTGGTAGTGAACTCCCGCAGTTTTTGTTTGTCTGAGAAATATACTATTTGCCCCTCATTTCGGAAGGATAGCCTTGCAGGGTAGAGTATTCTTGGCTGGCAATCTTTGTCTTTTAGTATTTTGAAAATATCATCCCATTCCTTTCTAGCTTTTAGGGTTTGTGATGAAAAGTCTGATGTTAACCTGATTGGGGCTCCCTTATAGGTGATTTGACGCTTCTCTCTTGCAGCTTTTAAGATTCTCTCTTTGTCTCTGAGTTTTGCCAATTTGACTATGACATGTCTTGGAGAAGGCCTTTTTGGGTTGAATACATTTGGAGATCGTTGAGCTTCCTGGATCTGAAGATCTGTGATTTTTCCTATACCTGGGAAGTTTTCTGCCACTATTTTGTTGAATATGTTTTCAATGGAATCTCCATTTTCCTCCCCTTCTGGAATACCCATGACTCGGATATTTGAGCGCTTGAGGTTGTCTGATATCTCTCTCAGATTTTCTTCCATGTCCTTGATTCTTTTTTCTTTCTTTTTGTCTGCTTGTGTTATTTCAAACAGCCCATCTTCAAGTTCAGAGGTTCTCTCTTCAACTTCGACAAGCCTGCTGGTTAAACTCTCCGTTGTGTTTTTTATTTCGCTGAATAACTTCTTCAGTTCAGCAAGTTCTGCTACATTTTTTTTCAGGACATTGATTTCCTTGTATATTTCCTCTTTCAGATCCTGTATACTTTTCCTCATTTCATCATGATGTCTAGCTGAGTTTTCTTGTATCTCATTCAGTTTCCTGAGAATTATCACTCGAAATTCCTTGTCAGTTATTTCAAGGGCTTCTTGTTCTATAGGATCTAGAGTATGAGATTTATTAACTTTTGGTGGTGTACTTTCTTGATTTTTTGTATTTCTGGTGTCTTTTTTTTGGTGTTTATTCATTGTGGCAGGGGGTTTCACAGTCCACCGGTTTGAGACTAATGACTAACTAGGATGTTGCTGTGGTTGCCAATTTGGTATGGCTCCCGCCGTGACTGCTCAGTTGGCCTCTAGTGTCTTGTGTGTGTGGTTGCCTCGGGTCTTGGGCTTCTCCGGGGATCCACCTTTCTGGTCAGCTTGTACTCTGCTGGGCTGGTGGATCACGCACCACAGGGTGTGTGATCTCTGTTGAGCTTTCACTTTCTGTACAGGACTTCTCCCCGTTCCGTGTGCTCTGGCCCAGGCTGTTAGATCGTGCAGTGGCGACCCCACCGGGTGTGTGGTTTCTGTCGAGTCTCCGCCTCCCTGGCCGCACGTCTCCCCCCTCTGTGCACACTGTGCTGGGCTGGGGTGTGTCTTCTGCACCCCTCGTCTATCAGCTGGGCGTTCAAGACCCTGCTCAGCACCGCCTCGCCCAGGAAGTCTACCAGGTTTCTGCTAGGCACAGACGACCGGTCTCTCTGGGTGCCTTTGTAGCACTGTGTAGATCTTTCTCGGGTCTTGTTCACCTTTGTATCCCCCCAGTATAAACCGAGTCTAGTGCCCGCCTGCAGCCTGCTCTCCGGCAGGTTCTAGCGGACCTGGGAACTCTCCTACCACACTATTCCCAACCAGAAATTCATTAGGCTTTTTTCCAAACTGGTGGTCGCAGAGATGGTATCTGCCTCCCAGTAACAGGAAGTTTACCGGGCCGGAGTCCAGGGTGTGGTGGAGTGACAGTCGGCCCGCCCGTATTTCCTAGCCCTCCCAACACTGGTCGGGACGCCCCACACCCCCAGCCCTGCCAGAGAACCGCGGAGGGAGTGGGAGAGGAGGCCGGCCCGCAGGGTCCGGAAAGCCCCGCGCCAGGCCAAGCAAATGGGCTCAGTGATGGCCGATCAGGGCGGAGCTGCCCGCACCTGGGAAAATGGAGGCAGCACTGGGGCAGTGAGTGGCCTGGTGGTGCAGGCGGGAGCCGGGTGGGCAGGGATCACTCACAGAGCTGTGCCAGGGATCACTCACAGTGCTGTGCCAGGTCGGGCGCTCGCTCTGTCTCTGGTTTGTTGCCTTCCGTGTTCTCGGCGCTGCCGCCTCGGGCTGTTCAGTCGCGGCGCCGCTCAGGCGCTCCCAGGAATCTTCTTTAATGCCGGCCTGAAACCTCGAATCCTGAATAGGGCAGCTGGCCGCCTTCAGTGCGGCCCCAGCCTCCGGGATCCTGGCTGCATCCACAGCAGCCCTGGCGCCGTGTTCCCTGTTTCAAGACTCGGTTTTGCAGCTAAGAATCAGTTCTTTTCCTGCTCCACACTTCAAAGCTGTTGCCGGTAAATGAGGCAGCCTCTCCTGCCGGGGGCAAAGTGGCGTTGAGCCCCCACGACCGGCCAGCAGCAGCAGTCCTCCCTTAAGAGATGGCCAGAGGAAGGTCCACAAGTTTCCCGGCTGCCTGAGGCCCAGTGGCCACCTTTTCCACCTCAGCTACTCCGCGCCAGCCGCCGCTGCCGCCGCCACCTCTTCAGTTTTATTAACTGGGTTCACCATGAGTTTCAAGACATAATAAAAAGAAAAATTTCTCTCTATTAAAAATGTGAGGCTCTCTGCCATTAGTTAAGCAGTTGCTGGTTGATACATGCTGTAGTTCAGGGAGCAAACATTACCTTTGCACCTAGGATGCATGTGGCACTGAGAAAGATCTGGAAATAGAAACATAAACAGGAAAGAACAAAGTCTACTATCAAGAAAACTGTAGCCCTCAGAGGGGAAAAAATAATAACATATACATTATATGTAGTGTGTGTGTGTGTGTGTGTGTGTGCGTGTGTGTGTATGCATAGACAAGCATCATGCTAATTTTTCTGCAGGATGTTTGGAGAGATCAAATTTAGAGCACCATCATTATCCTACAGGAACCTGGACAGTTCGCTATATAAGAACCAAATAGATTTACTTACTAATTAGGCCCTAATTAAATATATTTCACTACCCATATTATTTCTTTCAGTATAATAAACTTTTATTAAAGTACATGTCATCTCCCATCATTTTATTTTATTCTACCTGTGTTTAAAGCTTGAAACCTTTTTCTTTCTGTTTCCAGCTTTTCTTTTTGCATTTTTCTTAGGTTTCTCTTAGTATTTTGACACAGTGAAATGATATCATTGCAGTTACCGCACACAGATATTGATTGGACAAGTATACTGAGCGATGGGAAGGCAGAACCATTGAAATGTCTGTGTCTGGCACACACAGAGCAGTCTGCTGTGGAAAAGTTCAGCAGTGGACCCTCCCTACATCTCTTTTCCTTTCAGCACAAACCCCAGTGTCTTGGTTTACTAGAGAGATAAAAGTGGCAACCCAATCACATGAATTAGGCCAGGATCATCGTACGATATAAAAGGTACCTATTATGAACAGGTTCAAACTCTACTCAAACAAACACCACTGAGTGGCAGTAAATCAACCGAACAGAGCCCTCCGCAGGGGCAGGGTCATTCAGCCACTGCTGTGAGTCTAAACTCTTGGTAACTGTTCAGCTGATGAAAAAAAAGTTCACTCTCACACAGTTCCCTGCTTGTGCTTAGCACAAACTTTGATCACTATAAATGATTTGGGTGTTTTGTTTCTTTGTGATCCTGAGTAACTTTATATATTACTGAAAAGATGCAAGAACAAAAACTTATTAATAAACATATGATTTTAAAAAAGCATCAGCATTCTCACCCACCCAAATATAAGAATAGTTCGAAAAGTTCATGGAAAGATTTGTATTATATTTAAATTCTATTTTTCCATGAACTTTTTGAAGTACCTTCCTATGCCTTTAGTACTTTTTTTCTTAATTTTTATGAATACATTGTAAACTACATCACTCACGTTGATTATATTTAATGTGGTACAATTAAACTATCTAATGTCATAATAAACAATGAAACACAGCCACAAGAACAGCTTTAATTAACTGGAATCAAGTTGGTAATATCTAAGAAATTCTTCTGATAATATTTAGCACTTCCTATCAATCTAGCTTCATCCTATTTGAATTGGTAATATAGTATTTACTAAAACTACAATTAATTATCAGATTCCCTGTTGAGGTATCAGCGAAGTAAGCTAATATTAGAGATTCTTTTTTGGGGGGGATTTCTCCTATGATTTATACAACTTTTATATCAAATATCTTGTAGGACATTCTGAGGTTATCTTCTATCCATCCCAACTTCAAGTTGTCTTCAAATAGAGGCAACAAAAACTGGTTTCATACAAACTTAGGAGAAAAGACAACTCTAGAACTGAAGTAACTTTTGAGGAGTCATAACTGGAAATCTGAGATATAACTGGTGTATGAAGAAAAAGGATAGTTGTCAAAGTCTAATGCTGTAGGGGACGGAAGCTGGTGACTGACACCTATGTCTAAACCAGTTCAATTGCCCAAAACCAGTCTGCCTTAACTGACTTAGCCTGTATTCAACTTCATCTAAATATTTTCATATTGGACAAATTCTTAAAATGAAAATAAAATTGGATTAAAGTCAAAAAGTAAATTTTGCATTACAATTAAACACAAATAAATGTTGAAGAATGCAAACATTGAATAAAAATTTTATAAAATATTCAAAATAGACAAAAATGGAAAAAGCCACTTAGAACAAAAATATTGACATTGCTATTATTTCTAAAATTCTGCAATTCAGTAAATACTTTAACAAAACAAGGTCCTTTTAGAAAATTGATTTTAAGATATTTCAAATTTTGAAAAGGTAGATATAGAAAAAAAACTTTCCAACAAAAACAAATCACTCAGAAGTGGTAGCACTTTTTAGACAAGGAAAACTGAGCATTAAAAAGGTTAAATAACTTGCCTAAAGTCACCCAGCTCTATCAGTTATGAAACATCTATTTTTACAAATTAAGAACTTAATGCCTATATCATATCGTATCCTGGTCATCATGTGTTCAAGCCTAAGGATCCAGATGAGGAAGCCTTGCAGGATGATTTTATTTCCATTACAGATATGAGAAAAAAATATATTTTGTCCCATAGAATTTGAAAAATTATACAAAAGGTACATTTTACAGAGTTCTTAGAAAAATAAGATTCAATCTTTTTCTAGATGAATCAAAAGGCAAATGGATGAATGGGACACCCTGCCAAAGCTAAGAAATGGCTGAGCTAAGAGGAGTAATTAGAAAGGACGAGACTCTTAAGAGTGGATGAGCAATTTAACTGTGGATTTTTTCCAAAAATCTCTAATGCACTGAAAATTAAGAGAGTTATCTAGCTTTCCTTTATAATATTTCTGTGTATGATGCATTCCATAGAGAGGTGCAAAAAGATAAATAGGTAAAAGAGCTGCCAAAAAATAGGAAATAAAGGCAAGGCAATTAAAGATGCAGCAGGATATTGCAGACAAATGAGGCTGGAAGGGCAGTGTGCATTGGTGGAGCAAGGTCTGGCCAACTACAAGTTTTGCAGCCAACATCTGAAGTACAGGAAAGAAAGGAAAGCACTCTCCAACACATAATAGGAAGTGACTAAAAGAGTTTGAGTTGAAACATGACATTTTCAAACATTTAGCACTGGTGTTAGAATGTAGACTAAAGGGAAAGAGAGAGGAGGAAACAAGACCAATAGAAAAGTTATTGCATCAACAATACATAGAAAACCCCAAACAAGAGTAAGATGATGTTGGTCCAAGTGGCGTAAAAAGAGGCAGTGGAATAATTAGTGGGACTTTGTTGAGCAGTAAAGGTGATTAAGACAAGGAAAAGGAAAATTAACAGAATACTTCAGGGTTTTGAGTTGAAATGACTGGAAGATTGGCAATGGTATGGTGGTAACAATGAAGCAGGGCCAGCCCTTTTCTGCTGTCTGAAATTTCTAAACACAAATATTATCTACTTAATGCTTAAACTAAAGCAGAAAAAACTAGAATGAATTAGGTCTTTCAAATGTGGAATTAGTCTAGCTCTCTTAGACCTGTGATACAGTGTCATGGATATACACAGACACTGCCACAGTAACAAAATGTCACCATAAAATCCATCAGGTTTTTGTCCTACAAAAGGAAAGGTTTTATTTTTCTCTGAAAAATAAGTCTAAATTTAGCAAGTCTAAATACATTTAAATTTTTTATTGGCCATAAACCATTTAACTCTTACATTGAAAACAATTTTCAGTTATCCTTTCTTTAAATATATTAAATATCTTGGACACGACTGGTGCCATTTTACACACACTGAGCACAAATGGCTGCCGGCCTTACCCTTACGAGAAAACTTGTGGCTTCTGAGAAATAGAAACTCCTCTACTTCTGCATGGGTGCAACATTCCACCTGATTGCATCAGCCAGCCTTATCTTCCACACCATCAACAAGCCCTTCCCTGATTACATCGGCCTTCCTTACAGCCTACATAAGTGCTCCCACCCTGATGCCAGCTGCTGTTCTCCACTTTGAGGGCAGCCTAGTGGATTTTTTTCCTTTAATAAAGCTTGATCAGAATCTGGTGTTTAGGCTCACTTTCTTTCATTGTGGTGCCGAAACCTGGAAAGGGTTCCAACCTGATCCCCCCTCTCAGGTTGAATGGCCCCTGGCCACCCTTCTTGGACCTGCTGAACCAAGTACCTCTGGGACTCTCTCCATTTGCCATTTCAGACCAATGCATCCACCACTGGCCTCAATTCAGGGTGAGTCAGTGGATCTGTCCTACTTCTATATGTTCCCCTGACTACTTTCTATAGCTACTGTCTACTTCCCAAAGAACAGGTTCCTGGCCAAGGGAACCCCTCTTGGGTTCCCTTGTTATTGCCACCCAGTTATTGGAGGATGCTCCTCTAGCTGGTTGGTGGCATCTCTCTCAAAAAGAAGGTATACGCCAATGAGGATGTTCCTTGGTGTTACCCTTATTCTACTGGGACTGATCACCTCTTTTCTCACCTTCTAAATGGGATCCTCACAATTCAAACCTCCACACTCTACGCCTCTGGGCTGTCTCCTAGCCGATTTACAATCCCTTGGCCTCCAGGGAGATATTAATGCCAAACTCATTTTCTACTGCAATCAGGTTTGGCCTAAATACAAACTAGACAATGGATCCCAGTGGCCACAAAATGGCACTTTCAATTTGGATACTCTCAGAGACCTAGACAACTTTGGTCACCGAAGTGGCAAAGCTGGAGAGTTTCCTTATGTTCAAGCCTTCTTCCATCTCTGATCACATCCTTCTTTCTCTCAAAACTGTCCTACATCTCAAATTCTCCTACCTCATGCCTGACCTCCCCTTCCAGACTCGCATCAATCTTTTGATCTGTCACACCACTCTGCTTCCCAACCACCTCCTTATGCTCCAGATCCTATACCAGCCCCTTCACCTTTTCCCTCTCTTCCCCATACCTGGTCTCGAGATGCTCATCCTCAGCCACCCAACTCTTCTCCTTCTTCCCCTTCATCAGGTGAAAACCCTGCCTCAGCTCCTGGCAGTAGGCCTGTGGGAGCCTTTTCCGTCCCTCGCACAGACCCAAATCAGGATGACCAGGCCAACCACAGGGACAGGGATCTCTGGGATAATATGATCATACACCTACTTCATGGCCTTCAGATGGCTACTCACAAGGAATGGCCCTCTTGCACTGTCATTTCATTACCCAATCAGCCCCTGATATTAAAAAAAAAAAAAAACTAAAAAAAACTTGAGGATGGTCCAAACATGACCAAATGAGACCCCCTCAATGCAGCTTTAACAATAGGGAGGAGGAGAAGAAGGATCAATACAAAAGAGATCAGGCCAAATACCAACTCCTGGCTAACGCCATCTGAGGCTCACATACCCCTAAGCCAGTTGCCCTCAGGGGCAAGCCACCCAGGAACTGCTTCATATGAGGTCAACCAGGCCACTGGGTATGGGCCTGTCCTAACCCCAGGCCTCCTCCTGGGCCCTGTCCTCACTGCAAACAGCCAGGTCACTGGGGGGTTGAATGTTCCACTCACCAGAGAGGGAGTGGCCCAGTCCCTAACCCACAACCTTTAGCTCCATGGACATTCCTACTGGAGCTCCTTGGCTTTGCCCAGGAGGAGGACTGATGATGCCCAGGGCCAGAGGCCCCCACAGAGATCACCACACATGAGCCCAGGGTAACTATCCTTGTAGCAGGTAAGCCAATCTCTTTTGTCATTGATACAGGGGCCACTTACTCTATCCTTCCTGAATATGCAGGACCAATAATCTCATCCTCTATCACAATAGTAGGGGTCATGGGATCAGAATACCACCCATGGATCACTCAACCCCTTTCCTGAACCCTACATCACACTCAATTCACACACAAATTTTTAATAATGCTTCAATGGGATGGGGCATCCTTTCCAAATTCAAAGATACCCTTACCCTAAACATTTTAACTCCAACTACAATACTCCTGTTACAGTTCACTCCAGACTTTGCCTCTGAGGCTTCTACCTTCCCTTTCCCCTCAGATGAGGTTAATCCCATAGTATGGGACAGTTCTTCTCCCTCCATTGCTATGCACCATCCCCCTATCCTTGTAAGTTGCAGAACCCCTCTTTGTTCCCTAATGTCCCACAATAACCCATCGCTAACAAACACCTAATAGGCTTAAAACCCATCACACACAAACTCCTTTTTTCTCATCTCTTATGGCCTACCAACTTGCCTTTTAATATACCCATTCTTCTGGTTATAAAGCCTAATGGCTCATACCATTTAGTTCAAGACCTCAGGGCCATTAATGTGGCCGTTCTACCCATAACTCCAATTGTTTCTAACCCCTATACTCTTCTATCCACAATCCCAACAACAACCCATTTCTTCCCAACAACTCACTAGACAGTACTACCTCTGGGGTTTCGGGATAGCCCCCACTTCTTCAGCCAGGCCTTAGCTCAAGAATTAGCTGAACTTCCTCCAACCTCTAGCAATTTAATACAATATGTGGATGACCTCCTCCTATGTAGCCCCTCCTATGAGGATTCACAGGCCCACAGTGTTGCTCTCCTTAATTTCCTGTCCTCCAGGGGATATCAAGTGTCCTCCAGCAAGGCCCAAATTTCTTGTCCTTCAGTCACCTATTTGGGAGTCCACCTCACCCCCAACACCAGAGAAATAATGGTGGATCACAAGAATTTAATATCTGAACTCCCTACACCTACCACAAAGGGTGAAATCCTTTCTTTCTTGGGGCTTTCAGGGTATCTTTGCCACTTTATGAGGCAGCTAAATGGGATCCTGCCATTCCCTTAGATCCCACAAAGCCCATTCATTCTCCCTTCCAGTGATTAAAAGCTGCTCTCCTCCCAGCCCCAGCTCTATCCCTCCCAAACCTATCTCACCCTTTTATCCTATATGTCACCAAAACCCAAGGATTGGCGGTCGGGGTTTTGGGTCAAGAGGTGGGAGATATCATCTCCCCTGTTGCATAACTTTCCAAACAATTGGACATCACAGCTTGAGGATGGGTCTCCTGTTTACAGGCTTTGGTGGCAGCTTCCCTTTTAACACAAGAAAAATCTAAACTAACTTTTGGACAACAAACAGTCATTTGTTCTCCCCCTTTATCTTCAAGACCTTCTAAGCCATAAGGCCATGTCAGTTCTCTCCCCTTCCTGCCTACAAATTATCCACCTTACCTTCATTGAAAATTCCCAGTTCTCCTTTAAACCTTGTCCTCCCTTAAATCCAGCCACTCTCATCCCCAAACACTCATGATCTTTATAATGTAATTGCACGGAGGCTTTAGACCTCTTTCTCAATCCATTTCCATATATCTCCCCACATCCCATTATGCGGCCCCAACATACATGGTTCATAGATGGGAGCACCACCTCCATGCCTGCCCCCTGTTAGATTTACTACTATGCCATAGTAAATCTAACACACACTACTGAGGCTGCCCCCTTCCCACTAAAACCTCTTCCCAACAGGCAGAACTCACTGCCCTCACCTGTGCTCTCACTCTGGCAAGCAACAAACGAGTCGATATATACACTGACTCTAAGTATGCTGACCACATCTTACACTCCTGCATGGCCATATGGAAGGAGAGAGGATACATGGCCACTCAGGGAGGGCACATAAAAACGGACATCTTATCAAGATACTTCTTGAGGCTGCACAACTCCCAAAGGAGGATGGGGTTATACACTGCAGAGGACGCCAAACCTCCAACAACCCCACAGCCCAGGGAAACAAACTGGTGGATCCAACTGCAAAACAGGCTGCTCAGTCACCAGGCTCCCACTCTACCTCTACCACTCAGGTCCTTCTCATGACCCCTATGCCCTTATCCCAATACACACCTCAAGAAATACAACACCCCCAACAATTGGGAGCACAGAGAAAGGACAACTGGTATACTCTCTCCGGTCACTATGTCCTCCCTACCACACAAACTGAGAAAATCCTTTTTGATTTCCATAACTCAGTTCATATACACTATGAACCCCACTATGCCTTCTTCAGCCCTTATATTACTCTCCCCACAAGGCCATGTTACTTTAACAAATCACTCAAAATTGTCCTTTGTGTACTTGTTGCTCCAATCAAGGTGGCCTCCAAGTTCAGTCCTTTCCCACCCACCAGGACAGAGGATACACTCCTGGCCAGGACTGGCAAATTGACTTTACTCACATGCCTCCCCACAAAAGAACACGCTATCTTCTAACTTTAGTAGATACCTTTTCAGGTTGGATTGAGGACTTTCCCTGCACTTCAGAGGATGCTACAGGAGTAACACATGCTCTCACCTCTGAAATCATCCCTTTTTTTGGCTTGCCCACCAGTCTCCAGTCTGATAATGGCCCGGCATTCATTTCCCAGATTACACAACTCACAGCATAGGCATTACATATCAAATGGGACTTACATATACCATACCAGCCTCAGTCATCAGGCAAAGTAGAAAAAGACAATCACCTCTTAAAAACACCTCACCAAGCTGTCCATGGAACTTCACCTCCCTTGGACCCAACTTCTCCCTTCAGCACTCACTCACCTGTGAGCTGCCACTCACAAACCCACTGGCCTCAGCCCCTTCGAACTTACATATGGCAGACTCTTCACTCTCACACCTCTCCCTTCCAGCTCATCACCTTTAGGCCAGTATCTCCCTACTCTTTTGCTCATTAGGGATCTTCTTCAGGAACAGGCCGACCTTCTATTACGTCATCCTTTCCCTACCACCCCCTCAGACTTTCAACTGAGCCCGGGACAGCAAGGGTATACTTAAACCGGAATCCCAAAGCCCCTCTCCCCATGTTGGGAAGGGCCTTATATAGTACTTCTCACCACCCCCATGGCAGTAAAAGTACTAGGAAAGGCCCCTTGGTATCATTTATCCTTGGTAAAACTAGCACCTAAGACTACCCAAAGAATCTGTTAACACCAAGCCAGAGGGGTCCCTGTACTCAACCCCCAACTCCTTACACTTTGTCCATTTTAGGACCCACAAAATTGAAAATCTCCAGGACCTCTGCTCTTCTCCAATCCCAGATGGATGATCTTTCCCCCAGTGATTATCCTCTCCCTCTTGCAGGCCTCTTCATGTCCTTCACACAGGAGCTGCTCCAAGACTGGTCCCGATCTACCACCTCCAGTGTTGGAGATATCCTTGAGTGGGTAACTGAATTAGCCTGGCAGGGCACCCTCTGTGCTTACACCTCCAACGAGGTTACCCTCTACTCCTTTTTTCCTACTATGCACTCTCTCAACCTCTGAACACTTTCCTTTTTTCTTCCTCTTGCTTCTTTTCCTAACAGAGACATATGCCATACCCTGTTCACAATGTATAACCAAGGTCTTGGTGGGTGGAAGGACACTTTCCAACCTCTCAGGTCAGCCACCCAGAATCTTTTGGGGAACCCTACAGGACACATTCACGTCTCTGACATACATTCCCACAACATACTATGAACAGACAACTGCCACATCATGTTCTTACAGGGGTAAAAACTACTGGTTAGCTCTTTCCAAAGGGGATTCTGCTGGAGTCCAGAGCCCCCCCATGGCAAAAACATTTCTGCTTCACCCAAACCACTCACCTAGGCTATAGCGATGGGGGAGGACTTCAGGACAAAACATGTTGGACCCCTGACCATGATGGGACTTATCTTTCTTTTTGGTCCCTGCCTCTTTTGGTGTTTTACTAATTTCTTGCAGGAATGTTTGCAGGCCTTCACCAACCAAAAGGTCACTGATTTATTCCTGGGAGGAGGATATCAGCCCCTCAGAATCAGTGACCCTTCCCCAGAAGAATACAGCCTCCCCACACGAAACCAATACCCCGCCACCTAATTATTTTATTTTTTTCATATCTTCGTCCATTTCCAGAAGGAAGTAGCTTCAGAAGAATGAGACCGTCACCCGTTTTCCCTTCTCCCTATATGTAAAAGGTGGAAATGATGGATCTTGGACGTGAGTGGTGCCATTTTACACACACTGAGCACAAAATGGCCACCAGCCTTTCCCTTAACGAGAAACCTTGTGGTTTCTGAGAAATAGAAACTCCTCCACTTCTGCATGGGTACAACCTTCCACCTGATTGCATCCGCCAGCCTCATCTTCCACACCAGCACCAAACCTCTCCCTGATTACATCAACCTTCCTTACAGCCTGTGTAAGCCCTCCCACCCTAATGCTGGCTGCTGCTCTCCATTTTAAGTGCAACCCAGCAGATTCTTTTCCTTTAGTAAAGCTTGATCGATACCTGCCATTTAGGCTCATTTTCTTTTAATTTTCATAGTGGAAGAGTTTTAGATTTTTATGTAGACAAATTTATCTTTTCTCTTTGGATTTCTGTGTTTGGTATCCTTTACTAAAAATCCCTTTTCAGTCTGTCACACAAATTTTGTATTGGTACTTTTACTCATATTGTCGGTTTTTATAATTAAATCTTCCATGCCTCTGAAATTTATATTGGTATAAGGAGTGAAGTATTCCCTAGACTTTATTTTTATTTTTATATTATTTCCCCCAAATGATTAGTTGATTTTATCAAGGCCTCTTTTTAGAGTAATCTGCCTTTTCCATGATGACCTGTCACCTTTATTGTATTCTAAATACCCATGTACCAGATATATTTGACAAATCCCATATTGCTATATTTCTAAGTTTAGTGATCTGCACTTCAATTTTTTGAACGGGAAGAGAAGTCTTATCTGGAATCCTGGGATATTTAGCTGTGTTCTCATGGACAAAACCTATCTTATGGTAATTTTTCAGTAGAAGTGTATTTGTAAAAGATGTAATGACTACATTGAGAGAGAGTTTGATGAACTTGATAATTGATCATCTATAGAGATACTTGCAATGTAACTTAAGTGGGTAAGATATTGACAGAACTCTAAATTTACTTAGGTGCTATAGCCAAAGAAATATGTTTTTAAAAAAAAGTAAATAAAACAGGCCTCAACTTAAACAGTTGTCACAAACTCCTCACTGGTATCATTTCCTCCAATGTGGCCCCCATTTGTGGCCTTGCACATTATGACCATAGTGATTATATAGAACAAATATGACTGTTTTTCAGTACTATGAAATCATCAGCAGTATCCCAATAACTATGAAATATATTATAACCTCTTTCTAATACATAAATAATGTGAATAAAATTCATATAATATTTTATAATATGAGAGTATTCCAAAAAGTTCACAGAAAATGTAGTTAAAAGTTAATATGAATCTTTCCATGAACTTTTTGAAGACCCCTCACATAAATGTCTTTTTCTCTAGCCATACTTCTTTCTTCAATCAATCTGAAAATTATACTTTTCTCCATGCTGTCTCATAATTTTCTATGAGAAAATTATGTCTAGTCTTTTCTCAAGTGTGGATAAACATTCCTTCTCTTACCTACTCAACATTTCCTTATTTTCTAGTCTCAGCTCAAGCACCACTTACACAAAATGTACTCCATACGTCTGAAAGGTCTGAAAGATTGGATTGCAATTGTTTGGTTAAGTATCCTCTCTTTTGGAGGTCTGGAAAGGCTGAAGCTATTATGTATCTTGGTATCCACCACATCTGAAGAGTGCTAATATACAGAGGTTCAACAAATATGTGGTAACTGAATACAGGCAGTGTAGCATGGAAGTCAGGAACATAGGCTTTGCAAAAGAGAGGGTTGGGCTTGAGTACCACCTTGTGCTACTTTAATGGTTTTTCAACTCTGAGTAATTTCCTGTTCTTTATGAAATTGTTTCCTTTTCGGTAAAAGCAAATAATAACAAACTTGCAATATTATTATTAGAATTAATTGAAATAATATAAGTATTTAGCACAGTGTGTAACATAAAAAATATGCTCAACAATGGTAGCTATCAGTAGCAAATATTAAGCAGTAAGTAATATTAAGTAATGTACACGGCCAAGCCCGTGGCACACTCGGTAGCGTGCGGCGCTGGGAGCATGGCAACGCTCCCGCCACGGGTTCAGATCCTATGTAGGAATGACTGGTGCACTCACTGGCTGAGTGCCGGTCATGAAAAAATGACACACACACACACACACACACACACACACACACACACACACACACACACACACACACACACACAAAAGTAATGTACACAGTAGTAACCACATTAGTATGAAAGTTGAAAAAATTAAAATTCCATTTCTTCAGGATTTGTAAGAATTCTTTCTAAGGAGAATAACTAGAGAATAAGTTATTATACAACTAATATAATTTATGTAAATAAATACATCTTTAAATATTGAAATTTTCTTTTATTCCCATAATTCATAGGATAATTCATGAAATTCACTAATATATTAAATTTCCAGCAATGAAAGTTTTGTTTATTTTGTTTATTTTCCTCATTCAAATTAAGTGAATGGGTTTGTATCATCTTCACATATTGTTCTACAATATTTATTAATGTTATAGAGTTGGTAATAACTCTCCAGATATAAACTGTCTTAAGAATTTCACAAAATACTTAGTTAACTTATTGAATAAAATGAAAATTCCTTTAATTAAATCAGCCACCATAGAAAAATTTTGTGAATTATTACATACATATTTTTAGGAATCAGAAATTTGAAGTATTTTCCATATTATTATGTAGCCTTCTGGTACTAGTGGAGTTTAACAATAAACCATAGATATGTGAACTATATCGGGTTAAGTTTTGTTTAGTCAGGTATAAATTATTTCATTTATTTATTTATTTATGTCCTATCTACTTCTGAAATTAGTTAGGGCAGCAATCAAATAAAACTATGTGTAAGTATTACTTTATTCAGTTTCCATTTCACTTAAATCATGCATTAGTCCATTTTCTATTGCTTATAATAGAATATCTAAAACTGGGTAATTAATAAAGAAAAATAATTTATTTTTACAGTTTTGGAGGCTGGGAAGTCCACAGCTCAGAGGGTGCTTCTAGTGAGGGCCTTTTTCTGGATGGGAATTCTTTACAGGGTCTCATGGCAACTGGGGTATCACATGGTGAGAAAAAATGGGCTGAGCAAGATCTCTAACCTTCTCACTCACTATTCTTACACAGCCATCATAACCAAGCCCATTACTCCAAAAATGAATCAATCCATTCAGGAGGGCACAGTCCTCACAATCTAATCACCTCTTAAAGGCTCCACCTTCCAAATACCATAATTGGATTTCCTACACTCTTTTCACTGTTACAATGGGGCCAAGCTTCAATGAGTTTTGGGGGGACATTCAATCCACAGTATATCACAGTAAAGTTTTCATGTTTTAATTCTGCAAGCAGTCTTCTTACCCTGTATTACATAATCAGATTTCCTTATCATGAGGAGAAAATCATTGCATGGTTGGAAGCATGAATTCTAGTCCCAGTTCTGCCACAACCATAGTATCCAACCTCAGATGTCGCATAACTTACATCTTCATCTATATAATGAGAGAGGAAATACCTCATTTCATTCTAACTATAATTTCTTTCTTCTAAAACTTCTATTACCTTTCCTGACTCTATAGTTACTTATTATTCTCCATTTATTCATATTTTAAACTTGAGTCACCTTACCATTTAGTGAGAGATACAAGCAGCTACACAAAGCAATATAAGGAGAACTTGGTCATTGCCATTTAGGATGTATTTCCTTTCTGTGCATGTAGCACTTGCTTGTCCTTTACTATGCATTCTACATGTTCAAATCTTGCTTACTCTTCAAGACTCAGTTTAAATTCCACTATCCCTGTGAGATCTTCTTTGTGTTCCTTATGAAGAACTACAGAAATTTATGGACAGTTTTGTTACAACTCAGAAAACTTTCTATTTTCTTTTTGATGATAGAGACTATGTTTCAAGTCATTGTGCCTGCCAAAGAAATTGAAACTATTTCTTGTTTTATAAATTTTGCCAAAAAACATGGCTGGCTGATTGAATGACTTATTCAATACATTTACGTATGTACAAATGAATGAAGGAGTAAATAGCATAAGACAAAATAGCAGAAGAGCTGGTGACTTACTATATCAGGGGTGTGAAATTTCTTGCATACATTTTCTGTCTGTATGTGTGTGTACAAAATGTAGCTTTTATTAAATGTCACTTACATTTAATACAGCAAATGAACTCTTTTGCACTATCATGAGGCAAATACAGGTGTTTTCCTCTATTTAGCAGGTTTGCAGATTCCCTTCTAAATACTCATGTTCTTTCCATTTCCAACTACATACAAAAGTTGCAGGATTTTCTTTTTTTATTCTCTAATTAAAAATAATTGTATTTATTGTATTTATTTATTTATTACTTTAACTTTTCAATATACATTGTAGTTGATTTTCATGTTAATTTACCAGTTCCTCTTTCCCCCTCCCACTCTCCCCTCTCCCTCCCTACATCATTATCTGTTCACTTGTTTTAACAAGTTCAAGGAATTGTTGTGATTGTTGTGTCTTCTTCCCCCAACAACCATTTGTTTGTATGTTTATTTATTTATTTATTTTTAGCTCCCACAAATAAGTGAGAACATGTGGTATTTCTTTTTCTGTGCCTCACTTGTTTCACTTAATATAATTTTCTCTAGGTCCATCAATGTTGTTGCAAATGGTAGTATTTCATTCTTTTTTTATAGCAGAGTAGAATTCCATTGTGCAGCTATACCACAGTTTCCCTATCCACTCATCAGATGATGGACATTTGGGCTGGTTCCAGCTCTTGACTATTGTAAATAGTGCTACAATAAACGCTGCAGTACAGGAATCCCTTGGGCATGATGATTTCCATTCCTCTGGGTATATTCCCAGCAGTGGAACAGCTGAGTCATATGGTAGATCTTTCTGTAATTGTTTGAGAAAGAATTAACATTGTGAAAATGTCCATATTACCCAAAGTGATCTAAAGATTCAGTGCAATACCCATCAAAAATTCCAATGACATTTTTCTCAGAAATGGAAAAAGCTATCCAGACATTTATATGGAATAAAAAAAGACCACACACAGCCAAAGAAATTCTGAGCAAAAAAATAAATAAATAAAGCTGGAGGCATAACATTACCTGACTTTAAACTATACTACAAAGCTATAATACTCAAAACAACATGGTACTGGCATAAAAACAGACACATGAATCAATGGAATGGAACAGCGAACCCAGAAATCAACCCATACACCTACCTCCATCTGATCTTTGACAAAAGCACCAAGTCTACACACTGGGGAAGAGACTGCCTCCTCAGCAAATGGTGTTGGGACAACTGGATATTCATATGCAGGAGAATGAAACTCTCACCATATACCAAAATCAACTCAAAATGGATTAAAGAATTAAATACACATCCTGAAACAATAAAACTCTTTAAAGAAAACTTAGAGGAAACTCCAGGAAGTGGGAGTATGTACAAAGTTCAAGATTTTTTTCATGTCTCAGGTTAGTCCTATTCTCAAGAGTCTAGTACTACCTCAGCTATCCATGGTCAACTGTATTTGGATTAGCAGTGCGGTCAAAATTCTTTTATGGTAGTAATTCTGTATTGGCTCTCTGTCATACTTGAAAATCTCCTACACACCCAGGATTCAGCTTAAATTCTTTGACTTGGCTTACTCTTACAAGTCCATTTCATAGCCCTCCTTTAACTCATTTCTCCATATTATGCTATTTTTTCTGACTGGAACATTATCTAGCACGTTTCTTTCTAAGAATAAATGGCACTTAAGGACAGAGAAATTTTACTGAACACTCAAAAATGGGGGAGTATCTCTTCAATTCATTCCCTTATAGCTCTATACGGTATCTGTTGAACATTTATCCCACTGCATAATGTAGTTATCTGTTCATTTACCATTGTGTATTCTCCATTTAAATGCACATTTCCTGTGGGCTAGGAGGGTGTGTTTTAAATTGCAGTGGCAGGCACAAAGCAGTTCTTGATTAATAGTTAATAAAAGGATACATAGATGGCATATTCAAGGGGTCTTCAAAAAGTTTGGAAAGATTCATATTATCTTTTAATTCCATTATTCCACAAACTTTTTGAAGTATACTTATACAATAGTAATAACAATTAAAAAGTCAGACAGGAAAAATCTTCTTAAGTAGGTAAAATATGAGACATCAAAAATGAGAAGAAACCAGTAATACAAAGAGCTAAGGGAAGAATTTCATGCAAAATGAGAAATGGCCAAGATTCTGGGCAGGAATAAAGCTTCTTTGAGGAACTAAGAAGGACTCTGTGGCTGAAATATAACTAGCAAGAGGGAACGAGACAAGGTTGGAGAGATAAGCAGGAGCCAAACCAGGCAGGCATTGTAAGTCATTCCAAAGCATTTGGATTTTGTTCTAAGTGTAATGAGAAGCTGCTGAAGGAAAAGCCAACTTGTGACATGATCTAATTTGCGTTTTTGAAAGATCACCTCTGACTGCTATGTAGAGAATGGATTAGACTAGAGTGCAAACATGAAAGTCCAGCTAAGAGACTATTTCAGCAAATCTAGGCTTGAAATGCCATGATTTGGCCTAGGACAATGGCAACAGACATGAAGGTAAAAAGCGGGGGTGGGGGGATTCACAATACATCTTGTAAGAGAACCTATAAGACTTCCTCAGTATCAGAAAATAGGAGCAAGGCAAAAAGAAAAGCTAAGGATAACGTCTAACTATCTAGCTTGAGCAACTGAGTAGGTGGTGATGTCATCAACTGAGATAAGAAAGTTTAGAGGGAGGCAACCTCATCCATAGTATTTGTGGGTCCCAAGGCTAGGTTCCAAATGAAGATACACCAGCTATGTGCTTAAATATTTTTAAGATTATAAATCAAGCTAATAATTTATCAAATAATAGGTTGTATTATTCTACCTGACAAATACACCTTTGTAATAGACTGTCATGCTTAGTATAAACACAGAATACTCAAATTCCTTGGAGTTCTGTGCAGGAGTGTGGCAGCATAAGAAGAGCTGGACCCTGGACCCTGGACCCCAGACTAACCTCTTTATTTTCTATACCTTGCTGTATCCAGCACTGCAAGTGTCCTCACTCACAGACATTTGGACACCCCAATCTAAATATCCAGTTCTGTGCATTTTCCCACCCCTGCAAAAAACCATTTGCTGATCCTCAAGGTATTCACACTAGTCATACTGTGAGGATTAACCTGGGGAATAGGGCTGTACAGAGCCAAATGTGGGTGATGGGCCATTTGGGGAGGCAGTTTTGGCTTCTGGATACCTGGAGCTTGGTCTAGAAGTAGGGGACAATCTTGGCTCATAGTGAGCATGTCCATTTCATTCCACAGAGTGAGCTGCAGCTGGAAGAGGTCAGAGCAAGCACAGGGCCAAGAGTGAGGTCCTTTTTATCCATGTATACGGGATGGACTGGGAAGGATGAAAAATCAGAAGTTCCAATTATAACAGGTTAAGCTCTTCAGATGCCTAGACACACTCAATGATTATATCCAGGAGGCTACTGAACATAAGAATTTGGGATATCTAAGTAAGATCTGATTGTTGGGTTCTTGATTATTTTTTCATCTCAACCTTTGTTGCCATATTAGAAGAATTAAATGCCAAAAACCCTAATGTCATATTCACTTGACCATGTTGACTTTAATGATCTTTACGCTTCCATTTATTCATTCAGAAATACTTACTGATCACTTGCTATGCCACTCACTCACCAAACTTAGAAAGTTGTACAGAACAAAACGTTCCCAGCCCCTGTGTGGTTTAAAATCATTCCACTTCAGCATCACCTTCAGTGCTATCAAAGAGGCACATATTTTACCAAACCATCATCTCATTCTGGGTGACCTCTGAGCTAGTCAGAAGAGTTGGAGAGAAAAGAGTCTATTAACATTTTCCCAACATAGTCAATGGCCAAAAGAACATTCGATATGAAATTCTAGGTATTGAAAGAGAGACAAGAAAGGAGGAAGGGAGGAAGAGATGGACAGAGGGAGAGAAAAAGAGGAGAAAGTAAGAAGACTCCTCCAATCCACCTGTCCCCCCAAATTCCCACTTCAAGCTTGAATACACACTATTCTCTTAATGGAGAAATTCTCCAAAGTGGATGCAGCAGGCAGAGGCCCTATAGTAATGGCTCCTCAGGTACTTGAATTCCTACAAGGCTCCCTTTTTGGAAATTTATTTGAACAGGGGATATGTGTCACGGCCAATCACAACATCTCACTTTATATCCAAAGACTTGATCTTCTTATAGCATCCTTTCCTCCATCCCTTTACTCCTACTTGTTACATCAGAAACTGGGGTTAGTTCTTAATGGCACATGAATCCTTAAGGACCTATCATGCAGCAGGAACCAGATTATTACTGACCAAAGTGACTTAATCCATCATTTCAGTGAGGTTTTACCGGCCCCATAAAATAATGTTATTCATAAATTTCCGTGGTACAGGTGGTCATGTGCTGTTCTTTCTTTATCTCCTAAGGTGAGCTAAAGTGCATTATTCTGCATATCTTTCACTCTAATTTAAGCATCATAGCTTAAGTAAAGCCTCCTAGAATCCTCTGATCAATATGGTAGACACATTTCTAGGCTTCTGTGATTCACTATTTTACTTCTGTTATGGCACTCATCACTCTGCATTTTAAGTCCAGGTCAAGGCTATATCTGGTTAGTGTTTGTATTCCTAATTAACACACAATATCTTGTTGCTAAATATGTGTTGCTAAAAAGTTAATTAGTGTTAATGCAATATAAATGTAATATAGAGGACTGAACACAGTAGGTGTTCAATAAATAATGAGATTTTTATTGATCTATGTGAATAAATTTCAACTTATACTTTTAATATATTTTACTTTATTTTATTTAAGTATGATAGAACAATAATTTACCTCTGCATACCATTTATATTTCACAGTGCACTATTTTGGAAAAGAAATAATCTCAAATATTTCTCAAAAAAATTCATGGGAAGGAGTTGATATTAATGTACCTATTACATAGATAGTTAAGTAATGTTCATTATACGTGCTCAATGTCACAGGCATAGTATCCATTTATCTCAAAATATTTTAAATAGCTATAATAAACTTAAACACAAAAATGAACATTTAAAATAAATTATAATTATACAAAAATAAATACTTAGGGTCATGGTCATGTATAAAACATAGTACTTTTCTGCTTTGTGTTAAAACATGACTAACAGACTCTAGGAAGATGGGTTACACCAGAATCCCCAGAGTACAGACATTTCTGTCCCAGCTGCACTCCAGTGAAACTATATCCAAGTAAATAAGTACTGAAACATAAGAAGTGTTATGCTTTTCTCACTTTTAGAATTCTCTTTGTGTCATGATAATGATTGAGAAACACATTCATACTCCTATCACTTGGACTTCTGGTATCTAATAATAACAGGTAAGATTTATTTAGCTTTACTATGAACATTTTACATACAGTATCTTAATTCTTTAAACATCTTCTTTTGGGTGCTATTTGTACACCACTTTAAGTTAATGAAGCCCAGGCTTAGAGAAGTAACTTGCATAAAATCTCACAGCTAGTAATCAATAAGCAAAGTATCTGAACCCAATATTTCCCCAGAATTTACACAATTAACTGACATACTATCGTGACTTCCTCTCTGTCAAAGTCTATCCTATGTCACCTTCATTTCTGTAAAGAATTTCTAAGTCATCACTACTTGATCCTTCTATGAATGTGTAAACAATTATTTGCAGTTCTGTTTCTCTTTGTGCATATTATGTACATATACTTTGTCTTTTCTTATAAGATTAACATGATTTTTTAAATGTTTATGGTGATACCAAAATCTCCCAATGGAATTAAGTGATATTCTCTATTGCGTTGTAATATGCAAAGTAATAAATGCCTTCTCAAATTAATAGCTGAAGCAAAACTAAGGTAGTTAATGAGACTCAAAACCTATTTACTTTGAGGCAATAGTGATTATTGCTCCTTTATAGTCAATCATATCATTATAAGTAAATACAAGAAAAATATTTTTTACCTCATCTGAAAGTGTTAAAATTAATGATTTTTGTAAAATGTTCAGCAAGATACATTCTAATACCATATGATATATACTGGTAGAATTTTAAAAAATTATTTACAGTTCAGTGAGATTTACTAAGGTAGTACAGTTTACATTGATAAAGTGAATAAATTCAAGAAAAATTTTAATAAACTAAAGAAAATGAAAAATTTTAGTTATATTAACAATGTACTCCTATCACTTATGAATAAACTCTATTTAATTTTTCCGGACTGTGGTTTACAGAAATTGTTCTTCTTGTTTGAATTAATTGCATGAACCTCACTGAAAAGGAAACAAATGAGTGGCTAGTTTCATCACCTGGGGGAAATATAATATTTGCTAATATGGAAATTGTTTCAAATGGTTATTATATGTCCATAAAAATTATGCTCTGATGTAAAAATCAGGAAGACATTTGAAAATAGATTATTTTTTTCTTTTTTTATTATCATTTACCATAATCATCATTAAAAAAAATTATTTTAAAACAATGAGCTCTATGTCAATTATTTCCAGAATGAACAACATTTCCCAGAAGTCAGTGTTATAGAACGAGAACATCATCTGCTTTCCAACTGTGGATTTATCAGGGACAGAAATATAGCATATTTCACCATGTATACAAATAATGGCTTTTGATTCACAGCAAAATCATGCATGTTATATCAAGCCAAATCATTCAAAACTGTATTATACTTACATCAATGACAAAGCAAGAGATCGAATATATAAATATGGTACAACATGTTTCTGTAGTCTTAAAGAACTTTAGATTTCATAATTGTTTATAGTAGTAGCAGCATTAATCTAATTAACTTAGTAATACAACATTTTTCAGAGAGGAATAATCAGTACATGATCGAACGCGATTAGCTACCTTGTGGAAGAATTGGTTGACCCATTCTTTACATCCAAATTATGAAACTAGGGGTTTTCAAACTTTCAATAGTACCCTAGACAAACATTCATTGACATGATTAGGTTAGGAATATCAGGCATCTAAAAAATTGAATTGTTAGTGTTGTCATAACCAAAATATAGAGGACTCCATTTTCTTTAGTTTTATTTATACTATCCAGGTATAGGAAGAATATTTGACCAATCTTATATGATTTATTCATTTTTGCCTATCTATATGTCTTTGTTATCATTACTTTTCTGGAAGGGGAAAACCAGTAATCTTCTCCTTCCAATATCCTTAATTCCCCGTAGATCAATATGGCATGTAGATCCCACTGTCCATGTTCACATAAACAAATATTCTTACCATAGACCCAGTTATAGCTTCTATTACCTAATGATTTTCAATATTAGAATTTCTTTTTTATTTCCCTTTTTTCAATTATGTGTGCCACACCATGCATCCTCAAGCATTTCCCTTGAAAGGAATATGTTTTATTTTCCACTTTGTTAAACACACACACACACACATACACACATGTGTTTTATTCATTTTTAGTTTATACTTAATGTAAAATGTAAGTGAAAATTAGCAAGTGAATCATTACACAAATAAAACAAAATTTATAAAGTACACAATCTCCACTTTTCTTGCCTATAGTTTTTTAAGTTCACTGTAATTAACTCCAGGCTTTGGCTTGGCATCACATTACCCAATAGTGTGCACTAAATTTTCCAGGTATCAAGATAACTAGAAAATATCTCTGAAATGTGATTCAGATGTGAGAAAATCATCCTGTTAGTCTTTGGAAGAGCTTAAAAGGAAAACTTCGTTTGGTATTGGGGCTATTACATCAGCACCCCTTTTATCATTCATGCATGTATTCATTCATAAAAGAGTCATTGAGCACCAACCATACACCAGTCACTAAGCTACAAATTTGAAAAAGACTATCAGATGCCCTTGGGGATCTGGAAATCATGGGGTAGGTACAGAAGATCAATAAATCGACTGTTGAGATAAGCTTCAGTGGAGCTGTGCACAGGTGTTGTGGGAGCTCAGAGGAGGGGCATTTCAATCAGACTTGAAGTTAGAAACATTCTCCAGAGGGAGTGAAATGTCACTGTAGTTCTAACCTGTCGGGCATGGAGATCTTCCCTGATATTAGTCTGTGGTATTTACAAAAAAATATTGTATTAGCAGAATCTCTATTTGTGGAAAAAATTACCCTACTCAATAAAATTTTAAGCACATATTTTTCATATTTTAACAGCTCTGAGAGCAAGCCATATTATGCAATTGAAGGCATGTCACAGTTGAATTGACAGCAATTTTCCCTTTAAGAAAATAATGGTGCATCTTACATTCAATGACATCTTAGGTTTGATGATATATACAGGAAGCTATTGTTCTGCAAGACATCACTTGGGCAATATTTCTACTGGGATAGTATAACTAGCTCTGATCAGCTTTTCTCCAATTATAAAGGGTTAAATCTCCCTCTTACTCTCCACAAAGCCTGAAACCCTATTACAATTATAGCTATCAACTTGGAAAGTGGCTTAAATAAATTGTCTGTGACTAGTCTGTCCACTCAAAAGAAATGGCTGTAGCTTACCCATACTTTTCACAAATGGTGAGATAAAATGTTCTAGAATCCCTCCTAAAAAGTTTAGTTTTTTCAGAAAACATGTTAAAACATAGAGTATTCTTGAAAATTGCTAAAAGAAAAGATTTAAATATTCTTACCACATACACACAAAAATTATGTGAGGTAGTGGATATGTTAATTACTTTGATTTTGCAGTTTCACAATGTATTTTTTTTTTAAAAAAAGGAAACATGTTAAAGCAATGTATAAATTACTGGATCAGTGATGAAAACTAGTTTATGGAATATTCAGTTAGGTCTCTCTAGTCTTATATTCAACCATCAGTTTACAGCCTGATTATACAGACCATATTAACGCCAGGCATCTTTATGAAAAAAAAAAAAAAAAAAAAAACAGGTAGCGAGAAAATTTATTTCCAAGGATAATCTACTATAAAATCTTTCCAAGCATTCTGCTTTTCAAATGGAGTTGAGAATTTCCACTACATAGGGACCAAGTCCCAAAAGCATGGAGAAAACATATATGCTGCAGATATATGAGTGGTTAATAAAACTTATGTTCTCAAATTTAACTCATAATTATTTGTCTCTCAGTATAACACAATAAGGGTCCAGCCTGGAAATATTAAATAGTCTCTAGTTCTTTAATATTTCAGTCTGTCATCCTCTACCCTTAACTATTTCATTAATTATAGTCTTAAGTGCACGTACAAACTGTAGTAAGAATAATTTATTTCAAATATTCTTAATATTTGGTATATTTTAAATGCTGTAAGAAATGCTTAAAAATTGCTTTTACTGTCCATTTGCTAGACAATTTTTGTTTTGGAAAATATAATAGTTCTTTTTTCTAATAAAAATATTGACATTAAATGGCTTAGTAATTTCTACAAAATAAATTCACACAGCAAATTAAAATGTAAAATATACTTGTCTGGCAAGATTACTCACAAGGAAACAAGGACACACTAGGCGGATCACAGTTTTGAAAGAGCTTACCTACTGAAGGTAAGATTTACATATTAATGATACAGAAAGTTTGCACAAGCTCAGAGGCTAAGCTTTGTTCAGGGATGAGCAGGCTTCTATTAAAAGGGTTCTAACGCATTATAACTCTCTGTGCTATTATTGTAGAAGGTGATGTGTCTAGTGGCATATAAGATATAAGTTAGTTCCAGTGTTATCTCGGGACAGTAACAGAGAACACTGGTCCTGAAACCAGTCTGGTCTGCTGCACCATCTCCATCTAGAATGTGAATTAGCTCATATAGATTGGCGAATAAGTGAATGATGTTAACATAATGTGAAAATTAGTTGGTTTATCCTTGCAATGTCCAATCTGGTAGCCTCTAAACACATGTAGCTATTTAAATGTAAATTAATTAATATTAAAATAAATTAACATTGCAGTTCTCAGTCACAGTCGTCACATTTCCACTGTTTGTTGGCTACATGTGGCTACTGTACTGAGCAGTAGAAATACAACACTTTCCTCATTGAAGAAAGTTCTATTGGATAGCACTGGTGTATACATAATATTTACCAAGAAGTGAAGAGTTTATATTAGGGATTTCTGCTGAGTAGATTTTTAGCTGCTCTTGCCACACACACAAACAAAAAGTATCTGTGTGAGACGATGGATATGCTAATTTGCTTCACTATAGTAACCATTTTACTATCTGTAGTTATCCCATAATATCATGTTGTAGGCCTTAAATATACATAATAAAATTTATTTAAAAATTTTTAAACACTGCCTGTGCCACCAAGTCATAGCAGGTGAACGCAAAGTCTATTAGCACTGCTGAAAGCAGCAAGCCTCAGAAGAATTCAGTAATGTTTTGTGCCTCTTTCCTCCTCCTAGCTCACTCTGGTCAGCTGCTTAGTCCTGGGATTGCACACTTGTTCCTGAATTTTATGCATACTGCCTCTCCACATAATTTCACAGTATTACCTCCTCCTTTCACCTGCCACCTGCACCATTTTTATCGGTTAATTCTTATATTTGCTCTATTATTTCTTTATTAGGAATTTTACATTGCTTTTTAACTCTGCTGCAATTTTTATTATAATAATGTTATATTTTCTTCATGCTTTGGTTACACAGATGGTGGTATAACCCCCTAAGTCCATTTTCCCAATAAGCCTTATAAATTTGAGTGCATAATTTAGCAAAATCCTAGATTTTGCAGAAATGCATATATTAAGTCATAGTGGAAATGTCTGTAAGG
Organism: Cynocephalus volans; assembly: GCF_027409185.1. Classification (NCBI taxonomy): domain Eukaryota; kingdom Metazoa; phylum Chordata; class Mammalia; order Dermoptera; family Cynocephalidae; genus Cynocephalus; species Cynocephalus volans. The sequence goes on along the minus strand of NC_084474.1, from coordinate 40,294,007 downwards.
ATGTGAAAACAAACTAGCCAAAGCTCAAATTCAGGATCTGGCAACTCTGAAAACTCCCCAATACATAAGGCTCAGTTTCCTCTATATAATTATAAGGGATAATTAAAAGCCTGGGCCATAGGGAAGTGAGGAGTAGGAGATGTCACATGCCTTATAAATAGTGTGCATGAATATGTGGCATATTTACTCAAGCGATCATTTACTTTCAACTATTACTCTGGAACTATAAATTCTGAGAATATTTATGCTTTATCATTCAAGTAGCTGTCCACAGTTTCTTCCAGGGAATGTGTACAGTGATGAGTAGGGAGACCTAAATTTTATTTTATGACTTTTTGTAACTTTTTTGTTGCTATTATTGTTTGCCATGTGTTTGCCTTACTTATTCAAAAGGATTTTTTAAAAAAATCTTCTTTAAAGATCTTTTTTCTATGCTTTTCTTTTTGCACTTTAGGGATAAATAAATTAATGTGGGCAGTATGACCCAAAAAACACAAAAGTCAAACAAAACTTCTCAGAATCAGAGAATAAAGTATTGGCTGGTTTATGGATTTAAGATTAACAAGCCATTGTTTATAGGACAAGAAAGTAAGGCAGCAGGAAGAAAGGATCGAGCCACAGAAAGAAAAATAAAGATGTAAATTGTAGAAGAAATAAATTAAGAAATATGGCCTAAGATATTTTTCTATAAGTAATTAAAATTTAAATTTATCCATGCTTAATATATGCATTCCCCTTAAATGAATATATATATATTTTTATTGTAAGATCATTCACATTATTAAAAATCAATAAATAGTAAGGTATTAAAGACTTTCTTTATAAACAGAAAGGATCCATTTTAGTGCTGATGGCCATTTTGATAGGATATTTTATTATTCAAATGGTAATGCCTGTTTTTGCATTTTATTTGTCAAAAAATCATTATGACCATGACATTTACCAAGTATTACAGTTTTTCCAGTAACACACTGAAAAAAGTAAAATATGTATCATATTTTGGTCATAGTATTGGACCTTATGAATCATGAATCAGATAAATCGGTGCTTTTTAAACTGTGATGAAGAAGAAGGTTCCCTTATTCCCCCACAATCTGTTATGGACTGATAAAATAAAAACTAACTACTAGCATAATAAAATAAAATGTAACACACAAAAAGACAAGCTAAACTATTTATCATACTCCAGGTAAAAATTATTCTGTCGCTCAGTATAAATGTTCTCAAATGCTAATTCTCACTTTCTATCTCCTGAAAAATCCAAAATAAACACCTTTGGAGTAGCAGTGGCCCTGAAGTGGTCCACCCTTTGAGTAGCACTGCAAAGGGCTATCATGCAATTCAATAAAAATGTCTCAAATAATTCTTGTCACTTATGTATATTAGTGGTATCATGGCTATCGTGGTAAATAAAATTAAATTACCACTCACAATTTTTGAAAAATTTAACACACAGCTAATTAGGCAAAATAAATTATTATTTCATATTTTAGAAATATTTCAGTAAATAGTATTATTTTGGTAAACATGTGATATTATTTATGCCAAATATGAACATGTATGCAAATAGAGTATTCTCAACTTAGTTTACATAAATTTGATAAAGCACAAAGACACATTACATATCAGTCTATATAAATCCATCTAATTGTCAGAATTAAAATTTGACCATAAAAACATACCCATGATTCTACTGCCTATTTTATGTATATAAAATGATACAAATACCTTTCATGGAACTTATACATTTTCATTACTCAAAGTTGATTTACATGTAGCTTAATTACGTTGCCTTATCTTTTTCACCTGAGGGTAATAACTATAATATGACTTAATTTAGCATAATCTGTAAAAACGTGGCCTAAAATATTAGATACAGGTGTGGCAATTGATAACAATAATGGACCACAACCACAGCAAAGAAAATTAGCTAAAGACAAAATAAATTGAAGTGTTAATAATTTAGAAATAAAACAAAGTTTAATAATAATGATTTTTTTATTAAACTCTCTTGAACATTTTCTTCATTCAGCTCCCAATAATATCACTAAAAATTTGACATTTATTTATAAGGAAATAATTCTTACACTAACAAGGGATATTGAAGGCCTTCAGGATACACAGATTAATAATTATTGTATACATAACTGCTCATATGTATGTATGTTAATTTTGAACATTCAAATATATATTCTGAGGACAGAACCCAAATATAAATATGTAATTATTATATTTTTCAAAGTGCAATTAACAGGAAATATATGAAATTCATTTCAGGAATTTGTTTTGAAAATGTCAAATGCTGAATTTATGAAAGTTAACTTATAGCATGTATTTTGTGTCAGTGTATCTACTTTTATCTTGAACCAAAAATAGATACACACACACAAAATTTATTTTTGTGGAAAAAGGTAGTCTAGTTATTCCAAATAAAATTTATTTTCTAAAAGTTGAGATCCTCTAAATGAAATTTGATGCATATTTTCAAAACAATAATGAATTTAAACATAAAACATTTTATTATATGCAGACATTTTCTACTTTCCCACAAAAATTACATGTCTATGCTCTGAGGATAATACAGAAAGGAAGAAAAAGGAGAAATACTGACAATTCATGAGACATGATATAAAGAACCATTTCTAGTGGTTAAAAAAAATATCTAACTTGTTTGGTACGTTTACATAAATAGAGAACTGCATGCTATTACTTATTTACTATTGAAATGTCATTTATCTTATGATATCTGAATCTTCTTATAAGACTCTTTAAAATAAAAATTATCAATAAAACTGCCTGTTTAAAAATATGCAAAGGTAATTGAAGAAAAGCATGCTTTAGAGTATATTGATCTTAAGCCTCAGATTCACTTGCTGGTGATTTTGTGCTACTATTACATGTCTTTATGATTCTTTTTTTTTTTTTTTTTTTTTAGTTAAAAGTTTGAAAATCACACCTTCCTGGAAAACACAAAGGAGTTATAAGGACTGCATCAACTATTGGAAATAGTCTTGAAAATACAAAACATAAAAAAATAAATATGATAATACTAATTATGGCAGAAGGCTAGAATAGAATTTCACATCTTGGAAAATACACACAAGGTATAATAAATTAAATTTCCATTTATTTGTCAGAAAACATGATGTGATAATTCATGGAAAATATAAGTTTTACACAAAATGTATATTTGGAATTATTAGCCTCTGTGCTATAAAACCTCATGTAAATTAAATCTTCATTTTATATTCATAACTGAATTTTCATCAACACGAGACTTTCTAAAAGGCAGAATTGATAATGGTTAAAAACGCAGAATCTGGAATAAAACTGCCAAAGTTTCAATCTTGCATTTTCTACTCTGTGACCTTGGGCCTACCTTCTCTATGCCTCAATTTCCTCATTGGTTTCTGTGAATATTAAAGGTGATATAATTTATTCAGTGTGCTTAGAATATTGCTTGACAGTAGGCAAGTAAAGTGCTAAATACATTTTGATAAGTTTTATTATTATTATTTTCATTATTGCTATTATTATTATTCTGTCTCCATAGATTTTTTCCCTAGGGATGGTTCTAGCTCCATTCATTTTCTCTTCTATAATTGTAAATATATTTTCCCATGTTTCTGATTGAGTACAACATTTATACACAGACATACCAAATCATGACACATCTTAGTGTCAGCCAACAAAGCAGTTTCCTGAATTTCATGGAATTCATCTGTAAATAAATTTGGATCAAGGTGCATGCAGTTAGTGGATTAACCCAGCAGCCATCTCAAACATTGAACAGAGAGTTCTTATTGCTTAGAGTGGGGAAACTATGCATGTTAATCATTGACATTGTAATCTAATCACCAAATGATGAAAAACATCATGGGAGGAAGCAAAATCTAAGTGCTGGATCTAATTACATTACTATTCAGAAGCTTGATGGAGAAGATGGGCAAGTTGCTGCAGTCATTTATGTAACCAAACACTTAATAGACTGTTCTAGGCCCCAGTCCAAGCTGTGACTGGAAAGCTAGTAGCTATGCATTTCAAATCAAGACCAGTTGTTAGAGAATTAACTAAGGGGCTCCAGGAACTTTAATTCTTATGATCTTTAGGTAACAGCAATCCTAAGTGGGAGTTATGATTACAAAGTATGGCATATGAGAAAGAGGTCAGGTTATTTTCAGATATCTACTCTGCCAATTTTCTTAGTGACATGAGCAAGTGACCCAATTTTTCAGTTCCATCATCTGTAAAGTGGGGATCATAAGATAGCCACCTTTCAGAGATTGTGTAAATACCTGTACACAGCTGGTATTCAGGAATTGGTGCTGTTTTTTTACTGCTAATCATAAAATGGTAAAGCACAAACAAACAAACAAACAAAAAACCATTAAGGAAGAAACCAGCATTTAAACTTTATAACAAACAGCATTATTTTTTCACTAGAATTATATAAACAACAGGGAGATTATGCCAGGTGTTCACATATCAACGCCTAGCACACATTAGGTACACAGAACTAGCTGTTCTGATGATGATAATGATGGTGCAATTTATGGAAACAGAATAAAATAAATAATCCATGTACATTTGCCTCTCAAGCATGAATGGCATAGACCCTCACTGAAAAAATTAAGTTCACAAAAATCAGATGCAATAAAAAATGTTCAGCAAACTATAAAATAAACTTTCAGTGGCTCATAACTTTACAATGTAGATTCTGCCAAGGAATACAAAAAAACACAGTATATTGTGAACGCTCTTCAATTTTCTGCACTGGTAGAGGGAATGATCCAGAACAGCAGGTGAGCTATGCTTCATTTCTATTTGGACTACTGAATAAGTGCTTCTATGTATTTTTTTTTTGTTTCGTTTTTTGTTTATCTGTTTGTTTTGGTTTTGCTTTTTTTTTTTTTTTTAAGGCCAATTGAGAAAGAGAAACAGCTCGTGCTGGTACTAGCACTACTGGGTCCTACATGATGGAAGAAGATCACTTAAAAATATCCATTTTGAAGTTGAAGTCACACAAGTGGAGAGCAGAATAGTGGTACCAGAGGCTGGAAAAGGAGGATAGGGTGAGGTTGGCTAATGCAACAAAACTACAGCTAGGCAGAAGGAAAATAATCTAGTCTTCTATAGTAATGTAGGGTAACTACAGTTAATAATCATTTATTACATATTTTCAAATAGCTAGAAGAAAGGATTTTGAATGTTCCCAACACAAAAGAATGACAAATATTTAAGGTGATTAATATATTGATTGATCTGATTCGATCATTACATATTGCATACATGTATCAAAATTTCATACTGTACTCATACACACATACAATTATTATATGTAATTAAAAAGTAATATAAAATACCCATTTTGAAAAATCTATAATGTACTAAATATCATTATTAAAATGTTAAGTAGAGGACTTCAAGTTTTATTAGCTGTCAATAGACTCTGTAAATGTAATTTAAATAACTTGAAAAGTAATTAAGAAGATATGTATATGTATACACATATACATATATGTATTTTTATTATTAAAGTTGGACAGTTCTGAGTCTATAAAACTAGACAGCATATAAAGAAGATTCATTTTTAAAATATCAGAATCTCTACCCCGAAGTGTGTACTGTCAATGCAAAGTTGTCAGTTTCAGACATATATACTTATTCCAATGATGCTACCACCAGTCCTCTTCAATAACTAACTGCCTTTGCCTTTGTGTGAGTTTTCCATATGAGAAAAGTAGTTGTATGAACTCATAATCACACTACAAAAATTGCCAGCCTAAGAGGAGAAAGTATGAAATGAGAAATGCAAAAAAGAAGCATATTGCACAAATTCTGATAGCTGCCTATTCAGAAATAGTCGTCGTATTGGAACATACACACGTGTACACATACAAACATAGTTGCGGGTGGAGACGTGAAGAAACACTATATCAGAATGTCAAATCTACTTTGTCATGGTTTTTATTTATCTGATGGTATTAGAGTACTGGTTCCCACTCTGATAGCACCTTAAAATGAACTGGGGAACTTCTAATGCCCAGATTCCCATGCTCAGGTGAATATGAGTCTTGGGGTTGCAATCAGAGCACTGAAATTTTTTACAACTTGCAGGTGATTCTAAATTTGACATAAGGGGCCGACCCTGTGGCTCATTTGGGAGAGTGCAGCTCTGGGAGCACCGAGGCCGCGGGTTCGGATCCTATATAGGGATGGCCGGTGCAGCTCACTGGCTGAGCACAGTGCGGAGGGCACTGAGCCAAGGGTTGCGATCCCCTTACCAGTCACAAAAAAAAAATTAATTAAAAATAAATAAATAAATAAATAAATAAATAAATAAATTTGACGTAAGAACCACCAAGTTACAAGAAAGAAGCCATCATTTACTGACAACATTTTCCTATGACGGTTCAGTTTATTAAAGGTGATCCCCACACAACCTTGGAGTTAGATGTTACTATCCCCATTACCCAGATGACAAAAGGAAGCTTTTAGAGGTTAGGATATGACAGAGTTTGGAGGTATTGTCCCCTCAAAACTCATGTGGAAGTCTGATCCCCAACTTGGCGACGTTGGGAACTGATTGAGTCATGGGGTTGGATCCCTCATGAATGGATTAATGCTCCCCCTAGGGAGAGGGGGTAGTGAGTGAGATCTCCCTCTATTAGTTCCCTGAGAGCTGGTTGTGTAAAAGACCTTGGCACCTCCTCTCTCTCTCTCTCTCTTGCTTCTCACCATGTGATCTGCTTATACCTGCCGTCCGACTGCTGCTTTCTGCCATGAGTAGAAGCAGCCTGAGGCCCATGCCAGATGCAGCTGTCCCAGAATCATGAGCCAAATAAACTTCTGTTTCTTCAGTCTCAGATGTTCTGTTATAGCAACACAAAACAGACTAATACAGGATGCAAAGCCACTATTCTCCTCTAGATCTGTCTGATTCAGAACTTGTGCTTTTTACAACACACCACACTAAAACCTAAAGGCTTTCATATAGTTTATCACTGGGACCACAAAGTGGCCACCAAAAGGAAGCTTACAAAGAGCCAGCAGTTATATTTTGTTCAGCCAGCAGAGGTGTTGTTTAGAAAACTGCACATACATCTGTTGGATGTCAGGGAGTATCAAAAAGACATAACCTCCTCAAGAAACAGTTCTTTTGTAATATCTTGCATGCACAGGTGTGTTTTTTTTGGGGGGGGTGTTTGGGGAGTCAGGTATATTTGTGATATCTGTTAATTAAGTCTATTTTAATGTTTCATTTATTAGTAGTATTATTTGTGTGTGTATATGCACACAAGCCTTTCCAACTCAAAATTAAAGCACAGCATCAGCCTAACTCCCAAAAGGATGGGAGCTTCATGCAGCCAACTCAACCTTCCTGCTAAATGGTGTCCTCCTTCCTTACTATTTATCTATTTTACACCAGATTGTTAGACACCATAGGATCCTCATTTTAGACAGGGCTGCTACTCTCTGGAAGCCAAGTTAGAGAAACTTCATATCATAAAAGGAATAGTTTTGTTTGTGACCCTCATTTTAAAACTTATTTTTGTAACTTAAATATTTTAAATAAGAAATAATAACATCAGTAATAATATATTTGAATAGCACTAGCCAAAGTGTTTCTGTCAATCATTCCATTAATGAGACAGGGAAAAGGACCTTAGCACCATTTCTATAGATGAGGAAACCTGAGGCTCAGGCAGGAAAAGTGTCATGTGAGCTCCAAAGTCGGGGTACGAATTACAGGCAGGTCTTCTGCCTGCCATTCCAAGGCATGTTCTCTGTCCTTGAGGATCTGAAGACCCCCTTTCTGGAAAGCTTATGCTCTTCTGGAGGGGATTAAGAACCATAACAATGTTTAAAGTAATGTATATGGTAACTACCCCAATTTGATCATTATTCCATTTTATACATGCATTGAAACATCCCACTGTACCCCATATATTTGTACAATTATTATCTATCAATTTTTTTAAGTCACATCTATAACAATAGGGCTCATCACTGATTAGTTTAAGAATTTACCAGACACAGTTAAGCTCTTCTAACTCTAAAAAAGGTAATGTACCAATCACATCTTGAGGGGAAAAGGATAACTCATGATAACATTTCTAATTTGCTAGTACATCTGATTTACTTATAAAATCCTGATTTAAAAAAAAATATTTTGTAAATGCAATGAAAAAATATTGTCAAATTCTAAAAGTTTTTGTTCCTGTAGTAATGATGACTTCTTTTGCACACAGTATGAATGTACTCAAATATCGTACTGTACTCCATAAATATATACAATTATCATGGGTCATTTAAGAAAAATAAATTAAAAAGAGAGATTTCTAACACAATGACTTTTATTACTGATTTCACAATTTAATACTCTACAGAAAAGAGCTTCACACAGCCAATCAATCTTCAGTGCTACTTACAGAGTATCATGGGAAATGCGCACAACACCACATAAAGAAAATTCAAATTGCTGACATAAAAGTGATGGCTTTGATCTGTATTTGACAGTCACTAATGGAATTCTGCAGCTAAAATCTATCCTCTTAATAACACTGTAACAAATTAAATATATTTATGAACTCATCGAATAGCAAATTCTGAATTCTGCTTTGACAGACCTTTTGTATTTGTTTTTCCTGCAGTTGTATTAAGGTATAATTGACACATAAAAATTATATATGCACAATGTGATGATGTTTTGCACACTTATATATTGTGAAATGATTATAACAATTAAGCTAATTAGTATGCTCATCACCACACACAGTTACTTTTGAGGGGGGGATATTTGAGACTTAATCTCAGCAAATTTCAAATAGACTATATGGTATTAATAACTATGCTCATCATGCTGTACATGTGATTTCCAGAACTTATTCACCCTGAATAACTGAAACTTTGTACCCTTTGGCCAAAATCCAATTCCTTCACCCCACAGCCCCTGGAAACCACCATTCTACTCTGCTTCTGAGTTGGGCATTTTTAGATTTCACATATGAGTGAGAACATGCAATAATTGTTTTTCTGTTCCTGGCTTGTTTCATTCGGCATAATGTCTTCCAAGTTCATCCATCTTGTCTCAAATAACAGAATTTCCTTCTTTTATTTAAGGCTGAATGGTATTCTATCATATATAAGTAGTGTACCACATTTTCTTTATCCATTCATTGTCCACAGACACTTAGGTTGTTTTCAAATCTTGGCTATTGTGAACAATGCTGCAATGAACATGCAAGTGCAGATATCCTTCAAGATACTGGCGTTATTTCTTTGGATAAATACCCAGAAGTAGGATTGCTAGATGATATGATAGTTCTATTTTTAGTTTTTTGAGGAACCTCCATACTGTTTTCCATAATGGCCATACTAATTTACACTCCCACCAATGGTGTGCAACGGCTTTCTTTTCTCCACATCCTCACCAACACTTTCTATCTTTTCTTTTTGATAATAACCTTCCTAACAGGTGTCAGGTGGTATTTCACTGTGGTTTTGATTTGCATTTCTCTGGCGATTAGTGATGTTGAACAGTTTTTCATATACCTTTTGCCATTTGTATGTCTTCTTTTGAGAAATGTCTGTTCAGGGATAGAGCTTTTGTTCATGATAATCTCTCTCTCAGCTTCCACAGAACTACACTACCTTCCAACTTCTTCACTGGCTTGCCTCCCTTGGACTCACTGAAGTTCAGCATTCCTCCTGATTAAATGCCATGCCACAGTTCTTTCGTGCCTACAATTTCCTATACCCAGATGCATCCATCTTCATTTCAACTATCACAAATCACCTCCACTCAGATCATTCTAAAGGCCTTCTTTTCATTCCTGACTACTCCTCAAAGCGTGCCAATTACTCTATCTACTCAGCTCCTCTCCTGAAAGACTGAATTCATATTGTCCTCTAATTGAATTTACTTTTAACATTAATTCAGCCCTTCATCATATGCTCTCACTGAACTATTTTTCCAGGGTCTCATGTATAGAGCCTTGATGAAATAATTACATTTTCTAATAAGAAAAGTGCTCTCTTAAAATAAGTAGCTTTTGACTGAGTGAGTAAAAAACACTTTCCTAGTTACTCAAATGAGGTCACCTGACTTTAAGGGCCATGAGAAAGGCTGGAGTTACCTTCAGATTATCCAAGCACTCATGCCATGGCTGTTTTACCTATTCCCACATAGAACTGCAAACTTCTGGGAAGCCAGGACTATGATCCATCTCCTAGTATTTCTTACAGTTGATAATTATTATGGACTGAATTGTGTCCCTCCAAAATTCATGTGTCAAAATCCTAACCCCCTGCACCTCAGAATACAACTACATGTGGAGACAGAGCATTTAAAGAGGAAATGTAGGTAAAATGAACTCATGTGGATGAACTCTAACCCAATGACTGGTGTCCCTATATTTTAAGAAGAGGAGATTGAGACACCAGGGATGCGAGCACACAGAGGAAAGACCAAGGGAGGGCACAGTAAGGGTGATCTGTAAGCTAAGAAAGGCCTCAGAAGGACCAAACCTGCCAAAACTGTGATCTTGGACTTCTAGCCTCCAGAACTATGAGAAAGTAAGTTTCTATTGTTTATGCCTCCCAGTCTATTTTGTTATGGCAGCCCTAGAAAACTAACACAATATTCAGCATTTATGTGCAGAATTGATTAGAACATATAATTTGTTATTTCTTTCTCCCTCTCAGACCAGGTTTTTTAAAGTAGATTCACGAAAACAGATGACTTGAAATCATGGATTTCCCCTGGCTCTTTTATTGCAAACTTTGTGCCTTACAAAATCACTACTATTTCTAATATCCAGCCCCAAAGATAAATTAAATTTTTTCCTTCAAGTTACTTATTCCCTCAAGTACCATGCTTCAGTTGGAAGTCAAGAAATATCAAAAAGATAAAACTTCTAGGTAAAATAGCATTAGTAGCTTTTCTTTTTAATAACTTGCATATGTGTTGGAGGCAGATTGTGCAATATTTTCAGCTTATAATATTCTTGGAATCCCCTCTCTAATTCAAAGAAACAAATCACTGCTTAATTTCTGAACAGAAAAGGGCTTCATTCCGTCGACTTCCAGCCACATGGCCTCCCTACTCCTGATTCATTTATTTTACCCTGCAATGCTAAAGACAACCACCATGACAGGGGTGGGTCCTGAAAACCACTATGTCATCACTTTAGCTGGCTTGAGACAAGGTAGCAAGCATTCAGTACATGCATATTGAGAACATCACATATGGCCAATGGCTTTAAAGGCATTTGCAAGTATCAACATGTGTTTTATTAGGCAGAAGATATAACTATCAATGTAAAATGAAAAAAAATCTATATAAAATGTAAAATGAAAGGGCTATGTTTGTAAGTAATCAAATCCTAGCTAACCTACTATATAAAATGAGATGAGAGTAATCTAGTAGATCACAATTAGAGGTTTTCAGAATTAGATTGACCTGGGCTTAAGTTTTAGCTCTGCTACTTACCGGCCCTGTCTTCTTGGGCAAGTAACTTAATCCCTTTGAACCTCTAGTCCATCACTGATAAAAATAGAAATAAAAATAATAGACCCCGGAGGACTACTGTGAGGAAAAAAACAAAAACAAAAAAACATACTTTCTACACCCAGCCCATAGTAAGAATGCAAATATCTGTTATATATTATATTTTAGACTTAGTAATATTGGATACTCTCTTTGCTTACTGAAATTACATCTTCAGAGTGAATTATTTTTGGAAATGATTATAGAAATACGTACATAAGCTTTATAAAGAAATTGGACTCAGCAGTTGAACATATGGCATGCACAAAAAAGATACACTTAGGAATTCACCAAATATTATAAGAAAGCGAAGTATCACAGCGGTAGTTTGGGGAACATAGTATGGTGAGACAACATTTTTGTAAAAACAAGCAAAAAAAAAAAACCAACAAATAGGAAAAGATAAAGCAGAGGAACTTGATTTAGGTAAAACTAATGTTATCAGGAATATGCAAAAGTATACTGGCAGAACACATAGGTTGTGATGGCATGTGAAGTTACAAGTAGATCTGCATTCAACGTAAAATAGATTGAGTTAAAAATGAGTAATCTTTGTAAAGAAGAAAAAAATCTTATTCTCCCATTTTTTGTTAATATTATTCATAGATTTTAATTTAATTTTTAACTTATTTTTAATATTTGTTCAGATATTTTAAGTCAAAGAGAAAAGAAGACATACATTTTTGTTCTCTTCCTCACATATATAAATTTTTTTTTTTGAGCTGGAGTTCTACTGTCAAAAGATAATTTGCTCTGATATTTTGGATAAACTTCTGAGAATATCAGCCTGTACATAGTATTTTTGTATTGTTTTTCAGAATTATTACATTATAAAAATAATTCAATATGATGTCTGTAATGAATACTTTTGAAATTTTAGGCAATTCACATAGAATGCCCAAGAGATGAGAAACAAAAAAATATTATAAGTGTATATACACATGCACATATATATATTTACTTAAATAAATACAATTCAATTCTGGGAATGCTTATTGAATCTGTAATCACTGGGCTAACCAAATCTCATCGTTTCCCTGGATATTGCAAGCCCTCTGAGAATGAGACAATGTTTTATTCCTCCTGTACATCAGTAACTAACACTGTGTCAATAATGTTCAGGAATGAATGGATAAACAAATGAATTAGTGAATGACTGAATTACACAGTCCTTATTTTGAAGAAGCATATAATCCAGCAAGGACAAAAATCAGGTAAGTGCAATATGCTATGTTTTGTACCTGTGCTTCTCAAGCAATATGTGTTGACTGACCGTTTTTTTAATATTCGACCAATCACAAGCCAATATTTTACAGAATATAACAAAAATAAATCACTAGAAAAATGAGAGAGAAAACACAAAAATATACAATTAGGAATAAAATTATTCTGTAAAACTGCTGTGGAAGTCTCAATTTTTTGTTTCAAATTAGCAACCAACATGCTACAGACCATATTTTGAGTAGCACCATTTTTTACTATGGACAATACGATGGGAGAAAACCCTAGTTAACCCATGAGTAAATGAAAGAAAAGAATTTTAAAAGTTTCATCTAGACTAGTAATCTTTTGTGAAAATTATCATTTTCTTCCTGTACTTTCAAGAATTCTATAGTGATTCTATCTAAAAGACAAAAAGAAAAAGAAAAAGAAAAAAATAACCAGGACACCAAATGGTTTTTTTCAGCAAGCTCTAGTCATCCTGGCAATTCTGCAGGGCTCAGAAAGAGGATTTGCGTGCACAGCTTTTCTTCTCTAGAAAAGATTCACAGCACCAGGCACTCTCCTTATGGCAGTCAAGAAACCCAGTTCATTTAAAAATGAGTGATAAACAGTAAATGTCAGAAGCATACTTCTCATTTCCATTTGTTTCTTGTTGCAAATAACTAACATTCTTTTGTTGTGTTGCTAGAAATAACTAATTTACAGCTACACAAGGTACTGATGTCTCTACTCTTTTCCAATGTAAAACTGTTTTTATATTCCATGTATCAAGCAATTTTCATCTATGAACAACACATTACTAAAAAAGTGTTATTATTTGTACTCAAAAGCTAATACACATAAACGTGGTGAAAATATTAACAAATCATAGTATTTTAAACTTAAATAAGAATATACTTGGCAGTTTTTTAAATTAAATGTTTGAAATATCATGCCTATTCAGGAAAAAAGACTTTACCAAATGGATAGCATAACTTGTAGGGGTTAAGTTCTAAAGTAATCATGAAAAGTATGTAAGAATTGCTTCTGAAAATAACTTCAAAAGGTCACATGATGCTTATACATAATTTTATGTGTTTTGTATCATCTCCGAGTCAGTCCAATCCAGCCAGTTTTTCTACCAGGGTTAGATAAGAAGACAAATTCCTCTGCTGAACACTGGCTGAAAACTTGTGATCTCACCAAAAATATAAATAAAAGTATATCAATTCGTGTAACTTAAAAGTGTATATAAAAAAAAGTGTATACAATGCTATGACATGCTACAACACTGGAATAAAGCAAAAAACAAAAGATGTAAGTTTCGGAAAACATGTTATTTTAATTAGCAACAAAAAGAAAGAAAAATAAAAGAGCCAACTATAATATTCATAATGGGCATGGCAAAGGGCATTATTACAATGGAATGCTATAAAACCATTAAAACCCTGACACTCTTTGTGGGTATCAAAAACAGGAAATCATCTCATAATAAAATTTACTTAAATATACATCATGCATCTTTTAGAGACATAGTATCGAATAAATGTGCAAAAAAGAATTAGAACCACTCCTCTTATTTGACGCTATATAGCAACTAAATTCCTAATAGTATTTCCTAAATAAGATGCCATTTTAATGCTGTATTTTACTTTTACTTCTCATAAAACCTATCACTATCTTCCCCTTCTGCACTGTAAGTTCCATTTTCATACATTACATAATGCCTCATGACACAGAATGGTGAAAAAGTGAATTTTCAAAAAATAGTTACTGGATAAATAAATTGATAAGATTCATGAAATAATGTGAAGATAATATATTTTCATAATTAATGTAAAAAATATACTTATAGTTTGGCAACTGGTAAATGAGTAAATGTCATAAATTAGTGGATTTTAAAATAAATTAAAATAAATTAAAAACAACATTATTAACCCAGACCCCTCTAACATTAAGAATGCATTTTCAAACCTTTTAATTTTACACGCAAAACTATTTTCAAATAGCCCAAGAAAATGTCAAAATACATCACCAATAGGATGTCTTTTTAAATAACAAGATATTAATCCCATTTTGTTTAAGCCTTAATTCACTCAAATAGATAAGTAATACTACATACAAGGGGTCTTCAAATGTTCATGGAAATGCATATTATAAAAAACAAACAAACAAACAAACACTATGCATGGATTTTAAAATTTCTTTGCACCAAAATAATAAAGAATTAACTTGTTATGATACGTTTGAACAGGATCTAGTTTGAGGCACTATGAAACATAAGACATCCATTTGAACAGAGCCCCTATCAGAGCAACATGAATTCTGCTAAAATGAAAGCAAGAACTAACATCAAATTTATGGTGAACTTGGGTGGAAGAATGCTGAAAAGTTTATGAGGACAATGACCTAAAGAAAATAGCAGTTTACAAATAGATAACTCATTTTAAGAAGGGACAAGACAATGTTGACGATAAGGCCCACAGCAGCAGACCATCTACATAAACTTGCAAGGAAAAAACTAATCCTAATTGAAGAGGACCAATGATTAACAGCAGAAACAATACCTAACACCACAGACATCTCAATAGACATTACAAAATTTGAACTGAAATATTACAGTTGAGCCAACTTTCTGCTCAATGGATGCCAAAACTCTTGTGCCCAGATCAGCTGCAGACGAGAGCAGAGCTTTTGATGGAAATTGTAAATAATTGGGATCAAGATCCTGAAGCATTTTTTCGAAGGACTGTAACAGGAGATGAAACATGGCTTTACTAATATGATCCTAAAGACAAAGCACAATCAAAGCCATGCCTACCAAGAAGTGGAAGTGGTCCAGGCAAGGCAAAAGTGGACCAGTCTCAAGCAAAGGTTCATAGCAACAGTTTTTTGAGATGATCAAGACATTTTGCTTAACTTTCTGGAGGGCCAAAGAATGATAACATCTGCTTACTATGAGATTGTTTTCAGAAAGTAAGACAAAGCTTTAGCAGAAAAACACCCAAGAAAGGCATTTTCTTGCGAATCTCCTTCAACATGACAATGTTCTTGCTCATTCCTCTCATCAAACAAGGGCAAACATGGGACATCATTAGGCACAACCTCACAGTCCTGATTTGGATCCTTGTGACTTTTTTTATTTCTTAATCTTAAAAACTCTTTAAAGGGCACCTAGTTTTCTTCAGCTAATAATGTAAAAAAGACTGCATTGAAATGGTTAAATTCCTAGGACCCTCAGTACTTTAGGGACTAAATGGTTGGAATCATTGCTTACAAAAATGTCTTGAACTTGATGGAGCTTATGTTGAGAAATAAAGTTTATATTTTTTAATTTTTGTCTTTTAATTCCGTTTTCTATGACCTTTTTGAAGGCCCTTATATTTTAAGTGACAAATGTTGAATGGTTGTGGTTTAGTTAATGATTAAAAGTATTTTAAGATACTCTTATTTGCAAATAGTTACAACTCTTAGCAAACCCTTCATTAAGTTATTTTCAAATTTAGCCTTCAAACGTTATTTTAACGAAGTTTATACAAAATATCTTGTATTAGATAACCGTAGTAAGTTTTGTGTAAAATTAGTTTTTAATTTGCACTTATAAAACTTTTATAAAGTCAATTAGTGCCTGGATTGAGGTTTGTTTCGATGAATGCAAAGCTTTTGCCTCTGGAGTCTACAGATCATTACTGCTCGCTTATATCAGTCTCAGCATCCAATGTATTTATTTCGTTTAGTGCACTAACAGTAAAAATTCTTACCAATACAATTATTTGTAAATAGAAACAGTTTAACTATGCATAACTTAAAATTTCATAGTATCCTATAATGATACAGAAACTTGAACTAGTAAAAGTACAAAAGTGGTTTGTTTCAAGTTGAATCCTACGAATATCTAATATCTTGAATTGTTTATTGTAAATATGACAAGAAGTACCCAAATTTTATAAGTACTAGGATTTTCAAACTATTCCAAATAAATCACTAAAATTAAATTAGAAAAATCTAAAGAATTCACAGAGTAGACTGTTATATTCCAACACAATTGGCAGAGTTAAGTCAAGCACTTTCCATGACATTTACTAGGTGAGCAGATTGGGTGAGTCACCTCATTTCTGAGATCAAATTTCAACATTTGATAATGAAGCAGTCAAAATAAAATTAAAATGTATATGAATGCACTTTTTGAATTTCAAAGACTTCTACAAATGTAAGATAACTCTGTTAAGGCAAATTATCATCTAAGTAAAGTAAATAAACTCTCTTCACAGTTATGTCCTTTCTCCTTCTTATGTTTTCCTTTGTACATCTTTAGAAATAACTTCACAGACTGTGGTGAGAAATCCTTAAAAATCTTTTTGCTTTCAGTTGCCACCTACATCCTATGAAACAGAGTTTACAAAAATATTGAAAATATCTAGAAAAGAATTCAAGTGCAGTCAACCACCAATGAGGAATTAATTCACTCATTAATTAAACTCAACAACGGTTACTGAGTGCTTCCTATATGCCAAACCCTGCCTAGGTACTGGAATATAGCATTAAGGTAAGCTGTGTTGTCACGAAGTTCCAACACAGTGAGGAGGCAGGCTTCAAACAAACAAAGCAAAAAAAAAAAAAAAAAAAAAAGTGTGATGCAATCTCAGATATTGATAAATAATACAAAATAAATTATATAACTTAGGTTATAAGTCCCATTTATAGGAGCTCAAAGATAGAGATCAAGTAGTGGAAGAAATAGGCAAGGCTTTGGAGGACGATGCCAGATACATGTTAAATGCTCAATAAATGTTGGTTGGCTGTTATGGTGGTTGTTAATATTTTTATTACCATCATCACCATTCATCCCTGAAATATAAATAGGATATGAAAAGTGGAAAGTCAGAAGTGCTGTGGGACTACCTTCTTTGAATAAGAGCGGAGATCTCATAATGGGTAAAAGTGTCTTTAATGTCATATTAGAAACCATATGTGAGTGAGACTCAGAGAAGCTGGTCTGATAATAGAAGGATGGAGGGTAGAAAACAAAGCTGAGTAGGTTGGGGAGTGTCATGTTATGCAAGCCCCCCTGGTTTTCTACATTTATGGATTTCAAAAATGCAGACAACATTATTCGATATATAACTTGCTATTTCATTTTCAAATAACTTCTGAAACTAAGTTGGTAGTCAATAGGTATTAAATCTATATATGAATTCACATATTCAATATTTCATTCTATTTTTAAAATACAGAGTGACTCTGAAGGACCATGAATAATTCTCATCAAAAATTAGATGTCAGACAAATGCCACTAATATAAAAGCCTATTCTATGAAGATGTATTCATTTCTGACAATTGTATTATTTCTTTACCTATAAGGCCAAATATAATGTATGAGTGAATTGGAAAAGCAAATTTAGTAAAAGTGGCTATTTTTCTCCTAAGGAACAATAAGTATCAAGACAAATTTAATATTTCTTAGTCAACTGACTATATTTTGGGATCACTTTTTGGCCAAAAAAGATGAACTTCCATGGATTTCAATTTAGATTCTTAATAAAAAGTGAAGGCTAAAATTGAAACAATCAGAATATTTTAAAAATCTATCTTGGCTAATCTCTCATAAGGAACAAGATGCCAAAAAGGATTTTAAAACATGACATAGTCCTGAGACTTTTCTGAACCCACTAGATCTGTTCTGTCCCACGTGGTAGCCACTAGCTCACAAGCACTTGAAATGTGGCTAGTTCTGTGCTGTAAAAGTAAAATACAAACTAGATTTCAAAGATTTAGCACAAAAAACGAAAGGTATTTCTAAAGTAATTTTATATTTGATCACATGTTGAAATAATTTTTATACACTTGGTTATATAAAAAAAATTATGAAAATTAATTTCCTCTGTTTCACTTTACTTTTTCTAAATGTGTCTTCTGGGAATTTAAAATTGCATATGCAGACTGCTTTCACAACTTGCATTGTATAACTCTTTGACAGTGCTGACCTGTAGAATGTTTTGCCATGGCTGTCGCTGCCCTATTCCTCCATTTCCCCTCTCCTCTCTTCTGCACTTTTCTTCTTCTTTTTTTCCTAAAGTTGAACCAAAGTCAGGGAGAGGACTAGAATAGGGAGGGATGATTGGCAATTGTGAAATAAAAAGATTGCAAACATGATAGAAAGGGTACAGATACAAAATAAAATAGAAAATATTTTCATATTATTGGTTAATTTATTTTTAAACTTTATTTTATTTTAATATCTACTTGTACATATTTGTGGCATGCAGTGTGTTGTTTCATTACATGCATATACTGCATAACGATTCACTTAACAGTATATGGCATAGTTTTGTACCCATGAGTCCACCACTTCTAATTTAAATTATTAGTAAAACTATATTGTTAGCCATTTTAAAAATCTAAAAACAGAGATATTTCTAAACTCATTTTATATATAGTATACTACTTAAGAGTTTCTAATAAGAATTTTTATTTGAAATTTTGAGTAATCTCAATATATTCCCCAAAAAATCATTTTCCCAAATAATCGATGATATATTAAAGAATAAGGTATGTATAAACACAAAGTCACAAACTCATAATAATTGTACCTCTTTACTCCAATCCTCTGTTACTTTGCTCAATTCTATCATTTCTTTTGCTCTCTCAATTTTCTTTCCAGATCGCTCACTCTAAATCTTTTTGTTGCTCTTGTTCCTCTCTTGACCCCTTTTATTTTTCCTTCTACACATATGCTCTATCCGCTCCCATATATTCCTGACTTTAAAATACAATATAAAGAGTATACTGCCAATCTTCCAACCTGAGAAACTTACCAAGTCATTGGAGAGGAGAAAGGCATCGCATTCCAAATTCTTCAAGTATCCTAATAAGCTAAAGAACTATAAATACTCATATATACTTTTCTGAATTCTTGTAACTATATGCATTTTATGAGATTCAGGTTAAACATCCTAGCAACAAGATTTTACAGATGGTGCTACGGCCTTCACATGAAAGTCTATATGAAGGAGGCTCACACTGTCAGGTTGTCTCTTAGTTATTTAAGAAGATGACTGCCAGATGTAATTAAGAAAGAAATACTTGAGCATCAAAAGAATATGCTATTCTCCAAAATACTTTTAGCTGATGGTTTTATCAGTCATTGATGATCCTTGCCTGAATCACTTATTTCATTGGGAGTTACAAACAGTAATTTCTCTAATTCTAGCATTTCTTACATTTAACTCACATTACTTTGTAAAAAAGAGCTTTCCCTGACCAACAAACATGAGTTACTCCTAAAAGTCTGGCTAACCATTTAATCCTTTCAATTTAAATATAATTGTCAGATTTTTTTCTTCTTATATGTGTGTTTTTAACTTAGAGTACTGCTACAGACTCAGAGATTTTACGTTAGTCAATATTTTACAATCCGTTACGGTCGCTCTTGATGGTCAAATTTATTCAAATTTGGCACCTGGAAGGCCCTTGAAGCTGTCTCCTGCTTACATTTATACAACCTTATTTAACATTGGGCATTTTCTTACTTTCTGGTGCAATGAGATATCCTAGATTTAACTTGTACTTTTTTTATAACCAAATCTAGAACCATTCAATTCCCTAGCTTGCTCTGGTCTCCTTGAATGGGGAATGATAATTAGGAGCCATGATGGGTGCACTAGATGTGCTCATTGCTGCTGCAGAGACCTTGCGTCGAAGTCTTTAGACAGAGCTAGTAAACATATTTATTTTACAAAACTTTAAAGTATATTTTAATATCTGATAGATTTGCCCTCTCTTTGCTTTTCTTTCTCATAATATTCCTGCTGTTCTTGCTTTTTTATTTTTCTATATGTAATTTAAAATCAGTGTATCTAATTTCATAAAAACTTCTTACTTGCCTTTCTACTGAGATTATGTTACATGCACAGAAACATACACACAGGACACAGACAATCTTGGGAACACCAGATCTCTTTATGATGCTGCCACATCATACCCAGAATCATGGATCGATTTTTCATTTGCTTAAGTCTCATATGTCTCACTGGTTAGTTTCTTCTTAAAATTTATGAATTTTAATCACAGATCCAAGGACCTTTTCTTCAGGTCTCACCTTCCTTTGAGCTTATGTAGCATTAGGTCAACTGAGCAACACTTCTTTCTTTGCACATGCTCTATCCACCCCCCCACCCCCCCAGCTCCAGTGGCTATCCTACTAATTCTTTCTGTGTTTCTGGTTTTGCAAGCCCCTTTTATGTTCATTCAAAAAAAATGCAGTTGTTTCCCAAATTTCTGCCCTTGGATTACTTATTCCCTTTTAGAGTTTTAATGTAAATATTTTTGTAACATCTCTTCTAGCCCTGAGTGTGTTTCCCAGCTCTAGATCTGAATTTCAATTGCACATTGGCCGTTTCATACAGAAGGTAATGTCAGAACTTCAAATTAGTGATATATTTAAAACTGAACGATTTTCCTACTTCCAAACAAATCAAACACTCCTCTAGATTTTTTGTTTTGTTTTGTTTTGTTTTATACCACTAGTTTTCAAGATATCCAGATTTCAAAATTCGAACGCAGCTTTTAACTCTCTCTCCACCTTGGCCTCCAAATCCACTGATTTTATAGACGTATGGATTTACTACCAAATGTTTTTGAGGTCAATTTCACCTTTTTCATTCACACTGCCTCCACTCTGGTTTATGTCTCCCATTCTTTATTAAAAGTATTCATTTTTTCAGGTTCCAAGGAACTTATTTAATAATAGAAGACTTTTTTGCACATCGGAGGAGGCAATTAAACACAGCATCCTGAAATAACATCTTGCAGTTATATGTGTTTTATGTTATTAACAAGCGGATAAAAAGAGCTTGAAAATGCCACATCCAAATATGTGTAACAGTGAAATTTTGAGGTGGAGATAGTGTTGACGGTGAAATGTTGGTAGACAGAAGAGACACCTATATTTATAGACTTGCTGTGTTATGAAAGAATTAGCTATTCAGTTTTCTTTGTGCAAAAGACTGATTTTCCACATCACACAGCAAAAGCTCCAAGAGCAGAGATTAAATTTTATACTTAGTAAGTGAATGTCGAATGCTTTTTCCCATGGCCTCTGCAAAACCACGTAGAAACAGAACCATCTATTTTGTCCCGACAACAGAGCATCAATGGTAACTCACAAATTTCCTTGCACTGGACTCTCTTCAGAAAATCTGATATTTCTGGAGAGATGTGTAATTACACGGTCACTAGAAGGACCTCTGAGGACCAGTAAGAGTGAGTCTCTGTGTAAGTAGTGTCATTTTCTGTTATTTCTGGCCAGAGCACTCATCAGTGAAAAGCACTCACCAGTGAAAACTTGCCAAACCACGGTCATTTCAAATAATGTATCAAGAGTAAATACATAGCAGTTGTTTTTATATTAGGAAAAACAAAACACAAAAAATTCTCTCTACAAATGAAACATCCCTGTGTAGAAGGAGGACCCTGAGGTATCAATTCAGATTTCCTGTCTGACACTGTTCCTTTACCACCTGCCGAGCTTTCAGCAAGTAACAGATCTCTCCAAGTCTCAGTTTCCTTCAACATATAAAATGATGATACTACTTACTCACTGAGGGGAGGAACAAATGGAAGTGCATTCATTTGGGACATCAATAAATGTTGGTTCTCCTCGAAAAAAGAAAAACTCAACTATATTATTCTAAACAAAAAATAAAATAAAATAACATAAAATAATTAATGAGTTAAGTGAAATTTTACTAAACATATTTATGCACTTAAAATCTCCAGTTTTTCATTAGCATAAGGGTGCTTAGTGATGCACTCCATTGCGTCTTTCAGAAAACCAGGATGGGGTTCCCATGTTCTCCTCCATAATTCTTCTCTCCATTTACATTTATACATGGCCAAAGAAATAGCTCTTGCAGTCTTGACCTCAACTGAGGTGTTCCCAAGGACAGTCCAGAAGACATTAATCCTAATCACTAACTAAAGTTCTCCCACTGCCATCTCTGTGGCTAGGAATGGATAGAAAAAAATCAATGTGCCTCTATGTTTTCTAGGATTCAATCTCAGAAAAATAGCAAGATAATGCAAAACAAGCAAAAACATTTTTAAATGTATGGGAGAATTAGAAAACTCAAGGTAAGTTTAACAAAACAAAGGAACAAAAAAGAAATTCCCCAATATGTTCTAAAATATCTAAAAACTATGAGAATAACCAAAATTACAAGTTGACAATAGCTGAGTTATATCTATATATTCTAAAGATCAAAATTTAATAATAAAAGAAAGTGTGATGACAAATACAGTATTTATATAACATCTGCTAAATGGTACATTCAGAAATCACCTATTACTTACATTTTGTATAATAATCATTGTTCTCAAAATCGTAGTGTAGGAAAACTAATTGTTCTCATGGCCACTAATGTGAAAGTTTATGTTGCCACTGTCAATTATTTAAAAGAAATTTATTAAATTAAAGAATAATACTGAATTATGAAAATGAGATTTTTAAAAACATACAAGTCACTAGAAGCAGCAGATGATAACAAGAGAATAAAAACAATAACTGCAGATCAGTGAGGACTTTTTTCAATGATAAATTTTTATTTACTTTCTAGAGCTCTATAACCAGTTTGAAAACTGAAATTCTTAATTATCTCAGTTTTTCATGGCACACATAGAGTTTTCATAACTGCAGTGTGTGAAAGAAGTGAAGAAATAACTATTTTGTTAAAGTCACAGCTAATCAACATTTAAAAATAAAAGTTTTCAAAACTCAGAGAAAATAAATTAACTTGTAATTAAAATATTTTCCTCAAATTCCCTTTTATTATGCAAACAATTCTAAGTATCTACTTCACTTCTCTTCTACTTCTATAATGGAGCTTTATAAGGACGTCAGTGTAGAGTTTTATTTGATTTGATGCACTGTATAATTAGTTGCTAACAGCGTCAGTAAACAGTAAGCAAAGCATGACCACACTAGTACTTGGGTGAAAAACTTTCAAAAATGCAACAGACACATAGTTCTTGCTGGTGTTTCTGTATAATTCTTAGTGGATACTTTAAAAAGAAACTATTTTATGTTTAAATAGTTATCCAAATAGTACATTTTTTTAACTAGGAAAACATATAATTTTTTTGTTACATCAAATCATTTTTCTATTTCATTATTTTTATATTCCAAAGGTATTTTTTGTTTGTATAAATACAGTAGTTCTTTTAACCACTAGCCTCTCATAAAAATTAGAGAAAATAAATTGGCTATCATTTTTAAAAAGTAATACACCTTTATAGTTAAGAATATAAAAGGGTGTCTTTATAAATGTGCTTGGAACTTTTCCCCCTTATATATAGCATCACCAAACCGGTGCATGATGTATACTAAAAAAAATCAGGGTGCTACTTGATTGCTTATAACCATGTAAGAATAAATTTTAAGAAATAACTATTTATTTTTAATGATGAAAATATATTCACTTAAATGTTCATGGACAGACCACACACTCAATTCAGAACTCCAACTAGAATTTTCTTTCTCAATAACATTCAAGACTAAGACAGACACTGTAAAATTAATCCAATAATCCAGTATTTTTAACAATACTCACATTTTGATATCTCATAGGAAAGTTCTAGGAAACCGGACAGGCTGTTTTAAGTTTGTCATGATTTCTTTGTCATAATTTAGAGAGTAAAATACTTGAAGTCAGTTAGCAATCAGAAAGTAAACTTAATATATGTCTTCTCTCACTCCCCAACTTCACCTCAGAAACCTCTCCCTACAAAATAAAAACTTTTTTTTTCTCTCTTGCAGTGAGTAGTTGAAAAAATCTGCATGATCAAGTTGCTCAGAATCCCAGGGGGTTGCTTGGTGAATGAAAGCGGAATATATTTTTCCATGGGAAACCAGTAGGCGGTGCTAACTCTAGGATACTACCTTCAACAATTTTAAGCCAAAAAACTCATAGAACAGGTGGTCCATTTAAAGAGCTGTAGAATTCCCCGTCTGATTCACGGAGAAGGAAATTTGAGAAATTTTAATGTAATAAATAGAAATTTAATGAAAGTACATAATATAATACAAATACATATTAAAGCAAACATAAGATGACTAAGGATTGTCAACATGGTCTTTATTTACAAAATTCAAAGTGCAACTACCTCTCTGTTCTCACATTAAAATCTTATAAGCACATTCTTCAGTCCTGTTATAGTTTCAATCTCATTTGGAAACATCATACTGCACAGCTAGTGTTTTGCCCAATCTTAAGACACAAACTATCCAGACCTTAGGGCAGCAACTGGTTCTCTTAATGAAAAACCAGGTTTGTGATCATTAAAGTTCTTTCTGGCTTGCTCTATCTATCTCCTTTAAAAGAACTAAATGATTTACAATGCATATTATACACACACATTATCTTGCATTTTTAAACAAATGAGCATTTCTACTTATATACTATTATGATTAAAATGATTAAAAAACACAGATGTTGCAAATGGCTTTTTAATGTTTTATGTTAGCCATTTATGTTTTAAAATGAAGGACTACACTTTAACAATGAGCTCACTAGACAAAATAAGAAAATCCAAATATAAAGCATAGTGACATAATATTGGCTTCACATCTTAAAACTATGCATTTCAAGATATCAAGTCTGATGTCCACAGACAGCAACATAAACTATCTTCCTTATATAAATGCAACAGGATTTCCTTCACAGAGAAAAGCTACCTTGAGTACGAAAATAACTCACATACAATGCAATTTCAAAGACCTTTGCGATACATGAGTGCACTGTGAAAAAAAAAAAAAAAAGCTTTCTAAATATTACAATATATTTTAACCTTCTACAGATAAATGACCCTTTTCACTCCTTACTCTTTCTCCACGAACAGTAAAAAATAAGGCATAAAACTTTTCATTACACAAACTGAGCTTACAGACTCTGTGAAGTATTTGCTTGAAAAAGCCATGATGTTTTTATTATTAACCCTTGTGCTATGGGGGCCCTTCTGTATGTTAGAGATAGTTTTTATTTCTGCAGATGACCTAGAAGAAAACTTAATGTGGGAGGTGAAAAGTTATTTCATTTGCTTTATGTTGTTTTAACAGAATTCAAAGTAAATAGATTTTAATAAATTTAAGGCTGAACTTTTCAATTCAAGGAAAAAGAAAAGAAAATCAAAGCTTCCAAATTAAATCACTTCAATAAAAGTTACTCTCCAGATATTAAGATTTAAAGCAGGACTTTACTAAATTTATTTGGACAAACAAAATTTCCAACAGACTCTGTCACTGTGTTAAATACAGAAAGGCTTTTTATTGCCAACTGGCACATCTCTGAAAGTAGTGCAGGACTATACTGAAAACATGTAACAGGACAATAAGAAAATATGATAAGAATACGTCCAACACTGAGTACTCCAATGATACCAACACAGAGAATCAATCACCAGCATCACCAACCCCTCACCCCCGCCTTGTCTTCAGTTCTCAGGGGAAAACCAGTATCAGGAGGTTACAAAGAGGGAAAATACTGTCCTTTTAAAACTTGAATAAAAGGCTATTTTGTACCTTATGGGTGTAGTTTCATTAATGCAAACCAGCAGTTTCGTCCTCAACATTAAACCCAAGTGCCCATCACATAATTAATTATGTCCCCATCCCCTGGAAGACACCAGCAAGTACTTGAAACCCATGCAACACAAGAGTGAAAGAAAAGATCCAAAGACACCACTACAAGAAAGCCAAGCCCTTCGGAACAAGCAAGACTGGGAAAGACCTACTGCGTTGTTTACTCATTGCGAAGAGGAGGAGCAGGAGTTGAGCGTGCGGGGGCTGCTGCCATCCTCAAGGCTCTGGAAATGTCTCGAGCTCCGGCCCGCGTGGCCAGGAGCCAGCCCCTCTGGAAGACGCTGTCCCTGTCGCTTCTCTCCCCACCTCCCAGGTGCTCTAAGGGACCGGCCCGACGGCCAGCGCCGCATACACAGCCCTTGTCCCTCCTGCTCTGCAAGTGGCCCTCGGAGAACTTACAGGGCCCGCCGGCTGCCACCGCCGCCCAAAGCTCACACGCCGCCCGCCACGGAGAGGACCTGGGCGCAGGTGGGGGGGTAGAGGTGGAGGGGGGACTGTACCGTGCGCACATCCGAAAACGATCCCGAGGCAGGATCATAAGGACTTTGGTCTCCCTGGCTCCCAGCGGGTTTCCCCACCGCGGGCTCGGACACTGCCCGGAGATGCACGCGCGCGCGCACACACACACATTTCTTTGCCGGGACCAGCGATGCCATTGCACACCCGGGAAACGCCTCCAAGGGGACCAAGTACCTGCTCTCTGCGAGCTGCTCAGCTGTTCACTTCATCCTCCGTTGACAAGGAAACCAAACCGCACTTCATTTTTTTTTTTTTTTTTTTTCCAGAAAAACCTTCCACTGCCATCATTTGAAAATTGATTTACGGGGAGGGGAGGGAGAGGAAGAAGGGATAATATATAGATATGAGGATATCTATCATAAAATTATCTCGGTTTTTTTAAAAAGTCAAATGTGCAAAAGTCATAGTTATTTTAAAGGAGGAAAAAAGTATTTTGCTTAAAAATGAACCCAGTAACCAGCTGCAAGAAAAGTTTCATGTTATCAATGGGTATCAAAAACAGAAAGGAAAAAACGAATTCATTCTCACCGGCTTCCAAAAAGGGCACAAAAAATATATATAAAATTCATGTCTGTGCTCAGTGGTTAGCATCAGTATTGCAAGACCACAAACTTGTAAACACTGCCGTAAAATCCCACCTATCCAAAAATGTTATCAGAAAAAGAGTATGCAAAAAACAAGAGTTAGAAACATGCTTTTTATTTTTTACAAGGGAAAAAAAATAGGCACCATACTTCACATCGCTTTTTCCATAAAACCAGTTGCATATTTTGCTGGACTTGGGAGTCGCTCCCAGCGGGCACGGTCGCCGCGGACTCCCAGACACAGCGCCTTGTCTACAGAACGATCGCATGCTAGAAAAACTTGGATTCAGGAAAAGGCTCAAAACCATGCTCCTCCAGCTTTCCCAGATATAAACAATAATCAAAGAAGTGGAAAAAAAAAAAAAAAAAAGAAGAAGAAGAAGAAGAAGAAAAAACAAAAACAAAAAGGATTAAAAAAAAAGGAAGAAGAAGAAGAATAGGACAAGAATGCCACTGAGAAGGTACTCACCGAGCGGGAGTAAAATGTTGGAATAAAAATGAGATTTAGTATAAAATACAGTATGGCGGTGGAAGAAGGAATGAAGCGCGTTTTTTTCTCTCAGTCTCTGCCTCAGGCACTGACACGTGACTCGGAGCCAGGCTGACTTGCAGGCAGCGGGGAAGGACCGAGGCTGCGAGGGGGGAAGCCCCAAGGAGCCCAACTCTGGCTGGCGAGGCGGCGGCGGCGGGGAGCCCGGCGCCTGCGAGCGGCGGCAGCGGCAGCTCGCGGCGAGGCTGCCTCCGCTGTGAGCCGGGACGAGCAGGTGGCCCTCACGCTGAGGCTGAGCACACGCACACGCACACGCAAGACGGGCAGGGCGCCGGCGAGAGGGGGAGCCGAGCGGGGTTGGGCCCGAGGCGCGCAGCTGCCGCTGCCGCCGCTGTTACTGCCGCTGCTGGTGGTGGTGGTGCTGCTGCTGCTGCTGCGACCGCGCCGCCGCCTCCGATCGCGAGTGTGTGCACTGGGGGGCAGCTCAGGGGCTGGTCAGACGCCGGAGAGGAGGTGCATAACTTGCTGCGCACCTCAAAGTTGTTGCTTGCCACTTCCTTATGTATGCATTTATTTTTCATCTCGAGGTAGTTACCTGGGGAGAGATCCCATCCTCTTCGCTCCCGAAGTTTCACTATTCAAACCCGGTTTAACTCATTCTTTTTTTTTTTTTTTTCTTTTTTTCTCTCTTTTCTTTCTTGTTATTATTATTTATTTTATTTTATTTTATTTTATTCCTGATTTCCCGTCCTTCCTAAGCCGTCTTTGCCTCTGCTGTTCCCTCCCTCTAGATCTGCGTCTACCCTCTGGAGGATCTCAGGAAACCTGGCTCAGCGCGATACTGGGGGCGTTGTCACGGGCAAAGCCACCGTCAATCTTTACTGCCATCTGAAGGCACAGCATCTCTTTCCTGGTTTTCAGGGAGGGATGTCTGCAGTTTGAAAGACAAAACAACACCTCTCATTTAGGAAACCCCGTCCCGGGTTTCTCTTTCTGGGTTGCAGAGTGGTGGGTGGGGGCATGGGTGTCTTTCATTTATTCATTCGTGGACCAGGCATTGTTTGTTTTGTCTGCGTGTGCGCGCGTGCTTCCGAGCTCGTCTGCAAGGCTTCGCAGGTCCATGCTCCATGCACAGACTCCTGCCTGACTCTCGCTCAAGTTGTTGGCTCATGCTGGAAGTGAAAGGAGAGGTGCAGGGGAAACAAGTGAATCCATTGTGTGAATGCTCGCCGGGAGGGAGCAAACACTTGGTGGTCGAGAGGGGGAGACGTGCACCAGCAGTGAGGCGGCGGCGCATCCCGCGGGAGCCCAGGTGGCTGAGCCGTGGATTCTGAAGGTGAGGGTGAGAGAGGGATTTCTCCGCCCTGCTTCTGGTTTAGGATGCCTGTCGCCTGAACAAAGATGCCATCAGCCAATCCCTGGACGCGTCGGGATTCTTCCACTGCTGCCTGTTGAAGAATCAGCTTCCTGGGCGCTGTAATGCATCTATTTTTCTTCGTTTTTGTGCAGTACTCACATCAGGACCATTTCCCTGTGGGGCTTTGAATTTGGGTTGTGTGGAATTAATAGTCATTTCTATGTTTAGGAATAAGCAATTAACACAGTTCTGCAGTTCACATATTCCTGCTCCTAATCTTTATTTCAGTGTTGACTTTTAAGATAAAATGCCTCCATCAGAGATGATCTTGCCTGGACAATTCTGAAAATTAGGTACACATCCGTTACAGAGAGCTCCAATAGCAAATATGTATCTAATACATTCTGGTCAGAATTCATTGGCCAAATAAAGTATTAATCCACAATTCAAATAAGAGATTTAAAATAACCATTAAAATATCATTAAATATTTATTTTGGTGAGTTGCCAACTGTACACCCACTTATACATACTTTCCAGTGAGGATTGCTGACTAGAAATACCGACAGAGATGAATGCATCAAAATGGATTGGGTAACTTCTGAAGGCTGAGTTCTATTCAGAAGTCACAGGATTTTAAGCTGGATAACACAGATCAAGAATTATGTTTTTCACAAAAACACATTGGACTTCATTTTGAAAAAAAATAAGATCTCATAAATTAATTTTATCTACAACTTAAACGTTAGTTTGTTAACTTTTCCAAATTTTCTCTTTCATGTCAAAATACAGGTAATACTATTTTAATGCATACCTTTTTCCATCACTTATATCACAGCGGTATACAAATGTGAGAAACTTCACTTTAAAATTGAGTTTTGAACCTTTCAACCAGGCTGGACAATGTCTGGGTTTTAAAGTTATTCAAGAAGAACTTTGAAAAACAAGCTGTTTAGAATCACACTGCAGTAATGGCTGTCAGCCAATCACAGTGATTGTCAGGCTTTTATTATTCAATAAAATGACTCCCCTTTATGCTAAATGCAGCTCTGCTGAAGAAAAGCAAGACATCAGTATCTTCCCTGCACTTTTCCTGTTTACTTACATAATTGCAGTACAATACTCAAAATATTCCACTACCATTTATTTGCAATGTCCCATTCTAGTCTTTTTAGGTTGCATCACCATATTAAAAACAAAGTGAGGTTGAGGGAATTGGTATTTATAAAGGATAGCCTCTCATTTAATTCTTGTAACAGCTCTATGACATTGATATGATTATACTCATTTTAAAGATTAGGAAGATAAAGTCAGGGAGTTTAATTTGCGCAGTATTCTATTTTTACATACAAGAGATGGGCTTGGGCCAAAATTATATCTGGTTTTATAGCTATAGTAAACAAATTTCAAAAAACACATGAAAGATACTACTCTCCGTACTGTTATTGATGCCAATTAGCAAAAACATGATTCTCTCAAATTCAGTAGGTCTAAAATTAATTTGTGGGATTTAATTTAGCTATTTTATTCACCACAAATAACAGTTGTAGTACGCATATTTTATTTACTTTTTTGATTCCATAAAACACACAGAAAAGGAAATAAGCATTCAAAATGCAGAGGTGAAGGGGTTAATTTTTTCTTAGCAAAAAATCTACAAAAGATGTGGTCATGTCATCCTGGTCATGTCCTCAGGAATTAACTATATATACTTTTTAAACAAAGTTTCTACTGTAACTGCTCCTTTTGGTATCCATTCTGAAATAAGACATGGAGGATTTGTAACTGAAAAGTATACTAAATTTAAGATAAGACAAAAAAATGATGATGACTCAGAAAAAAAATCTGTTCTGAAATCTATGCTGCATGATATCAATGCTTTTTCCATTAGCACAGAAAGAGAAATACCACATGTTCTCACTTATTGGTGGGAGCTAAAAATTAATATATAAATTCATACACACACACACACACACACACACAAAACCGGGGGGGGGGGGGGAAGAAGATATAACAACCACAATTACTTGAAGTTGATACGACAAGCAAACAGAAAGGACATTGTTGCGGGGGAGGGGGGAGGGAGGTTTTGGTGATGGGGAGCAACAATCAGCCACAATGTATATCGACAAAATAAAAATTAAAAAAAAAGAAAAGAAAAGAAAATATTGAAGACATGAATTACAAATGTGTGTATATATATATATATATATATATACACACACATATATTTATACTTAGAAATTATAATGTCACAGTTTGAATATTTACTTTCTTACATCCAGTACCCTCAAATCATTTTCTTCCATTTTGTTTGATAATTTTTTCCACAACTTAGTGATTTTTATTTTTGAGTAATTAAATTTTTTTCTTCATTATGTGTCCTTTCTCTTCCTATGAATATACTTCATTTATACCATAATTCTGTTTTCAAGTTTTGATGGCATCTTGTACTTTTTTCAACATGCCTATTTGAAGGAACTGTAAATATCGACACACTGAATAATGTGTACAAATATTCAAGGAAAATGATTATAAGAAATGAAAATAAATACTAACAGTATAATAAATAATGAGTAAAATAAGGCAGGAAGGACTTTCAAAATTTCTGGGTAACTTAATTTTTAATATTTCTTATTTCAGTCTTCGCTTTTTCATATTTCATGGAATCCAAAAAACTCAGATATGCAGAATAAAATACACATCGGAATTTATTCTAATTTGTGCACACTTATATTTACTCATATCAAATTAGTAAAATGTCTATTAAAAAAGTAAATTTAGAATAAATTAATATGTCTATTAACATTATTACCTGAGTGTGTTTATTTCAAATTAAGTAAATTGAGTATAGTTCTTTGATAAAGTAACCTGCAAAGGTGATAGAGTGGGTATACAAGAAAGCACTGATGAGTTTTCTGATAAATATACTTGAGGCACAGGAGAAAAAACATGGCATGTTCAGGGTTCAGCACCATTTGTTATTATTCATTGATGACTGATCTGACAATTATCCATTCTCAAGAAATTGTAACATGTGTCAATTTATAAATTTAAAAACTGTGAATTTATCCAAGTTTTTTAATTTTTTAATTTTTTATTTTTTTAGATTTTAAGAGTTAAAGATGAAAATGTGGCCGTCATAGAGCCAGAAATAGGCATCTGAATATTTTCTTAAGTTAATTTTAAAATACATTAGTATATACTCATATTAATGTAATCGAAGCATGTAAGAAGCCTGAAGAGAACAAAAAGAAAGGGGATTTATGCAAAACAAAACAAAATGCAACTGAGAAACATCATAAAGGAAAAATATCTGCCAGTTAGGAATTATTTACTATGTTTTAGATGCTTGGCATAGATGTAGTGTCATAAAATCCTCATAATCAGAAACTAAGGTTCTAAAAGATTCTGCCCAGGGCCATCAGAGCCATAAATGGGACAGGGAAAGGCTCTCATATCTATTGAGATAGCTAAAGACAATGCAATTGGAAACTTAGCTTTAATGACACAATACTGTCATTACCGCTAGAAGTTGAGAAAATGATGGTGGATGGAGGGAGAATGGAGAGGAAAGAGAGAGATGGGAAGATGAACTGAAAGAGAGGAAGAGAGGAAGTAGGGACACAATGAAGAGAAGGAGGGAGAAGGGGAAATTGCAGAGCATTAGGGCCTGAAAAATCTCCAGAAAAATATCTGAGAAATGTAAGACAACTGCAAACACTGGACAGATTTGGGTCATTCAGATGAGTCCTAAAAGACATGTGACAAAAGTACATTAGAAAAATGTTGCAGACTTTACAGTATGTTTCTTTAGTGCAACTAAATGTTGCCTGAGAACTCTGGAAAACAATCTTGCTGAGGTTAACAAAACTCTATACTGAAAGAAGTTAACATTTTTAAAGAAAGAGGAAGAAATATAAAAGAACTATCTTCCTGTGCCTAAAAATCAAGAGATGTGTTTATCTGAATGACCCAGACTGATTTCACTATAAAATTAATTTTGTTTAAGGAGAAGAATCTTGAAGAAATATGAGTAAAAACTTACATTTTTCTATCTATCCACGAGATATTAGAAGTAGAGATATGAAGTTGCTCCTTGATGTAACTATATCATGGTATATAAATATACTGTATCTTATTCTCCTGTTTTGTTTGTTTTCTTTGTTTACTTGCTTTCATTTGAAAAACCTTGGATTTAGAAACAGTCTGGATTTTAAGTATCAATATTAGTTGAATAAAACTCTAGAATTTTTTTTTTTTTAATTAAGGGCTATTCATTTGTTGTTTGTTTAAATATTTTAACTTTCAAGAGATGCATGCATGGGATCAGATAGGTATTTATCATGTCTTGGGTTCCTGCCAATATGAGGTACTTCTAATTTTCATGAAATAGTCAATTGTTTATTTTTATTTATATAAATCTTACATTTTGAAAACAAATTTGTATTTTCTAGAAATAAAATTGAGCTTTTCAAAGGCCAGATAAGTATAGTAGAATAATTTTATGATGACAAATCATGTGACAATATATTCTGCAAGTATACTCTTACAGGACAGTTGAACATATAATAATCCATATTTGCTTATATGCATCTTTTGTACTAATAAATGTGTGATTAGACATTTGGTAAAAATGTATATATACATGGAAACCAGTCAACTAAGTCTAAACTGTGGTATGTACAAATCTGTAGTCTCCAGATTCCATTTTTGGTTTTACTGAAACCATAATTAGATTGTTTTTATAACTTTCCTGTTTTACATTCTTAATTTCTTCTTATATTTTCTACTTTCTTTTTACCCTCTCTCTGAACTCAGACCTCTTATATCTTCCTATATATATTCAACATATATATGTTGGGTGACACAGGACATATTAATACATTAATCCCTTGACTTTTACATTTCTTTAAATAATAGTAGAAATCTTTTGTATTAGAAAATGTGTGAATAGATATTTGGTAAAAGATAATTATAGGAAATATTGATTATGTGTGTAACACATATATGTCTGTGTTCCCCAGATTCCTTTTATTTTCCCATGGATATCTTCCTCCTCAGTGAAGAGAGGGGTCAAACTTGTTAAGATCTTGAAAAGATCACAGCCCTTGGCTGTGTGGCTTCAGGGTAGTAAATTATTTGTTGTTTTATTCATTTAAATCTCCAGAGAAAACAGGAGCAAAGATCAAACAGGCTTTCCAAATAAAAGTATAATGATCTACTACGAGTAGTAGACCACTGGGCAAAATATTAATATTTCAAACTACAATCTTATAAATGCATAAACTTTCCAGTTAAGCTTCACATCACAGAGAAACAGTTCACAATTCATTGCAAGTAGCCACACATGTCCTTGTAATGAGTCCTGATTTCTGATGCGTTTATCTTTATAAATGACATAAAATCAAATGTAGGACTTTTCTCCATTTTTATATCTGTTAAAAGATTTTACTAGAATTTGATATACATAATTATCTTTTGCTTGTTTTCAAGAAGTATTGGTAACTTTTTTTGTTTTGATTTAAACAGCATGTTTTATTAGTAGTCCCCAAATCAACTGTGTTCAAGGCCCAGGAATTAACAAAAATGTGTAAATTACAGATGAAATTTAATTTTTAAACAATACTTGTTTTTTCTTACAAGTAATGTCATCTGTATTTTTCTTTCATTTGTAATACAGTGGAAGATACAACAGATTATAAAGCTTATAAAAGGAAGTCAACAAGCATTCTTCAAACTTATTGGAGGCACAATTAATTTTAAAAAAACTGTTATCAAAATATTATAATACATTAAATGAAAGTTTACAAAGAGAAAACAAGGGACAGAAAATTTAAATGCCTGATTCAAGAATACACTAATTTTTTTGAGGGGGAGGGGTTTTACAGATAAAATTTTGTCAGACTAATTTTCTGTCACATCATACTAGTAATAGGCAAAGGCTCTGTTGCTTAATGAAAATGTTCCTCGGATTGAGTATACTTACTGATGAAGCTAAAATTTCTCCCACTTAGGATAAGAATCTTTATTAGAATTCTGAAACATATTCTTCTACTTAGGATTAGAACGTTTATTAGAATCCTGAAACACGAAACATTATAATTTTATAATGATTTAAATGTTAACACTAGTCCTTCCTCATCTGCAGGGGATATCTGCAAGACCCAAGACCCCCAGTGGATGTCTGAAACCACAGATAGTATCGAGCCCTATATTTACTAAGTTTTTCCTATACATACATACATACCTATGATGAAGTTTAATTTATACATTAAGCACAGTAAGAGATTAAAAACAATAATAATAAAATAGAACAATAATAACAATATGCCAACATCATTACTCTTGTGCTTTGGGGTTATCTTTAAGTTAAATACTTGATTGCAAACACTGTGATACTGTGATAGTTGATCTGATCACTGAGAAGGCTAAGTGACAAATGGGCAGTCAGTGTGGATTCAGATCCTGGGCAGGACAGAGCAGGACTATCATTTCCCTATCCGCACGCAATTTAAAATGTATGAATTGTTTATCCCTGTAATATTTTCAGACCACCATTGACAATGGGTAACTGAAACGGCAGAAAGCAAAACCTCAGGTAAGGGAGAACTACTGTACCGATAATGTATTTTTTTTTATCATCAACAACAAAAATCCAGTGGATATGACAATGAATTGACTGTTATAACCCTCAAGTAGGTGAACAGAGACAAATAGACAGACTGTTAAAACCTACAACTTGCTCTTTCATATCCTATAAGCTGTGCACAATTTGAATTATTATAAACAGATTCATCCATTATTTTGAAAAAAAAATTTTCTGTCTAAGATAAATGCTACTATAGGTACTCTAAAATATTTGAGTATTTGCAAATTATCTGTCAATGTGTAGAATTGCTTTTTAACCTATTTAAGTGAGGTTGTATGATGTATGACAGGTAAAAACTAATGAAATAATCTCATCGCTGGATCTTTATTAACGTGTTTCAGAAAATGTAGTCAAAGAAATCCTCATGCTTCTGTTCATTTCTCCAGGAGACAATGTCAGTATGGCTCGTAAAAGAACTCAAAAATTCAGACTTGGATTCCTTTATTCAAATCTCAAATTTAACTACAATAAGATCAATATATATCATATGTAAAGATTCCCAATATTTTAAACTCAGACTAAAATACAAACTGATTATTTGTTTATTGATCCTAATTTATTACTTTAATTTTTTTATACATGATCTTAGCTGGGCTAGTCGGTTAGCTCAGTTGGTTAGAGCACAGACTTATTAACAGCAAAGTCACGGGTTCAGATCCCTATACAAGCCAAGTGCCAAAAAAAAAAAAAATAGTTATGGCCAAATTGTCCATCAAAAACAAACAAAAAGTTAAAGTTACACAGGATCTTAAGAACTAATTTTTGTTTGTTTGTTTTTAGTAAAACAAATTTCTTTAAAGGGTGCAGAGAAATGAATGTACCGGGCACCTGGCATGAATTAGGTTCCTCAAGAAAAGATTAAATATAATTCTGAAGCTTTGTTCTCATTGACTGATCAAGGAGACACACAAGTTGATTAGCAAAAAATAACTTTATTCTAATGCTGAGATCTCAAAGGAGTTTCTTACATCTTTGTAATAGCCCTTTTGTGATAAAGAATAATTTTAAAAGAAATATTTTTATATAGTCTTTCTATAAAAATTGAGGAAGAAACATTGCATCTCAACTCAGTGAAAGCATTTCTGCAGGATTCTGTTTTCTTTCTATGTTCTAACTACCCAGGGTTTAGTTTTTGAGAATCTGGAATAATGGACAGTTAATGTGTCCTTTACTCTCTTGTAAATATCAGATTTTCAAGTAAGTTTATCTCAAGAATTAGATCATAATCAAATCATGGTTGAATTCTTTGACAAGTGCCTGAAGAGCTGATAGACAGGGCTACTGAATAGATATCCATTGCATTATATACCAGGAATTCAAGCAGAAGAAATGATATTCCTTGTGAATAGTCAGGGCCTGTTTTGATGTATCAATCAGGTGGAAAGCTAGGCCACTTCCTCAAAGTGGTGTGATGCAGGGTACGCGTCAGTGGGTAGGTACAATTTTTTTGATTTTAAAAAATCATAGGGTAATTTGGCTATTCATTCTATGTAGACCCAGAATTCTGCCAAGAGGAAAAACGAGAATGAACAAGGGCCTGAAGAATTTTAAGGACAGTTATTTCAATAAGTCGCCCAAACAAAAACAGTTCTGAGTTTTTTAAAGTTGTATTTCATTTTTAATGGAAAAATAATAATTGTATGAGGGTACTTCAAAAAATTCATGGAAAGATTTGTGTTACCTTTCAATTTTGTTTTCCACAAACTTTTTGAGGTACCCTCATTTATATTTATGGAGTACAATATGATGTTTCAATACATGTGTACATTGTAGAATGATCAAATCAGAGAAAACAGTTCTAATTTTTAATACAACTGTATTCTTAAGGATCTGCCAGGATGTCAAGCTTAAAAGCATTCCCAGAAGTATCCAAATCCATGTGCCTATCGAAGGAGATTACTTGTCATTATCCTTTTTACAATGCCGGAATCCTGCCCCAAATAGTAATTCAACAGTACTGTGAAGCTTTTATTTCTAGTAATAAGTCTTTTATAGTTGTTACTAATTTGAGCCCCCTCTGAAATGCCAGGGAGCAAAAATTTCTAGAAGCCATGGCTACTATCGTTTATTTATTCATTCATTTCTTTGCTCATCCATAGGTTTTGTTCACTCATGAAAGTGAGCTTTATTTCAGATCTGCAATGCTCCCTACACTTTTCGCTCAATGCTGGAAAGATGCATATATGAAGCAAGTTGCTATGTCTAATGTATGCCTCTAGATAAAGGATCTCTAGTCACAACTGCTTGATTTTACACAAGTCCTGCCTATGGTTTTCTTTTCTGTTTTCCCCCATTTTTCACACAGGAAGCTGCTTCCCACACTTGACTCAAGTCCTTCATACTCTCATTGCACTCTTCCCTCAGCACATGATTTTATCTCCTACATTATGAGGACAGCCAAGCTAGAACTTGTAGGATATTGTAACTTTTAAAAGGAGGAAGAAATACAAAGGAGGTAAGGGAAAATAGGAGAGGAGGGAATAGAGAACAAAGGGAAGAAGGTGTCTGTGAAAGATCCAAATGAAAATCTCCATTGCATAATTAGAAATACTCATCTGGGGCTCGAGAGTGATCCAGACTAGCACTAATAAATATGGATAAAATCATTTATAGTTACAACAACCATATGGCATAGATACTATTATTATCCTCACTTTACAGATGAGGAAAGTGATGCACAGAGAGGTGATACAACTTGCCCATGGTTACACACCATCTGCAGTGTGATTTCAAGCTCTCAACAAGTTCCCAAGGAGCAACATTTAGGAAGACTGCAGAAGAGCTGTCAGAATGCAGTGGAAATGAGGAGTTTCGAGAAGGCAGGAGTGGGCAAGAGAGGCAAATGTTGCTGAGAGTTCAAGGCAGAGAAGTGATTTGTCCTGAAGCAGATGATACAGAAGAAAAGCTTTAGAAAGATTCTAAAAGTGTCCCATTGGTGAGAAGTGTGTAATCAGAATACTCACACCTGCAAAGGAGTTTGTTGCCTCTATCCATGCTTAAGGGTAAAACTTCACCACTGTGGTGGTGATAACACTAGAGAGGTACTGAGGTGAGACCTGGAATGACTTTGGAAACAGATTTTGGAAGAAGGTAATTTGATGGTCTTACTTCACGAGATAATGGGGGTATCCCTGTTTTTATTTTGTTTTTAAAGAAGGAGTTGGGGGGATAAATTGGTGTTGAAACTTTTCTCGGAAAAAGTTGTTAAGTTAGTTTGGGGATATATTGTGCTAGAATTGACTGCAAGATATACAAACAGAATTACCTAGTAGGTAAATAAGAAAAAGTGCTTCTTGTAACTTCAATTTCCCAGTTGTCTCTTCAGAGTCTTGAGAATAATTGGCATAGATTTTGAGAGCTGAAGCTCTTTAAATAGATAAACTCTGCGAAGGAAATACCTGGAGAGATCATAAGGGCTAAAGTTTCAAGAGTCTAGAGTTAAAGACAAAAGTGAGAGAAGGGAGCAAATTGAAAAAGAGCTGTTAGAGAGTTAAAGTAGACAGCATGGATATGTCAATATATTTTGTTTCAAAATGTGACTATCAGACTCAGTATAAAGATGTTATTATCATATCTGTTTCATTATGAGAAGCGCATTTTCTCATGTTAACATATTTTAATTGGGTTATGTTTTATGACAGATGTGCATATTTAATACAGAGGTTTTCTTTCCATTC
Organism: Cynocephalus volans; assembly: GCF_027409185.1. NCBI lineage: Eukaryota > Metazoa > Chordata > Mammalia > Dermoptera > Cynocephalidae > Cynocephalus > Cynocephalus volans. The sequence goes on along the minus strand of NC_084474.1, from coordinate 40,254,341 downwards.
TCAAGAAGCTTTTTCTAAATAAGTCTGGCATCTTTTACTTGATAATATCTTAGAATTATCAAATGTATTTTACTGGTACTTACAGGCTTTCATTTATGATTTGTACATATTTTATTACTGTAAAGGAGAAAGACTATTTGTTATTCTTAATGTTCTCAGTTTATGTAAAGAGTAGGAGGAGGTAGTATGTTTAGCAATTTAAGATGCATTAATAATCGATTCAGGGCCCCAGTGGTGGTGGATGAACATGGATGCTGAGAGTCAAAGGAGTAAGCTTATTTTTTTAATGCCCCAATTTCCTGCTCTGCAAATATCTAGGAGCATTAAAATGATGACATGCAGATATCTGCTGCATATACTGTCAATACTGCCTACGTTTATAATGTGGACAAGTGATGAGGAATAATAATTATAATGAAGCAGTTTTAAACAGGTTCAGGAAGAATTAGCCATAAGGAAGATACTGCTGAGATCCTTATGAAAGCTATGGAGTTGTCCCTTGTGATGTGCTTTGTCAGGCAGAACTAATTATCTGTGGATGATAAGAGAAAATATGGTCAAAAACAGCAGCCATTTCCCATAACGGGAGTATCCATTTAAAACCCAACAACTCCCTGAACCATGAGATAATTGAAACAGTACCAAAGCTGGCATGAATAACGAGGCATGTGCTGTCTTTCTTGGAAAGTTGTGGGGACAGGCAGTGAAAATAACTTCAAATACATCTTAGAAAAATTAAATTTTATTTTAGTTGATCAATGCTACTCAACTAGAATAAGAAGTAACTTATTAAAAGCACACACACTAAAGCTTTCTAACCAGAAAAATTAACTTAGCTTGCTGAGACTTGAAGATGGCACAATCTGATGTGTCTAAACTTTGTTTTGCAGTTTTAACATGAAACAAACTTTGGAGATTTTTTTTTCAGTATATCTTCATTTATATAGTACAAAAGTCCCCTTTTGTATGTGGTGTCACTTTTCTTTACTCACTGCAGTCCAAAAATATTAAATGGGAAATTCCAGAAATAAACAATCTATAAGTTTTAAATTGCACTCTGTTCTAATGAAATCTCCCGTTGTCCTGCTCTGTCTCTTCGTCATAACAAGGAGAAAGATGAATATACTAAAAAAAACCATCTTTTGAGAGAGAGAGAACACATTCATATAACATTTATTACAATATATTGTTACAATTGGTCTATTTTATTATTATTGGTCTTAATCTCTTACTGCATCTAAATTATAAATTAAACTTTATCATTGGTACATATGAATAGGAAAAAACATAGTATACGTAGGGTTCAGTACTATCTGAATTTTCAGGCATCCATTGGGGGTCTTGGAATGTACTTTCCCCCTCCCCCATCAGGACAGACTATCACGTATTCAACAATCAAAATTGAGATTAAGAGTAATAATGAATGTGTTTCAAATTTAAAGAGGTGTTACCTGAGATAACTTAAATATTTTAACAAAACTTTCAGAGTCTATCAAAAAGGAATTTATTATTGCTCTTGAGTTCAATTAATAGCAACAGAGAATGACTTACAAATGTGTTTGCTGCCAGTTCCTTCCCACACCGTCCTGCTATGACATCCTGATTATCCAGGGTTAGGCATTGTCTAAAGAAGTCACCAAAGACCCACTCTCTTGTACAGGTCTTTCCTTTGTGCTTAGAATGTGGCTTTCATTGTCCTGATACCAAAATTGCTGTTTCTGGTGAGAAGGAAGGAGAAAAGGTCAAAAGGTACCAAAAGCTGAGAAAATGATAATCTTTAGCACTTCAAGAAAATCAGGATCATCACATCTTGGGCACAGGTGCTGATGGTCAGCTCTGTGCCCCATGAATATGTATAATCAATAAAAATAAAAAATAAAATAAAATAAAAACAAAAAAAAGAAAATCAGGATTTTGTTAGCAAAGAAGGGAAGAATGGATATTGTTAAGGCAATTAGTAGTGTTTGCCAAATATACAAATGAGTTATCTGATACTAAGAGAAATATGCAAACAGGTATTCCATGTCTTTTAGAATTTTTAACTAGATCCATGGTGTACAGCACAGGGACTGCAATAGTAGTACTTAATACTTATTTTCTCAATAGAGAAATCATCTAAATGTTGCAGAAAATTTGGTGGAAGAAATACAAAACTATTCAGCAAAATTGCTAAAAGCTTTTTTATTTTAGTCAAAGATGAAATATGAAAAGTGAATAAATGGTGAATAAAAGTGAATGTTTGATATTTATCAATTTATTTTCTCTGTGCTTCATATTAATTTCTCATGATAGAGAATAATCAGAAGTTAATTATAAATAAAAACTGTGGTAAACTGTGTTATTTACAAAAATGAAAGATGATAGAAAATTCTGTTATGATTATTAGAAAAACTTGATTTTTTCCTTGTAAATTTAAACATAAAGATAAAATATGACGTTTTTTTTCCCCTGTTTCTTTTTTAATGCTTGATTCTTTGTTCTTGCTGAATTCCTAAAGAGGCACGTTAGTTATAGTGAACTGCATTGCTATTCATTTATTCCTTTCTTTTCTACTGCCTATCTCCTCATCTCTTCAAATAGGCAGTGTATTCTTCGAGTTTATAATGATGCTCATAGTCAATTTAAATGCAACCTTCAGGAAGAAATATAAAATCAACTTAAAATCAGTAGGTTTCATGAATCACTTCTTTAAATGGAGATTTAAAAACAGGATGCACATGCTATGGACAGATGAAAATTAGAATATTTGCAAATAATAATAATATTGACATATTATGAAGATGTAATAGTTAGAGAATAAAATTGTTGATGCTAACATAATTAGAATATGACTACTCATATAATTTTCTGAAACAAGTAAATCTGCTCTTCCTAAATATAACGTTCATTTATCAAAAGAGAAAAACATCCTTCCCCCGCATTGTCAACAGAAACTAATTGTCCACATATTTAAGGTAAAATATATGGATAGAAAATGATAATTATAGTTTCCTGCAATATGAAGTACAAAAACCGACTTCTAAAAATCCATTATTTTAGTCGTGTCAAATTTTCAAACCAAGCATAGAAAAATAATGTATTTTGTCTCTCAAATGTTATACATTATAATACCCATGCAGTAACTTCAGATGAAGTGTCTGTACTCATTTTAATAGACTAATATGTATAATTTATAATATTTGATATAGTGTTTGCATTATAATGCTGAAAATTAAGTTTTATAAAAATATTGGTAAAATCTAGGGTAAAAATTATACAATTTTTAAGTATCTTATGTTCAAATTGGATCCATCAGGACGTCACAAAACTGTAATTATAAAGAACCATGTTTTGTGCCCCACTAAATGAGAGCTATTTTAAAGCTGTAACTACACTGCGGTTTTTGGATATTTAAAATACACAGCAGTCAAAACTAATTTTATAAGCACACAGTCACGTATATAGACACACACACAATAGGGTGAGCAAATCCTACACATTTAAGAGGAACACCTTGGCAGAAGAACATAAAATACTCTGCTTATACTTAAAGGAGAACTCTCTAACTGATGTATACTGAAAAATTATACTTATTGTGTGGTCACCCAGAAAGGGACTATAGCAGAAAAGAGGTTCAATTTTATAGTGTTAGAAGAGAGTCTAAAGTACAGAAAAATAAGTTTTGTTTTGTTTGATTTTTTAAAAACTGCAAGTGTTGGAGGAATGGATCCAGTGTGGTTTTGAAAAAGGATCGGCTGACATGATCTTTCAAAGAAATAGTTTAGCCAATTTTATATTTAGAAGTTATATTGTATAGAGAAATGTGTTCTTCTTTTTAAGTGGTAGAATTTTTGGAGAAGTGAACTTTAAGGAATGGCTTGATTGACATTTGGGAATTTGGAAGGTAAAATGAACTAAAATCTGGGCTACAACATCACAAACGCAGTAGTGAAGTAACTCAACAAAACTGTATGGCTTGGGGGTCTGCAATCAAAATAAGTTGTTTCTCTGTCCCCCCTCCCCCTTTTTTTTTTGACTTAAGAAGCTTTACTCATTGTTTTTAGTTCAAAATATAGTCATTTTTAAAGAGCCAAGCTCAATTAAAATCACATTCTAAAGCTTTCTTCTGATCATTAGCAAACAGCCATTTTTTCTTACATTGAATCCATTACACTTATATTCTAGCTGATTTTCACAATATTGCTTTGGAAACTCGTAAATCATCATTTTATAAATAAATCTGTATTGCTTTCTACTTTGGAGTGTGTCTCATAGAGTTCCCTGTGTAAGATGCAGTTTAATTATAATTAACACCTACCCTCATGATTTTTATTTGGGCCTCATGTTTGAAAACAGTGTTATCTCTGTCCTCATGGTCTCATCAGTACAGCAGGTCTGTTGCAGTCAGCATCTACATGGGCTTCTTGTACTAATATTTCAGCTACTCTTGGCATTATTTTGATCCCTTGGAGTTGCCACCTGGGCAAAATGAATTCCACAAATGCCACATGGCCTGTACTTTAAGTCCCAAGCTTACTCTTGAAATTGAAACTTTACTCATGCATTTTCACATAACACAAAAAGAAGCTGTTGCAAATTTTTGTTTTAAATGCACCACTCATTTGGGTTATCTACTGTATTGTTTTGTTTGATTTGCTTCTTTATTTAACAATATGTGTCTGTGTTTGTGATTGTGTATATGTCTGTGAGTGTGTGAGAGAGAGACTTATCTTTCTAACTAGATTCTAAAGTGATTGAGAGCAGATGATTTTTGTACATACTACATAACCATATTGGTGGAAAGAATAAAACAAATAAGCATAGTATACTAGTCAACAGTAAGCTGAGTGATAGGATCTGGAACAGAATATGGGATATTGGAATTAATCTATAGCATTATTCTTTCTGTACTCTTTAAACCTGTGGCACATGCTTGCACATGCTTTTATTCTGTGTCAGGCTTGTGCCAAGTTCTTGAGCAATAATAATGAAAAAAAAAACCCACAAACTCTTTTTCTTTTCCTTTCTTTCTTTTTTTTTCTATACCATCAGACAGTGAAAAATACATACATACACATTTTAGTTATTTAAACACTTGCTAAAGCATAATTCACATTTATTAATGGAAAGCACACAATGTGTTACACATGTGAATGTGCATCTTTTAACAGGATGATCACATGATGGCTACAGCACTGAAATTCTGTTAGTCTTGTGCTTTGCACAGAATTGAATAACAAATGCTTGTTGAATAAACATTTTGGATAAATAATGATACTTCAGGGAAAGATGTAAGGGATTCATCATGTTGAGTTGGCTTGATGTTGCTGGTGAAAATGGCTCAGAGTTGTAAAGAGGTCATCAGCAGCTCTATTTTGCTGGCACACAGAGCAGTGGTCCTCACCATTTTTATTTTCCATTGGAGAGGGCTGTTCAAATGCATGTAGCACTCCCCAGAGTTACTAGGTTGCTAACTATAAGCACAGTTTCGCTATTCCTATCAAGAAAGCATATTGTCATACAAATGAGTGAAACAGACACTTATTATGGATATAGTAGAAAATTTAATTTATTAAACATTTAAGCAATTTACATATTTCAGTTCTTTATTAGCAGTAGCAAATCATCTGTAACCCCAAAAAATGAGTTCGTTACATCAAAGCCTGGCTACACAGCAATTAAGACGGCTGCATAAATAAACTGTATTGCATTTTGATCATTAGGTTTTCCTTAAAGTGCTATTATATTGATTCTATGATCACTCTTCTGTCATGGTAACCATGATGCTTTCCATGTTAGTGATTACTTTTGAAATTCATTTTTCAGTAGTTTCAGTAGACCTTGAGAGACCTCTTCTGAAGCTTTTTGTTGCTCCAGCATGCAACAGTGCTAACAAAAATTTAGAATATTAGTATGATCAAGATGTTTTATTTGTACATGCTTCTATTCTGTGTCAGGCTTGTGCCAAGTTCTTGAGCAATAATAATGAAAAAAAAAAAAAAACCAACCACAAACTCTTTTTCCTTTCCTTTCTTTCTTTTCTTTTCTCTATACCATGAGACAGTGAAAAAAAAAAAAGCTGGAAAAGACACTAGACTGGAGGTAAGAAAGTGTAGTAATAAGAAAGAGGAAGTTGACTTGATAATCTCGTAGGAGGTAAAGTGAACAGGATTTGATTGTTGAGTAAAAGGCAGAATGAGGGATGTGGAATAAACTAGAGTGACTCTGGTAGCTAGTAAGTTGGTTGGGTGGACAGTGGTGGTATTAATGAAGATTAGGAGAATAGAATTAGCTGATTTAGTGAGGGAAAGATGGTAAATTCAGTTCCGGAATGTCTGGGTTGAGGCACCTGTGGAATTTGGTTATTTATGCTCATCAGACAGTTGGAGTCTTCAGTTCTGAGAGAGAGTCAGGGTGGGAGTAGAAAGCCAGCAGCACACAGGTACTGGTGTAAGACATGAAAATAGTGAAATCCTTCAAATAGCATGTAGAATAAAAACCACAGGGATTGTGGATAAAAAATACCAACAATGGAGGGGCAGACACAGTGTAACCTGAAATAGTAGATAGGACCAGAAGTTCTCAGTGTCTGAGAAATAAAAGTAGTCACAATTTTCAAAAATAAGCAGTCCACACAACACCCAGATCTTGGTTTCTAATACCACTCTCTAATAAAAGAAACCAGAGATCCTTGCAGAAACGGCTGATTCTATGAATGGTGCAGAGAATACATAGGATGATCCTGGAGCATCTTGTAGTGAAAGAAAGTTAAACTGCTCAAAAAACAAACCCAGACATCAATTTGGGCATGTCAAGGTGACACTAGAGTCAACTGAAAGAGCTCCCAGTGGGTAAATGTGGAAAAATTTGAGCAAGAAAATAAAGTAGTACTGGTTTATTACCCAAAGAATAAAATAAATATCCATGACTCTATACTGATAAAATCGAATATATATATATGATTTAATATATAAATAAAAGGAGAATGAACAAGTCTCTCATACAGATTAATTCCAAATAATTTATTTAGATAGCCTGTCCTTAAGGAGTGGAAGCATAAATCCTACTTGAGTGCGGGTTGCACATAGTGTCTTACTCCTAAAGAGTACAGTACAAAAGGGGAAAAAGTAACTTTGCAATGGAGAAACCTTATAAACACTAACTCAGACAGGTGATCAAGGCCAACACTGACAGCGATGTCTTGTTAATAGCACGTATCCTTGTTATGATGTGACAAGAACGGCACTGCCTGTGCTCTTCTTCCCCAAAACCTTTAACCACAGTCTAACCTTGAAAAAATCCCCAGTTGGGGTATCTTCTGTATATATCTGATCTGTACTCCTCAAAACACTCAAGGTCAACAAAAACCAGAAAGTCAGTAACAGGGAAAGAATTAACAGTGGTAACACATTTAAAGCAATTTGAAGAGAGTACATTTACAACAAGCAAGTGCTCAATAAATGTAAGCTTCTCTTTCTCTCCCCTCCCTGGTCTCCTGCTCCCTCATCTTCTTATGGGAACAAGAAATAGGAGTCCCTCTTGCACATTTGCTCATTTGAAGATTTAAGTCTGAAGTCTTTCGAAACATTTCCCTTAACTTCATATCTAAATAGTCTTCTCCCAGCACATCTGTATCTATTCTTTCCATATCTCAACTATAGATTAATTCAGGGCAACTGGAAAATGAGATCTCATCCACAATAACAAATCTGAGGTGGTCTCTAGCAGAACAATTTTGTATAACTTCCAAAGAAGAGACATAAGTCAAAGTGATTGAGAATGCTGACAGCCTTAGAATTGTCCTACCCCTGAGACCTGGTATGTGGCAGAGATTAACTTCTAACCTTACACAGAGTGATTCTTCCTCGGCTTCCTGGACGAAATCTTTTTTAGCTATAATCATTCCCTTAAGATCACGCTTCTCTTTTATGAAGTGATTATTCCAGGAGAATAAATACAGGGAACTGAGGTCAGCTATATATCTTGCAAGATACTTGCCCAGAGCAAAGGTCTTTGTAATGTGGAAGCCCTGAGTAGCAGAAAGATATGACTTGAGCATCCCTTTACCTCCTTTATTTCACCTCAGTGCTTTTGTAGATCGGTTGCTTTTTATACCTGCCCAAGTAAGTAATCAACACCTCTTCTTGAATCTTAGCATGCAGATCTGCTTTTCTGCAGCAGGTCTCATATATTCTGCCTCCTTTCACTGTCAACAGCAAAAGTATTTTTTTTTTTTTTGGTCCTATTATTTATGCTTCTTATTTTTCTATCGTGTTACAGTCCACCTACCGGGAAACACGTCTTTAGATTTAGCAAAAATTTCTACACATAGCATCATATCTAAAAGAAATAATTATAAAGGTAGGAGTTTGGGGCCATTAGTCTTTGGATAAGAGTGATAATTTCATGTATGTGTTGAAATTCTTCAACTCTAGGTCAGAACACAAAAATGGCTTCTTGGTAGGTTGCTGGGGTGCCTATGTCCATGTACCTGAAAAGTCCGTCATGAAAAATTATACTTACATGTGTGTGAATGTGTGTGTGCATGTGAAATTCCTGTTCACTAAGCAGAGTTACTGAGTGGCTTCAAGACACTTGTTAAAAGCCAAAAGCAATGGGAATCAATCCTCAACATTTTTAGAATCACGTAGAGGTCTAACAAACTTTTCAGTAACATTTGCTGTCAACAGTATAGATCACATCAAATTGTGGTGATAATTCCCTCTATTTGCATGGTTTGCTCACAGTTTATATATATATATATATATATATATATATATATATATGTAAAATAAAATAGATGCAGTTGCATACTATGGACATAATATTAAAATTACAGATAGTTTAGTCAATGGAGCACAAGCACTAAGCATAAAGAATATACTACAACCCATTAGAACCCATAAGTTCAAAGCCAATTCTAGATAACTAGGTCATTCAGGATGAAAGGCACTTGTGTTAATTAGAAGGTTGAAGGGTAAGAGGTTGTAACAAAAAGACTAAAAAATAAAAAATACAGTGGCTTTAATAAGATGAAAGGTTCCTTTCCTTTCATGTAAGTCAGGCATGTCTAGGCTGGTGGGCATACCTGCTTCACAAGATCCATGTTTTCTTTCTCCATTTGGTCTTCCTATTCATTGGCATTTTTCTACTCTCCAGAGTCTAAGTTCATCCCCAACACTTCTGTGTTCTACCTCAGAGGAAGAGAAAGAGACAGAAATTTGACCTGGGCAAGTAATGTCCTGTTAAGCATGTCAGGCAAAAAAACAAACACATCCTTTGTGCCCACACCTCACTGGTGATAACCTGATCACGTGGCCACAGTGTAAATGCTGAACTTTGCTTGATTTTCAGCCTTCGGTTTAAGTAATTGAGTACAATGATTATGACAGTACCTATTCCATTGTGTTTTCTGAGAATTAAACTAAATAACATCATCTTTCCTTATTCAAGGCATATAGTAATCATTCAGTAAATATCAGGCTTCTTCCTTTCTCTAGATGATTCAGTCAGACCCAGTTATCTAGGATTTATTAGGAAAATTGTTAACTGGTAATATCTGCTACAGGTACAAAAACCCAAAGTCTCAAAAAACAATGCTGGTAAGTCAGGCCTGATAAGCAAGGGCTTCACTGAGCAATTCAATAATTTTCTGCTTTTTAGTAAATTATTCCACCCTAGGTTCTGGTTTCTAAATTGAAGGGGAATTGGATTTGATATTCAAAGATCATGAAATGTGATATATCATTGCTAGATGATATGGTCCAGAAGGCATAACACTAGCACTTAGTAAATATATTTGCACAAAAATCAGAAATAACACAAAACATAAGAGGAGGACTCTCTACCCAGGTAGCATAGCTAGACTGATTTATTACAGAGTGTCTTACACCATAGCTTTGTTGCATTTTGGAAAACATCAATTTTAATTGAGAATCTATACAACCCAGTTCTTTTCCCTTAGGGATTTCACCTACCTGTGATGATCTTTGAGAATATTGTATGTTGAATCAATGAAAGGCATTTATTTTCTGGGCTGATTTTCTCTCTTGTATACTAAATTGTTATGCTAGTGACTCAGAGAATGATTATTCAAAATCTGAACCTATATACATAGGAATCTGTATTACTTACACATTTTAACATTGTGTCCTAAATATAATTCAGTATACAAGGCGTATTCAAGGCCTAGTTCAAATCCTGAAAATAAGTACCTGACAGGAAAGTATTTCCTATCAAACCACCAAGGTTTTTTCTCTTTTATTCCTCAACAAACTATTTTGGCACATAGCATTTTCTGTATCATTTATACAAAGTTTATCATACACACCTTGGTCCTGTAATATTTATACTTATGTCTTGTCTCCTCCTCTAAGTGATGAACTAGGTACTATGCTGGGATGTAGCTCATGCTTCTTTCTCTAGACAGCAATGGGGGTTTTCAAGGCCTAAGTACATTATCGACCCTGAGCAAAACTTTTCAAATATCCAACCCTTGTCTTAATTTTTCTTGTTATACTTTTCTCTATTCTGTCTTAGACAGATGTATATTAGTTTGCATTTAGGAAAATAAATCACCAAAAAGTACAAAATATTAATAAAAAAACTAACGTGGCTAAACATAAAATCAGTTTTTTAACGTAAGTTTTACCTATCAGCAGAAGCCCTCCATTTAAAGATGTTCTAATAATTCTGCAGATTCCATAAACCTCTTCAAAGTGTCATCAGATGAAAATAAGATATCTGGGAAATGAATACTATTTTTGACAAATAATGGAAACCAGAAAAAATAATTAAAGAGTAATATTTCCTATAATAATAATGCCTAACGCTGATGCAATGCTTACTATGTCCACTCACTGTCCCTAAAATAAGTACTAAAGAGTAAATGGGAAATATCCCTACTTTGGAGATGGGAAAACTGAGGCACAGAGAAGTCAAATCACTTCTCCAAGGGCGTAGAGCCAAGATTTGAACTCAGTCATTCTGGCTCCAAGCTTTGGCTGCTGTGCTAGCTTGCGTCTAGTATGAATTATAGCTTCATTTAAGGAAAAGTTTACTCCAGTCATTCCTCATATGTGACATGTATAATGCTACAGTACTGATATCACCTAGTGTTTGTTGAGCACTGCTATTCTGTGACAGGAACACCAGTGTTAATATCTGAGGATTCACGGGCTTCAGTACTCTCAGGCTTCCCTCTGGGGACCCTCCTAGCTCCCAGGTATTTCATTGTGTAGCTTTGATTAAGTAGTGAAGTTAGCACCATGAGAAGTCAAAAAATAAGATAAGGTAAAACAGATTAATTTGACAAAGCAGAGTATTTCCAGGATGGGAAGAATCAATTCAGAAAGCAAAGAAGAGTAGGACTGTAGGGTGAGGAGCCAACAGGAAATGGAGGAGGTTTTGCAGTTGAGAGTTTAAGAGATAGTTCTAAGGGTGAGATCAGAGATGAAGGGCAGGGCTACACACTCTTTTCCTTTAAGGCTTCTAGACACAAGTCTAGATATATTGCGATAGCTTGTTGGTAGTAAAATAGACAACTATTCCATTGTGATTCTGCAAACAAGCAGAAAAGTTCTCCTTCTCAGCATTTGTTTCATTGTTGAGTGCTGTGGAAGATGCCCATTGTCCTGGCTGTTACATAAATCCTCACGGAAATCATGGTCAACACTGAAAGATCAAATTCTAGGAATGCAGTTATTACTGTCTAAAGATTTCAAAAGAAAACATAAATGGAAGATGTGTTTTACATGTACTTGATAAAATTACAATAGTAAGTTTAACATGATCAGAAAATGAATTACCTTTCATATTTTTTCTGCATTCTGTGGTTAAGACTTACATTTGGGAACGTGAAGCATAGTAGTAACCTTTAAGAGAGTTATTGGAAGCCAATAGACCGAGACATCATGATAGATGATCCAGAATCATGAGTAAAGATGTAACCAGCATTAAGTGAATGGTATCGAGGAATTGTAGAGACAAGAAGGCCTATATTGTTTCAATAGGAACAGGTTCCAAAGAGCTATGGTCTTGTGGGTAATAAGAGTTTGCCACCTTTTTCTCATGGTAGCAAGTGTAAAATTATCTAGCAATAACACGTTTGACAATAAAGAATTAAAAGAGATGGTTTCTGGACATAAACAGGTGCCTGGACACCACAAAAGATCCTCACGTGCCTTGATTGTTCAATTAACAAATATATAAGACCCTTTTTCTACCTACTAGTCTAAATCGTCATTGATACGTAGTAATACCTCATATGGGCCAGTGAATTTGTTTTACACATCTTAATTAAAATGTTTATATTGGCAAAGACCCATGAGAAGTGTTTCCCCAGGGCCCTGCATACCCCTTGGGTAGCATTGCCCTCCAAAATGTTGAGATAAAGGATTTTCAGAAGTTTTTGTGCGAGGTTCCTGGGCTGTGCGTGCGGGTGAGTATGCACCACCCACCCCGCCTGGGGCTGGGCAGCTGCTGAAGCCCACAGGATCTGCATGTAGCCAGGAAGCCCCTTTCGGGTCCTCACAGCCTGGGCACTGGCTGCTCCATCTCAGTCCTGCTAACCTACCACCTCCACCTGCCAACTCCCCTGGCCCACTTTCACCCTCCAACCACTCTTCTTTCTTTCTGCTATTTCCCTTTAACCCAAAGGACCCTTTCTGATGCCTCATTTCCTTTGATGTGCCAATGCAGGTCAGAAAGGGGAAGGAGGGGCAGGAAGTGAGGGATATGGTGGGCCCAAGGTGCCAGCTGTTCTTCATCTGTGACTTTGACCTGATTTCAAACAAACAAACACAGACAACTGCATTGAATTGGCTTGACCGATAAACTAAGTTATATGTAACTGCCCTCCAAAGAAAACCCCCAAAAACAACAACAAAAACTGTTGTCTATTATGAAAGAACTTTTGTTGAGTATTATGAAAGAACTTAGTCATGATTTAAATTGTTTTCTGCATGTTAGACTGATATTTCTTGTGCAAGCAACACCAATTCCACAAACAGAAAAATTCAGAGGAAAAGTGATTTTCCAGAGATTACCAAATAGTAAAGAGTGGAGCTGAGGTCTGAGTCAAGATATGCCCGACTCTAAACGTCATTCTCTTCGCCAAACCACACATCTTGTTCTTCCTCTGGTGAGGGAATACTTCAGGCTGTCCAATTTTGGTGACAGTAGCCTTTTGCTTTGCCGTAATATCCAAATAATTTCACATGAATTTGATTGCTTAAATATTCTTCCCTATTAGAGAGTGAAATCACTAGGATCGTTAAATCAGCTGTTCTCAGCTCTTGTCTTATAAACCAATAAGCATTTGCTTGCTGTAGGTTTGATAGAGTGCATGCATTCTCCAGAGTCAGACCATGGTCTTGCAATGACATAAGTTTCTCTGTGCAAATATTGAGGACTGGAGTCTGGACACACTTCCCTTCTGGTAGGTTTCTGATTTTGCAGGCAACATTGACTATCTAGACACCTATTGTCTTTTCTTTTTATCACCTCAGTTTCAACATAGGCAGGACTTGCCAGTCTCTTGCCCATACGTGATTCAATAAATAAATGTCTAATTAATGAAGAAATGAATGAATGAATCAATCAAGTTACATAACTGTCTGAATAAATGTGGATCAATACTGAATTAAGATAAGATGAGACTTTATTAACTTTCATATCCTAAACTTATGCCAGATATTGTCATGTGAAGAATTAAATATACATTTTAAAGTCAATATTCTGATAGAGCTGTAAAGATTTCACAGAAAATAAATTAGTAAAGTATATTATTATGGCATATAAAATTATACAAATATTATTCATGAGAAAAATATGTAGCTTAGATATATGGAACAAAATTTTATGAAGCAGAAATGATCAAAATCCTCTGGTATAACTATATCACTACTCAAGGATAACATAAAAACCCATACTGCAGAGAATATCTAGAATAAGAAAATCATATAGATCTGTACTATGGTTTATTTATAAAAATATTTGTATTAAATATTTTATTAATACATCTTAACTAGTTGATAAAGTAAAGCAAAATTTTAAAAATTCATGCAATCTAATACTAATTCTGCTAGAAAAGGAATAGAACTTTTAAAATTGAATTGGATATATTCCAGAGAGGCCAGCTTCTGGGGGCTATGGAATCTGGCTTTCACATGTTAATGAACATTTAACTTTTCAAAGACATTGGTAAGAGCAAGGCAGAAACCCTAGTTGATCCAGAGTATGGGCTGATCAATGGGAAACACAGTGAACTTCAAGCAATGTTCACATTATTTCTATCAGTATTGATGATCTAATTTAAAATTAAAAAAAGAATGTTTTTGCTCTTATTAAAGGTTGTATTTCTTCTAAAATGTGAGGGGAAGGGAGTGGAATGGAATGAATCAGCTCAGTTGAAAAGATTTTTACTACAAAGTTGGTCAAATAAAACATATGCTCTCTTCAGTCTGGATCTCTTTAGGTCAAGGCTACTTCTAGCCACAGAGGTAAAACTGAGCTTGCTACACTCAACACTCAATATGCTCAGGTCCTTTAGAAACATTCTCTTTTACTACAATGCATCCTATACGGGGAACAGAATTATGATTATCATCCATTAGTGAGTCAAATAAACATGTTCAGTGGATGAATTGATTAGATGATGGATACAGCATTTCACAATTGGCTTTATAATAGTTACTTTATTGATCTCTTTGTACTCTGCAACCTTTAGAATATTAATTATTTAAGATGTTTAGGTAGAAGCCCAACTGAAATAATGAAAATGTTCTATCACTTCACTTTTTAATTACTTAAAATTGTTTTGATATACTTCTTACCTTATTTTGTTTATTTCTTCATATTTTATAAAGTCCAAATACATAATCAAGAAGTTAAAAATAATTTCTGGCTAATAGCTAGAGAGAGCCTTTCTTACTAAATATTGGTTGTGAATGAATTGTTTACATCATTTGATTTAATGTCATCCTGATAACAGATATGTGCTTTCTCAGTTAACTCGTGTTCAGGAAATATAAGCAAAATCAAAATATTTTTCCAGCTCAGAAAATTTCTTCACAAAAGTAGCAGAAAAAGAACACAGTTTTATTATTAAATAAGCATTAAACCAGAATGTGGTGCAATTTACAGGTAATCTGCTAAGAGTTTGTAAAAACGAAGAAATCTCACCCTTTTCTGTCTGCAGCCAAGCAGGTACAATCCATTACATACATGTTTTGGAGGACTTAACAGCACCATTTGTCACACCTGTTCATATTAGATTCACCTGGTAATTGGTGTGACCATCTATGTTACCTAATTAGCTTCATTCAGGGGAAAAAACAAACTTCTCAAGTCTTATAACAGAGGTAGTTTTGGAACTTGGCAGGGTGCCCACCAAAGTTAGACTCCTACCCTCCCATAGAAACTGGCAGATAGGGATGCTATCTCCCCTGATGTATACATTTCAAAGAGATGGCTCCCAGGTCCTTGAGAAAGACATTCCTGGGTCATAAAGCTGACAAAAGGCCTATCTAGTTTCAAAAGGATTTATATACATTTCAAAGAGAAGAGAAAGTACTTACAAGTTTTCTAAAGTAATTGCTGGAAGAAAAAGGAGGGGAGGAAAATCTCTTTCCTTACTTCCAACAGTGAAAATCAAAGTTTCTTATTTATTTTTCTAAATAAGCAGCTTTATTAAGGGATAATTTGCATCCAATAAAGTGTAGTCATTTTATATATACAGTTAAATGAGTTTCCGACAATGTATATAGTCGTACAACCATTACCACAATTAAGATAGAGACGACTTCTATCACTCCAAGAAGTTCCCTAGTCCCCCCGCCCTGCAGTCACAGTCACTACCACCCCACCCCGCTTTACTCCACCTTTTGCTCCTGGCAGTTTTGCTTGTATTAGGTCTTCCCCCATCCCCAAGCTTTATTGAGGTATAGTTCACAATTAAAAATCGAATATTTGATTTTAACATGTATACATTATATAATTATCACTACAATCAAGCTAATCAACATGTCCATCACCTCACGTAATTACCTTTGGGTGTTGAGCGCGCGCGCGCGCGCGCGCGCGCGTGTGTGTGTGTGTGTGTTAAGCTTTATTGATAATTCATTTGTTTTTAAAAATTATATTTGTTCTTACACTGGTCACATGTTGTTTTCGTTTAGAATTACCTTGCAGATGGAAATAAGTTTAGAGAATAGTGAATGCCATCATTTATCTCTTGGAATTTCCTCATTTCTCTGTTTGTTTCTTACTTAATTTGATACTGATATGGAATTACAATGCCAGCTTTGATATTAGTAAGCTGTTGATTTTGGAGGCAATTTGATTACTTTCTCTGAATCATACTTTCTACACAGAATGCATATGTTTAAAGTGAGATCATATACGTGTGTAAATCTCTGTGAATAATGATGAAGAAAGCTAAGTCTAGAAGCCCTCACTTCCTGAGGGTCTCTGATTTGTTGTTCTAATCGCCATGGTAAGCATTTTTTTTTTTTTACCCACTCCCATTTTTGATAAATGAAATTATTTTATAGTTGAGATGGTGATACGATCAGAAGCTTAGGAGAGAGTCAACCTTCCCAGGACTTAATTACCTTAGTATCTTTTTTGTATTAATCTAAATTATATTATATTTTATTTTTATTTTTATTTTTATTTTACTATATTTCTTAATTGACAGATAAAATTGTATGAATTTATTGTGTACAAAGTGATGTTTTGAAGTATATGTATACATTATGGAATGGCTAAATCTAGCTACCATATGCATTATCTCATAGTTATTTGGGGGGTGAGAACATTTAACATCCAGTGTCCCAGCATTTTTCAAGAATACGAGAACAACATATTGTTATTTATCATCACCATGTTGTACAATAAACCTCTTGAACTTAGTCCTCCTACCTAACTGAAATTTTGTATCCTTTGACCAAAAACATCTCCCCAAATGTACCCCACAGGCCCTAGTAACCACTTTCTAGTCTGTACTTCTATGAGGTCAACTATTTTAGATTTCACATATGGTTGAGATTATGCAATATTTGTCTTTCTGTGCCTGGCTTATTTCACTTAACATAATGTCCAGCATGTTCATCCATGTCATTGTAAATGACAGAATTTCCTTCTTTTTATTGCTGAATAGCATTTCATAGTGTATATACACCACATTTTGTTTATCCTTTTATCCATTGATTGACACAGGTTGATCCATATATCGGATATTGCGAATAGCGCTGCAGTATGGGAGTGCAGATATGTCTCTGACATACTGATTTTATTTCCTTTGGATATATTTTATATTGAGTAGTAGGATTGCTGGATCATATAGTAGTTCTATTTTTTGAGGAATCTTCATACTGTTTTTCACAATAGCTGTGTTAATTGATATTCCCACCAACAGTGTGCCAGGGTTCCCTTTTCTCCACATACTTGCCAACACTTGTTATCTTTTGTCTTTTTAATAACAGCCATCCTAACAAGAGTGAGGTGACATCTCATTGTGGTTTTAATTTGCATTTCCCTGATGATTAGTGATGTTGAGCATTTTTTTTCATAACCTGTGTGTCTTTTGAGAAATGTTGTCCAGTTCCTTTGCCCATTTTTTAATTGGGTTCTTGTTTTCTTGCTATTGAGTTGTTTGAGTTCCTCACATATTTTGAATATTATCAATGTGTGGTGTACAAATATTTTCTCCCATTTTATAGGTTGTCTTTTCACTCTGTTGATTGTTTCCTTTATTGTGCGGAAGCTTTTTAGTTTGGCGTAATCTCATTTGTCTCTTTTTGCTTTTGTTGCCTGTGCTTTAGGGTCATATCCAAAAAATCATTGCCCAGACCAATGACAATCTTAGCAATGGAAATTTACATAGCTAGTATAAATAGAGCAATTGCTTAGGCACTTTACATCTAGTAATGCACTTAATACAAGGTAGATACTATTATCATCATTCTCTTTTACAGACGAGGAAAAAAAAAAAAAAAACAACAAGCAAACAGACACACAGAATGCTTAAGCCATTTTTCCAAGTTCACTAAACTAACTAGCAGCAACACTGAAAATCTGATTCTAAGCCCCAAATTTTAGCAGCTACCATACCTGCCTTGTAGGGTAGTGTGATGAAAAGGTAGATTAGATAATCCATTCTGTGCAATGCTCAGCACATAGTGAGCACTCAGTGAATACTATCTACTATTACTGTTTTGTGATTGTTGCTGTTATTGTCATTCTAAAACTACCTTCTTCAGGCTTCCAGAGTAATCTTCCCCCCTTTCTGCCACTAATTAAAAAAAGCTTTTATTCAGTCTGCTCTCTAGGCAATATTAACACATAAATGTAGAGTTTTAGGATTGAGGAATTATGAGTGTTTTGATATTGTAGTTTGTTTATCCTAAAAAAAAAAAAAATAGGCTAATAAGGATTGTATGTCAAACCTCATCTACAAATGGAAACGAAGGGGAGTAGTTGGGAATTTTCTGATCCTAATAATTCATTTTCTCATTTACTAATTAAATCATTGAGTCAACTGCTATTTAATGAGTGCCTCCTAAATGTTATAGGCACTGTAGTAGTTTCTTTTACAGAAGTCCATGCTTTAAATATTTGAGGAAAATTAATGAGTATTAGAGGTTCAAGGCCCAAAGAGGCTGAAACCTATTATTAGAGCTTAATTTTAAAACAAAATTGTCATAAACTATACAGAAGACTCAAAACCTTTGAATCCCTCCCTGTCATCTATCTTAAAGTGATTTATCCAGAGATCTGTTATTATTTTCCTCGAGGCAAAATAGACTCAAATGACCCAGGGTTTTCACTAATGGTTTTCATTTTTTTATGCTTTAGCTAATTGCCTTAGAATACCTCTTCATCTGCAATCTTCTTATAGTTAATATTTCAAGACTCTCTGATAAAAACTTATCTTCCCCTTAGGAAACCTGAAATTTGCAAAAGCAAAATGTTGAACTTATAAATGGTAAAATCAGGAAGACTGACAGGATAAAAATGTTAAAATTTGAATAATTAATCATAAAGATAATTATACCCTGGCAATAACATACCTTGAAAGTTTCTCGTAGTGCTGCTCACCTCAAGATCAATTTTTGCCGTATTCATCAGTGGTGAGTGAAGGTATGGGAGGGCTGTTGAGTAAGTGTAACAGGATTTGGGCAGTTTGATTTTCAATTCTAGCTCTGCATCTAAGTTACTATGTGATTTTGAAAAGTTTACTCATTCTCTCTAAATCTCAATTTCTAAATCCAGAAAATGGGTTGATATTTTTATGTTCTTTAAAATTGAATTGTATTTGCAAGGTAATAAATATATAGAAATTATTAAATGCTAACTGTGAGTATTAGGTGAGATAATTAATTCATAAGTACTCAATAAATCAGAAATTGAATAAAATTTATCTAAAATTCTATAAGCCAACATCTATCTGTCTTTTCATTTATTTTAATACAGCAACCAGAACAATCTTATTGAATTAAGTCAGACCAAAACAAATACCTCCTCACCTTGATGACTAAATCCTTACCTGGCCTGTATTCCATTTGGTTTTTGACCTCATTTCTTTCTACTCTCCTTGATATATCTGCTCAGAACATATGGGCTCAGGACTTTCTGGCTGTTCCTGGAACAGGAGGGGTATACTCCTGCTCCATAGCCTATGCACTCGCTGTTTTCTCTTGGAACACATTTTGACCAATTCACTGCAAACCTTGCTACTCACTTCTTTGAAGTCTTTACTCCTATGTCATTTTCTCTTTAGTGCCTGCCCTAACCATCCTGTTATAAATGACAGTTCACCTCCCAGTACTTCCTAGTCCTCTTGCAGGCTTTGGTATTCTCCGTACAACTTAATACATTTAATATATGCTATTACTTACTCATTTATATTGTTTATTGTTTGTCTCTCCCAATAGAATACAAATATCATGAAGGCAGGAGTTTGTGCCTGTTCTGCTCAGTGTTGTGAGCTCACTTCCAAGAAAAGTCTAGTATACAAAAATCCTCAAGAAGCATATGATAGTATAAATTGTTCAAGCCTCCATATAAACATCCATAATTATTACGAATAGATAAAAGGAGTATGGTGAATCAGAATATGCAGGAAGGCATTTTTTATTGAAACATATTTGTGGGGAACAGAGTTGAACATTAATACCCGTGTGCAATGTGATTGTTAAATCAAGATAATTAGCATGTTCATCTTTACAACACATAATCATTCCTTGTGCCCATGAACGAATTTCTCACTAACCCCCTCCGCCTCCCCCTTTCCCACCGCTAGTAACCACAGTTCTATTCTCTCCTTTTGAAAGTTCAATGGATTGTTGTGATGGTTGTTTCTTTCTTGCTCGCTCGCTCTCCCCTTTCTTTCTTTCTTTCTTTCTTTCTTTCTTTTTCTTTCTGACTATCTCCCACTTATGAGTGAGGGCATATGGTGCCTGGCTCTCTTTCTGTGCCTGGCTTATTTCACTTAACATAATTTATTCTGATGAGGGAGACTTGTGTAAGTCCAACCAATGGGAGAGAAAGCACGTGGGAGGAAAATCAATTTATATCATCCTTGATTATCTCGCTTGTTTACCACTTATTTTAGGTAACCAATAGCTAGGTATTTAACCAATAAACAAGATATTATCGTTGGTCTTAGCCAGCATGCTATTTCATACTTATTATCTGATACTTAACACTTTCAATCAACCAAAAATATCCCATGATATGCAAATGTTTTAAACTAATAGCATTCCCTAAAACCCAAGGAATGACTAGTCCTAAGAATTCCTTCAAGAAAGTCCCTATACATTTATAGGTTACAGATGAGTTTTAATCTTGAATTAAGCAGAAGCCACATAAATCAAGAATTCTATAAATTTTCTCTACCATACCTATTAACATTAAATTAAATCATATTAAATTTTAAAAAGCAAAGGAAGAGTTCTCTTTGCATTTGTTAAATAAAATGTGATTCTATTTTGAGTAAAGGCAGGATATCTTTACTTTGCGGTGCTCCAATTTCTACAAAAATTACTTTACTGTTGTTCTGTGCTATATTCTACTATGAAATGTAGTTACCAATTTGTGCCATCCCCCATCTCATCCTCAGAAGTGTTTATGTCCAAAGAAAAATTATTGGTCATGAATAAAATAATTGATCATAAAAGTGATCTCTCAAACAAATATATGGTATAGATAGAAAAAAAAGTGTGTGTTTTACTTGACTTAATTTTATTTCCTTGCTTACATCTTAGGTACTATATGCATTAAATGATATGCTGTTCTTGGTCTTAGACAGTTTCATTGCTATTAGCTGTACTCTGTATATTACCTTGTAATTTATGTTTTCTGTGGCTTTGCCAGATGATTGTTACATTTGATAAAATGTATTAAATATTATATTCTTATTGAATTAGAAGTAATTGCACCTGTCTCAGTTTCTGAGACCATATTTGAAATCATTTGTTTCTTTGTTTTTATTGTTGTTAACTCAAAGTTTTATCTAAATAAATTAGTGATAAGCTAAGAAATGTTTATGAAGAGTTTATATCATTAAGTAGTTGGAGTTTAATGAATTATTTTTAATGTTAATTATTTTCAATCTTTCATATTAATATGCAACATGAAAAATTTCTTTGTCATTATGTGAATTATTCAGCTTTATGGATTGCCTAGAAAATTGCTCATCTTTATTCTAAAATGCATTAAATTATTCTATTATAGAACTAATCGCACTCTTTTGCTCTTGTCTGTGAAGGCAGGAATTATATCTAACTTCTTCTGTCACAGAGCATTTGGCAGTGCTAAGTCCAAAGTAGGTGCTCAGTAAATAGTTTTAATTAAAATATTAATAATCATACAACCAAAATTTTGTATAATTGTTTGCTATTTTGAATGGAATTCAGTATTAAAAAAAATCAGATAAATTATTATCTTGAAGAAACTTAGTCTGATAATTGTTTCAAACTTTTTAAATGTTTGATTTTCCCTGGGATATTCTCATTTTTCTCTTTTCTCTTACTTGTGTTCTGATAATCAGTTCAATGAAGTGAAAGCAAATCAAAACGTGAGTAGATGAGAAGCAGAGAGCAAAGTGGCTCCAGGGCACATGGGTCCCATTACTGATTCATGTTACTTGTAGCTACCTTAGAATTATATTAGTTTTACTTTGAAAGTCCTAGTTTAAACCCATTATGTTTGTTGGTGTCTATCCATTTTAGCAATTTTGCTCTAAAATAGACCTGAATTGAGACAAGAA
Source organism: Cynocephalus volans (assembly GCF_027409185.1). NCBI lineage: Eukaryota > Metazoa > Chordata > Mammalia > Dermoptera > Cynocephalidae > Cynocephalus > Cynocephalus volans. The sequence goes on along the minus strand of NC_084474.1, from coordinate 40,232,089 downwards.
ATTGTTTGGTCACCCTATCTACGACTCTCTATTGCCACGATCGCCAGTTTGTCACCTAGATTTTCAAAACTTCCTTCCCATGACTACCTAGGAATGTGTAAGAACATTTAGGAAGCTGACCCTAGTGTGAGTGGATAAGGAAACTGTGATTTATCTACACAATAGGGTACTACTCTGCTGTAAAAAAGAGTGAGATACTACCACTCACAATAATATGTATGGACTTAGAGAAAATCATATTAAGTGAAACAAGTCAGGCACAGAAAGAGAAATAGCACATGTTCTCACTTATTTGTGGGAGCTAAAATAAATAAATAAATAAACACACAAACAAACAAAGGGGGGGGAAGACACAACAATCACAAAAATTCCTTGAACTTTTTAAAGTCAAGTCAACAGATATGATGTGGGCAGGGAGGGGTGGGGGTGGAGAGGAATGGGTAAAGGGGCATGAAAATCAACTGCAAAGTATATTGAGAAGTAAAAAATAAAATTAAAAAAAAAAAACTTTTTAACCATTAAAAAAAATAATAATAATAAGTGTGCTCTCATAGCCGTGACTGAGATCTAATTCATGTATTATTAGGGAAAATTTAGAAACCTCAGTCCAAATGCACCAGATGCTTCATGTTAAGCACCATCAGCAGCAATGCTATTAGCATCATAATTAAGGACACCATGACACATTAGATATCAAAAGGATGCCTGTTTTTTTTTTCTCACTAAATTAGAGAAATTGCCAAACATCTAAACTGGCATTGAAAACTGTGCTTCTTTCAGTAGCTCGATATTGAACCCATTCTGCTTTTCCTTAATTTGCAATATATTCCCAATATGTAAAAACTGGGCATGTGTTCAAGTTTTAAATATTATAATCACATCTTTAAAATAATTTATCTTTTTATCTGTTACAATTTTGATTTGTGCATAGTATAAATGACTTTGTTTATGGCCTTTTGATACCTCAAACTTTAATTTGTCCGAGTAATCAGTATAAAAAACATGATTATTTGAAACAACCAATCTTACTTTGGCAGAAGGAAACTAACTGCAAAATCTGACTGCCTAGTTTTAATTTTTATATATTCCATTTTCATGAATACATAGGGATCATTTAGGATTTGAGGCTTTAAAAAAAAATGTGTACCTTAATGGGTAAAGGATAAGTTTTAAATTTGCATAGGTCCAGGCTTGAATCCCAAGTCAGTCAATTACAAGCTTTGTGAGTTGGGCAAGTTAATTGATCTTTTTCAGCTTTATTATCCTTGTTTGTAAAATGAAGATAACAATCTTACCTTTCAGGAGGTTACAGGATTACATGAGATGATGCGTTTAATGTGTCCAGCACGGTGCCTGGCACAAAATAAGGGCTTATCCTTTTACTCTTCTTTCCAACACAATTACCAGTGTGTTGAAAGAACTGCATTTATTATTCTTTGTCACATTTCTTTCATTCTCTTCTATACTGGTCTTTAGAAAGTGTTGCATACAAGGTACTCAATAAACATATGCTACCTTCATTTGATAAATTCAAGAATTTGACTGTCAATCTGATAGTTTTAGCCTGTGTCTAATTGCATGATTTGTCTTTTTAATTTTTATATTATCATTTTCCCATGTCTGAGAGTTTCTGATTATTGGTGGAAATTAATGCAGCTTTAATGTTTGTTTATTTTAATTGAATGCAGTTTGTAGAGGGTTTGAAATCTTGATTCCTATTTGATTATTAGATAGGATTTTAGGTATTGAATGCATGGGACAAAAGTCCCCAGATAGGAGGTGAGAGCCTACAGCTAGGGGGCAAGAGCCCACTGAATCAATTCTAATCAATGTTTAGATAAGGAATTATATCAGATTGTTAATATAATGGGTTCATTGGAAGATTTTGTGAAAAGGAAACTCACACAGGTTTAAAGCCATTGGTGTGAACAAGAGAACTGAAACAGAATAGGGATTGTTCTATGGGCAATAACCTTTAACACAACAAAGCTTAAATGTTCAGAAAACTTGTGAGTTAAGATTTCCAAGGACATTTTGCTAGATTAGTTAGTACTTGGGGGTTTTTCCACATTTTGTTTTAATCTGTTTCTGTGAGTTTCTCAAGAAGTCAGGCACTTTTATGATTGTGTTATTGTTTCCTTTGCATGTTTCTTAGCTTAGATTTATGACTCTTGTTGGTATATTGTTTAAACTATTTTGAACCATGCATGCTTGGATGAAGATTGTTACATAGCCAATTTCTGTATGTTCTTACTATTATTGATTAACCATCTGTTCTTTTCCTGTAATTTCACTGTCTTTTCAATAAAAACTGAAGCAAAAACCAACTTGGGGCTGCTATCCAGTCTCTCCTTCTAACAGAGGAGTTGCTAAGATGCAGCCCCTTTGGGGTCTCATTGCATTCATGGTGCTTTGTGTAATCTTTTTTCATCTCTGTTACACAGTGAGAGGTATAATAGCAGTTGATCTGCATAGAGCATTTAACTTCATGTAACACTTTTACCGATAGAACTACACTGGTCTGGAGGTATTAAAACAAACAGACAAAAGCAGCTGGCATGGAGAACAGCTAAGTGGGAAAAAGGGAGCAAGACAAAAAGGGCATTCCAAACTTTTTCTAAGTCCCATTCTTCTATTAACCTCTCTCATATTTCACTCACAGAAAGATATGAGAGAACCTGGGGAGTGAATAATGTCTTGCTACTGATTAAAAAAAAAAAAAACTTTGGAGATGGTACTACCTTTTTCAAATGCCTGGCCAACATGAAAAGTCCTTTGGTTTTCTGTACTGGTTTCCTCTTTCTTCAAATAACTATATATCAAGATGACTATATATGCTTAAAAAATTGCTTTGATATGCATTTAAGAAAAGTCCCGATTCTTTTCTTTGGTTAAATAAATTTGGTTAAATAAACAAAAATGATCACTCAGGAAGCAGAACAATTATCAGGAAATATATAATATTAAAAGTGAATGGTAAATTTCTGATACCATCAAATAATTTTATGCATGTTTTTCTGAAAACATTTTTAAGTGCTAATTTTGTATATTTGTCAAGAGAGGTAATTAATGTTTAATAATCAATATCAATAGAAAAACATGTAAAAACCCCTGCTTGAGTTGCAAATAGTTTAATTGACGATGTTAACTTAAGTAAATATATAATTATAACACATGAAATTGCAATAATCAAACAAATTCAGATTTGTTTCTACTCTGTATTGTTTGGCTTAATTAATGAATGGAAGGTTGGGTTTCACTTCCGACTCCAGTTATGTTGTGCATTAGACATGGAGAAGTCAAGTCAGTAGAGAGGTCAAGTAAAGAGGCAAAACAGGATAAGGACTGACAAATATCTCTGTATTTGGCAATTAGGAGGCTACTAGTGCTCTTGGGGAGAGCAAAAATACTGAAGAGTGAGTCAGAGACCAGATTTCTAAGGGTTGAGGAAAACATGGTGTATGACAAAACCAAGATAAGAATGTCAATGACTAATGCAAAGTCCATGATTCTAGAGTGAAGAAGAAAGTTGGAATTCTAGATTAAAATGTAGAATAGCATCTCCTTTTCCTTCTCCACCTCTCCTCCCCACCACTTCCTGATTGGAAAGATTAGTTTGAGAACGTTTACATGCTAAAAGAATGGTGCTAGAGTACAGACAGGATGAAACTGAAGGACAGAGAAGGCAATATTTGTGAACTGAGATTGTCAGAGGAGACTAGACAGGATGGAATTTAGAATACAGGTGAAGTGACAAGATGAAGGACTCTTTCTAATGAACCAAGGAAAGAGGCAAAAAATGGATGTTATTTCATCCTTCCACTCAAGTAACAAACATTGAAACTTATAATGACGGCTACTTTACCAAACCCTTGGTTGAAGAGATAAAACCAAGCCATTTTTCTGAAGGTACTCAAAATACAGATAATTATGGAAGGAGACAGGTGCTATGATACAGGTATGTACAGAGCTCAGGAATGTATGTATGTATGTATTTTCTCAATAATTCTTACCAAGTTTTGTAAAAGAGAGTAGGAGTTGACAGGAGAGAAGAGGCTATGGTAGAAGTGCAGAGGTGGAGTCTGCAGCAGGGGGAGAATGGAGCATTCTAGAAACTGAAAGATGGCCCATGAGCTAGGAGAAGAAGAGAGAGAAAAGACTTTATTTTCTTTTCTAGAGCATTTAGAAATTCAGGTTTCATTCTCCTGCATATGGATATCCAGTTATCCCAGCACCATTTGCTGAAGAGGCAGTCCCTTCCCCAGTGAATAGGCTTGGTGCCTTTGTCAAAGATCAGATGGCAGTAAGTGTGTGGGTTGATTTCTGGATTCTCTATTCTATTCCATTGGTCAGTGTGTCTGTTTTTATGCCAGTACCATACTGTTTTAGTTATTATAGCTTTGTAGTATAGCTTAAAGTCAGGTAGTGTTATGCCTCCAGCTTTATTTTTTTTGCTCAGCATTGCTTTGGCTATGCGTGGGAGAAAATATTTGCAAAATATACATCTGACAAAGGATTAATTTCCAGAATATATAAGGAACTCAAACAACTTTACAAGAAGAAAACAAGCAACCCAATTAAAAAATGGGCAAAAGAGCTAAGTAGGCATTTCTCTAAGGAAGATATCCAAATGGCCAACAGACATATGAAAAAATGCTCAACATCACTCAGCATCCGGGAAATGCAAATCAAAACCACATTGAGATACCATCTCACCCCAGTTAGGATGGCTAAAATCCAAAAGACTCTGAACGATAAATGCTGGCGAGGTTGCGGAGAAAAAGGAACTCTCATACATTGTTGGTGGGACTGCAAAATGGTGCAGCCTCTATGGAAAATGGTATGGAGGTTCCTCAAACAATTGCAGATAGATCTACCATACGACCCAGCTATCCCACTGTTGGGAATATACCCAGAGGAATGGAAATCATCAAGTCGAAGGTATACCTGTTCCCCAATGTTCATCGCAGCACTCTTTACAATAGCCAAGAGTTGGAACCAGCCCAAATGTCCATCATCAGATGAGTGGATACGGAAAATGTTGTACATCTACACAATGGAATACTACTCAGCTATAAAAACGAATGAAATACTGCTATTTGCAACAACATGGATGGACCTTGAGAGAATTATATTAAGTGAAACAAGTCAGGCACAGAAAGAGAAATACCACATGTTCTCACTTATTGGTGGGAGCTAAAAATTAATATATAAATTCACACACACACACAGACACACACACAGACACACACACACACACACACACATACACAAACCGGGGGTGGGGAGAAGAAGATATAACAACCACAACTACTTGAATTTGATACAACAAGCAAACAGAAAGGACAGTGTGGGGGTGGGGGAGGGAGAAGGGAGGGAGGTTTTGGTGATGGGGAGCCACAATGTATATCGACAAAATAAAACTTAAAAAATAAATTAATTAATTAAAAAAAAAACAACAATGGAAATCAGAAGCAATACTTTAAGCTTGAGGGTAGTGCTGGGGGAGGGGTGAACAAATGAACTTTACAGAAACATCAGTTTGGCTGCATATTGGAAGGGACTCAGAGTGAATACAAAGAGGTTAGTGAGCTATTGCTGTAGCCTAGGGAAAAGACTGTGATAATCTCTAGGACTAGAATTATGGACAAATTTGAGACTTACTTAGAAGGTAAAACTAAATGTGAAAGCAGTCCGTGAAAGTTTGATAAGGGCTAAAAAGGTAAGGCTTGTATAAAGTATTTCTTCAAAATATTTAATTGAACAGTGACAGAGGAAAGAGTTGAATAAGTAATGTGGAGGGAGACCAGGTAATAATTAGAGAGAATACTCAAATCAGTGCTTTTGGAAGGAGTAGGGATGGTAAAGATTGAGAGGGTGAGGAGGAGAGGAAGAAGAGGAGGGAATTGGAATTGACTCAGGGAAGACACTAGAATCAAATGTTGGATTGGCCATGTATATCAACACTGCAGTTGCCCAAGACACTGAAGATGAAGACTAAGAACTAGATAAAAGTTCTTGAGCAAGTTAAAGAAATGAGTTTTTGGGAGAAGCAAGATTTGATGAAATGATACAAAAGCATATAAGTGATCCTGAGAAGTGTGTAATTTGGTTCCCATGAGAGGGGAACAGTCTATGTACAATTTAATTTTCTCCATGAGGGATAAAATCAGCCTGCTGTAGAAACAGACTAAGTGCATAGAGCTGAATGACATAAAAATCGGGCACCCGAGCCAGCATGGTCGGGAGTCAAGAGCCTTAGCCATGCCCAGACTCAACATCTGCAACCAGCCCAGCAAGGACCATTAGCCACCACTGGAAACACCCTGGGCTCCCAAGCCAAGGTAGTGTGGGGCTGAGGGCTTCAGTCATATCCCCCTGACATCTGCATCCAACCCAGAACAATCGAGCTGGTGCTTAAAGCGCCTTATCTCCCCTGCTGGAATGAGGGGGTTGCCACAGGCCTTGACCACACCTTCCTTCTTTCCTTCTCCTCCCACCTTGTTAACCTCCCTCTTTCTCTCTCCCCCTCCTCCCCAAAAGCTCTGCAAACATCTTAAATGCAAAATAATAATAATAATAATTTAAAAATATTACACAGCTAGTGTAGGCAAATGTGGTATTTCAAATTCCAAGTACAGTATTTGTTTCTATGACCTTGCTCCACCCACCTCACAATTTCCTCAGTTGTAAATGCCCCTACTATTATTATCATAGCCACTTTCCAGACACAGTATGTATACACATTAGATATTTTCAGCCTTGTTTTGAATTCTTTATAGTAGAAGCAAATAAATTTAATGGTCTTAATTTAAAAATATATAAATAAAAAAATTAGACTCATCTTCAAGAGTGACTCTTCATAGTATATTTGGGAAGGGGGGATGACTCATATCTGTCCCAAGTCTTCCTTTTGCATATATTTCTCCATTTCACACACTTTTCAATATCTTCCAGAAATGTTTCTGAAGTTTCCTTTTTCTTCCTTTTTAGTCACCCATGTGGAACACTGGAATCACTGTCCATTTGCTGTGATTTTGCTGCTGCCTTCCTAGTTATGTGAGGAAATTAGGTCCCCATCCTTTAATTCTGATAGCACCATTCTAAAAGGCTGTGTGTATGCAACAGACCTTAGTGAAGAATTAGAGGGGCGTGTGTGTGTGTGTGTGTGTGTGTGTGTGTGTGTGTGTGTGTTTATGTGTCTACCTATCCAGGGCTTCTTGTATTAAGGTTCATCCTTAACATTTCTCCACAGATCATTCTCTAAACCATCCATTTAGGAAATCATCATAAACAAAGTGGCATGCAGTCAATTCAACATCATTTTATTGGCAGATTATTGCTCATCATTGTGTGTTTTTGTTGAGACTTTAATATTAACATTTGAAGTTTGAATAAAAATTTATAGAAATTTTCGAAAGATTGATTTACAATTCATTACCCAATTATCAACTAGTCAATCAAAAATAATATTCATTTATTTATTTTTGGTGGCTGGCTGGTATGGGGATCCAAGCCATAGACTTTGGTGTAGTAACATGGTGCTCTAACTAACTGAGCTAACTGGCCAGACCTACAGCTGGCAAAATAACTCAGTAAAGCTACAGGATATAAAATCAATATACAAAAATCACTAGCATTTTTGTGCACCAACAATGAACTAGCAAAAAAAGAAATCAAGAAAGCAGGTGCATTTACAATAGATACAAAAACAAACAAACAATACCCTAGGAATAAATTAGACAAAAGAGGTGAAAGATCTCTGTAATAAGAACTACAAATCACTGCTGAACAAAATTAAAGAGGACACAAAAGGAGGAAAGACATTTTATGTTCATGGATTTGAAGAATTAACATTGTGAAAATGTCCATACTACCCCAGATGACCTACAGAGTCATTGCAATCCCCATAGAAATACCAGTGACATTCTTCACAGAAACAGAAAAAGTAATCCTAAAATCCATTTGGAAAAACAAAAGACTCCAAACAACCAAAGCAATCCTGAGCAAAATAAATGAAGCTGGAGGCATTATACTTCCTGACTTCAAATTATACTACAAAGATATAGTAACCAAAATAGCACGGTACTAGCAGAAACAGACACAGGGAGCAATGGAACAAAACAGAGAACCCAGAAATCCAACCATGTACTTAGAGCCAACTGATCTTCAGCAAAGGCATCAACAACATACACTGGGGAAATGGTGCTGGGAAAACTGGATATTCATATGCAGAAGAATGAAACTAGACTTGTACCTCTCATCATATGCCAAAATCAACTCAAAGTGTATTAAAGACTTAACTACAAGACCTGAAACTATAAAACTCCTAGAAAAAAACATAGGGAAACACTTCAGGATGTAGGACTGGGAAAAGACTTTATGAATATGACCCCAAAAGCAAGGCAACAAAAGGAAAAATAAACAGATGAGATTATATCAAACTAAAAATCTTATGCACAGCAAAGAAAACAATCAGTAAAGTGAAAAGACAACCTACAGAATGGGAGAAAATATTTGCAAACTATGCATCTAACAAGGAATTAATATCCAGAATATACAAGGAACTCAAACAAATTAACAGTAAAAATAAAATAAAATAAAATAAAATAATCTGACTATAAAATGGGCAAAGGAGCTGAATAGACATTTCTTAAGGGAAGACATACAAATAGCCAAATTATTACATGAAAAAATGCTCAACCTCACTAAGCATTAGGAAAATGCAAATCAAAATCAAATTGAGATATCATCTCACCCCAATTAGACTGGCTCCAATCAAATAGAGAATAACAAATTCTGGCACTGTTGGTGAGATTGTCAATCAGTACAGTTGTTATGGAAAACAGTGTGGAGGCTTCTTAAACAACTACAGATAGAACTACCATATGACCCAGCAATCCCACTATGGGGTATACATCCAGAGGAATGGAAATCATCATGTCCAAGGGATACCTGCAGTCCCATGTTTATCACAGCTTGATTTACAATGGCCATGATATGAAACCAACCTAAATGTCCATCGATGTATGACTGGATAAGGAAAATGTGGTATATACTACTCAGCCATAAAAAAGAATGAAATTCTGCCATTTGCAGCAACATGGATGAGCTTGGAAAAAATTATGATAAGTGAATTAAACCAGGCACAGAAAGAGAAATATCATATGCCCTCACTCATAAGTAGGAACTGAAAATTAAAGAACAAAAGAAGTTAAGAAAGAAAGAAAGTAACAACAATCATAACAGTATGTCAAACTTTTAGAAGAGAACAGAACCTGGTTACTAGTGGTGGGAAAGGGGGAGGGAGGTTAGGGAGAAATTGGTTAATGGACACAAAAATGATTATGTTTTATAAAGATGAATATACTAATTATCCTTATTTAGTTATCATATACATTGTACACAAATTACGATAGTCAACTGTTTTAGTCTGTTTTGTGTTGCTATGACAGAAATACCTGAGACTGGGTATTTATAAAGAACAGAGGTTTATTTGGCTTATGATTCTGGGACAGCTGCATCTGGCACGGGCCTTAGGCTGCTTCTGCTCATGGTGGAAAGTGGCAGGCAGCTGGCAGGTACAAGCAGATCACATGGTGAGAGGAAGCGAGAGAGAGAGAGAGAGAGAGAGAGAGAGAGAGAGAGAGAGAGAGAGAGAGAGAGAGGAGTTGCCAAGGTCCTATAAACAACCAGTTCTTACTCATTACTCCCCCCACCTAGGGAGAGCATTAATCCATTCATGAGGAATCTGCCCCCATGACTCAATTAGTTTCCAACACTGCCACATTGGGGATCAGATTTCCACATGAGTTTTGGTGGGGACAACACATCCAAACTCTATCATTCTGCCCCTGGCCCCCCAAACTCATGTAACTCTCACATACAAAATACAATAATTCCACCCCAACAGTCCCAAAAGTCTTAGCTTATTCCAGCACCAACTTAAAAGTCTAAAGTCCAAAGTCTCATCTGAGACCAAAAGCAAAAATCCTCCCAGCTGTGAACCTGTAAAAATCAAAACCAAATTTATCTACTGCCAAGATACAATGGTGGAACAGACATTGGGTATACATTCCCATTCCAAAAAAGAGGGATAGACCAAAAGAAAGGATAAACAGGCCCTGAACAAGTCCAAAACCCAGCAGGGCAGACATTAAGTCTTAAAGCTCCAAAATAATCTTCTTTGACTCCAAATCCTGCATCCTGGTTACAATTGGGCATCTGCGCCCCCAAAGCTTCAGGCAGCCTCACTTCCACAGCTCTGCCAGGGGCAGTCCAGTGGGCTGTGCTGGTGCTTGTGGCTTTTCCAGGCCTGTGTTGCGTGTTACCAGTGGCCTCAGAGTTCTTGGTTCCCAGTGGCAGCCCCACTGCATTGGCTCTTCTAGACATTTCCCTAGTGGGGACTCTCTGTGGGGGCTCTGACCCCGCTTTCCCTATCCGCAGTGCTCTAGTAGATGTCCTCTGCAGTGGCTCCACCCCTGTGGCAGGTCTCTGTTTGGGCCCCCAGGCTTTTCAGTACATCTTCTGAAATCTGGGTGGAGGCTGTCACGCCTCCACTGCTCTCATGTCCTGCCGGCTGGCAGATTTAACACAACATGGACACCACCTAGGTTTCAGGCTTTTACTCTCCAGAGCTGCTGCACCAACCACACTTGGCCACTTGAGGGAGGGCTGCTCCAGCCAGAGCAGCTGGGAGGCTGGGGGCAGGTTCCCGAGGGCAGCTGTGCCCCAGGTCTGTCCTCTGGAACAACTCAGTCCTTCTTGGCCTCAGGGCCTGTTATGGGTGGGGCACCCTTCCAGACATCTCAAATGCCTTTAGGGCTTTTCTCTCATTGTCTTGGCTCTTAGCATCTAGCTGCCTCATCACCAAACTAATGTCTTTAGCACACAGTTAATCTGCTTCACCCTTGCATTTTTCTCTGGCTCTCCACTTCTCTACTGCATGGCCAGGTTACAAATTTTCCAAATCTTTATGCTCTGCTTCCCTTTTAAATTCTGGCTTTACATCATGCTTTTGCTGCCAAGTTACTCAGAGTAGGCTGTTAAAATTAACAATGCAGCTTCCTTAATGCTTTGCTGCTTGTAAATTTCTTCTGCCAAGCATTCTAGTTCACAACCCTCAAGTCCCATCTTCCACAAAGTCCAAGGGCATGGACACAATGCAGTCAAATTCCTTGCTATGGTGTAGCAAGGCTGATCTTTTGTCCAATTCCTGATAAGTTCCTCATTTCTATCTCAGATTTCATCATCTGCATGGTCTTTACTGTCCACATTTCTATCAGCATTCTGTTCACCACCATGTAACCAGACTCTAAGATATTCCAAACTTTCCCTTGAATTTTTGTCTTCTTGTAAGTCCTCCAAACTCCTCCAACCTTTGCCCATTTCCTAGTTCCAAAGCTACATCCACATTTTCTGGTATCTGTATAGCAACACCCCATTCCTTTGTACCAATTTTCTGTTTTAGTCCGTTTTGTGTTGCTATGACAGAAATATCTGAGACTGGGTAATTTATAAAGAACAGAGGTTTATTTGGCTCACAACTCTGGGACAGCTGCATCTGGCATGGGCCTCAGGCTGCTTCTACTCATGGAGGAAAGCAGTGGGCAGCTGGGAGGTACCAATATCACATGGCAAGAGGAAGCAAGAGAGAGGGGAGGGGAGGTGCCAGGGTCCTATAAACAACCAGCTCTCATGGAAACTAATAGAGAGAGAACTCACTCATTACTCCCCCCACCTAGGGTGAGCACTAATTCATTCATGAGGGCTCTGCCCCCATGACTCAATTAGTTTCCAACACTGCCACATTGGGGATCAGATTTCCACATGAGTTTTGGTGGGGACAACATATCCAGACTCTATCATCAACTCTGTACCTCACAAATATGTATAATCAATTATGTTTCAATAAAAAAATTCAAAAAAAATATTTGGTATTACTTTATGAAATGTATTACATTGGAAACACTGCATTGGATATAACATCAGACTCACTTGTCTCTTTAAGAAACTTTTTATCTATTTAAATACACAAAAAACATGCATATATGAACACAAAAAAGAGTTGGTTTATTTAGCAGTCCTTTTTTTAACATTCACTATTGGCAGGAAACTGATAGGTACTTCATACAAATCTCTTCCAATCTATGAAGGTATGTGTTTTTATTCTCATTTAACATATGAGGAAACCAAACCTCAGGATTTTGGTGATACTACATTAACTTTCATTATCAAGAAATTAATTCCATTGTAGAGTAGCATATTAATGATAATAAATGGCATTGTGAGCAAGAAGTAGAATAGTTAAGTGCAGAATATTTCAAAAATTTAAAAAAAAACTTGTTTTTTTGACAACAAAAAATTAATTTAGAAATTTTAAAACAACACTAAATAGTACATGAAAAAATAATTCCAAATAATCAGCAGACAATTTGGAATCAGTAGTAGAATTTAGAAAATACTTAGTACTAGTAATAATAAAAATTATTCATAGCAAAACTTGTGGTATGCAATGAAAGTGAAACCTAAATATTTTCATTAGAAGAAAAGAAAATCTAATAAATTATGACTTATGCATTTAATTTATGACGCTCTCAAAAGAACTCTAAAACAAACACAAAGAAAGTAGAATGAGCAAAAGAATAATAAAGAAAAGAGCAAAACTGAATGAAAATAGGAAAACTATAATGAAATAGAGAGGATAAAGAAAGCTAAATACGTTTGTTTTAATCATGAATAAAGTTAACGACATCTTGTAAGACTGATTAAATTAAAGAAGTAACATTAAAACATATTAGAAGTAAAGTCCAGACATACAGAAGAGGCAGAGATTTTCAAATTATGACCGGATATTATGAACAACTTGATGGCAACAACTTTTAAAATGTAATTGAAGTGGATGCATTTTTTGAAAAACTATAACTTACCAAAATTGATTCAAGAAGTGGAATATCAACCAGAATCCTACAATATCTTATCCAAAACTCTTGGGAGCAATTTTAAAATTAACAATTTTTTAGATTTTAGAACACGATATGCTGCATACATTTATTATTGTATAATTCTTCTAGCATGTAAGCACATTATATTTTGGATTGCAGGACTTCAGTTATAGAGATTTGGACTACATAATCATTAAGAAATGAAATTAACATTTTAAAAATTACCCACAAAGAAAACAGTAGGATCAGTTAAAGATCAGCTTTGAACACATATTTAAGGAATAGATAATCACTACCTTGCAAGTGTCTATGAGAGAAAAAAGAGAGTAAACCTCTCTTCAACTTTTTCTTTTTCAAGGGCATAAATTTAACCTTGATGGCAAATACAGAAAATAACCATAAAATAATAAAACATTACAAATTAATCTCCTTTATGTACAAAACAAGATTTGAGCACCTTAGAAAAACATTAGCAAACCAAATCTGGTAAGATAACAGTGTAAGTAAGTTAGGATTGTTTTAGAAATGCAAGGCAAATTCAGTGTTAGAAAATATATTATGTAATTTATTACATTTAAAAATTAAAGGAAAAAGTATGATAATCCCAAAAGATGCATAAATAACCATTCATGAATTAAAAATATACTTAGCAACATAGAAATATGAGAGAATACTTCTAATACTTCTAATGTGATAAAAATCTGGAGAAAAAATAATAACATTTAATAGTAAAAATGTTAAAAGCATTTATCTTTTAAATAAAGAATGGGACAAGAATACCTACTGTGTTGATTTTTATTCAATATTGTTCTAAAGGGATTAGCCAGAACAAGAGGAAAAGACATACAGTTTTGAAAAGGAAACAAAGCTATCAGCATACACAGATGTGATATTTCCAACACAGAAGCCCCCAAAGAATCTTCAGACAGAATTAATAAGAAAGATTAGGTGCTTGCTGGATAAAAGATGAATACTATGTCATTTCTCTACACCAGAAAATGAAACATTTATTTGAAAATATATATTTTCTGTAAGTACAACCAGAAATACAAAGTGGTAAAAATAAATTTTACAAGATATGAAAAAGATCTTTTTCAGAAAATTATCGCCTTTATTCAAAAACATTAACTAACTAAATAACTTGCGTTAGATGCAAAGATAGGAAGATCCAGGAATGCAAAAGCATAAATTCTCCAAGAAAATAATGTAAAAATTAAATTCCAATTAAGACATTTTTCCAATTATTCTCATGAAGCTTGACAAGCTGATTCTTAAAATAGATATAAACAATTAAAGAGCAGGATTAGACAAGACAATTTTGAAGAGCAAGTTGTGGCACTTTACCTAACAGACATCAAGATATGCTAGAAATCTCTAGAAATGAAGGAAGTGTGGTGTTGCTACAGGGAGCAAAAGCATAAAGATGAAAACCCAAACATATAGGGCAACTTAATATATGAGAGAATTGGGAATTGAAAAAATAGTCTTCAATAATTCAACATAGTCAGCCATATGAACAACCAAAAAAGAAAATGAAAGAAAGAGTGAGAGTGAGAATGAGAGAGAGAAAGGAAAGGAGAAAAGGGAAAGAAAGAAAGGGAGGGATTGGTTTTTTACTTTTTGCAGTTCACAAAAATAAAACCTGAATAAATTAAGTACTTAAGTGTGAAAGAGAAACTTTGAATTTTCAGAAAAAATATAAGAAAAATTTTTGATTTGGGAATAAAGGTGAATTTCTTAAGACAAAAATGTAAACTATTGATGTGATATTTGATCAATAGAAACAGAAAGCCTCAGGCTGGACAAAAATATTTGCAACAAATACATATTACTTAAGATTTCCTGTGACAATTGCTCTGTAAAAAATAATCCTAGTGGTGAACTACTGAGATAATTTCAGTAGTTTCCAATAAAAAGCATTTATTTCTCACTCATATGTCTGTGAGTTGGCTATGGGATGTGGGATGGCTGAGCTGGGCTGGACTAGGTCAGGAATGGTTTAGGTCAGCTCCATATGTCTCCTCATTCTGGGATAAGACCCAGGGCATGTAGAGGATTATGGCAGAAGATGGAATCACAAGAGAGTTCTGACACTTATTATGCCTCCCACAGTGTTAGCATAGAACAGAGACACTGTGATTTCTATTCACCTTTCAAAGCCAAACAAAGGGCCAAGCCCAACATATGCTGTTTTAAAAGAGAGAAAAGTGTAATGTATTTGTTAAATAATGATTCAATTTACCGCAGACATAGTTAAGTCCCATTTTCAGAATACATAAGCGACTACAGTGAGCTGATAGGAGGAAACATAGAGTAATTGGCAGAAGACATGAACAGACAATTCACAGACAAGGAAAAGCAAATGGCCCAATCTTATTGGTAATCAGGAAAATGCAAACTAAAGCTACAAAGAAGTAACATTTTTAATGTCACATTTATAAAAATGCAAAGGTTTCCCACTTGTGTAAGTGGGAAAGAGAAACATATTTCTAGTGCAAGTTTGAAATGGTACAATCTCTTGAAAGTTAGTTTGGCTAGAAGAAATAAAGGTATTCTTTACCCCATGTCCTTTTTATATACCCCATAGAAATTCTTGCACATCTGCAGGTAGAGACATGTACCAGAATATTGATAGCTGTGTATTTCATAATAATAATAAAAAAATACTGATAGGACACATTATGAATGGCAATATAATATGTGTGTGTGTGTGTGTGTGTGTGTGTGTATAAAATGGATGACTATACAGCAATAATAAATAATTTAAATTAAATATGAACCACTAACAAACAATTTAAGTCAAAAAAAGACTAAAGTTCAAGAAAAAACATACAGAGTGATTTATTTAATATAAATATAAACATCTTATACACTTAATGTTAAATACTATGTTTTTAAGGTTATGCACATGTGAAAAAGTTTTATTTGAGGATAGTGGTTACCTTAGGACAGTTAGGGGAATTTGATATGGGAGGGGCATTTGGGGATTCAAAGGTATAGTTAATGTTCTATTTATCATGATGGGTTTGTAAATGTGTGAATAATATCATTTTTAAACTACACATGTGCAGTGTACAATAAAATTGTTTCACAACTAAAATAAGTTCAACTAAATATGTTAATTTACACCAAATACATCTGAGGATCCTGTTTCATGGGACTGTAGTAAATTGACACCATAATTAGTTAGAGTTAGTCAGTTGATCAAAAATCTTCTAATTAACTGGAGAAAAAATAAGAGTAAAAACATCAGTTGGATACTCACACAGACAGGTAAAGTGAAAGCAACCCTTTAGCTAGAGGTCCTAAGGTGGCCTCTCTTGCTTTGCCTGCCATGGATTTGTCATCCCTTTTCCCCTGGGTGATGGAGCTGCCAAAGATTACTCGAAGACCATCTCTTCTGAGCAGTGAGAAGCCCTGAAAAGGGGTTAATCTCCCAGAATGCTCAAGATAGAGGCATTCCTTCCATCTGGGAAATTAACCATGAATTGGGGTTCTCTTCCTGCGTTTATTCTCCAGACCAGGTTACAGGAAGAGAACACAAGTGGGGTTTTTGCTAAGTACAGTTGAACAAGTTTAACAGTAGAAGCTGGTAACATTCAGTAAGACAGGCAAGATGACATTCTATAATGCAATTTGCAACAAAAGCTTGATTTTAGCGAGCATTCTCTCCTTACAGCAATTTCCCAGTATCTTTACATATCAATCAGTAACCTGTCTGTCTGTGAGCCAGCAACCTTGCTGTGTTTCAATTCCTTATCTTGCAACAGAGACTATAGCCTGGGGAAAATTTCCTGTCCTTTGCAAGGTCAATATTTGAAACTGCAAGGCTTTGGAAAACCAGGCCCTGTGAAGTGCATTTGCTTTATGCATACTCCACAGGCCTCTGTAGGTGTATGGAGATAGAATTCATTTTTTCGATGATTTTTATTACCATGTATAGTCTACCTTGCCCTTGATGACAAAGAAATTTGATTTATCAGCATTTGAAGCAGATAAATAAATCTCTTTGTGGTGGATTCAGAAAAAACAAGCCCTCCAAAATTAGAATGCCAAAGCATTAATTTAAAATAAAAGATACAATTGTATCATGAATTGGAATACTTCATTTACACAATTTACTAATTCACTTATTCATTTATTTTACAAATATTTGTTAAGTTCCAACTATGTCCCAGATAATTCTGCTGCTTGAAACAGAGCAGTGCTGTGTAAAAAGAAAAGTCCTTGCTCCTTTGCTGTTTGTATTCTTATAAGGGGAGGAAATGTTAAATATTAAGTGGTGCTAAGGGTTATAAAGAAAAATAAATTGGAATAAGGAGTTAGGTGTGATGAGAAGAGCATAGTCAGGGAATGCTCCTCTGAGCAGCGAACTGATGTGAGGGAATTAGACATGCAAATATTCTGGGCATCATCAAGTATGAAGGACCCAGGGGAGAATGGTTTTTTGACCAGCTCAAGGAAGAAGGGAAAAAGTGTCAGAATGAGACAGAAACCAAGCACTAAAGATGAGGTAGGGGTTGGGTGGTGGGTGGAGGAGGTGTGCAGATCATATAAAGTCTTGAAGGTTCTGGTAAGAATTTTGGACTTTACTGTGAGTGAGAAGGAAATCTCTGGGTCAGTTTGAAGAAGATCTGCCAATGATGTGACATTTTTAAAAATTACTTTATTACATTGTGATAAAATACACATAATATACAATTTACCATCTTTACCTTTTTTAATTCTACAGTTCAGTAGTGTTTAGTACTTTCAATTGTTGTGCAAACTATTTCCAGAATGTTTTCATCTTGCAAAACTGAAACTCTATACCCATTACACAACAGCTCTCCACCTCTGTCTTCCCCAGTCCCTGGCAACCACATTTCTGCTTTCTATTTCTATGAATTTTACTACTCTTGATAGTTAATGTAAGTGGAATCACACAGTACTTGTCTTTTTGTGACTGTGTCTTTTTATTTCACTTAGCATAATGTTTCAAGGTCATCCATGTTGTGCCGTAGGTCAGAATTTCCTTCCTTTTTAAGGCTGAATAATATTCCATTGTATGTATTTATCACATTTTGAATGAATACCATCCATTCATCTACAGATGGGCATTTGGACAGTAAGCTTCCAGCTAATGGCCTTTGCTGCTGTAAACATGGGTGTACACATATCTCTTCAGGAATCCAATTTCAGTTATTTTCAGCATATATCCAGAAGTGGAATTGCTGGTTCTGATCTGACATATTAAAAGGATTATTTTAGTTGCTGTATAAAAAGAAGACAAGGTGAAAGCAGAGAGAAGGTGAAGGTAGAGAGACCAGTGGGAGGGCCTCTGAAAAATTCAGAAGAGTGATCATGCTTGCTAGGGCTAGAATTGTGATGGTGTAGATACAATAATAAAATGATCAGGTTTTGGTACAAGTAACCAAATGTGTTTTTGGATTACAAGTGGGATCTAAGAGAAAGAGGCATTTCTGATGATTCTAATTGGTTTGAGCAATTAATCATAAGAAAAAAGGCAGGAAGAAGGGGATACTAGGGGAGGTTCATTTTAGGGTGTGGGGTGATCAAGAGTATGGTTTAACATGTCAAGTGGTCAACTGTGTATTTTTGTATAATTTAGGGGAAAGTTAGGGTCTAAAGATATAAATTTGGGAATTGCTATTAGTGCATAGTGGCACTTATAAGCCGTGGGATTGGATGAAATTCCCTAATGAATGAGTGTAGATGGAGAAAAGAAGATGTTCAAAGACTGAGCCCTGGAGCTACCTGACATTTAGGGGTTGAGAAGGGAAGAAAAATCTGGCATAGGGATGAGAGAAAAAAGGGCTCTGAAGGAGGAGAGAAGGAATGAGAGTGGGATGTCTTGGGAGTCAGAAGACAGTATTTTATCAAAGCAGTAGAGAAAAAAATGTTTCAAAAGCTGCTAATATCAAAGATAGTTGACAGAGGAAGAAATAAAAATGGCCTTTAAGTATCTAAAAATAATTTAATTGTACTTAATTAAAAGAAATGAACATTCCAAATATATTAAGATGCCCGTTATAACCTATCAGGTTGGAAAGCATGCAAAATTTGACAACACTCCCTGTGAGGGAAGCTGTCAGAAAATAAAACTCTCATATATTGCTGGTGGGGATGAAAAATGTTATAACCTCTGTGGAGAGAAATTGAGCAATAATTAGAAAAATAATATATGCATGTACCCTTGACTCAGTCACATTCAGAAACAATTCCAAAAATATTCTAGGGAAAAAATGCATAAAATGCATGACAACTGACTAATTTGCAATGCCATAAAAACAAACCAAAGTAGAAATCCCATCACCACCACCAACAAAATCCCAAAGGGAGCTGCTCTATCTAAAAGAGACATACAAAAACTGAAAAACAAATATCGTGTGTGTACCTTGTTGGACTTTAGAATAAATCAACTATGCAAGCACAGTTTTGAGACAATAGGGAAAATTTGGTTACAGAATAGATATTATTTTATTTTACTGTTAATTTTATTACTGTTTTTCCATTATATGTGATAATGTCTTTTTGGGTTATGGCAGGAAAATGTTTATATTTTTTTGAAACACATACTGAAGTAAATAGTGATGAAATTCTAAGATATCAGGGATTTTCTTTAAAATATATCAGCTCCGCAAGCTTTAAATGCTTCAACAAAGCAAAAAGGAAAATGTGACAGAATCTTGATAATGATTGAATCTGAGTGATAGGTGGGGGGCATGATCTGAATATGTAAGGACTTCACATAATATCCTCTAGGTTCATCCACGTTATCGCATAAGGCAGAATTTCTTTCTTTTGTAAGGATGAATAATATTCCATTGTGTACATATATATCACAATTTCTTTATCCATTCATCCATAGATGAACATTTAGGTTTTTCTATATCTGAGTTATTGTGAATAATGCTGCAATGAACACGGGAGTGCAGATATCTCTTTGGAACAATGATTTCGTCTTTTTCGTGACCGGCACTCAGCCAGTGAGTGCACCGGCCATTCCTATATAGGATCCGAACCCGCGGCGGGAGGGTCGCCGCGCTCCCAGCGCCGCACTCTCCCCAGTGCACCACAGGCTCGGCTGGAATAATGATTTCGATTCTTTTGAATATATACCCAGAAGTGGCATTGCTGGATCATACAGTAGTTCTATTTTTATTTTTTTGAGACATTTCCCTACTCTTTTTCATAATGAGTGTGCTTTTATACATTCCCATGAATAGTGTACAAATCACAAATGGATGAATACTGCACGATTCCACTTATATGAGGTATCTAAAATAGTCAAACTCATAGAAAAAGGGAGCAGAATGATGATTGTCAACGGCTGGAGGGAGGAGGAAAGGGGGAATTGCTCTTCAGCATAACGTTTCAGTTACACAAGATGAATAGGTCATAGAGATCAGCTATACCAACGTCGTGCACTTAAAAACTGAAGAGAGCAGATCTCATGTTAAGTGTTTTTTTCATCATCATCATCATCATCATCATCAAAGAATATATAAGTTTTATATGGGGTCATCATCATCATCATCAAAGAATATATAAGTTTTATATGGGGTTTTATTGTATTATTCTTTCTACTTTTGTATGTGTTTGAAAAATTCTAAAGCTGCTGATATCAAGTAAAAAAAGGACAAATTAATTGTTGGCAATGATGTTATAGTGGTCACCTTAACAAGAGCTGTTTCAGTGGCCATACTGGAATCAAATACTGTTTTCAGTAGATTCAAAATAAATCAGTTCAAGAGGAATTATCAAGACAGAACACAGACAAGTATTCGGAAGAATTATGTAGAGGGAAGCAAAAGGTTGGAGAATGATAAAGAGGGAAATTCTGTTATTTTTAATTGTGAATTGAGTTATTTTAATCCATTTTAGTGGAATTGGCTGATTCTCTTCATAATTAGAAATTCTCTTGAAAAACATGCAATAAGGATAAATAGGGTTAGAGAAATTTTAAAAGACAACTATTTACATTAATTTTGTAATATAAATGTCTTATCCACGGGGCATACATGGCACCCCTTAGATAAAACGCTCTCATCCCTGGACAGATGGATGTGCCAGTGTCTCCAGTGCTATTCGTTCTCTAGTTTTCTATGGGTTTCCAACCCCTTTCTGTTTGACACATTCTTTCTTTAAATATGTGCATACATTCAATTTTGTCCCAGATGTCTTGACTTTGGGAGGACTGTTTCATGGAGAAACTTTGCATAACTCCTTTCTGGGCCATTATGAGTTAGTCTCAGATTTTACTTTCCACCCATGATATTTTATCCTCTGTATACTGGTGATATGTGAACTTTGGGAACAGAATTTATGAAGCAATTCCTTCAAAATGTAAGTGAGCAGGAATTGAAAGTTCCTATACCAATAATCTTTATAAACTTGTTGAACATAACTAATATTTAAACTTGTATTAAATATCACAAGTTATTTTTAAAAATTAATTTATTTGTTATTGGAACATAGTTGATTGTACATATCTGTGGGGTTAAGCATTAAATATCAAAACCTGTGTTCCATATGTGATGTTCAAATCAGGATAATTAGTATATTTCTCATTATACAATGTAATCGATTTTCGTGGCCCTTTACCAGTTCCTCCTTTTCTCCCCTCCCCCTCCCCTTTTCACACCTCTGGTAACCCAGTTCTGTTCTCTCCTTTTGAAAGTTCAATGTATTATTGTGATTGTTGCATCTTTCTTTCTTTTTCTTATTTATTTTTTTCTTCTTTCTTTTTTTTCCCTTATTTATTTTTATTTTTATATTTTAGCTCCCACTTATAAGTGAGGACATGCAGTATTTCTCGTAACATAATTTTCTCTGAGTTCATCCATGTTACTGCAAATGGTAGTATTTCATTCTTTTTTATGGCAGAGTAGTACTCCATTCTATACCACAGTTTCCTTATCCAGTTTTCCAGAGATGGACATTCAGGATTTTCCAACTCTTGGCTATTGTAAATAGAGCTGCAATAAACATAGGAGTACAAGTATCCCTTTGACATGATGATTTCCATTCCTTTGGGTATATATACTCAGCAGTGGGATTGCTGGATCATATGACAGTTTTGTCTGTAGTTGTTTGAAGAACCTCCATACCATTTTCCATAGTGGCTGCACCAATTTACAGTCACCAACAGTGTAGGAGGGTTCCCTTTTTTTGTATCTTTGCCAGCATTTGTTATTCTCTGTCTTTTCGATAATGGTCAGTCTAACAGGAGTGAGATGATATCTCAATGTGGTTTTGATTTGCATTTCCCTGATGCTGAGTGATGATGAGCTTTTTTTCATGTCTGTTGGCCATTTGTATATCCTCCTTTGAGAAATGTCTATTCAGCACCTTTGCCCATTTTTTTAAACTGTGTTACTTATTTTTTTACTATTAAGTTGCTTGAGTTCCTTGTATATTCTAGATATTAATCCTTTGTTGGATACACAGTTTGCAAATATTTTCTTCCACTCTGTAGGTTGTTTTTTTGCTTTGTTAATTGTTTCTTTTGCTGGGCAGAAGCTTTTTAGTTTGATATTAAAAATATGGAACACTGCACCAATTTGTATGTTATCCTTGTGCAGGGGCCATGCCAATCTTGTCTGTATCATTCCAATTTTAGTGTATGTGCTGCCAGAGCAGGCACAGATATTAGGAGTTATTATATTACATGTTGTTAAATAATACAAATTTAAATATTACAATATTAAATGTTTTTTTAATGATGATATCTTGTCAAGATAATCTTGTTAACTAGAATAGGTTTGGTGATTTTAAGTTTCTTCTTTTTCTGGTTATAAAGATACAATGCAAATCCAGTTATCTCCCTGAAATTCCAGAGTTTAATAAAAATGTTTAAATATTGGATTATTAAATCATTAAATGAGTAAAGAATTTATACCAATCAAACAACATAGAGAAAGATTAAAAAATATATATGGGTCAGGGAACAACTATTTATTTCTGAACGTATTTCACTTCTTTGCTTTTGTTTTCTCCCTCCCCACCCTCCAAAATTATCACTCTAAAAAAGAGTAACTTCTTATTGTTGTTCTTGGAATGCTTCTCAAATTAAAAAGTACTTTCACAATTACTTTATTTTCAACAAGAGAATACTGTTTGGGTAGAACACACTCTTTTAAAATGACTTCACTCAAAACCAATATTTATTTTGAATGATACCATCAGTTTTAATTAGAATAAAAGAGCCAAAAGGATTTTACAAGTTCACATATTTTTTTCTTAAAGTGTCAATATCTCCATTGCAAATGACACATGATTTTTTAATTTAGCTCACTAAAAAACACTTTATAGAACTGTATTAGCATTTATTATAGTATAATAAGTGGTTTATATTTTGAGATCAAATGTTCACACGTATGAGACAAGTTTTTCAAAAGACTGCATAATATTATACATTTATATATGGGATGAAATCTTCAGTGACAATATCACACCCAAATTGAAAAGGTGCTATTTTTCACAACTCAAATGGAAGTGAAGATGATACACTCTTAAAAATGTGTTTGAGGGCTTGAAAAATTGCTCTTATTTTGACAAGGCCCCTGACATTAAGGATGCATTTGCAAAGACTGACTACACCTTTTGATGAAAAGTAGCAGTGGGGAAAAATCTAATATTTTTAAATGAACATATTTTATACAATTTAACAAATAGCAACGGGGAACAATTAGGGCCAAATATAACACTTGATTTGCCCCCAAAACTTGCACCTCTCAGAGTCTTCATTTTTCTCAAGAATTACAGACTCCATTTTAATTGCTCAGGTCCAGGATATTGGGATTGCCTTTAATTTTTGCTTTCTTTCACATTTTACATCCAGCCATCACCAAGAGCCATTAATTATACCTTCAATAGATATTGGAATTCTACCACTTCTCCTCACCATTACTTTCATATGCTAGTCTAATCCTCCAGCAAATCTTTCCTAGATTACTGCAATAGGTTCCCAACTGGTCTCCTTCTCTAATAATCTAACGCCAATACAGCAGCTGAAATGATCTTTTTCAGAGAAAAGTCACATAATGATACTTAACTCCTCAAAGTACTCTATGAACTATCTCTCTCCAAGAAAAATCTCCTTACTTTTTCTTGGAATAACAAGCAATTCCACATGTGGACTTCATGTTTGCTGTTCCCTCTATCTAGAATGCTCTTTCCCAGATACTTAGGTTATTCTTCTCCCACCCCCACCACCTGTCAGTTATAACTCTGCTCAAATGTCCTGTTATCAGAACAACCTTCTCTGGCAATCTTGTAGGAAAATAGTATACTGTAGATTTAATGACTCAGACTTGGAATCAACCAATTATCCAAGTATCCACGTTCCTTTTTGTAGGAGATAGTATGTACAGATCACAGTTTGGACAGAGGGATGTCATTCCTAATGGTGAACAACACTAGAAATCATATGTGTGTGCTATCTGTCATCTCTTCCTTTCTGTCTATCTATCCATCTTCAATCTACCTATCTATCATCTGTCTACATATAGACATGGATGTAGAAAAAATATATATGTATGTTGAAAATAAAATATCTTTAGACTTTGCATAAAATTCCTATTCATATTTAGTAAAACTTAACTTCCTCTCTCTATATATATCTCCTATTCTCTGCAAGGAATGTACCAAATTGCTAGAATACTGGGGATGATAAAATTAGAATTGTTTATTTTATCCTAGATTATACACAAATCATCTTTACAATAATAATACCAACATTACCACCTGTATTAGTCCATTTCTGTTGCTTATAACAAAATACATAGAACTGGGTGATATATAAGAAAATGAAATTTATTGCTTACAGTTTTTGAGGCTAGGAAGTCCAAAATCCAGTGAACACATCTGGTGAGGGTCTTGGTGGTGGTGGCAGTGATGGCAGGGTAACACATTGTGAAAATGGCAGAGCAGAGACAACAGAGAGAAAGACAGACTCTCCTCTTCTTTTAAAGCCCTCAAAGTTATGCCTTTGACCACCATTTTTAATCCATTCACTACTGCACGGTCCTACAATACAATCAACTCTTCAAGGCTCCACTTTTCAATTACCATAATAGGATTCCCCACCCTCTTAACAGTCACAGTGGGAGCTAAGTTTCTAATATATACAACTTGGGAGACACAGTGAGTTTTGGGGTGACATAATTCAATCCACTACATTCTGCCCCTGGACCCCTAAAACTCATGTCCTTTTCACATGCAAATACGTTCATTCCATCCTCAAAGTATTAACTTGTTTCAGCTCAAAAGTCCAAAGTTCAAAGTCCTATCTGTGAATTCAAAAACAAGTTCTCTACTACCAAGATACAATGGTGGGACAAACATAAGGTACATATTCCATTCCAAAAGGGAGAAATAGGCCAAAAGAAAGGTATAATAGGTCCTAAACAAGTCCAAAACTGAGCTACAGCTGGTTGAGTCATGCCCTTTGATTCCATGTTCCATGTCTTGTGCATGCTTGTGTGGGGACTGAGGCCCCAAGTCCTTGGGCAGCTCTGCTCCTATGACTTTTCTGGTCTGAGGCCATGCTTCAGCTCTCACAGGCTGGCATTCCACTCTGATAGTTCCACAAGTTTGGGGTCCCCATGGCGGTCCTGCTCCCACATCTCCACTAGGCATGGCACTGATGGGGTTTCTCTGCTGCAACTCTGATTCCAAGTTTCTGCTCAGCATTATTCTAGCTAAGGCTGTCTGTGGTGACTGTGCCCCTGTGACAGATCTCTTCCTGGGCCCCCAGACTTTTTTATACATCCTTTGAAATAGGGTTGGAGGCTCCCAAGCCTCCACAGCTCTGGCATTCCGTGAGCCTAAAGACTTAACGCCACGTAGATGTTGCCAAGGCTTCTGGATCATATTTTCCAAAACTGCATGTCCAGCCACACCTGGGGCCAATTTAGCCACAGGTGGGACAGCCAAAGCAGCTGGAGTACTGATGCTAGAAGCAGCTTCCCGAGGTGGTCCTGGGCAGCAAGCCAGTGGAGGATGCCTTAAGCCTATTTCCTAAGACCATTCTTTCTACCTAGGCCTTTGGGCCTGTAATGGAGGGTTGGCCGCAGAGACCTCTGCAGTGCCTTCAGGGCCTTTTCCCTTCTTTTGATAATCTCTTTCCTTTGTACTAATCTTCTTAGCAAGCACCATTGGATTTTTCTTTCAAAAACGCTCTTTGCTTCTCTACCACATGGCCAGGCAGCAAATTTTCCAAATCTTTACATTCTGCTTCCCTTTTAAACTCTGGATTTATGCTGTGCCTTTGCCACCATAATTCAGCACAAGCTGTTGCAAGTAGCCATGCTGCTTCCTAAATGCTTTGCTGCTTAGAAATTTTTTCCACCAAATATTCTGGTTCACAGCTCATAAGTTCCAACTTTCACAAAGTCCTAGGGCACAGACAGAATGGAGCCAAATTCCTTGCCAGTTCATAGCAAGAGTGATCTTTGCCCCAGTTTCCAATAAACTCCTTCTTATTTATATCTAAGATCGCCTTAGAATGGTCTTTACCATCCGTATTTCTGTCAGCATTCTGCTTGCCACCAGATAACCAGTCTCTAAGACATTCCAAACTTTCCCTCATCTCTTTTGTCTTCTTTTGAGACCTCCAAACTCCTCCAAACTTTGACTAACACCCATTTCCAAAGTCATTTCCACATTTTCAAGTATTTCTTATAAGCAACACCCCACTTCTCTGGTACCAATTTTCTTTATTAGTCCATTTTTGTTGCTTATAACAAAGTACACGGAACTGGGTATTTTATAAAGGAAACAAAATTTATTTGCTTATAGTTTAGGAGGCTAGGAAATTCAAAGTCCATGGAACATGTCTGATGAGGGTCTTGGTAGTGGCAACAGTGACCCAAGGGTCTCACATTGCAAGATGGTGGAAGCAGAGAGAGAGCCAAAAGAGAAAGACAGGCTGTCCCCTCTCTTCTTTCAAAGCCCTCGGAATCTTGCCCCTGACCACTATTTTTAATCCATTCACTACAGCATGGTCCTACAATCCAATCACTTCTTCAAGGCTCCACCTTTCAATTACCATAATGGGATTTCTTAGCCTCTCAACAGTCACAGTGGGGGCCAAGTTACTAATACATAGAACTTGGGGGACACAATCAAGCTTCAGTAAGTTTTGGGGGGACATAATTCAATCCACTACACCACCAATTAACTTTTAAAAGTGGTTTTTTGCAAATACTTTACTCACTCTCTCCTATTGTACCCATCATCAGAACATACAGCCAATGCAAATTATACTTTCTTTTTTATACACTCCATTGATTTTAACTGCACAGAAAAATTACTCTCTCTGTAATGCTCACCACCCGTCTTTATATCAAAATCTCTGCAGTCATTTTGGTTGTCTGAAGCTCATTCTTAGTAGATTTTAAGGAAATACTCCTTGGAACAACATTTCTTGAGACTTTGTTTGCTGATGACAAGTTTTATGCAAGCTTTATGCTTGAAAGTAATTTTGAATAGATAGAAAATTCTTTCAAGTTCTTTCTTCAATTCTTTTTACTTTTAAATTTTTTAAAAATCTTTTATTTCCCTTAAAACCTTGTCTGTGTATTTTCCCTTTTAGGTCTTCATTTCTGAAAAAAAATTGCTTCTTTTATTTCTAATTCTTTCCTGATTTCTATCACTTATTTTCTGTATTATATTGTTCTTTCTTATTTTGAATGGATTTTCCTTTGTCTTTTGAGCTATTTTGATGTACAGATGCTTTGTGGACATTTCTTCTGGCCTGCTTTCATTGCCTGTATGGACATCATTCATTCTTTGTCTCTCTGTCTCTCTTTTTCGTAATAATTTTGTATGGGAGCAATTTTTGTTGCTTTTATTTTTGTGAGGTTAATTTGATTAAACATTAGGATAAAATTTCTAACTTTACAGATCTAAATTTTGCTCTTCAGTACTTTTTGTAAATAGCTAAATAACACAGCAACTTACTTTCTGAGAACTCCTGGTTGTTTCATTCACCCAATTTTCTTTAACCTCCTTTTTCTTTTGCCTCTATTGTTTCTAATTTATTTGACTTCTCGTCACAAGAATTTCTCCTCAGCATGTAGTATTGTCATGGAAAAGAGATGACACTAGTTTCAAGAGTTCATAGGATGCAGAAAATCATTGCAAGCACTTACTTTAAGAACTTCTCTGGACCCAATACACAAGTCAAATTTGCAGAAAGAGGATTGTAGATGAAGCATTGTGAAGAAGATCACACTACAAGAAGACCTATGACTTCCAACTTTTGTGGCACAGAGAGGAGTGAAGCCTAAATGATCTCTCTCTCTCTCTCATACGTACACACGCACACATACACAGAGACACACACACACACACACACCCCTATGTCACGGAAAATCCTTGCTTGCCAGAAACTAGGCTCTATTCTTTTCTTCTTGGATGAAAGAAAGAACAATAACACATTGAACTTTCAGAAGGAGAGAACAGAACTGTGGTTACTAGAGGTGGGAAAGGGGGAGGGGGAGAGAGGTTAGCAAGTAATTGGTTAATGGGCACAAAGAATGATTACATTTTGTAATGATGAAGATGCTGATTATCCTTATTTGATCATTACATGTTGTACACAAGTATTGATAGTCAAATCTGTACCCATAGACACATATAATCAATTATGTTTCAATAAAAATAAACTTAGTGCTTTAATGTAAAAACAACAACAACAACAACACAAATCCAAAATGTTTATATTTAGAAAAAGATAGAGTCTGTCAGCAGGTGAGTAATAGTCACAAAAAATCCAAAGGGAATATAAGATGTCCCATGGAAAATGCAGAAAGGAGACAGGAAAGGCAGATTCTGGCTAAAAAATATTAGCTGGAAAAATATTGTCACACATAGATGAAAACTATGCCCATATATGGAACTTAACCATTCTATGTCTCAGTTTTCTTATTTGTAAAATAGGAATTATAATATCCGCTTCATAGGTTATTTATATTATTCTTCTCTGTAAATATTAAATACCAGGATCAAAATATGTTTTGCCAATTCAGTGATCTGAAACTTATTGTACTGTTGCACTGTAATGTTTCATTCAGAATTGACTTTTAAATTCAGGGTTTAGTTAATTATATAAAATGCAATCAAGGATACAGAAATTTACTGCTAGCAATAATACTTTATTTTTTTCTACTCAAATTCTTTGGGGGCTCTATTTACCTCATACATCCTGTTCCAGCTACTCAGGTCCAGAGATTTGGGGCAATACCAGCCTCACATTGTGTCATTTTGTCATAGAACAAAACAGTTGTATGTACCTGACTTTGAATAATGTAGATGGAAAAGATGGAATAGATGAATCTGTAATTAAAAGCATATTTCTGTTTTCATGATCAAACATCTCTTTCAAACTTTTAATTGTAAATCTTGAATCTCATAGAAATAGCTGAACTAAATTCAGTACTATGGTATACTAACAAGTTAACTTACAAATAAATTATTCCTATTGCTGTTCATAAAGAATAAGTAGCTGTAATTTATAAATGAATATACATGTTTATTTTATAAGACTTTATAAACATATTTAACATATATATGTAAAGATTTATAACATATATAAACATATTTTATATTCAGATAGTCTGCCACTTGTGCTCTTTAAATTATACTTTTCCCACCAAATTTATATCTAAACATATAATGTGTAAAACTGTCATACACATTTGTCAGCTTGATATATGGTCACAACCTGTTATAGTTTTAAACATTTTGTGGAACTCTAATATAAATACAGAAAATCACATATATCATAAGTTCACAGCATAATTAATTTTTACAAACTATAAGCTTCCATTTAGCATACAGACCGAGAAATAGAACATTATTAGCACACCAGAAATCCCCATTGTGATTCATCTAGCCATTAATTCTGCCCAAGGACTACTATGTACCGATTTCTAACTACATAGATTAGTTATAACTCTTTCTGAACGTTAGGTATAAGGACTCATTACAGTATGCATTATTTCAATATTAGCTTCATTCCCTCAATATGATATTTTTTTGTGAGACTGAACTATATTTTGCATATAATTGTTCATTCTCATTGCTGTAAATATACTGTTTATAGACATTTGGGTAATTTCCACTTAGGAATATTATGAATTGTGTTGCTATGAATATTTTAGCACAAATCTTTTAGTCAACATATGAACTAACATCTGTTTGAATACAAAGTAGGAATGGAATTACTAAATTATAAGATAAGTATATATTCAGCTTTAGCAGATACCATTAAACAGTTTTGCCAATATAGATGTACCATGATAAGGAATTCCTCATTGGGTTTTTGTGTCCTCTTGGTATAAAACAGTTAGAATCATCTCACAGAGGTTCAAAATCATTGGACTTTAAAGGGAAAAAGTGAGTTTCTTATCTCTTTTCTTCCAGGGTCCTTAAAAAACTTTCTCCTTGTTTACCAAGATCAAACATGCATCACAAGGGATTATTGGGAGTGAGACATAATCAGTCTTATTACATTTTTCCTCAGGTCAAGAGGTGCATCCTTGCCTTGCATTACCATAACTAAGATGCTCCCTCAAATGATTCTTTACAGCATGTAGAATATATACTCAAATGTGACTTTACATATATCCAGGTACAAAAGAAAGCACCTGATAACTTTTAATTGGCACCTTTACATAAGTTCTGCCTAGCCAGGCACCCAGATATAGATGGAAACATCTCATATGTTGGAGTCTTTCAGCAAACATCCATGAATAGTATTCAGTGTGTCTCCATAGAATATGCCAGCTTGATATAATTTGTTAATTTCAAAAATTCAAAACAATATGGCCAAAACTAAAAAAAAAAAAATTTACTTAAAATATTTGATGCACAAATTCTGTTCCAAATTTATTCAGGAACAAATTACTGTTATTCTACGCCAACAGAGGTTCTTGCTCTCAGGTAAAGTATTCTGAGAGTTACATTAGTCCTGTCTTATTTAAAAATACCAGCAGAGGAGATTAAAGCTTGGATAATTTAAAATGCTAGTGCATTTAAAAGAATTATTTATATTTGATTTTAGGGTATTGTTTGTTCCTTTATTGGCAAATAGGCATGTCTTCTATTTTGGCATTTCACCTCACATCAGCCACTAAAGCCATGCTCTTACTTTTGAGCAAGAATCAACAAGATTTTTCAATTTCAATATGAAATTGGTTCTGCAATAAAAAGATATGGCTCTTTCGCCCTCTCTACCCCCATCACTCTTTCACCTTTCTAGGGCATTAAGGGGTTGAGTAGCTGGGTTTAAAAGAGATTTCTTGCTGCATTCAAGTAAAGGTTGTGCTGTCAACAAAATATTTCTTTGATTGAGTATTGACAGTATAGAAAGTCCTATAAGAGAGATAAATTTAGTGTACATTCTTTATTCCATTTGATAATGGAGAATAGGTTTAGTTATTCTATGATGTAAAGTGGCAGACAATTCCTTAACTAAAGCAAAGTCACAATTTGAAATTGTATAAGGCACAATGTGCAGAAAACAGAACGGCAAAACAATATGGAGTTCGTGGGAACAAGGAATGAGAAAGTGGGGATCTAAGAGGTGAGCAAAGTTAACAGAGGCAGACAGCATGGATGCATGGAGGCTAGGGATCAACTTAAGCTTAATAAAGTCCTGGTATATATGTATAAATAATCAGAAATCTTCACTCATTTAATAGTAGACTTTATAAAAGTAATATGTAACACACACACACACACACACAAAGTTGATGAAGCTCCAAAAATGAACACACATGTAACCAGCATCTAAATCCATTTTCAAAACATTATCAGCACCCTCAATACCACCACTGTGTTCCCTTTCAGTCACTCCCAGCACACTTTTAACTTGTTTTTGAATTTCACATAATTGAATCATACAGTATATACTTTTTATTTATAATTATGCTTAACATTATATTTTTAAAATTAATTCATATATTTTGTATTTGCAAGTAATTCATTTTCATTGTTGTATCATAATTATTACATGAATATGTTAAATTTATCTTTCCTACTGTTAATAGACTTTAGGCTGTTTTCAGTTTTGGCTCATTACAAAGAATGCCCCATGGACATTGTTTTTCATATTTTTGGTAAATATATTAATGCATTAGTATTGAATGCATGCTCAGGAGTGGAATTACTCAGTCATGGAGAATTAATGTTTTATGTATGGTGTGAGGCAGGGATCAAGATTCATTGGTTTTTGTATGCAATTGACTCAGCATTGTTAATGAAAAGAGCATACTTTACTCAATATACTTCAGGGTTGTCTTTGTCATAAATCAAATGGCCATATGTGTGTGGATCTGTTTTACTGTCTTATTCTGTTGTTGTTATATCTTACATAAATGTGTTACTTCTCTGTTAGCTGATCCATAGTTTTAATTTGCCCTTATGTTAGAGATATGGGTAGGTGTTAATGCAACTTCTCAGACAGTTAGCAGCGCTTGTTAAAATTGTTTTTAAACCTGCTAAATCATAAACTCCTCTCTTGGTAGAAACATTTTAAAGTGGAAATAGATTAGCTAGATAATCATTATTAAGTCTAGTCTCCTTTCTCCCCAAAATGCATTTTGATTAAAGATCACAGCCTTTTTGTAAGACTGGTTAGGATCCTCCCAAGAATAATACACAAGTGGGTGGTTTTTCCAAAGTCAGTCTAAAATCATTGATGTCTGTTATAAAATTGCTCAAGAATTTTATCAGGAATTTTAATTACTTATTGGAAAGAATAATAGATTATATAAACTCAAAAGTTCTGTCAAAGACCAACTTTAGA
Organism: Cynocephalus volans; assembly: GCF_027409185.1. Lineage (NCBI taxonomy): Eukaryota > Metazoa > Chordata > Mammalia > Dermoptera > Cynocephalidae > Cynocephalus > Cynocephalus volans. The sequence continues at coordinate 40,199,323 of NC_084474.1, read as the reverse complement.
ACAATTTTCTTTTGTATAGGTATTTTTCAGCAAACACCCATAGATGCTCAATTCTAGAATCCAGGACAGAAATATTCTCCTAGGTCTTGAAGTTGAAGACAGGCTGTCCTCTTTACCCTATTCTAACATTAACCCTCAATCCATCTGTGTAACAGTGAATGCAAAACTCATGATTCAAACCAATTAAAATGTTAGTAAAGAACTTTGGATTTTCCATATGTTGAAAATCTCTACTATTTTAGCAAGAGTGCAATTTAGCAATATGGACCTAAATTTTCAAAGCCAGAAATAACTCTGAGGAAAATAAATAATTATCAATAGGTAAATATTTTGTCTAATTCACTTTTATTACATTGTTCTGTCAGTAAAAAATATTACAATGTGAAATTAAAATAAGCAAAAAGGAATGGGAGAAAATGTGTCTCAGTGCATATACTTTCTTTACTTCTACAACTTATCAGTAAGAACTGTCATGACTAATGAGAATTTTTTAGTCCATAAAGGATTATTTTAATGTGTTATTAGTAAACAACTATTCATATATTCATTTATTTTTAAAGCCACATTTTCTGGAGTAGTGATTAGATACTCAATGAGTATTCTTTCCTTATCTCCTTCAAAAATAAACATCATTTTAAACAAAGGCATGAATTTAGCTTCAAGCCCTCTTTAGGTTTTCTGATGAATTAAATTTAAATGTCTTTCAAAATAACCAATACAGTAGTACATTTATTTCCATAATTCAGAATTCTAGATTTGCATGCTATTAGTATGATTTTTACAATTGAACTGGTGCAAACAGAAAATAAATCAGTCCTATAATCTCCTAACATGCTCCCTGGGCCTTGAATCTGAAACCATCTGGACACTGTGACAGAATCCTGTTTATTACATACAAAAGCCTGGATCTTGCCGATGTATAAACAATAATTAAACACACAAACCAACCATGCATGCCAGACCAGTGAGAACTATCCTTTGAGTGTCTTAGAGTTTCCATGCCAATGAGTTTATTGAAAAATTGGCTGGTGATTAAAGATAAATGATTTATGGTTTCAAGCAAGGTTCATTTGCTGCTTACTAAAATATGTTTGATGGCATCTTTGTGATTTTTCTAGAATTCATAGTCATAGAGATAATTTTTCTTAAGACAAGATCTCAATTTCAAACATGAGCTTAAGGTGCCAACATATAAAATCCCAAGTATTTTAATATCTTGCTTTAAAAGAGCATGCCTCTTTTCCTATACCCTCTTTTATAAGCAAGCTTGCTTTGTACGCTTTTAAGCATAATCCTTACATCTTACACATTAGACATAATAGCCATTTATGATGTTTTTTCCCTAACTTTGCTTCTGTAATTCATATCTTCTCTGGCTAGTCACAGCCTGTGCTTAAGGCAAGAGAGCATGATGGTATGAAAATGAAAAATAATGGAGACACTTACCGAAAAAACGTAGTTGTACCTTTCGTTAATCAGCCTTTTATTTTTTAAAGGTGTGTAGATTTTTCAGAATTTGTTGATTACCATGAGAAAGCATGTGCTGGGGAGAATTACTCAGTTAAGTGTAAAAATAAACCAGTAGTTGCAGCTGGGGATGGGGGGGGGGGGACTCATAAGTTACATTTCAGAATAGAGTGGATTCTTGAGTGCTGTATCCTTAGAGTTACTGAAATCCATTAATTCACATATCAACATAACATATAAGTTTTTTTGTAAATGCAGTAATATATAACTGAAAGTGGTACTGACCCCTTTATAACCTTAATGGTTCTATAAATACAGAACTGAAGTAATTTATAAAGCTGTTAAAATTAATTCTGCCATTAAAATAAACTCCGCAGTATATTACATTACTACTGTAGTAACCTAACTATGAACTTCTCTGAGTCAGCAAAGTCAATCAATGGTGATGAATGGTTATTACTACTGAGCAGTGCAAGGATTAAATACTTGCCTAGTCAGGAAGCTACTTCCTTAAAATACAAATAGACTTGTCTTCATTGGCTATTTTTTTCTTGCCTAGTCCTTCTCTTCTATGAAGTTCTTTGGCTTGGGAGATTAAGCCTTGGCAAGCGCATATTTGGTTGAAATGGCCTCTCCTGTTAAATTCTTCTTGAAATTCTCACATCACCTTTTATTCATGGTAATACTTTGTTCAGAAGATTTACGGAAATGTTTGTACAGATTCCTGAGTTTTCACCTGAACTGCATTTTCTTCAAGAGGTAGGTGTTTTCTGTGAAGATCCTCAAAAAACAGGTTAGTCAACCTTAAACTCTCTCTGGTTCTACCTCTATGTGGATGTACTGCGTTGTCAGCCCTTGCTGAAAAGTGGTGAGAATTGCCTTGGTTTCTGGGGGTTCCCATATGTCAAGATAAGAAGAGAACAATAGGAGCAACAGAGCTGATGGCAGTTTTGTGGCTTGAGGAGAAAGGGAGAAGAAAAATTCAGCAGAGAATAATATAAAAGCAGCTTAGATAAGACTCACAACCAAATTAAAATTTCTGCCACGTTATTTAAGCAAGACTTTCATTTTCAAATATCCATAACCTTTGAAAACTCCTTTGTTTTGTCTATTGTTTCAATTCCAACTTTAGTAGGTGAATTTTTTTCTAGGCCCTATTTCTCAAAGTAAAAAAGAAAATAAAAAATAAAAAGTGAATGCCTCTCTAAAGATACCAGAGAAGAATCTGCCAGTGAATAAAAGAGAGATGCAGATGCATTAACTAAATGACTCGCTCCCAACCCAAACTCACATTGCCACCATCCAAATATCTGCTTTGGCAGAATTATCAGTAATTATATGGCCTAGACCTTCATGGTGGCTGTCCAATTGTTGAAAGCAGAAATACTAAATCTCTGAATCACAGTGCTTACTGTGCACCCTGAATAGTTGAAAGCTATTCCAGGAAAAAAGAGAAAAATATATAAAGAAGGCAGTGACAAAGAAAATTGGAGACAACAAATGCCAAACTAAAGTCATTTAAGTTTGAAAAAATATTTAATCATATGAAGAAAATAACATAATTATAACTGGAAAAGTATATTTTAATATATGCTGCATGATTTTGTTTCTGTTGAGTTTAGGTAACAGGGACAAAACATTAAGTCTTAAGTATTAACAATTATCCCCACCCTCATAATTTAAGGTGAGTCCTTAGAAGGGAGGCTTGTATTTTTTAAAAAATTACTATTTTTTTTTTTTTAACTTTGTAAACTAGTGCATAGGAATGCACATAGGGAGAGGCTGGGGGTCCCCACATGTTAAGATAAGAAGAGAGCAATAGAGCTGATGTCAGTTTTGTGGCTTGAGGAGAAAAGGAGAAGAAAATTAAGAAGAATGAAGCTTTTAAAAAATAAATAATTATTATATTATTATTTTTTTTAAGAACAAAGATTCATTGATAAGATGACTAAAGAGGCCTGAAGGAAAGGTCTATAGTCCTTTCCAAGGTTATTCAATTTGGACTCCTCTTTCCTGTAATTGTAGCAAAGTACTGAAACTGGTCAAGAGATTACCCAGTTTCATTTAAAACAATCCGCTATCTGTATAGAAGTGGTCTTCAAAAAGTTCCTGGAAAGATTTGTATCATCTTTTAATTCTACTTTTTCCACAAACTTTTTGAAGTACTCTCCTACATTGTGAATGCTGGTTGATTTTCGGGTGACATTTTGTTGCCTATCTGTGCAGTTTGCATTCTTAAAATAAATATACCCAAGATCTTAAAACTTTTAATTATTTTTCAGAAGAATTGAAATCATCATGCTGATGGGATAGCTGTACTCCAGTGTTTATTGCAGCACTATTTACAATAGCCAAGAGTTGGAACCAGCCCAAATGTCCATCATCAGACAAGTGGATAAAGAAACTATGGTACATCTACACAATGGAATACTAATCTGCTATAAAGAAGAATGAAATACTGCCATTTGCAAAAACATGGATGGACTTAGAGAAAATTATATTAAGTGAAACAAGTCAGGCACAGAAAGAGAAACCACATGTTCTCACTTATTTGTGGGAGCTTAAAATAAATAAAGAAAGAAACACACAAACAAACATACAAGGGGGAAGAAGACACAACAATCACAACAATTCCTTGAACTTTTTAAGACAAGTGAACAGGTATGATGTAGGCGGTGGGGGGAGAGCGAGCTGGGAAGAGGAACGGGTAAAGGGTCATGAAAATTGACTACGATGTATATTGAGAAGCTAAAATTTTTTTTTAAATGTTTAATTATTTTTACTTTTAAGAAATAGCTAAAGAAAATGATTTTGATTGATCACAGTCCAAGATTAATGCTAGATGCTTAATGGACATTCTAAAAAGTTCTATTTCCCTCTCTCTTAGCATTCCATTTATGAATTAAATATGCTATTTATTCTTATAGTACTCTGTGCACTTGGAAATGGATAACAGAATAGAGGCCTAATAGCACAAAGTAAATAATGTTTTTTGTTCTGTTCTTTCTTACATTTTATTTAAAAAATCTGATTGAAAAGTTCAACTTCTTTTTGAAGTGGTTGAAATATATTGTTAGTAATCTATTGTAATCCTGCCACTTATTTTGACAGATGAAATGATTGAGAAACAGAGATAAATTTGCAGTGCATTTTGGACTGACTTATTGGACTGATGTCCCAGCTCCTGGCTCAAGTTTCGTTTTACTGGATGGCCTCTCCTAAAACTCTTAGAAGGTTTTAATTTTTTCAGGATACTAAAAGGAAAAATAGTGTTAGTTCAGCATGTCCCCAATTTAACTTTTTTTTTTTTTTTTGCTTATGACTTTATTTTCTTTATCTATAATCTATTGTGAAAAAATATATAACTGAACATATATTTTTTGAATGAAAGTAGCTATTTATCTGGGCTTAAGGAAGAGACACTAGGTTAGAGAAGCCGTCATGCTCTCTTGAACCCTGAATGTCCATGGCAAAGCAGCAAAGAATGGTGCAGAGGCAAGGTGTCTAAACAATTTGGATTCATATTCTCAGATCCCAGCTTCAAGTAAAGAAATTCTGCATTGAACTGTTTTACACATTCCTCTTCCTTGTTAGATATTATTTGCACACTTCAGTCAATGACTTGAAATTTAAAACAAAAAACAAAACAAAACTCCATTATACATGTTCTAGCACTAATGTTAGAGCGAATAACCTTAATCACAGTAGGTGGAGGGTTTTATTGCATGAATTACTCTTAGATTAGGGACTCTTTTAGAGATTAATTATTTTTATTTTTATTTTTGTACCTACTGTTTTGTATTTTTCCATTTCTTCATAAATAACCATGTATTAAATTTATAATCAGAAATAGAAATTTTAAAAACTCCTTCAATTATAGTAGCAAAAAATTTTTTACTACAGTAAGGAGAATCTTGCAAAGAGGAATACAACAGTTGTCTCTTACTGGTTGTTTAGTGGTTCCTGTAATCCCTACTATATTTACATAGTACTGATTCCCTTGTACCCTAGCTCTGGGTTTTCCCCTGCAGCCAGACTGATGAATCTCTTTTGTAGATTCTATATTATTTCTTTACATGTGACAAAATATTTAGAACAAGAATACTTTTCACTTCCTCCATTACTAGCACACTGATCCAAGCCCTGCCATCTCTCACCTACACTATTGCAATAACCTCCAAATTAGTTTCTCTCCTGTTCCTTGACTCCCACAATCTATCCTTAACAGAGCAAACTAGGATAATCTTTTTTTTTAAAGGAAATAGATTTTGTCAGCCAATGCTAAGAAACCTTCCATAGTTCCTATCTCAGTAATAGTACAATCTAAAGTCTGCACCACTCCTCCCTGCCACCTCCATACATTTCTGGTCTTCTAGCTAGTCTCCATCGTGCAGGAAATGCTTCCACTGAAGGACTTTTTAAATTAATGAATTAATTATTTTTAAAATTGCCAAATAAAATTGGATGTATTTATTGTGTACAACATGATGTTTTGAAGTATATGCACATTGTGAAATGGCTAAATCGAGCTAATTTACATATGCATTGCCTCCCATAATCATCATTTTTGTGGTGAGAACACTTATCCACTCAGCCTTTCAGGAATACAATATAGTTATTGTTGTTAACAATAATCACCATGTTGTACACTACAATCTCTTGAATTTATTCTTCCTAACTAAAATTTTGTATCCTTTGACCAACGTTTTCCCCAACCTTTCCCTTCCCCACTGTCCCTGCCTCTGGCAACCACCTTTCTATTCTCTATTTGTATGAGATAAACATTTTTATATTCCACACATGAGTGAGACTATATGATATTTGTATTTCTGTGCTTGGTTTACTTTACCACATAATGTCCTCCAGGTTCATCCATGGTGTCCCAAATGACACTATCTTCTTATTTTTTATTGTGTATACACTCATATACCACATTTTCTTTATCCATTCATTTTGTTCTGGACACTTAGGTTTGATTCCATGTATTACCTATTGTAAATGATGCTGCAATAAACACAGAAATGCAGATATCACTTTGACATACTGATTTCATTTACTTTGGATATATACTGATTAATGAGATTGCTGGATCTATATAGTAGTTCTACTGTTAATTTTTTAAGGAACATACATACTATTTTCCATAATGGCTGTACTAATTGATATTCCCACCAGCAAAGTGTAGGAGCTTCCTTTCCTCCACATCACTGTCAAAACTCATCTTTTGTCTTTTTGATAATAGTCATTCTAACAGTAGTGAGGTGATATTGTAGCTTTAATTTGCGTTTCCCTGGTGATTAGCATTGTTGAGCATTTTTTCATATGCCTGTTAGCCATTTGTTTGTATGTTGTCTTTTAAGAAATGTCTATTCAGGTCCTTTACTTATTTTAAAAATTGGTTATTTTAATAAATCTGGGGTTGCATTTCTATCAGAAAAATTAATTTGTATCTCCACTAAACAAAAATCTGTAACTACTGACTAATTTCAAAGTACCAGTCAAGAGAAAATAGAAGTTGAACAAAGGCACATTTACCTAGATAGTTCTATAATCCTTGGTGTGTCTGTTAAACAATGCTCCAGTATGACCTTGAAAAGGCAAACAATCTTTCTTAAAACTCAAATACCTATGAGAGTGTTTGTTATGTAGTAACTAGTCAATGAATCAATAAATATTTGTTCATTATATAATTGAATGTTATTACCTTCACTTAAAGTGTAGAAGAATCTTATTCTGTACTGAAAGTTAACCTGAGTCTTTAAGATGTTCCAATATGTTACTTTTTAGGTATATTTTTCATCCAGCAATGTTATCTCCACATTCCTTTGGGCTGTATTAAAATTGTTTCCTTGTGCTACTAATGACACAGTCCAATTGATGGAACATGGGTAATGAGAAGTATTATCTTGGCAAGAGGAAATTCTGTGCTAAATTTGTGTAGCATGGTTTCTACAGGTGTAAGCTCAAAATACCCTTGCAATTATTTATGACAAGTTTACCTGTGGCTTGGAGAATATACTCATTATACACAACATATAAAAGAAAAGTGCACTCACTGTATGGCAGGGGAAAATATAAATTGGGGCAAACTTTTTGAAAGTCATTTTGAATAGAAAGATTTATAAATACACCTAACTGATGACCAGACAATTACAGTTCTATGAATTTAGACTTAAGATGAATTTAAATTTCCTTTATGTTTCTTTTATTTTGTATTGTTTCAACAAAGAACAGATATCTGATGGATCGTAGACGTGACTGGAGTCATTGTGCACACAATAAGCACAAAATAGCCACCGGCCTTGTCTTCCACTCCAGCACTGAACCCCTCCCCGCTTCCCTTTAGGAGAAGCCTCCTGACTTAAACAAAAACCCTTTTGCTTCTGCAAGGGCACAATTCTCCACCCCGGTTTCAAAGTTTTGACATTAGCATAATGCCCCTTCTTGATGGTATCAGCCAGCCCTTGTCACACTATAGAAGCTCTCCTACCCCCACACGTGGTGTTGCCTTCCATTCTGAGGGCAGCCCTGGGCTGCCCGTCACTTTGAGTGCAACCCGGCAGATTCTTTTCCTTTAATAAAGCTTGACGGTACCTGGCATCTTGGCTCACTTTCTTTCAATATCAACAAATGGTACTCAATGCAGTAAAAACTAATGGCTTATTTTAAATATTGGGATAAATTATTTGTAAGTATATTCAGCCCTTTATGGGGGAGACTATTCCCTGACCGGGAATCAAACCCCAAGCTGTGGTGCCACTAAATCCTAGCCACTAGACCATAAGATAATCACTATTCAGCTCTTAAGAGCTTACATAAACTCAAAAATTACTGTCATATATTAGGTGTTGTACATTCATAATTGCCTGGCTAGGCTAAGGCCTGGAATCCTTAGCACCAATTGTCTAGTTCTTAATACTGTTGTGACACCAATTGTAAAGCTACACAACCACGCTAGTTGTTGGGCTCTTTTACCTGCTGGTAATCCTGCACCGACTGGGCTGATTGTCGAGCTAAGGCTTGGTCTGGATCCCACAGAAGCCACAAGCCCATTCACAGACTGGGTCACAAACCCTTCACATGCCAGGCTGGGTCCCCAGACCCCTTCATGCAGGTCTATGAGCTAGGTAACTGGCCAAAAGGTCCTTGGAAGCTGCAGGTTGGAAATCATGGCTGTGCCGGGCAGACACCCAAGGCTCCCGCCCACCTGCTTCACTAAAACTCCTCTCTCTCTCTCTGTCAAGAATAGCAACAAAACTAAAAAGATACATTAACACACATGCACACTAACTTCACACACACACACACACACACACACACACACACAATTTGCTTACAATGGATGTGCTAAACCACACCCAACTGGACCTGAGGCGAGGGCCCTGACCAAACAATAATACACTCTGTTTTTTAAATATTAAAAAATCATATTTAAAATATTTACCTTACCATTGTGTAGTACATACACAGCATCAAGCAGTGAGAAGGCAAACATGTTTGAATTTGAACAACATGAATATCTGCATGGAATTGCTTTGCTTTCCTCTCAAAATACAATGCAGCCGAACTTGTGGATTTTGTGCACAGTGGAAGAATCAGATTCAAGATTAATATTGAGGACATTTATGCATTTTAAAATGTGTTTTGCCCTTCTTTCTCACCCCTCAGTATTGATGCATTTAATATCTTGCTTCCAAAGAGTAGAGTATGGGAAGAGGAAAAATTAAATAAAATTACAGTGGAGAAATGTGGCAAACACTACTTGTCCGGGTGATCAAAGTTAACATTATCATGGATGAGTTGAGTTAATAACACGGTCTCTTGTCATGCTATGAGAAGAGCACTTCACCTCTATGGTACTCTTCCTAAAAACCTATAACCCTGGCCAAACCATGAGAAAAACATCAGATGAGCCCAAACTGAGGAATATTGTATGAAATACCTTACTGGTACTCAAAAAAACCTGTCAAGGTTATGAAAACAGAGAGGTCTGAGAAACTGTCACAGACCAGGGGAGACTAAAGAGGCAGGATGACTAATATTATAATAACGTTATCTTGGATGGGAACCTGGAACAGAAAAAGGACATAAGTGAAAAAACTAATTAAATTTGAGTTGAGTTAATAGTAATATGCCAATGTTAGTTTCTTATTTGTTCCAAAAGAACTTTGGTAATGCATGATGTTACAATAGAAGAAGCTGGGTAAGGGATATATGGGAACACTTCTAACTTTTCTAAAAATTAAAAAATAATACCAAAATTATTAGGTTATTTTTAATTTTTAACCTATATTTGTACATATTGGTGGGGTACAGTGCATTGTTTCAATACATGCATATACTGCACAATGATTCAGTTAGGGTAGATAGTATGGCTTTGTACCCTTTAATCCTCCATTTCCTCTCTCCTCTCCCCCAACCCCTCCCTACCTGGCCCCTGGTAACCATTATTCTACTCTCTACTTCTATGAGAACCACTATATTTTTAGATTGCACATATGAGTGAGATCATGTGGCATTTGTCTTTCTGTGCCTGGCTTACTTCACTTAACATGATGGTCTACAGTTCTATCCATGTTATAACAAATGACAATATTTCATTTTTTAAAATAGCTGAATAGTATTACACTGTGTGTATATACCACAGGTTTTTTATCCATTTGTCCATTAAAGGCAATTTAGGTTGATTCCATCTCTTGGTTACTGTGAATAGTATTGCAATGAACACGGGAATACAGATGTTTCTTTGATATATTGATTTAATTTTTTTTTGGGGGGGGGGTGTATATATCCGGTAGTGGGATATCTAGATCATAGGGTAGATCTATTTTTAGTTCTCTGAGGAACCTCCATACTGTTTTCCACAACGGCTCTACCAATTTACATTCCCACCAACAATGTCAGAAAGTTCCCTTTTCTCTGCATCCTCATCAATATTTGTTATTTTCTTTTTGATGATAGCCATTCTAACAGGAGTGAGGTGATATGTTCTTGTGGTTTTAATTTGTATGTCCCCAATGATTAGTGATGTTGAGCATTTTCCTATGTGCCTGTTGGCCGTTTGTATGTCATCTTTTGAGAAATGTCTGTTCTGGTCCTTTGCTCATTTTTTAATTGATTTTTGGTTGTTGTTGGTGGTGGGTTTTTTTGTTTTGTTTTGTTTTTTGCAGTTGAGTTGTTTGAGTTCCTTATGTATTCTGGATATCAGTCCTTTGTCTGATGTGTAGTTTGCAAACATGTTCTCTCATTCCAAATGTTGTCACTTCACTTTGGTGATTGTGTTCTTAGCTGTGCAGAAGCTTTTTAGTTTGATGTAGTCTCATTTGTCAATTTTTGCCTTAGTTGCCTGAGCCTTTATAGTCTTGTTCAAAAAAGTACTGGTTACTCCCATTTTGTGTAACATTTCCATGTTTTCTTTGAGTACTTCCATAGTTTTGGGTCTCAAATTTAAGTCTTTAATGCATTTAGAGTTGATTTATTTGTGCACAGTGAGAGACAGGGGTCTAGTTTTAATCTTCTACATTTGGATATCCAGTTTTTCCAGCCCTGCTTGTTAAAGAGACTGTCCTTTTCCCATTGAATACTCTTTGTGCCTGTATTGAAAATCAGCTGGGTGTAAATATATGGCTGTATTTCTGAGTTCCCTATTCTGTCCTGTTGGCCGTGTGTCTGTTTTTATGCCAGCACCATGCTGTTTTGGTTACTACAGTTTTGCGTATATTTTGAAGTCAATTAGTGTGATGCCTCTAGCTTTGCTCTTTTTGCTCAGAATTGCTTTTGCTAGTCAGGGTCTTTTGTAGTTCCCTAAGAATTTTAAGATTGTTTTTTCTATTTATGTGAAGTATGTCATTGATATTATCATGAGGATTGCATTGAATATGTGGATCATTTTTGACAGTATGGATATTTTCACAATATTAATTCTTCCAACCCATAAACTTGGAATGTTTTTCCATTTCTCCATGTCCTCTTCAGCCTCTTTCATAAGTGTTTTATAGTTTTCCTTGAAGAGTTCTTTTACGTCTTTGGTTAAATTTATTCCTACATATTTTATATTTTTGGTAGCTATTATAAATGGGATTGCTTTCTTGATTTTTTTTTCATCATGCTCATTATTGGTAAATAGAAATGTTACTGATTTTCACATGTTGATTTTGTATCTTACTACTTTACTGAATTTGTTCATCAGTTCCAAGAGATTTTTGGTGGAACTTTTAGGTTTTTCTATATCTAAGAACATGTGATCTGTAAACATGTACTATTTGACTTCCTGTTTTGCAATTTCGATGCCTTCATTTCTTTCTCTTGCTTAATTACTTTGGCTAGGATTTTTAGTACTATGTTGAATAAGAGTGGAAAGAGTGGGCATCTTTGTTCCAGTTCATAGAGGAAGAGCTTTCAGGTTTTTTTTATTTAGTATGTTATTAGTTGTCAGTTTGTCATATATGACCTTTATTGTGTTGAGATATGTTAACTTTTATGCATAATTTGTTGTTGAGGATGTTTTTTTGTTTTTTTCTGTTTTTGTGTTTGTTTGTTTGTTTGTTACCTTAGGGGCTGGCTTATTATAGAGTGTTTTTATCACTAAGGTATTTTGAATTTTATCAAATGCTGTTCCTGCATCTATTGAGATGATCAAATAGTTTTTGTTTTTCATTCTGTTGATGTGATGTATCATATTTATTGATTTGCATATGCCGAACCAACTTGCATCCCTGGGATAAATCCCACTTGACCAAGTTGAATAATCTTTTTAATGTGCTGTTTGAATAAGTTTCTAGTATTTTTTTTGAAAATATTTGCATCGATGTTCATCAAATATATTTGCCTATAGTTTTCTTTTTGTGTGCGTCCTTTTTTTTGTTTTGGTGTCAGGATAATGCTAGCATCAGAGAATGTGTTTGAAAGCATTCCCTCCTCTTCAGTTTTTGGAAGAGTTTGGCAAAAGTTGATATTAATTCTTTTTTAAAAATATTTGGTGCAATTCAGCAATGAAGCTATCTGGCGCTTTTCTTTAATGGGAAGTGATTACTAATTCAATCTCTTTACCAGTAACTGCTATCTTTGGGTTTTCTATTTTTTCTTTTTTCAATCTTGGTAGATTGAATGTGTCCAGAAACTTATCCATTTCTACTAGGTTTTCTAATTTTTTGGCATATATTTGTTCATAATGATCTCTATCAGTGGTATGAAAGAAATGGTTAATGGACTTCTGTGGTCAGCACCCAAGGACGTGTTCACTTGGCAAACTCGCAAACAAGTTAACCAAGAAATGTCAAGGATTGCAAACAATCCTTGAGAAAGCTTGAAGTCATGAGAACACTTTCTTGGGATGTTCCCAGGAGGCACATTATAGATAACCAAGTGCTTGAGAAGGGAGGTAATGGCCTTCTGCTCTTGAGAAAAGTATAACAGAATTTATGCATTAATGCTTATCTTGCATGCACAAGTTTGCTAAATGTAATAAAAGCTGTAGCAGTGGCTGGGTCGGCGCTACTTGCATGAGAGAGCAGTAGCCCCCCGCTCTTCACCTGCATCTCGTCTGCTGTGTCTTCCTTCGCGTCTCCAATCATTTTAATCAACAGTGTTATCTCCTTTTTCATTTCTTATTTTATTTGAGTCTTTTCTCTTTTTATCTTGGTTAGTCTAGCTAATGGATTGTCAATTTTTCTTGTGTTTTCCAAAAGTAACATTTAAAACAAAATTTTGTTGATCTTATGTTCTTTTTTCTGTTGTTTGGTCTCCATTTTATTTCTGCTGTGATCTTTATTATTTCTTTCCTTCTGTTAATTTTGGGTTTGGTTTGTTCTTGCTTTTCTAGTTTCCTAAGATGCATTGTTATGTTATCTATGTGAAATCTTCATACCTTTTTGATGTGGGCATTTGTTGTTATAAACTTCTCTCTTAATACTGATTTGGCTGTATCCCCTAGGTTTTGGTATGTTGTGTTTCTGTTTTCACTTGTTTGAACAATTTTTAAAAAATTCTTCTTAATTTCAGGGAGGTGTTGGTTAGTCTCCATGTATTTGTACAGTTTTGTAAATTTCTCTTGTTGATTTCTAGTTTTATTCCATTGAAGTCAGAAAATATATGATTTCAATTTTTAAAAAATGTTGAGATTTGTTTCACGGCCTAACATATGGTCACTCCTGGTGAATAATCTATGTGCTGATGAGGACACGTATGTTCTGCAGCTGTTAGAGTGGTCTGTAAATGTCTGTATGGTGCACTTGGTCTATAGTGCAGTTCAAATCCAATGTTTCTCTGTCGATTTTCTATCTAGATGTTCTGCTAATGCTGAGAGTGTGTGGTCAATTCCCTAAATATTATTGTATTGGGGTCTATATCTCCTTTTAGATCTAATAATATTTGCTTTATATATCAGAATTTTCCAATATTGTGTGCATATAAGTATTTGTAACTGTTATGTTCTTTTGCTGAATTGAACCCTTTAGCATTATATAATGACCTTTGTCTTTTCTTCCAGTTTTTGACTTAAAGTCTGTTTTATCTGATGTATGTAAAACTCACTTTTGGTGTCTGGTTGCATGTAAAATGTTCTTTTTAATTCCTTCACTTTCAATCTATGTGTGTTTATAGGTGAAGTGAGCTTCTTGAAGGAAGCATATAGTTGGACTTGGAATTTTTTTTAATGCATTTAGCCAATCTATATCTTTTAACTAGAGAATTTAGTCCATTCACATTCAAGATTATTATTGATAGGTGAGGACTTTCTCCTGCCATTTTATTGATAGTTTTTTGGTTGTTTTGTATATCTTTTTTCCTTTTTTGCTCTCTTATTTTTCATCATTGCAGTTTGGCATTTTCTTGTAGTGGTAAGATCTATTTCCTTTTTCTTTCTTCTTTGTATACCTGTTTGGTCAGTGAATTTTATCCTTTTACACCTTTTTGAACAGTAGTTATCTTCCTTTTGCTTCCAGGTATAAAACTCTCTTGAGTATTTCTTATAAAGTCCTGTCTGGTGGTGATGAATTCCCTCAGTTTTTGCTTGTCTGTGAAAGACTATTTCTCCTGCATTCCTGAAGGATAGTTTTGCTGGATATAGTATACTTGGCTGGCAAATTTTTTCTTTCAGCACCTTGAATATATCATCCCATTGTCCCCTAATTTGTAATATTTCCACTGAAAAAATGGGTGTTAGTCTAATGAAGATTCCTCTATATGTGATCTGACATGTTTCTATTGTTTTTAGAATTCTCTCTTTGTCTTTAACTTTTGACATTTTGGCTATAATGTGCCTTGTAGAGGACATTTTGGGGTAGAATCTATTTGGGTACCTTTAAGCTTCCTGAATCTGAATGTCCATATCTCTCCCAAAGCTTGGAAAGTTTTCATTTATTATTTTATCAAACAGATTGTTGATGCCTCTTTCCTTCTCTTCTTCCTCAGGAATGCCCACAATTTGAATATTTCTTCTCTTAACCATGTTTCATAGTTTCTATAGGCTTTCCTCACTTTTTAATTATTCTTTATTTCTTTTTTCCCCTTCTGATTGGGTAATTTCAAATTATTTATCTTTGAGTTCATAGATTTTTTTCTTCTTGCTCTAGTCTGCTGTTGAAGCTCTCTATTGTATTTTTGCTTTCACTCCTTGAATTCTGTAGCTGTAGGATTTCTGTTTGGTTCCTTTTTATTATTTCTGTCTCTTTGTTAACTTTCTCTTCCCTATCATAAATTGTTTTCCTGATTTTGTTGAACTGTCTAACTGTATTCTCTTGCATCTCATTGAGTTTTCTTAAGATCAATATTTTGAATTCCTTTTCCATCATTTCATTGATTTCCTTTTCTTTAGAGTCTGTTCCTGGCATGTTATTATATTCCTTTGGTGGTATCATTTTCCCTGATTTTTCATGTTTCTTGTGTCCCTGCATTAATGTCTGTGCATCTGGTGAAACAATTGCTTCTTCCAAACTTTACAGAGTAGTTTTTATAGACAGAGACTTTCACCTGCACCTGGGTCTTAGTGTGCTGATTGAAAGGGTATGTTGATTCTGTTTCTGTATAGATGCAGTGTTTTAGTCTCTGGGTAATTTCTTCAGGTATGGTCAATGTTATCACTAACTGTAGCTGTCTCAGAGCCCCAGGCTGTAGAAGTTTATGGCAGTGTCAATGGCATAGGTTGTTAAGGTCTTTGGTGGAAAGGGCTTTTGGGGTCTTCCTATTCTCATATTTCCCATAATGGAACAAATTTTTCAAGAGGATTTCTCTTGGCATTGGTCTGACACAATCTACAAGCAGCTGTAGTAGTTTTGGGTTCCAGAACCTGTGGCTCTGAGGCCCCCTGGAAGCTTGAGTTCTGTGAGTCAAGTTATAGCTGTTACTCTGAATCTGGGGGGCTGAGCATAGCAGTAGCCTAACTCCAGGGCAAAAAGCGTGCTCTGGGAGTTTGAGCCTAGGAAGCAGAGTATAGCTGCAAATTAGGAACCAGAGAAAATGGGATTCTGTTGTCACTCAGTTCCCGGGGGGGTGAGGCACCTTGTAGTGGTGTCTCATACCCCAGGAATGGTGTAACTCAGCAACGTCTCAGTCTCTGTGAGGTCAGCTGCAGGAATAACAGGAACCCAGAATGGAGAGGCACAGCTGTTTCTTGAAATTTGGGGGACAGCACAGCACTGACTTCATTCCACAGGTAAAGGGGTGTCTCAGTAGCTCAGTCTCTAGGGACATAGTCCACTTCCAGGGAAGCAGAGTACTGGAGTTGTTTGGCCCCTAGGCAGGGTGTCTTAGCTCAGCCAATACCCCAGTTTCCCTGGGAGGTGAGGTACTAAGTCAACTCAGCCCAGGGATGCACAGCTGCTCAGCTTAGCCAAGCAGCTTACCAGCCAAGACACCAATTATTCCCCAGCAGGTTTTGCACCCCTTCAACTCAGTCCTGGAGGCTGGAGTATAGACATGGCTGAGAGGGGTAGTTAAATTCCCCCAGAGGGAGTGTGAAGCTTTGCAGCTTCAGTTCCACCCTGAGTGGGAGGGGCACTGCTGCAACTAGGAGGAGTAGGTAGGGTGGTTCCACCATTGCCTAGGAAATCAGAGTAGAGTGCAATATCTGCTCTCATCTGGGCTTGGGGAAGTTAGTTCAATGGTGGCTCAGTCTCTGGGATGAAAGCATGTCCTTCGCCCATGGGGTAAGACCCCCTTTAGCAACGGCTCCAATTCCAATTTGGTGCAGTAGTCCTGGAAGCCAAACAGGGCAGGTCAGTGTCAGCTCCTCCAGTGAAACACAGCTGGGTGGGCTCCAAGTAGCTCCCTCAGCTGTGCTTAGTGCCTTTGAGCACTTCTAGGGTACCCAGTGCTGAGGATGGTAGATATCCAAGGTGTTAATGAGGACTGCTGGGGCCCTCTTGCTTACCTTTTTCCAGAGGGAAAAGTTCCTCTTGATTTCTTGCTGCTTTTGGCTGAGGAATGGGGTGGTGGACTCTGGGTGTTTACATTTGTGGCTATCCTGAGTTCTCTGCTCACTAGCATTTCTGTTAGTCCATTGATGTGCTCCAGTGCTCTCCTTTAGATATTTTCATCTAAGTGTGGTTGTTTATATGTTGTTTTGCCTGTTTTTTGACTACAATTTAAAAAAACAATTTACTAAAATATATGTACTGATGTTCCTATATACTTAAATCAACTCACCAGAAAACAAAGGAAGGAAAGAAGGAAGAAAGGAAGAAAGGAAAGAAGGAAGGGAGGAAGGGAGGAAGGGAGGAAGGGAGGGAGGAAGGGAGGGAGGAAGGAAGGAAGGAAGGAAGGAAGGAAGGAAGGAAGGAAGGAAGGAAGGAAGGAAGGAAGGAAGGGAGGGAGGGAAGGAGGGAGGGAGGAAGGAAGGAGGGGAGGAAGGGAGGAAGGGAGGAAGGAAATAAACAGTAGAGAAATAAATATTTGAAGGAAAAATTTTGAAAAAAATATAAAATATTTTTTCCCATTATTCAGTGGGAAGACAGTGGTAAGAATGCCCTGAGTCTTCAGATCTTTCCACTAGATTTTAGCTCTTTTAGCATATGCTCATTAATGTTTTTTTGTGCAAAAAGAGGCTTGCCTTTGCTAACCATATGTTAAACAGAAAATTTAAAAATAAAATAAAAAAGACTTGTTTTCCCCCCAAAACAAAAACACTTCATTGTCAAACAAGGGAGTGCTGGTTTGAGATGATGTCTCTCTCCAGATGCATTGTACCATAGCCCATAATTGTTGCCATCTAGATATTTTGGGGATTATTTCAGCAAATTAAGCACGAATGCTCAAGATAATTGTTTCAATTATCCACTTTACTTTTGTTTCTATACATATATTGTGTTTGATTTTGTTTTACTGTGCTATCTTAAGTACCAGAGTCTTTATGCAATCCTTTAGAAACACTTGGAATTTTCACATGTTTGCTTCATTTCCAAATTACAATAAACAACCATCAATTTAATAAGTGCAGTGCAAGTGTGTGCATGTGTGTGTGTGTGTGATGTGTTATAGGTATTAAAGAACATTATAATCCAACTTCAGGGAGACAATTGATTGATTAATTTAAATTTTGCCCTTCAATCTTTATTGTGTTATCCTTTTTATTAAAATTAAGTGTATTAATAAGAGATGATTTATTATTTTACCAGGATCATATATATGAACATATCTATTTGTGAATATCAAAGAGTATCTAGTACAACTTACAGTTTCTTTATCTTTATAATCATGTTTTCATTTCAGATATAATTTCTGGGTACCACTGAAAGAAAAAAGACTCAGAAGTCAAATGGTTGGTGTTAGAAAAGCAGATATATTCAGCTGAAAGAGAGGGAAGTCTATCCCATCTCAAAGACCTAGATTTACTAGGGAGTTTTTTAAGGGAGGGGTTGAGGAAATGGAACATGGGAGGTGAAAAGCATGAGAGAAGGAGACAAGCTACGAGGGGTCCATGTGTATGGGTCAAGTACAAGTCTTGTCAAGGCCGCATCTGGTTTCTGTTCTCATCTTCGTTATTATCTCAGGACCCTTCAAGATTCTGATTTACTACAGAGTAGAATCAATTCTTCTGCATAATCTTTTGCGCAGTTTGGCTTCACAGATCTCTGGTTGACTTGGCTGGTTTCCAAGGTCAGCTTCCAGTCATTTGGACTTGATCATTTCTCAAAACTCTATAAGTCTCAAAAAAAGAACTGTTAGCTTTGCAGAATACTGATTAGCTTCTCAGCCTTCTTTTCCTATTTAGCAAGCATGGTAAGAAAATGAAAGGATGGGAAAAAAGAGCAGAGAGAAAAAAAACTGTCCTTTGTAAAATACACCCCGCCCCCAGGCCCAGGTGATTTTAGGTACCAATATGGCTTCCATCCTGCTCACTCCAACACCTTCGCCCTGTTAGTGGATATAAAAGGATGTTAAAATCATACTATTTTTGTCTTAGTTTTTGTTGAAGCTCAAAGGGCAAATACAAGACTGCAGATTATAAGTACTCCCACATTCCAAATTAACTAGCTTGATTTAATTATTTCACATTGTATTCATAAATTATAATATCACTTTGTACCCCATAAACTTGTACAATTATAAATTGTCAATTTACAATAAAAAAAAGTGGTGGGACTTTGAAAGGGGACATATAAAGACTGGTTTTGTAGAGATCCACCTCTTTGAGGTATTGAAAGACTGACGTTGAAGTGGCCTGGGAATTAAGGAGGAGGTTTCTTTAGATAAATTGTTAGAATGCTGTGACGTGATCCATCTCCCTGCCACTTCTGTGGGGAAGGGTGGAGTGTGCTTACTAATAACTCCAAGCCTTGGGGAGTGGAGCTCTGGAGAACACTGCTGAGAGAGTTTACTTGTATATCTTGGAGTTGGGAAGCCACAGTAGACAAATGCCCGACATATGCCTATAAACAAACTGAACTCAAGGTGAGAGCAGCCACAGGAGCCCCAACAGCAGAGAACAGGCTCTGTGGGGATAGTAACTTGCTCACACTGTCAGTGGGTCCTAGGTGTGCTATTTCTGGGAGCCAGAAGTAGAATGGTGTCCTGATCAGGCAAGGTGACAGATGCAGACCCTGAGAGGGAATTTTAAGCCAAAGATGTGGTCGCCCCTTCTCATGGCAGCTACAATCAGTGTGACCAAGTGAGGCAAGCCAGGAACAGAAAGACAAAGAATCTGCTTTAAACATTTGCCCAGGTTACTGGAAATGAAGGTCAGGTTAGATGGTTACTTCCAAGTAGTACATTTTCTTTCTCTTACCTCTACTCTTTTCCCTCCCTTTTCCTCTTCATCCTTGGGGAAGCCAGAGGCAGCCTGCCTGAGGAGCTGGCTACCAGGAAAAAGGGATGACCTAAGGAAACCTGCTCTCAACCCAAACAGCCCAAAGCAGGTCCAATGGGATGAGGAGATCTACCTTTAAGTGAAGTTCAGACATTTCCCTTCCCTTCCCTTCTTCACCTTTAATCTCCTCATCTTTCCTTTTACTTCATTTCCTTTCTTAAAAGGAAGGACTGGAGATAAAGGATATTAAACCTGAACTGTAAACTTATCTTTAAATGAAAGTTGGGGTTTAGTTATTTTTGTTATACAGGACTGGGTATTCCTATGATTATACCTCGAGGCTTTTTTGTTATCTGAGAATAAGTAGAAAAGCTATTGGGCTTATGCTAGATCTCACTTAGGGGGAGAGAAAGAACCTATCCCACATCGAGAGAAGAATTAAGTTTTCTAAATCCAATCCTTCTCATTCAACATGCTAATTACATCTATGTCCAGGACATTATACCTGGCTTATATCATTTGGAATTAGTTTTGCTTTTCTTCAGTTCAGCATTCTATGGAAATATCATGTTTAATTTTGATCATGTGGCACGAATGCCTGTATATATGATTATATTGTATATTATGTACATAATGTCATTTTCAATGAAGAAACCATCCTGAAAGCCTTATAAACCTTATTTTTCTCTTCCTGTGCCTTATGCAGTTATATTATACAATTGTGTGTTCAAAATCTGAGGTTTTTTTACTGTAAGGCAGTGATTATGAAAATGTGTTCTTTCTTGCTTTCTTGCAACACAGCATTGTTAGTCTTTTCATTAACTGCTGCCAACAGAAATCTCTGCCCTTTAGCCAGAGTAAGCTTCTGGTCTTTAGATACTTTCTTTTGATTTATTCCCTTCTTTTCCGTCATTGTTCACTGACTCATCTCAAGGATTTGGAATATTTTAGTAACCATGGAATTAAATAATGCTTGTATATACTAGGGCCTGCTTGTTATTAATATTCTTGGTTTTGATTTTATTGCTCTTTTTCTGACTTCAGAAAAGTGGTTTTTAGACTGTGCCCAAGGGTCATCACAGAAGGGGCTGCTGGCAAGTGTCACTCCATCTCTGTTTCAAAAGTGGCAGCTTGCCTTTCATCTGTTTTATATTTTAGGTCTCCAGGTATAACTTCTTGGAAGGAAGAGTTCCATGCATAAATAGGTTTTGAAAAGCATTATTTTAGAAGAGCAGTGTGATAATTCATTAAGTCATCTTTCTTTTTTTCTTTCAAAATTTGCTAATTGTAGAGTAGCTTTTTCTAGTTCTCTGATTCAAGATATTTTGTATCAAAACTTTTGCTATTCTTTGGCATTTCTTCATATAGCTCTTAATAGTTAAGTCAGTCTTTTAATTTAATGCAACAGAAAACCTTTTTTCTTCATTTTAAAGATAATGTGAGAATGATTCTTTCAACTATTTTAATTGCATTTAGAAGAAATAACCTAATTGACTTAATTATATATTTTTTAAAATATAATTTTGGACACAGTTTTAGATTTTTTTCTCATTGTAAGAGTAATGTGTTATTATTATAAGTAAAGTGGAAATGCAGGAAAATGTATGAAAAAAATCACTCACAATCTTGTAACTTTGAAAAAACATAAACATTTCAGTGTATATCTATCTCATGTTTTATTTGAGTAGTGTATCATTCAAAAAGTTTTATTATACTGCCTTTAAAATGTTGAATCCTGATTTTTTCTTAACTTAGCACTACTATCAGACCTGTTTTTTTCCCCTAGATGTTTACTTTATTACCATACCACTGTGCTGGCCCCTCATATTGTATTTGCTTATTTTATAAGAGAGGGGTAGTGCAACTGGAAGATAGTTGGATAAGGGGTTGAAGAAGCAAGCCCTGAAACTCCGGGACAAGTTTCCAGCAACTTGTGGCATGGCACCACACAGAGTTTTCTGCCATTTAGTAAGCCACACATGTGCCCTCTGCAGTAAAGTTTGTATCACAGTTCTTACTTCTTACTATCCAACTTCTTTTTGTTTCTCCAATCTCCCATTCTCCTATTAGAGTTAACAATTTTAGGGTCCCCAGAAAGGCTGTTCATGAGCTTTGCTCTCTCTCTCTCTCTCTTTTTATACCTATATCACATCTATCTATCTGTCTACCTACCATCTATCTGTCATCTGTCTATCTTCCTATTTTAAAACAATGAAAGAATCAACAAAAAAGACTAATAAAAATGTTTACATATAGGGAGAGGTAAAGAAGAAGTTGGTTTGAAAAAGACAGAGAAGAAAGGCAGATTCCTATGAATGTACCTTGTTATAAAGATTTGACTTTGGAATCATGTCAACATTGTATGCAGTTATGACCTAAGTTAAATCAAGAGGGGGGAAAGGTAATCCATAAAATCTAAACCAAATTGAAAATAGTGAAACTATGTGAAGAACTGTAAAGGATCTGAGATTTTAACCAAGTTAGACTGCCCCAGTTTCACAGAAGCTGGCTGAAGGGATGACACTTCTGGACACAGACAAAGGACTTTGTAACTCATGGCACAACAGGAAGCATGAGTATCATGTTTGCATCAGTTGTTCTTGCCTTAAATCCCACTGGGGTGACACAGAGTTGTCCAAATGAGTGCAGTACACACAGTAGGTTTATATCACAGGTAAGGAAACTTTATTTATATAGGGGCTGCTGGCAGAGCTGCCCAAACTTGGCCCAAAGGGAGACATTTTTATTATCCTAGTCAGAAAATAAATCTGCCCTTTAACCTGGAGAGAGATCTTATTTCAATCTTCCAAGTAAGTCTGCCATAAGAATATCTTTGAAAAGCTATTTGGCAATAAAAAACAATGAAAGCAAACAGAATGTCCATGGATAATTGTACCACAACACTATGTATTATTAGATATTAAGCTGGTGACATCACCACACAAAGAAAATTAATTCAAGTAACTCCATAACATAGTATTTGATTTTGTATATATAATAGGCTAGAAGATTCTGAACTTAGAGAAAATCATGTTGAATGAAATGCACCAGGCAGAGAAGGAAGAATATTGCAAGTCCCCATTCATAAGTGGGAGCTAAAATAAAAAAAAGAAATAAATAAAAGAAAGAAAGATACGATGATCACAATAATATGTTGAACTTTCAAAAGAAGAGAACAGAGCTGAGGTTACCAGAGGTGGGAAAGGGGGAGTGGGAAGAGAGTTTAGAGAAATTGGTAAAAGGCCACAAAAAATGATTATGTTGTGTAATGTTGAACATACTAATCCTGATTTGAGCATCATGTATTGAACACAGGTATCGATTTTTCACATGGTATCCCACAGATATGTACCATCAACTGTCTCAATAAAAAAAAAAAAAAAAAATCACCATTTAATAATCCCTACTGAAAGAATAGATCTAGCCAATGGTCATCATTGGAAGCCAAAATCATTGGGTGAAAGAGTGGTGGGGAACTTTTATAATGGACGTACCAGGCTTATACCACCCAACCCTAGTGATCAATCTTAGCATCACTTAAAAATGGGACAATGAGGAGTGTCACAGGATGATGCGATAGTAAATGCACAACAATATGCTGATGTGTTTTTGTCTAAAACGTGAACATGAATCTATCAAGCCTCTAGAACTTACTTTCTGTTTATAGGAGCTACCAGCTATGATAAAGAATAAGTAAAATAATCCTACAAAGAACAATCAACCAGATTTGGTATGTACAATATTCTATAGCTTTAAATAGCCTGTCTTTCCCCAAAACTAAATGGAGCAAATTAGAAAGTGTTAATGGTTAAATATTGCTTTAGAGTGTGTGTTATTCAGGGTTCTCCAGAACCAACAGGACATGTATATAAATATATAAGAGGGGATTTATTAGGGGAATAGGCTCAAGTGATTTTGAAGGCTGAGGAGTCCCATGATAGGCTGCCTGAAAACTGGATTGGGGTAGTGTGGCTCAGTCCAAGTCCAGAAGCCTCAGAACCAGGGAAGCTGACGGTGTGAACGTCAGTTCCAGGCCAAAGGCCTGAGAGTTGGAGGTGCCTACCTGTGGTGTAAATCCTGGAACCCAAGGGCTGAGGAGTCTGGAATTCAGATGCCCATGCACAGGAGAGAAGAGTGTATCCCAGCTTCATCAAATAGAGATGTACCTCTTTCTCTGTTTTTATTCTCTCCAGTTCCCCAGTTGATTGGATGGTGCCCACCTACATTGAGTGTGGGTCCTTCCCACCACTCAGGTGTGTATGCTAATCTCTTCTGAAAACACTCTCATAGACACACCTGAAGAGAATGCTTTACCAGGTTTAGAGGTATTCCTTAATCTAATCATGTTGACATCTAAAATTGACCATTACAGACTGAAGAGTTATGCACATTAAAAATGAATGAAATGTGTGAATTTTGATCTTCATTCAAGCTGCCAAAAGGAATCTTTAAGGCAATAAGGAAAATCTGAATATGACTTAAGATGATAATACTTAAGCTATAGTTGCCTAATATAAAGATTACTAAGTGGAAGAAAATACATAATATGTTCTATAACAGAAAATATAACAATATAATATTATTATTATACTATTAATGATATCATTATTTTTACAAATAGATTTATAATTGTAAATGTATTTTACATTGGTTGGAATAAAGCTCTGAAACCAAGAAGATCCCAATAAAAATAAATATAAAGGCATGTAATAATGTTCTAAAAAATAAGTAAGCTATGTTGAAAACAAGTTATGCAGTTGCGTTTGAATTAATTTGAGAACAAATATCAGCAGACATATTTGGGTTGGTTGCCAAGAAAGCTAACCCAATATTATTTTGCATTAATAAATGTATCTTTTTCAAATGACACATTTAATATTTGTTTCATTATAGTCTTGTCAGACCATATCAGCAATACCTCCTTGAATTAAAATATGTGTATATGGCCAGACTGATTTTCTCACCATCTGTTTAAAAGTCATTGTTTACTTTTTTAAAGTGATGTTTGTTGATATAGAATTTATAACAATAACCTATGGGGTTTCTTTTGGTAAAAGGTTCTATAAGCTTGGTAAATGTATCTAATTGTTTAAACACCATCATATTCAATATATTGAACTGTTTCATTACTACGAAAATTTTCCTCAACATTCTTTTAGCCATGATCCCCACCCTAGCCCCGGGAAATCAGTGATCTGTTTTCTGTTTCTATAGTTTATATTTCCAACAGCATACATAGATAGGATCATATTGTATGTAGGCTTCATTTACTCAATGTAATGAATTGTTAATTCAATCTTTTTTTTTTGTTTTGCGTGTATTATTAGTTACTTCCTTTTTATTACTGAGTGGTACTCCATGTATGGATGTCACACAGTTTATTTAAACATTTGCAATTGAAGAATATTTGGGTGGTTTCCAGTTTAGTGTTATAATTGATAAGTCACCATAAACATTCACATACAGGTGTCTGTGTGACCATAAATTTTAATTTCTTTAAAATAAATAGCCAAGAGAGGGATTACCAGGTCACATAGTGTGTATTTAACTTTACAAATAATTTGCAAACTGTTCTGCAAAATAGGTGTACCATTCTGGATTCCCACCAGTGATGTGTGAAAGTTCCATATCCTTGTCAGCACTTGGTATTATCAGTTTCTTTGATTTCAGCCATTCCAGTAGAGAATTATTGAATCTGATTGTGATTAATTAGTATTTCCCTAATGACTAATTATGTTGTCTATTTTCATTGCTTATTTGCCATCTATGTATCTTCTTTTGTCTGCTCAAATCTTTTGCCCAATTACAAATTGGTTTTTTCCTTATTGTTTAATTTTGAGTTTTTTATATATTCTGAATAACTTTCTCATAAGATTAATCTTGCAAATATTTTATCCCAGTCTAATAGCTTTGTTTATTTATTTTCTTAAGAGTGTCTTTTACAGAGCAAAAGATAGTAATTTTTATGAAATATAATTTTTACATTTTTTTCCTATAAATTATACTTTTGGTGTGTATATAAATACTTTTTCCTTAACCCAAGGTTACCTTTTTTCCCAGTTTTAGTTTTATAAGTTTTATACTGTAGTTTTTAGGATTTACATTTAGGTCTATTATTAATTTTGTGTTAATTATTTTATATAATGTGAGGTATAGATTGAGGATTACTGTCCTATATATGGATGCTTAATTGGTCTAAAACCATTTGTTGAAAACACCGTTCTTTCTACATTGAATTGCCTTTGAACTTTTGTTGAAAATTAGTTGACCATACATATGTGGATGTATTTTTGGATCCACTGTCTCATTGATCTATGTGTGTATCCTTTCATCAATACCATATTGTCTGATTACTACAGTTTTTATAGTAAGTCTTGAAATTGGGTGGCATGCGTCTTCCAACTTTATTCTATTTATTCAAAATTGTCTGGCTATTCTAGTTTTTCTAGTTTCTTTTCTTTTTTTTCTCTTCTTTTTTCTTTTGTTTTTTTTTTAAGTTGAATTCTTTGAAACCAATTTTGTAAGTGTCTTAGATAGTAAACCTAAAAATATGGGTGTAATCCCACATCAGTCATAAGGCCTTTGTCAAGTAACTTTAGTGCTGTAATATTTTGTGGCTTTTATTTTTTCTTCATTTGATACATTCTTAACAGCCAGCAGTGTCCTCTTCTGTATCAGTCACAGTTTCAGAGAGAAAAAGGCACATTCTAAACGAGGCTAGAGAGGTGAAAACAAAGTTAACGAAATCAACAACAAATACTTAGGTTTCAGGATACTAATACATTGAGTGGTAAGGCATTACCACTCATTGGCCTGAAGAGCAAGAGGATGAAAGAGTCTAATCAGAGCTTGGGGATAATTAATGTAAAATAGGTGGGATTTCCCAGCTGAGGCTGTCATCATAGGTTTTGGCTACTCTGAAAACCTTGCAAGAAGGACGTGGAGAAGAAATAGTCCCTTTTTACTTCTGTCCTGTGATCTCCTTGACTATGCCTCCTATTGGCTGAAACTTACCAGAAACAGAAGGCAAAAGAAATTCACCTATTTCAATCCAAGAAAATGAGCACCCAGGGCACTTATCACTGGAGAGGACAGTCAATGGATCTAGAGAGCAAATGGAAAAAGTATTCCAGCAGCAATTTCACCAGGATTCTGATTGCAGTTCAAGTGTGCCTCTACAGCTCACAAATTTTAAGTTCAAAACTGTAAAACACTATAATTGTATGATTTTAGAGTTGTCAGAGAAAACCAGTCATTCAGTTTAATAGAAATCATTTTGGTTTTTCTCAATAGAAAAACTGGGGTTTTTTTGTTTGTTTGTTTTGTTTTGTTTCTCACTTAATATCCTCCAGTCTTAACTATGTTGCTGCAACACAAAGAAATATCTGAACGGCTGGATACACTAATTACCATAATTCGATGATTACACATTGCATAAGTATATTCAAATATGACACTGGACATCATAAATATATACAACCACCACTATAATACATCGAACTTTCAGAAGGAGAGAACAGAAAGAACTATGGTTACTAGAGGTGGAAAAGGAGAGGAGAGAGTAGTGAAGGAGAAATTGAGTAATGAACACAAAGAATAATTAAGTTTTGTAGCAATTATTATATTAATAATCCTGATTTGACCATGTTTTACACAAATACTGACAGTCAACTCTGTACCCAACAAATATGTATAATTAATTATATTTCAATAAAAAATTTTAAAAATAAATTAAAAAAACAAAAACAAAAGCTTTGATTTTTGTTTGTTATTATACTTTAATTTTAATTTTTCCTGACCTTATTAAGGTATAATTGACATATAAAAATTGTATATGCATATATATAGTGTGTATGTATATATATTATACCATATAAGGTTTTGATATATATAGTGAAATGATTAAATCAAGCTAGTTAACATATCCATCATCTCACATACTTATCTTTTTTTTTGGTGATAACATTTAAAAGCTACTCTCTCAGTAATTTTGAAGTATACCATACATTATTATTAACTATGCTAACCATGCTATACAATACAGATCTCCAGAATTTATTCATCCTGTCTTACTGAAACTTTGTACCCTTTGACCAACATCTCCCCTCCCACTCACTCAGCCCCAGGCAACCACCACTCTACTCTGCTTCTGAGTCTGACATTTTAGATTCCACATGTAAGTAAGATCACACAGTATTTGTCTTTCTATTCCTGCAGTCCCAAACTCCAAAAGCTCTTTTAAATGTATGAGTATTAAAAATATGATCTCTAGAAATGATGTGTTAAATATGATAACTAGAAATGTAAGCAGAAACTTTGAGGTTACTTTTCAATTCATTCTTCTAATTTGTTTTCATATAGTCAGTTGCTCTCTGCCTTATTTCCATTTGCAAGGCTGGCTTTGGTCTCAGTGAATCATCCTAGAGTGAGTGCCTGTTGCCTAAACAGAATCTAATCACTTATCTCTCTGAATGCTTAAATCTGCTTCTGGGGCAGTTTTTTTTTCAGTGATTGAACACCCTTCATCGCGTAAACACTTCTACCTTTTCCATTCTTTATATCTCGGAATAACCAGGAGAGAAATAGTGAGTGGAATTATTTTGCTTTTAACTTTGGATTAAAAGGGTCTTTCTATATCAAGCCTGTATTTTACCAAATGTTTAGGATATAGTAAATATCCTATGATACCTAGTAAATCATATATTGGAGAGCTTCAGCGTGTGTCACTTTCTCTTTATCTCATGAATCTTCATAGTTCCTTGGTGAAGGGCTTCCTGTGTGTGTATTGAGGAATCAGGGTGGTGAAAAGGAAAGAAATGAGGAGAGACAGAGAACAGATAATTACAAATGATGCTACATCCTATTGAAAAAGAAAATGAGGGCTAGAGTAAGGGAGCAAATCACATTTACTTACTGGAAATATTAAAATAGGACTAACAAAATAAAATGATAAAATCAAGTCTATTTGAAAATATATACTCTTTAAATTTCATGAAATGATTTCTTGTACATATGATAACCAAACTATGTTAAATAAATGTGCATCAATAAAGGCTCTTGTGAGAAAAGTCCTTCGAAACATTAAATCTGTAAAGTCCTCTGTAATCACTGCAAGGTACATCAGTATCTATCAATTCTTTTATCTAGTGGACTAATGACTTTACCATCTTTAAATATTTTTAGCAGGAAATTGTATGAAAATTATATCAAAATTTATATTTGCTGTGAATTAACAATATAAAATTATCAACTTTAAGCTGGATTTTGTATCTGGGATGTAGAACAAAACAAACTGACCTATTTTGTCAATTATACAACTTGTGGTTTATGTTTAAGAGGTACCACTTTCATAAATGTTTTATATATAGATCCACACACTATAGAAATATTCATTTTGAAAGTGTAATATTAATTATTTGTATTAGTAGCACTAATTTCATATAAGCATACATTAATGAGCTTTGGAAAAACAAAAACTAAAAAGAGGAGAAAGAAGAAACAAAGAAACATGACTCGATTTTCAACTTATGAATTAGAGGATAATAACAATGTGAAAAAACATACAGAACATAAAATTAAAGAAATATTTAATTTTGAACAAATTCAATTTTTAGCATATGTATTTCATGGAAATTGTGTAAAAATCTCATTGTTTTTATTGTTTAATTAGATATTTTTAAATATATAATTCAGGATTGTTCAGCCTATATGCATAAAAATGTATAACTGGTAATATTCACCTACTGTACTGAGTCTTTCAATACTTGATATTATTTCTCACATTAACAGACATATTGCTATTGATCCCTGGTATACTTCCCTGATAAATTTTTATTACTTCCTATGTCCAACCATGTATGACATCATTTTATTTATTACTTGAATGGTTCTCTGTTGAGAGTCTTTTGCGTTCTTAACCAAGAATTCATTTAAAAATTTTCCCTAGTATGCATGTTCTGAAATTTCAGCTGGAAGGAAATACTGTTATTGTTGTGTGAGTGAAGCTTAATTATTTTCACAGGAAATTTTAGGCAATCATATTAAATCTCACACACTGGTGCAGTGTTTTTGTCATACAATTTTGTAAGACTGAAATGCTCAATACATAAGTACCTAGAAATTTCAAAGTACTGCCCTATAATAAGTTCAGTATTATGCATGTTTTTAAATGGCAAGTGACTTTTTATCTTCAAAAAATGCTAAAGCTAAAGCACTATATGAAATAAATAGAATAAAAGGAAAGAAAGAAAAAAGAAAAGATGAGGAAAAAACACTCAAGAAAAAAAGAAAAAAAATTTGGAAAATAATCAGATAATATGAAAAACAAATTTTAAAATATGAATAAATTAATAGGTAAAATATAGTTTATTATAACTTTAAATTAGTATTTAATTGAATGTACTTGTAACTGGAATGGAATAGATCAGCCAATTACAATAAATCATAGGTAATATAAACCTAAATTATTTTGAAAAGCACCACATATTCCTTGTCTTAGACATTCACATTAGCATTTCATTTCATTGTCGAACCAAATGCAAGAAGAAATGAAATGATTTTGTACTTTGTTAACATTGTTTAACACAGAGTTTTACTTCAAATAATTGGTTTGATGTAGAATACCATATGGGAGACATTAGTTTATATATTTATGTTAATTTGTTTTGTCTCAAATCTCCTGTACCTATTGGGTACTTCGTACAGTTTTCTATTGCTGTCTGTAAAAAGCTAAAAATTGAATTTAGTGGCTAAAATGAGCACAACATTCACTTAGTATATCTTAGTTGTGTAGGTTATCAGTCTTGGTATAGAGTGGCTCAGCCAGTTCTTGGCTCTGGGTTACACAAGGCGAATCCGAGGTGTAGGCAACTCTGAGATCCTTTCTGAAGGCTCTGGGGATGAATCTCTTTTCAAACACGTTAAGGTTGTTGGCAGAATTCAGTTCCATGAATTCAGGTTCCTGTTTCCTTGTTGGCCATCAGCCAGGATAGTTCTTAGTATATTGAGGCCATCTGCGTTCCTTGGCTCCTGGCCACCTTCTCCATTCTCAAAGGCAGTAATGGTGTGTTAAGACTTTCTCACACTTCAGATCTTTCTGATGCTTTTTTGTACCTCATCTTTCCTTTCTTCCACCAGGAGAAAGTTATCTGATTTCAAGGGCTTATGTGGTTAGATTGGTCCCACTCAGATAAGCCATAATAATCCTTCCATTTATAGGTCTCTAACCTTAATCACATCTGCAAAATCCCTTTTGCATGTAAAATAACATATTCACAGATTTTAGGGATTATGGTGTGAACATCTCTGGTGTTGGGGATTATTTACTGTACTATACAAGAGATGTTCAAAAAGTTTGTGGAATTGGTATTATCTTTTTACTCTATTTCCCCACAAACTATTTGAAGTACCCTCGTATTAACCTACCTGTCCTCAATCTTCTCATGATTCTGGGTACCACCCAATGCCACCCCACCAAAAAAATGGCAAGCTCATTTCCAACTTTGTTTTAATTCACATTGCCCTCTTGGCCTGAATATTTTTCTCACTATATCTTGGTTGCTTTCAACCCCCTTTTGCTATAGTTTGAATGTTTGTGTTGCTCCAAAATTCATGTTGAAACTTAATCCCCAGTGCAATGGTATTTATGTGGTGGGGGTTTTAGGATGTGATTAAGCCATGAGGAATCCACCCTCACTGATGGGATTATCCCTTATAAAAGGGCTGGAGAGACCTAAGTAGACCCCCTTTTGTCCTCCATCCTTTCTACCATACGAGGACCCAGCATTCAAGGCATCTTCTTGGAAGCAAAGACCAGGCCCTCACCAGACATTGAACGTCCTGGCACCTTCATCTTGGGCTTCCCAGCCTCAAGAACTATGAAAAATAAATTTCTGTTGTTTATAAATTACTTAGTCTCAGGTATTTTGTTATAGCAGCATGAACAAATTAAGATGCCTTCTCTTTGTGGCTCCAACTCAACTGACTCAATGAATTCTTTCCTATTTTTCACACTCACACATTCCATATCTAAACAATATTAAGAACTCACTAAGTCTTTGAGTTTTTCAGCTGTATTTACAATAGTCAAGAGTTGGAAACAACCTAAATGTCCACTGACGGATGACTGGGCAAGGGAAATGTGGTAAATATACACGATGGAAAACTACTCAGCCATAAGAAAGAATGAAATTCTGCTATTCACAACAACATGGATGAACTTAGAGAAAATTATGTTAAGTGAAACAAGCCAGGCACAGAAAGAGAAATACCACTCTTAATTGGGAGCTAAAAGAAAAATAAATAAATAAATAAATAAAAGAAAGAAAGATACAACAATTACAATAACACATTGAACTTTCAAAAGGAGAGAAAATACATGAGGTTACCAGAGGTGGAAAAGGGGGAGTGGGAAGGGAGTTTAGCCAGAAATTGGTAAAGGGCCACCAAAAATAATTACATTGTGTCATGTTGAGCATACTAATTATCCTGATTTGAGCATCACCTATTGAACACAGGTATTGATATTCAACTCTGTACCCCACAGACGTGTACAATCAATTATATTTCAATCAATTTAAAAAAATAGAATACATAACATTCTAGAGAACTAGCACAATATAAGCCCTGAAGTCAAAGTGTCTGACTTCAAATCATGATTCTGTGACTTAGAATAAAAATCCTACTTTCTCTGTTTATAAAATCATTACTATCTCTTAGGTTTTATGTGTTGGTGGGAGGATTATTGGTGGGGTGATTATTGAGATAACACTTGAAGAAATTAGAACTGTGCCTGGAAAATGATAAGCCCTCAATGATGATGAATATGCATATAAATAACTTAGAAAATTTTTATAATAGTATATACTTTTGCATTAAATTTAATGATGCTAAATGAATACCTCACAAGAGTTCAGAAAAGGTAGGAATTATTATGACTTGCATAAATTAGAAGACTTGGAAATTAACATATGCAGCTTTAATAATTTTATTCCTTAAATTATTTGGTATGAACTAAAATAAAATCTAGAGCAAAGACTATAATAAAATTTAAAATTTTTTGAATATGTTTGGTTGTATGATAGAAATAAATATCACATATTACATGCTAATTAAAAAAAATTGGGGTTGGACAGTCCAATCTGACACAAAATGAATATAACCTTAAAATAATTTTAAGAGTGAATCCCTAGGTTTTCAGTTTAAATGCTTAACAATTACCCATGCAAATTGGACTTAGGAATAACTGAAGATAATTCAAAAATCAACATCATAGTTAAATATAGACATTGCTTTGAAACATCAAAATCTACTAAAATCATCAATTATCTTTATTTGGCAAAGAGAAGGCAATTAACAGTAAATGTGTATAAGCATCAACTGCGACCTGACATTTAAAGCTCTAAAACCCCAGTAAATCAGCCTGACAATGATGTACCATATGCACTGATCTACAATGGCCGGACGAGCGCGTTGGTGGTATAGTGGTGAGCATAGCTGCCTTACAATGGCCGGAGGATCCCTAACCTGTGGCTTTTTTTCTGCCATATCACCTTGTTAAATAAAGATCAGTTAATAAGGTTTGTTTAAGTATTCATAAGATTGTAGATAATATAAAGGTTGACAATCAGAGCAATGTATATTTTTCTTCTTGCCTTATGGTAAGAACTATATATCTGTTTTAATTTGCCATGTATGCTTTTCCCAAAGTAAATTTTGAACATAACAAAACTATTCATATGGAGTAAAACAAATTAGTCATTTTGACTACAAATTTCTATACGCATTCTGGTAAAAGCACTGGTTTAATCTGATGACTACTGAGGCCTATTAATCAAACCCCTGATCAGAAGTCGCAAAGAAAACAATCCATATTTCATCACCGTCTTTCAAGGCACCTGGATTCTTTTCATGTCTTTATTGTTCACCCTCATAAATAATTCAGTTCCTATTCTCTTTTCCATACACTTACATCTCTTCATTAATACCTGTGAAAGTTGAGATTTTATACTGAAGGTAGAAAAATGTTTAGCTCTAGCTGAGCATTTTCATTTTTGAGCTCAGAGAAATTATTAATAAATTAGCTCTGGGTCTATGGGATAAATAAAATAACACTTTTATTTATTTACATGTTCTTGTAAAATTGATCATTTGCATTATTTTCCAGTTCTAGGCATAGTGGTTTGTCCTTACTAAGTAAGTGTGCTGCCACTAGGATTTTCGCACAAGGAGAAAACTATATTTGAAGTAACTTCATAGCTACGCATGAAATTTTTAAGGCTGTATGTATGAAATTTCATCTACTACCAAGTTAATTGACCCATCAGCCATATTGGGAAATACATTACATATTCTTGGGAGTCTGGCACTACTTATTTTCAGAATTAATTCATTGAAATTCTGTGCTATCTAGTAACATAATCACAGGAATTTTAAATTGCATTGCTTGAAGATATTAAAAGTCAAATAGTTTATTCTCAAGTGACATTTCCCTTTCTTTCTTCCTCTCTCTTTCTTCCTTTCTTTTAAATTATTCCAGAAAACTCTCCTGCTTTTTGAAAGGGAAAAAAGGATTTGAATCAATATTGACTTTCTCTCACTTTTCATCCACCTGCTTGTTCCCCTTCCTCTATTATTTTTTGCAAATCTGAAAAGCTCAAGGTGGGGATGGATAAATGTTCATTTATAATCACTTGAGGCGAACAAAAGCTTGTTTTTGTTTATCAGATTATTTGTGTACCTTATAGTGTGTAATATGAGTCTGCAAACTTTTTCTGTAAAGGCCCCTCTAGAAAATATTTTCTGCTTTGAGAGCCCTACAATCCTTGTCTCAACAAGTCATTTCTATAATTTTAGTGCAAAACACTCTTAGACTATATGTAGATGAATATATGTGGATGTATTACAATAAAACTTTATTTATGAACAAGAATATTTGTATTTTATATAATTTTCACATATCAAAATATTCTTACTAAACTTTCGTAAACATCTAACAATATAAAAACCATTCTCAGGTTTCTGGCTATACCAAAATTTGTGTCACCTGGCGTATAATCACTGGTAAGTCACAATACATGTAACAATTTATAGTTATATCATGATTGTGATGAAAAACAATGGGTACACCTAAAAGAATATTCCCTGAATCTCAATTTTTTTTAATTGAACCACAGAAAATAAAGATATTTGCCAAGTTAAATATCTTATTTCTATATGTTTTATATTGTTTTTTAAGAAATTGCTTTGTTTTCTTATACACATATGCTTACATATATTTATGTATATGTGTGTATGTATTTCTTTCTTATGTTATAATTAAAATATAATTAGGTATTAATATTTTTAAACCATTACCATAATGGATATTCTGCCTAGTAGATACTTACAGTCAATTCACATACTCTAAATGACTCGGAAATATTCTTGGGACAAAACTGAAACAATTCCTGATAACTCCCTGATTTCTAGTTCCTGACCCTTCCACTTGAAAGTGCAAAATCTCTATCTCTTGAGTTGTGCTCATTTACAGGTGCTGGGGTTGTTACATGCATGACCAAATCAGTCTATTTGTCTGCCCCATCTACAGACCCTAGAAAGAATAGCATAGGTATCTCATGATTCTACCTGTCTGGACACAATTAGCAAATCACTGTTAGATACTGACCCTTTAGAAATGCTTCCTCAATTACATTTTTTAAAACAGACTTGCAGCTCAGAGGAAAATTCCTTAAAAAGAGATTGCTTTACACTTGCAAATTAAACTAACTTACTTACTAAATATCTCTTGGGTTGAAGACTATGTTTTTTTGGAATCACCATTGCTTGTTTCTGGCTTTGAATTTTTTCACTTATTTAAACTGCATGTACAGCATAAAGTCTCAAAGAAGCAGCAGGCTGTAGGATTTTGTTTTTTGAACTTTCATTACCTCTTTGGGATCATACATATGATTTAGTGGATAATCCTGCATGAAAGTTATAATAATTTTGCAACCGTAACACCGAATATGCAACATATATGAACGCATTGTCCAGGGTAATTCATCATTGGGATAGAGAAATATTTCCAGTTATTTTATAAAACCATTATATTTTAGAACAGAAATAAGTATGCTTCACTTAATGTATGCCCTGATTTGCCATATATTTCTAGGTCAGCAATAGTTTTGAAATTGGCAAATATCTATAACTAAAGTTAGGATAATAGCTATATATAATCAAACAATGAAGATAAGGTCTCTTCCAGAATTTGAGAAATTCTTTTCATAAGTCAGTTTGATCATAATATGAAGCCAGAGTTGAACCAATTTAGAAATATTTGCAATACTACACAGAATCTTTGCTTAACATGTTCTTAGCCTAAGTAGTATGCTATACTGACACTTCTTGACAGACGTATAGTAGACTAACTTTTAATTAAATCTCTGTCTTTAATTAAAGACATCTGATGGTCTTTCTATTCATAGATGAATATAACTAATCTACAATAAGAAAATTTAAATATTCATTTTTTTATATAGAACAATCTGGGGTAAACTTGTCTTCTACCTAAATTTCTAGGTTGTTTAATCGTATTTTTACTATTAAATTGCTTTATTTCAAGCAACGTTAGAGTTCTCTTTCCTCACTTTGTGTCTTATGAGGTACTTACTATTTTCTGCAACAAAAATAGCAAAAAAAAGTGCTGTTGGCCGTGACTTCAATGTCACTGAATTGACAGTATACATTAAATAAGGAATCTTTAAGCAGAAACTCACATAAAATAGGTTATCTATTGATAGGCTGACAAAAAGATTGTTATCAGAGGCTCAAAGGAACCAGTGTATTTGAGGTTCCCTGTATTTCCCTGAAGAGCGATGGTTTAGTATTTTCTGATTCAGTGTTCACAATGACTTTATAAAACATACCAAGAATCGACGATACATGTAGAGTCAGGGCCTATGTTAATTCTTTGAAACATAAAAATTATGTGATATTTTTTAGAAATATCGAATGATCAAAGAAATATGTTCTATGCAAAAAATGCAGTTAATTAACAGAGACAATAAAGAACAAAGAGATCAAATATACCTAAATTGAAGGAGAAAGAAGAATATGTCTGGGTATTATTTCCATGTGATTTCTAATCAAGACAACCTTTACATTTTCTTTAGCTTAATTAAATTTTAGATAGGTTTCTTTCTGACTTCACTTTTCCTATAGCATTTGCTTTAATTTTATTTTTTTTAAGATTAGAAAACAAAAGCATATTCCAAAGGATTTTATTAAAGGACAATACACCTCATATGTCAGAGAAGCATAACCAACATAACAGAAAGCCAACCAGAATCACATTTTGCCTATTGTAAAATTGGTTCTTCTGTCTATCACATTGCATTTCTATCTACTCAGGCAGTTAATTAGCTTCGTTTTGAATTACCTCCACCTTTTTTATTTCTCCTCTATTTGGCAACTCTCATTTTAATTTCGCAGGGAAACATCTATGCATTTTCCTGCCAGAAGACTTTTGAATAATAATAATATAGAATTAGCCATTTTTGGAGAAAAAGCAAGTGCTGATTGAAAAATCAATCTTATTTCTATTCCTCTGAGTTGCCTGTTTGTTTATTAAGTTCTGCTTAGGATTTCAAGACACAATCTTGATTTGCTTGATGATTTTTCTTTTTTTCCTTTTTTTATTGGTTATGAATATTCATTAAACACATAGCTGATTGTCACCCCTTGTGCCCAAGATGTGAATGCCAGATCCATACTGGCAGCATGAACCTTACCACAAATGTGTTTGTACTCCATGTCCCCCACCCAATTATCTGCCGCCTCCTTCCCCTCCTCCTTTCCCTCCCACCCTGCTTTGTATCCCAAGGTATGTTCTCTCCCTCTGCAAGTCCAATGCAACACTGTGGACTTTCTTTCCTTCCTTCTTTCTCTCTTAGCTCCCACATATGAGTGAGCACATGTGGTATTTATCCCTCTGTGCTTTGCTTATTTCACTCAACATAAGTTTCTCCAGGGTCATCCATGTTGTTGCAAATGGGAGAATTTCATTCTTTTTTATGGCAGAGGAGTATTCCATGTTGTATATATACCACATTTTCCTTATGCAATCATCCATCGATGGACATTTAGGTTGGTTCCATGTCTTGGCTATTGTAAACAGAGCTGTGATGAACATGGAAGTGCAGCTATCCCTTCGACATGATGATTTCCATTGCTATGGGTTAGGAGTTTGCTGGATCATATGGAAGATCTCAGACTAGTGGAACAGAATTGAGAACCCAGAAATCACCCCTCAGGCTTACAGCCATCTGATATTGGACAAAGGCAACAAAAATCTACATTGAGGAAAAGACTGCCTCTTCAACAAGTGGTGCTAGGAAACTTGGATATCCATATGCAGAAGAATGAAACTAGATATACACCTCTCACCATTTACTAAAATCAACTCAGAATGGATTAAAGACTTAAGTATAAGACCTGAAACTGTAAAATCACTAAGGGAAAATATAGATGAAACCCTTCAGGAATTAGGTCTGGGCACAGACTTTATGAACATGAGCCCAAAAGCAAAAGCAGTAAAAGAAAAAATAAACAAATGGGACTACATCAAACTAAAAAGCTTCTGTACAGCAAAGGAAATAATCAACAGAGTGAAACAACAACCTACAGAGTTAGAGAAAATTTTTGCTAACTGCATCTGACAAGTGATTAATATCCATAGTATACAAGGAATTCAAGC
The DNA here is from genome assembly GCF_027409185.1 of Cynocephalus volans. Classification (NCBI taxonomy): domain Eukaryota; kingdom Metazoa; phylum Chordata; class Mammalia; order Dermoptera; family Cynocephalidae; genus Cynocephalus; species Cynocephalus volans. The sequence goes on along the minus strand of NC_084474.1, from coordinate 40,160,882 downwards.
AATTACACAGTAAAAAAACCAAATAACCCAATTAATAAATGGGCAAAGAAGCTGAATAGACATTTTTCAGAGGAAGACATACAAATGGCCAACAGGTACATGAAAAATTGCTCAAAATCACTAGCCGTCAGGGAAACACAAATTAAAACTACATTGAGATACCATTTCACTCCAGTTAGACTGGCTATAACCAAAAAGACGGTGAATAATACATGCTGACGAGGGTGTGGAGAGAAGTGAATGCTCCCGTACTGTCAGTGGGACTGTAAATTAGTACAACCACTATGGAAAACAGTATGGAGGTTCCTCAAGCATTTACTTTAGAACACTTGCAATTGTATATTCTTTCTCTGCCCCTTTGAAATGTAAACCTTCTCCCAGACTATTGCAGGTTTACAATCAAGAAATAAATGTCTTATTCAAGGACTTAGGAGTCATCTTTTTCAAATGCAATAATCAAGAAAAATAGAGCCCCTATTTCCCAGTCTCAAAGGGAGGGTAAAACCAGAACTTCTATGAGAACAATTAGCAAACACAAATGGCCTAATCCCATTGACCTAATCCCATTGACCTCCCCACTAATGTCCTCCAGACCTTTTCTGCTAGCTCACCCAACCACTTAAAAATTCTCATCTTTTGTTTCATCAGATTTGAGTTCAATCTCTCTTCCTTATTTCAATAGTATCGAATAAAATCTTCCTTGCCTGTTTAACTTGTCTGGTGTAAGTACTCTTTGACATTTCCCTGCATTCATTTTATTTTATTTTATTTATTTATTTTTTAAAATTTTATTATGTCGATATACATTGTGGCTGATTATTGTTGCCCATCACCAAAACCTCCCTCCCTCATCCCTCCCCCCCTGCCCCCCAACAATGTCCTTTCTGTTTGCTTGTCGTATCAACTTCAAGTAATTGTGGTTGTTATATCTTCTTCCCCCCCCGTTTTTTTGTGTGTGTGTGTGTGTGTGTGTGTGTGTGTGTGTGAATTATATATTAATTTTTAGCTCCCACCAATAAGTGAAAACATGTGGTATTTCTCTTTCTGTGCCTGACTTGTTTCACTTAATATAATTCTCTCGAGGTCCATCCATGTTGTTGCAAATGGCAGTATTTCATTCGTTTTTATAGCTGAGTAGTATTCCATTGTGTAGATGTACCACATTTTCTGTATCCACTCATCTGATGGTGGACATTTGGGCTGGTTCCAACTCTTGGCTATTGTAAAGAGTGCTGCAATGAACATTGGGGAACAGGTATACCTTCGACCTGATGATTTCCATTCCTCTGGGTATATTCCCAACAGTGGGATAGCTGGGTCATATGGTAGATCTATCTGCTATTGTTTGAGGAACCTCCATACCATTTTCCATAGAGGCTGCACCATTTTGCAGTCCCACCAACAATGTATGAGAGTTCCTTTTTCTCCGCAACCTCACCAGCATTTATCGTTCAGAGTCTTTTGGATTTTAGCCACCCTAACTGGGGTGAGATGGTATCTCAGTGTGGTTTTGATTTGCATTTCCCGGATGCTGAGTGATGTTGAGCATTTTTTCATATGTCTGTTGGCCATTTGTATATCTTCCTTAGAGAAATGCCTACTTAGCTCTTTCACCCATTTTTTAATTAGGTTGCTTGTTTTTTTCTTGTAAAGTTGTTTGAGTTCATTATATATCCTGGATATTAATCCTTTGTCAGATGTATATTTTGCAAATATGTTCTCCCACTCTGTTGGTTGTCTTTTAACTCTTTTAATTGTTTCTTTTTCTGTGCAGAAGCTTTTTAGTTTGATATAATCCCATTTGTTTATTTTTCCTTTGGTTGCCCGTGCTTTTGGGGTTGGATTCATGAAGTCTGTGTCCAGTCCTATTTCCTGAAGTGTTTCTCCTATGTTTTCTTTAAGAAGTTTTATTGTTTCAGGGTGTATATTTAAATCCTTAATCCATTTTGAGTTGATTTTAGTATACGGTGAGAGGTATGGATCTAGTTTCATTCTCCTGCATATGGGGCCGGCCCGTGGCTCACTCGGGAGAGTGCGGTGCTGATAACACCAAGGCCACGGGTTCAAACCCTATATAGGGATGGCCGGTTCACTCACTGGCTGAGTGTGGTGCTGACATTCTCCTGCATATGGATATCCAGTTATCCCAGCACCATTTGCTGAAGAGGCAGTCCCTTCCCCAGTGAATAGGCTTGGTGCCTTTGTCAAAGATCAGATGGCAGTAAGTGTGTGGGTTGATTTCTGGATTCTCTATTCTATTCCATTGGTCAGTGTGTCTGTTTTTATGCCAGTACCATACCGTTTTGGTTATTATAGCTTTGTAGTATAGCTTAAAGTCAGGTAGTGTTATGCCTCCAGCTTTATTTTTTTTGCTCAGCATTGCTTTGGCTATGTGTGGTCTTTTATTATTCCATATAAATATCTGGATAGTTTTTTCCATTTCTGAGAAAAATGTCTTTGGAATTTTAATGGGGATTGCATTGAATTTGTATATCACTTTGGGTAGTATGGACATTTTCACTATGTTGATTCTTCCAATCCAAGAGCATGGGATATCTTTCCATCTTCTTGTATCCTCTCTAATTTCTCTCAGTAGTGGTTTGTAGTTCTCATTATAGAGATTTTTCACCTCCTTGGTTAACTCAATTCCTAAGTATTTTATTATTTTGGTGGCTATTGTAAATGGGCAGGCTTTCTTGATTTCTCATTCTGCATGTTCACTATTGGAGAAAAGAAATGCTACTGATTTTTGTGTGTTGATTTTGTATCCTGCTACTGTGCTGAAATCATTGATCAATTCCAAGAGTTTTTTTGTAGAAGTTTTAGGCTGTTCGATATATAGGATCATGTCATCTCCTGCATTCATTTTACTTGAAGTAAGTATGAGTGTTTCTGATGTCAGTCTACATACATGCGCACACACACACACACACGTTCACTCACACTAAAAGGAGTAATGGCTGCAGTAACACATTCCAAGGTAGAGGTATAGGTGCTGTATTAGAGTTCTCCAGTGAAAAAGAGCCAGTGGGATAAATAAATACAGATGAGATAGAGATAGAGAGATATAGATATGTGAGAGGGAATTTATTATGGGAATTGTGTCACTGCAATTATAAAGGCTGAGAAGCTCCACAATATGCTGTTTACAAGCTGGAGAACCAGAAAAGCTGGTAGCATAGCTCAGAGTCAAAGGCCTCAGCACTAGGGGAGCAGATGGTATAACTCTCAATTGGATGTCAAAGCCTTGATACACTGGGTTGTCACTGGTGGAAGTCCTACAGTCCAAAGGCCTAATGTCCAAATGTAAGAGAAGATGGATGTCCCAGCTTCAGAAGAGAGACTAAGTTTTCCTTTCTTCTGCCTTTTTGTTCTATCCAGGCAACAGATTGGATGAGAGCAGATCTTTCTTACTTAGTCACTCATTCAAATGACAATCTCTTCTGGAAACCCCTTCATAGATATACCCAAATTAATGCTTTACCAGCTATAAGGCTTTCCTTAAGCCAGTCAAGTTGACACCTAAAATTAACCATCACAGGCACTGATGAAACTATTCTTTGCTTCTTTAATTTTTCCCTACAGAAAAAGACATTCATAACTTCAAAAAAAAGTGGGCTTAGTAGGAAGAGACAAAGAGGACAGTCAGTTTAATCAGAAGTTTAGCTCATAGTTGTCTGTTATAAGTGTTGTCAAGGCCTCACTTACAATGGCATATGATTCCATTTGCAGATACCTGCAAATGGATTATATTTTACTTCTTAACGCAAAGGTCAGTGTACGGTCAATCTATCACCACAATAATGTTGTGTAACAGAGAACCAAAATACATTACAGGCATAAAACAATGAGTATTCATTTGTGTCATGAGTTCACAAATTCAGCTGATTTGGGATACGTTCCACTGATCTTGGCTGCTCTTATTTATGCTCCCATAGTCAGTAGTGGGTCAGCTAGGCAGCTCTGCTGACCTAGCCTTGTCTTACTCACTCAACCAGGGATTTATGAAGTGTTGACCTGAGAAAGGAAACTGAGGAACAGCTTAAACAACACAGCTTATTTGAACCAACATGAGAGACTACAACCCAGGAAAACACCTCAACATTACCTTGGGAATTGCTCTGAGGTACAAACAGAGCTTCAGTATTTTTATAACCATAAAAAGCGGAGGCAAAAGGAGATGAGAGGAACAGTCCCCTTAAGCAGGCTTTACCTTGTTTGTCTAGCATAACAAGAATTAATGATTGGTTAACAGTTACATCTCGCTCTATAAACAAATGCTAAATTCATAAGTAGGGGTCACTTCATCCATTTCAACGTTCTTTAGGCTAATTTATAGATCTAGAGCCAACACCATATTTGGACTCTAGGCCTAAAGTAAACTGTTTAGCAATGTTCTAGGATATGGGGGACATGATTACTGCCATACACCCAGCCTCCCAGGTCCTTGGGAATTTAGCTGTCCTCAGTTATTGATGCTGGAGCAATTCTTAGTTTATCAGAAGCATATCCTTAGCTGGCTCTGTTCCACCTGTCTGTCCCCGAAAGACTAGCTCTAGCATATTCTATGGAAGAGGAGCAAAAGGCAAGGAAAAATGAAGAGATACGTTTCCAAGCCTCTTTTTGTATCACATTTGCTAATATCATATTTGATAACATCCCACTGAGTGAAGCAACACACAAAACTAATCCATATTTATGGTGGTAGTGGTGTGCGAGTGACAAAGATAGTTGTGAGACACCCTGAAAGTCATATGGGCACGAATACAATGAGGGACAGAGAATCGGGCCCATTAATATAATCCATCTCCTATAGAAGAGATATGCTCTCTCTTATGCCTACTTTTCCATTCCTTTTTAAGTTTTACAGTGGCCTGCTTTATCTCCAGTGCTTGGAGGAAAAATAGGCAATTATTTTGCAAATAGATTTATACATATGATTTCAGTCTAAAAGCTACAATCCAAAATAACATCTTCTATATGATATGGCAAAATGCTTCATTTCAAAATATATGATAATCATGGATTTGGAATAATGAATTTATTCTTGGTTTAAATTTTTTTTCAGTGTGCTAGAGATCTTTTCTAGAAAAGGGATGTAAAATATTAATAAAGTTCTCCTTTTGAAGCATTTTAATTAAACTTTGGGCAGTTCTACTCTTCACTTTATCCCTTTGCATTACCTCACATTTTTGGAAAAATTAGTGAATAGGGCACGTACTGTTCATGTTTTATTAAAGGGTGGAGGTAAACTTCATTGCTGGACTTTTCGCAGTGCTATTAAGTGAGCATAATGCAACAAATCCTTGAAGCAGGACTTCCACTTTTGACAAACTCACCATCTCATCTCATTTTAGGCAGAATTCTGTGTCTTTCCTGTATTTGCGAAAACACTGCAGTCCTATTGTTTGTACAGTAGTTGAAATTATGCAGATGTTTGATTCATTGTAGTCTTTAATTTTCTTCATCCTCTTGTATTCTTATGGGGCTGGATAGAGTGCAATACTTTCTAATTGTAATCTTCCCAGTCAACCCCAAGCAGCTGGTGATGAAAACAATTCATTTTTTAGTCTTTGAATTTCCCACTCTTTTACTTGAATTTACTCAAAGCTTGGTGGCAGTTATGCTAATGGGAAAACTTGTATAAAACAGGCAGTTTCCCAAGAGCTTATGATGTATGACTAGAAAAGTAAAAGTTTAGAGACTCCATAATTCAGAATATACAATAATCCATATTTTACTTTTTCTCAGAGAGAGAGACTTGCAAAGCAGTAATTTACATGCTATCAAGGGGGAAGTTTATGTAATCATTATTCAGAGTATTCAAATACTTCTGAATTTTTGGCTAAATTACACCCTTGATTCTCTGATTCAACAACCACAACTACTAAGAAACATGTATGGGAAAAAGTTGCCATCTCTGTGTTATTTTGACCCTGGATTGGGATTGAGAAGAGAAAATCCTGGTTTCTTACCTGTTCTTCACCATTTGCTAATTACAGTTGCCCCCCACTCCATCTGTTGTTTTCACTTTCCATGATTTCAGTTACCTGTGGTGTAGTACAATAAGATATATTGAGAAAGGGAGAGAGGGAGAGAGAGAGAGAGAGAGAGAGAGAGACCACATTTACATAACTTTTATTATAATATATTGTTATAATTGTTCTATCTTATTATTTATTATTGATAATATCTTACTGTGCCCATTTACATATTAAACTTTATCAAGGTGTGTATATATAAGAAAAAACATAGTATATACTGTACAGAGTTTGGTACCATCTGCAGTTTCAGGCATCCAGTGGCTGTCTTGAAATGTAGGCCTCATGGATAAGGAGAGACTACTGATATGGTTTAGAGTAAGTCACTTTCCATCTCCAAGTCTCAGTTCTTTATTCTTAATATTAGTTTGATATGATCTACCTTTCATGATATTGTAATAATTATAGGCAAAGTGTACAAAGGTCCCAGCTCAGTGCTAGGTAGACTATTAGCATAATTGCAATTATTATTGAGCTCACTGGAAGTCAGGAAAATTCATACAACACTAAAACAAATTCATCTTTTCTCATTTATGAAGCCCTAGGTAAGCTGAGTAATGTCTATTCACAGAGATTTTACTTGTGTATGTATGTAATGGGCTGGGTATTTTTGATTCATTTGACAAATTAATATTGTATTTTTAATATTTTAGACAAACTGCCAGTCCTGACTAAATGCTGGTTGAAAATTGGTAGTTCTAATTGAAATGACCTAAATGAGTAGAAATTGGCCTTAGAATCTGCTCCATGGAAAAAAGTGGTGTTTGAAACTAAATTCCCTGTAGAAGAAGTCCCTTGGAGCCTGGAGTTTTAGCGAATTAAAATAATTTTGGCTATTTACAAAATAATGTTTCAAGATATATTAAGTTTTTATACACAGAAGTTGATTGAAAATGACATGTCTTGTTAAAAGTGGAAATCACTAAACCATATTCCCTAGTCACAAAGTTACTGTTCACAAGGAAAACTCTTAAATTATATGGGATAGTGACAGAATAATCCTGGGACCAGTTGTCATTGCTGAGCTGAAAGCACTGTGAAAAAAGTTTTTTGCATGTCTTTGGGATATTTATAAAATCTTGAAGGATTTGAAATTTTATGAAATTACAGTAATATGCCAGATACAGATATAATTTAATCCTCTCTATTCAAGAGGTCCTATGATAGGTACTCCTACACACATTATCTCCTTTGATGGGCTGCTAAAACTACTCTTGTTGTTTACAAATAAGCTGCTTCTTTAGATAATATCTTTGTTGAATGGCAAAATTTTTGAAGCAGCATGACAGAACAGCTTACTTGCTGGGAGCATTTGTTGTTATCACATAAAATAAGATGCAGAAAGTAGATATCTTTTACATTAAATTATAAGATTCCAAAATTTGTTCTTTATTTTTAATGTATACACAATAAAAAGATTTGACATTACCGAAATTTAATGCTAATGCTTCCTTTTAAAATAAGAAATATAATACACATATGCATGAGATCATAGTCTCTGTTGGAAGTCCTAGCAAATCACTGCTATTAAGTATAAAAAGACAATTGTAAAGCAACAGGTTTAGACACAAACAGGGTTAGATTCAAAGCACTATTGACTGTCATAGAATGAAATAACAGATAAAAGGTTTTTAATCTCAAAGAGAAGGCAAAGTACAAAATAAATAATATTAGATATTACATAAAATATTTGGATAGTTTGAGCTGAATATTTCTTCTCAGTCTCCATTATTAGATTATGGCTTTTCTACTACCAGCACCTCATACATTATGTTCTTTTATTCTATTCTTATTTTACGCATTCTCACTCTGACCCATTGACCCCCCTGGTGGCTGAAGTTGATGGATCTTCAATCTGGAATTCCATTTCCAATTCCCTGGCCCACCCCAACTCTGCAAGTTCAGGATAAAAACAGTTTACCGAGCTTCTCTAGTTGACTTTAGAGCATGCAACTGCAGCTCCTTACATTCCAGAAATATATCTATTTTTTATATTTCTTATTCTAATTATTGACCCTATCGGAGACTTGGAATCCAACCTGAAATTTTTTCAATATGTTCAATTACTACCTCTTAAATGCCAGCATTTTCCTGTCTATAGCTTTCCAAATAGTTCCTAAGTTAAAATCATCATAATTCTTGTATGGTTTTATGGAATATATAGTACTGAAATTTACTGTCGAATGTCACTGCTCAGCTGCTCCATTTTAGTGGTTAGAGTATGTCTTTAAAGTCTAATGGTAATTTGAATTTACCACAAGATGGTGTTTTCTTCATTTTAGTCTATTAATTGTAGACATTTTAAACCTTGACTAAGCTGCATAGGATAGGCATTATATATGGATTATATTTTCATAATTGAAAGAATCTTTATGTAGTAGCCAATAAACATACATATAGCCAATTAAAGAATATACTATTAAAGTAAAATAAAGAGGATTACAAGATTCAGGTCTCAGCCAGTGTTTTCAAAGTTTGTCAGCCATGTTGGCTGATTGGCAACCTTCAGTATGGTGGATCCCATATGCTGTCAAGCTTCAGAGGGATTCCGCATTCTAATGGGGAAAAAGCCTATCAGCAAGATCATAATTCTACCTGCAGGGAGAAAGTCACAGTGTGGGAGGGTAAATCATGTTAGTTTTTAATCAAACTTTGACTCTCCAGTCCATGACCCATAATTGATGGTTTTTTGGTATTCGATACTTTTTCTCCTCTATTGCCAACTCATCAATTCCCAAGCCTGTAATTTCTGTGACGATTGTCGGGCCTTAAAACTAACGCCACCTTAAGTGACATTACAAGCGGCGCCATTATGGGCCCACAAGGGCATATTAACGTGGCAGCCTAAGAAGTACCAGGAGGAAGTAGGGTGGGAGTGTCTGAGGGAACCTTGCCTTAGCCCTTATGGGCCAAATACACACTTCTGCCCTCGTGAACACTGCGAGATTGCAATAGCTAGGCATTGAGACGGGATGCATGCTCTTGTAACCTTTAAGCTGATTGGAGGATGTAAAAACCTCCCTTCCCCATTTGCCTTTAAAAGCAAGTGCTTGTGTGATAATAAATGGAACTGCTCGACAGAACCCCCGCCGTGCCTGAGTGTCCTTTAAACCGGGCTGGTTGGGGCCGGTGTGCTCACCTCTCTTCACGGCTCTCTTCCCCCGTCTCCTTCCAAAGGGGACAGGAGGGAAAGAGGAATCCGGGCCATTTGCACGCCCACCAAAAGGAACGAGGCTAGGGCTGTTCCGGTCGGCCGACGGTGGACCTGGCAGACAATGACTCTTGGATCCAAAACTCTGGTGTCGACTATTCATTCTAGAGCCACACACACATTAGTATAACCATACCAGGTTTTCAAAACTCAATAGCTTCTGTTTACAACCTCAGATATCCTTATTTATGTAAAAAACCAAACATAATATTCTCTTTCTCATTCTGTCCCTTTTCCACACATCCATCCAAAATGATGTCACATTTTTAAGATTCTGTTTTAATTGTCTGCTGAAGCTGCTTCTATCTCTTTATCCTTATGACTTTATCACACATTAGGGACTCATTTCTTCATCGTCTAGCCCCAGAAGTCATTTTATTTTACATATGTAAGCACTCACATATCTCTCTCTCTCTCTCTCTCTCTCTCTCTCACACACACACACACACACACACACACACACACACACACACACACACACACACTTTTATCTTCTAAATAACAGTCCAATATATATCTGTGCAATATTTAATAATCATTATTATAATATATCACATAATATGACACAATAATACAATATGTCTTGATACATATGTATCGATAGATAAATATTTGCTTTTATGTAAAAGAGATCATAATCGCTTTTTGAATTCTATATGTATTGTATAGATCTATGTCAGTCTTTATCACCTTCATGTCATGATACCATAAGGATAAGTCATAATTAATTTTGTAATTTCTCTATTATAGACATTTAGGCTGTATCCAATTTTTTCACAATTACAAGTAATATTAGAGAATATTCATATACATATGTCTATACAAGTTTTATTTTTCCTGTGAAATGAAGTCTTGTATTATCAACCTCTTGGATGTACACTTTAAAAATTTTTGTGGCTAATTCAAGTTATCCTCCAAAAATGATGTAGTAAGTTGCCTTATCACCAAGGGAAGGGACTGTCCATATCCCTATGTATTTGACAGCAAAGATATTTCTTTACACATTTTCTGAACTGAAAATCAATTTTTGTTTTTTAAATTCGCCTTTATTTGTGTTTAGTGTGGTTCAAAACTTTTAAATTTGTTTATTGAACATTTTGTTTCTACCTTGAATTTCCTATTCCTGTTCATTGTTCATTTTCAATGATCATCTAAAATCTTCTATTTCATTTATTTGTAATATAATTTAGCATAGTATGTGTATGCATGCGTGTGTATATATTATTGTTGTAATTATTTTTAGTATGTCAATTCTCCTCCAATTTTTTAAAACAATTGCTAATTTTATAAAATAGTGTTTTTATTTATCCAATCATTCAAACATCATTTTTCTTCTCAGTCCTTCTAGATTTTCTATTACAGATACATAGTATATTTGTAATCTGGAAAAGAAAACATAAATATTGTTTCAAAATTATCCAGTAGAGTTTTTTGGGGATGCTAAAACTGGAGTGCTGTTAGTCATGAGGGTAGGGTATAAACTGCCTTTTTTAGCTGTTCTCTTTGTGTGCATTCAATCTCTGTCACTTGCACACTATATAGAAAGCTAGGTTTATCGCAAGACAGGAGGGTGTAAAAAAGAATCTGATTATTTATTGTATCTATTCTGATTCATGAGTGTTACACTAATTGCCAAATATTCTAAATATCACTCTGCCTATGCCAAATTTAAACTTTATTTGAGGTTTCCTGCTTTAAATTTAGAAATCAAATTCTACTCTAAAACATGTTCCTAATACTCCTGCCCCTGTACTATGTCCATTATAATAACTTAAATTTATACAGCTTTCATAGCTCTCCAAGTTTGGTCATGTAACTCATTTCATGATATTCACAACTATGTGAGATCAGGAGGGTAGTGACTAATATTCTCATTAATAGAGAACAAAACTGAAAAGTTTTTCAACTTGAAATCTGGAACTGAGATCTTCTGATGCTATCCATTTATCAGCATCACTTCTCTTCATCAGTCAGATTGAATGATATGCTTTTCCCAAAACAATCTCTACTCTTCACTAACCTCCTGTATTTTACAATACAGTTTGATTTATCTGAAACCCTCCCATTCTAGGGAGGGTTTTTAGCAAACAAAACACACAGAACACCAGTAAAATTTGAATTTCAGATAAACAAAAAATATATAAATATGTTCCATTTATTGTATGGTGCACACTTATGCTAAAATAATATTTGCTGTTTCTCTGAAAGGCACCTTTCACTAGGAGGCCTGTGTTTTATCTGGAAATCCAGTCTTAGCTCCTGTTTGTTTTCAGAATTTTATACATTCTCCATGTGATCATAAATGATACTTCCTACTTTAAATTTATGTTAATATTTCAAACTAAACTAATCCCCTTTTTGATGCTCATCAAGATATTTGTTTTTACCTTTTTATCAAATTCTACCATGTACTATAATTTTGTGACTTTTCCTACCTTTCTACTAGATTGCAATGACTTTGACAGCTATAGCTGTTAAATCCTTGTAACATCTCCAAAAACCTAACATCCTACACATGACAGATGTTCAAAACATTTCCCCAATGTTCATCGCAGCACTCTTTACAATAGCCAAGAGTTGGAACCAGCCCACATTTCCATCATCGGATGAGTGGATACGGAAAATGTGGTACATCTACACAATGGAATACTACTCAGCTATAAAAACGAATGAAATACTGCCATTTGCAACAACATGGATGGACCTCGAGAGAATTATATTAAGTGAAACGAGTCAGGCACAGAAAGAGAAATACCACATGTTCTCACTTATTGGTGGGAGCTAAAAATTAATATATAAATTCACACACACACACACACAAAAACCGGGGGGGGGGAGAAGATATAACAAGCACAATTACTTGAAGTTGATATGAGAAGGAAACAGAAAGGACATTGTTGTGGGGAGGGAGGAGAGGGAGGAGGGAGGGAGGTTTTGGTAAGGGGCAACAATAATCAACCACAATGTATATTGACAAAATAAAAGTTAAAAAAATAAAATAAAATAAAATAAAATTGTAGCAACAGTAAAAAAAATAAATAAATAAAAATAAATAAAATAAAATAAAAAAACCTTGCCCACAAAAAAACCCACAAAAACTAAATTGAATTAAAAATAAGCTCTATGACCTATTTAGATTTAACCTGTGTATATTTATAAATATAAATATATTATAAATATAAATATATCATATATTATATATGCTATTAAAAAAAGAAATATTGTAACACACTTTAAAAGAGAAACTGCCTAAAATGTGAAATTATAAAGATTTTTGTGTACATATTTGGGATATCTGTATGTTCAGAACAACTTTTTTGTCAAGCTGCTAAGTAGCTAAGGTGATATCTTACCTGGATGACTTTTTAAGATCTTGATTAAAACTTGACTTTTTTAAAAGCTTTCTAGTTCTTTAAATTACTTATCATAATTTAGATGGAAGAGTTAAGTCTGATTTTTTGTCTTAACCTCAAGTCATTATTTTTCTTATGATCAAAGTATAATATCCCTAATGTTATCAGTGATACTGAAATAAATAACTGCCACCATTTCATATGTACTTAGTACTTTGTCCCAAATACTAAGTTGAGTATAAATGGATAAATTTACATGGTCTGTGCTCTTAAGACATTCACATTTGAAAGAGAAACATATATAATATATATGAATAACTTTATACAAATAATTAAAAGAATAAACTTCAAAAGACAGAATTATTCAAATATGAATAGACCTTTTTAGTAAACTTTGAACTTTGAATGTAGACCCAAAGTTTCAAATTACATTTTGCACATATTTTAAAATCCATTAATTTAGCTTAAGAAATTGATGAAATGATGTATGTAAAAAATTAGCTAAAGATATGTATGTGTGTGTGTATATATGTATATATATATATATATGCAGACATATATATAATTGAGGAGTTATTTAACAAAATATGATACACATAAAATAGAATACAGTGCAAGCAACAAAATGATGTTATAGGAGTGTAATATTGTCATAAGAGATATTTTTAATAATATATTAAGTGAAAAAATTAATAAAACAGCACGGCAAGAGCAATCCATTTTCTGTGTGTGGAATAAAATAGAGTATATAATAGATGTTGTATAGAATAGATGATTACATATGCATAGAAAAAATGAGGGAAGGCAAATATTACCATTTTAAGAAAAATTATATTTTATTATAATTACATATTATACATATTCTAGCTATTTTAATCTAATTTTTTGGTATACATATGTATTTGAGTTATCTATCTATGTATCTATAATACTTTAATATAATAGTTAAAATGATATTAAATAACAACTGTTGGTCTAAGAAAAAGTTATAATTAATAGTAACAATTATTTTGGATACATAGATATAAGCAACCACAAATAATGACATTAAGTTTCAAGCTCCTTCTATGAATAACTTGCCCAGTGTTAATGTATCCATTTATCTTCAGGTAAAAAGGGCAGACCTGAGGGTTAGCCATTGGTAAAGTTCTAACCCAGATGCGGCATGGATGGTGTTAAATGCATCTTGCAGAAGAATCATCTGGGAATGGCATGTTTATGCTTGGTAAAGTAAAAGGTTTCTGCTTCTGTTCCTGGCTTTATATCAAACATGTCAACTCACCACAGTAAAAGTGTCTTTCTGAGCTCAGCAAGTCAGTGTGGAGTTCAGTTTACCGACTAGGCAATAAGTCCTTTTGCCCTTCCTTGTAAGGCGTTCTTTATTGTAGAAACTACCCTGTAATATTACAAAGGTGAAGCTTAAGTGTTCTATGGTTAGAGTCTATCCATTTAGGGCAGACCTAACTTGTTTCCTAAAGTCTGCATCCTGCTGGAGGCTTTTCTGTTACAGAGTCACAGGATGACTGCTATCTGTAATTTAGCAATTCGAATTTATTTAACTTCAATCAAATAAGGATTTGCTCTTGAAATTTTGGCATATGCTTAATCTAGGACTGCTGGGTAAGTAAAGTATATTTTTAAAAAGGAACCAAATCTATTTTTGTAGTAACGTACACATTTAAAAAGCATATCACACATGTCAATGAAACTTGGAAGAATAGGTATACCAGTGTTTCTAGACACAAAATATATTTTAATGAAGTGAAATCCTCTTTATTTTTCATTATGTTTTTACAGAATAGATACAGAATAGGCATAGCAAAACAGCTTTCCAGTACTCTTATAAAAATGTGTCAACGATGTTAGACACAAAACACCTCTATGGGTGAAATGACAGTTCAGTGAGGATGTTGATTCAGTCTGTGGCATTGACAGAGACTGCCAACTAGCGTACCACTTGCCAACTGGCACCTATTGCAGAGGCTTTTCCCCTTATGGTAATTGCTTATCAACTGAGAGATTCATTTATTCATTGGCACCATAAACTTAACTTCAGTTTACGAGGCAAGCTCTAATACCTCCAGAATTTTTGTCAATGAAATTATTTGAGATTTTTCACTAGATTGGTGTTTGAAAACACGGCATTGTTGGCTGATTTTATTCTTCTTTACTGCACTAATTGTTTATAAAAATTAGATTCCGTATGCTTTTTGAGGAAACAATTACTTTAATGAGCACACCATTTTAAAAATTGAGGATAATTTAAGTAGTGTAGAAGCCCAGGCACTAGGAATTTATCTCAAATTATTTTAAATACATAATCCAGCAATCGTTATTTCACTAAATTTATCACAAGTAATAATTAGAAATATGTTTTTATTTGTGTCTATGCAATGTAATTTGAATTTCCCCCAAGGGGAAGGGCAGGAAACTTGCTTGCACATAACCTTTCCTTCCCTCATCCTTAGGCCCTAATCAATATGCAGTATGCAAAGGTGTTCTCCTACTGCATAGGAGGGGAGGGATATAAGAAATGAATCTGCTTAGATTCAAGATCCTGTACTGATATGAAGCAGAATTATGCTACCACTGTGGGAAGAGTGAGAATGCTGAGAAAGATTGATCTCTGAGGCTCAGGTACAGAGAATCTTCCTAAGAGGATGAGAGAACCAAGAAACTCAGGCAGTGCCACCGATCTTGATCTTGCAATGAGTAAGAAGAAAATGTAGTCTAGTGCTGGGGAACAGGACCTGTTTGGGATATAACAAAAATACTAAGAAACTCCTCTCCATATTCCAAGGCTCATATTCTGCAAAAAGAAAGCCTACAACTGAAGAAATTTGAGATCACTGTAGATAGCTATCTTAACAACAAAACCCAAACTCAGCTCAACTTCAGACTGATTGACTCAACAGTCA
The DNA here is from genome assembly GCF_027409185.1 of Cynocephalus volans. Taxonomy (NCBI): domain Eukaryota; kingdom Metazoa; phylum Chordata; class Mammalia; order Dermoptera; family Cynocephalidae; genus Cynocephalus; species Cynocephalus volans. Next base: position 40,145,359 of record NC_084474.1, on the reverse strand, counting down.
TCCTCTCCCACTAATGGCAAGAAAAAGAACAGGTGTGCATATTTCTGGGTATAAATATTAATTATCTCAGCATCTACTGATCTTTTAATCATAATGTCTGGCATTCAATCAAAAATTATAAGAAATAAATGAAAGTAAAGCACAGGAGTAGAACCCACTGCTAAAAGGAGAAAACAGTAAAATAAAATAAACAAAACAAAACAAACTGACAACAAAAAAGTGGACCTAGAGACAAACAAAAATGTTGAAAATATTAAATAAGGACTTAAATACAATTATCATTAATATGTTAAATAATATAAGGTGAATAGATACAAGATAAAAAGCCTACATGGACAGAAGGGGAATTTGAACAAAAAGATGGAAGCTTTAATAAAGAGTGCAAAGGAAATGCTAGAAATGAAAAACACAATATCAGAAATGAAGAATCCCATTGATGGAATTATTATGACACATGACAGAGTTGAGGAAAGGATCAATAAACTGTTCGAAAGGTAAAGAGATATTTCAAACCAAAAGAAAAAGAAAAAAAGGTAAAAAAAAAAAAATAGAGCATTCAAGAGCCAATGGATGATTTTTAAATAAGGAGACAGATAACACATTCTAGAATATTCAACAACACAATCAAGTTATCTTAATTAACATTTGGAATGCTAAAATCAAAAAGAGAAGAATAACATTTTCGGGTGTACATGTAAACACAGTCACAAGATTGGCCATATTTGGGGCCACAAAATTATATATCTACATATTGAAATCATTCAAAGTATGTTCTCTGAGCACAAGGAAATTAAGCCATAAATTTTTTGAAACCATGATAGTTTTACAGAAAATACTTGGAAAAATCTGCAATGCTAAGAGATTAGACAATACATATCTGAAGAATTCATAGGTCAAAGAAGAACTTACATAGTGAAAGAACATTCTAGCCAAATGGATCAAGAAAAAATAGAGAATATGCAATTTACCAAAATTAGGCAGTGCCACTATAGAGTCAACAAACACTGGTGATAGGGAAATATTGTAAACAACTCAGTGTCAATCAATTCATCTAATTAGGTAAAATGATCAGATTCCTTGGAAGATGAAAACTACCAAAGATTATTCAATAAAACAACCCAAATAGCCCTATATTTATTAAATAAATTGAATTTATAGAAAAAGAAAAATAACTTACAAACAAAATATCAGGCCTAAATGGTTTCATTAAGCAATGCTATCAAATATTTAAGAAAGAAACAATACCAATTCATACCATATATGCATTACCTAAAAACCCTATTCTAAAAAGCAAGTGACAATCAAGATTTCTAACCCTCAACAGTCATTCAATGTACTTTACCACATCAAAATACTACAGAAATAAAAATACTGCATATCCTCACTCATAAGTGGGAACTAAAAATATAAACAAATAAATAAAAAAAGAAAGAAAAAAGATAAAACAATCACAATAATTCCTTGAACATTAAAAAGGAGTGAATGGAATAGAGGTCACCAGTACAGGGAAAGGAGGAGGGGAAAAGGGTGTTAGCAAGAAATAGGTACAGCCACAAAAAATGAATACATATGTAATGATAATATATCATTATCCTGATTTGAGCATCACATATTGCACACAGGTATTGATATTCAACACTATATCCCACAGATACATACAATCAATTATGTTGCAATTAAAAAAAATACTACAAACTGAAAATCTTCGATGCAGCAAAACTTGATAAAATGTAATATTAATTTGTATTAAGAACACTAAGCAACTAGTAATAGATTGAAACTTTCTCAAATTGATAAACAACATCTAAGAAAAAGCTACAGCTAACATTCTACTTAATAATGAAAATCTCAATACTTTCCTACTGAATATAAAAATAAGACAAGGAAGTCCAGACTTACCACTTCTATCCAACCCTATGCTGGAGGTCATAACCACTTACATAACCATTTTTTTCTTGCAATGTGACAATAAAAATATATTTGCAGCAAAATAACTGAAACTATCTTGTTTCATAGATGACATGATCATCTATAGAGAAAACTTTAAGGAATATACAAAAAAAATGTACTAGATCTAAGGAGAAAGTATATCAATTTCACATAACAGAAGGTTAATATACATAAATAAGTTATATTTCTATACAGTTGCAAGAAGTACTTAAAAATTGGAATTTAAAAACAATACCATTTTGGGGCTGGCTGGTTAGCTCAGCTGGTTAGAGCACAATGTTGATAACACCAAGGTCAAGGGTTTAGATCCCTGTACAGCCCAGCTGCCCCCCCCCCCCCCCAAAAAAAACCCAAAAAGTAAAACACTATCATTTGGAATAGCATATAAATATGAAATAGGAAAATTTGACAAAATATGTGCAAGATGAGTAAGATGAACTTCATACTATTTTACTGAGAAACATTAAGGAAGAACAAAATAGTGGAAATCTGTTCTATGTCTACATCAGAACACTACATAATATTAAGATATCAATCCTCTCCAAGTTCAACTACAAATTTACTGCAATCCCAGCCAAATCCCAGAAGGCTTTGTTTCTGTCAAAATTTACAAGATGATGATAAAATTATATGTAAATTGAAAAGTTCTAGAAGAACCAAACAATTTTGAAAAAAAAGGAAAAAAGTTTGAAGAACTCACACTATACTACCTGATTTAAGGACTTATTATAAAGCTACAATAATCAAGGCAGTGTGGCAATGGCTTAAAAATTAACATATTGAACAAAATATAAGGCCAATGAACTTGGAAATTATACCTTAATAAAGCTGGGGAGAAAAAAAGAAAAACTCAACCATTACCTCAACATCATCACAAATATTGACATGAAATAGACTTATTATAAGAACTAAAATTCTAAAACTTCTAGAAACAAACAAATCTTTAAAAAAAGTACTTTGGATCTTGATTTAGACAAATATTTTTTAGGCCACAAAAAGTCCCAAATACATACACAAAAAATTAATATATGAGATAAAAACAAACTTTAAAACTTCTGCTTTTTGAATAACACTACTAAGAAACTGAAAAAAAAAAAAACTCAGCAAGTTCCTCATCAAATAATATATTCCAACAGCCAATGATCCCATGGGAATATGCCCAATATCATAAATTATCAAATTAATGTGATTTAACCACGATGAGTTGGCATTTTACATACCAGTGGAATGACTAATATGAAAAATTAAAAGACTGGTCAAAAGCAGTTGTTGGCAAGGATATGAAGCACCTGGAACTTTCATACATTGTTAATAAGAATGCAAAGTTGTAGACTCTCTATGGAAAATAATTTGATAGTTTCTTCTAAAGTTAAACACCATATGATGCAGTAATTCTACAACTAGGTACTTACTCAAGAGAAATGGAAACATATATAAACACTAAGATACACACAAATGTTCATGGGGGATATGAAATTATTCATAATATCTACAATACTAAACAACTTAAATTTCTATTGATTGGTCAATGGAAAACAAAGCTGAGGTATATGCATGGGATACTATCTAGCAATTTAAGGAAACAAACTACTAATATATGCAAGAACATAGTTGAATCAGGTAAATCTCAAAATCATTATGCTAGTTGAAAGAAGCTAGACACCAAAGAGTACATAAATAAATTTTGATTCCATTTATATGACATTAGAAAAAAAGAAAAACTATGGGGACAAGAAACAGATCAATAGTTGTCAAGAACTCAGAGTGTCAGGAGAGGATTGTCTGTAAAGGGGCAGGAGACATTTTTGAAGTGATAGAAATGTTTTATACTGTGATATTGGTGGTGGTGTTTCACAGCATACATTTGTCTGAGGTCATTGAATTGAATTGTGTACTTAGGAATAATTTTAATTTATGTAAATTTATTTCAATAAACCTCACTTAAAATAAATACTTTAGGAGTCTGTGTAATGTGAATGAGGCTTAGTGATGATTTTTTTTTCAATTCAAAATTTTATTTTTATTTATTAATTGCATTAATTTTTTATTTACAGATATGAAGCAGTTGAAAGTACATCTCCTATCTACTTTGCCGAAAGTCTGATTATTTTAAATTATTCAAAATTTTAAAACTTTTTATTTATTTTAATTGATACAATTGATTATACATATTTATGGGGTACAGAGTTGACTGTCAGTATTTGTGTACAGTATCTGATGATCAAATCAGTATCATTAGCATTTTCATCATTATAAATTGTAATTATTCTTTGTGTCCATTACCCAATTTCTCCCTAACCCCCCTCCTTCTCCCGCTTTTGCACTTTTAGTAACCATAGATCTGTTCTCTCCTTCTATAAGTTCAATGTATTATTGTGGTTTCTTTCTTTCCTCCTTCCTTCCTACCTTCCTACCTTCCTTCCCTCCCTTGTGAGTAAGGGCATGTGGTATTTATCTTTCTGTGCCTCCTTTATTTCACTTAACATAATTTTCTCCAAGCTCATCCATGTTGCTGTGAATGGCAGGATTTCATTCTTTTTTATGGCCGAGTAGTATTCTATTGTGTGTATCTACCACATTTTCTTCATCCAGATGTTCACTGATAGACATTTAGGTTGATTCCATAGCTTTGCCATTGTAAATAGGGCTGTGATGAACACGAAGTGTAGGTATCCCTTGGAGATGATGATTTCCATTCCTTTGGGTATATATGCAGAAGTGGGATTGCTGGATCATATGGTAGTTCTATCATAGTTGTTTAAGAAACCACCACACTCTTTTCCATAATGGCTGTACTAACTTACAATCCTATAAACAGTATACAAGAGTACTCCTTTCCCACATCCTTGTCAGCGTTTGTAATTCTCTCTTTTTGATAATAGCCAGTCTGAGGTGAGATGATATCTCAATGTGGTTTTGATTTGCATATCCCTGATGCTGAGTGATGCTGAACATTTTTCATGTACCCATTTGGCCATTTTTATGTCTTCCTTTGAGTAATGTCTATTCAGCTCCTTTGCCCATTTTTAAATTGGGTTACTCGTTTTCTTGTTGTCAAGTTGTTTGAATTCTTTGTGCATTCTGAATGTTAATCTTTTGTCATATATAGAGTTTGCAAATATTTTCTCCCATTCTGTAGGTTGTATTTTTATTCTGTTGATTATTTCCTTTGCTATGGTGAAGGTTTTTAGTTTGATATATCCTATTTGTTTATTTTTTCTTTTGTTGCTTATGCTTTTGCAGTGTTATTCATAAAGTCTTTGTCCAGTCCTACATCCTGAAGTGTTTCTTCTATGTATTCTTCTAGGAGTTTTAGTTTCAGGTCTTATACTTTAGTCTTTAAAACATTTTGACTTGATTTTGGTATTTGGCAAGATGTATGGGTCTAGATTTATTCTTCTATACATGGATATCCAGTTTTCCCAGTACCATTTATTGAAGAGGCTGTCCTTTCCCCAATGTATGTTCTTAGTGCCTTTATTGAAGATTAGTTAGCTGTAAGTACATGGGTTGACTTCTTAGTGCCTTTATTGAAGATCAGTTGTCTGGAAGTACATTGGTTGATTTCATGTACTTACAGCTAACTTATTTTCAATAATCCATGCACTTACAGCCAACTGATCTTCAGTTGGTCCATTTGTCTGTTTCTATGCCAGCACAATGCTATTTTGGTTACTATAGCTTTGTAGTATAGTTTGAAGTCAGTGCAATGGCTCCAGTTTTATTTTTATTTTTGTTCAGCATTGTTTTAGCTATTCAGGGTCTTTTGTTGTTCTATATGAATTTTAGGATTGCTTTTTCTATTTCTGTGAAGAATGTCATTGATATTTTGATGTGGATTGCATTGAATCTGTAGATCTCTTTGAACATTTTCACAACATTGATTCTTCCAATCCATGAATTTGAAATATTTTTCCATTTTTTGTGTCCTCGTTAGTTTCTTTCAGCAGTATTTTGTGATGCTCATTGTGGAGATCTTTCATCTGTTTGGTTAAATCTATTACTAGGTTTTTTTTTTTTTTTCTTTTTGGTAGGTATTATAAATGGGACTGCTTTCTTTATATCTTTTTCTGCTTGTTCATTGTTGGTGTATAGGAATGCTACTGATTTTTGTATGTTGATTTTGTGTCCTGAAATTTGGTGAATTTGTTTATGAGCACTAGGAGTTTTTTTGGGAGACGTTGTGAGTTTTTCTATACATAGGGCCATATCATCTGGGAACAGGAACAATTTGTCTTGTCTTTTCCAATTTGGATACCCTTTACTTATTTCTCTTGCCTTATTGCTCTAGCTAATACTTCTAATACTATGTTGAAGAGGAATGGTGAGAATGGGCATCCTGTCTTTTTCCTGTTCTTCAGGATGATGTTGGCAGTGGATATGTCATATATGGCTTTTATTGTATTGAGATATTTTCCTTCTATACCTAATTTGTTGGGGGTCTTTATCATGAAGGGAGGCTGAATTTTTGTCAAATGGTTTTTCTGCATCTGTTGTGATAACCATATAGTTTTTAGTCCTTGTTTTTGTTAATGTGGTGTATCACATTTTTTGATTTGTGTGTGTTAAACCATCCTTGCATCCCTGGGATGAATTCCACTTGATCATGGTCTATAACCTTCTGATGTGCTTTGTATTCTATTTGCTAATACCTTGTTGAGGATTTTTGTGTCTTGTTCATCAGAGATATTGTCCTGTAGCTTTCTTTTTTTGTTTTGTTTCTGTCTGATTTTGGTATCAGGGTGATGCTGGCCTCACAGAATGAATTTGGGAGAATGGTCTCTGTTTCAAGTTTTTGGAACAGTTTGAGAAGGATTGGTGTTAATTCTTCTTTAAAGGTTTGGTAGAATTCAGCAGTGAAGCCATCAGGTCCTGAGATTTTCTTTCTTGGGAGACTGCTGATTAATGCTTCAATGTTGTTGCTCATTATTGATCTGTTCAGGTTTTGTATTCCTTCTTGGTTCAGTCTTGGTAGTTTGTATGTGTCCAGAAATTTATCTGTTTCCTCCAGATTTTCAAATTTGTGGGTGTATAGTTGTTCATATTGGTTTCTAATGATTCTTTGTATTTCTGTGATATTAGTTCTAATATTTCCTTTTTCATTTCTGTTTTTTGTTATTTGGGTCTTCTCTCTTCTTTTTTTTTTAGCTAGTCTGGCCAGTAGCTTGTCTATTTTTTTTATCTTCTCAAAAGATCAACTGTTTTGTTGATTTCCTGTATCATTCATTTAGTTCTGTTATGATCCTAATTATTTCTTTCCATGTACTCATTTTGGGATTAGATTGTTCTAATTTTTCTAGTTCTTTGAGAACTAGATTTAATGTTAGGTTGTTTATTTGAAATCATTCTATTCTATTGATATAAGCACTCATTGCAATAAACTTCTCTTAGTACTGCTTTTGCAGTATTCCATCAGTTTTGTTAAGTTGTGCTTGTATTTTCATTTGTGTCAAGGAATTTTTTGATTTCCTGCTTTATTTCTTCTCTGGTCCACCAGTCATTCAGGAGCATGTTGTTTAATTTCCATGAATTTGATTAATTTCTTAAGTTTTATTTGTTGTTAATTTCTAATTTTATTCCAATGTGGTCTGAAAATATAATTGATATGATTTCAGTCTTTTTAAATTTGTTGAGATTTAATTTGTGGCCTAACATAGTCTACCCTAGAGAATGATACATGTGTTCATGAGAAGAATGTATATTCTGCAGTTGTTGTATGAAATGTTCTGTATATGTTTGTCAAGTCTATTTGGCCTAAAGAGCTGTTTAAATCCAATATTTCTCTTCTAATTCTGTCTAGGTGATCTGTCCAGTGCTGAGAGTGGCATGTTAAAGTCCCCAACTATTAATGTACTGGGGTCTTTCTCTCCCCTTAGATCCAGTTAGTTTATATATCTTGGTGCTCCAATGTTGTGTGCATATATATTTATGATTGTTATACCTTCTGGCTGTATTGATGTTTTTATCATTATATAGTGCCCTTTTATGTCTTTTATAGTTCTTAGTTTGGTCTATAATATCTGATATAAGTATGGTGACTCCAGCTTGTTTTTGGTTTCCATCTGTGTGGAATGTCTTTTTTCATCCCTTCACTATTAGTTGATGTATGTCTTTATTGGTGAAGTGAGATTTTTTTCAGGCAGCATATAGTCAGTCTAGTTTTTCATCCATTTAGCCAATCTATATCTCTTAAGTGGGGAATAGCTTAGTGATTATTTAATGAGTGAACTGAAAGCTGATTTGGCTGGGCCTTTTATTGGGGAATACCCTAAGGCACTGTGCTTAGGTGTTTTCCTGTAGACTGATCAGATTCTCCAGATAAAAATTTCCCTCCTATTTTCTTCTTATAAGGCATAAGGTTGGCTGTAGAGTACTAAGGACTGAATGTGGGAAAATGGCTGGGAGCTCAACACTCTGTTTATCAGCCTATGTTTAATGCTTCTATTTTCACGAAAGTATCTTGACTGCCAACTACCCTTGGTGTCTCCTAGTCTACAGATTCCGTGATTTACCCTTTTCAGGGAACTGAACTTTAATCTGTTGCCAGAGTGTGTAGGTGCCATCCTTAATTGCACGGGTGAGACCTGTGGGGTGGCCTAATTCCTTCTTAAACTTTCAGCCAGCCCTTCTACTTTTATTGCAGCTTTCATTCCTATTTTCAGAAGCCCTGAAGCTACCTACTTCTAGGTCTATTAGAAGTTCTGCAGAATAATGAGTTCCCACTTTTTCTCCTGCCTTCAGTTCCAAAATTTTGTTCTATTGTACTCCTTTACTAATTGACTTTGTAGGTTTATGTCTCTAAAAAAATACATTTACATATACTGGGTTTTGGAAGAGAACAGACATAATTGTGCATTTTTGATCCATCATATTTAACTATTTTTAGTGTAGGTATTGTTCTTTCTTTGTTTATGGGAAAATAAAAAAATAGTCTTGTTGCTTGCAGGACAGTGATATGATGTTAAAGTTTAAAGGAAAAACACTGTGTGAGATAGGTATGCCTCCAGAAAAAGACTGCTCAGATTGCCATGAAACCTCACCTATCATTTTACACTATAAATAATTCTCTTGATCTTGTCCTCACTTTGACAGGTTCACCATATTTATCTAAATTAGCACAATGCATGTGAATCTCCCTCTTATTTGTTATTTTATTTATGCAATGAATGACTTTTAACCCTTACTATCAGAGTATAGACTCAAATTATACATCACAAAAAATATAAAACTAGAATGCTAGTTGTTAATTTCCAAGAAGAAATAGAGCTATCATGTGGAGGCGCATGTTTATGGGAGCATGGCCAGCACAATCTTTCCCTTTGAGCAGTCTCCATTGGAAACCAAATTACATGTCGAAGTTTGCTGAAGCAGGGAAGGAAAGTCTTATGATCCAGATATTTATTGGCATCTGAATATGAGAGGGCTAGATTTGCCAGAGGACCTGGTGTGATTGAGTCACTGGCAGGGAAGCCACCTCCTTTGGACAGGGCTTCAGTGGGTCCTGCCAAACCTGCTCTCCAGTGCTTATTTTGTATATACTTCACTGCTAACACATCTCTTTGAAAGAAATATTCTTCATATTGACCCTGGAACCATTCTACATTTTAGTGTGACTTTGCTTATTTCTCCTGTGATGTGTTATGTATTATTTGATATGTAAAATTCAGACACCAATTTTATATCTAGCTTGTCAGCATAGGCCCCTATTATGTCCTTCACACTTACCAGTATTTATTATGAATTCCCAAATGTTTCTATTATAAAAAGTCTAATCTGATTTTACTTACCTATAATATAATTTAAGTTTTACCCCTTACACAAAAGCAAACATGAAATTTGTTTAACAATATTTAGCATAATTCATATATCATGCATATTTCAATAGCCATGTTACATACACAAGTAGATATGTGATTTAAGTTTATTTTTATTTTTAATAATAGAAGGCATGACCTAGATACACCTAAAATATAAAGTCATAATTTATTCTAACATATTATTAAGCATCAAATTAATCAAATTTTGATAAATATCACAGATTTTATTAAAACCATAATCTTAAGAAAGAGGAAAAGAAGTATCATCAAGAGAAATATCAATTGACTTTTTTGTTTTTAAAAATGCAAGAAAAAATAAGTTAATGATGCATGGAATAAAACTAGTAAGATGAAAATGAAACTCAAGCCTTGAGGCAATATGGCTTAAGCAAAAACGCTATTTACTTAAATTAGGAAACAGCCCTCATGATTATAAGTTTCTACTCCTTACAAGATTTTAATTTAATATTAGTTATCATGGGGAAACAGAATCCATATTAAAAAATTAAGTCACATAAACTTATGATATCATTAGTTTTATTAGACATTTTTATCTTGGTTTCTATAATGAAATTCATGTACAGGTCATCAAGAGACTCTACAAGCAGATACAGGCTTAGATTCTCATCTCTGGCCACTATGGCCACATCAATCCCATTTTAGGTTAGGGCCAGCCCATGTTAGCTTAGGCACCAACAGCAACAGAAGCCGAGATTTCTGCTGCTGTTTCAGTTTTGATTCACCAAGCTAGGAGTCTAGAACTAGAGGAGGAACTATTAACCCATCTTTGCCATAAGCAGAGGGGCTATTTGGGGAACAAAAATCAAAGAATGATATTAAAATTCTATGGTTTGAACATTTAAAAGATAGAGAATTCTAGCAAGTGTGGAATGAATGCTGTAAATTATACCTGGAACAAAAGAGGAAAAAAATCAAAGGACCAAAGAAGCTTTTAAGTGTTAGAAAAGAAGAAAACATTGACAAAAGATTGGAGATGAGAGATGGAAGGGCATTCAAGTGTACCACAGAAGAGCACTGATGTTAATGAATAGAGCTTAATCTACCTAATTGCAGGAGAAAATATTTACGATTCATAGAGGATAGTTAGAAAATGATGTAAAAATTCATCATGTGGTGTAGTTTTAAAATTGACGTCTAAAATTTCGAAACAAAATATATTCATAAATGAGACCAAGATAAATAGTCACATGAGCTGTGATAACAGTGAATTTTAACATTATGTTTTGTGAAGGAGAATAATCAAGGAGAGGTCAAAGGAATGAATTGCCTTCTTTATTAAAACACTGAACAATTCTGAACTCCTGCACTAATGAGGAATTTGCAAGAGAAATTCATTTTACTCTGTAAAATCCATTATACATTGTTTTGAGATATCACTGATCAAATGGGCCATTTAGTCACATCCAATGGAGCAGATACTCAATGACTTTTTTTTTTTTCCTAATTAAGCCTCTAGCAAGTTTTGATAGTATGTTATATTCCATTTGGGTTTGCAGGTTTTCCCTACATGCATGAGGTTTACCAGACTGTTCACAATAAACGGCAAGATCCAGGTACTACTTAGGGTAATGACACTTATTAGAATAGCATTCTACTAGTTAAGAAAGTTACTTTCTAGAAGTAGCATACTTCTTTTTGTGTTGTTTTGAATAGGCAAGATGTCCATATTTCAGACGTCAAATGAAAGAAGTAAACTTTAAAGAAGGAAGACTAAATATTTGTTAAAAGTTGTGTTTTAATGTTTTCCAGAATAAAGAAAAGAAAAAAAGACAATGAGAAATGTTATTTCTAGACTTGGGCTATGAACACAAGTGTTGACTTTTTAAATATTTTCTGATTTCCTTTCTTGGCATTGGTTTTAGCCTTGGTCATTTACATTATCTCATCTTGTTTAACTTAATTTTCCTCAGTAATTAATTGATTCAACAAACATGCATTTACATGCCTATTTTGGTTTAAGGGGTACAGTGATGAATAGAAGATTAAAAAGTCTTATCAAGGTGCTTACTCAGGGTAGTTTACATTAGCAATTGTTATCCAAGGGTGTGTTTGTGTGTGGGTCAGAGGTGGTGTTGGGAGGTGTTGGTGTGGGAGGTAGGGCATAGGGAAAAAGGTGTGCAACTAAGCCTAACTGCACTGATACCAAGATATTTTAAAGTCAACTAGCCGACTCCAGCCAAAATTATACTACATAAACTATGATAACCAAAAGAATCTGCTCTGACCATGTCTGCTATATTATAGTGCCTTGGGAAATCTGGGATAAGTCAGTAACTGTCCACATTGCCTGGAAGTTGTTATAAGATCATATTACTTAGAAGAAGCCATAGTGGTGCTAGAGAGCCATAGAATAACAGAATTCTTCTTATTACCCTTGCCCTAGACCCCTCCATGCATGTAGGATGTAACCTAGTTACAATCCTAAATCTATGAGTCATGTACAACCAATAGCAAGTCTGGTGAAGAAATTAGGCAGGGTGTCTTTCCTTTCTCTTCTTCTCCTTCGATTCTTCCCCTTTCTTGTGATTATAAAATGTTGAGCTCAGCTGTTCTTCTTTGGAAAACATTTTCAGGATGACCTGCTCTATGTGTCTTCCCATTTGCAATCATCATATTTGCTCAATATATTCTTGCTATATGTATTTGGTCTCAGTATCTTTTTAGGTCAACAACTATATCTTTCACATTATCTAAAGCATTAAAATGTATTGCATGCTTATCTTTTAGGCAGGATTGAGAAAAAGGAGTAAAGGTCAATTTTCATTTTAAAAACAAGTTCAATGATTTTAATAATTTTAGAAAAAGGCTTAGAAACATTTCTGAAATTGCAGAGAAGTTTTCTTCAGGGATATTTTCTAACAGATCAGAACATTTCTCACACCTGCAATCCTTTGAGAGAATAGAAAAGTTCTTAATGACTGTTGCAAAATGAATTGCCTTTTGTCCTACTCCCTCTTTGTTTTTTCATCTAGAATGAGTTTCTATTGAATTTTTGGTACATTTTTATAAATCCTGCTAGGAAATGGTGGGGAGCTACCACTTCAAGGAAGAATTGAAGGGTCACCAAACTTTTTCAGAGTTTCAGAAAGAGAGAGAGTTTAAAATATTTCTTTGACTCCTTGGCTTTCAAAGAAAATAAAACAAAAACTAGGAGAGAAATCAGAAAAGAGCAATATAAGTGAAGTGGCTGGAGGTAATGACTTAACAAAAAATAGAATAACAATATGCATAGTTTGCTGAAACAACAACTCAGGAAGGAGGCTATAGCAGGTGTCTACAAATATCTGTTATTCTTGGAGGAGAGAATTCTTAGTGGTGGCTTACAGGCATTATGAAGTAGAGTAGGAGTGGACTTATAAGAAAGCAAATTTAAGCTCAGTATTAGTAAATTTTTTAAAGTGAAGTGTATCAGTTTGAGGAAAAGAACAATATTCCTTAGGGAAAGGCTGGAGATATTCCAAATGAAGGAGAAGCAAAATGGAATATGCTGTTGGCTGTTTTTCAATAAAGGCAGAAGATGACTATCACCCATGAGAAAATTTATTTCTTTTTTTAGTTTTGTTATTAGCAAATTTAAATAAGAGTAATTTGGGCAAAAGCTTTTGAATGCCTAAAAAAAAGGTAATAAAAAATATTTGGACAGTATCAGAATTTAAAAAAAAGATATGAGAATGAGCTGTGAGAAGCAAAATCCTCACATAGAGCAGAAATCTGATTATAGTTCCATACAATCAAACCTTGATCATGTTATGATTCACCTGAATATAGAAAGTGTTATGTCAGTCCTAGATGATTCTCAAACCTCATTTTAACAACTATATTTAAGCACATCAAACTGTTCCCATGCTGTTAAAAAGGAGCCAATTAACTGATGGATATTTTACCTCTTTTTTATTTCTCTGCTCACCCACTGGGGTAGTTTTGGATAAGTAGTGAAATTGCTAAAATGGAAGATATCTTGAAGAATCAGAAGAAACAAGGGGTCAAATGCTCCACAGAGCAGACAATTGCACTTAATAACTTAGAGGTGGCTGTGGTTCATTATTATGCACAAGGGACATTTTCTAAGAAAAGAGAAGCTATTGATCCTCTTAAAATAGAAGAAAAAAAAAAGGTACACTGAACTTTATAAGAAGTCAAACTATATAATACTACATAGTATTATACAGTATTATAGCTATTATTTTAATGTATTAATCTCTAAAAATATTTTTTGTTCCCAAAGAATAAGGCTAGAAAATTTACTTCTTGGCAAATGTTTATTCATTAGTAACTAGTAATGTGAACTTACAATTTATAGAGCGAAATGTAAATTGGACCTATATTTTTTCCCAAAATTTTCAGCTACCTCTTGGTGTTTTTTTTTTTTTTTTTTTTTTTTTTTTTATGACTGTAGAAGGCAGAAAATCATGTCTTTCCAAGAGAAACTTTAATGTCCTCCCACATTGCTCTTGAATGGTGGCTCTGAAAGTGCAATTGTGGAGTCATAGAAACACCAAGCAAGAAATGGATGGATGGATGGAGGCATGTAGTCTGCTCTTCCAACTGCAGCAGGGTTTTGCAGAAGCTACCATACAGTGAGGCAGCCGGCCTCTCAAAGATTTTTCAGTGTGGGGGATCCCATCCTTCTTCTAATGACCTCTTTCACAGATGTTACCAACTAGACCTATTTCTTCTTGATCTGCTTTTTGTTAAAGAAAAAAAGCAGTTAACTATTCTTTATGATTAATTACTCATATAATCGGGCTGACTCGGGCCAGCCCCGTGGCTCACTCGGGAGAGTGCGGCGCTGGTATCGCCAAGGCCGCTGGTTCGGATCCTATATAGGGATGGCCGGTGCGCTCACTGGCTGAGCGTGTTGCAGACCACACCATGCCGAACCGAAAAAAGTTGGGCTGACTCTAGTCATCTAACATTTTTCTTCTCTGACAGCGAGAGCAGGAAGCCTCCTTGAGATAGTAAAGAATTTATGGTACATAATTCCTTTCATTTCAGTTCACTACCAAATTTGAAATGACACTTCTTGGTTTGGTTCTGTCTAGTCATTTTGACTAGGGTTATCCAGTGCCTTTGTCTCTTACAACTGGTTATAGACTGAATACCAGGGTAGGCCCGAGAACTCTATAATCGCCTAAGAGAGATGATCACCATTGGGACTATACTGTCGTACCTCAGGGAATAGACTGAATACAGAAATATCTAGATCTAATGTCTCCCGGACGGGTTTTATTTGAGTATGTCTGGTAGAGAATTTAGCAGAAATCATTAATCATGTATTAGGCACTGTCTAAACGGAATGGGCTTTATCTTATTTAATTCTCATTATAACCATTTGAAGTAGATATTTTTATTATTCCCATTTTTATATAGGAAGAAGCTGGGACTCGGACAAGTTAAAGAATTTCCCGAAGTTTACCTAGCTGGTTATATGTTAGATGCAGCTGTCAAAATTCTGTCTGACTTTAGTACAACGTTGTCATGCTCTCCTGGTTATACTAAGGAGGCCAGAATTCAGCACTAATAATTCATAGAAGTGGCTGAAGCAGAACTTACCAATTCATAGGTGAGTGAAGAAGCAGGCATTTAGCTCGTTGTAGACTATATTGTGGGGAACAGTTCACGTAGCAATTGATTGATAAAACACATTCATAGGGAAATTGGTTCAAGCTCTTGATCGGTGAGTGAGAATAAGGTCTTGATAAACACTTAAGAGAACCCATCTTACCTTGGGACAAGAATTCATAAAGGCCATCAGTAGCAGGAGAAACAGGCCTAGGACGAGGATCTAGCTTCTCTGCTAAGTCTATCATTCATGTCCTAGTCTCAGCTATAGGACCTGCAATATTGGCTAAATATAATTATGTGCCTAAGCTAATTCTGCAAAAATGTGTGTAGTTCCTATTTCACTTAACCTTTTTGATAACTCTATATGGTTTAAAATAAAATAATTGTTCTAGATAGAAGGATGGATAGGTAGATGATAGAAAGCAGATGTGAAAGGATTTTGTACGACAATTTTTATCAAAAGTCTGGGGCCTAGAATAGGCAAAACTACAACCATCCCCTAACGCTATACTATCAACATCTGTTTGAATGTGTCAGGTACTTGTCAAAATCAAGGTTTATTTACTTCTCTTGGCTTTATGTACTCAAGTAATTAGATAACATTTCAGGATCATGAAAAGGTTTTGCCCCTTCTCCTTGTCCAATTATTCATTATCCAAAATGATATTAAAAACCTTCTTTCACATTTCCCCTTCTCAGTTCATACCACCTCGAATATCTTATTTAAATTGTAACATCACTACCAGCCCTCCTAATTCCCTTTATCTCCCTACGCTGCTATACTTTTTTACTTTATTTTTTACTTTTTTTCCTTATTTATTTATTTATTATGAATATTCACGAGATACAAAGGTGATTGTCCCCCCTCCTGCCCATGATGTGGGAGCCAGATTCATACTGGGGGCATATCCATTACCAGAAATTACTTTTGTACCCTTTGTGTCCCCTCCCAAATATACCCCAACCTCCCTCCCCTTCCCCCTCTCCCCTCAACTCCAATTTGTAGCCCTGCTAATGTTCCTTCCCTCTGTTGGATCACGGCACTACTGTGCTCTTTCTTTCCTGCATTCCTTTCTCTCTAAGCTCCCACATGAGTGAGCACATGCAGTATTCATTCCTCTGTGCTTTTCTTGTTTCACTCAACATAAGTTTCTACAGGTTCATCCATGTTGTTGCAAATGGGAGTATTTCATTCGTTTTTATGGCAGAGTAGTATTCTATAGTGTATATATACCACAGTTTCCTTATCCAATCATCTATTGATGGACATTTAGGTTGGTTCCATATCTTGGCTATTGTAAACAGAGCTTCAATAAACATGGCAGTGCAGGTATCTCTTTGACATGATGATTTCCAGAAGAGGGATTGCTGCATCATATGGAAGATCTATTTGTAGTTGTTTGAGAAACCTCCAAATTGTTTTCCAAAGTGGTTGTACTAATTTACAGTCCCAGCAACAGTGCAGTAGTGTTCCCTTCTCTCTACAGCCTCGCCAGCATTTATTATTCACCATCTTTTTTTTTTTTTTTTTTTTGTGACCGGTAAGGGGATCACAACCCTTGGCATGGTGTCGCCCGCACTGCGCTCAGCCAGTGAGTGCACCGGCCATCCCTATATAGGATCTGAACCGCCGCCTCGGCACTCCCAGCGCTGCTGCACTCCCAGCGCTGCACTCTCCCGAGTGAGCCATGGGGTCGGCCCTATTCACCATCTTTTTGATTATAGCCAGTCTAACTGGAGTGAGGTGGTATCTCAATGTGGTTTTAATTTGCATTTCCCTGATGACTAGTGATGATTAGCATTTTTTCATGTATCTGTTGGCCATTTGTATGTCTTCCTTTGAAAAATGTCTATTCAGCTCCTTTGCCCATTTTTTAATTGGGTCTTTTTTTTTTTTTTTTTTTTTTTTTACTGTATAGTTGCTTGAGTTCTATGTATTTTCTGGATATTAATCCCTTGTCAGATGCATAGTTGGCAAAATTTTTCTCTCACTCTGTAGGTTGTCTTTTCACTCTGTTGATTGTTTCTTTTGCTGTGCAGAAACTTTTTAGTTTGATATAGTCCCATTTGTTTATTTCTTCTTTTGCTGCTTGTACTTTCAGGCTCATGTTCATAAAGCCTGTGCCCAGACCTAACTAGTAAAGTGTTTCACCTATATTTTCCCTTAGTAATTTTACAGTTTTGGGTATTATACCTAGGTCTTTAATCCATTTTGAGTTGATTTTACTGTAATGGTGAGAAATGCATATCTAGTTTCATTTTCTGCATATGGATATCCAGTATTCCTAGCACCACCTGTTGAAGATGCAATCTTTTCCCCAATGTAGATTTTTGTTGACTTTGTCTAATATCAGATAGCTATAAGCCTGAGGAGTGATTTCTGGGTTCTCAATTCTACTACACTGGTCTGAATGTTTATTTTTATACCAGTTGTAGGGACCCAAATGCCCCAAGGGATCACACTCCGATCACATAAGCCCTTCTCGGCCACACCCCATCATGGCGCTGGTTGCCCTTCTCTTCCGTATTCTCCTTCCCGCTGGCGCGAATTACACACCAATCAGCTCCCCCCAAACCCCATGTGGTATGCTAAGTAGGGATTGTATTTTAAGCCAATCAGCTTTCCCCTTAAAGCCCTCTATATGTGTGTGCTGCCTAAAAAGGGGCTCTCTCTGGTGGATCGTCAACTGGTGTCAACTCATCCTTTCATTTAGTGCTGAAACCCCGGACGGAGTTTCTCTCGAGCGGTGATAGTTTTCAGATCGCAGCGGCAGCACCTCTCGAGTCGCCCCTCGGGAACTCCGTCCCGCCAGGACTGGCCTCCCTTCCACCGCTCACCATTGACGGTCCACCCTCGTCCATTGTTTTCGGTGCTGGCTTCTTCCACTCACCACCGGCTCATCATTAGGTAAGCCCCCTTTTCTAAAGGGCACACCGGCCCTTTTCAGGCTACCACAGGGAGTCTAGATCGTCCGGTAGCCTCTAACACCCATACCCACCCCACCACGGTCTTCACGACCACCATAAATTCCCAAACTATAACAGGTTCCAAAGCCCCGGTAAACTTTTACTTTCATTTTTGGAGGTTAAAAGGCCCATTCTGTTCTCTCCTTCTCTCTTTCACCCTCTTGTCCACCACTCTCTTCTAATCTCTGTCCGATTTCCGTCTCTCTCCACACTAATCTCTAAATTCCCATTAAGAGACCAGAATGGGCGCTTCCTCCTCCTCCCTAGGGGACTCTCCACTTCAATGCCTTCTGATAAACCTCAGCAACCTTTCCCTGAGGCCGGATATTAAGCTACGCGACCTCTTTAACTACTGCCAGCGCCTAAAAAACTGGAAGGAGATCCCCTACATCGAGGCTTTTCACCTCTTGGCTCAGAACCCCACCCTCTGCTCCTCCTGTGCTCCCTCTCAAGTCCTTTTAGCCTGTAAACCCTCTTCACAGTCACCCCTCGATTCTTCCACCTTCGACCCTGCTGATGAACCCCCACCCTACAGACCTCCTTCTCCCCCAGTGCCTCCGGCGTCCACTCCTCCTCCCCCGTCATCCGCGTCACCTTCTGTACCTCCTGCGCCATCCACTCCCCCGTCTTTACCCTCACCTACTTCTGACCCACTAAGCCCCCATTTCACCCGTTCCCGAGGTCCTCCCCCCACCCCTTTAACAATTGCACCACTACGAGAGGTAGCTGGGGCTGAAGGAGTAGTTAGGGTCCATGTTCCCCTTTCCCTAGCTGACCTTACAGAATTAGAAAAAAGACTAGGCTCTTTCTCTACCGACCCTACCACCTACATTAAAGAATTCCAATGGATCCTGCAGGCCTACAGCCTCACACATCATGACATCTTCATGCTCCTAGCCAATACCCTCCTCCCTGAGGAATGCCGCAGGGTCTGGGATACAGCCCAAACCCATGCCACTGACACCCATCGTACCAATCCAGATCACCCGCCAGGCCCCCAAGCAGTCCCAGAACAGGAACCTAATTGGGATTATAACACAGCCCAGGGAATCCAGGCTCGAGACCGTTTTGCCTCTTGCTTAATAATTGGCCTCAAAAAATCGGCTCGCAAGGTCGTCAATTTCCAAAAATTTCAAGAAATTGTCCAAAAAAAGGAGGAAACTCCCTCCAAGTTCCTCAATAGATTAACAAAGGCCTTTCAACAATACACTAATTTAGACCCAAACTCAGAAGATGGCCGGCATGTCCTTATGACTTATTTTCTGCCCCAATCCTACCCCAACATTAAAACTAAACTTAAAAAATTAGAGCAGGGTCCTGCAACTCCTCAGACCGAAATCCTGTCTGTGGCCTTCAAAGTCTTTCATAATCGAGAGGAGGAAAAGGAACGTCGAAAACAAAAGGCCGACCATGCCAACTTCCAGATGTTGGCCCGGCTTATCAAACCCCTTTGGCACCCTCCCACAGCCTCCACCTCTAAGCCTCCACCTGGAGCCTGCTTTAAATGTGGAAAGGAAGGGCATTGGGCCAAGGCTTGCCCCACCCCCAGGCCACCCACCACTCCTTGTCCAAAATGCAAAAAGAAGGGACATTGGGGATCTGATTGCCCCCTCGCCCGAAGGGGTGAGGGACCAACTGCCCCACAGTCCCCTGAACCGTGGACTCCACCTATGGTGGGCCTCGCTGAGGAGGGCCGACGGAGCCTTGGGCCCTTCCCGACCATCTCTATAACAAAGCAGGAGCCCAGGGTATCCATGGTTGTGGACGGCCACCCAATATCTTTCTTCCTGGACATTGGAGCCACCTTTTCAGTCTTAAGGGAATATAAAGGCCCCACCACCTCCAGCAGCTCTCCTATAGTCGGGGTAGGAGGTAAACAAATCTTTCCCCCAAAAACCCCTCTTTTAACCTGCTGCCTTTAAGGCACTCAGTCCGTTTTCTCCCATTCCTTTCTAGTACAGAATTATGGCCCCTCCTTTGCCCCTGTAGCATACCTATCAAAACAGTTAGACCCCACTGTACAAGGCTGGGCACCCTGTCTAAGAGCCCTAGCAGTGGGGCAGTTGCTGCACAAGGAGGCATCCAAATTAACATTTGGGGCACCTCTCACCATTCTCTCACCACATCACCTTAAAGACCTCCTTACCTATAAGGCTCTCCATTCCCTCCCACCTTCCAGAATTCTAACCCTCCTATCCTCGTTTCTGGAAAATCCTGCCCTATCCTTCAATACCTGCCCACCCCTAAACCCGGCTACTCTACTGCCTATACCAGATTCCCCCAACACGCCTTTGCACAGCTGCATAGAAAGCCTTCAGAATTTCATACCTTACCGCTCTTCCATCACTGAGGGGCCCCTGTCTCACGCTGATCTCGCATGGTTCACGGATGGGTCCTCATTCAAGGAAGGAAACACTCATTACGCAGGTTATGCCATAGTCTCCCTTGATTAGGTAATAGAGGCCCAACCTTTACCCAAGGGTACTACCAACCAGCAGGCCAAACTTATCGCCGCCACGCGAGCCTGCGTTCTAGCTGAAGGAAGAACTCTTAACTTATACACTAACTCCAAATATGTCTTTCATATACTTCTCTCTCATGCCACCATATAAAGAACGCAGTCTGCTTAACACCAAGGGTAACACAATCACCAACTCAGCTTTAATCTCCACATTAATTGAGGCATCCCATTTACCTTGTGAATTAGGAGTCATTCATTGCAGATCCCACCAGAGGGACAATTCCCCAATCACTCGCGGGAATTGTAAGGCTGACCTCGCCGCACGCACCCACAGACACAAAAACCAACTTCCCATTCTTCCTTACGGCCCCCAGGGTTCACAGACACCCTCTCAGCCCCAACCGCCTAATGACGATAAGTCCTCTCTCTTTCGCTTGCTCCATGACCTGTTTCACTCTAGCCCCCAAGCTTTATCCCAGTTTTTACAGGCCTTCTTCTCAATCACGCCATCTGACAAAGCCCTCTTACGAAAAATCTCCTCCTCATGCACAATCTGCCAGCACACCAATCCTAACACCCCTCTCAAACCTGGGCCATACCCCTCCCACCAGGCCAGAGGTCTCACACCCGCAGCCGACTGGCAAGTCGATTTTACACACATGCCTTCTGTCCGGTGCCTCAAATACCTCTTGGTGTTTGTTGATACCTTTTCAGGATGGGTGGAAGCATTCCCATCATCCAATAAAAAGGCCTCCACCGTAGCCCAGACTCTCCTTTCCCGAATCATCCCACGATTTGGGATGCCCACTTCCATTCAATCTGACAATGGACCTGAATTTACCGCCCAGATAGTACAAAAACTCTCCCAGTCACTCTCTCTCCCCTGGCACCTACATTGCCCTTACCGACCTCAGGCATCTGGAAAGGTAGAAAGAACCAAGAGAACCTTAAAAGACATACTAACTAAATTATCTCTGGAATTACACCTTGATTGGGTCCGTCTTCTACCTCTCGCTCTACTCAAGGCCAGAGCTCTCCCAAAGAGGCCCTCCAATCTTTCCCCTTTTGAAGTCATGTATGGTAGGCCCCTCCTACCCCTGGGGATCACAGCAACCGAAGGACCGATACCACAAGCCATGGCTTTACCTTTGCTCTCCCACCTTCACACCGAATTATAGAAGCACCAGGACTGGCTACTTCCAGATCCGTCACTTTCCAAAAATAACCTTTCACTTAGCGCAGGCCAATTAGTATTCTACACTTCCCCGGAACCCAAAACCCCCCTAACCCCTAAGTGGGAAGGCCCATGTCCTGTCATCCTTTGCACTCCGACTGCTGCTAAACTTGCCCTGCCAGGTAATCCATTTACACCTGGCAACAAATCATTTCTAAAACACTCATCTTTCTCAACCACACCTCGCCGGCTCTCTCTCCTGAAAATTGTTTTCTTTGCGCCTCTCTCATGCGACCGCTCCTGGCGGCCGTCCCCTTAAATGCTTGCCTTCCTCTCAATGCTACCTCCTCCCCACCACCAGAACACCTTAACCTTCCGGGTGTCCCTCTCTGGGAGCCCGACGACAAAGACAACAATACTCTGTTGCCCCGTCACTGTCTCATCGGAAGCTCTTCCTCCCTAACTTCTCCCCGTCTTATTGTAATCTTAACACAACCATTCATAACCACACCTACGCCCCACCAGGCACTTTCTTCTGGTGCAATGGAACGCTCTCTACCTCCATCCTGCCTAATCTTACTGCCCCATGCCTTCTTGTCACCATCGTCCCTCAACTCACTCTGTACACCAGTTCAGAACTGTTCCATCTTCTTCATACCCCCTCAAGACAAAAAAAGGGCCGCCTTCCTCCCGATCATGGTTGGGATTTCCCTAACAACATCAGCTGTCGGAGCCAGCCTATCGGGAGGAGCCTTAGGGCACAGTTTATGGGCAGTGGAAGACATCAATGCTGAACTTGAAGGGGTTCTGACTTCCACTGCCGAATCTCTTTCCTCTCTACAGAGACAGATCACCTCTTTAGCTCAGGTCACCCTCCAAAACCACAGAGCACTAGACCTCCTCACCGCAGAAAAAGGAGGTACTTGCATCTTCCTTAGGGAAGAATGCTGTTATTATATCAATGAATCTGGTCTAGTAGAAACAAACATCATCAAACTCACCGACTTGGCTTCCAGCCTACAAACCACATCCAGTTCTAACCCCTTTTCCTCCTTTATCTTAAGCCCTGTCCTAACTTGGATTTGGCCCATTTTGGGACCTCTAATCATTATCCTCATAACCTGCCTTTTCTTGCCCTGTATCATTAGGTTTCTTCAAGCCCAAGTGGGAAAAATCTCTAATGAGGCTTTTAACCAGCTTTTGCTTAGAAACTACCCTAGATACAGATGAACCCCCCGCCTCATCTCGTGAGCACCTCAGCCGATGCTAAAGAGACACCATCTTACAGAGGAAATGCATTCCTACACGCCGATGCCTGGCTGCTCCCTCCAGTCTCCAACTACGAAGAATGGAACCAGTGCATATTCGACTTGTGGCTTCAAGGAACATTTATGGACTCTTCCCCTTTTGAAATTACTTGTTTCTCCACCCTCCTTTGGGGTTTCATAATGGATATTTATGTACCTTCCTCCCTTTGCCCCCCCCCACAACGCCCCAGTTCAGCAGGAAGTAACTCGATGACTTCAACGTCCGCTTTCCTAAAACAAGAAAAAGGGAGGAATGTAGAGACCCAAATGCCCCAAGGGATCACACCCCGATCACATAAGCCCTTCTTGGCCACACCCCATCATGGCGCTGGTTGCCCTTCTCTTCCGTATTCTCCTTCTTGCTGGCACGAATTACACACCAATCAGCTCCCCCCAAACCCCATGTGGTATGCTAAGTAGGGATTGTATTTTAAGCCAATCAGCTTTCCCCTTAAAGCCCTATATATGTGTGTGTGCCGCCTAATAAAGGGGCTCTCTCCGGTGGATCATCAACTGGTGTCGACTTGTCCTTTCACCAGTACCATGCTGTTTTGGTTACAACTGCCTTGTAGTATAATTTGAAGTAAGGCAGAGTTATGCCTCCAGGTTTTTTTTTTTTTTTTTTTGCTCAGGATTGCTTTGGCTATTCAGGGTCTCTTGCTTTTCCATATGAAAGGTAAGATTGTTTTTTTTTTCCATTTCTATGAAGAATGTCATTGGTATTTTGATGGGGATTGCATTGAATCTGTAGATTGCTTTGCATAATATAGACATTTTCACAATGTTAATTCTTCTAATCCAAGAGCATGGAATATCTTTCCATCTTTTTGTGTCTTTAATTTCTTTCAGAAGTGGTTTGTAATTGTCTTTGTGGAGGTCTTTCACCTCCTTGGTTAAATTGATCCGTAGGTATTGTATTTTTTTTGGTGACAATTATAAATGGGCTTACTTTCTTTATTTCTCTTTCTGTTAATTCATTATTTGAGTATATAAATGCTACAGATTTGGGGGCATTCATTTTGTATCCTGCAACATTATTGAAGTTAGTAACCAGCTCTAGGAGTTTTTTGATAGAGTCTTTAGGTTTTTCTATATATAGTATGATGTCATCTGCAAATAGGAAAAGTTTGACTTCATCTTCTCCAATCTGGATTCTCTTTATTTCTTTCTCTTGCCTGATT
The DNA here is from genome assembly GCF_027409185.1 of Cynocephalus volans. NCBI lineage: Eukaryota > Metazoa > Chordata > Mammalia > Dermoptera > Cynocephalidae > Cynocephalus > Cynocephalus volans. Next base: position 40,120,916 of record NC_084474.1, on the reverse strand, counting down.
GCTCTAGTTAGTACCTACAGTACTATGTTGAACAGAAGTGGTGATAGTGGACATCCTTGTCTTGTTCCTGTCCTTAAGGGGAAGGCCTTCAATTTTTCCTCATTTAGAATAATAATGATGGTGGACTTGTCATAAATGGCTTTTATTGTGTTAAGATATTTTCCTTCTATACCTAATTTATTGAGAGTCTTTATCATGAAGGAATGTTGTATGTTGTCAAATGCTTTTCCAGCATCTATTGAGATGATCCTATGGTATTTAACCTTGAGCTTGTTGACGCGATGTATCACATTTATTGACTTTTGTATGTTGAACCATCCTTGCATCTCTGGGATAAATCCCATTTGATCATAGTCTATAATTTTTTTAATATGTTTCTGTAATCTAATTGCTAATATTTTGTTGAGGATTTTAGCATCTAGATTCATCAAGGATATTGACCTGTAATTTTCTTTTTTTATTGTGCCTTTATCTGGTTTTGGTATCAGAGTTATCTTGGCCTCATAGAATGAGTTTGGGAGAGTAGAGTCTGTTTCAATTGTTTGGAACAGTTTCATGAGACTAAGTATTAACTCCTCTTTAAAAGTTTGATAGAATTCAGCTGTAAAGCCATCTGGACCCGGACTTTTTTTTTTGGTTGGGAGATTGCTAATTACTGCTTCAATCTCCTTGCTTGTTATTGGTAAGTTCAGGTTTTCTATCTCTTCTTGGTTCAGTCTTGGTAATTTATATGTGTCTAAAAACTTATCCATATCATCCAGACTTTCAAATTTGTTGTCATATGGTTGTTTATAATAGGCTCTAATGATTCTCTGTATTTCTGTGGTGTCAATTTTATTGTCTCCCTTTTCATTTCTGATTTTTGTTATTTGGGTCTTCTCTCTCCTTTTTTTGTTAATCTAGCTAATGGTGTGTCTATTTTGTTTATCTTCTAAAAAAAAAACAACTTTTAGTTGTGTTGATCTTTTCTATTGTTTTTTGGGTCTCTATTTCATTTACTTCTGCTCTGATTTTACTTATTTCTTTCCAACTACTGCCTTTAAGTTTGGACTGTTCTTGTTTCTCACATTCTTTGAGGTGTAGTGTTAGGTTATTTATTTGGAGTCTTTCTATTTTTCTGATATAAACATTTACTGCAATAAATTTGCCTCTTAGCAGTGCTTTTGCAGTATCCCACAAGGTTTTGAATGATGTATCTTTATTTTCATTAGTTTCTAGAAATTTTTTGATTTCCTGTTTAATTTCTTCTTGGACCCAGAGGTCATTCAGGAGCCTATTACTTATTTTCCATGTATTTGTATTATTGTTTGCTTATTGTTCATCTCCAGTTTTAATCAATGTGTTCTGAAAATTTTGTTGGAATGATTTCAATTTTTAAAAATTTTCTGAGACTAGGTTTGTGACCTAATATGTGTTCTATCCTGGAGAATGTACCGTGAGCTGATGAGAAGAAAGTGTATTTTTTAGCTGCTTGGTGAAATGTTCTGTATATATATGCCAAGTCCAGTTGGTCTAGGGTGTAGATTAAATCCTGTGTCCCTTTTTGACTTGTTGCCTGGAAGTCCTGTCCCAAACTGAGAGAGGGGTGTTCAGACCACCCACTATTTATGTATTAGGCCCTATCTCCTTCTTTAGGTCTAAGAGTGTTTGCTTATTATATCCGGGTGCTCCGGTGCTGGGTGCATGCATGTTTATGGTTGTCATGTCTTCTAGCTGGATAGTTCCCTTTATCATTATATAATGTCCTTCTTTGTCTTTTTTTAATGGTTTTTAGTTTAAAGTCTATTTTGCCCGATAGAAGAATAGCTACTCTTGCTAGCTTTTGGTTTCCATTTGCATGGTATATCTTTTTCCATCCCTTCACTTTTAGCCTGTGAGTGTCTCTACAGGTGAGGTGGGTCTCTTGAAGACAACATATACTTGGGTCTGTCTTTTTAATCTGGTCAGTTAGTCTGTGTCTTTTGAATGGGGAGTTTAGTCCATTCACATTCAGAGTAGTTATGAGAAGTGTTGTTTAATTCCTGTCATTTAATTGCTACTTGTTCAGGTGGTTTAACTATCTTTTGATCATTATTTCCCCTTTTATTTTTCTTCTTCAATGTGAGTTGGGAATTTAAGGTGGATGATTTAGCTTCTTTCTCTTTTTGGCTAGCATTTTTGTTTTAACTGTGGGTTTTCCTCCTTGTATATTCTTGATGATGGTCAACATTATTCAGATTCCAGATGAATGACTCCTTTCAGAATTTCTTGTAGGCTTCGTCATGTGGTGGTGAACTCCCACAGCTTTTGCTTGTCTGGGAAATATGCTATTTCTCTCTCATTTCTGAAGGAGAGACTTGCTGGGTAAAGAATTCTTGGCTGGCAGTTCTTTTCTTTTAGTATTTTGAATATATCATTCCACTTTCTTCTGGTCTGTAGGGTTTGGTTAAGAAGTCTGCTGTTAGTTTGATAGGTGTTCCCCTATAAGTGACCTGATGCTTTTCTCTTGCTGCTTTATATTTCTTTGTCTTTGAGCTTTGCGAATTTAACTATAATATGTCTTGGGGAGGAACTTTTTGTGTTGAATATATTTGGGGTCCTGTGAGCTTTCGGGATCTGAAGGTCTGTATCTTGCCCTACACCTGGGAAGTTTTCGGTTACTATTTCCTCGAGTAGGTTTTTGATACCTTTTTCTTTCTCCTGCCCTTTGGGAATACCCACAATTCAGATGTTAGAGCACTTGAGGTTTTCTGTTATCTCTCTTATGTTTTCCTCATTATTTTTAATTCTTTTTTCTTTTTTTTTGGTCTGCCTGACTTATTTCAAAAAGACCATCTTCAAGCTCTGAAATTCTTTCTTCTGCTTGCTCTACCCTGCTGCTCAAGCTCTCAGTCATGTTTTCATTTCATTGACTGAGTCTTTCATTTCTAGAAGTTCTGCTACACTCTTTTTTATGGTATTAATCTCTATATATTTCCTCCTTCATATTCCAGATGTTTTTTCTTGTGTCATTGTGTTCTCTAATTGAGCCTTCCTTTATTTCTTCATGTTTTCTTAAGATCATTGCTCAAAATTCTTTTTCAGACTTTTCAAGGATTCCCTGTTTCATGGAGTCTGACTTTGGGGCATTACTGTATGATTTCAGTGGTGTCATTTCTTCTTGATTGTTTGTGCTTCTAGTGTTTTTTTGCTAATGCTTGGTCATTTGGTAGGGGTTTGCTTCTTCTGTTACACTGAGGTTGGCTGTGGAGTGGCTTTGGTTGCTACTGTAGGGGGTGAATTTTCTTTGCTTGATAGTAGGTGTGGCAGTGGTTATGTTAAACCACCTTGGTTCCCCTTCTATAATCTGTGGTCATAGAATGAGCATCTATCATGTGGAGTTCTGCTGGGCCAAACTTGGTGGGTCAGAACTGTAGGCTGGTGGTCCCCTCTTGGTGTGAGGCGGGATGAGGAGCTGTGCAGAGCCGTGTGGTTCCACTGGGTGGTGTTGCCGCCAGCTGCCCCTGGTGGGCTCACCTGTGTGGTGCTGGTTCAGGGTGCAGAGGCCAGACCTGGAGCTCCCCCTCTGCCTAGGCGGCAGAGTGAGGGGGCTGCATGGAGCCATGGTTCTGCTGGCTGGCACTAGTGTGCCCACCCACCTGATGCCAGTTCCTTCTGCCTCCCCTTGTCATGTCCAGGTTCTTGTGGCTATTTTTTACTTTTTAATGTTAAACTATATAATTTATTATCTTTTAACATTTGTGTATATGGGCTTACTTATAAATATGTAGGTTATAATTTAATATTGAATTGTCTGTCTCATGACACTAACATATTATTTCTACAGGGTGAGGATAACTGTTTGCTTTAATCCCAGTGCTTAGAACAATGAGTGACACAGAATAGACACTCAATAGATACTTATGTGAGAATAAGTTAATGACCATGCACTCTTGCCCACACTAATCTTAGCTCTTTGCTTGAAACATTACTTTTTTTAAAGTATCATAAATATGTAGATTTTTCTGGTTTTTTTTTTTTTTTGGTTGTTGTTGTTTTACAGAGAAGGCAAAAAGACTCATTAGTTTCTGCTTACCACAGGGCAAATGCTTCTAAGGTGTAAATATTCTGAGTCGATTTTGTCAACCTTCTTTTACAAATAGTAAGTGCACAGATAACATCCAGAAAGACTTTATTTATTTCACTTGAGACAGTCTAGTGGACATATTCCTCTTTATTCCACATTATTTATATGGAAATACCAAGCAGGTAGAGTTTTTAAAATAAGCAATATCTCACAAAAATATTTGGAAGCATAATTGTTCTAATAAATTCAGAAAATCCTCACAGCTATTCTATGAAGACTGTTCTGTTATTGCTACAAATTTAAATAACTTGTACAATATCATTCCTCAAATATATATATGAACTAGGAATATGACTGAAGTTGCCGGGCTTCAGAGTCTGTACTCCAAGGTCTACTATAAGGTGCACTTTAACATTTTAATTTGCTCCTTTTCTGAATTGGTGGGGAAATTATTTGTATGGTGAAGGTTGGTGGTGAGGCAGGTTGTCTCCTTTTTAGTTCCATACAGGGGAATTTTACCAAGATTCTTCCAGAAAATTGAGTTACAACTCAAAGGTAGAGAAGACACCTATGGGTCTGTAGAAGTTCTGATGTCAGCCCTCAGTTCAATTCAGAGTATTATGAGTTCCTGGCTTATGACAATTATCAGCTTTGCATTAAAACACCTGAGGTTAATTGGCTTATGCTGATTTAAAGAGAAATACGGATATATATATCAGTTACCAGACAATAAAAGCAAGAGATAGGGGTTAATTCCAGATGCTCCCTCAGGCAAACAAACACAAAACCAAATGCTGCTGTAAATGCTGAGGGTCATCCAGGACTCTCAAAAGTGTCAAAACCAGCATATAAAAACTTCTTGTGTGCTACAAAGTCCCAGATCTTTTTAATGGTGAAAACTTTCTAATAAATGTGTTAGAGATGCTTTGTTGCAAACTAACAAGGTCAGGAATGCTAAATATGTCTTTGAAAATTCGCTGAGATTTTTAAGGTAATATAAAACTGTAGGCATTCACTTCGACTCTGTTATTGATTAGTGAGCTGGTTGTGCTGAAACATCAACATAGCAATTAGTGTGTACTAATTAGTTCAATCTCCTTCTGTTTCCTCTCTTCCTTTGAGCATTCTTTGGCAATACAAGAGGCTAAGAGGTTATGAATGTAGAACCCCATATAATTTTGTTATCATTAAGTGTGTTTGATTCAATTACAGTCTGAAAAGTAATGGTGGCTTTCTTGGCTCTTTCCCTATTACTTTAAGGCTTAATTGTGTTTACATATTTCAGGCATAAAGTGATAATCTATTGTTTTTCTCATTTATTACATGTAAATATATTTTTATTGTGTTAGAAATGGTTAAAGGCATACTTACAATAAAATAGTATCTTCTCAGCAGTTTTTTTCTTGGTCTGAACCAAATATCAACCAACATATCTATGAGAATTGAAAAATAAAAAGTTTTAATAGTACTGCCATTAAGGTTTAGGAGTCAAAGTATTGGTAAATTGTGAGATGATTTTTCCACTATGTGCAAAACCTCTGGTGCTGAACAGACTCCCGGAATTGATGATGAGTTTATATTTTGCCATCTGAAATGCAGCAAACCTAAATATGCTGCCTCCCAAAATAAGTAAAGTGAAGTAAAGTTTGTTCTGTGCTGTATCAGTGCCCTGTTTCAAAGATTCCTTCAGCAAGGCAGGTCTAAGTAGTTGCTCATCTATTGTGTAAGTATTGCTTGAAGAAGCACCCAAGGTAACCCAAATTCTATTAGCACCCCACTTCATATTTCATGTGTGTAGTAAGATCATCTCTGTTGCTTAGAACACCTGAAACTGGGTAATTAATAAAGAAATAAAATTTATTTCTTACAGTTTGGGAGGCTGGGAAATCCAAAGTCTAAGTAGCACATCTGATGAGAGCCTTGTTGGTGGATGGTGTTTCTTCACAGCAATGCAGAGCGTCACATGATAAATGGCCTGAGCAAGAGAGAGAGAGTGAAACCACTCACTTGCTCTCCTTTTAAAGCCATCAGAACCACACCCATTTCTCCATGAATGGATTAATCTATTCACAAGGGTACAGTCCTCACAATCTAATCACCTCTTCAAGGACCCACCTTTCAGTGATTATAATAGGATTTTCTACCCTCTTACCACCATCACAGTGGAGATTGTTTCTAATATATGAACTTTTGGGGAACATATTCAACCCATAGTAATGCAGATAACTGAAAACAACAACAGAGCCTGGTTATGGAAATTGACAGTTAATCACTGCATCCTACTTCAAATAGTAAAATTCCATATGTGGAAATTTTGGATGACTGAGTGTGTCATGGAGACCAATGGAAGAGTCCTGGCAGTGCTGTATAATTAGCATCAGTGTCTACAGTGTTGTCTATTAAGTCACTGTATGAGAAATTTGACCACGGAGTAAGTGAATGTTCTACTTTAATTTAGCAGAGGTCTACTAAAGATATGAATTCAAACACTGCAAAAATCACTGATGGTCATTTAAACAACCTAATCTCTGAGCACAGACTTCACAAGAGTATTTTCATTCAATTCTAAGAGGATTTAGAGTGGGATAAATGGAAAGTCGTATTATGTTTACTAATGAATATCCAACTGAACAAATTTCTTCTAAATTAAGAAAAAAAGGCAAGTAAAATAATGAAGACTATGATCAAAAGCAATAAAATTAAATTAAAAGCTTATCCTAAAAATTTTCATAGCACACATAGCCTCTGTGAAACAGAAGCAAAAAGCAAAAACTATATGGAAATTATAGGTAAAGAAGAATAGTGAACAGGATGAATTTCCAAGTCAGTGATAAAGAAAAAAATGAAGTTGAAACAGATTAAAAGAAAAGATTTAAAGAAAACAATAAAATTGATAGAATAACCAAAAATAAACATTATTGAATATTACTGATACTGTGGAAAGGAGATCACTAACGAGGTAAAAAACTTGAGAACATTTTCCAAATTTAGAAGGAAAGGATTTAGAAATAAAAATAATGAGAGAGAGAGTGATTGATATGGAGATTCAAATTACAGGAGTAACTAGAATCCAAAGCAAGTACAATAAACAATTGTTTTCACAAAAATTTGAAAAATAAAAATAAATTGCATATTCTATAAGATCCAGACAGAAAAAAAAATGTTAACTGCAAAGATATGAAAATTAAGCTTATTTTACTTTTCTTTCAGGCTACATTAAATTTCTGAAACAATGAAGAAATACTATACAGTTTTAAAATAAAAATGTTGTCATCGAAAAATGTTATGCATAGTTAAATTAACTCATAATTAGCATAAAAAGTTGGCTAGTATATGCAATAACTTAGAAAAGATGCCTACCCAACATTTATTTTTGGACCAAAAGATATGCTGAAGCCAGCCAAAAATATTTGTAGATAAAATAAAAAATAATTTAAATTAAAATAAAAATTAATTTTTATTATTTATGCTAAAGACCCTATTCTAACTTCTCATGTATTAATTAATTAAACCCTAACAAAACAAACAAAAATCTAAAATTATCTTTGTTTCAAAAATGAAGGAATCAAGGTAGAGTTTAGACATATAATGGGCTATAGTCACGTTAAGAGTCAGGATCAATTTTAGGCAGCCTGGCTTCGTGACTTCAATCACTCTGTTATTCTGACTCAGGAATTGTTGTACCACAGAAATGATGGTGTCATTTGGCACTGAAACCAGATAAATATGCACTTTTGTAGAAGATTTACCATATATAAATTGTTCAAATATAAAAATAATTCAAAAATAAGCTTGAAAACAATAATTTGACAAAAGGTTAATGTCTTTGAGGTAAATCCTCTCTATGAGGGGTGTGTGTGTATGTGTGTGTGTAACTTTGTTTAAAACATTTAAATAGTTTGATATAATCCCATTTGTTTATTTTTCCTTTGGTTGCCCGTGCTTTTGGGGTCGTATTCATGAAGTCTGTGCCCAGTCCTATTTCCTGAAGTGTTTCTCCTATGTTTTCTTTCAGAAGTTTTATTGTTTCAGGGTGTATATTTAAATCCTTAATCCATTTTGAGTTGATTTTAGCATATGGGGAGAGGTATGGATCTAGTTTCATTCTCCTGCATATGGATATCCAGTTATCCCAGCACCATTTGCTGAAGAGGCAGTCCCTTCTTCAGTAAATAGGCTTGGTGCCTTTGTCAAAGATCAGATGGCAGTAAGTGTGTGGGTTGATTTCTGGATTCTCTATTCCATTGGTCAGTGTGTCTGTTTTTATGCCAGTACCATACTGTTTTGGTTATTATAGCTTTGTAGTATAGCTTAAAGTCAGGTAGTGTTATACCTCCAGCTTTATTTTTTTTGCTCAGCATTGCTTTGGCTATGCGTGGTCTTTTATTATTCCATATAAATGTCTGGATAGTTTTTTCCATTTCTGAGAAAAATGTCTTTGGAATTTTGATGGGGATTGCATTGAATTTGTATATCACTTTGGGTAGTATGGACATTTTCACTATGTTGATTCTTCCAATCCAAGAGCATGGGATATCTTTCCATCTTCTTGTATCCTTTCTAATTTCTCTCAGCAGTGGTTTGTAGTTCTCATTATAGAGATTTTTCACCTCCTTGGTTAACTCAATTCCTAAGTATTTTATTTTTTTGTTGGCTATTGTAAATGAACTAAAAAGCTTCTGCACAGAAAAAGAAACAATTAACAGAATTAAACGACAACCAACAAAGTGGGAGAAAATATTTGCAAAATATACATCTGACAAAGGATTAATATCCAGAATATATAAGGAACTCAAACAACTTTACAAGAAAAAAACAAGCAACCCAATTAAAAAATGGGCAAAAGAGCTAAGTAGACATTTCTCTAAGGAAGATATACAAATGGCCAACAGACATATGAAAAAATGCTCAACATCACTCAGCATCCGGGAAATGCAAATCAAAACCACACTGAGATACCATCTTACCCCAGTTAGGATGGCTAAAATCCAAAAGACTCTGAACGATAAATGCTGGTGAGGTTGTGGAGAAAAAGGAACTCTCATACATTGTTGGTGGGACTGCAAAATGGTGCAGCCTCTATGGAAAATGGTATGGAGGTTCCTCAAACAATTGCAGATAGATCTACCATATGACCCAGCTATCCCACTGCTGGGAATATACCCAGAGGAATGGAAATCATCAAGTTGAAGGTATACCTGTTCCCCAATGTTCATCGCAGCCCTCTTTACAATAGGCAAGAGTTGGAACCAGCCCAAATGTCCATCATCAGATGAGTGGATACGGAAAATGTGGTACATCTACACAATGGAATACTACTCAGCTATAAAAACAAATGAAATACTGCCATTTGCAACAACATGGATGGACCTTGAGAGAATTATATTAAGTGAAACAAGTCAGGCACAGAAAGAGAAATACCACATGTTCTCACTTATTGGTGGGAGCTAAAAATTAATATATAAATTCATACACACACACAAAGAAAAAAAAAACGGGGGGGGGGAGAAGATATAACAACCACAATTACTTGAAGTTGATACGACAAGCAAACAGAAAGGACATTGTTGCGGGGGGGGGGGAGGAGAGATGGAGGTTTTGGTGATGGGGAGCAATAATCAGCCACAATGTGTATCGACAAAATAATATTAAAAACAAAAAATATTTACATAGTTTTACATAAATGCCAGCTCAGTGTAGAAACATGCTGTTTTTTCAGAAGTCCCCAAGAACACTCCGAGGTTTAATGATTCATTAGCAGCATTCTCAGCACTCAGTAAAGCCATTATATTCGTGATTACAGTTTATTGTGGTGTAAGAATGCAGATTAAAATCAGAATAAGAAAAAGGCACATGTGGCCATGTCTAGGAGAGACCAGGAACAAGCTTCCAGTTGTCCTCTCCCAGTGGAGTTGTATGGACAGCCGTTCAACATGCTCAGAGTATTCCAAAACAGGTAAGCTCCATCCCCTCCAGAGGTCAAGCTGATGCCATAGGGCCCAAGGCCCCCCCCCACAAACATATCACATCATTAGCATAATCTGTCTGTCATGGCTCAAAGCCCCCAAGGACATTTTTATGAAACAGAGTATTAACAGGGTTTAGAAGTTACCTCTCAGAAGCCAGAGACAAGTGCTTTCTTTGTGATGGCCGGGGTATGAACAACCCACACTTACTGAGTTAATTCTTTACTGCACATGTATATTAATCCATGGTTTAAAATGTGAAAATCTATTTCTGCTATTTTCTTATTGATGTATTGATCGTTTCTAGTTATTCTTAAATCTTTTGATAATACAAGCAATCTTTGAATGTCCTGGTATGTAGGGATGCAAACTTTGTACTTCTGAGTTTTAGAAGTAGTGGTCTGGGGCAAAAAGTATGACATTTAAAATTTTGGTTGACATTTTAATATGATTTGGGGTTAGTCTGACAGATTGAGTCTTCTCAAGAAGGAACACAGTATTTCTATTTAGTCACTAATTCTTTAGCCTAACTTTTAATAGTTTTTACATAAGTAAGGGATATTCAAGTTCTCTCTTTCTCATTTCTTTTTATAAATTTGACCTTTACCCATTACATTTTATAATTATTTATCTCTATTTTACTAATATAAGAAAACTATTTTTTTATGTTGATTGTAAAACCAGTCATTTAACTCTCTTCTTTCTTCTACTTATTTCCAGTTAGTTATCTTCGATTTCCTGGGTGCACAGATAAAAAAAAATTGCAAATAATAGTAGTGTGGTTTCTTTCTTTCCTATATTTACAGCAGGTGCTACTTTTCTTGCTGTCTTAAATGGGGTTGGCTTTTCAGAACAATATCAACTAGTGGCTATCTTCATTTTGTTACTGACTTTATAGGGATTGTCTTACATTTATTCGCCCTCATTTTCTGTTAGGAAGTTTTAATTAGGATAAAAAACCTTTCCTTATTTTTAAATTTACTGAATTTTCCACTACTAAGCATAGCTGTTAAAATTCTATCAAAAGTTTTTACTGTTTCATCAAGATATCTATGTCTTCTTTTTCCTTAAAACCATAAGATAGTGACATATGATATTGATTTTCAAAAGCAGAACTCTCTTTCTTTCTTGGAATAACATCTGATTTTAGTATACTGTAGTAGTTTGTTTCTTGATAATTTATATTTCTGATTATGAATCTATTCCTTAAAAAGTGTTTTCAAAAAACTCATAATAATAAAAAGTGATTTCAGATTAAAGGGACTTAGAATAATTAGAACAAAAAGAGAAAGGATAGTCCGTCTTGGGAATAATATATAATAAAAACAAAATTTATGATTTGTAAAAAATTTAAAAAGTGGCAGAAGTTGGGGCAATTAGAAAGCTTATAAATCTCTTTTGTTAGAAGGCAGTCAAGTTCATATTCGTTTTTTAAAAATCCAACTAAAATTCATTAGAGAGAATCTTCAAAAATTAAAACCCATGATATTATAAATAAAAAGGCCCAAATTTAATAAGTAAAGAAAAAAAATAATAAAATCACCGTAAGAGCAAAAAACCGTACATTTTAGCACCTCATATATAGTATGTGTAATTTGGTGCATATACTTTGCTAAGTTGATCCTCATGACAATCTGGCTGGCTAGGTATTTATTATTATTATTTTACAAATAAAGAAACTGGGGTTTGGCAGAGTAAAGCAACCTGTTAATGACAGAAGAGTACCTGGCAGAGCTAAGATTAAAATCTGGGCATATGTAGCTCAAAGGTCATGTTCTTCTCTTTATGCCATATTGACAGTGTTTCTTCTTAGAGACATAAGATTGAACCTGAAGAAACAAGAAAATGCTCGAAGTAATAATAACCCTAATTTAATGAGACATTAATGTACTTTGGGCACTAAATATGAGAAGAGAAAAAAATACAGAAGGGAGACAGTTTAGTATATTTTCAGGCAACTGATATTGTACGGATTTAATTTTATCTCTGGGTATTTTAGAATGTTTTGATCTGTGCTATAGACATGAATAATAAAAGGTAAAGATATTTTAATATTCATAGTTAATGAATATGCCAAACCTTGGTCTCATAAACAGAATATATTCTCAGATGTAACTAAATTTTTCAAACACTTGTTATTTGAACTATAATTTTGTTTCTCAGGAAACTGGACACTAGAGTTATTAAGTATTATAATATTATCAAAATAAGTTTATTAATTGTCACTTTGATACTGAAATTATTTTATCTATTTCATTTTTAAAGGAATTTATGAAATTTATTTTCAATAGCTTTTTTAACTTGATATTTGAAAATGTAATGTGTTGGTCACTCAAAACTATACATTTTAATTATACAGTACAACCATTTTTAAGTGTGTATTTACACTGTAAAATGTGGATTGAAAAACACCAAAAGGGCTCAGATGCATCTGATTCAGCATAGCGAGAATTCTCTCTGCTTACAAGGACAGTTACCAATCTCCTTCAGAGTAATATTGGAATCTCATTTTTTTCCGGGTGATAAATCACTGCAATATCAGAATGTTTATATAGCATGTGCTATTCTGTTCCTGAGGTGCAAAAGGAAAAATGACAATATTTTTATTGCATCAGTATGGGGCATAGAACTAGGTGTTGTGAAGGCTGACTGAAGAAATGCTCCTATTTCAAATCCATTTAATGTGACTTTGCAAAGGCTGAGCTATAAACATGAAATGACCAGCATGCAGTAAAGCCAACAGGACTCTTTTAGTCATCTCAGTAATTGATTTCAATGGCTGCTGTTGTTGCCATTGTTCAATCATCGACATCTATCATTAGGACAGCCTACATGATTGGACTGGCAACACCAGGTTGTTCTGTGTGTGTGCGTGTGTGTGTGTGTGTGTGTGTGTGTGTGTGAATTCGCATGTGCATATACACACATTTTATAGCTTATTTGCTATCGTCGAATATGGAAGTCAATGAGATAATCTGAATTTTTGCCAAGCAGCAACCTCGTGTTATTATACCAAATGACAGAATATGGGAAAATGACAGATTTTTCAAATGTAAAGGAATTAATTCAATTATGTATCTCCAGGAAGACACCTTAAATTTAAAATACAATTTTCTACATTTTTGATTATTGTTTTAATATCCCTTAATTGAAAACGCAGACCTACTAAATTAGAACAAAATCATTTAATATCACTCACTGCTATAGCTGCTACTAAAACATGTTTATCTATTATAATTTCATTTTTTAAATAAAAGGGAAGAAAAAGCCAACATTTTATTGTTTTTTTGGTATTTTAAGCACGTGGAATGCAGTGAAGCTTAGGTGAAGAAACGCTAAGGTTATTTATAAAACTGGAGTACCTTATATTTTGAGAGATGTGGAAGTTAAACTGTCACAAACTACATGACTGTGATGACATATGTTTATTTGCAGCATCTTTTTCCTATGCAAGGTGGCAGAGCATATAGATGTTATGCTAGGTAGGAAAATACAGACTACAATTCTTATGTGGATTTGATTCATTCAAGGACTTATTTATATGTTTTCATTTCCCAGATTGTGTTCCCAGAGCATACTTTTATAAGAAATTCTGTAAAAAAAGTAATCCATAGTCAAGTAATGAAAAACACTGTATTCTCTGTTATTCTGAAAAGTCACAAGCAACATTAACATATTAAAGGCTCTAAGCAGTCCTACAATAATGAAAACTTGTTAGTTTACTGACTGATCCTCCAACTTATTTAATTATCTGCATACGTTTAAATCATAGCATCACAAAAATAAATGCAAAATGCGCTTTTGGAAATGTTGATATAATGAATAATCCTATTCTGTTTTCTAAGATATGAAAAGTATATACACATTAATATCTATAAGTATAGAAATTATGACTGGTAGGGGTATTAAAAGTAGGAAATTATAACCTTGCATTAGGTTTGGGAATCTTTTTTTTTTTAACCATCTGTGAGATAGTCTCCCAACAGATTCTTTGAAGCTTCTGGTGAAGCTCAGCTCACTTACTAATTGATAAATGCCTTTCGCCCTCCATGACCAGCTCCGATTCTTAGTCTGGTTGTTTCTATTAGTGAGGTGGAATATAGTTCTCTGTAGTTTTTCACTGGTCCTAATTCATTTCTGTATTCAGATGTGTTGGTGATCCAGGAGAGAAATTACCCAGAAAATAAGTCAATCTTGATTTTCAGCTTTTTTGGATTGGGGGATTGGGTTAGAAAAGGCCTATTCAAGAATGAAGTAGTAAATGACACTAAAAGCTTGCTTGGGCTATCCCTGTAGAAAAGGGACAAATAGGAATCAGGAAATATTCCCCTGTGAAAAAGGAAAGAGGGTCTCTTCCAAATTAAAATTGGCTGGTTGTGAGGTACAGAAGGGTTTCTTTAGCGAGACAAAAGTTCACTAGCTTCAGACTTTAACCTATCTATTCATCATTTGGAGATTTTGGCAAAATGCAGATTCAGATTCACTAGTTTGGGTTTGGGCCCAAGACTCTGCATTTCTAAAACTCTTCCAGGTGATCCCAATGTTGCGGGTCCTCGCTTTGAGCAGCAAAGCTCTAGGAGCCCTGCAATTCTACTGGTTAAGGAGAGTGAGCATCCATTAAACCAGTTTAGTCATCTTAGTCCATTTGGGCTGCTATCACCATATACCATAATCTAGACAGCTTATGAACAGCAGAAATTGATTTCTCACACTTCTGGAGTCTGGAATCTCCAAGATCAAGGTGCTGGCAGATTTGGTGTCTGGTAAGGGACTGCTTTTTGGCTCACAGATGGTGCCTTCTTGCTGTGTCTTCACATGGCGGAAGGGGTGAAGGGGTTTCTCTTGCACTTCTTTTATGAGTGCACTAATCCCATTAATGAGGGCTTTGTCTTCATGACCTAATCGCCTTCCAGTGGTCCCACCTCCTAATGCCATCACCTTGAGGATTAGGAATTCAACATATGAATTTGGAAGAGACACAATATTCAGTCTATAGAATTAGTTAATGCAAAATTTTCCAAACTGTCTTTATCATAAATGTCAGCTGGAGGCTCTTCTTATAAATATGGATTCCCACATCCAATTTCATACGTTCTAATAAGAGTTTCTAGGAAAAAGGCCCAGAATTAAAAAAAGAAAAAAAATATATATATCAGTAATTACCCCAGTGGTTCTTATGATTAGTGAGTTTTCAAAACAGCAAGTTAATGCAATATTCTTCTGAGGTGATCTTCAGACCACAGCCAAGCTGATTGCATAAAGATCTGACTGGAAATAAGCTTAGATGTCCTCACTAAAGTTGGAATTCAAATCTCCCCAAGACCCTGATGCACACCAGGCTTATGAATCACTAATTACACATGCTACTCTTTCACGTGAGGTAGCAAATATTTCCCAGACTTTATAAGAAGTTTAGATATTCTAGTCAGCCCATATTCACCCAAGTGATAATGCTAAAAGCAGTGCCTCCCTGAGCTCATTCTGGTTATGACAGCACTAATTAGTGAAAAGGCAGAGAGAAAGAGCTCGCTGGGGAGAGTTGGGTCTTTACCAATCTCCATTAATCAGAGAGTTTGTGTGTAACAGTGTTTTAATGAGACAGAAAAGGTTGCTTATGTTAGCGACTCCAGCCAACTTGCTTAGAGTAGAACTTTATTCTCCATGGAAAACTGGGGGAGGATAAGGTAGGAAAAGAAATTTCTTGGTATATTTGAAAAAAAACACGTAGTTCTGAGTTGGATAGCTTATTGTTGGCTCTGTTTCTTAATAATAATAATAGTAATGATAATAAGAGCTGATAGTCATTCAGTGCTTATTATGAACCAGGTCCCTGATCTAGGTGTGTACATCTGTTTGCATGACCTCAAACAACTGATTTATCTGCATTCTTGTAGTTTCTTATTTCCTATTTTGGTTTCCAACCCATTATTTGATCTCCCTCGTGCAAAAAAAAAAAAAAAATGTGTGTGTGTGTGTGTGTGTGTGTGTGTGTATTTCCTACAAAACCTATTCTAAGTGACTTTTAATCTGCATTGTAGGTGACCCCTGCATTGCTGAAGTTGTATGGCCCTTACTGTCCTCAGTTTCAGTGAATCCTTGCCTCCATTACACGTTTTCCACCTAATTCACACCTTGGAACCAGAGCTGAACCCAATATTTCTAAACACCATAACCTACTGTTAGGCCTAAGCTTCTGTACATTTACCTCAAATATGCCCTTGCTATAACTGTCCTTTGACCTTATACCTCTAGTTTCAAAATTTCTTTGTTTTCTTCCAGTCTGTCTGGCTTCTGTTGCAAACCTGGATACTTATTTTTCACTGGCACTAATGTCTCAGCAGATTCTTTCATTCCATCGCACTAGGCCTCACCATTCCTAGGAAATCTTATAATCTTCTTCCCCTTATTAGCTGAGGACTAATACAGAAACCCGTATGACCAGATGGAGTGGTGCCATGATCTCTTGAGGGGTCTAATCCTCACAGGGCTGTCAGTGTACCCATCATCCTTTCACTCTTTCATGGTCTGTTCTCTGGAGCATTACCCACAGAAACGATTTCAAAACTTTACTGCTATCCTCAAGGCTCTAACTAATGGTTATTAAACCTGCCTGTAGTTCTGAGTCACCTAGGGGGATTTAATTTCTGCTGCTTAGACTCACACCAGATTCATTAAATAAGAATCTCTGAAGGTTGGGTCTAGGCAACAGTATTTAAAAAACTTCTCCCCAGTTGATTGTAACAAACAGCTATGTTTGAAGAACAGTGCTCGTATTCATCCTCCAGTGTCTCTTTTCAGCAAAGAGATTTCATCTCCTAATCTTTCCAAAGATACTGACACTATCACATTTGAACTCCCTGTTTCTTTCCCTCAACTCTTTATAAACTTACACTTAGCAACACTCATTCTAATCCCTCTTCATTCCCAGAGATGAGATCCTTGGTCCTATATCTGTGTCCAATTCCTCCAATGTTGTTCTTGAACAGTTTACTCTTATGCTCTGTGTTGGTTTCTGCCTCTGTCTCTCTCTTGTTATCTGTCTCTGACTTGCCACATGTGTGTGATTCTGTGTGGATGCCTCGTTCTATCTCTGCGTCTCCCTGTGTCTCTCTCTGTGACTTTACCCCTGTATACGTAGTGCTCTCTGCGTGTGTGTTTTTCCCAGTTTCTTTATACTTCTCTATCTCTTTTTTTCTGTGTGTCCCTTTCTTTTTCTTTTTCTTTCTTTAAGGCAGTACTGAAGTTTATTTATCATAATGGAAAGCAGGTAATGATAACTTTCAAGTAATGGAATCTATGCTATAGTGCATTCACTTTCTGAATTTATTTCTCTCTATCTCTGTTGCTTTGTCTCTTCCTGTATGTCTGTCACTCTCTCTCTCTCTCTCTCTCTCTCTTCTTTCTCTTCTTCTTGTCTTCACATCTCTCTCTCCTTCTCCCACTCCAATCCTATGCTCATTCCTCATTTCTCTCTCTGTCTCTTTGTCTGTCTCTCTCTAATCTTTATATCTCTATTGGCTCTTTTTCATAATTCTGTAGATATTCTCACCTCTCTACCATTTAGAAACAAATAATACAACCATTGCATGATTCTAAACCTCACTGTATTTTCTTCTCATGTAAAATTTTAGAAAGAATAACCTAATATGACTATTTCCATTTCTTACTTTCATTTACTTTTCAATAAACTTCAATCTGGATTTATTCCAACTCTACCACTAAAACTGTTCTCATTGTGCTCACCAATGTCCTTTAATTACTAAATCTAATAGGTACACCTACTCATTAAGTCAAATGGTACTTTCACTCTCCAGGAAATTTGACCCTGTTAACCAATCTTTTCTTTTTAATGTTCTTTCTTCTTTTGGCTTCCATGATATTACTCTCTTATGATTCTTCTACACTTGCTATAACTGTGTCTTATTTTTTCAGTCTTTTCTTTCTATGTCTTGCCCTTACATGTCGGTGTTTTCCAGGTGGTAGATTAAAAAAATATCGCCACAATATTTTTTCAGCTTGTTCCCAAAGGAAGTGGAGTCAATTTTCCCAGCCCTAGTATCTGAGCTGGCCCTGTATCTTGCTTACACTAAGAGAATATGGTAGAAGTGACATTGTTGAGATCCGGAGCCTAGACCTCAAGAGGCATTGGGCCAGGCTTTAGTTTCTTGGAATGCTGACATGAGACTCCTATGTTGAGAATCAGCCTATGATAAAAGGCTGTGTAAAAACTGAACCCAGGTATCTCAGCTGAGGCCAAGCCCACAGGTGATCTGTAACTTAAATGTAGCCATATAAGCGAGCCTAGGCAAGGCTGGCAGAAGGCTCATTTAGTTAACCCACAGAGTTTTGAAAAAGTATCTTATTTTTGTTTTACTCTATGAAGGTATGGGATAGTTTTATGTGCAGCAATAAAAAAGTGATAACTCCAGAATTACTGCTGTTTTTAATTTCTCTTCACATTCCTAAACTATCCCAGTATAACATTTCAATGTTCTAACTACATTCTTTGTGTCTGTTAGCAACATGTTTATTTTTTCAGCTCTAACCTCTTGAAGATCCCAAAGTCATAAATCCAAGTTTTAATCAATATTGATAACTGAATGTCTCACAATTACCTCTAACTCAGAACACCTAAACACTGAACAATACCATATGCTAATTGATTTATTGGTACCATTACCCACCCAGTCACCCAACTCTGAAACCTGTAAGTAATTCTTGCCTCCTTTTTCTTCCCCAAAATCTTCATCCAATCAATCTCCCAGTATAAATCAAATTTACTGAATATTTTCTGAATAGCTCCCTTTCATCGTTGTTGGTTCTTACCACTCAGATATTTGCCATCTCTTGCCAGGACTGTTGTAGAAATGTGTTGACTGGTTTCCATGGCTTTTGTCTCAGGCCCCTTTGAATCTTTACTACACAGAAATCTAACTAAATTAAATATTTGACCATGTCTCTGCCTTTGGATTCATTTATAAAATAAAATTTAATCTGTTAGCGTGACACACAAAACCCTTCAGTTTGACCCCTAACAACCTATCCATGGCTCCATGTTCTTCTACCTCCATGACATTTCCCCTGAGAAATATTGAACTACACGAATTTACAAATATAGGATGAAATTTCTAAGATTGTGCTTCCAGTAATGCCTTTTCTGTGATGGAAGGGTATTTTTGTTTATTTGCTTGGTTCAGTCCTACTCAGCCTTCAAAGTGAAACTCGAATTATCTTCTTCCAGAGCACCTAAAACCCTCCAGGATATGTTAAGACAGTTTCTTCTGCCATTTGCTCTAATATTCTGTGCATAACCCTATCATAGCAGTAGCCACGGTGGATTGGAATTACCTGACTTCCTGTCTGTCTCCCTAAATCTTCTATTAGCTCCTTGAGCATAGTTAGCACATCTTCCTCACAATTCCCAGTATCTTGCTCAGTGTCTGATTCAGAGGTATTTGTTTGTGGAATAAGTATTTATTCAACTTTTGCTTTGAATTCAAC
Source organism: Cynocephalus volans (assembly GCF_027409185.1). Taxonomy (NCBI): domain Eukaryota; kingdom Metazoa; phylum Chordata; class Mammalia; order Dermoptera; family Cynocephalidae; genus Cynocephalus; species Cynocephalus volans. Next base: position 40,101,404 of record NC_084474.1, on the reverse strand, counting down.
TTTCTCGGCTATTCTGTGAGACTAGTAATATTGTCTTCACTGCCTTGTTTTATAGTAAAATTGACTAGTATAAAGTAAATAGTGTGAAGCAAAATTTACAAAAATATTTGCTTTACTTCCTCTTACTCACTGATGAAAGAAAACCAGGGACTGGAGCAAAAATGAAAAAAATCTAAGCACTAGGCTTCCTAGATATAACAATGAGTTCAGCATTACAAAGATCATATTAAGAATGCAATAGGTAAATACTCTCCATGGTACTAATAGTATTCTCTCTGAGACACCAGACAAATGGAAACAGATTCTTTAGATATGCCATTAGCCTTTGTAGAGGGTTCTACCTGTTGTAGAAAATCTGGTCCACCAAGAGTCAACATTCTATATAACTGGATAAAGTTGAATTAGAAGGGGGCCAAAATAGGTTGTACTAAATCATTGCTTTTTTTGGTTATTAGATTTTTTTCCCTATGCTTATTCCACTTATATTCAGTACCTTTATATTTACCTTGTTATATTTAACTCAGAACTCCTGTCTCTCAAGATGCTTTTTACATGGATTTATTTTTTTAATTTTATTTTTGACAAATAATAATTGTATACATTTATGGGATATGATATGATATTTTGATATGTGTATATATTGTGGAATGATCAAAGCAGGCTAATTAACATATCCATCATCTCAAATACTTATCATTTCTTTGTGGTGAGAGCATTTAAAATCCACTTTCTAGCTATTTGGAAATATACATTATTATTTACTATAGTCATGCTGTTCAGTAGACAACTGGAACATATTCCTCCTGTCTAACTGAAACTTTGTATCATTCGACCAATGTGTCCCCTTTTTTGTCCACCCCACTCCCACCCCTACAGCCTCTGGTAACCACCATCCTACTCTCTACTTCTATGAGTTTGAGTTTTTTATATTTACATATAAGTGAGATCATGCAGTATTTATGTCTCTGTCCCTGGCTTAATTCACTTAGCATAATATTCTCTATGTCCAAATTCTGTAATTTGTGACAACACATAGATGAACTTAGATCTTGACTCTTTTGTTTATTTGTTTGTTCTTATAGCTTTTTAAGTTTATTTATTCATTTTTTAATTTTCATTTTAATTTTAACATAGTCGATTGTACATATCTGTGGGGAACAGAGTTGAGTATCAATACCCATGTGCAATATGTGATGCTCATATCAGGGAAGTTATGATATTCAACAATATACACTTTCATTGTTTTTGTGGCCCTTTCTTAAAGGTCAAGAAACATGGCCCTTGTCAGGAGAGGCATGTCTGGATCTGGAGATAATATGAAAGTTAGACATTTTGCATTGCTCTTATTTATGTTTAGTTTTTCTGGGAATATATTTTGAATGTCAAAAAACATTCAGAAATGGATGAAATATTTAGGTTTGTCAAGGAAGAGTTGCTTCAAACAAGTTTAGAAGCACTATTTTTAGGACCACATCTGGGGTTTTCATCCAGCTTTCAGAATCGCATCATAAGATGAATGAAGAAAAACTAGAATATGTGTGAATAAAAGTATCTAGAACAAGAAAATCAATCACTTTATTAATTAATTTCACAAATATGCTTCCTTATCTTTTTTCATAAAATATTGAACAAGACAGGATCAAGAACAGAGTTTTGAGGCTGTCCATTCAGGGACCTCTCTCCTGGTTGATAAACATCAAAAAATTGTGTTAATCAATCTTCTTGATACTGGATTTTTAACCACTTACTAATCAACATAATCACCACTATAAATCTAGTCCATATTCCTCCATATGTTTCCTTACTAATTTATTATGAGAAAACTTATCAAATGCTGTATTGAATTCCAGTGATAGGTTAAGTGTTATTTATTCCTTATCTCCTTCCAATAATCCCCTTAAAAAAATGTTTTGATTTAGCGGGACAGTATATTCATTCATTCATTCATTCATTCATTCATTCATTCTTGAGTATTTCATATTCGCTTTCCACTGTGATATATACTGATAATATCAAAAGTTGGTCCTTGCCCTTGAATAGCTTATATTACTTAAAGAGCAATTTTCTGGAAAATGCTTTCTAAACTTAAAAATAAGTTGGCAATTTTTTTTCTCATTCTAAATTAAGGCAAATCAGAGAATTAGACTATGTCAATTAAGCTAGGGAAATTTAAAAATCTAAGTGATAATAACAAAGCTCAAATACACATGTACAGACACACACACACACACACACACACACACACACAAGCACACACATAGGATGAAGAGTGTAATTGGTGGAGAAGGAACAGTCGGGTTGATGCTGGGAAAGTATAGGCTTGTCTTGTTGATTGCTGAACACTAATCATCGAGCATCGTCTTTTTAATGAAAGAATTTGCTTATAAGCTATTAAATTACAAAAAGGAAATAGTGTGGTATAATACATTCAAATATTCATGTCAAGTCAACAGATCTGTATCTATTTTTTGGCAAAAATGTTTGTCAAATTCAAAATTATTGCATGTCTCATAATACATGTCCTCAAAGTTCATAGGAATGAATTATGATAGTAGTAAATAATTATATGTAACATTAACAGCTATTTAAAATGCTGGTTCATTGTTATTCTACTATTCAATCACGTATATTCTACATTCAATCACGTATATTCTACATTCTATGAAGGTGATAAAGTATAAGGATTTCATTAAATATATTTGAGATCTACCTAATATTTTAAATTTTATAATTCTCTACATTGTATCTTTTTGTTAAAAATCAGAGGGTTTGAATTTGGCATGGGACATTGAGAAGTAAACAAAAAAAAAAAACAATTGGGGAAACTGAGAAATGAAATTATGATTCTAACAAAAAATTTTAATAATATTCGCAAAGAATATATGGGAAGAAACACAACTATGGTCTGTGAAACATCAAAGAATATAGGATACAATTAATATTTTATTTAATATTGTAACAACTTGTATATATTTGCTTATATGAGATCTGTTAGAACTTTTGCTTCTGATTTCACTTTAAAATTAGATTCTCATACAATTCTGACTATAAGATAAATTACCAATTTTCTTTACTTTAGAAAATTATATTAGATATTTTTGCAAGTCAAAAAAAATCTGAAGTTCAGAAAGATTAGTGCTAAGTAAGCACATCCAGTTATCTTGCATTAAGTTTGTGTTTTAATTAGTTTCCTGTTAGCAGATCTTTTGAGCTATAAAAACTTTTCCTGTGTGTAATTACATGTAGGCTTTATATCTGAAGAAAATTTAAGTTCGTCTTCTGTGTATCTTTCTCCTTAATGTTTCCCTGGTTACAAATGTTATCAAACTAGTGCCCTTTAAGCAACCATGGAAAGGCTGGCAACATGCCAACCTAATTTTAAACATTTTAATTATTTTCTAGTAAAGCAAGAAAGCTGTAGTCTCAAAGTATGAGGCAATATGGATTCTACATCTAAAATGTGCTCCAGTGAGGCATCTAAACCTAGAGTCACCAGTAACGGAAATCAAAGTGGAAAAGGACAAAAGCCTCTTCTTGGAAGGCACAACTTATTTTCAGTTTGCTTTTTTCTTAAGACTCCTAAGATGTAATACATTTTTAAACGCTGTCTGGATTATTATCTGATTGCTCTCTCTCCTTTAATTTGTAAATTGATTTAATCTGGTCTCTCAAGAGACAGAATTTTCTGAGGCATCAGTGTGATTACCTACCAGAGTTTGAAAGTTTATAAAATGACACTGCTACAGGTTGTAAAACGGGTATCATTTTTTTCAGAATTAAGCAAGATAATGATAACAATTGCAAGAACTATTTAATGACCCATTGTAAGGTATGTTACTTATAACTCGTAGGACAAAATAATATCAGTTACAGAAGGTACAGAATTTACCATTTTTGTCTATAAATACAAACGCTTTCTAGAAGAGTAAATTATTTTCTTCCATACTGTCATTGTTGGGTAATAAAAAAATAGGATTATAATAATTTCTAATAATTTTAATAATTTTAATTCTTGAAAAAAATCAAGTTTAATTAAAAAATCAAGCTTAATTATTAAAGTTTAATTAAAATTTAGGAATAATTACTATCAGTGTTAATTACATGGCCTAGTGTCATTGTTACACATGGATGTACATGCATTCATTAATTTTACCAGGAGATGCCATTTAATATTAGTAATCAGGTACTCTAGCAAGTGTTTTTCAAAATTAGAACTTCATTAATATCTGAAGATTTATAAAATAGTTTATTTAACTAGACAATTTATACAGAACAGAATATTTTCTCATCACAATTATGTTCTTTTATTAATTTTGATTTTTTTTGCAATCTCATTAAAATTAAAGTTCTAAATCATTTAAATTTAGTTTGTAAAATAATTATTGTTATTTTATGACATAATGGAATATGTTTATTCAGTCATTTTTTGTAAGATACTTTTTAAAATTTCTATGCACTAAACTTTCTCTTTTTTTCTAAATTAGTTTTTGATTGTCCTTAGTGAAGGAAGCAGACAAAATATTCTCAATATGCATTGAATACTTCATGTCACATTAAGCTCTAAATAATTTTAGGTAGTGCAGAAAGAATTATAATTACTTCACCTCCTCAGAATCTTGAGTACAATTGTCGCACAAAATATTTGGGAGATTTTCAAATTTGACTCCAGGGCTGAATTGCTTCTACTTAATTATGACTTATTCCTGTTTTCAGCAATACCAGGGAGTCTGAATGTTTGGGATTCATAATAAAAAGCATCTTGCCTGCCACAATGGAAGGTCTTAAAAATGATTTTCAATGAATCAGATGACTAAAGTAATTAAAAGAAAATATGGAGCTTTACAGAGCAAAGCCTATCCCAAATGCTTTCAAACATAAAAGACAAGTCTGAGATGAGGACCAAGGATATATCCTATCATGCACCAAGGATCTATCCTATGCCTACTTGGGTTAGAAGACATGAATCCCATGTGGAAACATGTGCTCACTACTGGAAAAGATGATCTCACTTTATTCTATTGGAGTCAGAATAATGGCCCCCAAATTTGAAGCTAGTATCTTTTGTTTGATAAAGACGTTAGCTTAAAACATGAGGTGCACTTGTATTAGTAACTGGATATTCATCAATGTGAAGACTAACTGCCGTTAAAATTTCACTGACTTGATACACTTGAGATTATGTCACATTTACTTGTTCTTTAAGAACAAGTAATCAACTAGAGTACATTTGCCAGCTGCCTAAATGTAAGACTAAGTGTTTTATTCAGTCTTAGCCATCCTATCCTTTTTTTATATATGATAAAGGGTATATTGGAAGAATTTTTATTTCTATCTATGTAAAATATGCATAGCATAAAATTTACCATTTTAACCATTTTAAATACATTCACATTGTTGTGCAACCATCACCTTATCCATCTGCAGCAATTTTTCATTTTCCTAAACTGAAACTCTATACCAATTAAACACTAATTCCCTATCCCTTTCTCCTCCTAGATCTTGGGCTTGAAAACTATCATTCTACTTTGTATCTCTATTAGTTTGACTATTTTAAATACTTTACTTAAGAAGATTCAAACAATATTTATCCTTCTGTGACTGGCTTATTTCACTTAGTATAATGGCCTCAAGATTCATCCATGTTGCATCATGTGTCAAAATGTCCTTTTTCTAAAGCTGAATAATATTCCATTGAAGGTACATTCCACATTTGGTTTAATCATTCATCCATCAACGGACACTTGGCTTGCTTCTACCTTTTGGTGATTATGAATAATGCTGCTATGAACTTGGGTGTACATATATGTGTTAGAGTCTTTGCCTTCAATTCTTTTGGGTATATACTCAGAAGTAGAACTGCTGGATTATATGGTAATTCTACGTATACTGTTTTGAGGAGCTGCTATGAAGTTTTCCACAGGGATTGCACCATTTTACATTTTCACCAGAAATGCAAGAGGGTTCCAATTTCTTCACATCATTGCCAATGTTTGTTATTTTCTGTTTTTTAATAACAGCCATCTAATGGGTAGAAAATAATATGGAATGATTTCGAATATGATTGTTCTAAATTCATTCCATTACTAACAAATATAAAGTTAGTAATATTCATTCTATTGCTAACAAATATACATTCTACTACTAACAAATATAAAGTTATGGAACCCCAGATAAAAGGATATACACCTATACAAAATAAGTGGATAATCACTTAGGCAATTAAAGCAAAAATGTAAATCAATAAGGCTTACCTATCCCCCTATTACAAAGGATGGGTGAAAAGATGTTTTTTGTGCAATAAAATTATACAATTAGCATAAAATATTTGGGATAAAGTTGAAGACATTCATATTACTACTGTGTATTATATCACATCCCAGTTTCGATTTATCAATAAAAGAAAAATAGAACAGTGATGGGTCAGAGTACAGCATTTAGAAGTAATTTAGATTAAGAATGATGTTGTGCTTGGTAATTTCTACATATAGGTCCAACAAGACCTTCCATCTCATGTGCCCTTGTGTAATGCGACTTCAATTTTCTTTCATCAAGTGGTAGGTAGTCTCTTTCTTCCCGCCCAGTACAGTTTCTCCAGTAAAGATTACATCCGTTCTGTTGCTATAAGCCCATCTGATAAAACCTCAGAAAAGTTTAAGATGGTTCCTGGTAAACCACCTCATCTAGACGGACGTTTGAGAATCATAGAAGCATTTTCCCACAGTTTTCTCACACATGCAAATTAGAGATAGCTTTGTCTTGAAAAAAAATTGAGACATTTCTTTCAGAGCATGAAGTCAACCCCACTGAGACTCACGGAAAACTCTTGCAGTTTTGAAAAGCCTGTTTTAGCTTGATTGAAATAAAATAGACAAAAAATGTTCAAAATGCAAAGGGCTCCCAACTTCTAAGGACACGCAGCAAGCCATGAGAGCTACTTGACTGCAAATGCTGGCTATTTCTTCTAGATAAAGGACCAATGACTGTGGGGCAAAGCAACAATCTCCAGCAAATAGCTGACTGTGAAACAACTCTCAGGGACCAAAACCTGCTCAAGAAATGCTCCTTGCTCTTCAAGTAAGGAGACCTGGCAACATGTATCCAGCATGATTCAGAACTGCCTTGGACCAGCGACAAGTGACTGCTTCCTGTTCTTTTTTCTAAATGCAAGTTTTTGTTGCAATTATTTCATCTGTGCTTTTTCCATATATGTTGGGTGTGTAGAAGGCAGATAATCTGCCTTTTTTTTTTTTTTTTTTTTTTTACATGTCTCTGGATCAAGAACATCTAAGTCCTAGAAGCTGCATCCAGGAAAACTTATCCACATATGGACATGATTTAGATAATGACATTCTGGATTTTGAGACAATGCTTTAATTGTATGAGACTTCTGGTGGGGAACGGAGTGTGTTTTGCACGTGGGAGCCTGTCAATTGCTGTGGCCAAGGGTGAACTATGGTAGATAGTTTCCAAAGATGTGCACATCAGTCCCTTCTATCCTGTGCATCGGCTTGCTGTGTGAATTTACCACATCCCCAGTTAATAAGTGAAATCTACTTCTCTTCCTCTTGAATTTATGCAGGATTTACTCAGGTCCTATAACTTGTTTCTGCCAGTAGAAAGAGAAGGAAATGACACTATAATTTCTGGGTCTGTGACTTAGACTTCACAGCTTCCATTTTCACCCTCATTTTCACCCAGGTGTCACATAAAAAAAGCTTACGCTAGCCTAGTTAATGATAGCATGTAGTGAGAGAGAGAAGAGAGCAGAGAGAGAGAGAGAGAGAAACAGAGAGAGAGAGAGAGAGAGAGAGAGAGAGAGAGGTTATGTATAGGAGAACCTTGAATTGAGCTCTCAGTTGAATGCAGCCACTTGAATGACTTCAGCTGACCCTATGTGAAGTAGAAAGCAGAACTAATTGGCCAAATACAGCTAAGTTTTGGAGCGGTTTTCTTATACAGCAAGAGATGACTGAAAAAGATTTATCTATCTTAATCTTTGGAAGAGATAGCAGGGTTGAGAGAAACTTGTTTGCTTTTGTTTATGGCTTATATTACCCCAAACAGAAATATTTTCATTGCCAGACTACAGTAGAAATTTTATGCATAATATTATGAAGAGGATCTAAAAACATTCTTATACTACCACATCACTACCTTTTCGTGCTATTGTTTTTTAGAAACAAATAACCAATACTGTTTTGGCCACTAAAATAATTATTTTAGTAATTTCTTTGGTACTGCATCTGTGTCTTTTTCTTATTAGTCTGCTGGATGATTGTCCCATTTATATTGCTTAGCTTGATTCTTTGATCCCAAACTAATTATTTCATTTTATTTTTATTTGCCATCTGCTGGCCCAAGCACCAAGCAATTCAATTTCTTCAAAGACAGGCTTAAATATTGTTAGTTTTTTTTCCCTGCTGTTAATCTTATATGTGAAAAACTATAAAAATATGTTTTCAAATAATGAATGTGGTATCTTATTATAGTCCTAAATTGCAAGTTTTCAGTGGCTGCCTATTCCTAAAGTAATGGTTAAAGAATCACAAGATTACAATTGAAACAGGAACTCGGTAAGATGGAATAGCATTTCCTAACACATCAAACCCAGTTGTTTGATTGGAAATGCATCAAGCTGGAACTTCAGGATAAAAGAGAAATTTTAGTGAAATCTAAAAATGCTAATTTCAGGAAATCAAATATAACTCTACCACATTTGCATCATAATATCTGTTTACTCAACCAAGATAGAAATAATATCCGTTTCAATATCTGTTTTAAATTTGATCACTTATTGGCTAGGATCAAGAGACATTAATATATACTAACAATTTTACAGATTAAGTCAAATCTCCTTTTAGAAGATTCCTTTTTTTTTTTTTGACAAATGTTGATTGAATGTCATGAGACAAAAATATTATTGTTTTTGGTTGTTACATTTTAACTGAAGATTTATATTATCTCCTAACACATCTTTAAAACTGCCTCTAGATAACAATAATTACAACAATTATATGAAAGATAATAAAAATAAAAATAAAATGAAGATTTTTAGTGTTTAAAATTCCTAGAGATCTTTTAAAAATGAAAGCAGAATACATTGTTAGTTTGGTGAAAATACTCAGAGAAGGTGTATTTTCTGAACTTTGTTTACTTTTAAGTATTTGTTTTTCTAACAATGAAGGATTAACATCTAAAAGTGTCACATGATTTCCTACTTACTCGTGAACCTCAAAAGTTTTCTTCATTTTTACATGGTAGAAAAAAATCACTCCTAAACACATGACTTAGCTCACTAAATGTAATCTCTATAATATAAATTTTAATTATTACTAAATTATTTTAAACATTTTAATCTTCATATGCAGACTGAGACTATAAGAAATTAAAATGGATTAGAAGAAAATATCTCAATGATGTTTCTCTTTGAATGGTAATTGTAATTAGAGGAACTTAGAAGAAGACATCACTTTTTTTTTGAAAGAGGGTAAACACAGTGGAAACATTGTAGGGTAACAGAAATCAGGACTTTTTGAAACAAGTTACAATATAAATGAAAATGAAGAAATGTAAAAATATAACTAAACTGAGTGCTAGGGGAAAATGCAATATTATTTAAGACAAAATTATGTCAGAAAGACAAAAAAGAGTAATATTGTCTGTAAAAACAAAGAAAAATAAATGATAGAATTTGAAAATTGCCAGAATCAAGACAATTTTCATTTCTGATGCTTCCATCAGAAGGGTGGAAAGTGCCTTCCCACAAAAAAAGCACTTTTCAAATTTGTTGGATAATAGTCTTAACGCTCCTTGGAGACCACCATCAAAATAGGTGTATTTTTTTTTTTTCCAGCATGTGAAAATGGAATGATTTAACTGTTGGGAAGTATGACTACGTTAAATATATTCAAATAAAATCATGAACAAGACAGTATGTTCAGGGCCAACCCCGTGGCTCACTCGGGAGAGTGCAGCGCTGGGAGCGCAGCAGCGCTCCCGCCGCGGGTTCGGATCCTATATAGGGATGGCTTGTGCGCTCACTGGCTGAGCGCAGTCACAAAAAAGGACCAAAAAAAAAAAAAAAGACAGTATGTTCAAGGAAAAAAAAAAATAGCTTTCATTTAAACATGGTGAAAGGCTCCACTTTTTCTATGAATATTTGCATGTTTCTTGTTCATTCCCTTTTGCTATCTGCTAAACCTGCTATCAGGAAAGTGGCAGAAGTTACCAATGCTTCAGACAAAAATTTAAATAGAAAAAAACTTAAAATTGAGAAATTCTTTCAAATAAATATAATTTTGTGACCTGCCAGTGTGTCATTATTAGATTTACCGACAAAATAATTTTATTTATTTTATGGGATACAGAGTTATATTTCAATACATGGATGTAATGTGTGATGATAAAATCTGAGTAATTAGCATATTCATCATCACAAAATTGTATCATTTCTTTGTGATGAGAACATTTGATCTCACAAATGAGAACATACATTAAATTACTATTAATTTACAGATTCCTGGCACTACTGTATACTACTAAAACTTATGTTTCCTATCCAGCTGTAATTTCGTGTCCATTAATCTTAACCAACCTCTCCCTCTCCCCTTCCCTCTTCTCCTTCCCAGCCTCTAGTAACCACAACTCTACTCGACTTTTAAAAGTTCAACTTATCTTTGTTTTAGCTCCCATATATGAGTGAGAATGTGGTATATTTATCTTTTTGTGCCTGATTTATTTCACTTGACATAATGTCTTTCAGGCTCATCCATGTTGCCACAAATGACAGAGATTCATTGTTTTTCATGGCTCGGTATTATTCCATTGTGTATATATACAACATTTTCTCTATGTGTTCATCTGTCGATGAACACCAAGGTTGATTCCATATCTTGTCATTGTGAGTACTGCTGCAATAAACATGGGGGTGCAGATATCTGTTTGTTATGTTATTTTCTTTCCTTTGCATAAATACCAGCAGTGTGATTGCTGGATGATATGGTAGTTCTATTTTTAGTTTTTTGAGGAATCTCCATACAGTTTTCCATAATGGCTGAACTGATTTACATTCCCACCAACTACATATAAGTTCCTGTTTTCTAATTCTTTGAGGTACAATGTTAGTTTGCTTACTTGAAATCTTTCTAGTTTTTTGGTGTAAGCCCTTATTACAATAAACTTCCCTTTTAGTACATCTTTTGCAGTATCCCATAGGTTTCGGTATGTTGTGCTTCTATTTTCTTTTCTTTCAAGAAATTTTTGATTTCCTGGTTAATTTCTTCTTTGACCCACTGGTCATTTAGGGGCATGTTGTTTAATTTCCATGTATTTGTACTGTCTTCAAAGTTATGCTTGTCACTGATTTCTAATTTTATTCCATTCTGGTGTGAAAGGACACAATATGATTTTGATTTTTAAAAATGTGTTGAGACTTGATTTGTGGCCTAACATGTGGTCCATCCTGAAGAACAATCTATGTGCTGATGAGAAGAATGTGTAATCTTCTCATATGTCTGTCAGGTCCATTTGGTCTATGGTGTAACTACATTGTCTCTGTTGGTTTTTCATCTAGATAAAAAATCTGTTCGATACCTAGGATGGGTGTTGATATCCACATTTACTAAAAGTCCACTTCAGCTGAGACACTGCTGACCACCCCAACACTCCTCCCAGGAGCCTGAGACCTCACCCATGACTTCAGAAACCCTGCCCAGTGTTGCCTATTCCAGCTGAAGAGCTGCAGAACATCCAACTGCCTCTCTAGAGAGTCTGAGGTCCTGGCTGCAGCCACAGTGAAATCCCCCAGTGTTGGCCACTCAGGCTGTGGTGCTGCAGAGTGCTTCTTCCAGAGGTCTTCAGTCCTGTCCCTTAACCAGGTTACCCTGCCTACTTTCACAAAGGAGTAGCCAATTCCCCCAGTACCTCTCCTAGAACTCCAAAGTCCCGATGGCAACACTAGCAACCCCATCCTGGGTCACATAGTTCAGGTGAGGAAGCACTGAGCATACCACTTCATCTTGTAGGAGCTTGAGTTCCTACCAGTAGCTCCAGCAATCCTGCCCAGTGTCACTCCAGCAAGGACCTGCAAACACAGACAACTCTAACACTGAATATAGTTGAAGAAACCACACAAAGACTACATTATAATTCTCACCCAGAACCAAACCTAAAGCACCCTACCAGACTGACACAATAGAACACATCTATGGGAAAGAGTATCTATTTCCCTTCAAAAGCTACGCCAGAAAATTAGAAGAAACAACTATCCAAACAGATAGCCAGACATCAACGTGGGGATACAAGAAATATGAAAAAAAATTTTTTTTCCAAAGAAAGTCATCAGAGGCAAGAACAATATGCCTCTAGACAGCCATCTTGAACCTGCCCTCTTGACAAAATAAATTTAAATGTTCTACATATTTTTTTGGTTTATAATCACTACTAGATAATACAAGAATTACCTAATTAGCACTCAAAACTCAAAAACTGTTCAAGTTAATGTTAAACACCTATTCTAATTACATTTATATATTAAGATAAAAAGTCTTTGACTTTTAATGGACACTATATGAGTATTCTAAGGAAATGGAGCACAGTTTGCATCCTAGCTCTTCCATTTATTGGCTAAGCGTTCTTGGATAATTATTTAACATTTCTGAATTTGTTTCCTTTTCTGTACAATTATAATAATCCTGAAAATTACATATTTTGTCATGGTCAAATGAGTTCAGGTAGTACTGGACTGTGGGTTTATATAAACTCAATAAACATAAAATCTTAAAAATAATTTGTGTAATTTTATATACAACATACCAAAACATCTACCACAACTATATTCTTGAGAAATTATACTTTTGGATTTTGAACAATTACAAAATCAAAATATCTTCGTGGTAGTTTTCTTTTGACAAATGTTAGAAAACATTCAGGCCCTTGCATTTTCAAGTATCCACTACAATTTCACAATTTAGCATCAATAATTCATTGATGTTGGCCAGGCATTCAACTGATTAGCCAATATTTACTTGTTTCAATTTTGTACCAGATGTTAGATTTAGCCCAATGATCCTATGCTTAGAGATATACAATTTGATCAGGTGCATCTTTCCCAGAAGCTTACTTATTTAGAATATTATCTCATTGTCACTGCATTATTCCACTTTTTCAGGTCTCATAGTACAATTATTTTGCTAGTTCCCTGTATTCACATAGATTAAATTTACAGAAGAATCTATCTGTCCGCTATAAAATAGAGAAGCTACATATAATACAGTAGGTTATTGAACAAGGTACAATTAGAGCCCAGAGATGGCCAGGGAGATCACTGACAGGTTTTACAGAAGAGACAATGTAACTCAACTGAAGCAGTGATTCTACATATGAGAAACACCTAGAGAGACTGACGACAATACACACAAACATCCAAGGCACCACTCAGGTTATTCAAATCAGAATTACTTTGTGTGGAGGGAGCCTAGGCGATGATATTCTAAGCATTTCAATAACTCATTCTTCTTTGTGGTTAGAATGAGAACCACTACCCTAGACAAACTCTCTTACGAGTCCATAATGAGACACATAAGACATGTTTATTCCAGAACTATTTATAATTACAAAAAATTGAAAATGAGCTAAATATCTACTGATTAGTATATAAAGAATTCCAGGCAGAAGTTGTGCCCCCCAAATCTTGAAAAGCTGTTTTGGTTTGACTGGAATGTGGTGCATACGTGGGAAATAGTGGAATTTGAGGCTGAAAATATTAACAGGCTCCTACGTAAGGTGAAGGATGCTGACCTGATACTTTCTATTTTCCTGGTACTTTTCCATTTCTTTAATAGATGTTTTAAATAATTTATTCATTAAATCTTTCTAGCACACTGAAAAGTACATGTGTCCACCACCTGGATTTAACTAATGTTTGCATTTTTCTATACTCTTTTCATTAATTCTGTTAGTTAATAAGGCCTGCGTGTTACAGCGTTAGATATCTCATATTCCATTCTCCATTCTCTCTTTTTATAGGTATCCTGGATTAGATATGTATTCTATAAATATATTTTAATGTCTTTCTTACATATGTATCTATTGATAACAAATACTGTTTTATTTGAAAATACACATAATAGTTTTTTATTTGTTTTTGAAAATGGGATTCTCTCTCTTTTCCTTACTGATTTGTAGGAATTATGTTTTCTGGATATGTCTTTTTTAGATTATGCACATTTTCAATATCTTCTTCCATTGCTGGGCTTGGTTCTTCACTATTTTTGTTTGTTGGTTGGTTTTTGTTGATTTTATTTTTTGAATACTCAATAGATTTTTAAAATTGAAAACTGAAACATTGTATGTATTTATAGTGTACTCATGATGTTTTGATATGTGTGTATGTTGTGTGGGTCACAATTCCCCATGGTGTTTATGTACACCTGGAATCAGCTTTTATTTCAGATTATCTTTTCAAGAATGTGTAGGAAACAGCTTTGGAAGATAGAGATAGTGCCTCTCTTTGAGGCAGAGAGATTTTGTTTTCTGACCAGGTTGATAATAGATATTATATCTTCTTCTGGGGAAAAGATTGGCTGCATTTGCTGACAGCTGTCTTCAAAGATTGGGATTTTCATAGATTGGGTTCCATTCCTGTAATGTATCTTTCTGCCTGTACAGGCCTCACCTGTACACATTGAGGCACATTGACACATTGGGGATCAGGGAACTGCTACAAGTGAAGTAATATTATTCTGTTTATTGCTATTGTGGTGACTAATAAACTATCCATTTTCTTTGACCCAGAAGCTTCATGTCTTCTGCCAGTATTGTTACAGTTCTATATATTTTTACTTTATATGTTTTGAGACCTTGTTTTTAGTATATTCGTATTTTGAATGGAATAACTTTTGAGTTGGTTGACTGCTTTATGGTGTTAAAATGCCCTCTTTGTCTCCTATAATGTTTGTTATCTATTATCTACTTTGTCTTGTATTACTATCAATATATAGCTGATTCTTATTTTTTAAATCCAGCATGATCGTTTTTGTTTGTTTTTAAATTAGGGTATTTATTTTGTTTATACTAAATACAGTTATTAATGAATCTCTATATTTATAAACTTATTCTTTGTTTTTTGGTTTAAAATTAGTTTTTATCTCTTTGTCTTTTCAGTTTATCAAGTTTTTAATTACATCCTTATTTCACAAATTCAGTCTGACAATTTTATCTTTTAATTGGTACATGTATCATAATTCTTCATAAATTTGTTTTTAAATCTGCCATCTGACTATTTGCTTTGTGTTTTTCTATCTTTTTATGTTTCCTTTTTTCTTCTTTATTTGCATTGTTTGGATTCATTAAGCATTTTTAATATTCATTCTCACATCTGTCTTTTTAAAATATTTGAGTGTTTACATGAAAAATTATTATATGTATTATTGACTTATTGAAGTCTGATTTAACTCAATGCTTTTAATACTTCCTTGACACTGCGAGGACTTTAAAAGACTTTAATTTCATTTTTACCTTCTGCTTTTTTTTTGCTGTAGTTGTCATTTACTTTAACTATTTATAAATTTTAAGATATTAATACTGTTTAATGGAGTCAGCATTTAGGTATATCACATATATCCACATATTTAAAATTCCTATCTTTTTATTTTTATTCTGAATTTCCAGGTTTCCATGAGGTAATTTTCCCTTTACCTTATTTCTTAAATATTTTCACTAGAATAGATCCATTAGTGATAAATTTTTCTCATTTTTATATATCTGAAAAGGCCTTTATTTTACCTTTGTTTGTGAAGCACATTTTCTCCAGTAATAACATTCTATGTTAATAACTTTCTTCAGTTTTTTGAAAATTCAATTATATCGTTGTCTGCTTTCATCATTTCTATAAAGTCATCTGTCAGTTCTGTTCGTATTACCTGTAGATGATATGTCCATTTTCTTCTTCCTGACTGCTCTTAAGAGATTTTTTTTTTTTTATCTTTGGTTATCCTATGATGTGCCTGGGAGTTGTTTTCTTTTTATTTATTTTGCATGAGCTTCGTTACTTCTTTTGTATCTGTGTTTAATATATTTAATCAGTTTGAAAGATTGTCTATTTTCCTTCAAATATTTCTTGTCACTCTTTTCTTTGTCCTTTGCTCTGAGACTATTTACAGGTTATACTAAGCAATTTTTTTTTTTTTTTTTTTGTCGTTTTTTTGTGACTGGTAAGAGGATTGCAACTCTTGGCTTGGTGTCGTCCGCACCGTACTCAGTCAGTGAACGCACGGGCCATCCCTATATAGGATCTGAATCCGCAGCAGAAGCGCCACTGCGCTCCCAGCATCGTGCTCTCCCAAGTGAGCCACGGGGTCGGCCCTATTCCAAGCATTTTTAACACATCTCATATGTCCCTTAAGCGCTTTAGTATATTTTCCATCCTTTGCTCCTCTCTCTCTCTCTGTGCTTGAGTCTGGATCTAATTATCTTCCACTTCATTAATATATATTTGTTTTCTTTTTTGGAAGGAAGGCACTCGGTCTAATATGCTGTTAAACTCATCTATTGAGTTCATTGTTCTACTTATTATATTTGCAGATCTGAAAATTCTATCTGTATTCTTTTTTTTTTTTATATTCCCATTCTTTGCTAAATTTCTATGTCTTCTCCATTTTATTCAATATATTAGTTACTGTTTTCTGTTATTCCAATACCTGGATCCTCTGTGGGTTTATTTCTATGATTAGTTTTATTTATTTTTTTTCTTTTTCCACTTCATCCACTGCCCTCCATTGAGACTTTTTTAGGACTTAACTGAAAAAACAAGAATATTTAACAAGGCCCTCCTTCTTGGGATGCTGGACTGCATTTTTTGTATTACAGGCGCGTGTAATTGCCAACTCTGTCCAGCTTCTCAGGTTGGCTAAACCAAAGGCAAACATCCATACTAAGGCCAAGGATTGAGGCAATTCAGTGACCAGTTTTATTTTCTGTAAGGGGTTTTATTTAGTTTATCTTTACTCATTTGGGGACCCATCTTAAATCCAGAGTTCAGTCCCAGAGGGCCTCCACCTTTAGGATTATTGAACTACAACTTTTAATTCTCCACATGTATGAAGTACCTGCAAGCACTGCTCAGGTTCTCAGATGTGTCTGTTGCCATTACAGTGGGCAAACATCTCAAGAGAAAAGATAACATCAAATATTTGTCTCGAAAATCTGTACTACCTTATCTTCAGCATCTTGACATTTTTGGATTTAGCTAAACTGCTGCTCTCCAATGTCTTTAATTGTATATAATTAACACTTCTTTTCTTTATTTATGGTGATGGGTTTGGACAGATAGAAACTAATCCATCTTAGCTAAAAGCCCATATATTTAGTACTCATAATATCATAAAGATAATATCCTAATTTCTTCTGAAAGTTTTATTTTCACCATTCAGGTTTTTAAACTAAATCTGGAGTTGAACTTTTGCAAGGTATAGGTAAAGATATATTTTAATCATTTTCCATATGGACCTACAATTAAACAAGCACAATTTATTGAATAATTCATCTTTTATTTCCCACTGGTTTATAATGCTTCCACTGTTAGACACAAAGTTTTCATTAAAGAGTGGGTCTCCATCTGTTTTCTTTATTCAGTTTCATTAGCCTAATTATCTCTTCCACACTGTTTGAAATACTCTGTCTTTTGTCTTGGAATATAATAGAGACAATATTTTTTTAAAAATGTCTTGGTTATTATTGGCTCTATATCATGTACATTTTAGGTAGATCTTTTCAAATTTTTGAAAAACACTGAATTTTTTGGATTGCTTTGAACTAAGTTTCAGAGAACTTAGGATATTAAATATTTTCATCTATAAACATTATAAGTAATTCATTATTTAATTCAGTAAATTTATACAATTGTATTCATGAGATTCAGGCTTATTTTGGCTAGACTTAACATAAGGAAACATCACTTTTTCTATTATAAATGGTATTTTAGTAGCCTTATTTTTTAAGAATTTTTTTAACTTAAAGAAAAATTGAAAAGATATAACTGAATAAATCATACCCAATTTTCTATATTATTAGCATCTTTTATTAGAATTGTCCATTTGTTAGCAATAATGAAATGATACTGATATATTATTATGTAAAGTTCATATTCTATTCAGATTTCCTTAGTTTGTAACTAACATCTTTTTCTGTTCCAGGATTCCATCCAGAACACCACGTTACATTTTAGTAGTCAGGTAGTCTCAGGCTTGTCTTGGCTGTGACAGTTTCTCAGACTTTCCTTGCTTTTTACCACCTTGACAACTTTGAGTATTAGGCAAGCATTTTGTACAATGTTCTTCCCTCAATCTTGGTTTGTTTGACATTTTTCTCATGGTTAGTCTAGGGTTATAGGTTTTTAGGAAGAATATCATAGAAGTAAACACATTTCTAACAGCATACCAGAGGCATATGTTATCAACTCAACATTACCGATGATGTAACCTGACCACTCAGCCAAGGTAGTATTTTCCAGGTTTCTCCACAGCATATTTGTTTATTTTGCATACTCTACTCTTTGGAAGTAACTCACTAAGCACAGTGAACATTCCATTTGTGTGCGTGGGTGTGTGTATGTGTGTCATTTGATGGACAT
Source organism: Cynocephalus volans (assembly GCF_027409185.1). NCBI lineage: Eukaryota > Metazoa > Chordata > Mammalia > Dermoptera > Cynocephalidae > Cynocephalus > Cynocephalus volans. The sequence continues at coordinate 40,082,776 of NC_084474.1, read as the reverse complement.
TTGGGCTGTTTCTACTTTTTGACTATTATGAATAATGCAGCTATATACATTGCTGTGCAATTTTTTAAAAAAATTTGTTCTTGTTATATACCTAGGAGTGTAAATACTGATTTATACAGAAACTAAATTTAACCTTTTGAGGAAGTGCCAGACACTTTTTCCAAGGTAACTGTATCATTCTACCTTCCTATGAGAATTGTATGAGTTTTCCAATTGCTTTATACTCTTTCTAACATTTGTCATTATCTTTCTGTCCGATTATAGTAATCCTACTGGGTGTTATGTGGTATCTCATTGTGGTTTTCACTTGCAATCACCATATGATTAATGTTGTTCAGCATTTTTTCATGTACGTATTGGCCATTTGTATATCTTCTTCAAAGAAATGTCTCCTTAGATCCGTTTCTCATTTTTATTGGTTTATGTGTCTTTTTATTATATTGAGTTGGAGGAATTATTTATAAGTACTAGTTCCTTGTTGGACATAAGATTTACAAATATATTCACTCATTTTCTGGGCTGGGTTTTCAATTTGTTGATGATATTCTTTGAATAAAACACTTTAATTTTAGTGAAGTTCAATTTATGTACTTTTTATTTTGTCCCTTGTGCTTTTGGAGTCATTTCAACGATGGTTTTGCTTTACCCAAGGACGTTAAAGTGTACTACTTTATTTTCTCCAAAGACTTTTGTGTTTTAGTCTTACATTTTAGGTCTATGATTCATTTTCAGTTAATATCTGTGTATGGCATGAAGGAGCACAATTTTGTTATTTTGCATGCAGGTATTCAGTTGTCTCACAACTATTCGTTGAAAAGAGTATGCTTTCAAATTGATTTGTCTTGTCGCTTTTGTTAAAATTAAACTGATATTAATCTAATTATTTTTCTGAACTCCCAGTTTTATTCTATCAGCATATATCTTTATGCCAGTACCACACATTCTTCATTACTACAGCTTTGTTGTCAGTTTTTAAATTGAGTAGTCTGAGTCTTCCAACTTTGTATTTTGTTTTTTTCAATATCATTTTGGCTTTTTAAAAGTTGTTTTTGCATCGCATTACAAGTTTTAGGATCAGCTTATCAATTTATGCCAAAAAGCCTGCTGGGATTTTAATAGAGATTGCATTTACTTTATAGATCAATTTGGGAAATATTGCTATCTTGACATCATTCAGTTTCCTAATTCATAACCATGATTTCTTTCCATTTATTTAAGTCTTCTGTAATTTCCTTCAGCAGTATCTTGTTGTTTTCAGGTTATGAGCTTGTTACTTGTGTTAAACTTATTCTTAAGTATTTTTTGATGCAATTGTAAATGGAAATTTTTAAATTTTATTTTTGATTAGTAATCGATATTGTATAGAAATATAATTGATTTTGTACATTGATCTTGTATTGTGCACAACTGATGACCTTTTTATTGGTTCTACAATACTTTTAGTGGGTTCTTAGGACGCTTTATATACAAGATCATGTCATATGTAAATAGAGATAGTTTTACTTAATTCCATTTTGCAAAGGCATTATTAGTCCTAATATAAAGTAGAGAAAAATGAGAATTACAGGTCTCACATGAGTACTAATAAGTGGCACAACTGAATTTGGGTTAATCTATTTGAGGTCATAGTCTTTCTTCTTTATGGATTTCTAGCATAATATCAAGATGAAGATTAACTGTAATACTCTAAGATCCATGAAAAGAATTTCGACCTTGGAAATGAAAACATTGATTGTCCACTGTGTGCTCCTTCTTCAGTCATTTATAATTTGGTTAAAGTTGCAATGGTTTTATGATGAAACCATTTCTCTTACCACTCAGGTTTTGATTCATGCACTTACCACTGCATATTTGGTTCAAACTCTTCATCCCCCTAGTAGGAACATTTCTCTCTTTGCTCCCTCCTTTTGTTCTTTCTCCTCCTCTCCTCCTTTATTTCCATCTGGTTTTCAATGTAAACATTTTAGTGGATATGAGATACTCTTTTTAAGATAAAGTACAGCAACACACAACAGATAATTCTTAAGGCTTTAATGGGAGATTGCTCCAAATTGTGAAGCAATTTTATAAATAAGAGAATGTGACAGCCAGCAATTGGTTGAAAGTCATAAAAACTCATACTCATTAAGATTGCTGCTAAAAAGAAGACAAAACAAAACAAAACAAAGCAGAGGATAAGTGTTGGCTAGGAAGCACAGAAATTGGGGCCCTAATATACTGTTGGTGGGAATGTTGAATGGTGCAGCCACTATAGAAAACATGATGTTGGTTCCTCCAAAAGTTAAAAATAGAATTACCATATGATCCAACAATTTTGCTTCTGTGTAAATATTCAAAAGAATTAAAAGCAATCTCTCAAAGGGATTTGTGCTTTTATGTTCATAGCCGTATTATTTAAAATAACTAAACTGTAGAAGTAACTCAAATGTTCATTGAGAAATGATTTGATAAACAAAATATGATGTATACGTGTAATGGAATATTATCTGGTCTTAAAAAGAAGGAAATTCTGAAACGTGCTACAACATGGATGAGCCTTGAGAAGATTATGATGAATGAAAGATGCCAGTTACAAAAAGACAAATACTGTATGATTCTACTTATATCAGGTACCTAGATAAGGTACCTAGATTAATGTACCTAGGTATAGAATTTCAGATAAAAAGAGTTCTGGAGATTGTCTGCATAACTATGTGAAGGTACTTAACATTAGTAAACTGTAAACTTAAATAAGGTTTAGATGGTAAATTTTATGTTATGTGTATTAAAGTACAATACCCATAACATAAAAACAAATTTTTAAACTGTGAAAAAATACTGTATTTTAACGAAAAAATGTGAAACACTTGTTAACAATGACCAAATTTAGAAAAAGTCATAAAAAGTATTTCCCTTACAGATATGGTTGGTAATATAGAATATTTTTTGGATAATAGTAGGCATTAATAGACCCCTACACATACTACATAATAGCATGTCTATTTTTCATAAAATATTTTTTCTTTTGGAAATAAATATTTACATTTAAAAAATTCTAATATTTTTACTTTCCCTGATTTTAAACATGTCACAGCATTCACATTCTATTTTTGCCTCTTCCTCCTTGATTTCTTATGCTGGGGATTTTGAATAGATGTTAAAGCCACTCACCACTAAACATCTTTCATTTATAAGACAATTTTTAATAGACCAATTTTCAGTGCTAAGATAAATATCTTATTAACACTATAATTATAATGAGTATTGGTGTGTAGAAGTTAGAATTTTAAAATGTCTTTAGATTTGTAAATTTAGATATTCAACCCTAAAAATATGTGCATAAATTTTAACTATTCACATAGTTCAACATGAACAAATCTCCAATTTAAGGTCATTTTATTCTGATACATAGCTTAGAAATAATCAGTCTCTGTTACATATTAGCACAGCATACACCTGAAATCTGCAAAAACTTTAAAATGTGTAACAACATTTTAAGAAAGAGAGCAATGTGTTTTTCACTTGAAACATGGATTACATTTTTTCAGAGACTATTAAGTCTGTGAATCTTTGATGAGGTATGGTCTGCTTTACATTTTAACATTATTATTATCATACTGCCAATGTGTAAAAACATTATTGGTTGAGAAATGCTTTTATAATGATCTTATAGGGGAGAAATATTAACATAAAAATGGGACAGAAATTTGAAATATTTGAAATACTCATGTAACTTGTAAGAGATTAGATCCTGGTTTTGAATTAGTTACTTGATAAGGCTGTTAATGCCTACTGTTACTCACAGGAAACAGGTTTGCCCATTCAAATGACAGCGTTATTTTCTTTGGTTCCAAAGCAAGGAACAGTCTATAGGTTAGACATATATAATGTTAAAGATATAATTGGAAACTATAAAATATTTTTTTTTTAATTCTCTTTTAACTCACAGGATTTAACTACATTTAAGCAAAGCACCTTCTGGACAAATATGTCTTATCCCTTGCCTTAACTTTATAACATACAATGTATAACTTTTACAGCAGCGCTATTTATAATCCTTCTATCCTCAAAGCATATAACTACATTAGATGCTCAATAAATATCTACTGAAGTAATGAATGACAAATGGATGTTGTGTATTAAATGACAGCCAGAAAAGTCTCAGGCAACATTATTATTGAAAGAAAAGTTAATAAAGTTTACTGTCACATAATAGTCATACTATTCCTGGTGGCTGGCCTTATCTTGGTCAATACTTTTGTAGTCAGTGACTAAATACCAAATGCAACAAGGCCCTCTTTTACAAGACTTTAGCATCCAATTGTGAGCAAAAATTATGCTCTTCCCAAATACTGATAGAGTCAAAATAAGATCTTTCACCGTATTAATTAATTAAACATATGTGACATTATTGGTCACTAAAAAAAGGAATAAAGAAACATTAATCTGAGCACATCTTTTGGCAAAGTGGGAGGCTCAGGAGCACTGGGTAAAGAGACAGCATCACATTTCAGTGACAGATTCATCCAAGAACAGAGAGAGACCAAACTTCAGTACAGCCTTCTTTTGACTTTGTAGAGTGACATTTTTAGTCTTTTACAATTTTACAAGGAAAGCCAAATCAATGACTTTGATATCTTTATGAACATAGAAATCTATATAGCATAGTTATCAAAGTTTCAAAGAATTTACTTTCCGAAACCTGGAATATAGAATAAAGAAATGCATTTTCTCTAGGCAGAGGTTATTTCCTTAAGGGGTCCTGACTGCATACTTAGTAGTGAAGTGTGGTGTAAAGCACATGGGAAGTCTACCTCAAGGCCTAGGTCCTGACTCCGGCCTATCCACTAACTACCTTTGTACATTTATAAAACAAAAAGGCAGTATATAATCTTTCTGGTAACTTCAAAATTTTAAATTTAAGATCCTCTTTTCATTATGGACTCTGAATCTGTATTCACTTGTCTTAATTTTATGATGTACAGCGTAAGGATGTGTGTGTGTGCCTATGTTTATATTACTTTTAGATTGACCAGTGATCACTGTAGAACAGATGTTTTTAGTAGACAATTATAAGCAGACTTCCTAAACAATCGTGTATTGTGCTGAGTCAATTCTGACAAAACCGTGTGTCCTTGCTCTTGTTCTGACCTACAATTTTTCCATTTATTAGATCTTCCAAATTTAAGGGCTGCTGATCAGGGATATGACCTACAGATTAGACAAGAGGAACAAAAAGTACTGCTACTAGAAACTTACCAATGCTTCAATAATAGTTCCTTAAGCTTTGTAGATATTGAAGAGGTTTTAAAAATATTATCTGTATTATATAAAATGTGATAAGAATAATTACCAATGAATGTATTTATACACACTCACAGCAGCTAACAGCATGGTATATTTGTTAATATTGGGTAAAATACTACAAACTATGAATAGTGATTTACTTATAAGAAAATCACAATATTGGTTACATTCAAATGTTAAAAAATCATTAGTATTCCATTGTGTATATATACAATACTTTCCTTATCTAGACATCCATCGATGGACATGTAGGTTGGTTCCATAGTTTGGCTATTGTAAATAGAACTGCAGTGAGCATGGGAATGCAGGTATTCTTTCAACATGATGATTTCCATTCCTTTGGATATATATACCCAGAAGTGGGATGCTGGATTATATGGTAGTTCTACATAATGGAATACTACTCAGCTATAAAAAATAATGAAATTCTGCCATTTGCAGTAACATGGATGAGCTTGGAGAAAATTATGGTAAGCAAAATAAGCCAGACACAGAAAGAGAAACACCACGTGCCTCACTCTTAACTGGGGGCTAAGAAAGAAAGATAGATAGGAAGGAAGGAAGGAAGCAATGATACATTGAAATTTCAAAAGGACAGAACAAACATAAGGGTACTATAGGTGGAGGGGGAGGAAGTGAGGGAGGTGGGGAGTGATTGGTTGGTAAGGGGCATAAAGAATAATTACAATTTGTAATAATGAATATGCTAATAAAATAAATAATTATTTTTAAAAATTAAAAAATTAAATAAATAAAAAAAAATTATTAATAATAATAGAAAAGTGTGCTATAATGAAACACCAAAACACTTTTATCACACAAATAGACTTTCTTTTTCCCAAGTTCTCCTCCGAACGTAGCTACAAGCAACATTATAATCATGGTGGATACTAATGTGTGGATGCTAATGTATTTATTCTTTTTATTTTATGAGGGCAGTGGGGAGGAAGGGAAGTGATCATTTTTATTTTCATTAATGTTATTTAGATTAATCAAAGAAACAAAATAATCATTTTTGTTTTGATTAATGTTAAAACTTTAAAAAATATCTTCTAATTTAAAAACATCAAACTACATGTTAGCCTATAATCCAATGGGAAAAAAAAACGATAATAGAAAAATCAAGATTCCCATTGTTATTGATAATATTACCTCATTTATATTTACCCAATTCACACAACTGTTTGACTGTAGCCTAAAAATTCACATAAACTTTCAGCTTAGCAACTGATATTGATCATGCAAAGACCAATTTAGCTAAAATAGCTGAAATGCTTATATTGGTCGCAAATCTGTTCGATTTGGCCTCCATGTAGGCATGAAAAAGATGATCACATCAGTGTTTTTCAACAGTAGGAATCCAAATACATCTTTCTAGTTTGGAGTAAAAATAAATATCCTTTAAAAAAACTATGTAAGTCTAATTTAGTCACCAATTTCCACCTTATTCTGTACCAATTTTATTTATTATTTTTAATTGCAGCTTCTAGTACACAGTGATATTGCAGTTATCAGTCTAGTTTCTCATGAATATGATAACGTGTGTTGAAATTCCAGACACTTTATTTGGGAAATGTTAATGTAAGAAGACCTTCTTGGTATATATGTGCATGCCTTGATGTGTGCATGGTTGGGTACTAGATTTTTGGGGGGAGTTACACAGAAGAAGAAAGCTGTTTAATATGGCAATCTGTGGAGATGGTGGTGGCAAGCTCAAAAGAGTCAAATCTTGTCTGGGGTTGAGGCTTTTAAAAAAGGGGATTTTTTTTTTCTGCCCTGTCTATTCCAGGAAGTGTTTCAGCTGGGATAGAATTCTTTAAGAAGTGAGAAGAGTAACAAGTTTAATTGTGGAGCAATGAGGTAGGGAAAAAGGCTAGTAAGGAGAAGAAATCTCAGACTCTCAGACTAAAGATCCTAGGAAGACGTCATCAATATAATTAGAAGTACAAAATAGTCATCATTTCTGTAAAATTTTCATACCATTCTGAAAGCTCAGTAAGTTCACATTAGTTTAATTTATTTATTTTTACTTCAGTTTCACAATACTGTATAACTGTTAAAACCTCTGGAAACACTAAGGTGGTGCTGGAGGTTACCTGGGAATTGCATACAGCTTTGCAGCCTTACTTAGGGGGAGGAACAGCTTTTAGGTATAGCTAAATACCAAAACTCTACAGTTTTAGGGGATAACGTTGAGAATAATAAGAGCTTCTGCCCTCCCTGACCCAAAACACCCAAGACTGAAACAAAAAGAGGAGGGAGACAACAAAAGAAAAATAAACACAAAATCAATAATGTGTCAGCACTGAAATGGCAAAATGAAAAGGCAGCAAATCATAATCTCAAGAAAAATTTTCCAGCTACAAAATGCTTTAGATAATTTGATGAAGATGCTTGGAACATTCCTAGGAAAGCATTCTAGTTTCCCAGAAAGGAAATTCAAAAAAGTTTGGCAAATTTCATTAACAGTCCCTGGTTTGGAAAGATTAGTGAGGAATGCTTGGGTAGACTGTACAATAATATGTCATACTTTTGAGTATCCCCTACCAAGTAAAACAGCATTTAGTCATTCATGGGAGCTCTAAGATAAAACACAGGATAGCTTCTTGCCATTATTTCTCTAAGCCAGGTTCTTAAAAGTGGCAAGAATTTTCTCCAACAATGAACAGTACTGCCTAGTCTAGAGGAGTTAAATCTGGAGACAAGACCACAACACAGAGATGGTCTATTTGAACTATTTGTATAGGGAAGGAGCCAAAGCACAGAGAAACTATATTCAGCTTTACCAAAGATGACTTTAGTTCATGGATTTTTTTCACTAACTAGTATCATTATTTGCAGGTATCATGATCACGTGCATTAAAAATTCAGAGACATCAATGTAAGACTATTGAAACTAACAATGTAGTTCTGGATTGTGGCCAGTTGCAAGATAAATGTACAAATATCAAGATTTGAAAAAAAATATCAACAATAATTGCTCATTAAATAAGATAGAAATATCAATTTTCGATGACAGTAATGATAATTATATAGGTGTGAATAATTTTACTTAAATATAAGATTTCCATAAAAAGAAAATATATTCAAATCTACCAAGAAAGAAGAAATGAGTAAAGGAGACATGCAAGTAACTGGTTGGTAAAATATAACATTCTAAAAAAGTTATACTTTTCTAAATTACAATAAAAATTCAGTATAATTTGAAAAATAATTTAAATTGTTCTTACTTTCAAACATGAAAAAATTATTCTGGACATTACTTACAAAAAGAAACATGTAAAAGTACATATGAAGTGTAAGACAAAGAAATAATGTAGAAGGATTAGCCTTATTAAATTTTGAAATATGCTTTAATGCATAGTTTAACACAAGTCAGCAAGGTGCAAAAGTAGACTAGTCAATGGAACTAAATATAAATATATAGAAAAAGACCTGAATAAATAAATTTGAAATTTTAGGAAATTACATTGGGAGATTTTTCAAACTGGTGGATAAAGAGAAATTAGTCAAAAAATATTATATAGACAGGCGATCTCTTATATGTATGTAAAAATAGTTAGATCCCTAACTCATGTGTCACGTGAGATATTTTTAGATTTGTCAAAGACATAATTTTTTGTATATTTCGTATAATTGTCTTTTTTTATTATGTGACTTTTTATTGATGTATAATAATTGAACATATTTTTGGTACAATTTATGGATAATCTGATATATGTATTCAGTGTGTGATGATCAAATCAGGGTTATTGGGATATTTATCACCCATATGTTTATAACCTCTTTGTGTTGGGAACATTTCAAATGTTCTTATCTAGCTATTTTAAAATATACGAGAAATTATCATTAAACATAGTCACCCTACTGTGCTCTTGAACACTGGACCTTATTCCTTCTATCTAACTGTATTGTTTGTTCATTAAGCAACCTTTCTTGATCCTCCTCTCCCACTTACCCTTCCCGGCCTCTGGTAACCAGTATTCTACTCTCAACCTCCATGAGATCAACTTTTTTTTAGTTCCTACGTATGAGTAAGAACATGAAATATTTCTCTCTCTCTCTGTGCCTGGCCTATTTCACTTAACATAATGTCCTCCAGGCTCATCTATGTTGCTGCAAATGACAGGATATTTTTTTTTATTAGCTGAATAATATTCCATTGTGTATATGTACCACATTTTCTTTATCCGTTCACCTGTTGATGGACACTTGGGTTGATTCCATACCTTGGCTCTTGTGAATAGTCCTGCAATAAATATAGGGGTGCAGATATCTCTTCCATATACTGATTTCCTTTCCTTTGGATATATACTCAGCAGTGGAGTTACTGGATCATATGGTATTTCTATTTTTACATTTTGAGAAACCTCCATACTATCCTGCATAATGGCTGTAATATTTTTCATTCCCACCAACATAAATTTAAAAAAATAAATCATTTTAATAATTTTGGTTCATGAGAGTTTGATAAGTAAGATACGATACAAAAATCAAAACAAAAGGAAATTTTACTATCTCTTCATCTTTAAACATCCCCGTCCACACTCATCTTTTTTTACCATGCAACAACAATAATCTCTGTATGGAAAATAAACAAAACCACCAACATTTAGGAGACCTAGGTTCATATCTCTGATATGTGAAAATTTCTTGAAATGTAAACAAACAAACAAACAAACAAAACTCATGTTCAACCTCAGTAAAAACAAAAATAAAACAAAATATTACTTTATTACAATAGGTAGAAAAGGAATAAAAACATTGACAGAACTCTATTTACAGAATGGTGCTGCCCAACAGAAGTTTCTATGATGATGCAAATGCTCCCATATCTTTAAATATCAGATACAATAGCCAATAGCCATATGTGGTTATTGAGCATTTGACATGACTAGTGTGACTAAGAAAGTAAACTGTAATTTTCTTTTTATTTTATTTTTACTAATTAAAATTTAAACTTGAATGGCCTTATATGGCTAATTGCTACCTTACTGGCCAGTGCAGTTATAAAGTTTTAACTGAAATCTGGGTTTTTCCATACAGCATCAGTAAGAGTTAATCATACCACTTTTCATGAAATCTATCCATATCCATCAAAATTTTTCAAGTATATTCTCTCTGACCTAAAAATTTCACATAAACCTTTTATTGTAAGAAAATAGCATGGTAAGTACAAAAATGATATTCAACAATGTTTATTGAATTGGAAAAATTGGAGACCATATAAATGCTTATATATATATAGAAAAAGATAAATAGATTTGGTTCACTAAGTCACAATAGTCCGCACATAATAGAGCTTCTACGTTGCTTCTGTATTGTGGTGACTGTCTTCCAAAGTTCTAAATACAGTGGGATGAAATAATCAAGGAGCAGTCTGATTCATGCCCAGAAATGCTATATTCTCTCTTATCTTGTTCTGAAAACCACTCTGTCATTAGTAATTCCTCAGTGAATTTTAGTTCTGTATGAATGGTTCATCATACTTATTACTCATATTGATCTTACAAAAGACTAAAATCCTTGTTTTTTATACAATAAAGAAGTGAAATTTTGAATCTTATGTATACATTTGACCAAAATTTCTTGTTTTTTATCATCCCTCTTTAAAATATAAACTTAATAAGAGATGAGAATGTTCCTTAATAATATTCTCCAGTGTTAGCATACACTGCAGTCACATACAGATGTGTTGAATTAAATAAATGACATATTACTTAGAGTACTGAATGTATTTCTATGGTAACCCCATTTCAGAGGTAAAAATTACCGCACAACTGACCAATTAGTTATTCAAAGCTTAGCTGTTATGGGTGAGTCATAACTTCAAATATTAGGATTAAGTCAATGCCCAGTTCTTAATCTTGGTCTATGTGTCTATCTCACTGTCATCAACTCTGCTTGGCATTTCTGTTATAGTAAGGCAACAGTAATTCATTAAAATTTCACTTTGATAAGTTAACCTTACAATATACTAATAATTACTTGTATATTTTTATTGGTTAAGGCATAAATCACTCTATCAAATTTTATTCTTTGATGTTTAACTAGTAGATTACACATTATTAAAACAGATAATGTACCCCGTACAAGATTTTTCTTTTTTCTTTGGAAATATTTATGGAAAACTAGTTTAATTTTAAATTAAAAAAATACTTTACCTTTTTTATCTTCTGATTTTTAATAACACTGACGTCATATTTATAACAAGATAGAACTTATCAGAAAAATATGCCATGTTTTGCAAAGGAAAAACAGACAAAAAATAAAATTAAAACATGAAAAGGACACCAGTTGAATCATTTTAGAGCAGCTGCCACAGAACATTAAACAGAAAAGCTCCTTCTGAGGGAGGTTTAGATGGTTTATTTCATCTCTTCTTTTACTTTATTTATATATTTTTCAACAGCAGATGGATTAAGCCTAGCTGCGTCCCCTTGCATGAATGATTTATATAGGTATGTGATTCGCATTTTGGTTAGGCACAACTTAGCACTTTCCGGTTCACCTGCCAGGTGTTCTTTAAAGTGACTTTTAAGATTACCTTTTAAGTGTCATGTTTTTGCCTGTAAATGGAATCTGGAGTTATGAAAGGAAAAAAAATGTTATCTCTTTGAAATTCAGTCTTGCTCTTGAATTCACCATCTGAAGACTTGTGTTACCTGAAAGTTGAGCTGTGGAGGCCTTGCCTTTTTTTTTTTCTCTTTCTCTCTCTCTTTATGTTTAAAGTATTAACTCTGAAAAGAACCAGTATCACCTCTTCACAAAAGTGGAGATGCTGGGAAAATATCCAGTGTTTTTTTTTCTGTTAAATGTACATTTGTTATGGTCACAAATGTAGTAACAATTTGATACTTTGCAAAAAAACATGTTTTAAGGTAATTCCCTTCCAAAGAGCTCCTATAATCTTGTATTTATTTACTTACTTTGGAGGTTGGTGGTGGTGTTGCTCTTTATGTTTTGTGACTGAGATGCATCATACTGAATTTCTAAAAAAATAAAATCAAAACATCATCTGTTTTGGATAGGTATCTTAGCTCCTACTTTTGGAAAATTTTAGTAAAAAAAAAAATCTTTTATTTTTGACTTTTAGAAAGTTTGCAGAACTTAGAAAGAATATACAGGAACTACAGCTCAAATGTATCGTTTTAAAAGAACAGATAACAAATCTTTCCATTGTGTTCTAGGAAAATGTAACAATTGAGTAAAAATATTGTGAAAATATTTTTTCATAACTCATAAAATAAAAATATTTATTTTCTTCTTTTTTCTATCCTGCTGTACTTAAAACATTTCTCTACTTATTTCACATATTTCAAGTAAATAAAGCTTGCTTTTTATATTATTATGTGTTTATTAATTCATTACTGGCAAATCAATTTTATTGTCTTAAAATCTTTTTGTTACCTCAATGTCCCATTTTTTAGAAATGTGATCGGCTACAGTGAGATATCAATGGTTGTGAGAATGTAAATTTTCTAAAATTTTGCCGATTGTATGGGGATTTTGAGAAATCAAGAGATAATTAAGTATGACTATATTTATGTGACTCATTAGAGAATGATGCCATTTCTGAAATATGCAAATAAAACTGCTAAGGAAAAAGAAAATTTTAGAATTTTAATAAGATCAAAAATAATTTTTTAATTTGCTGTTTAACTTATTCTTCCTATGGTTTTAATTGATGCTTTTTAAATTTAACTCTTTATTTCATAACTCCTCACCTTTTGGAAGCAAGTACCTTATCTACTAGAAGAGTTCTTTAACAGAACAGAGAAAAATATGTTTGGGTCTGTAGTCTATTGAATTTGCTATCATTCCAATATTGACAATGTCCAAAGTAATTTTGGCTCTCAAAATCTTTTGATTTTCTATATATACCATCACTGTAATGGGATAAAATATAAAATTCTGTTAGTCAGAAATCCGTATTGGCTTGGTGCACTAATGTAATCATTAGCAGTTTCTATTGAAATATGTATGTACATGCACTCACACAGATTCACTCACCCAGTAAAATGCTGGAAACTGATGGGAAGATAACCTATGCTGTGATTCTGCCAAAATTCTCCGTTTATAAGGCAGATGGAGCTAGGCTGAGAAATTCTCATCTAGGGGGGTCATCAAAAAGTTCATGGAAGGATTCATATTATCTTTTAGTACAAATTTTCCACAATTTTTTTGGAAGTACCCTTGTATTTCGATTCTTTATAATAAAACAGAAATATTCGAAAAGTCATTCCATATTTCCCTCCACTATCTATTATGTAAATCAGTGATCCATGACATATACAATCATAAATATTTTCAGCTGCACTCTATATTAAATGCTGTTTTTACCATATATTAAATCATTTTATACACACATATTGCCAAACTTTATATTGTTTAATTGCAGTTATGTGGTTGCCTATATTGTTTTAAATATTGTGATTTGATAATACTTATTAGTGTACATATTGTGGCAGACGTACCCTATAGTGACTCTCAGCAAGTCAGGTGCTTCAATGATTCCTTCCCCTCGAATGTGGGTGGAACCTATGACGGGCTTATAACCAATAGTATATGGCAGAGGCAGTGGGATGCCAGTTCCTTGATTACATTACTTTAGAATATCAAAGAATATCTAAAGTCACTCCCTTGATTACATTATATTATATAGGACTTTGTCGTAGAATGAAGAGACACATTCTCCTGGTTGAGTGGCCACATGTCAGGGAGCTATGGGGTGTCTCTATAGTCTAAGAGTGGCCTCCATCTCCAGTTAGAAGCTGGGTACTTCATTCTGCCACACAACCCAAATGAGCCTGGAAGAAGATTCTTCCACAATCAAGCCTCCAGATGAAAAGGTAGACTGGCTGACACCCTGATTACAGCCTTGTGGGACCCTGAGGAGGATTTAGCTATGTTCTGCCTGAATCCTGAAGAAAGAAACTGTGCAATAATAATTTTTTGCTGTATTAAATAAAGTCTCTGGTAATTATTTGTGCAGCAATAGAAAACTAACAAATATTTCTTTTTGGGAAATATAATTTCAGATGCAGTTTTCCAGATGATTTTGAGAATTATTTTGCTAGGTTCCCACAAATCTTTGACATTTTTGATTGGGATCATATTAAAACAGTAAATTATTTTTAGTGAATATGCATTTTTGCATAAATATTGTTTTTATATTTAAATTCAAAACTATATTCTCTTGACTCCAGTGATTTTTTTGAGATCAAAAATATGTTTATTCATTGATCCAGATGATCATGGTATGTTTCTACTTTAATATATTGAAATGATTTACGTTAGATTTACTGGTATTAAATAATCATTGCATTCCTATACCTTGAGTCCAAAAAGTCATGTTGTATCATTCTTAAAATATAAGGTTAAAATAAATTTAGCTATATTTAATTTTACTATTTCTGAATTCATTTTGGAAATAACATTAGTAAATACTATATTTTTTTAAAAAATTGAGATGATTAACAACTCACCATTTTTAAATACAAAGTCATAGATCATAGAGCATGAGAATTAACTTCTTTGAAGGATTTGTTAAAAAATTACCTTTAAATCATCTAATGCCACTTTTTTTCTTGAAGAAAATTTAACTTTATTTCTTTTATTTTTGTTGGACTGTCCTGAATAAATTCAATTAATTACTATTTACAGAAAAAAATTTAGGGTTTATGGAAAATGTCAGCTATGATACAACAGGTATTAATTTCAATCCTTTAATCCATTTTGAATCTTCTCTATATCTGAGAATATATTGCTTTCCTCATTTGTCATTTACATATTTTGGCCTTCTTTGTTTTTTCATTTAAATACATTGTCTCTGATCTCTCTCTTTGCATGTGTGTGTGTGGCAGGGCGTGTATGTGTGTGTATGTATGTAAGAAGCACACTTTGAACTAGTTTTCAGCTCTTTCTCTTGAATTTATTTTTATAATTTATCTCTATTAATAGCTTTTTGTTTGTTTATAATAACTAATTACATTTTTTATTTGTATTTTAAGAGTGTTTATAACATTGATTAAAAGAAAGATACTGGATTTTTAGGTTTGCATTATATTTTAAACATATTGCTTTACATATTGTGATTTTCAAGCTGTAATTGACAATACTAATATGTACACAGATGCAGATTTTTATCGACTTACTTTGGAATCTGATGAATCATTCTATCTGTCTGTTGAAATCATGCTTTTTCAGAATTTTTCGTTCTTACTTGAATTTTAACTATATATTATTTTTCAAATTGCTTAATACTTTGGCATATTTGTAACTCATTTTTCCTTTCAAATGAGTCTTCTGTAGTCATGTTTTTGTATTTTTGTATTTTTTCTTTAGTTTCTTTGAGAATGACTTCAAATGGCACTTTATACAACAAATTACATTTTTACATGATTTTATTTTTTTCTCTCATTTTACTTCTAATATTACGTATTAGTGCTGCCATTAAATATTGATTTCTTAAAGGTTTCCACTCCTGGGCCAGTTGTTAATGGCAAAACCTCCTGCTGACATTAAAGAACATTATGTTAGAAAGTAAATCTGCTTAAACACAAAAAAGAGCTTCCAAGTCAGTAAGGAAGTGAGCGATCGTAAGCACTGAGAGAAAAGAAAAACAGGAAATGGGGTTAACTTTTTTCTTCTAGTAGTCTGCTGATACCAAAAAGAAAAAAAATCAAAAAAAAAAAAAAAAAAGTGGCTGACGGGCTGAAAAGCTGAGCAGAGGTTTTGACTGACTGGTGGATCTGGAGTGGGAAGAATCTGTATTTAGGACCAGCTAAGGAGGAGGAGCCCTGGTACAACAACAAGGCTTTCCATTGGCAGCATAAAGAACCAAGTGATGAGAGTGAAGAAGAAATAGATTCTCTCTCACAGGGACTAAATCAATGTTGTACTGTCAAATCTTTGATTTAATTAAGAAGTTCTGAGTTTGCTAGAACCTCAAGAACTTAAATATTCTTTGGAATTTGGTGTTATCAACTAAATCTAAACGACAGACATACTATGACCAAATAATCCCAAATGAAATAAATGCAATCATAGAGAAAAAAAACATGAAGAAGGATATTCATAGCAGCATTATTTGCCATAGGCCTATGGAGAACAAGTCTATGCCTATGGAAAATATAAAGAATAAGTAGATTGTGATATGTTTAGTCAGTAGAACAGTATTCAATAAAGGAAACAAATAGGAGATGATGTTGATCAAAGGCAGCCAATCCAGGAATGCATATCAGACATTACCATTATTATCCAGCTCAAAAGCAGGGTACTAAACTATTGTTACAAGCTGGGATGGTGACTCTATATGGGGAGTGACAGGGTCATAATTAGGAAAGGATACCATCGGGGTGGTAGTTACATGGGTGTTTGCCTTGTGACAATTTATTGAGTTGAAAATTCACTTTTTGTGCCTTTACTATGTGTGTATTGTGCTCCACGATAAAAAGTAAGAATAAAAAATACTCAGCATCAGTTAGCATCAGGGAAATGCAAATCAAAACCACATTGAGATATTATCTCACCTCAATTAGACTGGCTATTATCAAAAAGACAGAGAATAATAAATGCTGACTAGGATGTGGAGAAAGGAGAACCCTCCTACACTGTTGGTGGAACTGTGAATTAGTGCAGCCATTATAGAAAACAGTATGGTGTTCCTCAAACAACTACATATAGAACTGTCATAAGATCTAGCAATCCCAATGCTATTACCCAAAGGAATGGAAATCATCATGTTGAAGGGATACCCAAGTATACTGTAGCTCTATTTATAGTAGCCAAGAGTTGGAATCAACCTAAATGTCCTTCAACAGATGACTGGATAAGGAAAATGTGGTATATATACTCAATAGAATACTACTCTGTCATAAAAAAGAATGAAATTCTGCCATTCACAGCAACATGGATGAACTTAGAGAAAATTTTGTTATGTGAAATCAGCTAGGTACAGAAAGAGAAATATCACATGTCCTCATTCATAAGCAGGAGCTAAAATAAAGAAAAGAAGGAAGGAAGGAAGGAAGGAAGGAAGGAAGGAAGGAAGGAAGGAAGGAAGGAAGGAGTAACAATAATACATTGAACTTTCAAAAGAAACAAAAAGAACAGAACTGTGGTTATTGGAGGTGGGAAAGGTGGGGTTACAGAGAAATAAATTAAGGGTCATAAAAATTGTTTATGTTTTATAAAATGAGTATACTAATTATGCTGATTTGATCACATATTATACACATGTATTGATATTTAATCCTGTACCCCACAAATATATATATATATATAATCAATTGTTTCAATAAAAAACTGTCAAAAAATAATGTAGCACTTTTGATAAATGAAATTTTTCCTGTAAGATAGGTTGAAATATCTTACTTATTTTACAAGTAAGGAAATTAGAACCCCAAAATATCAAATTATTTGTTTTGTGGTCAATAGAAAATAGTAAATAGTAAATTATTATGCCAATATCATCTAAAAGTAAAAGGTTGCAGTATTATACTCTATATTGACAAAAAAAAAAACCCAAAAAGCTTATAATCAGAGCTACCCAGCCTTCACTGTGAGTTTAGGAATATCTCATATTTTCTGCTTTTCTTTTTTGCTTTTGCTAAATTTTACACACACACACACACACACACACACACACACATACACATACACACACACATTAATAGTAGGCAATGTCCCTTATAACTCTAATATATTAGAGGGCATGAGCAGACCTTATAGAAATATTGTCTCGTCTAACCACCAATTGAAAACCCTTCCTAGGTGTTCTTTATTTACTGGAATTTCTCTATATCTTGTCTGAAGAAATCTTATTCTATCTTTGCACAAGTCTGTCTTTACAACCGTAATTCTGTTGTTTGATACTTAACTGCAAGAGCTCTAGCTCCAAATTGCTTGGGTTCAAATCCCAGGTCTAATACTTACTAGTTATTTGACCTTGAGCAAATTATAAAACCTCACTGTGCATCAGTTCTTCATCTGCAAAATGGAACTAATAGTCATATCCACCTCATAAGGTTTTTATGAGGTTTAAAATAGTTATATACGTAACGTGCTTAGAGGATGCCTGGATATGCAAAGTGTCATTTGTGTGTTAGCTATTAATGATAATAACAATTATTATTATTATTAAATCTGTTTGTTTTCAGAATATACTCTTTAATGAACAGTGACTTAACTAGACACTTCATAGCACTCTGAGTATTCCTCGTGAGTCGGTCTCCTTTGTAGTCTGGTCTATGAATCTATTGTTTCTTTTTATTTTGATTACAATGTGGATGTGTAAAAATTATGGATATCTCTTTTGACCATATTTTCCTCCTCCACTTTGGCCTTAATGTGGAGAGAAAGAAGGGCTCAATTGAAATGGGAAGGAAATATCCAGAAAATCACTTTTTGTTTAACCAAAATCAATAGATTCTAGATTATAATAAAGTCTTTAACCTATGAAACAGGAATAAATCTTCCTTAAGTACACACACACACACACACACACACACACACACACACACACACATATTTTTTTCAGATTGAGGTCCATAAATCTCATCATGTATTTGAGTTGGCCTCACACAGTGCCAGTCTAGCCCCTCATATGGTTCTTTTACTCTAGTACTTCCCCAAATCATTCATCTATCTTTGGTGTCTGCTCATCATACATTTGGTTTGATTGGGATAGTCTGTGTTTGCGTTTATGTCCCGGTGTGATTAACAGTCCCTTTACACTCAAAACTGTCTGAGTTTGGATCATGTTTACTTGGTCACTCCACGAAAAGGCAAATTTTCAAAAGTCATTAACCTCCAACTCAATCAAAACCTACCAGGAAGGAGATTATAGGATTTTATTAAACTTCTTGTTGCTAGTTTATTTTTTTTCTACTTACCTTTTTCTCCTGAGAACTTTTGAGCCAATGCCATTTTATCTTACCTTAATTCAGCCTGTTTTTTTTGCATAGAGTTCTTCCTTATTATCTACTGGAAAACAACGTCGACATTGAAATGATGTTTTACATATATATGCATATTTTTGAATATGTATATGCACAAATGTTGGCAACATATGATCTTGTTTTGAATACTGTTCAATTCTTGCATTATTCTTAAAACGGTCTTGCAAATATTTTCTCATGGAAATTAGTGTTCTCTATTTGATGCTGTCATTTTATAATTTTGATAAATGTATACCTTTCAATATATGTGTATATCTAGGAATTTTAAGAATTATAATTTTTCTGATTTGATATAATTGGCGTACTTGTTACGTAATATATTTGAAAAATTAATTTGCAATAATGATCTGAATCACATTTTAAGATGAATTAGTTTCATAATACTAGAGTCAATTTTTCTGCTTTATGATATTGTTATACTTACTATTAGAAATAGGTCTTTTCTACCTGAGAAACAGCAAAACTCAATAATTACTAACTATATCAGAAGACACCATGGTGAGAGTATAAAACAGCTCAGAAGTTTCATTAATAAAGAATGTACATTTTATAGTAATTTATTATAATATTTAAAAATAAGTGGAAAATAATATTATAGAAGAAGATTAAAGAAATGCCACTGGAAGACATGCTAAAAAAACAATGCTAAAAAAACTTTTTTTTAAAGACTAGCACTAAAGACAAAGAATGGGAAATACATTTGATTTTATAGCCAATGATTCTGTTGGACACTTGTAGAATTGTTTTCAGAGGAAAGATTACTTTTTCTACCTATCTTGTAGCTTGAAATGACTTCATCATTTAGCCGTGCGATGGTTGCTCTTTTTTAAATGCATTCAAATATAGCAGCTCTCACAAAAATATAAAAACCTATAACAGAGTATGTAGTACAAAATACACCTTTCCCAACTCTCATGCCCAACTCCCATAGTGACATTAAATGTGTGGATTCTAATTCTTGAACAATAATTATTAGTGTGCATCTAAGATTTAGGAACCAACTAAAGACAGTATAACAAGTAGATAGTGATAAAACTGAACACAAAATATTGAAATAAAAGAACATATCAGTTACTATTTTAGGTCAGCAGCAGTTATAGACATAGCATTAAACAAATGTAATATTCTTCACCTAGTTACTTATTCCAACTAGACAAGACTCAAAATGACAGAAGGAGGCAGCATCTATATTTGAACCTAAAATATACAGCCCAGGAGAACATCCTGTCAAATATAAGATGACAGATAATTTCTCTTCCACTATGTGAATGTAGTAATGAGTTTAAATCTGACTGAAATAGGACCATATCCCAAAATAGTTATAAAAAATGTAGCAAGAAATGGGGGAAGCAATAGTATTTTATACCTGCTATGTAAGGGAAAATTGGACTTACAATGTTATTCTAGTGAATTACTAAATCTCTCTTATTTATAAAGTATTAATTTTATAGAAATATATAATGTAGGCTTACTGTCTACATAAGACAGACAGAATAATTTTAAAAAGAACCACTAACTGATCTAAAGTATTTGTTTGCTTATATGAGTTATATATACTCTTTTTTAAATTTCTTCCCATTTGAAACTACTAAAGTTTCTCATTTATTTACCAAGAAAAGGCACCTTCAATTTAGAAGGGCCTATTCAGTTACCATCTACAAGAGATGCCTTTCTAAATTTTAATATTTCCATATATTTAGTAGAATCTTAACGATAATTACCATTGGGGCCAATCATCATCGGGTATTATTGTTAGGTTTTTACATAAATCTTTATGAAGATAAAATTATTTTTTTCTTTAATGAGGTATGAGCCCACATTACTGAGTGAGTTACATTACAGTAGTCATAACATCTCAGCTATACAAGCAACACTAGAGGGTTTTTGTTTGGTGTTCTTTTCCACTAGGCACCTAGTTGAGATCTTAGCCAGGAAGGATAGAGAATGTCTCTCTTTTGCTTCCATTTGGACCCTGTTTTTTAATTGTGCCGGTTTTGTCTCATGCTTGTCCTCTTTTATATCCCACGTTTATCTGTGTTCATTCATGTTGTAATGACCCTTTCTTTCTATTACATTTGATAGGTTAGCTATCGAGTTCTCAAGGTCTCTAGCTGTAATTCCTCAATATTTCAAAATTGGGTAGTGAGTGTTTATCAGTTGTATTTTTTTTTTTTTTTTTTAGAAATAGCTCAGTTTTTCTATTTGTTTTGTAAAAAGCAGACCTGTGAAAATTGCTGGAGGTTAGGAAGATGCAGGGAATCAACCAGCCTGTGCATGTTAATTAATGTGTGTTGCAGCTGCTTGGGGATGTATTCATCTTTAGGCTTCACCATTGGGTAAGGGCTGACTAATTTGGCAGTTTTGCAGAGAAGATAATTTTTGATCTGAGAAGTATTTAAAGGGTCTTCAACAACTCTGAAAAATGAAAGAAACAATAACTATAAAATCCAGTCCATATTATGGTCATTTCCTGTGTGAAATCATAAACATCTCTTTCATGTCGTAACATCTGACATTACCAAATTCATTCATATTTAGAGGTCAAATAAAGTAGGGTCATTCTATGTTTAATATGTTTACTATAATTAACCCCAGAAACAAAATTGGGTCATAAACATCAGAAGAAAAGAGGGAATCAACTGCCACTTTTTAAAACATATGCTCTCTAATTACAACACCCATTAATTGTGTACAACACATGACAGTATTCATGTATTATTTCTAATCCTAATAACACTATTACAAGATTTCTATATTCTTGTTTCATATATGAGCAACTGAGGGCCAAAGTGATTAAGCGACTTCAACTCTCTAATTCATTCAACAAATACTGATTAACTAGCTTGTATTTGGCATGCTGCTAGGTGTGGGTAAACAGTAGTGAAATGAACAGGCATGGCCCTAGCCCTTGCAGAACTTAAATGGTGACATAGTGCTTGGCAGCATCAATAAGACCAAGTTCACACTCCAGCCTTGCTCTTTTCGAATTCAGTGCCATTTGGTAGTTATATGCCACTTTCTAGTTGTATGCAATTTACTAGGTGGACAAGTTTCTTAAGTCTGATAACCCTCAATTTACATCATCTATAAAATTAATATTGTACAATAAAGTTTTTATGAGGCTCGACTAAATAAATGAGTGGTAATTTTTAGTGAGTGACTAGCTCATTGTAGTGCTTAATAAAAACCAAAAATTATGTTAATGTATCTTATAAAACCATACATTTTCAAAGACCACAGAACCTATCTTATTGCTCGATCCTGCATAGATTTGATTCCTAAAGTTACATTTTGTTCCAAGATGTATGCTGATACTTTAATACTTTCATCTACATTTCATCCAACATGAAGAATATAAGAAAATAACAATCTCTAATAATCAGGACATGTCATGAAAGTCATAAAACACCTCCACTCAAGCCTCATTAGTCAAAAG
This sequence comes from Cynocephalus volans, assembly GCF_027409185.1. Classification (NCBI taxonomy): domain Eukaryota; kingdom Metazoa; phylum Chordata; class Mammalia; order Dermoptera; family Cynocephalidae; genus Cynocephalus; species Cynocephalus volans. Next base: position 40,060,090 of record NC_084474.1, on the reverse strand, counting down.
TTAGTAATGGGGCCATTAACTAACTAAAGGCAGGCTGATAAATATAGTCTCGATTACACCAAAAATTGGAATGTATCTGAGATTTGATACTTGCAAGGTAAACACTTAGCCTGTTGTAGTTTCATAGATACTGACAGAAGACATGAGACTCAAGGAAAAAGACATAGGACTTTGTTGCTCACAGCAAATCAGGCAGCATGAGACTGATGTGTACAACCATCCTCTTTGCTCCCCAGCTCCCACACAGGTGTGGCCCACAGGAAGGCCATGTACACGGTGGGTCTTAGTCATGGTTGATGCAACCTGAGCTTAGGAAACTCCCAACCGTATAAAAGATACTTAGCAAACCTGCCCAAACTTTGCCCTAGAGGAAGACATTATTTTTATTTTCTGGTTGGCAAACAGATCTGTCCTTTGACCTAGACAGAGAGCCTACCTCTATCGTCTAAAGCTATTTGACACATAAACATCTTTGAAATGCTATCATGAAACAAAATATGTGTAGAAACATATGCATGAGAGACCCATGGAGAATGGTCTTATAAGAAAGAACCGGAAAGCAGCTATTGGGGAAAGCAGATGGCAAATGCCACATCCCATCAGGATTTACAATGAGGTTTAAATCATGTCCCCACCACTCTGTGTCAGAAAAACTCATCTTGTCATTGCATGTATTTCTAGTCTTTGCATGTATTTCTATCTCCGCATCAGTCTTTACTCCATTTTCCTAATTTGAAATTTCAGTCTAAGGAACATGTACTGAACACTTGCCAAGTACCCAGCATTATATTTAGGTCCAGGGAAATCATAACAAGTGAAACATAGGCTCACCCTCTTTCTATGGCAGTAGACCTGGATCAACACTATTTGTTCAGTTACACAATTATAAATGACCTTAATTGCAGTCTTTAATTTTGGCCTATTAATGCCTCTGCTCAACTTCTCTGTCACTTGGCTGCTAGCAGTTTTTACAGTTAAAATCTACACATCTCATTTCTAATTTTGTTTTTAACCTTCATCAGAAATGTCACCTTCTGCTGAAATCCATTCTTCCTCTCCCTGCTCCTGACCAAGTGTAGACACACCTAGGCCTTTTACACGCCCAGCTGGAGCAGCTGTCTGTGATTCGGCATCACAGCACGGGGGCTGCAGGCTCCATTTGAAAAATAATTAAATATTGAATCCTGTTTCTTCCATGTGTATTCCTGGTTTTCCACATTTCCTGTTTAGCATTTAATTTACTGACCAAAAAGTCTTTCTTCCCATCTACATTAGGTGCTATACATTCTGGTGTCCGTTCCTCTTCTTAGGTGACATTTTATTGCTGCAGCATTTTCTGCTGGCATAGCTGACTGCTTCTGACTATGGTTTCTTCTCTTACCTGTGAATGCAGGCTCACAGTTTCTCTTCTGCTCCCTTCCACTCACAACCTTTTGAAGTTCTGAAAGAGTAACCAACCATAAGGAACAGTGTACAAGGCCCTCACCTGCTTCCATCTCATTTCTTTTTTCAAGTTTATACTTTCAAAAAAAGATAAGCAATATATAAATATTATATGAATACTTAGTACACAAAATATTATATGAATAAATATTATATGAATACTTAGTACACAGAAAAATACTTAGAGAAAAAACCATGCTGTCTTAAGTGTTTTTTGAAAGACCTAAGATATAAAAATATCCAAGAGAAAAATCAACCAATAGCTATGGGCTCTATGGGAATATGTGCTATCAGGTGCGTTCAGTTCCCCAGGCCTAGACATGAGCATGTGACTTGCTAACTGGGAGACTCCTCGCAGAAACCTTTTTGTCATTAGTCTCACACATCCTTCTGCATAAGCCCTAGAGTGAGGCAAAGAGCTGGACAGTTCATAAGAGGAAATGAAATGGCAGAAGGAATAGAAGCCTTAAATCACTGCAGTAGAAAAAGACATGTTTTGATTTGTTTGTCCTAAAGTTTTCAAAGCAATTTTGATTTAGTTTACATATGTGAATAAAATAAAATAGGCATGTTCATTGTTAGGGGTTAAGTTAAGAATAGTGGATTTGTGCTGGTATTTTCATGTTACTCACTGAAGGAAGGTCTATGTCTTTTCACATCAAGGCAGGTTGTCAAGAAGTTTATCATTAGCAAAGAAACTAAGGAATGGCAATTACCTATGGCCAGCCAGCTGAAACAGTGTTTCACTGGGTTTAAGCAATGTGAGTCAAAAATTTCTTTGTAATTTTTATTGTTGTCATTTGTAGATGGGAAGAGATACACCTAGCATCACTCACACAGACAATAGTAAGAGCAGATTTTCAGATTCTGCTTATTTGTTAATAGTCTGTGGTTTAAAACCAATTGGATCAGGAGAAAATATTTGTTGGGTGACGATTCTGTGTGTTATAGTATATATATTACATTTGGAGAAGAGTTATGCCAATTCTCAAAACTGGTCCCAGCTACTTCACAATTTAAATAGAAAAAATACCAATGTATTTTTCTTAGGACCAGTATTTTTCTTGCTCCAGCTTACCTGACGCTCTGTTTGTAACTTTCATAAGCTTTCTGCACAATTTCTCCCATGGGAACACTTGTTCTGCTGGGCAGGCCTACCAGACACTGGGTAATAGACTCAATCTGATGGCTCTGAGTATCTGAACAACTCTCGATCACACTCATTTCTTTCTTTTTTTAAAAAAAATCTGGTTCAGAACAAGCTCAAGTTAATTTCCCTTTAGGTTTAAGCAAAAATTTTTCTATGTAAGCTTTTGTCTGGTTATTATTTTGCATTTTAAAATTTATAACTGCATTTAAAAAGAAAGCATGTATATTGATATGTCTTAAAAATGAAGCCAACTCAAATCTTTTTTCTTAGCAACTGAAGTGTGTTTCAAAACAAAAATGCTCAGATCATTGTTAAAACCTGAGTATGAATGACCTTAAATGAAAAGTGTACATTTGAAGTAGTTTTGCCTAATGGTTGTAAGATAATTATGTTAATTTTGGAAACTGAAAATTTGGGGAATTTTGCAAATTAATATAATCTCTGAGATAAAAAATATATATTAGTGTATGTTACTATAATATTTATGTATTTAGGACTTGGGTATATAAATTCTACTTTGGACAACTCATTATGTATTGATTAATTTCTGAATAGTGCAAAGTCTTTTATAAACTTAATGTATATTACTTTAAATACTAAACTTCTACATGGTTAACATTAGATCTAATCTTAATCTATAATTTATTCATGGTATCACAGTACTCCATTAAGGAGCTAATTATTTCATTTCTAGTGGCTGGTCAGGAGCAGAGATATAAATTCTTAGCTAAAGGGTTAAGATTAGACTGTTCATTTTATCTACTTATTATCTCCACTTACTAAACAAGCCCTTTCTTTGAATTTCTTTGAGGGCACACACACAAACAAATTCACTCTAAATGACAATCTACAAAATTAATTTTAAATTCTTTCCCCATAATAGACAGACTGTGGCAGAGACAAAAAGCCAAAATTCTTCTCATTCATTGGCACAAGAGGGTTTGTTCTTGGTGATGGTGCACTGATGTAGGAGGCTGGAGCAGTGGAGATGCTTCTTTTAGACTGCATTGGAAGTGCCTTTTAATCACTCCTAGTTAACTCCTGAGTGGTGAACTTCTGTAAGTCTTGTTAAGTCTCTGACTGATCAAAAGCACCTCCAGCTCGATCCCTCTTTGCCAGATTCTTGTTTGAAGGGTTTAAACTGATGGATGACCCCAACGACTCTCCTAGAGCACTGGTTGTGCATATTTCTATTTACTACCTAATAGTCACATCGTTACACCTCTGAACATCTCATAAAAGACAAGCTAACTTTTTCCTTTAAAAGGCATGTTTGTAGAGTCAGAAGTACTGTGTTATTGTACTTTGCCATTCAAGTAAGCTTTATTAACACAAACCATGTACCAGTATTTTGGGGAATGATTCTTCCTTTCTTTTGCTACTTGTTTCTATCTCTGTCTCCCTATTTTTCTTCCTCCTTTCTTTCCTCCCTCCCCTCCTTCCTTCCTTCTTTTTACCTTCCTTCTTTTGTTTTTCTTTGTCATATAAACAAAAATAAACAACATAACCATTTATTCATTCAAAATATTTATTAAGCATTTACGATGTCCAATGCCTAGCAAGTGACTATTTACTAGATAATAAAATAGGCTCTTTGAAGTGTTCATGTGTCAAATGTATATAAGAGAGAAACCCATGCACTGCTCTTGTGTTTACAGTAGACTCATAATTCAACAAGGGATGAGAGAAAAAGTGTAAAGTTTTGGCATATAAGAGTATTTAAAGATAAGTTTTTGCATTAAGAGCAGGCCTTCAGTAAATGGCAGAATGGTAGTACATGGCAGCTATTTTGATTTCATCAGAGCTGTGTTCCACTCCACAGCATGATCTTCCAGTAAACCATCATACCATCTTACCATCATATATAACAGAGATCAGAAGCTTCCCTTTTTACAGCCCATTGTTCATACCGCTGCTTGGCTTGATAGTCAGCTAGTATCAGAATAATCCTCAAAAGCACCTCCAAAAACCTTCTTGCTTCTACTGAAAAATAAATATGTCTATCTTCAGGGTATGATTAAAACAAACTGGACACTATCTACATTTTAATTTTAATGAGATATATTATGTATAATACAGCTAAAACACTGTGTTTACCAGGTGTGGTGAATTAGAGGAGGTATCTATATTGTTATATAGATATTCAGCCTGAATAACTCATGTTGAAACATTTTCTTTTTTCTTCAACAGAAGAGAAAATTTTCTCCCTAACTTAGGTAGACACATTTTCTCAACTTTCAATTTCATTTTGCCTGTTTAGATATAGCTATAGCTTTGGAGGGCAAAATCACATCCTCCTTTTATTAATTTCTTATAACTTTCAGCATGACAGCCATTTCCACAAGGAGAATATTTTACAAAAATATTTTATTCTGAATTCAATACCTAGGAAGTCAAGTGTAGCAAAAGGTAAAAAGAGTCAGCTCTTCCAGATTCCTGACTAATCCGTGTCCCATCATGTGCTTCTATTGCTACTTTAGGATTTCAGCACTCACTGCACTAGCAAGGCAAAAATTACAGCATCTTGGCACTCAACCAAAGCTCACTTGCTGTCATTAAACCAAACTATCCTGTGAAAAAGATTTGCTTAAATGACTTTTTTTCTCAGAGCAGGTTCTGAAATTTGTCAAGCTGTCTTTTTACTCTGGCTGATTATTTAGGCTCTTGCAAATTTATTTGTAACAATATGTACAATCATTAATAGTATGAGGTGACATTGTGCTTTTTTTCCAAAGGGAAAACAAATTCAACTTATTGAGTGAGGTGATCTTACTTTTCTACTGAATTGACCTCTTTACTATTACTTAATGTAACAGTCTCATAATGACTATACTTCCTTGACCTTTAAATTTAACCATGTAACTAGTTTTCTTTCAGGGGGTCAGTGGGGGAAGTAACCAGTAAATCTGTACATCTGCCAACTCTGTATAAGCTAAATTTCTTTTCCAATTAAAACATAATGCCTCTTACATTTCTTTAGATGAGAAAAAGTGTAAGGAATAAACAACACTTAAAAGTAAAGTTGAGAAAATGTGACTTAATTAGTAAGGCATTTTTTCCCGGGAATCCTTACATAGTGTCAGAACCGATTGTATGATGATTTGGTATTCATTTTATATTGGGATAAATATTAAATTAATCGTTAAGGTCTTCTCAGGGCAAAACATAAATTAACTTCATAGAGAGAGAGAGAGAAAGTAAGAGAGAAGAAAGAAAAACTTCTTAAAAAATTACAGTATAGGTGTTTGCCAAGCATTACCCCTCTGAAGTTTTCAGTCATTCACTGTTGTCAACCTTAACTCCTAATGTCACTGTCTACCTACTTGGGAGAAATAGTCTGTTGTATTGTTATACTACAAAAAATTGTACTATGTTGTTCAAACATCTTATCTTAATGAAATCTTACTGACAATTTAACAATTTTTGGAGAAGTTTTATTTTTAAAATGAAATTCCTTACACTGATTTATATTCTATTTGCATTGCTGGAACATAGGTCCCCTCTCTAGATTTTAAGCTGACACTTCTGACTTAGAGTATCATTCTGTCTTTTTAATGCCTGATATATTTTATTTTTTTGTCTTTACAGGAATAACTGACTGGCAATACTGTATTCTAATTAAGAGAAATTCAAAAGGCAAGTCCATGGCCTGAATGGATGTTTACTGCTTTTGTACCTTATCCATTTTTAATAATCCTCTAGGCAGAATCTGCTTATTTCCTGTTTTCATACACTTTTTTATCTTGCTCTCCCCCTTTGCAAGTTTTATTTAAGAAAATAGCTACCCTTTTGGTTATAAAGAATCTGGTAAAATAATCAGCAATGCTACTGTGCACTGATTCTCTTTTCTCATTCTCATAAATAATTGATTAATTCTTTAGGACCTAATCAACTTTTTCTTAATTTGTCTCTTGACTACCTATCAGGAAACACTATTACTTAGCTGCACAATTATTAAATTATATTTTTCATTATAATGCATCTTTTCATTCTTAAATGCAATAAGTAATGATATTTATATTGTTTTTATTCATCAAAATTCCCATTACACCTTTCATTTTATACATAATTATCTTATTCTTGGTGTTCTTTTTTTTTAACCACACAACATTCCTGTAATTTTTGATTTATTGAAGAAGCTGATTATTTGAGATGCAAAAAGAATTAAGATGAATCAGTAAAATTTGGAAATGTCAATCTTTTATGATTAGTAAATAGATCACAAAGTAAAAAAATCTTATATTTACACTGTGAATCATCCTAGAATACTTTTAACCTCATCAACAACTGACCATTTATGGGCAAAATATAAAAATCATTTTTAATACAAAAATACAGAGTTTGCTTCTATCCTTCGTTTATTGCAATATGTGATTCTTAATAGGAAGTGGGGACACCTTCCTGTTATGTTCCTCTCATAATTTTCTTATTTGAAAAGAAAAAAAACCACAAGTGAAATGAAGAAAAGCTGTTTTGTCATTTTTTTTGTTGTTGTTCTACAGACATTACCTTGATATCTATCACAGAATGAGAGCCAATAATATGTCAAAAGAAAGACAAAGGCAGAAAAGTCATTTACATATATCCCAGCACTACCTGAGAATAGTACTTGTGATTAGTTGGTGGAAAGAAACTTCTTCCTTATGCTTTCAAGAAAATCAAGATTCTCACTTTATATTTAAAAATTTTAAATAATAGTTAATCATTTTACTTAGATTACCCACTACTGTAAGTTGATGACAGCATTATCTGAGAGATCAAGGTGAAAAAAGGAATAGGGGAATTAGGAATTTCTGTGAGGGCTGAAGAAGATAGTAAGTGTCCAATTTCTACCACAGAGAAGGCATTGAAAATATTCATACTATTACATAAAATATGAATCCATATTGGCAATACATAGGTTTTTTTGTGATATTTCATTTTAAGCAAATTTCCACCAGGGAGTATGATATTGCTATTAGCCCAAAATTTATAGCACAGTTTCCTGAGTTTTATTTTGTTTGCTTAATATGCTTATATAAGGAAACTTTAAAAAGTTTATGGAAAAATATAATTAAAAGATAATCTTTCCATGAACTTCTTGAAATACCCTCATATTTGTTATTTTTGTAATGTGTCATTAATAAAGTTTTATAACAAATAAAATACCAGAATTTAAATAAAATCCTAGAAGCATTAAAAAAATTATTAATATTCTATTCTATTTGAGGCTAAATAAGATACATTTTACAAAAAGTCATATATATATGCATGTATATGTACGGTCACATATTTACATATTCACATATATGTGTGTTTATACACACATTGACAATCTTACTTTTACTAATTTAATTTACTAATTTATTTTAGTAATTATGCTTTTACGAATTTCATTTCTTTTTAATACATACTTCTTATAATAAGATATGCTTAAGGAAAAGAAAGAATCAGGGATCAAGAGAAGAGAAAAGATACAATAATACTCTGAACAACTGGATGCCAACTAATTAAATAACTCATGGGATAAATTTTTAGAAAAATAAAAACCAACAATTCTTATTTTTTTAAAAAATAGAACATTTGAATAGACCTATTAAAGTAAAGAGATTGAATTTGAAATTAGAAAACTTCCCACAAAGAGAATCCCAGGCCCAGGTGGCTTAACTGGTAAATTCTACCAAACATCTGAGTGAGAATTCATGCCAATTATTCACATATATCTCCAAAAATAGAAGAAGAATAAACACTTCCTAACTCATTCTTTAAGGCCAGTATTACTCTGATACCAAAGTGTTTCAAAACATACTACAAAGCTTTAGTATACAAGAAAATGTGATTCTTTCATAAGAATAGACATACATATGCAGCCAACATTAGAGCACCAAAATATATAAACAATATATTAACAGAATTAAGGGGAAAAATAGACAGCAATACATTAATTGTAGGGTACATCGATAACCCATTTTTAACAATGGATGGCTCATCCAGACAGAACATCAATAAGAGAACAGCAAATCTGTATAAAACCACAGACAAAATGAACCTAGTAGACATGTAGAGAACATTCCATCCAACAGCAGCAGAATGCACATTTGTTTCAAGCGCAAGGGATAGATTGTATACATTGTGTCATGAAACAAATCTTAACAAATTTAAGAAGGTTGCAATCATCTCAAGTAACTTTTCTGACCATGGTGGTATAAAACTAGAAATAAATAATAGGGGAAATTTTGGAAAATTCACAAATATGTGGAAATTAAACAACACAGGCCTGAGCAACCAATTAGTCAAAGAAGAAATCAAAAAGTACTTTGAGACAAAACCAAAATGGAAGCACAACACAGCAAAAGCAAGCAGTACTAAGAGGAGAATTTAGGGTGATAAATGCTTACATTAAGAAAAAAGAAAGACCTCAAGCAACCTAACTTTACATGAAAAGGAACTAGAAAAAGAACAAAAGAATTCCAAAATCAACAGAAGAAAAGAAATAATAAAGATCAGAGCAGAAGTAAAAGAAATAAAGACTATACAGACATAGAAAAAATCAAAAAAACTAATAACTGTTTTTTTTTTAAAAGACCAACAATACTGGCAAACATTTAGCTAGATTAACCAAGAGGACTCTAATAAATAAAACTATAGATGAAAGAGAAAACATTACAAGTGATACCACAGAAATGCAAAGGATCATATGAAACTACTATGGACAACTACATGCCAACAAATTGGACAATCTAGAAGAAATGGATAAATTCCTAGAAACATACAAGCTATCCAAACTGAATTATGAAGCAAAAGAAAATCTGAACACCCTAATAATAAATAACGAGATTGAGTTAGCACTTAAAAACTCCCACCAAAAAAGTGCAGGAGCAGATGGTTTCATGGGTGAATTCTACCAAGCATTTACAGAAGCATTAATGCCAATACTTCTCAAAATCTTCCAAAAAATTCAAGTTAAATGAGAATAATATATATGTCTGCACAAAATTTGTACATGAATTTCCAAGAAGCATTATTAATTATAGACAAAAAGTGGAAACAACCCAATTGTCCATCTATCAATAAACAATGTGAAATGTACGGGATATTATTTAGCATTAAAAATGAATGAAGTAGTGATAAATGCTTCAACATGGAAGAATGTTTAAAAAATTAAACTAATTGAGAGAAGCCAGTCACAAAAGACCATATACTGTATGATCCCACTGATATGAAATGCACAGACCAGGCAAATATGCAGAGTAAGAAAGTAGATTATTGTTTGCAAAGGCATGGAGGTGCTGAGTGGGGGCGGGGAATGACTACTAATAGGTATGGAGTTTCTTTTCTGGGGGATAAAAATGTTCTAAAATTAGATTATGATTATGGTGGCACAATTCTGTGGATATACCAAAAACACCTCATTCTAATCTTTAGATGGGTGAGTTGTATGGTCTGTGAATTATGTTTCAATAAAGCCGTTAAAAAAAAAAAGACATAGTGTGGTTAATGTTCCAGAAAGTACTCTTAATTTTGTTCACTGCGTAAAACCATTGAATATGAAAGTATTATATTCTAATTTCACTGCTAAATTTTCTTTCAAACAAAATACAAGAACCACAATACATTGTGTATAAGAAAATATAAACATTGCCTGCTGCCCCACAAGGAGATTTTTTTGTGTGTGTTGTTTTTATATTCTCCAGGAATAAGTAATCTGAGAATCTCTGAAACTGCCTCACTCTCTCACATGGAATGGAGTTAAACTCATTTAGAATGGTTTAACTGGAAAATTTGTAAAGATACTTTCACTTAGAGGCTTGCTAAAAGGCTAATTGCCCAATTATTGAAATTAACAATTTATAATTGGTCCTTTTGTTTCCTCAGTCTTTAAAAGAAAAGGCTACCTGTTTTTATTCAGTGACTTCCAGAAAAGGAAGTGAGGAAGAGGTGCTGTATCACTGGGTGGTTGCATTACTATACCTAAAACTGCTTCACACAGAAAAGCTGTTACCTTGCGAAGTCAGCCATGGGACTCCAGAGTTAAATTTAGTGCTGAAAGAAGAGGTGTTTTCCTAAATCTGAACTACTGAGGCACTAGAGGAGCGTTGCATGCACCCCCTTGAGCAGGGTTAAGCTTCCACAGCGACACTTAGTGGCTAGAAAAATCGAGAGCTGAGGTAGACTGATCAGACTTGAGGCCTCACCCTACTGCTTGGGGGTAGTAGCTGCACTTCCCTTCCTGCTGCTTTGGGTTATTTCAGCCTTGTCTTAGGAGAGAAGTACTGGACTTACTGCTATTCAGGTGTGTGGGGCCTCAGATCATTAACTGAAAAAATGAATGACCGCTGACTCTCTATACCCTGAGTTTACAGAGATAGTCACACTGGTTATATGAACAAAATATGAATAAACATTCTAATTCAAATAAAATAATAGATGTGAACTAGATTGTAAGGAGTAACTATTTATTTTTAACAAGGGGGAATTTAAACATTACTTTTTTTTGATACAAGACTCATTGGTTATTTTACTCCTACTATTAATCATGTTCTTTCTCATCTTTATCTAATAGAAAGATTAGACAATGACTTACTTTCACCTTGAGGAGTAATAATACAAAATTGGCTTTAACTTAGTGATTGTAGCCTGTATTTAGAGGGGCTAAACTTGCTTCTTGTTCTCAGTAGATATGTTGAGGAAGAAAGAAGGACAAACTGTTTGACTTTTTAATTTTCTTCCTAGTAACTTTGAGTTCTTATTTCATTCTTGTACAAGCGATTCCTTACCCAATGAAATTTAATAAATAGTGTGGGTATCTGGACAGTTCTGAAATGATTTTATCGTGATAACCTTGAAAATCTTTCCACAGAAAGCAATGTAATAAAAATATGGGAAATGTGATGTGGGCAAATTCTTGAAACCATGCAGGTATGTGAGAGCAAAGTGAGGATTTATAAAAGATTTTGCTGGTTACAAACACATCTCTAAGCTTAGGAACTAACTATTTTATCTAGATTTTATTCATGTAGGTCAAACTTTTTCTCTCCTATTATGATTGGACTCCTTAAATGTAGTATTTTTAAAGTGTCTTTTAAAAATTTTAAATTAAATTAAATATTTAAAAATATTTTAGAATTTAACATAAAATAGAAATTTAAAAGTGTTTAAAAGTAGCTACCTTTAGCCAAAAATAAATTTAAAACTTTAATATTTAATTAAAACTTTAACTTAATTATATTTAATATAATTATATTTGTGCAGTAAATGAGTCAATGAACATTGACAACACCTATTGAAGTTTCTAAGATTTGAAAAAATGGTGTATCTGAAAACTGGTCCCAAAAAACACAAATTTAAAACATAGCTTTTTTATTATTTTAGGAATTTTTTTTAGCAACACCTTTATGGAACTTTCGCAGTTAATTAAGAATTTCTATTAGGACTATATTCTAATTATTTGATGTTAAGTTAGTCAAATTACATCTGACTAATTGAATGTTTGTGTGCTGTTTCACAGAATATTCTCTATTTGCCACATTAAAATGTAAGCTTATATATTTAGCTTTCAGTCATAAGTTTGCAGTTTTAAAGGGTCTCCAAAATGTGGGTACTTTTTCCTCCAGAAAACTACTTAAATGAAGCCATTTCAGCTGCAAACTTCCTATTATGAATGAATAAATGCATCCTTTTAAGGGACTGATGAGCACCATAGAAACTGATGTTTCCGATAAGAATATTTGCTTTAAACAGAATGTAAGCATTTCTATCAAATTACATGTGTATAAACAATATTTTTCATATCTAATTTGTTTTTCTGTACTTACCATTTCAATCTCATTAGTGGTCAATGATCAATTTTTGCTTTACATGTGGGCACCAAAAAAGAGATGTCAGTCCATATAACAAAAATTGTATCATTTAGTAGTTTACTAAGGAATAAATTTGATTTTGTATCTCTAGAAACCATAATTCCATTTAGGTACAACTTTGATATCTCTGTGACCCAAACTTTACAGATATTTCAGACTCTCATATTCTTTTTCTATGGTTTTATGGGATGCACAGTGCATTGATATATTATCCACAATACTAATTATATTTTCACATAGACTAACACACTATTGAAATGACAACTCTTTTAAGTTTGAAAGAAATGAAATAGTAAAACGCAAAAAGTACTAGGAATCTGGCAAAACAGAAAAATTTTACTTAAAAATTATTTTCTCAATATTAAATAAAATTGCAAAGCCATGCATGTATAGAAAATGAATTGTATAGTATAGCATGTATAGAAAATGAATCTCTCTCTCTCCTTTTTTTTTGTGAGTCTGTCTAGACTAAGAGGGGGGGTTATGAAATACGCTCATCTGACTTCACATGACACCCCCCCTTAAATATTGGCTGTTCAACTTTATGATTCTCTTCTTCAGACTTTTAAGTTTTAAAATATGAAAAATAACACTTGTATAGAATTGTGTTAAGAATTAAGTAATATAAATACTTTAAAATGAGTATCATTAAGAAATCTAAAATTTAATACAGACATCACATAAACAAACACAATTTAAAAAAAATTATCCAACCATCTCAACATCTTTGTATTTTTCTCAATTAAAGGACCTCTAAAGAGTTGGAAATTGAAGAAGATGGAATATTACTCAGCACAAAAAAATAAAAAAGCAAAAGCTTTAAAGCCATGAAAAGACATGCAGGAACCTTAAAACCGCCAAAGAAGCATTGCCTTCCTTTCATCCCAACTGCCACTGCCTGATTTGAGATTTTCTTGTACTACTTTTAACAAACTGCTAAAAGGTCTTTGTGCTTTTGATGCATTTTTTACCTATCTTACAGATGAAAATATGATTACTTATCCTTTGCAAAACAGACACTATGGATTTCTCCTTAATCCTGAGCACAGTATCTGCAATTATTATCAATGTATTATTTCCGAAATAATCTGGTCTCAACCAGATTCCTCTCCTCACTGTCTCATAAATCCCATACTCCAGCCAAAGCCAAGGCAGATTCATTTTTCTTTTAATATATTCTTCATATGTCTGTTTCCTATTAACGAATTTATATTTATTTGGAATAATTTTCCCCAACATTCAGTCCATCAAGTTCAACCATTCCTACATAACTTCCTGAAATTCTCCCAGCAATCACTAATTCCAAAGCCAATGCTCTGCCTATTTAATGCTGCTTTTACTGCCTGCACGTCCCCCCTACACTACTGTCCCCCATTTCTCGAGGCTAATGTTGCTCATTGTTTAAGCACCACGTTCTTCAGGAAGTCTTCTCTGCATTTTAGTGTGTGTTAGGGACCTCTTCAAGCAGCCCGTGTATCATACTGTCTCTAAATCAATCTTCCCTCCTATCTCCAGCTCCCTTTGTAGAAAAAGATCTCTTTGATGGCAGGAGTTATTTATCTTCCTATCGCAGTGCTTGAATCACAATGTCTGACACACAGTAGGAACTCAATAAATCTTTGTTGAATTAGTCAATTTAGTGGTGTATTCTACATTCTTTACTTATTAATTTTTAAATTATAATTCTTGTTTTATTACTCTTGTGCTTAAAAACTCATGAATATTTCCCAGTTGTCCTTTGGATGAAGTCCACAAACCTTATCATGAACAGTACACCTTGACACAGTTCCTGCTTATCTCTTCAGTACAAATTCCCACTCCTTCCATATCCTTTCTTGCCTCCAGATATTTACAGTTACTGTTCCTTTTGCTAAGGATACTTTTCCTACGTAAATTTCTGGACTTAGTTTAGAAAATCTTTCCTAATATCCTATCCATCTCCATCTGAGTTCTGTGTTCCTCTCTATGTATTCCTAAATCACTCCATATTTATCCTAATATAGCACTTACCATAATCTTGTAAACTAATTTACTTCTCTATAGCATCTTTAAATTGTTAGCTCCTTGAAGCTCAGTCCTTGATTAAGTTTCATATATTACCAGCAATTTCATATGCATCAACTTAATATTGTATTTCCAAGCTCTAGCACAGTACCTGACAAACAGAAGATGCAGAATTATTGCTTACTGAATGAATAAAAGCAGCCCAAAGATTTCACTTTATGGTGGAAAGAAGTGAAACCCAAAGAAGAAAATGCAAAGAAAAAATGATGAAAAGGGACTGCAGCATTCATTCAGGGTACATGTCCTTTTCAATGTTGTATTATTATTCTAACAAATCTAGCACACAGGAGATGCTTAATAATTAACTTTAGAATTGAACCAGAATGATTATTCCCCTGATAGAGAAAATTCAAGAAAGCATTGGAAACAATGGAACATTTAGCTGCAAATTCCTTTGGAGTTTTTTTAATTTTTAAAATTTATAGTATTTTAAATTATCAAATTATAACTGTATTACACTTATGAAGTACAATATATTTGATATGTGTATACAATGTGGAGTGATTAAATCAAGTTAATTAACATATCCATCCCATCATTTGACATTTTTCATGGAGATACATTTAAAGTTTACTCTAGTTATTTTGGAATATACAATAATACATTATTATTGACTGTAGTCACTCTGCTGTGCAATAGATCTGCAGTGAATAGATCTGAATATTCCTCCTGACTAGCTAAAACTTTGTACCATTTGACCAGTGACTTCCCATTCTCTTGTTCCCCTCCCCTCAGACTCTAGTAATCATCATTCTACTCTCTACTTCTATGAACTCAGCATTTTTTAGATTCCAAATAGAAGTGAGATCAGGTGGTCTTTCTTTGCTTGGTTTATTTCACTTAGTATAATGTCTTCTAGATTTGTCTATAATGCCCTGAATGACAGAATTTCCTTCTTTTTTTAAGACCGAATAGTATTCCATTGAGTATATATACCACTTGTCCAAGGGACATTTGCAATGCCATGTTCATTGCAGCATTATTTACAATAGCCAAGACATGAAATCAACCTAAGTGTTCATCTATGTGAGGATGATTTTAAAAAATGTGGTACATATGCACGATTGAATACTATCCCTTGAAGTTTTGACTAGGGCCTTGATCAACTAACCAAGAGGAGGTACAGTCAAAAGAGTAGTGTAATTTACAGTCCCTCAGGCAAGGATTCAGGGATCACCATTTCCTCACCCTGTAATGACACTAGTTCATATTTTATGCCTTCATTTTTCAGAAACATCAGAAACATAGATGGGGAAAGCCTGAACCTAGAAAACATAACTAGCATATTATTTAGATGAGTATATAATTTAAAGCAAAGAGTAGTATTTCTGTCTTTTTAACTTTTAAGTTTCTTTTTGCTGTTTCTGAAGATCAAGCTTTCAGGAGTCCTGCCATCCCATTTTCTGATCTACACATCTATATGCATGATGTATTTCATTTTTAATCTTAAACTTGCTATTCTTCCTCCCTACTTGTCTTCCCTTAAATTATTTTGCCTTTTTCTTTCCAGAAAAATAGTTATTTTATCTTAGCTTCTACACCTTCTGGCTTTCATGTGTTCCTATATTCACTTTCATTAGCATATTCTGTTTTTAACTCTATTGCTGTTAAAGCCTAGAGCACACTTTCCTCAAAGGCTGCTGAATAACTTGGAGGCCCTGAAAAAGAGGGGAAATTATTTAATGACATCTTTAACAAATGTAGACTTTCACCACAAGGCAAAAAATGTATATGTTATGAGATAGAGAAAATATATCTATCATTTTTATATGTAAGATATTTACTTTACAACTAGTCATTTCCAATCATAGAAATTAACAGTTATGATCTCCTATATACAGAAGCTTGAGATAAGTACAAATATGAAGCATCTACTATGGTAAGTATAGGCCTTGTCTTCAGTGACATTTAATTGGAACATGCAATATGAGCCCCCTTGTGTTCATTTAGCTAGACAAACATCATTAAATTAGAATTAGTAGAGTTCTGCAATACAGAACTTCGTACTATGTAGAGAGAGATTGCATAAAGCAATCTATCAGATGAAATCAGCAAGTGAATATTCATTTCTTGAATAAAAGGAACCTTTGTGGAAATGAGACCTCATCTGTTCCGAAATGGCTGCCTTTTAAATGATCTCAATAGTATATTTTGTGTCATAAAATGATGGTTTTTTTACTTATTTGTATGGACCATGAAATGTCCAAATTGTTCACAAGAATTTTTTCTCTTTAAACGAGAGGTTTTTCTTAAGATCCAAGAAGTCACAAACTGAATTTTTCAAGAAGGCAGGAAGAGCAGAAACAGTATATGAATCTGTGCTTTCTTGGTAGAGTTAGAGGTAGTTTCCTCTAAAACAAAGAGCCAAACAAACACATATTTCCCAAAAGATAGCATGTGCTGTTTTGCTCATTTCTTTGGTAATGTTTCCCACTACATTACAGATTAGTTGAGGGCAGTAATTATCTCTGCCCATTAAATATAGCTAGTTTTCAATAACTAATGAATGCAAAATTACATATATATATGTATATATATATATATATATACATATATATATGTATGTATGTATGTGTGTGTGTGTGTGTGTAACCATAATGCTTATTATGGACAAATCAATAAACTGTATGCTTTACTTATCTTAGGGGCTGCTAAAAATGTCTTCAAAATCTGTAGTTAAAACTGTTCAACAGAAAGGACTATCTATGGCATGGATCTGAGCTCTATCTATACAGGCACTATGGTATACTATATACAAATAATTAATTTTGGAGATTTAAACATATGCCTATAATAACTGCTCAGAAATTGACAGTACAGAATCTACTTTTGGCACATACTTGCCATGGCAGACATTACATTCTGCATTTGTATCTACAAAAGGTTTAGCATATTGTTCATTGTGTACTATTAGGATTCAAATCTTGTTGGCAAGTTATTTATGGAGATGTACCAAAATAAAACACTTTTGATTTTAGCTGAAGAACTCACATTCACAATCTCTACTAACTAGCTCATTAATGGATCCTGCTGTCTTTCTTATTTGTTATTATTAGCTATTTAGGTTATCAATAATAGGTTACCTTTACTCAGCACCAGACACCTGCATTATCTTTTTAAACATATAGATTAATCCTGACTGATTAATTCCTGTTATCATCTCCATATAACCCTGTATCAACTATCTGAGTGTCTTTTCAGTGTTGCGTTTCAGGCAATAACTCATTTTCACTGCCTTGACTTCCCGTTTTATAATTCTCATCCTCCAGTATTTCTGAAGTGGGTGGAAGTGGGATGCTGGTGATGGGAGGCACCCTGTGCTTCCAAATTCCTGCTTTTGCTGATTTCCTCTCTCTTTTTTCTATCACATAATATGACTGTTCTTTCACCACTACCTCATTGATTTTTCTGCCCTTACAGGGCAGTTAGTTGTATGTAGCCAGTTTTTACTGAAGGTGCCAGGGAGAAGATAAGGAGGGGCTTCTTCCCAGAATTGCAAATAATTTATAATTGATTGATAGACTTACCTGTTCTTCAAAGTCCTTCCATCCTCCCATCGATTTCTCGCTGACCACTGTACTCTTCAGACTCCATGCTACTGTCAGGTATCTATCTAGTCCCTCTCCCTACTCCTCTAATTTTATTTCTTTTTTCCTTCTTCAAGACTTTTCTCCCATCGTCTATCTTGTGAAGAATACATCAAATACTTTTTATTTTATTATGCAAAAGATTTTTGCTATCATTTGACTCTTTTCAGTGTCTACTCACACCAGGGTCTGAAGTTACCTATTTATGGATCAAGACTATTTAATAAAGCAAATTTCTTACTTGGAAAGAAATGCTGCCATCTGCCTTCAGGTTTTTTTGTTTGTTTTTGTTTTTCCTTTCATTTTGCAATGATCAAATTGCTATAGACAGTGAGTGGCAAGGCCCAGGCAGTTCCCCACACTTAAAAGCTGACTAAGGAAACACTCATCCCTGATAATAGTGACAGGCCCTTTAGCATCTGGGAGTTAATCTTTCTGCTTGATGTTGGAAAAAGAGCACTCAAACATTCCCTTCAGATTGAATAAACTTCAGACAAGTTCTTTCTATATTTCCCCTGATTTCCCTTTTCTTAGAGCACTTACATTAGAAATCTTTCCATTGTATATTCTTTCTCTGCCCGTTTGAGATGTAAATCTTCTCCCCAGTCTGTGCCAATCTTACAACTCACAGGAATGTCTTTCTCAAGGAACTGGAAGCCACCACTTTAAAATGCAATCATCAAGAGATAGAGACCCTACCTCCCAGTCTCTGTGGGAGCACCTAGGAGCCTACTTTAGATAAGTGACAATTAGCAAACACAGAAGGCCAATCACATTGACCAACATCCCCCTTAATGTCCTCTGGTAATTTTCCACTTGCTTTCCCAGCACTTAAAAATCTTTCCACCCTTTGTTTCAGCAGAGTTGAGCTCACTCTCTCTTCTCTATTGCAACAGTCCTCAATTAAGTATTCCTTGCCTCTTTAACTGTGTTCAGGGCAATGTTTCTTTGACATGTTTCATGACCAAATATTCCTGCACTGCTGAAAATGAAAGACGCATATATGATATTACAACAGTTTCAAATGCTTTGTTCCCAGATAATTGTACTGCAGTTGTAAACATCTCCTATTCATTAACTAGTCAAAGCTAATTTCTCATTCCTAATATGGAAAAAATACACTGTGAGATTTTGTGTGTGTGTGGCAAAATGTGTCTTTCTGTCACATAAGAAGATGTGATTAGTAAGACATGGAGAGGACAAATGTTGCTGCCTTTTTAAAAGGAGGATTCACATGCATAATGCTTAGATTATTTCACAAACTATGGCACAGTTATCAAGTTATTTACATTGAGTTTTCAAGTAATTCATGCAGCCATTACCAAGTATAATATTTTTAATTTTTTCCAAAGGAAATTGTGATTTAATATATGATACATTAACTTTTACAAGGTATTCTATACTTTTGATTCTCTCAGATTAGGGTCTTGAGTGCTTTCTTTGTAACCTAAAACACTTTAGAACAATCTCTATTATCCAGATAGTTTTGAGATGGCTGCTGACAGCAACAACAAAAACAAAACAAAAATACTTTCCTATTCTTTTGAATTAGAATCTGTCCAGAGTCCTGCTTTCTGTGTGAAATAAAGCTATCGTTCCATCAGTTTATCCACATATATTTTTTTCTTTCAGCACCAGTGTCAGGCAATAGAAATCCAAATCTTTCTGCTAATCGTTTCTTTAGCAAAACCTTGGTCTTCCTGCAGTGGTAATCTCTAGCTTTAAATTCAGGATGAGATCTACTTTACTTGGTATTTGTTTTCTTCCATCTCTCTTCTTTCCTATTTTTATTTTAACAGTGTGGTGAGAAAATATAACTAATCTCAGCATGACAGCATGCTTTAATATCCACTTGGTTTCTATCACCCTCCTTTAAATCATGTCTCACAGGAGTCATTTAATTTCTGAAAACTATTTTAGCCCCCTGATTAGTGAGGACCCAAAATACCAGAATGTACTATTCAGTCGAGCTCTTTCAGTGTGTGTCTAGTTTTGTGTATAACAAGTTATCCATAGGGCAATATACACATATAAAGATACGTATACTTACTTAATATAATGTGTTCTCCATGGATTGACTTCTGTGGATCATTACTTAATACTCTGCAGATGCATTTTCCAAATACGAACATGATATATTGCTTGATTAAAAAAATAACTCATTAATTTTCAGTGTTTTAAATATTAGAAGTTTAAAATATACTTTTGAAGTCATGTAATTTTGATTAATAAAATGTAATGGGCTGATATTGTTTCCTTTTAATGTCTTAATCTCTCTGTGTTAGGCACTGTATTGGTGACTAAATAAAGTTTCAAAGACAAATAAAACATTTTCCTATTCTCAAGGTCTAATAGCAATGGTTCTCCACTCTGTTTGCACATTAGAATCATCTGGGGAGCTTTGAAATTACATTGCTCCCCCCTCCCAAAGATGGTGATAGGCTTAATTTTTTAAAGCTTTGCAACTAATATTAATGTGTATGCATTATTAGACCCACTCTCTATAGTCTAAAAGGGGAGGCTGGACTGCACATAAGCAGATGTTCACCATAGTATGCTAGGAACCTTGAGTAGAGTTACACAGGGACTGTGGGAAATAGAGGAGGGCCCATGAAAGCCACAGGGGTTATCTTGTGGGATGGCGGTGGGGCAAGTGGCAACTTGATACCTGAGCTGAATTTTGAAGGAGAATCTTTCCAAGTAGTGAAGGGAAAGATGGGTAGGAATGTGGAAGCATAGACGGAAATCCAAGTAGAGGAAACTGTGAACAAAAGGAGTGGTATAACAGCCTGGGGTATGAGGAAATATTTGAGAACTCTCAGGTGTACATTTGGGAGTGGCAGATATGGAATTAGAGTGGAAGGGATCATGGAGAGTCATTAAGCCTTATGATATTTTATAACGCATATTCAAATGAACATTTTTCATTGAGTGAAATAGGATAAAGATATGAAGACAGGAAGCCTCTGACCAAGCCCTCAATTCTGCAATTTGCATGTAGAGAGACCAGTTACATAATCCTAATCTATCCTGGTGGTGGTCATCAAGGAAAGCAAAGATGCTGTAGCCTAGTTATAGTCACATATGGAAATACTGCTTTTGCTGTACCATAGAAGATATAATTCCTAAGACATGGAAAAATGAACAGAAGCTCCTTTCTTGCTAATTTGATCTTCTTATTCCAGAAGAAGGCTAAAAGAGGTGTTAGCTGCCCTAACAAATAAAGCGTATTTATTGAGAGCACTTAATGTTTCAGGTACTCATTTTTTCAGGTACTCTTCAATATTTTTGGTCTGCGAGGTTGAGTTCATATATTTTTGCCAAAGTATCCATTCAATCACCCATTAAGGTAAATTAGATAGTCACTGGTTTTATTGTTAGTTCTTCAAAAATTATTAATGGAAAATATGCACTTCTGGATCCAAGTGGGAGATTGAAGATAATTTTTAATTTTCTTTCCTCCAGAGATCCCACTGAGATGATATCAGTGGAATAAAAAAGGTTTTCATTCACAATGTTGAAGAAAATGGGTTGATGAACAAGGAAAAAAATCAGCATTGTTTAGATATAGCAAAAGAAATTGAAGAATGGTTATTAGTGATGTCAGAGTCGGAGCTAAAGGCTAGGATAGGTAAGTAGGAAGCTGTAGTCAAAGGAGCAGCAGATATTCTTTGTGGATCTTGGGTAGGGGGGTTGGTGTTTTACATATCCACTAATGAATGGGGATGAAATCAGAGAGATTAATTACAAATCAATGGATAGAATGGCTGATAAGTCACCTCTCTCCATTTCAGACTTTTAAAACCACTCACTCATCACTAAAGAAACTGAATGCACTGTCTGATGAGAACTAAGTTTATTAGTGTGGACATGGGAGCTTCAGAGCATTCTGGCTTTAGGGTTCCAAAGTGTAAGGTGCCTGTTTTCTTGAGAGCAAAGATTGATAAGTACTACTTAAAAGTTACAATCAGTTCTTTGTTGTAGCTTTCTTAGAATTGAAAATTCCCAGATTAGTGTAGCAAAAGTCTTTGATTTAAGGATTTGAGGATTAAAAGAAAATTTAATGAAAACCTAAAGTTTACATTTGTAACATTACAGAGATTCAAGAAGATTTTCTATCTCCACAAAATCCCAAAAGAAGAATGAGATGATATAAAAAGAAATGATTAGAACAAAATCAAGAGTGATTTTAAATGTTTAATGTGAGTGTAGAATTAAAATTTCAAAGGAATGATTGGAAAATAAAGAAAAAGAAATATTTCAGAAAAATATGTTAAAGAAAATCAAGAAATATTATTTTAAAAATTAGAAATATAGATAATAAAAAGAGGAGGACAAGCATCCAACTAATTGGAATTTGAGGAAGAGAGAATAGAGAAAACATAAGGGGAAATTATCAAAGAAACAATGAAAAAAAATTCCAAAACTGAGAGACACAATACTTAGATTGAAAGACCTATATAGATATAGACTGGAACACCTATTTGCCAAATTGGAGAATTTGTGAACACAGAGAGAATATACTAAACTATTCAGAGAGAAAAAGCAAAACAAGTCAGAAATGAAACATTTACAAAGAAAGAAAATTTGACTGGCTTCAAAATTTTAGCAGCAACAGTGGATTTAAGAGGACAGTGGAACATGCCTTCAAAGTTGTTTACTTTTCTACTACTCATATTTCTTTGCCTACTAAAATTATCAAATGTGAAGATAGAATGAAAGCCTTTTTAGACATTTAAGTAATCATAATGGTATTTATTATGCATCCTATCTTAGCATGTTACTTTATGAGGTACTTCAGCAAAATAAAGGACTAAAAAAAATCAAAAAGTGGATTTAAACCAGTAAACCAATGAAGGAAAGTCCAGAATGAAACTGGAGCACAGGTTTTAACATCAAGGTTCAGGCAAAAAGACAGATTTTTCTGGGAGGATGATCTTCACAGATTTAGAGAGTGTCATGGTGGAGTCTGAAAACACTGAGTACATCAAAAAAGTGAATTAAGCTTTTCTTAAGGACAATTAGTAAGTGCAAGGAAAACAAAATTTTCTAGTAAGGGGCAACAATAATCAACCATAATGTATATCGACAAAATAAAATTAAAAAAAAATAAATAAAGAGTATATTAGAATCCAGAAAAAATAAAAATAAAATAAAGAAGACTGAAGAGACCTGAAAAAAAAAATTGGATAATTCTCAATGTTGCAATAATCCATATTTTAATACTCAAAATGGCATGACCAATGCATTCATTTCAAATTTTAAAACCAAATTAAAGCCAAAGAGCAGATGACCTAATTTTACTAATTAAGTGGAATTAACCTTGACAATATAAAAGTAAATGTACACATGATAGAGTCAGATAGAAAAAGGAAATAAGAAAAAATCAGAAGATTAATAATATCTACACCTTCATATGATAATGTTTAGAGTAACAAATATATTTAAGCTGAAGAGTAAAAAGTAAAAATATAGCAAAGTTATTTAAATTTGCCAAAACTAAGCGATAGATCATCTAAATTTGGTATGGTGATTACACTAAGAGTAAAAGATGAAGTGAGTTTGGTTGAATAAATCACAATAAAAAAATTCCAAATTTATTTATAAAGTTGATAAAGGCATAAATAGCAACATTAATATGTAATTTTAAAATACGAGAGTAATTGCCAGGAGAAACAGTTAAAAGATGTGAATGTGTGGAGAGATAAACCAAGATAACGTTATGTTTGATTTTTGACAATCTTGTTTTTTTGAAAATAAAATCCACATACTTCCTTAATAAACTGAACCAAGTTTAAATATATAAATGTAGATGTGCATTCCAAAGTTATAAAATTTATTAAAGTAGCCAAACTCCACTCTTCTGCAATTATTTTCTGATGGTAACCAGATGGCAACAACCATTGTCAGGAATAACTGACAGTCTAACTATTTTGCAATCCTTAGAATCTAATGAACTTCATACTCAGTTTATTTGATCTCTACTCTTTATCCTGACTACACCTAGCTCATCATATTTTTAGTTATTACTGGTTTTCTAAGTACATCATAATTCAGCTGTCTTTATTTTTCTTTACACCTGTCTTCCGTAAGATTCTAGAATGTATGGACAATGTTGATGACTCTCTCTTGGATAGTGTTTGTTTTCTTACATTCTGTGACATTATTTTTTCTCCTTATTCCTCCTATACATTTTTAGTTTCTTTTCAGTCTCCTTTATGGGCTTCTGTTCTTTGTCTTTATATTAAGTCTCCAGGACTCTCTCTTTTCTTGTACTTCATGGGTGTTCACTTCTATAAACATGGCTTTGCATAATGACTCCCACGTTTATATTTAAAGTCTGACTTTTTATCCAAAGTTACTGTTATATACATATACTGCACATCTCTATTTGAATAACTCACTAATACCTCAAACTCCAGTTTTCATAAACTCATAACCGTTATTTGTCCACCTGCCTTATTTTGTCAAGTTACACCTCCTCCTAAGTTTCATTATCTATTTTACCACTATTCATGAAAAATAGCACTCCGAGATGATCACTGAGTATACCTTCTACACTGACCATTCTTTCAGTCGCCAATCTGTGTTGACCCTTCCTAACTCAACCCTTTCAATCTAATCTGCATATTGTTTTGATATCATTCCATTTATAAAATACCTTTAATGGCTCTAGTATCTTTCATTCTTCCCCTTCACAAATAATCTGTCCCTGCTAAAGTGGATCTCGAGTTTCTTGAAAAATATGCTGGTCATTTTTGTCTTCAAGCGTTTGCCTTTCAATAAAGCTGTTATCTCTTTACTCCACTTGCCTTTATCCTACTCAACTTTCAAATAAAACTTGATCCCATCTCCTCCATAAAATATTTACTTGCCAGCCCATATTTGGAGATCACTCATTCCTTTGAAACCTTTAGAACTTTCTAACCATACCAATTAGTTGGCACTAAATCTGTTCTGTATGTTAGCCTGTAGCTTTTTCTATTACGAAATGATTTGTCTTACCACTAGGTTTTAAGGTTTCCTTAAGAACAAAATGTATCCTATGCTGCTTCAAATTCACAATATATTTTTAATGACATAAATAAAAATCTTTAGAGAATATATTTTCCCAGTTCTTTCGTTGGGAAATAATCTACGCTAAAAATGCCCATCTAACAACAGTGACTGGTATCATATATCAATGGATTATACTTTTAGACTAGCAAAGCGACACATTATGCAAGGATACATATTTTTCTGTTTCTATTAAAAAAAACATGCTGCTGATTACCTAGAAATCAATTTTTAGTGTTCTGTAAATATTGTGCTCATTATCTGTTTTATGAGACATATGAATCAGGTATTTAGCCAAACTTTGCTCAGTAAAAATAATGTTACCTTGGGAATACATAAGTAAAGTTCAAATGAGATCCAAAAGTTGAAACAGAAATAAGTAAAAAGATTGGGAAGATTATGGAAGAAAGTACTCATCTGAATATTTTTCTTATTATATTTGTCCATATAGTTACTCATGATCTGCTGATCATCAAAGATGAGAGAGACTAGAATAAACATGAAAGAGAAGTCATAAAGGCATCTTAACATTCTTATCTGATCTCAGAATCGCAATGGCTTACAGCAACAAATATTTATTTTTCACTGATGTTACATACTGATCTCAAGCTACCTGTAGTGCTGCTGCACCTTCTTCATTCTAGGTCCTCAGCTGATGGGGCAGTCCCTAACTGGGACATTGCTTTTACTGTGGCAAAGGAAAAGAAAGCATGGTACTGTTCAGAAACTGTTCAGAAACGATGAGTATCATTTGTACCCATTTCAGTGACTAACGTGAGTTCATGATCTATCTTCCACTAGAAAGAGGCAGGAAATAATTAAAACAATATTCTTCTACGATTTATGTCTGCCATCTTATATATTCACTTACTCCTTTTCACATAAAAATATCATCACTTCCATCTTAATAGAGCTAACTTAACCACCGCATCTGTCATAGCAACAGGGTTAAAGTCCAGGGTCTCATGATGATCTCTGCATTGGCTGAGGATGTGGATTATTCTGATCTGGTGATTTCTGAACTAAAATGACATGTTATTTATATTCCCTACACAGTCAACTTACAAGTTGGGAAAAGAAAAAGGATAACTGCAATAAATATCAAATTATAAAAGGAAGGATGGGTGATGCTTAGCACTTTCCACTTTATTATATGCACATGGAGGTCCAGCTCAGCTCCAGCTCAGTTCCACATGTTTTCATTCTGGGACTCAGGCAGATGGATTGGTCTCTATCTGGGTCTCCACATAGAAACAGTAAGGAGCAGATTGGAAATGCAGTGCCTCTTACAGCTACTTCTTGGGAACCCTCACATAACTGCAACTCATATTTTATTGCCCACAGAAGTCACATAGCCAAAACTGATTTCTAGAGTTCAGGAACAGGGAAACAAAGTTTGAAAAACAATACAATCTACCACATTAAATTAGCATAAAGCTAATAGAAGTGCAAGTGCATGGAGAATTGTGTATATGCATATTTGTTAACTATACAGACTGAAGAAAAAGTGAGGACATCTATGGTTTCTAAATATAGTATGTGATAAAAACTACTTTACTGTAAGAGGGGAAATTCATTATAAATTTTCTCTGGTATATCTCTGTGAAATTCTTGTCTTCTCTGATACATACTATAATTACATGAGTAATATCTTTGCTTAAGACAATATGCCACCATTGTTTATCAAACTCAAAACCACTATTGAAGTCCAGCTTCATCTTTCATTTCACACCTTCTTCTCCAAGAGACTTAAGTATATGATAGTGTACATAATACAATGATAAGAATTAAATACTGCTTACCAAAATAGATTATTCTTGTTGTTCAGACAAATCCAAGTTGTTTTTTATGCTGATTTTACTTATAAACTTGATGATAATGTCAAGAATATGCCCACATGGAAATGGGAGATTGAAGCAGAATTTTCTTGATATTTGATAAATTCACATACAGTGACTGAGGATTCCTCTGAATTCTTCAGATCACAGTTTTCTGTCACGCTGATCAATAGTCTGTCTAAAAGTAGTGTGGTCAGAATAACTGATATTTACTGAGTATCCAATTGTTCAAATATCCTAATGAACTGCTATTCTCACCAGTCACTGAAATGGCAAGAATCATTCTTATAATATTTCTGGTATCTTATTTGTAGTTTCCCCCTTGGTCTTAAATAACATCTACTCAAAATGAAACTAACATAATTTGATTTTAATATATTAATATACTTCAAATACGTATACCAGTTTAGGTAATAAAATGTGCTCAATGAGTAAGTGAATTTATTAAAAAATTGATATAATTTCTACAAATGCTAGAGTTGGCTTTAGATGCTGGTTCTGTGTTTCAAATAGAAGACTGTAATAATATGTGGTAACAATATGTGGTAAACACATTTGTTTGGTAATGCTAAAATCTTCTGAAAATCTTACCTTAATGATATCAGCTAACATTTACCTTGACACAGAGTCACTATTTGGGACCAAAATGAATCATAAAAACATTAAAAAGTGTGGAGAATGAAATTCAATAGAAAAATTTTAAAAGAATATGTCACGATAGGTTTATGTTATACAGTATGTAAAATTGTTGCATCATTGTTTGGTGCCACAGAAGAGGATAGGCTTATTTTGTTTTTTTCTTTTTGTCCACTCTCATCACTTTGTGATTACATCTATTAAGATTATTTTTCTCTAGAATTACAAAGACTTCAAATATAATGAATTAAACACAAAATAATTTATATTTCTTTATGAATTAATTTGTTTCTATTTATAATAGCCATGTAAAGAACACTGCAGGCAAAATTGGTAGAATTATCATTTGTTTTAATCACACGTGACTCATCATGAAAATTGACAACATTCAAAGCCATTAAGCTAGCATCAACAAATTTAATATTTCCTAAACAAAACCAATTATTTAGAAATTAAAAATAAATGAACTACAAGAAAATCTGTATATGTTTGGAAATACAAAAAGGAACAATTTTAAATAACTCATTGGGTTACCAGAGGTGGGAAAGGGGTAGTGAGAAGTTGGTAAAGGGCCATAAAAAATGATTACATTGCATATGTTGAATATAGTAATTATCCTGATATGAGCATCAAATATAGTACACAGATATTGATAGTCAACGTGGCACCCTACAGATACGTACAATAAATTATGTTTCAATAAAAATAAATAAATTAATTAAAAACTCATGGTTTAAGAAATATAATTGATATTATAAAATATTAAAAACTAAACAAGTGTTAAAATATCACATGCCAAATATATGCAATGCTTCTAAAATAGTATCTAGAGGAAAAAATATAACCTTGAATATTCATATTAAAAAATAAAAAAGGTTGAAAATTTATGAGCTAAGCATC
The DNA here is from genome assembly GCF_027409185.1 of Cynocephalus volans. Taxonomy (NCBI): domain Eukaryota; kingdom Metazoa; phylum Chordata; class Mammalia; order Dermoptera; family Cynocephalidae; genus Cynocephalus; species Cynocephalus volans. Next base: position 40,031,577 of record NC_084474.1, on the reverse strand, counting down.
TAATTTAAGAAGAAATAAACATGCAAAATAAAATAAAATAAAATGAATGAAATAATATATATGAGCAGACTTTAATAAGGTTGGAAATAGACATACTGTTAAATAAATATAAGAAATAAAATGTTGGCTTTGTGAAACAAATAATAAAATACAAATAAGTTGCTCAAATTAATCAACGAAAGTGATAAGCAAGAGAAGAAAGTCATAAATAAATTATATAAAGGATAAAAAGAGGAAAAACTATATAAGAATTAGAAACAACATATTTTAAGAGTGTGAATAATTTTATGCCAATAAACTTGAAAGTTTAGATGTGATGAATAGAGAAAGTGAATTTTAAAAGCCTTCTCAAGAAGAAATAGAAATAATGAAAATTATTTAAATAGCAATTTATTTAGGAATTAAATATGTGCTCTCCAAAATGCTAAATTAGGTAGCTTTTTAGGTGAGTTATCTGAAGAATTTCTATCACAGTTATTTCTTACTTTTACAAAGTCTTCCAGAGAATAGAAAAGAGGGAGCATCTGTCTCTTTATATGAAGCGAGGTTAGCTGGATAATAAATCCAGATGTCAGAACTTAAAAATGAAATTACAAGCAAATCTCAGTTATAAACACAGTTACAAAATTACTGAACAATATAATAGTAAAAAAAAAAAAAGCCAGCAATTTATCAAAAGCAAAACTAAACAAAACAAGAATATATAATAACCAAGATTTACTTTAAACAGGAATTCATGGCTTGTTTATTATTTTAATACAATATGTCACACTGAAAGGATAAAGCATAAAAGTCATGTGATCAAATTAACAGATAACACAAAAGTAAAAATAAAGCATATTTCTACATTTTTGTCTAAAAATGATATTTTTGTCTTATAACAGATAGTATATACAGTCTGCAAAAGAGAAATCAATGATAAAATGAATTTGTATGACAAATGAGAACATTTATATGATTATTCCAAGACTTGATGTGACTGATTCATTAAAAGCTAATGCCCATTTTTCATGTAAACAGTAAAAAAAAGAAAAAAACTAAAAAAATAAGCATTCAGCATTATGGCCTTAACAGAATAATGACCATTAGTAGCTGTTAAAACCACCAGCTAACAGCTGTACTCAGAAGGTTTGATAGTTGATTCTCCCAACCCCCAAGTTCTACAGTGCGCTGCTGTGTAAGCTTTAGCAAGTTCCTGTGTTGCTTTTTCTTCAATCCAGAACATATACATAAAAACAGTACCCCCTCTCAGGGTTTTCTTGAAGATTAAATAAACTAATAGACAAAACGCTTCTAGAACAGTCTTTGCTACGCATTCTCAGTTAATGCTAGCTTTTAGTATTACTGTACTTAAAGTTGAACTACTAGAGATATTGTAGGTACAAATAGGAAAGGCAAAACATTACTATAACTCCTATAATTACCACATTACCCACAGTCTAAGATACTACGCATTTTAATAAACACCTTCAACTTAAAACCAGTTTTTTTTAAAAAATAAAACACAATCACTTCAAATGTATATAACGAGTATAATATTTCATGTATACTTCAAAAGTGCTAGTTTATGAGAAAGTGTATGTTTGAATCTAAACAATATGGTAATTAATACTGGCCAGTAAATGTAGCAAGTGATATATGAAATTGGATTGAAGGAAAAGATATATAATTATTTCTCCAAATTATATAATTTTATGTCTAAATAACTCAAGAATACTAATTTAAAAAGCAAGTGAATTAGTAAGGGATAAGTAAAGATGTAAGTATATATTTGTAAAAATATAAACATTTATAACAATTAACTATGAGGCAGCTGTTAAAATCATATTTAAAATGTATTCATTCAATTAAAATGCTGTGCTATAATTGTTTATTTATTCATACATATTGTTTGATATATATGTAGAAGTATTATTTATTATTCATGAAAAATTAGGTTTGATCCTACATAACTCATCAAAATCACAACTCTTTCAAATCTATTCAAGTTACACTGTTTGACCTTTATATATTTGCTATTTTCTTCCTTTTAAGAGCAGTAAATATTTCCATAGTAACTTTGTTTAAAATTGTTATATAAAATTTTAGTATGACTGCAAAGAAATACACCAGAATAGTAATAAAAGTTAACTTTGGGTTATTTCTATTTTGTTTATTTTTGGTTTTCAAATTTTCTACCACAACAATGCATTATGTGCTATAAATAAAATTCCATCTTAAAGATGAGTAAGTAAAAGATTTGTAATTTAATATGGTTATAAAAATTGCATGTATGACAAAATGACTGGAAAATAACCAAATTTTTAGAAAGTATTTCTGACATAAATATGGCTTTTGCCTTCCCCTGCCTTTACTAACCAATACCTTTAGATCTGAATTTTAATTTTCTTTGGTGTGCGATTCACTAAAAAATTATAAAAAACAACGTCAACTGCCAGGATTTAAAAAATAGAATAGTTTCTACAGTTCTAAATAAAAACAAATGTAGATCTTGATAAATTCCAGATTTTTTTTCTGAAGGCGCATAATTCATTGCAAAGAATAAAGGTGAGATGCTTTTGGAAAGAATAAAAAATATATTCCCAAATAAAAATAGAGGATATTAAAAAGTATTTCATCAAATATATGAGCTTAGGAAAATTTGCCCTAGTAGCCAATAATTTTCATAGGGTAACATTCACATAATTTTTCCTGTTCTTTCAATTTGACACAACTTTGGGCACAGCTTATATACAGTTCTTGATTTCATCATGGCTGTAACATCAGTGTGAGTGAAATGTACTAATATATTTTAACAGCTGCAAAAAGGAAAACCTAATCATTTTGCACTATTTTGATGAGCTACTTAGGAAGAAAATAATCTGCTGTAAAATGTTACATATATTTAGTATTTAGTGTTGTGAGGCACAGTTCCCAATAAGGCGGACACCACAAAAAAATACTTGGGGGTTGTGGAAGGTTTATTTCTCCTGTCGGCCGGCGGCTGTCTCCCCAGGCAGTCTGTATAGAGTGCAGCCCCCAGCTCATCAGGGAAAGGTTTTTATAGGCATAAACCACATCCTGTTTGGCATACAGGATGTTCTGCAAGAGCAAGCAAGCTGGTTTACAGAAGCCGGAATAAGCAGGTTAAGCTATTTTTTATTGGCTCCTCTGCCGGTTTTCGGGCAGAGTTTCCTAAATCGGGGGTCTTCTAATAGATGGTTAGCTAGGTTACTGTGGTTATGAGTTAAAACTAGGTAAAAAGGCTTTTTGAGTAAGGGTCTATTACACTTGGGTGCAAGGGCAGGAAATGTGGTTACTTGAGGAGGGGTCTGCTTTACTCTGTCTCTCATCCACACAGGAAAGAGTTGGCAGTCTGTGGTTTTCTTGCTAACACAGGAACAGGCTTGTGACCACAGAGCTATAGCGTGTAGAAATGCATTTAGCTGTTTTTACAGCTGGGACAAAGATGGAGTCAGTCATGTTACCTTGCAACATTAGTTATAGTCAAGAATGTAAATATATAGATATATTAACAAAATTTGCTAAAATGTTTATATTCTGCAAAATATTTGGACTATATTTTCTAGGATGCTTTTATTTGTTGCATATTAAGTAGATGACTTTTTTCCCTACATTTTGTGGAGTGTCTTGGCATTTTGAGGAGGGGGAAATCAGAGATATCTTGTAATGGAAAGTAATTATTAAATTATCCTAAGTGAATGGTTTAACATGATGGATGACACTGTAGGAAGAAAAGGGTGTGAGTATAGGTTTAAGAACTGTTAAAATTTATTTCCCCTTATTCACATTCTTTATTTATTTATTCATTCTCTAAACAGACATTTATTTATTCATATGATGACTCTTCTTCCTCCATCCCTGCTTTTCCTGCTTATGGTTTTATCTCTTTATTTGTGAGATTTTAAGAATTTACAGTAAGGTGTAACTGAGATAGGAAGTGCTCAGTTTCCTTGGGTTTAGGTTTCAGGCCTCTCCCTTGGGTTTCAGACTACTACCCTAGAACTTGAGTCCTTTCTCTGGGCCATAAATTACACTGCTTGTTGCTCCTATTTTCAGCACCATCACTGGGAGATTGGGACCGCAGGAGGCAGACTTACAGTGCCAAGTATGCTCAGTAGAAAGGAGTTTATCCTTGAATGTCCTTCCACTGGAGGCTTTTGAGAGCACTGAATATATTTTAAGTAATTTTCAGTATATATGTTGGAATTTGACCAATAAGTATGCCCCAAAGAGACCAATAGAGCATGCACAAGGCTATGTTACATAACCAGTTACATAAGAGTTACATAACTTGGAACCACCTACTTAGTTAAATATTCATTAGATAGCATGAATATGTCTAGAAATGCTGACTATAGAGTTGAAATCCAGGAAGAATGCTGGGCTGTGCTCACTCTCATACCAGCCCACACTTTGTGAAGTGTGTATTTCTTTCTCTTTGCATTAATCTTGTTTTTGCTTTTTACTACAACTCTGCTCTTGAATTCTTTCCTATGGTGGAGTCAAGAATCTGGTAGAGGACATGGTTGAGGGCTGGCATCTGACCTCCCCAGACCCTCTTCTTTGATAACAAAGAAAATTTCTTCCTAAGAATAGTGGTTTTTTAAAATGAAAATAACACAGTGTTGGTCAAACAGGAAAAATAGATAATTTGATTATTAAAGTTTCTATGCTGTTAATTTTTTGAAGCCGTTTCAATTCCATCTTGGCCACTCACAGTGAATTAACAGAGAATAGAATCTTTGGTGTTAGCCCTGGTTGTCACCTGGTGTCCTTACTTCTCCATCTTTGCACAGCCTCCCATCCCCACCCACATAATGCACAACAAAGCATCATTTGGCCTGTTGTTTGGCATAGTGAACATCCAAGGTGTTAAAAAACAATAATGTTCTTGTGGTAAGGGATACTTTGTATTATTTTAGGTTAAATTTCAGGGATTCCATGCACAATCTACTTAGAGCATAATGAACAAATATTAACGTGGAATTGTCATTGAATTAATTTATATTTTGATTTAATTTGACATGTTGGAGCCAGGTCTCAACATATGTTACTTTGTAATACATTAAGCAGTGTCAACAGAATCTAAATGTAATTTTATAAAACTAGGAAAAACCTTGACTACGTATGAGAACTTAAATGCTGGCGCAATTATCCCATTTTAGGTTCAGTGACAAATTAAAGCCGACACAGTAGAAAGGAAATTAACGTACTTTGAAATGGAAACATGTTCACTCTAATGGATTAATTTCTACATTCACCTGCCATCTTTCTGTTTCAGCAATAATAAGGGGAAAAATTTAATGAAGTTAGATGAACCTGTAAACTTCAATACAAAGCGAGTTCACTGATGTGATTATGGCTTCATCATTTCCTCTGTAAGAAGCCCCAACTTGCAAAGATATGTACATTTTCACTGAGTATTCTTTATAGATGAGAATCTTACCTGAAATCTCAGTTTAGCAGTAACATAAAATGCATCTCATTTAGCTATTCTCCACTTTCATCTAAAGAAATGTTTTATCTGTGCAAAAGGCTAAAATAATCTAAATTTGAATCCTACTTATGTCTCAAATTGACCCACCTAGTGTTTAAGGAAAATCCCTTAAATTAAGCAGGATATATTATTTTACTCTATCTTAAATTTCCATATTTAGAAAATGGATGATATTATACCAATAATTTATGGGAGTTTTAGGAAGCATTCAATTTTCTATGAACATTATCCATTATTAGAAATACCCTAATGTATTCCAAAAAAGGAAAAATACTCATATTAAGTATTTTTAATTATTTTAATTTTTGTAGTCAATTTGCTATTAAAATTAAAACTTAGTCCCTATTCTTCCTATGGTTCCTAAATTACTACTGTAATTTTTAAGATGATAGTTTAAGAGGTAGTTTAATAATATTTTTATTAGCTTGTTTTCCTTCTAGCAACTTTAAGTAATATGAAAATCTAAACAGGGATATACTTGTCCTGTCATTTATCATTGATTGATATGTTATCTATTTGTACATTTACCTTATAAATTTATAATTTTAAGCAATGCCTACTTTAAAGACAATTATTATAGGTGTATAAAATGAGACATTTGATTTCTATTTTCTCTTAATATCCAAGAATCAAGGCACTAATTGTTAATGATGGCAATGATGTCTTTCTATCAAAATTCACCTTCTTCCTCTCCTGTTCTAATGGAGTGGGCACATGGATAGACTACCCTTCCTAGCATCCCTTTCAGTAGGTGTGGACCACGTTCTACTAATGTGAGCAAAACTGATGTGAGTCATTCTTAGGCTGAAGCTGTTAAGAGAGAGGATGTGTTTTCTTTGAACTTTCTTTTCTGCCTGCTGGATACAAATGGTAATGAGGCCCTGATAGATGGTAGAATAGAAATCTAACATGGTCTAGTTTCTTGAAGCGATACATGGAGACTAGGTCCTTAAAATACCTGTCCTGCTTTTTATATGAGCAAGAAATCTCTATTGTCTTTGTTGGGTTATGTAGCTCCTAAGAATGTAGACCTTCGCATTGAAAGGAAGTGTGTTGCCATACAAAATTAAAAGATGTAACGCTGGTTTAGTTGTTAGTGTGGGGAAAAAACTGAAGGTTAGAAAGTGAGAGACCCCTGTCAAACTGTGAGAAACTGTTATATGAGACAACTTAGAAGGCAGAGCATATTTTGAGCTTTTAGATCTATGGGAAATGGTTGGGGAAAAAAAAAAGCAGAAGATCACTGTCTTTTGACTGCTGCTTGCAGCTTTCGGCAAGATATCATAGGAGATGAGGTCAGGGGGAGAGTGATAGATTTGCTAAGAGATAGAAGAAAAGAGAGAGCCCAGAAAATAGGGGCTCTAGGGAGCTGGAAAAGCCTAACCTCATTATTTCATATGGCTTCCGTGTGTAGCCACCATTAAGTTTAGAGAGAGAACCAACAGCAGAGCAAGGCTCAAAACAAAAACAAAAGCAATAACTAGAAGAAAAACAATCCAGAACACAAAGCCCAATAAGACTAATATTTATGTTTAAATAAGAAATTTGGTTGTGGTACTAGCACACAGAACATTCTGGAAACAAAACATTAGAGAGCCAAATGTTTGAAGGAATTTTATTGCCAAAGAGACCATGAGCTTTACTTAGAAAGCCTACGGTGGTTCAAACCTTAAATCTATCTTTATGCTACCAAACTTCCACCAGCCAAAGGGAATTGTGAAAGCACTACGGTCCCTGATGATACGGTCACAAAGTATAATACACAAGAAATAACTTCTGAGAGGTCAAAGTAGGGAGTTAAAGAGAAAGAGCAGAACATTAGTAACTGAGATTGGAGAGATATCAGGGGTCAGATCATATAGGGACTTCTATGCCATTGTGAATAACTTGGCTTTTCCTCTGAGTGAAAAAGGGAGATTTGCAGGGGGTAGGGCTGGGTAGTGACACGATCTCAGTTAAAACTTTAAGACCTTTTTAAAGAGATAGCTCTGGCTGCTGCATTGAGAATAGACTATAGGGGGCAACCTTAGACACAGTGAAACTATTGAAGGAATTATTGAAATCTAGAAGTGAGATCATGCTGAATTAGACCTGGTTGGTATGAGCAGAAGTTGTGGGAAATACTAGGATTCTGCATATTTTACAGGTAGAATCAAACAGGCATTCTTTTGGATTGGATATGGAATGCAAAAGTGAAAGTAGGGACTTTATTTTATTTTTAATTTTTGGCTTTAGCAACTGAAAAGGTGGAGTTTTTATTAACTGAGTTTGGGAAAGCATTAGAAGGAGCAGGTTTAAGAGGGGAGATCACCAATTAAGTTTTGGACATGTTCAGCTTTAGATAGCCATTCCACATTCAGGTGGAGAGGTTGAATATACAGTTGGATAAAAAGTGGCTGGAGTTCTTCAGAGAAGTCTCAGTTGGATACCTGTGGGAGCCGTCAGAACATAAATCATACTTAAAGCCACAAACCTGGATAAGATCACCAAAGGACTATAGATGAGAGGACAGTAGGTCACAGAGCTGAGACCCAAATAATTTTAATATTAGCAGTCAATAAGAAGGAAAAAAAATCAGTGAAGGAGTCTGAGGAAGAATAGATAGTTAGATAGAAATAAATTCAAGTGAGTATGGAATTCTACCCACCAGCGAGCTAAGTAGAAGGATGTGTCATTGATGCCAGGTGCTGCTGACAGATAGTAAAGCAAGATAAAGTCTAGCATGGAAGACCTTTTCCAGTAAGTGTGTCCATGTGGCTACTTTTTTTTCCAATGCGACGTGAAGAGAGTAATGCAAGCTATTTCCAGGTCAGGGCTTTTAAGATGGTACCTATGTTTCAATTGTACTCTTTTTTTCTTTCAAGAAGATGCAAAAGATGACAAGGGTCTAGGGTATTCTGATCCCCTCAAAATGGAAGAAGCCTGGGTCACTGAATCATCAGGTGATTTCACCTTGTAAAAGAGAAGCACAAACAAACCTAGAATACCTATCCTGTGAGCAAGAAATAAATTTTATTGTTTTTAGTGGTTATATTTGCAGTCTATTTTTGCAGTTATTTAGCCTACCCTAATTAGTGCAGTAAGTCAGTGTAACTCTCTCAATTTCTTCTCCTGCAAACAATAGTTCAACCTTAACTATTCAGTAATATGGTCACTTACTGACATGTTTTCAAACAGTTTTATGTTTTTAAATAAGTAAATCAATGTCTGCTTTATTATATTTTAGATCACATTAATGGCTTCTCAGAGACCAGTATGTTACTTATAAAGGAACATTAAAATTCTAGTAAGTGATGTTATACTGCTTAGTGATTAAAAGGGGGTACATTCAAGTTATGGGTGAGTTTAACAACATATCTCAGCTTTGAGGGGCTTTCTTTAACTTTTATATTTTTCTTCCAATATGACCTTTGCCCCAATATATTTTTTATATTCTTTATTTTCTTTGTTTCCTATATCATCTCTCCTCTTTTAGCTTTTTATTTCTCTACTTTACCCTCATTTCTTTTTCTTTTCATTTTCTTTTCCATTTCTTCTTTATGCTCTCATAACTTCCATTTGCATCCATATTACATAGCTCCTCTTTGTTTTGGTTCACAAGAAACAAGAAAATCATCTCAGGGCCACAACTAAAATGGAGGGAGAGTACAGATTTCTTTCTCTTTTCTTTTCTTTTCTTTCTTTCAAGTAGCCCATAATGAAGATAGTGCAGGCAATTAACCAAAGCAGCAGCCATCTCTGTATAATGCTGTTAAAATTTGCATGGAACTGAAGACACCTGATTTAGAATGTATCCCCTTCTTATTTTGTTTGAGCATCCATCCTGAAATCAGGGTAAATATATCTTACCAGAAGATCTAATGCTTTCCTCTTACAAACACTGAGGAAATGGAGAAGAGAAAACAAATATTTTGAAGTAGATGTTTAATCTGCAATGTCTCCCAGGTCATCAGTGTCTTGGAAAGAGTAAGAATTATGAAAAGTCACTTATCCCAGAAGGAAAGAGTAGCTTGTCTTAGAAGTGGTAAGACTTCAGACCACTTTGGTATGTGCTACCTCTGATTTTCACTCTACCTGTGCCTTGTTGTACACTCTCACTGCAGTAATGTTTTATCTGCCAACCATGAAGTGCTTATTGGTTCACTTCAACCAGTATTTGTTGAGAACTTACTAGGTGCCGCTGTGCCAGGTTTAGGGATACTGAGAGTCCTTGAATTCAGCTCAGAGGAGGTAGCAGATACCTAAAGACATAATTAGAAAATATATTGGGTACATAATTGGGGAGAACAGGGGAGATTCAGGAAAGGGTTTCAAGCTTGCAAATTTTAGAGTTCATCTGTTGCTATATTATTTTCACCGTAATCATTCCCAAAGCACCTCTTAGTGTCCTACTAAACTCTTACTGACCACACAAAGGTGAAATATTTTCTATGGCACCTCAGTTCAGCATACCCCACAATTCCTGCAGTATTTGGAATCCATTCTCCACCAAAGAAGTAACACCTTGCTCTCTGAGCATTTTTGGTTTTCAATCTCTTTTTGGTATTTGCTAGCAACTCTGAATTGTGTGACAAAATGGCTGGCCTCCCGTTTCTCTTACAAGTTTGGTGTAGGAGAAGCATTCATATAGCTCTCTCTTTTCCTATTTCTCCTGTGAACCTGCTTCATTGCCCAAATCATTTAGGCAAATCTAAAACACAGTCTTTTCTACTACTTTAGTTTACTATCGGAAGCTAGGACTTATTCAACTGTCTTACTAAAGGGAAGCTGTGGTACAAATCTTGACCTTATTCTTTAACTTGGATTAAGCAAAATATGCCCAATTATCTCTCAATTTAATATTTAAAGAGACGCTTCTATTGTTGTCCTTGGGAATGTAACTCTGTAGATGGGGCATAATTCAATGTCAATGTGAGAATCTGGGTTATAGAGGTGTAAAAAGAAAGCTGACGGAATGGAGGGAAGGAAGCTTGAGACTTGGCAAGGGGAAGTCCGAAGAAGCTCTGTGTGGAAGAGGTGATTTTCTTGAGTTGGACATTCAAGAATGTGTAGGAGCTTACCAGGCTTCAAATAGGGAGAGTTGGGAAAACATCAGCAATCCACAAATGTTGTTTGAAGGAATGAATAAAGACAAAAGAACAGTTTAAACTCAAGAAGCATAGGAAATTTGTTTTGAAAAATATTTCATCCTCATCATTTAATAAAGTGAAGCATTTTAAAATGGATAAAAAACAAATATCTATCTATCTATTCATCTATCATTTTTCTATCCATCCAAAAATTATTAGTATTATATCTGGGAAGAATTTACAGATGATTAAAAATGTAGCAGTTCTATTTTCAACTAGTAACAGAAATTTCTTCCCTACTGAGTGCCATTGTACATTGTTCCTTTCCGTCATGGTTCTGACAGTTGCAGTAGCTTGCCGTCCACACTTCTTTCAAACTGAGTATGAATATAGCTCAGAATAAAGAAGCCAGAGGAATTCTTGATTAGATTTTTAAAACTCATAGCTGAGACAATAGATTTGAAATACAAAGCAGGTTTATTCACAAAGGCTAAAAGTTTTGAGTTAGAACAAGATTTAGTGCCTAAAAACTTAGTGTAAAGTTGATCCATAAAGAATAAAGTTGGGAAGAATAAAGAATAAAATAAAAGATAGTTTTTGTGGTACTCATAGATATATTCAAAGCTCTTTCTGCCCCCAAGAAGAAACTTTAAAAGAAATGGAGTAGAGGAGAACTCAGATGCCCAAGTAAAGTTTGGGATTGCACCTTACTGACTAAGAAAAATAAAAACTCCTGATGTTGTACCTTCTTCAAGGGAATAGCCCAGGAAGATGGCATGCTATTTAGGGAGGCACTGATTCCATCATGGAGCTAAAACCATCATCAAAGTACAGAGAAAGTGGGGCCTGAGGATAAACTCAGCATTCCTGGTATTTAAGATAAAGATGTGGAGAGATGCATCAAATTCTCAAGCTTCTGAGAGAAGAAATAAAGTGACTGGAAGGAGAGCAGAAAACCCTTGGAAATCACAGATTGAGACCAATAGAAAGCATGTAAGGTTAAGTGACCTCTGTAGACCTGATGACTGGAGCCTATGGAAGGTCATAAGCAGGTGCAGGCAGAAGCTACTTTCTAAAGATCATGTGGGTATTTATAATTCAATGGTGGACAGAAGAGAATGACTCCTCACCAATACCTGGACAAATTACAAGCCTCTCCATCTGTCACCTCCCAGGAAAGGGCAGGGGGGAAAAAAAGGGTGAGTAGGGAAATCTTGACTTGATCAATTATCCAGAAGAAACCTAGATTGAGTAGATTTTTTAAAAATTAAATCTTCATTGAGATATATGTCACGTACCATATAGTTCACCCTTCTAAAGTGTACAATTCAGTGGTTAGTATATTCAGAAAGTTATGCATTGATCACTGTTACCTAATTCCAGTACCTCTATGTTCTTTTTGATTAAATATACATGTGGAAGTTTTAAGATAAATGAAGAATTTGAAAAAGTCAATTCTGTTGTCTCAGATTTTGAATCACCTTGAAAAGAAACTGGTTCATTTTAGTAAGGGAAGAATTGCAAACATTTGGTCTTAATTTTTTGAGAATATACATAGGGCCTTCATTATGGGATATTCTACCACATTGAAGTTTACTCTTCCTTCAGATGTAATTTACTCACAATCAGAGTTTTCACTCATTTGTTCAGTATTTATTGAACTTTTACTTTGTGCCAGGGTCAGTGTTAGGCACTGGCATTCCCAAGTCAAATGAGACTTCCTCAGAAACCTTATGGTCAGGAGGGTGGAAACATTGGTAAAGCCATTCTGGACTTCATGGTGCCATCTTGACTGTACATATGGGAGGCAAGAAGCCACCAGGAGCTATCATACACTGTGTAAGGATCCCATATCTGTGAATTTGTAGGAGAGGAGTGACCACATCTCCAAAGAATATTCTGAGATGTGAACATTCCATGAGAGACCTAGGTCTTCTTTGGAGTTGGCTTGATGGCAGAGAAATCTCTAAGTTCTTCTGAGAAGCGGGTGCACTGACTGTCACTGCAGTGTAGTGTTTTAGCCCGTTTTGTGTTGCTATAACAGAAATACCTGAGACTGGGTAACTTATAAAGGAAAGAGGTTTATTTGGCTTAGGATTCTGAGACAGCTGCATCTGGCACGGGCCTCAGGCTGCTTCTGCTCATGGTGAAAAGTGGCAGGCACCCAGCGGGTACAAGCAGATCACATGGCGAGAGGAAGCAAGAGAGAGAGAGAGAGAGAGAGAGAGAGAGAGAGAGGGTGCCAGGGTCCTTTGAAACAATCAGGTCTCATGGAAACTAATAGAGTGAGAATTCACTCACTACCCTTCCTCCCCCAGGGAGAGCATTAATACATTCATGAGGGATCTGCTCCCATGACTCAATCAGTTTCCAACACTGCAACATTGGAGGTGTGCTGTGGATTGATTGAATTGTGTCCCCCAAAGTTCGTAGATTAGAAGCTTAATTCCCACTGTTACTGTTGAGGGTGGGAAATCCTATTATGGTAATTGAAAGATGGGGCCTTGAGGAGGTGATTAGATTGTAGGACCATGCCATAGTGAATAGATTAATTACGGTGGTCAGGGTTGTGGTTCTGAGAGCAAGGTGAGTGCATGAGGAACTCTCTCTTACTCCACCATTTTCTGCTATGTGAGACTCCTGGGTCACTGTCACCACCTCTAAGGTCTTCAGCAAATGCATTTACTGAAGTTTGGACTTCCCAACCTCTGAAACTGTTAAGTAATAAATTTCATCTTCTTATAAATCACCCAGCTTCAGGTATTTTTATATAAGCAACAGAAGCAGACTAATATATGCTGTTTGTTTGTTTTAGCGTTGATTTATAATCACCTAACACTGGTGCTGGCACATAAGAAGGACTCAGTAGATATTGCTGGACTGACTGATTCCAAATTTTCAATAAAATGAGCTTCACTAATTGAATTCATTTTAAATTCCACACCAAATCTTACTCTTTAAAATTCTATGGAGTTGTGAAATATTAACATCACTTGAAATTATTAAGCCAAGCCTCTATAATTAAGGTAAGTTTTATTATCTATCATTTTGAAAATTATATCTTAAGCCATATCACAAAAAACTTGTCCTTCAGGCTTTGAAACTTTGATTCTGTTCAGAGTGAACTTATTAGCAGAGTTCTTAAACTAGAAACAAGATGATGAAACAAGACTATTTGCAACATAACTGTCATGCTGTGAAATAAAATTATAACATAAAACTGATTTCATTTTCTTTCATTTACTGATTTGTTAAAGAAACTTGTATTTTTTTAAATATAAGAGGATTAATAGCTAATGCTATTATTAGAACATAACACAAAAAACAATAGCAATTATTTAAATATTATAGCTAATGACTTACAGCGTTAATTTTAAACTTTTATATTTGAAACATGGTTGTATATTAAGATACATTTCTGTGACTGTCCACAACTTTTGAAAGTAAACACAACTATTCAAAGGTAAATGAGGGGCAGATATGGGGGTTGCTCATGGGTACAGGAGAAAATTCTCTCTACTGAAAAAAACTTTCTTGTTCATATTCATTATTTTAAAATTATCAGGTTTTTTCATTTTAGGCAGTTCAATATACCACATCCCATTATGCATATTTATAGTTATAACATTAAATGGCTACCACATGGCTGCCACCACACTTGGCAGGTTCCATATGCCAACTCATTATCTTTACAACACACACAAGTGATAAGTGTTTCCATACCATTTGGCATTTGAAGAAACTGATGTTTGAAGATATTAGACAACTTGCACAAGGTTATACAGTGAGTAAATGGCAGATCTAGAAGAGGAATTCAGCTCTGCTTCACTGCAAACCCCAGGTACTTTGCTTTATATTCCGAAGAGTTTCTGTTCTTCCAGTAAAGATTGATTTTGCCTAGCGCTGACAGTGTCCCTTATAAGAGTCCAACAACTTAAAAGCTTATTTTCACCTTGCGTGCTAAAACACAGTGGGGTACAAGAGCAAAATTCAAGTAAAAAAGGGTGAAAAGTTTTATTCACTATAGCTCCAGAGTCAAGACAGGTCCAGTGTTTCTGAGGTTGGATACTGGTATCATAGTTTTTGTGATGGAAACAAGGCTGGTGGCACAGCGGAAGGCTTAGTCATGATTGGCATAATCTGGTGTGGTGAAAAATGTGGACTCTTTCCACCACAACACCATAAGCCCATAATTAACCGAAGAGGAAAAAAGTTATGACATATTTGGTAGAGATTAATTTCTACGGAAAGTGTTTGATGGACTGAATTTTGTAACAAATTATGGGCTGATTTTAACAAGACTGAAATAACCCAAGAAACTTGAAACAATGTAGAAGCAGAAGTTGTGAATAAAGGTATTGGAAAGTGGTAGAATTTCTCAGGTTTTGAAATTTGGATTTGAAACAAGAGTACCTAAATTCTCAAGGTCCCATGAACCCTAAGTATGATTACATATCACTTTCAACACCACATATATGCCTCTGGAGAGAATGGAAAGCAATTGAATCATTCTTTAAGCAATGAATATGGACTGACTGGCTACTTAGTGGTATTAAGTTCCACCACTGAGCTCAGGGCTGAAGGTGGAATGGTGACTGAGACAGTCACAGGTTCAGCTCTCATGGTGCTTTCCAGAGGAGCAGAAATAAAGGGCAATCGCAATAACTGTAGCAGGAGGGCAACTGTGGAGTTGTTTCATATTTTTTCTGTTTCAAGATGCCAAAAATTGTCAGATGTACCATTGATTTAATCACATTTTAAAAAATTTGGAGGATAGATAAATGTTACATTGAATGTACATGTCAATTGGAAAATGAGGCTAGATTTCATAAATGTTTGAATTGAGGACATCAGGGAGGAATTTCATGGGAATTAATATTTAATTCTAGCTCAGAGGATGACTAGAAGCTGAGGGTAAGTGGAGGGGTGATTTAGGAGGACATGTAGCAGGCAAAAGGGATGATTTAGGTAACATTCCTCAAATGAAAAAGAACAGTGAGATAAGTGGCACTGAAGGACAAGCAACTCTTGGGACTGGTCATCAACAGCAATGAATGATTCATAGTGTGATTAAAGAGCACACAAAGGTTCAGAGTATGGAGGACTTGTACCTCATGTCTCAGGTTTCAGACTGAATTCACTAAAGAGTTTTGAGCAAGGGAGTGACATGTTCTAACATCTATTAGAACTATTCTGATTACAATGTGAAGAATAATTGGACTGGGACAAAATTCACTGTGGGGAGATATCAATTAGGATGGCATTCTATCTTTCCCAGACAGAGGGGATTGCATGCCAACTGCTTTATAGGAATATGGGGAATTAGACATATTGAAAATACATGAACAATTTTAAACTGGCTAAGGGAGAAATTTCTGAGTGAAAGTTTTATTAGACAGTAGATTCATCTACAGTGATGCTTGAGAATCCTGTCGGTGGAAAGCTACACACCTAAAATGGTATGCATTTACCTAAAACAGTGTACAGAGAGCAGCTGACCAGGCCAGTTCACAGACCTCTGCACAATTATACATCAGTTGGTGAATATACACCCCACATTCATGCAACCTGAACTGTTTTGGTTGATGGGAGGGTGACAATATTCAGAAAACCTAATCAATTACTATATTCTGTTGATTTTTATAAGAGGACTCTGAGGAAAACAAAAAAAGAAATCCATTAGTTTGGCCAAGACAGGCTGCCTGTGAGGGACCAAACCAATCGTTGAGAAATAGACAGGATTTAAAAAGATTACTGCAGGTAGCTGAAGCGTTCTGCATGAGGAAAACAACCTGAGCAAAGGAAAAACATGATTTAAGTGTGAGACGTTAACTTGATATAAGTGAAGCAAAAGTTACATAACTGGACATTGATCTTGATGCATTTCTCTCCATTTGGTGCCACATAAAATCATGCACATAATCACGAAGGCTTATCAATTCTGCTTCCAAATATCACTCAACCCCACACCTTCTTCTGAGGTGTTTTTCTAAAGTGCATATCTGATCATACTTTCGATGTGCTTAACATCCTTCCATGTTTCCCCCACTCTCTTCAGAGCAAAGTCAAAACTCCATAGCATGACTTATGAGACACTCCCTGATTTGTCTCCTGCTCAGCTCTCTGGCCTCATCTGTTCCTTAGCCTGCCTCTCTTCTGTGTGCACTATGAATGCTTTAGCCAGAAGGGATTTCTTTCCTTTTCATAGACATGCCAAGTTCCTCTCACCTGTCAAGAGTTGCACCCGAGTTTTCTTCCTTCTTCCTGAACCCTTCACTCCTTTACTTATCTGTCTTCATTTGGGCATCATTTCCTCCAGAAATTTTTATTTTTCTTTAACACTGAAACTGAGTTAAGAGCTTCAGCCCTTGTTCCTTATCTTGTTTTTAACCATATCTTAACAGTTTCACCCTGAATTCACTTGCTTATATTTATATTTGAACCCTCCATGAAAGCACCAAAAAAAAAAAAAAACCTCTAAACTTCTGAGTGTACACACACTGGCCTTTATTTCCAGTATCTGCAATAATACCTGGCATTTAGTAGGTGCTGAACTAGTATGCATTGAATGGATGACTGGCTGAATGGATATCATTGTTAAGAAATGAGGAGTTGGCTTGGTTACTTGGAAAACTTCGTAAGAGACGTTTTAACTGCAAATTGGACAGGTTTCAGATTTTTTATATTTGGGGTCAGCAGCCATAGGCCAAATCTGGCACATTGCTGACTTCTATATAGTCTGTGAAGTAAGAATGTTTTTTTACAATTTTAAAGAGTTAAAAAAGAAGAAAACTATACTCCTGAGACCTTATGTGGTCCATAATGCCTAAAATATTTACTTTCTAGTCCTTTATACAAATAGTTTACTGGATGGATAAAAATGCCATCTTTGCAAATATTTCTCTAGGATAATGATGCTATTGATGTGCTGTTAAAAATGTTTGGCTACTTTGGATAATGAGTCGTTATTGCTCTTGCTGTCAGTATTATTATATAGCTGCTACTTTTAAAAAAATCCTTTTACTTAAATTATTTCTCACTTACATATTAGCTTTTGAAAAATCAGGGAGATGAGCTGGATTACTTATTTTAAATCTTTTGTGCTGATGTGATTTTATAATAACATGATCAGGTTTAAGTTATGAGACTCTGCGATAATAAAAATCTGAAAGAAAAGAGAAATAGGAAGTAACACTTCTTAGATTTATGTTTTTTATAAATTAATGCATTTAATTCTCAAAACAATACTTAAGCCAAGTAATATACTGTTTACCATTAATTTTTCAGTTTATCCAGTACACTTTTTCTCACACTGCAGTTATTGATTAAATGATTGGTGAATGAATAAATTAGTGAATAAATGACCCAGATGTCTTGGTTCAGAAAGGGTAAGTAGCTTAGTCTAGTTATATAACTAGTAAGAGATGTAATTGGATGTTTTAACCTAGGGCTTCTCTTGAGGTCCATGATCTTTCATGTTGCTTAAACCTTCCTTAATGAACACGACAATTATGATATGTTCAAATATTCCTAATGTTAATATTTACTATTTATTGAGCTAAGCATTGTTATAAGAACTTTACATGAATATATTTATTTAAACCTCCACAAAATCTTATGGAGTAGATAATATTACCACCTCCAATTTTATAAATCGGAAATGGATGTACAGAAGAACAAGACACTGACAAAAATTAACTGTGAGCAAAGCCCTGGTATGAACTAGCTCCATTCCTGGCGCTCTTGGTAACGGTTGTATACAACTGAAGACTTGCTTTAGTGTATACACTTACTGCTAGCTAATGTTCGCCTAATGATTAGCCTTCCTTCATAACCGTAGAGCAGATCAGCATAATTTTCTTCTTTAGGAAGCTGTGTAGTGAGTTTATTTGTAAATCAATACAAATTCTATGGAGGATGAAATTGAAACTTAAAGGTTAAGTCATGTATTTACAAAAGGATATTAGTATGAGTAAAGTGGATTCGTGGAGTCATGATCTCTAGGCATCTTCTTAAAGAAAGCACTATTTCTATTTCTCATACTATCCTCATGGAGTAGGTTACCAAATTAGAGATCCTGTGAATTGTGATTCTGTCATTTACTGTTTTCAACTTGCTGACAAAGTATCTATTTGATAATGAAGAAAATATGTAGTACTTTGAGGAGTGCACAGTTTTCAACTGATGACAATCTTTATACTATAGTTATATAGTTATAATAAGTATACAGTTAGCCATCCATTTCTAATGATATTTATTTTATTTTTTGTTTAAATAACAAAATCTTTATTTTGACAATGAAAAAGTTATTTGGTTATATCAGAGAGATATGAACGATGAATTGCAGGGATACTTACAAACAATGTTTTATACTGTTTGTGAGTGTATGACCATACATATTTTATACAGAGAGTACATATATAGATTATAACAACGTGTAGTAAAATGTACCCAGCTTAGATTTTGAGTAAGGATCATACATATATAGAACAAGTACATTTATGTTACTGTCTTTTGAAAACCACTAAAAATATGGCAAAGGGATATTTAAGAGACAAATCAATAAGGTCAAAGTGAAGGAGCTGGGAGACAAAAACAATAAAATCATCGAAGCCAAGCTTCAGCTAAAACTGTGTTCCCTGGTTTATAAGAAGTAAGAAAGCAATTATCTTAAAGTGATAAGTTGAAGGCTGAAAAGTGACCCAATTCATTCCACAGAATCTTTAGAAGTTTCAGGTTTTGGTAGCATTATATTGGGATTCTTGGCTGGAATTCTGGTTAAGATACAGATAGACACCAAAATAGCCTCCTTCATTTTTCAGTTCCAAGAAGACTGCCTTTTACTACCCCACATGAATGAATGAACTGAAAGTGGTATATCCATATAATGGAATATTACTCAGCAATAAAAACAAAGTACTAACACATGCTGCAGCATGGATGAAACTTGGAAACAAAGTGAAAGAAAAGAGTCACAAAAGGCCACATATTACGTGATTCCATTGATATGAAATGTCCAGAATAGGTCAATCTATAGAGACAGAAAGTAGATTTGCATAATTCAAGGACTACGGGTGAAGGAGAATGTGTCACAACTGCTAATGGGTATGGGGTTTCTTTTTAGGGAGATGAAAAGTGTTGTAAATTTAGATGGAGGCACAATTCTGTGAACCTGGTAAAAACACATTGAATCATAAGCTTTAGACACATGAATAATAATGTTGTTTGAATTGTTTCACACTAACTTTGTTACTAATAAAGCAAAAAAAAAATAATAACCTTAGCATTTATTCTGTGAAGAAGGTAAAACAAGGGTCTCTGAACTAAGATAAATCAGGTACAGTTGAGTGTAGGGAAACCCTACTGAAAATAAGAGGATAAAGTAAATATCTATATGCTGACATCCAATACCCTCCAGGCTTTTTCCATCACTCTGAGAATGTTGGGTTCCAGTTTTGTGGTCTCTCTGAAATTCCCCAGAGAAGACCTCAGGAGAAAATACCTAGTGACAGGAACATTAAGGGTTCTCCAAACACCGATCCATCAGATTGCCCTAGAGAGACTAAAATGAACACATTTCACCCCACATATTTGAAACTTCCCATTAGCTTTTATTAGCAAATTCTTAAATATGAGTAGTCAATGAGTGTCCCAAAGAGCTAATAAAATCTCTAACGAATGTATGGAATAAAAGCAAACTAAATAAGACAAAGACCATGCGGGGTAAAAAAAATGAAAAATTTATCATTACTGTCTTTGGAGAAATGAGAAAACATGTTGAATCCATGAAACACGTACAGGAATTCAAAGAAACAGAATAGCTGTTGGAAATTAAAAAGTTGAAAGCAGACATGAAAAATTTATAAAATTTATTGAACAAAAGTAGGGAAGATCTTCCAAATATCTTCCAGGAAATAAAAAAAAAATGCGAATAGATAAAAATATATAGAAAAATTAAGAGAATTTGTCAAAAGTTTCGATATCTGAATAAATAAGCAAATTATTACTGAAATAATTCAGAACTCAAGGATATGAATGATAAATATGAGGGTACTTCAAAAATTCATGTAAAGATTTGTATTATGTTTTACTTCTATTTTTCATGAACTTATTTTCCACAAACTTTTTGAAGTACCCTCACACTTGTAGACTGTGACTACTTAAGTAAATTACATGAAAAACAAGAAATAGGGGTCGGTAGATAGAAGCTCAAAATTCATATTTCAGACAGGTGATGAGCATGGCAGAGGATTCTTTGCATGAGAGAGCATGCCAGGAGTTGGGTGGATGACAGGAAAGGGTGGGGGCCGTGGTACTGAAGAAGCACTGGAGATAAGGTCAGGGTATCTTGGTGGAGCTGGCCACCAGATGTGAGATAAGGGGAAATGTGGGGAAAAAATGAAAGCAAAACAAAAAATGAGAACAGCTTCCATTTGAGAAGATTGTAGAGAGGCAGTGTCATTTCAAGAAAACAAGTTTTTAAGGCAAGAAGGGGGAAGGAGCTTGGGGCATTTTAGAAAGACCTGAGTGGAAAGGAAGATGATGAAGGACTGGATGAGATTAGGGGATTTGCGAAACGTCACAGAGATGTATGTTAAAAGGCAGTGGATGATATGGTGAGCCTGGAACCTCTAGTAGCGATTGAAGTAAACTAAGCTCTGAGCTATAATTCTGATAGTTTTTTAGAGAAGGGTGAGCAAACAGTTCTTATGGTGATATGCAATGTTTCCTTCAGTGATTTCCAGGCTAAATAATCAGAAATTTTGCATGATTCAGTGGCACTGATGGGGCAGCTCTGCCCTAAGACTTAATGTATAATTATGACCATATACTGGGAAGCATAAGTCTAATAATTCTGCCTTTTACTACAACCTTCCACAACCTCATTTTTGTTAGTACTACCTACTTTTCTTCATGTTGTAAACACTGTGTACATTTGGAATATTTACCTCCAGCTATGTATTTTCTTAATGTACTCCAGGGATCTCAGAATAATGTCATTCCACTGATAAAAATATAGGAAATTACTTTAGAAGATATGACTCATATATAGAGATAGTATTTGGCAAGATTTTTCAAATTTTATATGGAATCGTAAAATTAGATGGAACCATGTGGTGTCTTTTAATTTGAATTTTCAAATAGAAACACCAAGACTCTTAAGAACATCTAAATATTTTTTTGGCAGGATGGGAAAAATCTCTTGGAAATAGATGCAGGATACAGGAAAAGAAATGAAAAGAATTACCTACTAGGCTTGTAAATGATCAAAAATGACTCCATGAAATCATGACCAATAATTCATATTTCATGGAGATGGAGCCAATAATGTGGATGAGATAAAAGATAGAAGAAGGGTAATTGTTTGGAGTCAGAACCTGAATTTTTACATTAACGAAAATATTTTAGACTATGAACCTGCTAGCCAAGAAAGCATACATTTTTTATTTGATTTTTTAATTTAAAATTTTATTTAAAAAGTATAGAATTATAGTATGTTAATTTAATAAATAATTCAGAATTATAATTTTTATTATTAAATCACTGATCATGACTACATTATTCTCCAAGGAGAATATTTTCTTAAAAAAATAGGAGTATGTGTTTGAGTTATTTTAAAGCTCTTTAAATTCAGTGTATCTCAATGTATTTGCCTGTGATTTTGCTGCTCATTCATTTGTTAATTTATTAAAGACATTTATTCAACATGTACTGTGTTAGGCAGTGGTAATAGATGGAAATTTGGTGACATGCTCTGTCCTCATGAATATTACATTTTGAACTAAAATATAAATTGTTTGATGTTTTAAAAAATGTGATAGAATCAGGCTGATTTTGGAGGTCCAATTTCTATAATTCATTTTTTGTTTTGTCTTATTTTGCCTTGGTTTTTAACTAAGCTAAAATTCGATACAAATTTCATTGTTAAAATTTGAATTTTTTCATTTAAATAGCATTTTGTTTTGAAGCAAACTATGCTTTTAATTTCATATCATTGTGTCAATTCTAACCAACAACAAGATGAAATAAATCACAATACTACTTAGGCAAACTATTGCCATGTATATAAAGTAGAGGGGAAAAGCAAGTTATATCTGTGTTTGAAATACTCATGATAAGACAATATAAAGTAAGTATAATGTTATTAAACTCTGATGATTTGAGGAAGAGGATTATAGATGTAAGGAAAAATGGATCTTAAAAATGTTCATGGAGTGTTTCTTTTTTATAATTAATTTTATAATAGTCACAATAAAATCACTTGAAAATATAGAAGATAACATAAAAAAACAAAAGTTTTCTGCAGTTTTTCATACATTAGACAGTCATTGATGTGTTTTCTGTTTTCTTCGAGCATATTTTTGGTAAATATATATGTGAATATATGTCTGCACATTTTATATAAGTACAAACATAAGGTACATTTAGTTTTATAGCCTACAATTTTTAATTTAGGATTATATACCATAAGTATTTTCTCAAATCATTAAGAGCTTTTCTAAAATAGATTTAAAGTGACTATATAATATTCCATTTTGTAGTTGTTCTAGGTCCACCCTTATGGGAAATATACCTAATGTGGTTATTGTAGTCATATTCACAATATTATGGAAAATTTGTTCTTAGCCTTTATATTCAAAGTAAACATCACGTACATGTTTGTAACAAATGGCCAAAAGAGATTATACATATGCATAATCTGTGTTTAATCTGTGCAGTCATTAATTATATAACCTGACATTGGCTATGTTTCTGAGTATAAATGTTTTCCTGTCAGCTGCACAGAGTAAACTCACTTCTGATCCTTCTTTGATAATGTTCTTATCATGAATTATACGCATATGTTTAGCCAGTATTATTATTTCTGCCAACTATTTTCTGAAGTGACTATCTCATCTAGTTTAGAGCAGAATGCTAGCTTTGAAGTTGGAAAGGGTAGCAATTTACTTAATTCTCTCTAGAAGATCCCAAACCGTTAGGGCTGACACAATGAGCAGAAGAAAAGAGTCAGAGCCTGTGGTTCTATGGATAGTCCTAAGTTTAATTCTCTGCAGAGTCACTTACTATCTATTTGACCCTGAGTAATGCATTTAATGCCTTTCAAGTGAGTTTCTTGTACTGTAAAATACACATACCTACAGGCAGCTTTGTGGAAAGCACTGTGAGCAACCACTGTAATTTCTTTAAACCACTGCTGACACATAAAAAGCATGCAACAAGTGGTGATAATTATGATGAGTGTGATTAGCATCTGGAGGGATTAGGCCTACTTTCTGAAACTCAACATCAGATCAGTTACAGATGAGAGACCATAAGAGGATACTGTAGAAAGACAAATGGCTCCCTGTGAGGACAGTAATGAAATCTGTGACTGTGTCATTTTATAGCAATATCATTCTTCTTTTAAATCTCACTCAACAGCAAATCAGGGACATAGACAACTTTAATTATATGGGCCCCATGACAGGTAATAAATGGTTGTTCATAAACACTCCCAGTGATTTTCATGAGCTATAGATATTTCTGTGGAAGTGGACTTCTGCTTTTCTGGGCAGTGCTCACGGATGGGCGTTGATCATGATGCATCAGTGAGCAAAGGCTAATAGTCTTTGAGGCAAGCTTTAGAGCCTCCCTTTGAAGATATGAAGTCTACTGGAGTGGCTCAGAGCAGCATGTTTCAGAAATACACATCACCCTCACTTATGACGCAGCATATATATTCGGTGTTACTAAACATAAAGAATATCTATTTATTATCACTATGGAGTTTCCTTTCTTTTCTTTCTTTCTTTTTTTTTTTTTTTTTTTTTTTAACTAAGCTTTTCTTTCAAATTAGGAGGAAGAGTGATTAAACATGTTTTCTACATTTTTACTAAAAAGTTAATAATTGATTAATTTGTGCAGTTAGCTTTTACTGTTATAGCCACTTTATAACACATGCAATTAAAATAAAAGTAAGATGAGAGATGATTTATGTAAAATATACATGAACATTTTAATTTTTATTCCAATTCAGCAAAATTGGGCATACATAAATATTTTTAAAAGAAATCACAAAATTTCAGCTTAACTAAAAGACCACTAGTTTCTAGTTAATTAAAATAATATAACAAAGAAGCAAGTAATAGCTCCCCCCAAAAACACCTTCCTTCCTTTTTCTTGTTATAGTCAGTGTATGATAAAGCTAATGTTTATCTCTAATTCCAGAGTATCACTGCTAGCTCCAATAACAAGAGGAAACCAAAAAAGCTGTGTTTTCTTCAAACTAATTGCATTTTCAACCAAGCAGTCCCTCAGGGTAGTAGAGAAAGAAGTAAAATTTATCTAAACAGCTAATGTTTTGCTATAGAGGGCATGACCATTTTTTTGTGTGGGTGTATATATATATATTGTGTCTAGATACCATAGAAAAGCAGCTTGCACACATATAAATGGAACTTTTTCATTTTGAACCGCTAAAGTCTAATTTATCATTATTTGCATATACGTTGGCTGATATCAACTTTTGCACAGTATGTGAAGGTAGGTCCATTAATGTTTATAATGATATTACAACAAAAGTTCAAATTTAAACTATAAAATATTCCAAAGACCTAAAATATTATAAAGTGCCTGTCTTATTATATAGAATTTATATTTTAATTATAAGCCACCAGTATTTTTCACTAAAAATTTCTTCCAAGGCATTAAAAAAAAAAAACCTCTTAAAATTAAAATATTAGGAAAAAATTAAGACATTAAGATGTTAATAGGTTTAATGTTTTCTTGAAATGCTTTAATTCATAACTCATTCATTCATCTATATATTAAATATGTGGGGGGGCTTATTATGTGCCAGTCATTTTTCTAATTGATGCAAATCAAGATAGTTATTGTCATATAATAAAACTAGTCATCATTTATTTAGCATCTACTATTTTAAAATTATTCATCTATGGTTAATGCATTAGTGCATGTGGAGCAACGTAGTTAAGCACGTGGATTCTTTAACCAGACTAACTAGATTTAATACTGGCTTTCCCCTCGATGGCTGTGTTATCTTGTTTCTTACCTCTCCGTGCTTAACCCTTCTCATCTACACAATAGAGAAGAAATGCCATCTCTCTCCTCAAGTTATTGTCGAGATTAAATGAAGTAATACATGTAAAATATTTAAAATAGTATTTGGGATATTTCAATATTTAGTATATCCTATACCTTATTACTTTTATTGTATTCTCTTTAATCCGTACATTAATACTGAAAAGTGAGAATAGATATTGCTCTGAGATAATGTAAAGTCACAGTGCTCAAGCGACTTGTCAAAATCACACAGCGAGTAACTCAGAGCTAGGAATTAAATTTGATCAGTCTTTCAAAACTTAAGCTTCCTTCCTGTTACACTGAATGTCTTCAAGTTCTCCACCTATTGGGGCCACCATTTATTTTATTTTTTCCTATATAAATGGAAACACTTGAACTTCATTTCAGATGGTTGGGAAGTCTGGAAGGATTATTAGTATATGTGAAAAATTCCAAGGGAAGGGTAGAGGAGTCTTATGTTCTTTTGGCCACTCCAAATTATTACTAATATTGATTTATTTACTTTTTATTTTCAATTCCCACTCATCATCTCATAATCTATTGGGTCTGTGTCACCCTTTTGTTACTAACATTTTTTTTCTTTTTATATTCTTTTTGAAAATTTTCTAAGGTTTTTGAAAAATAATGAAAAGTTGGTCTTGGGATGCACACAGTCAAGAAAATAATAGGAAATGGCTTAAAAATAAATACCAGACATGATTATTCTGTAGGTTTCTTGGTCATTTTTTAGTGAACCACTGTTATAGGATCCTGATCTGTCATTTAAGAAAAATTATTTCCTCCCGTTAAAATCCATATCCCATTTTTCTTATCTTTTCTGTGACATACTCTATTATACATTTTCCTACTAGTCATAAGAAAGTATTCTTAAAGAAACCAATCCTTTTTTTTAGTTGTTTTATATGAAATTGGAAATACAATCTAGGAGCATATTGGATTAGCATGTGTGTGATTAGTATGTGTGTGTGCATATGTGTTTAATCATCCTAAATCATGCTTCTTATGGCTAACAAAGATAAAGATTTGAAGAACAGGTAGATTAACTCTTCGAAGAGTTATACAATTTTCCAGTTTGTTACATAGAAACACCTAACCTTCCCTGAACATATTAAGCATTCTGGATATTATGACGATAATATTTAGAACTCACAGCACTTGATAACAAATTCTTTATAAATCAGCTTAATGTCTCTAGGTAGACTGAATGATTATAGTTTCATTGTGCTTGCAGTAATAAGCAAGAAACAGAAATTTTATTTTCCTATTCTATCATATCTGTATAATAAGATATTTCAAATTTATTTATTTATTTAAACATATTTATTTATTACAAATATTCATGCGATACAAAGCTGATTGTCCCCGCTCCTGCCAGTGATGTGGGGGCCAGATTTATACTGGGGGCGTACCCATTACCAGAAATTACTTTTATACCCTTTGTCCCCTTCCAATTATCCCCCAGACGCCCTCCCTTTCCCCCTCTCCCCTCAACTCCAATTTGTAGCCCTAAGAATGTTTCCTCCCTCTATTAGATCTTGGCACTACTGTGGTCTTTCTTTCCTGCCTTCCTTTCTCTCTTAGCTCCCACATATGAGTGAGCACATGTGGTATTTATCCCTCTGTGCTTTGCTTGTTTCACTCAACATAAGTTTTTCCAGGTTCATACATGTTGTTGCAAACAGGAATATTTCATTCTTTTTTTATGGCAGAGTAGTATTCCATAGTGTATGTACATCACAGTTTCCTTATCCAATCATCTACTAATGGACATTTAGGTTGGTTCCATATCTTGGCTATTGTAAACAGAGCTGCAATAAACAGGGGAGTGAAGATACCTCTTCGACATGATGATTTCCATTTCTCTGGATATATACTCAGAAGAGGGATTGCTGGATTGTATTGGAGATCTATCTGTAGTTATTTGGAAAACCTCCAAATTGTTTTCCAGAGTGGTTATACTAATTTACATTCCCACCAACAGTGCAATAGTGTTCCCTTCTACCCACACCCTCGACAGCATTTGTTATTCACTGTCTTTTTGATCATAGCTAGTCTAACTGGAGTGAGGTGGTATCTCAATGTGGTTTTAATTTGCATTTCCCTGATGACTAGTGATGCTAAGCATTTTTTCACGTATCTGTTGGCCATTTGCATGTCTTCCTTTGAAAAATGTCTATTCAGTGCCTTTGCCCAATTTTTAACTGGGTCATTTATTTTTTTTACTGTATAATTGCTTGAGTTCTATGTATATTCTGGATATTAGTCCCTTGTTGGATGAACAGCTGGCAAAAATTTTCTCCCACTCTATAGGTTGTCTTTTCACTCTGTTGATTTTTTCTTTTGCTGTGTAGAAACTTTTTAGTTTGATATAGTCCCATTTGTTTATTTTTTCTTTTGCTGCTTTTGCTTTCGGGCTCATGTTCATAAACGCTGTGCCCTGACCTAACTGCTGAAGTGTTTCACGTGTATTTGCCTTTAGTAATTTTATGGTTTTGAATCTTATACCTAGGTCTTTAATCCATTTTGAGTTGATTGTAGTGTATGGTGAGAGATGCATATCTAGTTTCATTCTTCTACAATGGATATCCAGTTTTCCTGGTACCACTTGTTGAAGAGGCAATCATTTCCCCAATGTACATTTTTTTTTTTTTTTTTTTTACCATTGTCTAATATCAGATGGGTATAAGCCTGAGGAGTGATTTCTGGGTTCCGTATTCTACTCCACTGGTCTGAATGTCTATTTTTATACCAGTACCATGCTGTTTTGGTTACAACAACTTTGTAGTATAATTTGAAGTCAGGCAGAGTTATGCCTCCGGGTTTGTTTGTTTTTTTTTGCTCAGGACTGCCTTGGCTATTTGGGGTCTTTTGTTTTTCCATGTGAAAGGTAAGATTACTTTTTCCATTTTTGTGAAGAATGTCATTGTTATTTTGATGAGGATTGCCTTGAATCTATAGATCACTTTGGAAAGTGTAGACATTTTCACAATGTTAATTCTTCCAATCCAAGAGCATGGATTATCTTTCCATCTTTTTGCATCTTCTTTAATTTCTTTCAGAAGTGGTTTGCAATTCTCATTGTAGAGGTCTTTCACCTCCTTGGTTAAATTGATCCCTAAGTATTGTATTTTTTTGGTGACAATTGTAAATGGGCTTACTTTATTTCTCTTTCTGTTAATTCACTATTTAAGTATATAAATGGTACTGATTTTAGAGCATTTATTTTGTATCCTGCAACATTACCGAAGTTATTAACCAGATCTAGGAATTTTTTGGTAGAGTCTTTAGGTTTTTCTATATATAGTATTATGTCATCTGCAAACAGGGAAAGTTTGACTTCATCTTCTCCAATCTGGATTCCCTTTATTTCTTTCTCTTGCCTGATTGCTCTAGTTAGTACCTACAGTACTATGTTGAATAGAAGTGGTGAGAGTGGATATCCTTGTCTTTTCCTGCCCTTAGGGGAAGACCTTCAATTTTTCCCCATTCAGAGTAATACTGGTTGTGGGCTTGTCATAAATGGCTTTTATTATGTTAACATATTTTCCTTCTACACCTAATTTGTTGAGAGTCTTTATCATGAAGGAATGTTGAATTTTGTCAAATGCTTTTTCAGCATCTCTTGAGATAATTATATGGTCTTTGTCCTTGAGCTTGTTGATGTGATGTATCATATTTATTGACTTCTGTATGTTGAACCATACTTGCATCCCCCAGATGAATCCCACTTGATCATAGTGTATAGTTTTTTTTTAATATGTAACTGTATTCTGAGTGCTAATATTTTGTTGAGGATTTTAGCATCTAGGTTCATCAAGGATATTGGCCTGTAATTCTCCTTTTTTTGTTGTGTCTTCATCTGGTTTTGGTATCAGAGTTATGTTGGCCTCTTAGAATGAGTTTGGGAGAGTAGTATCTGTTTCAATTATTTGGAACAGTTTCATGAGAATTGATATTAACTCCTCTTTAAAAGTTGGATAGAATTCAGCTGTAAAGCTATCCAGAACTGGATGTTTTTGGTGTTATAAGATTGCTAATTACCGCTTCAATCTCCTTGCTTTTTATTTGTCTGTTCAGGTTTTCCATCTCTTCTTGGTTTAGTCTTGGCCATCTATATGTGTCTAGAAACTTATCCATATCTTCCAGATTTTCAAATTTGTTGTCATACAGTTGTGTGTATGTCTCTCTTTTCATTTCTGATTTTTGTAATTTAGATCTTAAGTCTCCTGTTTTTTTTTTGTTGTTGTTAATCTAGCTAATGGTGTGTCTATTTCAGTTATCTTCTCGGAAAAAAACAACTTTTAGTTTTGTTGATCTTTTCTATTGCTTTTTGGGTCTATATTTCATTTACTTCTGCTCTGATCTTAATTATTTCTTACCATCTATTGCCTTTAGTTTTGGATTGTTGTGGTCAAATTCTTTGTGGTGTAGTGTTAGGTCATTTATTTGGAGTCTTTCCATTTTTTTGATATACGCATTTACTGCAGTAAATTTGCCTCTTAGTACTGCTTTTGCAGTATCCCACAAGATTTGGTATGATGTATCTTTATTTTCATTAGTTTCTAGAAATTCTTTGATTTCCCGTTTAATTTCTTCTTGGATCCATAGGTCATTCAGGAGCCTACTATTTATTTTCCATGTATTTGTATAACTTCCAGAGATTTGTTTATTGTTTATCTGTAATTTTAGTCTACTGTGGTCTGGAAAGATTGTTGGGATGATTTCAATTTTTAAAAATTTGCTGAGACTAGGTTTGTGACCGAATATGTGATCTATCCTGGAGAATGTACCATGAGCTGATGAGAAGAAAGTGTATTCTTTAGCTGTTGGGTGAAATGTTCTGTATATATCTGCCAAGTCCAGTTGGTCTAGGTTGTAGATTAAATCCTGTGTCCCTTTCTTGACTTGTTGCCTGGAAGTCCTGTCCCATACTGAGAGAGGGGTGTTAAGATCACCCACTATTAATGTATTAGTTCCTATGTCCTTCTTTAGGTCTAAGAGTGTTTGCTAGATATATCTTGGTGCTCTGGTATTGGGTGCATATATTCTTATGATTGTTATGTCTTCTAGCTGGATAATTCCCTTTATCATTATATAATGGCCTTCTTTGTCTTTTTAAATAATTTTTGGTTTAAAGTTTATTTTGTCTGATATAAGAATAGCTATTCCTCCTCGTTTTTGGTTTCCATTTGCATGGTGTATATTTTTCCATACCTTCACTTTTAGCCTGTGAGTGTCTCTACAGGTGAGGTGGGTCTCTCGAAGACAGCGTATACTTGGGTCTGTCTTTTTAATCTGGTCAGTTAGTCTGTGTCTTTTGAATGGGGAGTTTAGTCCATTTACATTTAGGGTAGTTATTGAGAAGTGTTGCTTAATTCCTGTCATTTAATTGCCTCTTGTTTAGGTGGTTTAAATATCTTTTGATCATTATTTCCCCCTTTATTTCTCTTCTTCAATGTGAGTTGGGAATTTAAGGTGGATGATTTAGCTTCTTTCTCTTTCTGGCTGGCATTTTTGTTTTAACTGTGGGTTTTGTTCTTCCTTCGGTATTCGTGATGATGGTCACCATTATTTAGATTCCAGATGAATGACTCCCTTGAGAATTTAGTGTAAAGCAGGTCGTGTCGTGGTGAACTCCCACAACTTTTGTTTGTCTGGGAAATACACTATTTCTCCCTTATTTCTGAAGGAGAGCCTTGCTGTGTAAAGAATTCTTGGCTGGCACTTTTTTTCTTATAGTATTTTGAGCATATCATTCCACTTTCTTCTGACCTGTAGGACTTTGGTTGAGAAGTCTGCTGTTAGTTTGATGGGGTTTCCCCTATAAGTGACCTGACACTTTTCTCTTGCTGCTTGTAGAATTCTCTCTTTGTCTTTGAGCTTTGTGAATTTAACTATAATATGTCTTGGGGAGGATCTTTTGGGTTGAATCTGTTAGGGGACCTTTGAGTTTCCAGGATCTGAAGGTCTGTATCTCACCCTACACCTGGGAAGTTTTCTGTTACTATTTCCTTGAGTAGGTTTTTGATAAATTTTCCCTTCTCCTGCCCTTCAGGAATACCCACAATTCAGATGTCAGAGTGTTTGAGATTGTCTGCTATCTCTCTTAGGTTTTCCTAATTATTTTTATTTTTTTTCCCTTTTTTGTCTGCCTGAGTTATTTCAAAAGACTTCTTCAAGCTCTGAAATTCTTTCTTCTGCTTGCTCTACCCTGCTGCTCAAGCTCTCAGTCATGGTTTTTGTTATTTTTGTAATTTTGTTGAGTGAGTCTTTTATTTCTAGAAGTTCCACTAGACTCTTTTTTATGGTATTAATATCTTTGTAGATTGATCTCCTTCATATTCTGGATGTTTCTTCTTGTGTCATTGTGTTCGCTAACTGAGCCTTCCTTTATTTCTTCATGTTTTCTTAAGATCATTGCTCAAAATTCTTTTTCATACATTTCAAGGATTCCCTGTCCCATGGAGCCTGAATTTGGGGCATGACTGTATCCTTTCAGTGGTGTCATTTGTTCTTGATTGTTTGTACTTGTGTTTTTTTGCTGATGCTTGGTCAGTTGGTAGGGGGTTTGGTTCTTCTATTACACTGAGGTTGGCTGTGGAGTGGCCTTGGTTGCTACTGTGGGGGGTGAACTGTCTTTGCTTGACAGTACGTATGGTGGTAGTTATGTTAAACCAGCTTGGTTCCTGTTTGAGACACTGTGGTCATAGAATAAGCCCCGAGCATGTGGAGTTCTGCTGGGCCAAACTCGGTGGGTCAGATCTGTAGGTTGCTGCTCCCCCCTGGGTCTGAGGCAGGACGAGGAGGCCGCATGGTGTCATGTGGGTCCATTGGCTGGCTGGCACTGGTGGGCCCACCTGCACTGTGCTGGTTCAGGGTGCCAGGCAAGATATTTCAAATTTAAAAAGTAAAACATTTCTCAACAACTCAACTCAATTAATTCTTTACATGGAAAACATCAGTTGGGAACCTATGTGAATCTTTTACCAATCTAAGCAAGAACAATGAAATGTTTTTTAACTTATTTATCTTTATGAAATAAAAAGCACAGCTTTTGCAAAGATTTCCAATCTCTTTTATTTTGTTTTTACTATTTAAAGGAATCTAATGCATAGGAGACTTATGCTTTTTTTTTTTTTTTTTTTTTTTTGGCCTCATTTGCTTTCAAAAGTTGAAAGTTCAGGGAATAGTGCTATACCTACATCCAACTGCATATTGAATAAAAGGATTTTATTAAAATACTACATAGACAGACATTTGAATCCAGGAAAATGGATAATTGGGTTACATACTTTGCATGGATTTCAGTCTGCTGATGGGTTAATTTTCAAAATTTAATTTAATTTTAAAAAGTAAATGTTTTAGTATGACCCTTCTGCTATACCAAAATATCTTAAGTGGTAATTTATAAACAAAGGAAATATATTTTTCACAGTTAGTTTTGAAGATTAGAGAGTCCAAGATCACGGTGCTGGCCGAGTCAAAGTCGGGTGAGAGATGCTCTCTGCTTCCTTACTGATGCCTTGTTGCTGTGCCTTCACATGGTGGAAGGCGGAAAGGCAAAAGTGCCAAGCTCTGTGTAAAGCCTCATTTATAAAGGAATTATTCTCATTTAGGAGGGGAGAGCCCTCCAGACCTGATCACCTTCTAAATGTCCCAGTTCTTAATACTATCAAATTGGTAATGGAGTTTCAACATATGAATTTTGAAAGGACACATTCAGAACATAGCAGTAACTATGTGGTTGATCTTACAGAAATACATTGATGATGTGGCAACATGCATGCCCCCAATTCGAGATGTCTATAGGAAAGTTTTAAATGTGTGTGTGTGTACGTGCACATCTATGTGTTTTTCTGAGGTCCATATACTAGACGTGTAAGCTCATGTGGGGAATAGAAAAATGACTAAGACATTCTCCTCCAGGGGACCAAGGGCTAGTGAAGGTGCCCATGGGCAGTGCTCATTTAGCTATAAGTTCATTGTGTAGTAGACTAGACCTATATTGGATCTTAAGAGTCTACCTGTATTGAATCTTAGCTCTGTTCTTCACTAGCTGGATGAAATTTATTCACCCTCTGTGAAATGAAATATGAATTCCTATACAATAAGGATTTTAACAATGATGACAATGTTAATAGTATGATCAACTAATATGAATAGAGTGCTTCATATTGCCAAGCACTATGTCTTTTTTTAAAAAATGGAGTATAGCATACATACAGAAATGTGCACAAATTCTAATTGGGTGAATCTTTGGACTTTTACAAAGTGAAAACATCGGTGTAATATGCACTCGGATCAAGAAACTCAGTATAATCAGAGACTCAGAAGCTCCAGAAGCTCTTATGTGACACCTCCCTGTCACTCTGTCAGTAACCCTATTCCTCCAAGGGTAATTATTTTCTTCACTTCCAACACCAAAGAGTAGTTTTGTCCATTTTTGCATTGTGCTTTTTAATTCCCTCAATAGTCCTTAAGTATAAACATAAAGTTAATTGTCTTCCCATACCTTTATGCACTGATGAAGTTGAAGGAGATCAATTCTCATTGCAAAGCTATGGGGATACTTGGAAAATTGATTCACTGGTAGAAGTATCGCATTGGAATGGTAAAACAAAAAACAAAGTTGTTTTGTAATGTGACTCTGTTTCTTGCCAACACTGGAATTCTGAGCAGTTTATTTAATGTCTCTGATCCCTAATTTGCTTCTGTCTTAATGAGATTGCTGTAGGGATTGAATAAGATGTGGAAGAGCTTGGTAAACTATAAAGTGCTATAAAATTGTAAGATATTAGCAGCAGCAGCAGCAGTAGTGATAGAAAGAAAGGAGAAAAAAGTGATAGCTTTGGGCAAGGCTGGCAAGTGCAGGATGTGTTCAGAATAATGGCAAACATGATATGGAGAAGAGATTGCATATATATTGTTGGGTATGTGGTAGAGAGATTAATTATGGGGGATTAGATTAAAAATGTAGTTTGGGAACATATTGAGCCCCTCTTTTTTTGAATATGTAGTATGGCCTGAACCAAAAAAAATAATAATAATTATTATTATTTTAAATTACTCTTATTTGCTTTTTCAGCAATAGTTGTGACCACTTTAGATAAAATGAACATTTTCTTTATGAATAAAAAGCATAAATATAAAAAATTTTAGTTTCTTTAGCTTTTGAACTTCAGAATCTGAAGACTAGCACAACTCATATTAGTGACAAGAGAGACCTCTGAACAGCTTTCTTTTCTTTGAAGAGCCTGGTACAAAGGAGAAGAGGAAAAAGAAAACATCATCTCTATCAGTTCTCCTATGGCTACCAAAAACCATATCTTGATCAGGAGGAAAGTTTAATTCAATAGGACCATGCATCTAAAACTTATGTGTGCATAAGAATCACTTGAATGGCTTATTAAAATGCAGGTCTGGGCTGTACCTTCAAAGATTCTAGTTCATTTGTCCCTGAAGAGGCCAAAGTGTTACTGGTAAAGGTGCTCCAGGAACCACACTCTGTCCTTCACTGACTGAGAGAATTGAATATCTGGATTATCATTTAATGGGACAATGAACCTGAAAAATATGCAAGCTGAAAGCAGGTGTGTGTGTGTGGGGGGGGGAGTTACGGACAAATATTGAAGCATAGTAGAGCTTGGGAAGGGAGAGAAGGGTGGGAGAATGGCTGTTTAAGTGAACCAGGAAAGAACGGGGTGCAAGAAAAGGCTCAGAAACCTAGAAGAGCAGTAAAAGCCATGGGCGAATCACACAAGAAAAAGCATATAGGTGAAAGATGCTTCCAAGGAGTAGAATAGAGGAAATTTAAGAAAGAAAGCATTCAGGAGACTGGGGGTGGGGCATCTAACCTCTAGTACTGTAACAAATAGCACTTGAAAAATGTAAAAGAGACCTATCAGTCCTGTGATTTATACTAAAGAAGATAATAGAAGAATAAGATGGCGTCCTAAGACACTGCATCAGACATTCATGTCTAGAGAACATGCACTGACACTGACGCTGACTCAGGAATGCATTCAGTAACAAACCAGCAACAAACAAAAAATGCAAAATAAGGATACAAAATTAGCTATGTCAATGCCTATTTCTTCAGAATGAGAAAAGAAACTACCATAAATTATAAATTTTAATGGGCCGACAAGCACAACTTTTAGAAGAGTGACATATAATACTAAACATAGCAACTATCTGGTAAGTGTGTGTAATACTTTCCCTAATTTGTTTTAGCTGTATATTCTTTGGTCACCTTGGCATGTGACAATTGTCTAATATTGCTTATTAAAAGAACAGAAATACAGTGAGTTCTTGTCTTCAGCATTATTTATTGAATTATTATTAATAGCTATTATTAATATTAATAGTTTTGAAAAGTTTCTTTCAGCTTCACAGCTCCTTATCCATGAGGCTTGCATCTTTACCTTTCTTAGCAGTTACTTGCTCAGGTGAGTCTCTTGCTGTGGGAAGGACTCAAAGAATTCTGGACATTTGGTCACTCTTGGGCTTTGGCAGCTCCACATCTGCCTGATCCTCTATGCTGTTCAGTTTTCAGCCTTTGGGGAGAGGTGGCGTGTGGTGTGTGATGGTCATGAAACCATCCCAGCAAAACAGAGGGAGCAGAGTGAGGTCTTCAGGCCACTTTTCCCGGGGCTCAAGCATCTCAATGCTCAGTGGAGTCTGTAAGAGGCAGGTTATCACTGGCCTTTAGAGGATGGCAGCCTGCAACCTGGAGACCACCATTGGGACAAGGTATGGTCCAGGCTGGAATAGTGGCTATTTCGTCTCTACATTCTTGGAGAACAACTCTCCATTCTGAGATGTCAGGTGTTTGCTAAAGAAAATATTAGATTCAAGTACTAGTTTGAATCCCTAAGGGACTGATTCATATATGACACATTTCCAAATCTCAATAGTTCCCAGAGATCACCTGCTCTCTGGACTTGTGCCCAGACAGAAATATTAATGATTAGGTTATTCTGCAGCACTATGTACCTTGTAGAAAACAGTGGTCAAATCACCCTCATGGGCACATAGATTTAAATGGGGCCATTCTGGTCCCAATAAAAAATGTAATTTACATAGTTGTTTCTAAGTATCAATTAGCACAACTAGTGGGATAAAAATCTGTCTATCATTACCATATCAAAACCTAAACATAAAGTTATATTT
The DNA here is from genome assembly GCF_027409185.1 of Cynocephalus volans. Lineage (NCBI taxonomy): Eukaryota > Metazoa > Chordata > Mammalia > Dermoptera > Cynocephalidae > Cynocephalus > Cynocephalus volans. The sequence continues at coordinate 39,994,752 of NC_084474.1, read as the reverse complement.
GCAACCATCAAAAGATTACATAATTTACTTCAGATTAAGCCCAGACATAACTAAACTGTTATTCTGAATGGTGAACAGCATGTTCGCCTCCCCACCCCTGATTTTTATAGTTAGCTGACAAATAAAATAACATATTTAAATGTCTCATAATTGTATTGTATCACATTCAATTTTCTAAGAACTTTTAGAAAGTTGTTCCTCAGTTTTGTGTTCTAAATTGTGGGTTATCATAATCACCACTAATGATCTGTTCCATTGATTGAATCAGTGAAGGGACTGTGCCAGTAAAATGATGAGCATTCTTAAGAGGATAATCTATGGAATAATTGAAGTCTTTAGCAAAACTGACTGTGAGTAATAATTCTAATTGTATTTGACAGAAGGAACGCCTCATGATGATTTGGTGTAGGATCTAAAGCCATGTTTATCATTAATCTGATTTTTCCATCTTCACGAAAGTCAAAATAAAATTATATTGTGGGAAGAATGAGAATAGGGAAATAAAAGCTTGGATTTTTGAGTGGTATAGTGCTGTTACAGGAAATAATATTCTGAAGTTCTTGATATTGTGATGTTGGTATTTGTAGCTAGTATGGTGAGTGGACTCTTGATGAGTGGGGGAGAGAAATAGGGGGAATTGGAGAGTACAGTTGAAAGATGGTTACAATATCCATCAGTGTCTCCTTTCCCAATCACCTAAAGCCACCTTTGAATATCCATAGCTACTACAAATAAACGTACAGTATAGTTAAGATTTATATACATGCTATGAAGTTTGGGATCAAGGTAAATCATCAAGCCTTGACTTCCAACCACATTCTCACCAGATTCCCTCCACTAAACCTCTCCTTTATAGAAATTCTTGGTTAGGATTCTCCTGGAGTATCCACACTTGATAGAACCATGAGTGGGCAGGAGGGAAGAATGGCAAACATGCTCATATTATACAGCTAGTGGGCTCTTGTGCATTACTGGTTAGATCTGGTGTGATACCTGACACTGAGTCTTTATATGTGCCTACTGCAACATACCAACCAATGTTCTGCAGTTTGTTAGCTGAGAAATGACGGGAACCACACAGGCAGCTAGTTAGACTGGAGTAAACAAGAAGTGCAGGCTTGTAACTCCGTTTTGCCGGGGTTGTACTGAGTGTATGGGCAAGGGATTGGACTGAGGCCTTTTTTCTGTACACACACACCCACATGTGTGCATCCATGGGTATGTATAAACTTGTCCCCTTTGAAGCTATACGTTACATGCACAAATATCACATATATGCACACAAATGTTCATGGAACACATGTCACCCCACCGAAGTTTAGGAAATTCTTGATTCCACCCAATAAAATTAAATCCAGTCAAGTCATTGGATTTGTGTTATGTATTCAAACTTAAAATTGATATTTCCTATGATACCAAGACTTCTTCTGAGGTTTAGGGGCTAGCTACTAATTAGCTAAACTAAGTTAGTCTTAAATACCTAAACATCCAAGTGTTGAAACTCCCCACACTGTCATTAGTTAGAAATAATCATAATAAGAATTGATTAAGGCTGGATAATTCTCAATAACTCTAAGTGGAAAGAAAAAAATGTAGTTTATACATAATATAGTGTGCCCTTCATATGGGATTTTAAAAAATAGTTTTGTGTTATTGCTTACACTTTTATTATTAACTACTGTTATTGGTAATGAGCTATTTGAGTGTAGCAACTATATCTCATATTTCTTGGTATTTGTCATAACTTCCTGTCATTATGGTGCTTAATAAATGCTCATGGTCAGGTTATTTTTAAAATAGAAATATTCTAGGTCTTCACTTACTTCTAGGAAATGCCCTGTGTAGAGAGGACAAAGAAGCAAGATTAATAGTTTTGAGTGATGTGTTTACTGTCACTGCAAACCCTATTATTCATTGTAAACAATGAATAAATGGAATTTATTAAATACCTATATTGCACCTGGCTGGGTAACAGCCCTAATGTCCACTTATAAAACCTGAGCAGCTTTTGTGTTTGTACTAGTTGTGATAGCATTCAATGAAGAAAATAATTTTTAAGAGTGGTGACTTTGTAGAATTCAATACTGCTCTTTGACATGGTAGAAAAAGTGAGTTTGTCATATTTCTTTGAATAGAAAGATAGTAACTGAACTTTTCATTACTAACAATCAGAGATTTATAGAGACAGTTGCACTGTAGTATATCAAGACTGTTAATATGTAACATAAATTCCCAATGTCTGCCACTCAAAGATACCTTATGTTTATAAAACTCAGTAGTACTTAATGTTTCACACTTATCTTGATCTGCATACAAGCATTATGCATTATATATACACATTTCCTACTTTGCAAATGAGAGGCTAGAGGGACAAAATAGTTAAGGAACATGGCAGTCAAAAATTTGGGGTCTCAGAACTCTTAAGTGTAGGGTGCTGTTGGCTTCACCACCCTGAGCTCTAATTTGAGCATCCCCATCTTTCCCACTTAGGTTGGCCCTTATCATTTTTTATTTCTTGTTCTGATTATCTGTTCCTTTTTAAAAAATTTTTTTTATTTTTCCTCTATCATCCCTATGACCTACTGGGCATTTTAATTTTAAAAGAAACTTCTGAGAATACACAAAGGAAAAGCAAATAGATATAATTATGATTTCAAGCATGTTGTTGATATTCAGGATGGTACCAAAAAGTGTATTTTTTTAGGATAGTTGTTCTGCCTTTTATAACAGACATTTCAGTATATTGCAGTCATGTCTCCGAGTCGCCCTTGTCTTTTCCAGTGAAGTCATCCCCTCTCCCAGGAGCCATGCCCCTGTTTTGCCAGCTGATTTAATGATGTCGGTGTGAATAGTGTTGAAAGTGACAATGTACCATCGTGTTGGTTGCAGAAAGGTCATTACAAATATAGATGGCAAGGATCAATCAATACATCTCTATTATACACAGATGGAAGGGAAGTGATTAAGACAGCAGTTCTGTCATTCAAAGTTGTTTATATATTCTCAAAGTAGCTGTCTTTAAAAGAATCAATTTTTGATGGAGTTAGGGCTTTATCACTTTAAAACTATTTGACCAGTCTATAACTTTTATGTTATTTTTATTTTTATTTTTTTTGACGTGTAAGGGGATCGAACCCTCGGCACGGTGTGGTCTGCGCCACACTCAGCCAGTGAGCACAGTGGACATCCCTATATAGGGTCCAAACCCGCGGCCTCAGGTGCTACCAGCGCCGCACTCCTCCAAGTGAGCCATGGGGCCAGCCCTTTTATGTCATTTCTGATTTGTGAAGTTCGTTCTCAGCACAAGTGACTAGAATAAAATCTGCAAAAACAAACAAGCAAACACTGAATTTTTCTTTGAAAGAAGTTTGTTATATAAAAGTTCAAGTTTTGTGGAATTTGGAATTAATAGTTATCTATTAAAATAACATATTAGTTTTCAGAAATTGTAAGCCCAGTAATTAAAAAGCATATGTTTTAAAAAATCTTTAAACTCAGGAGTGTGAAAAATGGATCCTTCCTATAAGAAACTTAATAATTGGATAGGAGTGAAAAATGGTTGGTGGGAATTGAGCATGAGTTTTTTTCTAAGCTGGATGATGACAATACTGATGTGAAACTAACTCAAGCTTTTCACCAGAGCTTGACTTTGTAGCATTAACAGCCTCAGGGATTCAGTTGTTCTTGCTGAGATTTTCTATAGTTATCTGCTATCTCTGAATCTCACTGGCATTCCATGACACTTATATTTTAATATAGTAATGTTGATCTAATGACAGTAACTTTTAGCTTTGTGTTGAAAGACTTGTAGTGTCTATTACATATCAAATTGACCTGCTTTAATTTGATCTAAACATACTTGAAATTTTACCTTACAACTTTCTTTTCTTAACATTTTCTTGGTGTATTATTGGCTTGTAATAAATCGTACATATTTAAAGAGTAAAATTTGATATTTTGCCAATATGTACACCAATAAAACCTACTCCAAAGTCAAGATAATGGAAAAATCTAACAAATCCCAAAGATTCCTTATGTCCTTTGGTAATCGTTCCTTCCAATTGCTATCACTTTACTCCCTATTCTTTAGCAACCACCAGTCTGCTTTCTGTCATTATACATTAGTTTACATTTTCCAGAATTTTACATGAGAATCATAAAATGTTTACACTTTCTTTTCTAGATTATTTCACTCTGATTTTTTTTGAGATTCAATTACATTGATAAATACATCAATATTGCATTCCTTTATATCACTGATTAGTATACCATCACATAAATTTATCACATTTTATTTACCCATTAACCTGTCAATGGACATTTGGATTGCTGCCGGTTTTTTGTTATTACATAGAAAGCTGCTATGATTACTCATGTTTAAATCTTCGTAGGGAAGTATACTCCTATTTTTCTTTGTTAATTGTTTAGGTGTGAAATCTCTGGATTATGTGGTAAGTATATGTTTAATATTTTAAAAAATTGACTTCCAGTCAGCATGGTGGAATAGATGGTCCCCAGCATCACTCTCTCCCACAAATCAACCATTTACAAGGATAAAAAAGCAATGACAGCCAAGCTGGGGCTGCTAGAGCTGAGGGGAAGAGGACCTATGGAGTTCATGAATGCAGGAGAAGCCAAGATGAGAGAAAGAAAAAACTGCTCTGACCATTTTGAGCCCAGGCCGCATCCAGGCTGCAGCTGCTGAGAGCACGGAGAATGGAGCAGGAGCTGGCAAAAGCCACAGCAGTGTCCTTTGGATGAAGTTGCTTGGAGGTGGCAGGGGAGAAGAGGGTCTTGGTAGCCCCCAGGCCTGCAAGACCACTAATAGGATTCCTGTGGACCCACATAGGAGCAAGGAGCCACAACAACTGAAAAAAAGGAGCCACTCAGAGGCCAGTGAGACATTGCAAGGGACTGAAGCACAGCCCGTCCCATGGGAAGTGTTTGCAGCATGGGCGGTGGGGCAGATGGGTCCACTGGGGGAACACTGAGACACAGCAATCTGATTCCCCAGCTGATCTGCTCCCCAATCAGTGCAGGACTACTTAGAGGAGACTCGTCAGGAATATGGAATTGCATGAAGTGCAGTTGGATGAAAAGACTCAGGCCCAGACCAGTTTCTAAACAATCCAGGTGTACTGGATTGCGTGAGAGCTGGAAGTACCTAAAAAGCCAACCATTAAACCCTGAGCTACACAAAAATTCTTCCCTAGGGAAAAAGCAGCAAAGCAACAATTTAGCTAAACCACACAGCTCAATTACAGTCCCCACAGGAACTCCCCCCATTTTAGAAGTAAGCAAAAGACAACAAATTAGTTCCAGCACAGAGTTTAAGTGGTGGGAACAGCAAATAGTCCAACACAGAACTAATTAGTTCTTGTGTTGAAAAAAACAAAGAAAAAGCAAAGTACCCGCAACCAGAGACAAATTTTGATATTAACTAGTAAAGGTCTCATTTCACCAGAGAACACCTATAACACATAGAAGTACTGGAAGTTCCTTTGACTACCAAGCCAGAAAGGGAGGAGGTCTGGGTGCCCAAGCAATGCCCCCTGACTCCAACAACCAGTCTCATGGGTGAGAAACTAGGGCCTTGGCGACATCCCCCGACACACTCAGCCAGCCCAGTCGTGGCCACCAAGCCACTGCAGGAAGCGTCCCAGGCACTCCCGAGCTGGGGCATTAGAGGACCAAAGGCCTCGGCCTCGCACCCCACCCCCGACACCTGCAACCAGCCCAGCAGCAACCATTGAGCTGCTGCAGGAAGTGATCCTAAGCTGGTGTGGTGGGGGGCCTCGGGCCTCATCTACAACCCCCTGACACACACAGGCAGCCCAGCGACAACCACCAACCCTCAGCAAGAAGGGCCCTGGGTTCCCAAGCTGGAGTGGTGGGGAGGCGAGGGCTTTTGCTACACCTTCCTGACATCTGCACGTAGCCCAGCAATGACTTAGCCACTGCTAAAGGCCCCCCCAGTCTCCCCTGTGAGAATGAGGGGGGTGCCACAGGCCTCAATCCCACCCTTCGTCCTTCCTCCTTCTTCCATCACATTTCCTTCCCCTTTCCCTCTCCCCCTCCCTCCCAACTGCCCAACTGCTCTGCAACAGCATCTTAGAATTAAAAAAAATAATATTAATAAAACTACATTTAAAAAAAAAAATTATAAGAAATTACCATACTGAAACTTTTTTCCAAAATGGTCACACTGTTTGACATTGAAATCAGCAGTTTATGAGAATTTCAGTGGCTCTGTATCTTTGTAAAAAATTGATGTGGTCAGACTTTTTAAAAAGATATATTATTAATATTATTTTTGATTGACAAGTCATCATTATATACACTTAGGAGATATAATGTGGTGTTTTGATATATGTATACAATGTGGAATGATTAAATCAAGCTAATTAACATGTTAGACATTCTAGTAGGTGTGTAATGGTATCTTATTGTTGTAATTTGCATTTTTCTAATGATTAATGATACTAAATACCTTTTTCATGTACTTAGTGGGCATCCATGTATCATTATTAATGAAGTGTTTATTCAAATATCTTTCTAATTTTTATATTTGGGTTCTTTGTTTTCTTGTTATTTAGTTCCAAGAGTTCTTTACGGATTCAGAATACAACTTATTTATTAGATTTGTGATTTGCTATTATTTTTTTCCATTTTATGGATTGCCCTTTCAGTCTCTTCATAGCGGTTTTCAAAAAACAAGTTTTTAATTTTGTTAAAGTCCAATATTTCCATTTTTCTTGAATGGAACAATTTGCATATTATTTAATCATTTAATTGCATGCACTTAGTGTTCTATCTAAAACATATTTTGTTAAAAAATATGTCAAATCTCTTTTCTTTCAGAAGTTTTGCAGTTTTAGTTTTATATTTAGATCTAATGTCAATTATTATTTAATTTTGCTTAAGGTGTGAAATATATGTCAACAATTTTTCCCCATGGATATGTAATTGTTCTAGCACCATTTGTTGAAAAGATAGTCTTTTATTCTCAGAAGTCCCTTTGCACTTTTGTCAAAAGCATTTGTCTGAGTTGGTGTGGGTCTACTTTGTAACACCTGAACCTCTTCTACTGATCTCTTTGTATATCTTTAGGCCTATTCCAGTGTCCTGATTACTGTAGCTTTATAATAGATCTTGTGGTAATATAAGGAATAACTTCCAATGTTATTTTTCAAAGCTGTTTTGGCTAGTCTGGGTTCTTTTTATTTTTGTTTGATTTTTCTAGTCATCTTGTAAAATGCTACCTTTAAAATGTCTGCTTGAAGTTAGATTAGAATTCCATCAAATATCTAGATCTATAAATAAATTTGGGAGAGAATTAAACATATTAACAATATTCTGATCCATGAATATTTTGTAACTGTCATTTTAATTGTGATTTAAAAATTTTTAGCAATGTTTTGTAGTTTTAAGAACACAGGTCTTAAAGAATTTTGTCAGATTTATTACCAAGTATTTCACATTTTAATGCCATTTTAAATGGTACTATTTTCTTTATTCTATGACTACTGCTAGTACATAAAATCCAATTTTGATTTGTGTATATTGGTCTTCTGTCTTTCAGCCTTGCTAAATTCAATTATTGGTTTTATGTTGTGAGCATAGTTTATATGATTTTTATTCTTTTACATTTTTAAGAAGATTTTTTGTAGATTTTTTTGGATTTTTTTTTGAATTTTTTTTTCTTTTCTGATTTGTTTCGTTTGTTACACTTTTTCTTTTTTCTTTATTTTTTAACTGACAGGTATTGATTGTACATATTTATGGGACACAGTTATATTTCAACACATGTATACAATATGTGACGATCAAATCAGGTAATTAGTATATTAGTCATTGCAAAAATTTATCATTTCTTTGTGATGAAGGCATTTTTTGTAGATGATAACGCATTCTGCAGGAACAATTTATTTATTCTTTTCCCATTTCTTGCTCAGCTGGACTGTCTAGAATGACCTGTTGAACAGAGGTACTGAGAGTGGATATTATGACTTTTTTTGTTTGTTGAGAGGAAAACATTTGGTCTTCCACAATTAGGCATGACATTAACTATAGGCTCTTATAGGTATGCTTTCTCAATTATAGGAAGTTCTTTTCTTGTTTCCTAAGAATTTTTTATTGAGAATAGATGCCGAATTTTGTCAATTTTTTGTATCTATTGAGGTGAACTTATTTTATTTAGTCTGTTAAAATGGCAAATTAATTTTGTTGATTTTTAAAAAATGTTAAACTAATTTTGCAATCCTGAAATAAACTCCACTTGGTCATGGTGTACTCTCCTTCTTTACGTACTTACACATGAGTTGGTAAAGCTTTGTTAGGAATTTTTGCATTTATCTTCATAGTATATATTCCCATTAATTTCCTGGAAATGTTTGGTGGAATTCATCAGTGAAGATATTTAAGGCAATAGTTTTTTTCTGTGAAAATATTTTAAACTATAAACAATTTATTTGATAAAGAGCTGTTAAATTTATCTACTTGTTTTTGAGTGAGTTCTGGTAATTTGTCTCTTTCAAGGCTGTATCCATTTCATCATGACCTAGTTTTTATATTTCCATATTATATTTTATTTTTTTATGTACAGAATCTTGTGATCATATTACGTCTCCCGTTCCTTATCTTGGTAATTAGCATCTTTTTTCCCCCTTCCTGATTAGTCTGGCTAGTGATTCACCAGTCTTTTTAGACTTCAGGAAGTGGGTCTTGCTTTTGTTTTTAAATCTAAACTGAATCTGGCAATCTTCACTTTGTGAACATAGTTTACATGATTTCTATTCTTTTGCATTTTTAATGTGTGTTTTATGGCCCAGAATGTAATCTATCTTTGTGAATGTGAGCTTTAGAAGAATGTGCATTCTGCTGTTGAGCGGAGTGTTTTGTATATGTTTATTAGATCATGTTGGTTGATGGTATTATTGAGTTCCATTTTATCCTTGCTGATTTTCTGTCAACTAGTTCTAGCAGTTAAAGATAAAGATTTGTTCAAATCACCAACAACAATTTTTAATTTCTACTATCTCCCTGCAATTCTATCAGTTTTTGCTCTCAAATTTGTCAAATTTCAAGTTTTTTTTTTTTTCCTTTTTTGCACATTTAGGATTGCTGTGTGTTCTTGGAGGATTAAAATTTTATCATTAGTAATTGCCCTCCTTCTTCCTGATAATTTCCTTTGCATTGAAGTCAAATTTACCTGATATTAATGTTGTTAGTTTTACTTTTTTTAAAATTAGTATTTAGACAGTATTTTTCCAACTTAGGTTTTTTCTTTAATTTTGGCTATTGTGAATAATGTTGTAATGAGCATGGGAGTGCCGATCATCTTTGAGATACTGATTTCCTTTAATTTTATTTCATTTGTATATATACAAAGAAGAGGGATTACTGGATCACATGGTAGTTCTATTTTAAATTTTTGGAGGAAATTCCATACCATTTTTCACAATGGCTGTAGCAATTTACATTCCCATCACCAGTATACATGGGTTCCCTTTCTTCCAAATCCTCATCAACACTTATTATTTTTTCCATTTTTGGTAATAGCCATTTGAGGCAATATCTAATTGTAGTTTCAATTTGCATTTCCCTGATGAGTAGTGATGTTGAGCACCTTTTCTTATAATATTGTCATCTGTATGTCTTTGGAAAAATGCTATTCACGCCTGTAGACTATTTTTTAATTGAGTTACTTGTGTTTCTGCTATTGAGTTGTCTGAATTCCTTATGTATTTTGGATATTAACCCCCTTATTGTATAGATGATTTGCAAGTATTTTCTCCCATTCTGTAGGTTTCCTTTTTGTTTTATTGATTGTTTCTTTTGCTTTTCAAAAGCTTGTCAGTTTGATGCAATCTCACTTGTTTGTTTTTCCTTTTGTTGTTTGTGCATTTGGTGTCATATCCAAACAATTATTGCCAAGACCAATACAAATGAGCATGTTCCCTGTTTTCTTCTACGAGCCTTAAGGTTTCAGGTCTTACACTGAAGTCTTCAATCCATTTTGAGATGATTTTTGTGTATGACTTAAGAGTCCAATTTCATTATTTTTGCATGTAGATATACAGTTTTTCCAACATTATTTGCTGGAGAGACTCTCCTTTCTTCTTTCTGTATTCTTGACACCTTCATCAAATGTTGGTTGACCTTCTATGTACAAGTTTATTTCTGGGCTCTCTATTCTGTTCCATTGGTCTATGTGTCTGTTTTTATGTCAGTGCCATACTGTTTGATTACTATAGCTTTATAGTATAATTTGAAATCAGGAAGTGTGATATAAATGTTTATTTTTTTATTTGGTGTATTTAAACATTTGCATTTAATTCAATTATTTTATATTAGAGATTATTTCACAATTTTATTATTTGTTTTTGTATGTTTCATCTGTTTCACTGAAGCACATTTGTGACAGTTGTTTTAAAGTTCTTCTCAGATAATTTCTAAATCTGTTATCTCTATGTTGACATCTTCTGATTATCTTCTCTTATTCAAGGTATGATTTTACTGATTCTTTATATGATGAGTGATTTCAATTGCATTCTATTTGGATATTCCACAGCTTATTTAAATCTTCTATTTGAGCAGACAGCACCGTGTTTAGGGTTAATGTACAACTTCTGGCTACTTTTGTGGGCTGTGGTTCTATTGACAGTATAGTTCTCCTGCACTTGCAGTACTAATCTAGTCTACTTGTGTGATGATAGGAAGCTACTCTGAGAATCTGGGAGTCTTTCCACATTGTAGTTTAGGTCTTAAACCTTTTGGCAGATTGATTCTAGTCAACATCACTTGTAGGTCAGTCAGGGATGTGCCAAGGACTTCCTATGCAGATTTAAGGAGTTACTTCTCTAGTTCTTTCCTTTCTGAGATTCTATCATCAATATCTTTTTAGTGTGAAAAGGGATGAAACTTGCCATCATTGGGCTGCAACTGGAAGTCTAGAGTCCCCATAGTTTCCACTGACACCACACCAGAGGGTAGGTAGGGGAGTGTTGTCCTGGGTCATTTGACACCACTCCTCTCCATTGACACCACAGTGGGGTGGAGAGGTCATCATCTATTGTGTTTGTTCCTAAAGTCTTGAAGTTCCTAGCCAGTTCAACTTTATCTTCCCGCCTTTTATAATCCTCTTAATCATTGTCTGTTGCATTATGTCTTTACTTAGTGAGGAGGATCAGAGATAAATAAGTGTGCATCATATTGTAACTAAAATAAATATCCTTAACAATCAAGAATAGTTTTTGGTATCTGATGGAATTGCAAGTCTGTAAAAGTCAGTTTGTGAAATACTACTGAATTATTTATGCAGTGGAGTAAATTATCGGTTTTCTTTCTTTTCTTTTTTTTTTTTAAAATTTATTATTGAAGTTTTTTTTTTTTTTAAATTTTATTTTGTTGATATACATTGTGGCTGATTATTGCTCCCCATCACCAAAACCTCCCTCCCTTCTCCCTCCCCCCTCCCCCCAACAATGTCCTTTCTGTTTGCTTGTCGTATCAACTTCAATCGGTTTTCTTATGCCCATTTCTCCCCACTTCTGTCCATCTGTATCCACTATTCAAGAATAATACACAATAAAGTAGGATAACTACTATGGCAGAGATGTGATTCTTAATTCAGGAGCCATTGTTCACTATTACACAAGCTTAGACAAGTTATTTAGCTTCTCATTCTCAATTTCTTTATTTCCAAAAGGGAAATAGAAGTAATATATGGTATTCCTCAACATTGATTTCATCTCTTATTCTTATTCTCAGCCAGTTAGGGTTGTTACACCCCCCTTGCTTTAGCTATGGTATAATCCAAGGGGCATGAGGAGAGACATAGTCAAGGCTTCTGGGAAAGAAAAGCCCATATTTTTTCTTGCTGGACATGACCAAGAGACATATTAACTCAATTGTTTCTTAAAACTAGTATGAAACTACAAGGTAAACCAGACTTAGAGCAAAATCTATACTATTTAAAGAAGAAGAAAAAAAAAAAAACAGAACACGAATCACTTATAACATTAAGGAATTATTGAATAAAATAACTTTGAAGCTTGTTCTTTTTCTGCATATATTGAGATGTGATATACTATTTTTTAAAAAAAATAGATAAGCTAGTTGGAGTTGAGTTGTATAACTAATATGGAAAATAATAATAATAAACCCTGCCTTATAGGTTGGTAAAAATTAAATGAAAAAATGAATGTTTAGTGCATAGCACAATTTCAGCACATAGAAGGAGTTTAGTGACTGGCATTGATTATAAAGTAAGGGAGATAAATCCCATATAGATCATGACAATTCAAGTTTTTGTAAGAAGTGCATATTACGAATAATAGATATTTTCCCCTTCTTTGTACTATAGATAAATTAAGAACATTAATCGTCCCATTTGAATACTAAGCCTGGCATGTACAGCTTTAAAGTACTCTGAAGCTGGGGTCTCCCAATTCTTATGGTTCCACTTTAAATCATTATTTTTTGTAAGGTTCACTGAAAGCCTCTAAGTTTAGAATTTCTTAGTTTAGGATTGTTATCAATTTTGTTTTAAAAATAGGCATTTAGACATCTAGGAATTGTTACTTTCAAACTTATCACTATCAAGAAATGATTGTATCTTAAGAAACAGTTAAGATTTATATTAAAAATATTAATAGACCAGAATGTACCAAAAACAAAAACAAAAACAAAAAAATCCCCCAATTATTACAAATATTCTGTTCCTTTGACACAGACTGCACTCCTAAATATTTATACTTTATCAGATTTAGACCAATATGTTGACTCACAAATATTATGGAAAGGTCATCTAACATATCCATGCCTTTCTTACAATCTTTATTATGAAGAGACATTAAAACAATGGCTAGTTTCAGAGACGTATGATTTTGCAGTGAGACCAGGATTGTCAAAGTTACCATGATCATTGGTCCCAGAATTTTTGAAACATTTTAATCCAGAATTTACATTTCTCTGAATACAAAACATCAATGCCTATGTATACATCATATATATTATCAATATATTTGCACATGTATTAAGAAACTCTAAGGCTTAATTGGTACTTTCTGAGTAATTTGATTTCCTAAGGTGAAAACTTCTTTTAGGAGAGGAGGGTATTACATTTTAAAAAATGGCTTGAAGCAGAGGCAAACATTAAAATTACCGTAGCTTAAAATTATGCACTCATTTTGTTGTATAGTACTTATTATATTTAAACATTTCTACATAAACAAGACTATAGAAGAACTCATTGTCCTGGATGTGATTGCAAGGTAACAGAAAGGTGTTAAAATTTAGAGATATATGCTTACTAAAAGTGTAGAAGTGAATATGATCTTTTTAATATTATTATGCTCTTGGTTTAACCTAATACTTCCTATTTTGACTTGCACAATTCTATAAAAACAGTTTTTAGGACACCTGGAAGTATGAATTTAGTCAAAATTCGATCTTTGAGAACACAGGTGTTATATCACATGAAGAACATCTGCTGAACCAGCTGTTGTCACCATTTAAGTTCAAGCTGTTGCCAAGAATCATTTTCTCCCAATTGTTTTATTTGTTCATTTGGGGAGAATAATCTGAGACTGAGTGCCAAGGCTAGATGTGATTATTACAGTAAAGAGTGATTTGGTGGGCCTCAAGTGGGCCATCATGTCTTTGCAAATCGAATGGCCTGTATTACTGTCAGGGCATAGAAGAGTATAGTTGATAGACATTCTGAATGGCACTGTCAACAGTGAAGTTGAAATATTTTGCTTTAGTGAAGGTGAATGTGAACTCTGCACTGGAAGCTGCTATAAGTATAGTCATTTAACCAGAACGAAGTACCTGTTATGCACTGGAGTCAGGTAAAGAGCCAAGAGTCTGACCTATGCAAAGTGAATTACAGGTTGAGCATGAAACTCAGTTAATTTTGGTGGTGTAAAGAAACACCCACATTATCTAGGTCAGCTGACTTCATTTTATTTTCTCTGGATGATTTTAAACTTCATTTTTTGTAAACAGAGGAAAATATTTGATGCATGACAGTAGTTTGATTTAGTTTTAGAGATTAAATATATGTTTAAATATCAGTAAGAATTACCTCCAATTATTCAGCTTAAGAATGAGGTCAGAAACATAGAATTATTTCTCTTGTACTTTGTCTTACAAATATCTCTAATTAGAAGAAAGCAGTGATTTGTATGTATTTCTTGTACATTTGCTCCAGGCAATCACAAACCTCTGAAATGACCTGTCCATCAAGAGGAAAGAGAGCTGAGACTAGATGTTAAATGTAATATGTTCAACTTTTTAAACTGTGATACAAGCAAGATTCCACCAAGCAGAAGAATAATAAAAAATGCTTTTTTTTTTTTTTTACAAATGCTTTTATGTTGTGCTAGAGGAGAAAGAAACCACAGGATAAAATGGCCTATGTGTCAATGATTTTACATAGACATTCATTTAAAACCATTTACATTAATGCATTATGAAATTAAATGTCTTCCTTTTTAAGACAAAGAAAATAATTTCACACTATTGAGGCTGTGTCTCTAAGACATCCCAGGGTCACAGGTTTGCTCTTTTCTGGCATTAAGTTAGTTCCTATGGAAAAGTCAGTAACACTATAGTACGGCTAAGTAGTGCTACTCCAATATTATACAAGGAAACCCACATTCATTTATGTCAGGTTCAAATTGGGGCATAGAGCAACATTGATTAGTATTAGTGCTAAACTATTCAAAAATTAAAAGATTTGATTAAAAGTCTTGATGAAAGAGTTGATAAATTGCATTTTATTATGCTCAAAGTAAACAATGCTGATAGAGAGGTGGTATGTAATTCCCTAGGATCATTGGGATTAGGTCTTTACTACTCTCCAGTTACAAGAATTGCCACTTTACCATGATCTGCTCTTCTTAGACACTCCTCTGTCAGCCCATACTTCCAATGACAACGTCTCCTTCCTGCTCTCTTGTCCGACACCTTTATATCATGGAATGGCCCTCGCTCCACTTTAGCACATGAAAACATCATGCCTTCAACTTGCCTGAGATCAGATTAAGAAAGTTTTTAGAGTCACACTCAGTAGTTTTGAATGTACGTTTTGGAAGGGGAACTGTAAAAGTTTTTTGACCAAGGGTTAAGCTGGGAAATGATATGCTCAGATTTAATTGTTATTAATGAAAAATAATGTATTCCTATTTTTTGTACAGCAACATCTACCACAAAAAATATCACATTTTTCAAATTGGCTGCTAGATAAAGTGTGTAAAAGCTGGACTATGTGAAAGCAGGAAGATTCCCCAATAAAAACCAATCATTCTGAGAATGGTGGGGAAAGATAATAAAAAGAGAATGTGGTATCATAAAGGCAAAAAAAACAAACAAACATACAAACAAAAAAGAAAATTAATGTGAGAGACTTAGTAAATATGACTTAATGATTGAGAAGCTCTCTAAAACACATTACAGAGAGTGAAAAGACAAACAAACAAAAATGCAATTCCACGAAAAGACATGGAGAAACCTTAAATGTATATTACTGAGTGAAAGAAGGCAATATAAAAAGGCAACATACTGTATAATTGCAACTATAGACATTCTGGAAAGGGAAAAACAATGCAGACAGTAAGAAGATCAGTGGTTCTCAGGGCTTAGGGAGGAGAGAAGAATGAATAGACAAAGCACAGAACATTTTCAGGGCAGTGAAAATATAGTGTACGCTACCATAATTATGGACACTTATTATACATTTTTCAAAACCTGTAAAATATACTCGTACAACATCAAGAGTGAACTCTAATGTAAACTATGAATTTTGGGTGGTAATGATCTGTCAGTGTAGGTTCTTCAATTAGACTGTAACAAATGTACCACTCTAGAGGGGTATGTTGATAATGGAATAGTCTGTGCACATGTGGGGGCTGGGGGTACATGGAATCTCTCTGAACTTTCTACTTAATTTTGGTATGAACCTTGAGAAAGAGAGAGAGAGAGAGAGAGAGAGAGAGAGGATGCATCAAATCGTTAGCAAACTACACCTTGTTAGATGTTTCAGCTTGCTAAGAGTTCTTTGACATGGTAAGAGGGAAAACTGCAGAAAATGGAATGAAGCTGGAGAAGCTTCTGTGAGGTATTCTGCTTTATCCACTTCTACACAGCACAGAGGTTGACTTCTCCAAGAAAGAGACCTGGATGCTGCAGAAATATTTAGCCTTGGCCTGTGAGAAGCAGGAGTTGGAGGACTGCAATTATATTTTTCTAAAGTTTTATTTTGTTTTTGGTTGACACATATATGTACATATATAGGTTGTCCATGTTTTGATACATGTATACATGGTGTAATGATCAAATCAGGGCAATTAGCATATCCATCACCTCAAATACTTGTCATTTCTTTGTGGTGAGAGTATTCAAAATTCTCTCTTCTAGCTATTTTGAAATATACAGTACATTATTTTTAAGTATATTCACCCTACCATGTAATGGAACACTAAGAATTTATTCTTCCTAGCTAAGTGTAACTTTGTATGCACTGACCAACCTCTTCCCTTCCCTCTCTCCGTGTTCCCCTCCCTGTTCTCTGGTAACTACTATTTTACTCTCTGCTTCTACGAGATCAACTTTTTCAGATTCTGCTGAAGAATAAAATCAGGTTGTATTTGCCCTCTCTATGCTTAGCTTACTTCACTTAACACAATGTCCTCTAGGTTCATTCATGTTGTCACAAATAATAGGATTATTATTCTTTTTAATGGCTGAATAGTATTCCATTGTGTATATATACCACACTTTAAAAATCCATTCATCCCTTGACCTACCATATTATCCAACAATCCCACTGCTGGGTATATATCCAAAGGAATGGAAATAGTATATTAAAGAGATATTTGCACTCCCATGTTTATTACAGTGATATTTTAAGGCACTTTGATGCAATCAGTTCTTAGGCTCTTGCCTGCTGCTAACCCAAGATGAAAAAGGCATCAGGGCATGAGGGCAGGTTACTGGCAAGCAATAAACTTGCATCCACATCAGCAGTAGAGTACCTGGATGCTTTGAGATAGGCCTGGGTGATTTTTAGACTATGTCAATGTAATCATACAAAAAGTAGGCCAATCATGCAATGTTCCTATAACCCCAGGAATTATCTCTAAATTTTTGAACCAGAGAGAAAATATATGGGAAGACAAGGCACAAAATACTTTTTTCTATTAATCAATACCTTAAATATTTCACCCTAAAACTGATATATTGGAGAACGATCTGTTATGCCTGTGTTTGAAATCTCCTAATTTGAGCCCAAACCCAGATTGCAAAAGTTCAGGGCACCCATACTGAAAAATGTCTTTTTATTGGATTAGTTTTCACAAGAGCTTTTATTTTTAAAATGCTGAATTATAAGATAGCATGCTTAGGAGGCAGAGTCAGAAACAAAGAAAGCACAATGACTTCTTTTCATACATGAAGTAAGGTACTGCAGGCAGAATTTAAAGCTATTTTATATGCAGATTTCTGAGAGATATTGAGCAAAAATAGGGCATCAGTGAACTGTTTAACACAGAGATCAGTTTTTGGTTTTTTTTAAATGTGCTAAGGTATGTAGAATGTCAAATCAACAAGATGTGGTAATAGGTTGGATATTGGTGGTAAAGAAGTAATTGGCAAGAACAATAACTTAATTGTTTTGCTTGTACAGCAAGATAAAGGGTGCTGTAACACTTAGGTGAAAGACACGGAAGGACGACTATAATCAAGAGTGTGTCTTCATAGAAACTAAGAAGTGAAGGTTTTCAAGCAGGGTATCATCAACAGTTTAAGAAGCTACTGAGAGCTTATGAGAAAAACTGAAAAAAAAAAGAATCTTTTTGGTAATTAATACAATAAAAGACACTGGTGACTTCATCAAAATCTGTGGAATGATGGAGCAGATGCCATGTTAGTTTTGGTTGTGGAGTGAATTAAATATGTAGAAATTAATACAATGAAGACAACTTTCTCAAGAGCATGCACTTGAAAGAATAGTGGTGCAAAAAAATAAAATTAAATAAAGTGATAGCTGGAGAAGGATGAAGCCTGTGGAATGAAGGGACATTTTTCACTTGTTTTGTCTTGTTTTAATGTGGAAGACTTGAACACATTCCAAGTTTGATTTTAAAGAATCACCAGTTAAGTCAGATAAAGCATGCATAAGAGGGAAGAAATCATGAAGAATGTAAAGTTCCTGAAAAATCTGGAGGTGTGGCATCCAAGACAGGGGCAGAATCCAAGAAAGCATACTTGTTCTGATTATCATGGCCTTGTATTTTCAACTTTCAACCTGAAGGAGACTAAGGAATCATGGGGAACGCTTTATTTTTAAGAAGCAATTTTGTTTTTATTTTTTCTTGTTTATTTCTCTGAGTTCAGACATTGGATTTATAAAATCCTATTGGTAGAGTAGAAAGACCTTGGCATTTGAACCTGTGAATTCCAACACTGCTTCTTAGCCTGTTACATGATTTCTGGTAAATTATCCAATTGCTCTGAGCCCTAGTTTTCTCATCCTAAAAATTAAAGATAATTCCATCACTTTAAAGGCTTTAGACTAAAAACTAAATTACATAATGGAATGCAAAACACCTAGTGGTTTTGTTTCTCACATTGTATGCACTCAACTAATCTTATTTCCTTTCTCAATACAGATCGATGAAAGATTAAAATTTGAGTTTCAAGGTCAAAGTTAGAACAGGATCTTTTTGCTCTAAGCATAGACTTAAAATTTGTGGTTTGTGGATGGTTTGTGTCTCATCTGGACAGCTAAGAACTCTATTTCTCATTTAGCTGACAGAGGGCTACAATTTTGGCAACAACAGCCTGTGTACTTACACTGGAATCTATGGCCAACTGGATGAAATTCTATTTCTGATCATGAGTGACCAAGAAAGCATTGCAAACTGATGAATTTAGCTCTGCTTCTCAATGTATGTGCTCTCTCAATTCAAAGCTCAACCAGCAGGGCCTTTGTTCTGCCTTCTGAGACTTAAATATTTAATGTTCAGAACTCAAGAAGCCATGCATCTAATATGTTCTATGCCACTGATAGAATTCACTACATTTTAAACATCCTTGTCTTGATTATAGTAATTTAGATTTGGTTTTTAGAATAGACTGTCTGCATCTGATTGCAACTTCCTAAAGTACTAGCTATGTGATCTTAGGCAGGTCAGGCAAGTACCTTAAACTATTTGGGTTTCAGTTTCCTTATTAGTAGAAGGGAAATAATAGCCCAGGGCTATTTTGGTGAGTAAATGATAAAACATATTTAAAGACCTTATAGTAGTCTCTGTACATAGTAAATGCTCATTAAATATAAGCTAGCTATTTTTTTTCATATTCTGAAGTCTCTACTGTATTTCTAACTGCACTAGTTTTAATCCTTTTTTCTTTTAAAAATTTTAGTTTAATTGTTTTGAAACTAATCCCCTTAAGCAAAAATTTCAGTATAGAAACACAACATGCTATTAATATCCCCAGCCCAAACTTCTATTCCAGATAAAAAAGTCTAGAGCTCAAAGGATATGCCTTGAAAGTCTTAAAGGTGAGTGAAAGTAAAAACCACACCCTATTTTGCTACTGAATGAACAGCCAAAAAAAAAGAAAAAAAAAAAAAGAGACAACTTACTTTTTAAATTTCTTGACCATGCTACTTATGTCTTACAAGAATTTTAATAATTTAATATTAATTTTCTTTACATTGTAAAAAAGTGAGTATACATAGGATTTTATGATGAAGATAAAAATTAATCGAGTACATGCAGAAAAATTCAGAAATGAAACAGTCATGCTTAGTTGATGAATTAGTTTAAGAAAGTCTCAGAAACATCGTGGCATTTAGCAAACATATGTTTATTTATAATAAAAGGCAATGATTATACAAAACCCTTGAGAGAAATTGTGAGGGGGAAATGGCATTTCGAAAAAAAGAGAAATAAATTTTGAAAAAAAGATGTGATATGTTGACAAAAATTAGTATTCGATCCTTGGAGAAGGAGATAATGAACTCTATCCTCACATTCTTGATAAGCATAGTGCTAGTGTTTTCATTTTTATAGAAATTTGAAGAAGCTATCTCTTGAATGTCCCACAAACTTTCTCCTATGCAAAACCAAAACACCAAAAATCTTTAGAATACAGAAGCATTTGGAAGAAATCTACCCGGACAACAGGCACAAAAAAAATTCTGGATGTTCCTAGGTCCTAGAATAAATCAGCACTTGTACATTATGAAATTGCACAAGTGAGACATGTAGAATCTTGGCATTTTTCTAAGCAAATATTCAGCAAGAATTATAGAAAATAATTAATCTTAATTTTTCCATTCAACAGCACTGTAAGTTAGGTTAAATTATGGAAGGAGCATAAGCATAGTTTATATTTTATTGTTCTTTAATTCTTTCTTTAAGATTAGGTTTTCCATTCCCTAATCATTTATTTCATCCCATCTAATGCCCTGTATAAGTTTATTTAGTTTGAAGATTGTTCTGTATTTATTTTCTTGTATAACGTGTATGCTAATGGAATGAGAATATCTTTCTTTCTATGTGTATCTATCACATCTATCATCTCAACCAATGTTTGTAATTTAACAACCTTATGTAAATATATATAACTATTTTTACATAGACAAGAATACTGCTGTTACCAAATTCTTAATAACATTTAGTCATTGTTCACTTCGTGATCAACTTACACTAAAATTACATGATATTACTGAATAAAGGGGATGTCTTCATATTTGAAAGATCGATAACTATTTCTAAAAGTCAGCAGTTCCTAGTAGATCTTCTTAGTAAGTGTACAGAAAAAAAAAAATAAGGATACGTAGACAAATAACTTCTGGACATACTCAGCGTAAAGAAGGAAAATGGGATTTTAGCTGCCGAACTTTACCAAGCTTTTGGTCTACTTATCTGCTATGTGTATGAAACATAATTTGACCAAAAGATCTTTCTACATAAAGACTTTTGTGGAACTGGTTTTGGAAGGAAGGGGTTGCCCAATGCTGAAACCTATCTCATCACCAGCTCATATTTTAAAGGTCTTGTGTGTGGTACCACAGGACTGCTCTGCTTCCAGCGTTAGTATGTGACTTTCTTGAAATAGTTTTCTCATTTGTAAAATTAAGGATGGATGAGATGATTTCTAAGAATTTTATGTCCCTAGGGTCACAGATATTCTATGACTATATTATTTTATATTACACATCAGCATTATAAATTCATGCAGAAATGTTAAGGATCAATAGTTAATTTTTCTCTGCCAACGTCTATTTTACAAGAAAAATTATGTAGGTTGCAATGTTTTAATTTCAGCAATACACCTTTTACCAAGGCTTTCCTTTATAATACTGGATGCTAATTAGGTCTGTGCTATTGTCAGAAATGTCACAGTCTTTATAGTGTATATCCAAATTACTAAATCTGGAATGGAGATACAGAATCTTTTATTCTTTAAACTCTATACTAGATATGTTATTGTACCCTAACATCCCCCTATAAAAGGTTTATGCGAACACGAGCAGAAAGTTATAGTAGAACAAGCATTGACTAGGTAAAACTGTTACTAAAGATAATTAACTTAATAACTTTGAGTCCTAAATTTCATCTGTGTAAAACTAGAGAATAATCTTTATACTTTCAATACAACAGTAACGTGACTTTCAATACAATAATACAACAGTTTATCATACAAATCAGGATACTTTTTAAAGTTCAAATGGGACACTATTAATAATTATACCATGTTGGCAGGTGTAATCAAGTCTTTTTTTTGACAAACCAGGATGTATGCTCATCCTATCTAACAAGCAGGATCAAATGATATGTTTGACAGAGGGTGGAAAGACTCAGTAGATGTACAAAAATAGGCTACTGTGAAATCTTATAACACGAATATGCTTTTGATAAAGAAACATGGAAGTTGTTGTGCTATATCCAATTAATAAATGGAGAAGCAGTGTTATGGAAGAGTGAATAATTACTGAGATTTGTTCTAGGAGGAGGCTGTGAGACTAGAAAGTTGCAGAATTGCTGATTATTAGATTAATGCTCTGAGTGCCTTAATAACTGGCTAATTACTAAAGATAATGCCTGGTGTGGCAATGAGAGTACAAATTTTATTCCAAATAGAAGGGCAACTGTCTCTGGTTTTTGTAGCTGAGCAAACAAATTATGTATTCAGTACTCTTCAGGGTCCTTTTCTCAGATTAAACTGTGTTTTAAAATTCATGAATAGGAGCCCTTGTCCAGAACCATTTTGGTTATTTGTTATTCTATCTTTTATTGTCTTAATGGAAAATATTCTCTCCAATAGTAGCTTCTGCTGGCCTAGGCAGATATGTCTACGATAGAAATATCCATATATAAATATTCAAGAACAGCACAGTAGTCTTTCTGATTTAAACTGCTTATAGTCTTTATTGAATTATGAGGGATGTGGGAGATTCAGTCTAAATTATCAACCAAGAAGAAAATGTTAAGTGTTTGGGCTTTCACATTATACCCATAACATTTCAAAAATAAGATATTTGAAATCAGCTTTATACAGATATTTAATATCTTTTGTTTGTGGGTTGTTTATTCTCAGAATAAACTTCCTTAAACTGTTTGGCAGTATTAAAATGACATTCTGGACACATACATTGTTTTGGCGCTTACATACAGTTAACTTACCATCCAAACAAGGACTATTTATTGCATGGGAGGCGAGAATAATAGGGGCACACAGATCAGTGCTGAGATCATGAAATCCATTTCATCATTGTTTACTCTAGCAATCTAACCAAAGTAATTCTTAGACAAATCTTATTAGTCTACATATGAACATTAGCCCCTGAAGTAAGCTATCTATGATTAATTTATGCAGCTACTCAGTTCCATTTCCTTTTAATAATGTGTTTATCATATAACTGTGTTCAAGGGCTTAGCATTTGATCTGATTTATAAACACATTTAATACATTTTGCTGATGCAAGTTTTAATGTATTTAATAAAATGCTCTATAAAATTTATTATTAATGTGTAAATTTCATAGATAACTGAGTAGAGACTATATCTTCTATCTAGGTCATACCCTAAACAGTTTATAACATTTTTAATGTGCTATTTAGATGCATTAAGAATGTGAAATGAAGGGCTTGGAGTGAGCCTGAGGCAGCTTAGATTCCATATTTATTTCTGGATGTAGTTTTACAATTCGAATAGAGATTCTGTGCATACAGAACCTCATTTGAAAACCTATATTTTAAGTAGATCTGGATATACAATGTTCCATTTTTTCTCTGAAATAAAAACCATGAACAGAATAAAATTTATCATTTTCCCCCACAACATCTAAGTTACAATGTGTTTCTACTCCAACATTTTGAACTTTGCCTTTTTTTAATATCAAATTTACTTTCTTGGCATCTATTCTGAATGCCAGAAAGACAATTTTAAACAACAGGAAATGCCTGCCTTTATGCTGTTTTGAAATCAGTATGAAATAGCAAATGACAACCAAGTGAGACAGATGCCCAGATTCGGTCAAGGGTCCAAAATACAGTGACACAGAGAGGAAAATGCCATGGTTAGAAAGGGAAGCTAAGGAGATTTAAACACCAGGAATGGGGAAAGATTTCATAAAAACGATTATAACTTGATGGCAATGAAAATATACACAGAAGGTTAGTGGCCTTGTAGAATATAGAAAAACAGGAGTCAAATGGCTTTGGTCAAGATTACAACTGTCTAACTTATAGAGTGACTATCCCTTTACAAGATGTCTGCCTACCTTTGATTGTTGAAAATATCACAGAAGACCAATAAACTCTATGTTCTGATCTTATATTTCTCAGAAGAATGTTGTCTTTTTATTTGTTTTCTCAAGAGATGGGTCATTTAATTAAATTATCCAGATTTCTTTGTAGTTATATTTATCACATACACTATCACATTGGATTTCATATACAGTGTCATCTTGTATAAGTTCAGACAGCCTAAAGACCTTTTCTCACTTTAGGTACTTTCTGGTAAACCTCATTTCTAAGGAACCAGACCAGCTCAGGCAAACGATCAAACCCTCTTGAGATACACAGCCAGGTGTTTGTGGCTCTTTGTCCACTCAGAAGCATGTGACAGAGAACATTCTAACATACTTGGTACTGTATGCATCTGAGGCTTCTTTCCTATTGCTTATTAAAACATATAGAAATAGACAATTATATTATTTTGAAAAGCAGAAAAGGAAAGCTAAAGAAACTAACTGCCAATGCCAAGTGTTGAAGCTAATTTGTATGCCAAGTGATTGGATTCCTGGGCCTTGCACCTGGTCAAGAGGCTGGATTACTAAAGCAACAATTTGAAGTATCATAAAAATAGTTTTGACAAAGTTTCTGGTACAAAATATAAGTAGAATATGCTTATATATCCTAATTTTAGACCTCAGTACCAACTTCCTCTTTGGATAGTTGATTACAGTTATGTATGGTTAAACCTAAACTGAAGATAAAATTTCAGTATTAAATAAGTTCTGAAAAGATTACTAAGGAAATGTGGCTAAAATTTGGTTTACCACCTATAATGTGCCAAGCATTTTATATGTTACCTTATAACCTCTGGATGAAATAATTATTATCATTCTCACTCTTGCATGAGAAAACCTCCCCAGTTTAAGGCTATTAAGTGGCAAAGGTAAGATTAATTTGATCCCATAAGATTCTCACTCTATTGCCCTGAATGACACATTAGCATTTCTGCAATAAATTGAAAATGAAATAAGTATTTCTCAATTTCTCCTGCAATGCACTACATGAGTGTAAGTGTTGAAAAAACAAATAAAAGTATCCAATGTTTCTATGCAGGTGCCATGTTTGAATGAGGAATGTTAGTGGCATAGATTGATCATGACTCAGACCACAAGAAGGGGTACTTAATTAAATTGTTTGTTTGATTTCTGAGGACTAGAGGTCCTGTTAAAGGCAGGTTAAATTTGAGATGCCTACTATAGATCCCAGTTGAGCATCATAGTTGGATATGGAAATCTGGAGAAACATGAACTACAGATGTATTCGCATTGCATATGAAATGTGCAATTATTTTTTTTTTTACAATTTTGCATTTGTCTTTTGAAATTTTTGCCATTCACTTTAATGTAATTGTTGCTACTTTTTGTTTGTTTGTTTGTTTGTCTCTGTTCCTTTGAGTGTTCTGGGATTTCTATTTCCTTAAAATTTCTAATAAGTTTCACAAGTTTATAAAGAGTCACACAATTTTTCTTTTCATCATGTTTATGGCTTCTATAAACCTTATAATTCTGTATAATTTTAATCAACTTGTAGCATGTTTTAAAATATGCTAGAAAACAGGTAGATTTTGTAGATTTGTTGCCATAGGGAAGCCAACAATTAAGTAACCAATAATTTATCTATACTTTTTAATATGGCAAATAAGTATTCTTCAGTTTTTTTTTAAGGTAAATAGTGCAGAAGAAGATCAAAAAGAAAAAAAAAGACAAGAAATAAATCTTATGGTCCCGTCTAGTTACATATTCTGTAAAAATAACCCTGTTTTTTTTAAAAAAAGTCCTTTTTTTTCAATATGCACATAAGTAATTGAGAAGCTTTTGAATTATATTCTTCACAAATAAAATATCTTTCTTTCCTTTTTTAAAAAAAGCAATTCAGGAGCCCACTGTTTTCAATCTTAATAACAAATGGCCCCCTCTCCTCCACACACACACACACACACACACAAACACACACACACACACACACACACACACACGCATTGTATTTTTATGTATCTGAGTACAGATCACCTTTACAATGTTCCTATGTTTTACAAAGACTATTATTTATTATAATGAAACATTTATTTTATCTCATGAACGTGTTTATGATTTTGTCTAACTTTTCCTTTTGATTTATATTATGTTTGCATCTAAGGATTGTTGCATTGATTCATATCCTATGATATAAAACACATTTTTTAAAATATTGATTTCATCTAAAAGCCACTAACATTTAACAAAATTTTTAAAACTTAATATTCTTGAAAACCTATTACAATAAGACCAATATCAGTTATAGCAAGGAGTCATACTTTTTATCTGCATAAAAAAAGGAACCATAAATCTGCCTAGGCATCAATAATTTCATTAGGATATTAGTCTCTTTAATTTATACATTTTATGTAAATAATATGCAATGATATTTGTAAATAAATTACATTATAATTTGTTATTAAATTGGAACATTTGTCTTAATTTTCTCTGTTTCAGTATTTTCATAAGTCTGAAGATATCAAGTCAGAGCTGATGAGATTTGGCCAAGAACTGGCCTTTGGAGAGTAATGCAGAAATTCTCTGATGACAATAGTAAATAAAAGCTAAGCTTAGAACAGGACTAAGTCAGGACTCTCCAGAGAAACAGAACCAATAAGATGTGGATCTGTACATGTATAGATATATAAGACAGAATTTATCACAGGAACTGGCTCACATGACTACGGAGGTTGAAAAGTTCTATGACAAGGTCATCTGCAAGCTAAAGACCATGAGATGCTGGTAAACTGGCTTAGTTCAAACCTGAAGGCCTCAGAACCAGGAAAGCCAATGGTGTAACTCCCAATCTGAGGTTGAAGGCCTGAGAACCCAAGGGGCCACTGGTGTAAATCTTGGAGTCCTAAGGCTGGAGAGCCTAGAATTCTGATGTCCAAGGGCAGGTAAGAGTGCCTCAGATTTAGGAGAGAGAGAGAAAATTTTTTTTTTTTCTGATTTTTTGTTCTATCTGGGACCCCCACCAATTGGAAGGTGCCCACCCAAACTAAGGGCTGATCTTCCCTACTCAGTCAAAGGACTCACATTCAGTCTCTCTGGAAGCACTCTCCAAGACACACTCAGAAATAATGCCGTACCAGTTCTCTTCAAATTCCTTAATCCAGTCAAGTTGACACCTGAAATTAACACAACAACAAAATAAAATAGCCAAGAAATAATGGAATGGACAGAAAAATAAACAGAAGGACATGTGCTTTTCTGAGGTTTTGAGATACTCTGGAATAGAAAGGAAAATATTAACTGTTTGATAGCTGTTCAATGTTTAAGCAATGATTCTTTGGTGGGGCTATTTTTACCCTTAAATTAAAGAATGAATGTGGAAGTTTCATCCCATAACTAAATCAAAGTGTTTCACATCTTAATGGGAACTTATAAATATAGTTCATACAACTCATTTTATGGAGTAAGGCTAAAGAGGTTTTAAGCAACTTTACCACAGATTTTAACTTGCATCATTTGAAACTGTCTTCAAATATTAATGAATGAAATAGCACATTGAGGAAAATAAAATATAAAGGGAAATAAAGAGTCCACCAAGCATTTAGCATAATTTAATTATTTCTTCCCTTTAGATCAATCATTAAGGGTCAAGATGTTTTGAGCTTAAGTGATCAAGAATGACCTTTCTCAACTTTCCTGCCCTTTATCTTCTCATACAAGATGCAGTAAGGCCACTGTTTGCATGGAGACTGCTTGCTCAGAAAACATTTGAAATGTTTTAATTGGTAAATCCAGACACAACAATAAAGTCAGTCTGCTTTGATTCTTGCTTTACATCACTTCTGCTGTGGGCTGCTCTGTGTGCTAGCAAATAAATAAACTTTTCTCACTTGGGGCAGAACTCTGAAGCCAAATTAGACTGAGGCCAAATGCCATTGAATGATAATTTGAGTGAACAAAAGACTAAGGTAATTAATCTCTTCAATTTGAACTGTTTAAAATATAATATTCAAATATTCCTATTATCAATAGACTATTTAAAAGATTCTCAGACTTTATCAAAAATGTATCCAGATAACGCATAGAGGGCAGTAAGACTTCTCAATGGCTCTGATATTTTTGATCCAGACAATCCAGAGTTAGTGTTTAATCAGCTGCTTGAGTTCCCCAGTTGTGCTTTGAGAAAGGTAGCTGATACTTCCTTACATGACTAAACAATAGAACAATAACAACAAAAACTCATTACACTGACCAATTTTTGTTGTTTTTTTTTTTTGTTGTTGTTGTTTTTAACTTTTTAACTAAATTTGCCCCCGAGTCAAAGAAATAGACTGAATGGGGATTGCAGATTCTAATCCAATTGATCAAAGGATAGTTATAGAGCTGCCCTATCCAGAAGCTACTAGCCAAATATGATAATTTAAATTTAAATTACTTTTTAAAAATTAAAAACTGTGTCCCTCAATCATGTCAGCCACAATTCAAGCTTTTGGTAGCCATAGTGACTGCTGGCCACTGGACCAGACAGTGCAGATACAGAAAATGTCTGTCTATCAATTAAGAAAATTCTACTGGACAGTGTAATTACACAGAATCATGAGTACATTGCCCAGCGTTTTGCTCTTTGCTCCCTCTCCTTTACCTTGCTACTGATTCAGGGTGGCTGGATTGTATGTACTCATGCCCTGCTTAGCATTTCAAAGTTATTTTCTGGTGCCAGAATTAAATATCATCTATTCTAAATGACTACTTTCATACCATTTTCTAACTAGGAAATTTGTGTGCACTTAGTTAAATCTTTTATTCTATTAATTTAATTATGTGCCTTGTGTTATGTTTCCATGTCTGAAATGAAAGATTTTACTTTCTGCATATATTTATTTGGTCTCTAGAAGCTTTGGAGAAGCATGGCTTTCCATGATATAGCCAGTTATTGATTTTTGGCTTTAGAAATTTAATTCAAAAGATCAATGAATCAAAAAGTTGGTTTTTTGAAAAGATAAATAAAATTGACAAACCATTAGCATGGCTAACAAAAAAAAGAAGAGAGAAGACTCAAATAACAAAAATTAGAAATGAAAAAGACGATATTACAATTGATTCATCTGAAATACAAGGAATCATTCGAGACTACTATAAAAAACTATACGCCAACAAATTTGAAAATCTGGAGGAAATGGATAAATTTCTGGACACACACAAGCTCCCAAAACTGAACCGTGAAGACGTAGAAAATTTGAACAGACCAATAACAATAAAGGAGATTGAAGCTGTTATCAGAAGGCTCCCAACAAAGAAAAGCCCAGGACCAGATGGATTCACAGCAGAATTTTACCAAACATTCAAAGAGGAATTGACACCAATTCTTTACAAACTATTCCAAAAGATTGAAATGGACGCAAATCTCCCAAACTCATTCTATGAAGCAAACATCATCCTGATACCAAAACCAGGTAAAGATATAACCAAAAAAGAAAACTACAGGCCGATATCCTTGATGAATATAGATGCAAAAATCCTCACTAAAATACTAGCAAACAGAATACAGCAACACATACGAAAAATTATTCATCACGATCAAGTGGGATTCATCCCAGGGATGCAAGGTTGGTTCAACATACGCAAATCAATAAATGTGATACATCATATTAATAAACTCAAACACAAGGACCATATGATCATCTCTATAGATGCTGAAAAAGCATTTGATAAAGTTCACCACTCATTCATGACAAAGACCCTCTATAAGTTAGGTATAGAGGGAAAGTATCTCAACATAATTAAAGCCATATATGCTAAACCCACTGCCAATATCATCCTGAATGGGGAAAAGCTGAAAGCTTTTCCTTTAAGAACAGGAACTAGACAAGGATGCCCACTCTCACCACTCCTATTCAACATAGTGTTGGAAGTACTAGCCAGAGCAATCAGAGAAGAGAAGGAAATAAAGGGCATCCAGATTGGAAAAGATGAAGTCAAACTGTCCCTGTTTGCAGATGACATGATCCTATATATCGAACAGCCTAAAACCTCTACAAAAAAACTGTTGGAATTGATAAATGATTTCAGCACAGTAGCAGGATACAAAATCAACACACAAAAATCAGTAGCATTTCTTTTCTCCAACAGTGAACATGCAGAAGGAGAAATCAAGAAAGCCTGCCCATTTACAATAGCCACCAAAAAGATAAAATACTTAGGAATTGAGTTAACCAAGGAGGTGAAAAATCTCTATCATGAGAACTACAAACCACTGCTGAGAGAAATTAGAGAGGATACAAGAAGATGGAAAGATATCCCATGCTCTTGGATTGGAAGAATCAACATAGTGAAAATGTCCATACTACCCAAAGTGATATACAAATTCAATGCAATCCCCATCAAAATTCCAAAGACATTTTTCTCAGAAATGGAAAAAACTATTCAGACATTTATATGGAACAATAAAAGACCACGCATAGCCAAAGCAATGCTGAGCAAAAAAAATAAAGCTGGAGGCATAACACTACCTGACTTTAAGCTATACTACAAAGCTATGATAACCAAAACAGTATGGTACTGGCATAAAAACAGACACACTGACCAATGGAATAGAATAGAGAATCCAGATATCAACCCACACACTTACTGCCATTTGATCTTTGACAAAGGCACCAAGCCTATTTACTGGGGAAGGGACTGCCTCTTCAGCAAATGGTGCTGGGATAACTGGATATCCATATGCAGGAGAATGAAACTAGATCCATACCTCTCACCATATACTAAAATCAACTCAAAATGGATTAAGGATTTAAATATACACCCTGAAACAATAAAACTTCTTAAAGAAAACATAGGAGAAACACTTCAGGAAATAGGACTGGACACAGACTTCATGAATACAACCCCAAAAGCACGGGCAACCAAAGGAAAAATAAACAAATGGGATTATATCAAACTAAAAAGCTTCTGCACAGCAAAAGAAACAATTAAAAGAGTTAAAAGACAACCAACAGAGTGGGAGAAAATATTTGCAAAATATACATCTGACAAAGGATTAATTTCCAGAATATATAAGGAACTCAAACCACTTTACAAGAAGAAAACAAGCAACCCAATTACAAAATGGGCAAAAGAGCTAAGTAGGCATTTCTCTAAGGAAGATATACAAATGGCCAACAGACATATGAAAAAATGCTCAACATCACTCAGCATCCGGGAAATGCAAATCAAAACCACATTGAGATACCATCTAACCCCAGTTAGGATGGCTAAAATCCAAAAGACTCTGAATGATAAATGCTGGCGAGGTTGCGGAGAAAAAGGAACTCTCATACATTGTTGGTGGGACTGCAAAATGGTGCAGCCTCTATAGAAAATGGTATGGAGGTTCCTCAAACAATTGCAGATAGATCTACCATACGACCCAGCTATCCCACTGTTGGGAATATACCCAGAGGAATGGAAATCATCAAGTCGAAGGTATACCTGTACTCCCATGTTTATCGCAGCACTCTTTACAATAGCCAAGAGTTGGAACCAGCCCAAATGCCCATCATCAGATGAGTGGATACGGAAAATGTGGTACATCTACACAATGGA